>NW_027475133.1:0-2400000 GCF_051020985.1 Nomia melanderi | reverse complement strand
ACAGTCCGGCCCCATGTGTCGGTGATTTTCGGGGTCCCTGGTGGTCCGAGGTCGTTCCTGCTGCCCAGATTCATGCGCCAGGGCCTCCTGCAGACAATGAACTTTGATTTATTTCGCTATCTATAATAGCACCCGAGATATAACCAGATGTATTCTGTATTTTTACATGACCTTGGGTGTCCGGCCTCATGTGTCGGTGGTTTTCTCGGCCCCTGGTGGTCCCACGTCGTTCCCGCGGCACAGATTCATGTGCAAGGGCCTCCTGCAGATAATTCACTTTGATTTATCGCGCTATCTCTAATATAACCCGAGATATCACCAGATATATACTGGATTTTTGCATGACCTTGGGTGTCCGGCCTCATGTGTCGGTGGTTTTCTCGGCCCCTGGTTGTCCGAGGTCGTTGCCGCTGCACAGATTCATGCGCCATGGCCTCCTGCAGATAATTCACTTTGGTTTATTGCGCTATCTCTAATAGCACCCGAGATATCACCAGATATATATTGGATTTTCCCCTGACCCTGAGTGTCCGGCCCCATGAGACGGTGGTCTTCTCGGCCCCTGGTGGTCCGAGGTCGTTCCTGCTGCCCAGATTCATGCGCCAGGGCACCCTACAGAAAATGCACTTTGGTTTATTGCGCTATCTGTAATAGCACCCGAGATATCACCAGATATATGCTGGATTGTCACATGACCTTGGGTGACGGATTCCGAATATCTGTAATTTTCTCGGCCCCTGGTGGTCCGAGGTCGTTCCTGCTGCACAGATTCATTCGCCAGTGCCTCCTACAGGCAATGCACTTTGATTTATTGCGCTATCTCTAATAGCACCCGAGATATCACCAGATATATATTGGATTTTTCCCTGAACCTGAATGTCCGGCCCCATGAGACGTTGGTTTTCTCGGCCCCTGGTGGTGCGAGGTCGTTCCCGCTGCACAGATTCATGCGCCAGGGCCTCCTACAGACAATGCACTTTGATTCATTGCGCTATCGGTAATAGCACCCGAGATATCACCAGATATATATTGGATTTTTACATGACCCTGCGTGTCCGGCTCCATTTGACGGTGGTTTTCTCGGCCCCTGGTAGTCCGAGGTCGTTCCCGCTGCACAGATTCATGCCCCAGGGCCTCCTGCAGAGAATTCACATTGGTTTATTGCGCTATCTCTAATAGCACCCGAGATATCACCAGATATATATTGGATTTTCCCCTGACCCTGAGTGTCCGGCCCCGTGAGACTGCGGTTTTCTCGGCCCCTGGTGGTCGAGGTCGTTCCCGCTGCACAGATGCATGCGCCAGGGCCTCCTGCAGATAACTCACTTTGGTTTATTGCGCTATCTCTAATGGCACCCGAGATATCACCAGATATATATTGGATTTTCCCCTGACCCTGAGTGTCCGGCCCCATGAGACGGTGGTTTTCTCGGCCCCTGGTGGTCCGAGGTCGTTCCCGCTGCACAGATTCATGCCCCAGGGCCTCCTGCAGATAATTCACATTGGTTTATTGCGCTATCTCTAATAGCACACGAGATATCACCAGATATATATTGGATTTTCCCCTGACCCTGAGTGTCCGGCCCCGTGAGACTGCGGTTTTCTCGGCCCCTGGTGGTCCGAGGTCGTTCCCGCTGCACAGATGCATGCGCCAGGGCCTCCTGCAGATAACTCACTTTGGTTTATTGTGCTATCTCTAATGGCACCCGAGATATCACCAGATATATATTGGATTTTCCCCTGACCCTGAGTGTCCGGCCCCGTGAGACTGCGGTTTTCTCGGCCCCTGGTGGACCGAGGTCGTTCCCGCTGCACAGATTCATGCGCCAGGGCCTCCTACAGACAATGGACTTTGATCTATTGCGCTATCTGTAATAGCACCTGAGATATCACCAGATATATATTGAATTTTCCCCTGACCCTGAGTGTCCCGCCCCATGAGACTGTGGTTTTCTCGGCCCCTGGTGGTCCGAGGTCGTTCCCGCTGCACAGATTCATGCGCCAGGGCCTTCAACAGACAGTGCACTTTGATTTATTGGGCTATCTGTAATAGCACCCGAGATATCACCAGATATATATTGGATTTTTCCCTGACCCTGAGTGTCCGGCCCAATGAGACGGTGGGTTTCTCGGCCCCTGGTGGTCCGAGGTTGTTCCCGCAGCACAGATGCATGCGCCAGGGCCTCCTGCAGATAACTCGCTTTGGTTTATTGCGCTATCTCCAATGGCACCCGAGATATCACCTGATATATATTGGATTTTCCCCTGACCCTGAGTGTCCGGCCCCATGAGACGGGGGTTTTCTCGGCCCCTGGTGATCCGAGGTCCTTCCCGCTGCACAGATTCATGCGCCAGGGCCTCCTGCAGATAATTCACTTTGGTTTATTGCGCTATCTCTAATAGCACCCGAGATATCACCAGATATATATTGGCTTTTCCCCTGACCCTGAGTGTCCGGCCCCCTGAGACGGTGGTTTTCTCGGCCCCTGGTGGTCCGAGGTCGTTCCCGCTGGCCAGATTCATGCCCCAGGGCCTCCTACAGACAATGCACTTTGATTTATTGCGCTATCTGTAATAGCACCCGAGATATCACCAGATATATATTGGATTTTTCCCTGAACCTGAATGTCCGGCCCCATGAGACGGTGGTTTTCTCGGCCCCTGGTGGTGCGAGGTCGTTCCCGCTGCACAGATTCATGCGCCAGGGCCTCCTACAGACAATGCACTTTGATTTATTGCGCTATCTGTAATAGCACCCGAGATATCACCAGATATATATTGGATTTTTCCATGACCCTGAGTGTCCGGCCCCATGAGACTGCGGTTTTCTCGGCCCATGGTGGTCCGAGGTCGTTCCCGCTGCACAGATTCATGCGCCAGGGCCTCCTAGAGACAATGCACTTTGATTCATTGCGCTATCGGTAATAGCACCCGAGACATCACCAGATATATATTGGATTTTTACATGACCCTGAGTGTCCGGCTCCATTTGACGGTGGTTTTCTCGGCCCCTGGTGGTCCGAGGTCGTTCCCGCTGCACAGTTTCATGCGCCAGGGCCTCCTACAGACAATGGACTTTGATTTATTGCGCTATCTGTAATAGCACCTGAGATATCACCAGATATATATTGAATTTTCCCCTGACCCTGAGTGTCCGGCCCCATGAGACGGTTGTTTTCTCGGCCCCTGGGGGTCCGACGTCGTTCCCGCTGCACAGATGCATATGCCAGGGCCTCCTGCAGATAATTCACTTTGGTTTATTGCGCTATCTCTAATAGCACCCGAGATATCACCAGATATATATTGGCTTTTCCCCTGACCCTGAGTGTCCGGCCCAATGAGACGGTGGGTTTCTCGGCCCCTGGTGGTCCGAGGTTGTTCCCGCAGCACAGATGCATGCGCCAGGGCCTCCTGCAGATAGCTCACTTTGGTTTATTGCGCTATCTCTAATGGCACCCGAGATATCACCTGATATATATTGGATTTTCCCCTGACCCTGAGTGTCCGGCCCCATGAGACGGTGGTTTTCTCGGCCCCTGGTGGTCCGAGGTCGTTCCCGCTGCACAGATTCATGCGCCTGGGCCTCCTACAGACAATGCACTTTGATTTATTGCGCTATCTGTAATAGCACCCGAGATATCACCAGATATATATTGGATTTTTCCATGACCCTGAGTGTCCGGCCCCATGAGACTGCGGTTTTCTCGGCCCATGGTGGTCCGAGGTCGTTCCCGCTGCACAGATTCATGCGCCAGAGCCTCCTACAGACAATGCGCTTTGATTCATTGCGCTATCGGTAATAGCACCCGAGATATCACCAGATATATATTGGATTTTTACATGACCCTGCGTGTCCGGCTCCATTTGACGGTGGTTTTCTCGGCTCCTGGTGGTGCGAGGTCGTTCCCGCTGCACAGATGCATGCGCCAGGGCCTCCTGCAGATAATTCACTTTGGTTTATTGCGCTATCTGTAATAGCACCCAAGATATCACCAGATATATATTGGATTTTTCCCTGAACCTGAATGTCCGGCCCCATGAGACGGTGGTTTTCTCGGCCCCTGGTGGTCCGAGGTCGTTCAAGCTGCACAGAATCATGCGCCAGGGCCTCCTCCAGATAATTCACTTTGGTTTATTGCGCTATCTCTAATGGCACCCGAGATATCACCTGATATATATTGGATTTTTCCATGACCCTGTGTGTCCGGCCCCATGAGACGGTGGTTTTCTCGGCCCCTGGTGATCCGAGGTCCTTCCCGCTGCACAGATTCATGCGCCAGGGCCTCCTGCAGATAACTCACTATGGTTTATTGCGCTATCTCCAATAGCACCCGAGATATCACCAGATATATATTGGATTTTTCCCTGACCCTGAGTGTCCGGCCCCATGAGACGGTGGTTATCTCGGCCCCTGGCGGTCCGAGGTCGTTCCCGCTGTACAGATTCATGCGGCAGGGCGTGCTACAGACAATGCACTTTGATTTATTGGGCTATCTGTAATAGCACCCGAGATATCACCAGATATATATTGGATTTTTCCCTGAACCTGAATGTCCGGCCCCATGAGACGGTGGTTTTCTCGGCCCCTGGTGGTGCGAGGTCGTTCCCGCTGCACAGATTCATGCGCCAGGGCCTCCTACAGACAATGCACTTTGATTTATTGCGCTATCTGTAATAGCACCCGAGATATCACCAGATATATATTGGATTTTTCCATGACCCTTAGTGTCCGGCCCCATGAGACTGCGGTTTTCTCGGCCCTTGATGGTCCGAGGTCGTTCCCGCTGCACAGATTCATGCGCCAGGGCCTCCTACAGACAATGCACTTTGATTCATTGCGCTATCGGTAATAGCACCCGAGATATCACCAGATATATATTGGATTTTTACATGACCCTGAGAGTCCGGCTCCATTTGACGGTGGTTTTCTCGGCCGCTGGTGGTCCGAGGTCGTTCCCACTGCACAGATTCATGCGCCAGGGCCTCCTACAGACAATGGACTTTGATTTATTGCGCTATCTGTAATAGCACCTGAGATATCACCAGATATATATTGAATTTTCCCCTGACCCTGAGTGTCCGGCCCCATGAGACGGTTGTTTTCTCGGCCCCTGCTGGTCCGAGGTTGTTCCCGCAGCACAGATGCATGCGCCAGGCCCTCCTGCAGATAACTCACTTTGGTTTATTGCGCTATCTCTAATGGCACCCGAGATATCACCTGATATATATTGGATTTTCTCCTGACCCTGAGTGTCCGGCCCCATGAGACGGTGGTTTTCTCGGCCCCTGGTGGTCCGAGGTCGTTCCCGCTGTACAGATGCATGCGCCAGGGCCTCCTGCTGATAATTCACTTTGGTTTATTGCGCTATCTGTAATAGCACCTGAGATATCACCAGATATATATTGAATTTTCCCCTGACCCTGAGTGTCCGGCCCCATGAGACGGTTGTTTTCTCGGCCCCTGGTGGTCCGACGTCGTTCCCGCTGCACAGATGCATGCGCCAGGGCCTCCTGCAGATAATTCACTTTGGTTTATTGCGCTATCTCTAATAGCACCCGAGATATCACCAGATATATATTGGCTTTTCCCCTGACCTTGAGTGTCCGGCCCAATGAGACGGTGGGTTTCTCGGCCCCTGGTGGTCCGAGGTTGTTCCCGCAGCACAGATGCATGCGCCAGGCCCTCCTGCAGATAACTCACTTTGGTTTATTGCGCTATCTCTAATGGCACCCGAGATATCACCTGATATATATTGGATTTTCCCCTGACCCTGAGTGTCCGGCCCCATGAGACGGTGGTTTTCTCGGCCCCTGGTGGTCCGAGGTCGTTCCCGCTGTACAGATGCATGCGCCAGGGCCTCCTGCTGATAATTCACTTTGGTTTATTGCGCTATCTGTAATAGCACCCAAGATATCACCAGATATATATTGGATTTTTCCCTGACCCTGAGTGTCCGGCCCCATGAGACGGTGGTTTTCTCGGCCCCTGGTGATCCGAGGTCCTTCCCGCTGCACAGATTCATGCGCCAGGGCCTCCTGCAGATAATTCACATTGGCTTATTGCGCTATCTCTAATAGCACCCGAGATATCACCAGATATATATTGGCTTTTCCCCTGACCCTGAGTGTCCGGCCCCCTGAGACGGTGGTTTTCTCGGCCCCTGGTGGTCCGAGGTCGTTCCCGCTGGCCAGATTCATGCCCCAGGGCCTCCTACAGACAATGCACTTTGATTTATTGCGCTATCTGTAATAGCACCCGAGATATCACCAGATATATATTGGATTTTTCCCTGAACCGGAATGTCCGGCCCCATGAGACGGTGGTTTTCTCGGCCCCTGGTGGTCCGAGGTCGTTCCTGCTGTACAGATTCACGCGCCAGGGCCTCCTGCAGATAATTCACTTTCGTTTATTGCGCTATCTCTAATAGCACCCGAGATATCACCAGATATATATTGGATTTTCCCCTGACCCTCAGTGTGCGGCCCCATGAGACGGTTATTTTCTCGGCCCCTGGTGGTCCGACGTCGTTCCCGCTGCACAGATTCATGCGACATGGCCTCCTGCAGATAATTCACTTTGGTTTATTGCGCTATCTCTAATAGCACCCGAGATATCACCAGATATATATTGGATTTTCCCCTGACCCTGAGTGTCCGGCCCCGTGAGACTGTGGTTTTCTCGGCCCCTGGTGGTCCGAGGTCGTTCCTGCTGCCCAGATTCATGCGCCAGGGCCCCCTACAGACAATGCAATTTGGTTTATTGCGCTATCTGTAATAGCACCCGAGATATCACCAGATATATGCTGGATTATCACATGACCTTGGGTGACGGATTCCGAATATCTGTAATTTTCTCGGCCCATGGTGGTCCGAGGTCGTTCATGCTGCACAGCTTCATGCGCCAGGGCCTCCTACAGGCAATGCACTTTGATTTATTGCGCTATCTCTAATAGCACCCGAGATATCACCAGATATATATTGGATTTTACCCTGACCTTGACAGTCCGGCCCCATGTGTCGGTGATTTTCTGGGTCCCTGGTGGTCCGAGGTAGATCCCGCTGCACAGATTCATACGACAGGGCCTCCTGCAGACAATGCACTTTGATTTATTGCGCTATCTATAATAGCACCCGAGATATCACCAGATATATATTGGATTTTTCCCCGACCCTGTGTGTCCGGCCCCATGAGACGGTGGTTTTCTCGGCCCCTGGTGGTCCGAGGTCGTTGCCGCTGCAAAGATTCATTCGCCAGTGCCTCCTACAGACAATGCACTTTGAGTTATTGCGCTATCTCTAATAGCACCTGAGATATCACCAGATATATGCTGGATTATCACATGACCTTGGGTGACGGATTCCGAATATCTGTAATTTTCTCGGCCCCTGGTGGTCCGAGGTCGTTGCCGCAGCACAGATTCATGCGCCACGGCCTCCCACAGACAATGCACTTGGATTTATCGCGCTACCTCTAATAGCACCCGAGATATCACCAGATATATATTGGATTTTTCCCCGACCCTGAGTGTCCGGCCCCATGAGACGGTGGTTTTCTCGGCCCCTGGTGGTCCGAGGTCGTTCCTGCTGCACAGATTCATGCGCCAGGGCCTCCTACAGATAATTCACTTTGGTTTATTGCGCTATCTCTAATAGCACCCGAGATATCACCAGATATATATTGGATTTTTCCCCGACCCTGAGCGTCCGGCCCCATGAGACGGTGGTTTTCTCTGCCCCTCGTGGTCCGAGGTCGTTCCCGCTGCACAGATGCATGCGCCAGGGCCTCTTGCAGACAATTCACTTTGGTTTATTGCGCTATCTCTAATAGCACCCGAGATATCATCAGATATATACTGGATTTTTCCCCGACCCTGAGTGTCCGGCCCCATGGGACGGTGGTTTTCTCGGCCCCTGGTGGTCCGAGGTCGTTCCCGCTGCACAGATGCATGCGCCAGGGCCTCTTGCAGACAATTCACTTTGGTTTATTGCGCTATCTCTAATAGCACCCGAGATATCATCAGATATATACTGGATTTTTCCCCGACCCTGAGTGTCCGGCCCCATGGGACGGTGGTTTTCTCGGCCCCTGGTGGTCCCACGTCGTTCCCGCGGCACAGATTCATGCGCAAGGGCCTCCTGCAGATAATTCACTTTGATTTATCGAGCTATCTCTAATAGCACCCGAGATATCACCAGATATATATTGGATTTTCCCCTGACCCTGAGTGTCCGGAGCCGTGAGACTGCGGTTTTCTCGGCCCCTGGTGGTCCGAGGTCGTTCCCGCTGCACAGATTCATGCGCCAGGGCCTCCTACAGACAATGGACTTTGATTTATTGCGCTATCTGTAATAGCACCCGAGATATCACCAGATATATATATTGGATTTTTCCATGACCCTGAGTGTCCGGCCCCATGAGACGGTGGTTTCCTCGGCCCCTGGTGGTGCGAGGTCGTTCCCGCTGCACAGATTCATGCGCCAGGGCCTCCTACAGACAATGCACTTTGATTTATTGCGCTATCTGTAATAGCACCCGAGATATCACCAGATATATATTGGATTTTTCCATGACCCTGAGTGTCCGGCCCCATGAGACTGCGGTTTTCTCGGCCCATGGTGGTCCGAGGTCGTTCCCGCTGCACAGATTCATGCGCCAGGGCCTCCTACAGACAATGCACTTTGATTCATTGCGCTATCGGTAATAGCACCCGAGATATCACCAGATATATATTGGATTTTTACATGACCCTGAGTGTCCGGCTCCATTTGACGGCGGTTTTCTCGGCCCCTGGTGGTCCGAGGTCGTTCCCGCTGCACAGATTCATGCGCCAGGGCCTCCCACAGACAATGGACTTTGATTTATTGCGCTATCTGTAATAGCACCCGAGATATCACCAGATATATATTGGATTTTTCCCCGACCCTGAGCGTCCGGCCCCATGAGACGGTGGTTTTCTCTGCCCCTCGTGGTCCGAGGTCGTTCCCGCTGCACAGATGCATGCGCCAGGGCCTCTTGCAGACAATTCACTTTGGTTTATTGCGCTATCTCTAATAGCACCCGAGATATCACCAGATATATATTGGATTTTTCCCCGACCCTGAGTGTCCGGCCCCATGAGACGGTGGTTTTCTCGGCCCCTGGTGGTCCGAGGTCGTTGCCGCTGCACAGATTCATTCGCCAGTGCCTCCTACAGACAATGCACTTTGAGTTATTGCGCTATCTCTAATAGCACCCGAGATATCACCAGATATATATTGGATTTTTCCCCGACCCTGAGTGTCCGGCCCCATGAGACGGTGGTTTTCTCGGACCCTGGTGGTCCGAGGTCGTTGCCGCTGCACAGATTCATACGCCAGGGCCCACTGCAGATAATTCAGTTTGGTTTAGTGCGGTATCTGTAAGAGCACCCGAGACATCACCAGATATATATTGGATTTTTCCCTCACCCTGAGTGTCCGGCCCCATGTGTCGGTGGTTTTCTCGGCCCCTGGTGGTCCGAGGTCGATCCTGCTGCACAGATTCATGCGCCAGGGCCTCCTACAGATAATGCACTTTGATTTATTGCGCTATCTCTAATAGCAGCCGAGATATCACCAGATATATATTGGATTTTACACTGACCCTTAGTATCCGGCCCCATGTGTCGGTGGTTTTCTCGGCCCCTGGTGGACCGAGGTCGTTCCCGCTGCACAGATTCATGCGCAAGGGTCTCATACGGACAATGCACTTTGATTTATTGCGCTATCTCTAATAGCACCCGAGATATCACCAGATATATATTGGATTTTACCCTGACCTTGACAGTCCGGCCCTATGTGTCGGTGATTTTCGGGGTCCCTGGTGGTCCGAGGTAGATCCCGCTGCACATATTCATGCAACAGGGCCTCCTGCAGACAATGCACTTTGATTTATTGCGCTATCTATAATAGCACCCGAGATATAACCAGATATATTCTGGATTTTTACATGACCTTGGGTGTCCGGCCTCATGTGTCGGTGGTTTTCTCGGCCCCTGGTGGTCCGACGTCGTTTCCGCGGCACAGATTCATGCGCAAGGGCCTCCTGCAGATAATTCTCTTTGATTTATCGCGTTATCTCTAATAGCACCCGAGATATCACCAGATATATACTGGATTTTTGCATGACCTTGGGTGTCCGGCCTCATGTGTCGGTGGTTTTCTCGGCCCCTGGTTGTCCGAGGTCGTTCCTGCTGCCCAGATTCATGCGCCAGGGCCTCCTACAGACAATGCACTTTGGTTTATTGCGCTATCTGTCATAGCACCCGAGATATCACCAGATATATGCTGGATTATCACATGACCTTGGGTGACGGATTCCGAATATCTGTAATTTTCTCGGCCCCTGGTGGTCCGAGGTCGTTCCTGCTGCACAGATTCATTCGCCAGTGCCTCATGCAGACAATGCACTTTGATTTATTGCGCTATCTATAATAGCACCCGGGATATAACCAGATATATTCTGGATTCTTACATGACCTTGGGTGTCCGGCCTCATGTGTCGGTGGTTTTCTCGGCCCCTGGTGGTCCGACGTCGTTTCCGCGGCACAGATTCATGCGCAAGGGCCTCCTGCAGATAATTCACTTTGATTTATCGAGCTATCTCTAATAGCACCCGAGATATCACCAGATATATATTGGATTTTCCCCTGACCCTGAGTGTCCGGAGCCGTGAGACTGCGGTTTTCTCGGCCCCTGGTGGTCCGAGGTCGTTCCCGCTGCACAGATTCATGCGCCAGGGCCTCCTACAGACAATGGACTTTGATTTATTGCGCTATCTGTAATAGCACCCGAGATATCACCAGATATATATATTGGATTTTTCCATGACCCTGAGTGTCCGGCCCCATGAGACGGTGGTTTCCTCGGCCCCTGGTGGTGCGAGGTCGTTCCCGCTGCACAGATTCATGCGCCAGGGCCTCCTACAGACAATGCACTTTGATTTATTGCGCTATCTGTAATAGCACCCGAGATATCACCAGATATATATTGGATTTTTCCATGACCCTGAGTGTCCGGCCCCATGAGACTGCGGTTTTCTCGGCCCATGGTGGTCCGAGGTCGTTCCCGCTGCACAGATTCATGCGCCAGGGCCTCCTACAGACAATGCACTTTGATTCATTGCGCTATCGGTAATAGCACCCGAGATATCACCAGATATATATTGGATTTTTACATGACCCTGAGTGTCCGGCTCCATTTGACGGCGGTTTTCTCGGCCCCTGGTGGTCCGAGGTCGTTCCCGCTGCACAGATTCATGCGCCAGGGCGTGCTACAGATAATGCACTTTGATTTATTGGGCTATCTGTAATAGCACCCGAGATATCACCAGATATATATTGGATTTTTCCCTGACCCTGAGTGTCCGGCCCCATGAGACGGTGGTTTTCTCGGCCCCTGGTGGTCCGAGGTCGTTCCCGCTGCACAGATTCATGCGCCAGAGCCTCCTGCAGATAATGCACTCTGGTTTATTGCGCTATCTCTAATAGCACCCGAGATGTCACCAGATATATATTGAATTTTCCCCAGACCCTGAGTGTCCGGCACCATGAGACTGTGGTTTTCTCGGCCCCTGGTTGTCCGAGGTCGTTCCCGCTGCACAAATTCATGCGCCAGGGCCTCCTACAGAAAATGCACATTGATTTATTGGGCTATCTGTAATAGCACCCGAGATATCACCAGATATATATTGAATTTTCCCTGACCCTGAGTGTCCGGCCCCATGAGACGGTGGTTGTCTCGGCCCCTGGTGGTCGGAGGTCGTTTCCGCTGCACAGATGCATGCGCCAGGGCCTCCTGCAGATAATTCACTTTGGTTTATTGCGCTATCTGTAATAGCACCCAAGATATCACCAGATATATATTGGATTTTTCCCTGACCCTGAGTGTCCGGCCCCATGAGACTGTTGTTTTCTCGGCCCCTGGTGGTCCGAGGTCGTTCCCGCTGCACAGATGCATGCGCCAGGGCCTCCTTCAGATAATTCACTTTGGTTTATTGCGCTATCTGTAATAGCACCCGAGATATCACCAGATATATATTGGATTTTCCCCTGACCCTGAGTGTCCGGCCCCATGAGACGGTGGTTTTCTCGGCCCCTGGTGGTCCGAGGTCGTTCCCGCTGCCCAGATTGATGCGCCAGGGCCTCCTACAGACAATGCACTTTGATTTATTGCGCTATCTCTAATAGCACCCGAGATAGCGCCAGATATATATAGGATTTTCCCCTGACCCTGAGTGTCCGGCCCCATGAGACGGTGGTTTTCTCGGCCCCTGGTGGTACGAGGTCGTTCCCGCAGCACAGATTCATTCGCCAGGTCCTCCTGCAGATAATTCACATTGATTTATTGCGCTATCTGTAATAGCACCCGAGATATCACCACATATATATTGGATTTTTCCCTGACCCTGACTGTCCGGCCCCATGTGACGGTGGTTTTCTCGGCCCCTGGTGGTCCGAGGTCCTTCCCGTTGCACAGATTCATGCGCCAGGGCCTCCTACAGACAATGCACTTTGATTTATTGGGCTATCTCTAATAGCACCGGAGTTATCATCAGATACATCCTGGGTATTTACATGACCTTGGGTGTCCGGCGCCATGTGTCGGTGGTTTTCTCGGCCCCTGGTGGTCCGAGAACGTTCCCGCTGCCCAGTTTCATGCGCCAGGGCCTCCTACAGACAATTCACTTTGATTTGTTCCGCTATCTGTATTAGCACCCGAGATATGACCAGATATATATTGGATTTTTCCCTGACCCTGAGTGTCCGGCCCCATGAGACGGTGGTTTTCTCGGCCCCTGGTGGACCGAGGTCGTTCCCGCTGCACAGATTCATGCGCCAGAGCCTTCTGCAGATAATGCACTCTGGTTTATTGCGCTATCTCTAATAGCACCGTAGATATCATCAGATACATCCTGGGTATTTACATGACCTTGGGTGTCCGGCGCCATGTGTCGGTGGTTTTCTCGGCCCCTGGTGATCCGAGGTCGTTCCCGCTGCCCAGATTCATGCGTCAGGGCCTCCTACAGACAATACAATTTGATTTATTACGCTATCTGTAATAGCACCCGAGATATCACCAGATATATATTGGATTTTTTCCTGACCCTGAGTGTCCGGCCCCATGAGACGGTGGTTTTCTCGGCCCCTGGTGGTGCGAGGACGTTTCCGCTGCACAGATTCATGCGCCAGGGCCTCCTGCAGATAATTCACATTGGTTTATTGCGCTATCTCTAATAGCACCCGAGATATCACCAGATATATGTTGAATTTTCCCTGACCCTGAGTGTCCGGCCCCATGACACGGTGGTTTTCTCGGCCCCTGGTGGTCCGAGGTCGTTCCCGCTGGCCAGATTCATGCGCCAGGGCCTCCTACAGACAATGCACTTTGATTTATTGCGCTATCTGTAATAGCACCCGAGATATCACCACATATACATTGGATTTTTCCCTGACCCTGACTGTCCGTCCCCATGTGACGGTGGTTTTCTCGGCCCCTGGTGGTCCGAGGTCCTTCCCGCTGCACAGATTCATGCGCCAGGTCCTCCTACAGACAATGCACTTTGATTTATTGGGCTATCTCTAATAGCACCGGAGATATCATCAGATACATCCTGGGTATTTACATGACCTTGGGTGTCCGGCGCCATGTGTCGGTGGTTTTCTCGGCCCCTGGTGGTCCGAGGACGTTCCCGCTGCCCAGTTTCATGCGCCAGGGCCTCCTACAGACAATTCACTTTGATTTGTTCCGCTATCTGTAATAGCACCCGAGATATCACCTCATATACATTGGATTTTTCCCTGACCCTGACTGTCCGGCCCCATGTGACGGTGGTTTTCTCGGCCCCTGGTGGTCCGAGGTCCTTCCCGCTGCACAGATTCATGCGCCAGGGCCTCCTACAGACAATGCACTTTGATTTATTGGGATATCTCTAATAGCACCGGAGATATCATCAGATACATCCTGGGTATTTACATGACCTTGGGTGTCCGGCGCCATGTGTCGGTGGTTTTCTCGGCCCCTGGTGGTCCGAAGACGTTCCCGCTGCCCAGTTTCATGCGCCAGGGCCTCCTGCAAATAATTCACTTTGGTTTATTGCGCTATCTCTAATAGCACCCGAGATATCACCAGATATATATTGGCTTTTCCCCTGACCCTGAGTGTCCGGCCAACTGAGACGGTGGTTTTCTCGGCCCCTGGTGGTCCGAGGTCGTTCCCGCTGGCCAGATTCATGCCCCAGGGCCTCCTACAGACAATGGACTGTGATTGTTTGCGCTATCTGTAATAGCACCCGAGATATCACCAGATATATATTGGATTTTTCCATGACCCTGAGTGTCCGGCCCCATGGGACGGTGGTTTTCTCGGCCCCTGGTGATCCGAGGTCCTTCCCGCTGCACAGATTCATGCGCCAGGGCCTCCTGCAGATAATTCACTTTGGTTTATTGCGCTATCTCTAATAGCACCCGAGATATCACAAGATATATATTGGATTTTCGCCTGACCCTGAGTGTCCGGCCCCATGTGACTGTGGTTTTCTCGGCCCCTGGTGTTCCGAGGTCGTTCCCGCTGCCCAGATTCATGCGTCAGGGCCTCCTACAGACAATACAATTTGATCTATTGCGCTATCTGTAATAGCACCCGAGATATCACCAGATATATATTGTATTTTTTCCTGACCCTGAGTGTCCGGCCCCATGAGACGGTGGTTTTCTCGGCCCCTGGTGGTGCGAGGACGTTTCCGCAGCACAGATTCATGCGCCAGGGCCTCCTACAGACAATGCACTTTGGTTTTATGCGCTGTCTCTAATAGCGCCCAAGATATCACCAGATATTTGCTGGATTTTTACATGACCTTGGGTGACGGATTCCGAATATCTGTAATTTTCTCGGCCACTGGTGGTCCGAGGTCGTTCCTGCGGCACAGATTCATTCGCAAGGGCCTCCTACAGACAATGCACTTTGATTTATTGCGCGATCTGTAATAGCACCCGAGATATCACCAGATATATATTGGGTTTTCCCCTGACCCTGAGTGTCCGGACCCATGAGACGGTGGTTTTCTCAGCCACTGGTGGCCCGAGGTCGTTCCTGCGGCACAGATTCATTCGCAAGGGCCTTCTACAGACAATGCACTTTGGTTTATTGCGCTATCTGTAATAGCACCAGAGATATAACCAGATATATATTGGATTTTCCCCTGACCCTGAGTGTCCGGACCCATGAGACGGTGGTTTTCTCGGCCCCTGGTGGTCCGAGGTCGTTCCCGCTGCACAGATGCATGCACCAGGGCCTCCTGCAGATAATTCACTTTGGTTTATTGCGCTATCTCTAATAGCACCCGAGATATCACCAGATATATATTGGATTTTCCCCTGAACCTGAGTGTCCGGACCCATGAGACGGTGGTTTTCTCGGCCTCTGGTGGTCCGAGGTCGGTCCCGCTGCACAGATTCATTCGCCTGGGCCTCCTACAGACAATGCACTTTGATTTATTGGGCTATCTGTAATAGCACCCGAGATATCACCAGATATATGCTGGATTTTTACATGACCTTGGGTTACGGATTCCGAATATCTGTAATTTTCTCGGCCACTGGTGGTCCGAGGTCGTTCCTGCGGCACAGATTCATTCGCCAGTGCCTCTTACAGACAATGCACTTTGATTTATTGCGCTATCTGTAATAGCCCCCGAGCTATCACCAGATATATATTGAATTTTCCCCTGACCCTGAGTGTCCGGCCCCATGAGACTGTGGTTCTCCCGGCCTCTGGTGGTCCGAGGTCGTTCCCGCTGCACAGATTCATGCGGCAGGGCCTGCTACAGACAATGCACTTTGATTTATTGGGCTATCTGTAATAGTACCCGAGATATCACCAGATATATATTGGATTTTCCCCTGACCCTGAGTGTCCGGCCCCATGAGACGGTGGTTTTCTCGGCCCCTGGAGGTCGGAGGTCGTTCCTGCTGGCCAGATTCATTCGCCTGGGCCTCCTACAGACAATGCACTTTGATTTATTGCGCTACCTGTAATAGCACCCAAGATTTCACCAGATATATATTGGATTTTTCCCTGTCCCTGAGTGTCCGGCCCCATGAGACGGTGGTTTTCTCGGCCCCTGGTGGTCGGAGGTCGTTCCCGCTGCACAGATGCATGCGCCAGGGCCTCCTTCAGATAATTCACTTTGGTTTATTGAGCTATCTCTAATAGCACCCGAGATATCACCAGATATATATTGGATTTTCCCCTGACCCTGAGTGTCCGGCCCCATGAGACGGTGGTTTTCTCGGCCCCTGGTGGTCCGAGGTCGTTCCCGCGGGCCAGATTCATGCGCCAGGGCCTCCTACAGAGAATGCACTTTGATTTATTGCGCTATCTGTAATAGCGCCCGAGATACCACCACATATATATTGGATTTTTCCCTGACCCTGACTGTCCGGCCCCATGGGACGGTGGTTTTCTCGGCCCCTGGTGATCCGAGGTCCTTCCCGCTGCACAGATTCATGCGCCAGGGCCTCCTGCAGATAATTCACTTTGGTTTATTGCGCTATCTCTAATAGCACCCGAGATATCACAAGATATATATTGGATTTTCGCCTGACCCTGAGTGTCCGGCCCCATGTGACTGTGGTTTTCTCGGCCCCTGGTGGTCCGACGTCGTTCCCGCTGCCCAGATTCATGCGTCAGGGCCTCCTACAGACAATACAATTTGATCTATTGCGCTATCTGTAATAGCACCCGAGATATCACCAGATATATATTGTATTTTTTCCTGACCCTGAGTGTCCGGCCCCATGAGACGGTGGTTTTCTCGGCCCCTGGTGGTGCGAGGACGTTTCCGCTGCACAGATTCATTCGCCTGGGCCTCCTACAGACAATGCACTTTGATTTATTGGGCTATCTGTAATAGCACCCGAGATATCACCAGATATATGCTGGATTTTTACATGACCTTGGGTGACGGATTCCGAATATCTGTAATTTTCTCGGCCACTGGTGGTCCGAGGTCGTTCCTGCGGCACAGATTCATTCGCCAGTGCCTCTTACAGACAATGCACTTTGATTTATTGCGCTATCTGTAATAGCCCCCGAGCTATCGCCAGATATATATTGAATTTTCCCCTGACCCTGAGTGTCCGGCCCCATGAGACTGTGGTTCTCCCGGCCTCTGGTGGTCCGAGGTCGTTCCCGCTGCACAGATTCATGCGGCAGGGCCTCCTACAGACAATGCACTTTGATTTATTGGGCTATCTGTAATAGTACCCGAGATATCACCAGATATATATTGGATTTTCCCCTGACCCTGAGTGTCCGGCCCCATGAGACGGTGGTTTTCTCGGCCCCTGGAGGTCGGAGGTCGTTCCTGCTGGCCAGATTCATTCGCCTGGGCCTCCTACAGACAATGCACTTTGATTTATTGCGCTATCTGTAATAGCACCCGAGATATCACCGGATATATATTGGATTTTCCCCTGACCCTGAGTGTCCGGACCCATGAGACGGTGGTTTTCTCGGCCCCTGGTGGTCCGAGGTCGTTCCCGCTGGCCAGATTCATGCGCCTGGGCCTCCTACAGACAATGCACTTTGGTTTATTGCGCTATCTCTAATAGCCCCCGAGATATCACCAGATATATATTGGATTTTCCCCTGACCCTGAGTGTCCGGGCCCATGAGACTGTGGTTTTCTCGGCCCCTGGTGGTTCGAGGTCGTTCCCGCTGGCCAGATTCATGCGCCTGGGCCTCCTACAGACAATGCACTTTGATTTATTGCGCTATCTCTAATAGCACCCGAGATATAACCAGATATATATTGGATTTTTCCCTGACCCTGAGTGTCCGGCGCCATGAGACGGTGGTTTTCTCGGCCCCTGGTGGTCCGAGGTCGTTCCCGCTGCACAGATTCATTCGCCTGGGCCTCCTACAGACAATGCACTTTGATTTATTGCGCTATCTGTAATAGCACCCGAGATATCACCAGATATATATTGGATTTCTCCCTGACCCTGAGTGTCCGGCTCCATGAGACGGTGATTTTCTCGGCCCGTGGTGGTCCGAGGTCGTTCCCGCTGCCCAGATTCATGCGCTAGGGCCTCCTACAGACAATGCACTTTGGTTTTTTGCGCTATCTCTAATAGCACCCAAGATATCACCAGATATTTGCTGGATTTTTACATGACCTTGGGTGACGGATTCCGAATATCTGTAATTTTCTCGGCCACTGGTGGTCCGAGGTCGTTCCTGCGGCACAGATTCATTCGCAAGGGCCTCCTACAGACAATGCACTTTGATTTATTGCGCGATCTGTAATAGCACCCGAGATATCACCAGATATATATTGGGTTTTCCCCTGACCCTGAGTGTCCGGACCCATGAGACGGTGGTTTTCTCGGCCACTGGTGGTCCGAGGTCGTTCCTGCGGCACAGATTCATTCGCAAGGGCCTTCTACAGACAATGCACTTTGGTTTATTGCGCTATCTGTAATAGCACCAGAGATATAACCTGATATATATTGGATTTTCCCCTGACCCTGAGTGTCCGGACCCATGAGTCGGTGGTTTTCTCGGCCCCTGGTGGTCCGAGGTCGTTCCCGCTGCACAGATGCATGCACCAGGGCCTCCTGCAGATAATTCACTTTGGTTTATTGCGCTATCTCTAATAGCACCCGAGATATCACCAGATATATATTGGATTTTCCCCTGAACCTGAGTGTCCGGACCCATGAGACGGTGGTTTTCTCGGCCTCTGGTGGTCCGAGGTCGTTCCCGCTGCACAGATTCATTCGCCTGGGCCTCCTACAGACAATGCACTTTGATTTATTGCGCTATCTGTAATAGCACCCGAGATATCACCAGATATATGCTGGATTTTTACATGACCTTGGGTGACGGATTCCGAATATCTGTAATTTTCTCGGCCACTGGTGTTCCGAGGTCGTTCCTGCGGCACAGATTCATTCGCCAGTGCCACCTACAGACAATGCACTTTGATTTATTGCGCTATCTCTAATAGCACCCGAGATATCACCAGATATATATTGAATTTTCCCCTGACCCTGAGTGTCCGGCCCCATGAGACTGTGGTTTTCCCGGCCCCTGGTGGTCCGAGGTCGTTCCCGCTGCACAAATTCATGCGGCAGGGCCTCCTATAGACAATGCACTTTGATTTATTGCGCTATCTGTAATAGCACCCGAGATATCACCAGATATATATTGGATTTTCCCCTGACCCTGAGTGTCCGGACCCATGAGACGGTGGTTTTCTCGGCCCCTGGTGGTCCGAGGTCGTTCCCGCTGCCCAGATTCATGCGCCTGGGCCTCCTACAGACAATGCACTTTGGTTTATTGCGCTATCTCTAATAGCACACGAGATATCACCAGATATATATTGGATTTTCCCCTGACCCTGAGAGTCCGGCCCCGTGAGTCGGTGGTTTTCTTGGCCCCTCGTGGTCCGAGGTCGTTCCCGCTGCCCAGATTCATGCGCCAGGGCCTCCTACAGACAATGCACTTTGGTTTATTGCGCTATCTCTAATAGCACCCGAGATATCACCAGATATATATTGGATTTTCCGCTGACCTTGGGTGACGGATTCCGAATATCTGTAATTTTCTCGGCCACTGGTGGTCCGAGATCGTTCCTGCGGTACAGATTCATTCGCAAGGGCCTGCTACAGACAATGCACTTTGGTTTATAGCGCTGTCTGTAATAGCACCCGAGATATCACCAGATATATATTGGATTTTCCCCTGACCCTGAGTGTCCGGACCCATGAGACGGTGGTTTTCGCGGCCCCTGGTGGTCCGAGGTCGTTCCCGCTGCACAGATTCATTCGCCTGGGCCTCCTACAGACAATGCACTTTGATTTATTGCGCTATCTGTAATAGCACCCGAGATATCACCAGATATATATTGCATTTTTCCCTGACCCTGAGTGTCCGGCTCCATGAGACGGTGATTTTCTCGGCCCCTGGTGGTCCGAGGTCCTTCCCGCTGCACAGATTCATTCGCCTGGGCCTCCTACAGACAATGCACTTTGATTTATTGCGCTATCTGTAATAGCACCCGAGATATCACCAGATATATATTGGATTTTCCCCTGACCCTGAGTGTCCGGCCCCATGAGACTGTGGTTTTCTCGGCCCCTCGTTGTCCGAGGTCGTTCCCGCTGGCCAGATTCATGCGCCCGGGCCTCCTACAGACAATGCACTTTGATTTAGTGCGCTATCTCTAATAGCACCCGAGATATCACCAGATATATATCGGATTTTCCCCTGACCCTGAGTGTCCGGCACCGTGAGTCGGTGGTTTTCTCGGCCCCTGGTGGTCCTAGGTCGTTCCCGCTGCCCAGATTCATGCGCCAGGGCCTCCTACAGACAATGCACTTTGGTTTATTGCGCTATCTCTAATAGCACCCGAGATATCACCAGATATTTGCTGTATTTTTACATGACCTTGGGTGACGGATTCCGAATATCTGTAATTTTCTCGGCCACTGGTGGTCCGAGATCGTTCCTGCGGTACAGATTCATTCCCAAGGGCCTCCTACAGACAATGCACTTTGGTTTATTGCGCTATCTCTAATAGCACCCGAGATATCACCAGATATTTGCTGGATTTTTACATGACCTTGGGTGACGGATTCCGAATATCTGTAATTTTCTCGGCCACTGGTGGTCCGAGGTCGTTCCTGCGGCACAGATTCATTCGCAAGGGCCTCCTACAGACAATGCACTTTGGTTTATTGCGCTATCTGTAATAGCACCCGAGATATCACCAGATATATATTGGATTTTCCCCTGACCCTGAGTGTCCGGACCCATGAGACGGTGGTTTTCTCGGCCCCTGGTGGTCCGAGGTCGTTCCCGCTGCACAGATTCATTCGCCTGGGCCTCCTACAGACAATGCACTTTGATTTATTGCGCATATCTGTAATAGCACCCGAGATATCACCAGATATATATTGGATTTTTTCCTGACCCTGAGTGACCGGCTCCATGAGACGGTGATTTTCTCGGTCCCTGGTGGTCCGAGGTCGTTCCCGCTGCACAGATTCATGCGCCAGGGCCTCCTACAGACAATGCACTTTGGGTTATTGCGCTATCTGTAATAGCACCCGAGATATCACCAGATATATGCTGGATTTTTACATGACCTTGGGTGACGGATTCCGAATATCTGTAATTTTCTCGGCCACTGGTGGTCCGAGATCGTTCCTGCGGTACAGATTCATTCGCAAGGGCCTCCTACAGACAATGCACTTTGGTTTATAGCGCTATCTGTAATAGCACCCGAGATATCACCAGATATATATTGGATTTTCCCCTGACCCTGAGTGTCCGGCTCCATGAGACGGTGATTTTCTCGGTCCCTGGTGGTCCGAGGTCGTTCCCGCTGCCCAGATTCATGCGCCAGGGCCTCCTACAGACAATGCACTTTGGTTTATTGCGCTATCTGTAATAGCACCCGAGATATCACCAGATATATATTGGATTTTTCCCTGACCCTGAGTGTCCGGCTCCATGAGACGGTGATTTTCTCGGCCCCTGGTGGTCCGAGGTCCTTCCCGCTGCACAGATTCATTCGCCTGGGCCTCCTACAGACAATGCACTTTGATTTATTGCGCTATCTGTAATAGCACCCGAGATATCACCAGATATATATTGGATTTTCCCCTGACCCTGAGTGTCCGGCCCCATGAGACTGTGGTTTTCTCGGCCCCTCGTGGTCCGAGGTCGTTCCCGCTGGCCAGATTCATGCGCCCGGGCCTCCTACAGACAATGCACTTTGATTTAGTGCGCTATCTCTAATAGCACCCGAGATATCACCAGATATATATTGGATTTTCCCCTGACCCTGAGTGTCCGGCCCCGTGAGTCAGTGGTTTTCTCGGCCCCTGGTGGTCCTAGGTCGTTCCCGCTGCCCAGATTCATGCGCCAGGGCCTCCTACAGACAATGCACTTTGGTTCATTGCGCTATCTGTAATAGCACCAGAGATATGACCAGATATATATTGGATTTTCCCCTGACCCTGAGTGTCCGGACCAATGAGACGGTGGTTTTCTCGGCCCCTGGTGGTCCGAGGTCGTTCCCGCTGCACAGATTCATGCGCCCGGCCCCCTACAGACAATGCACTTTGATTTAGTGCGCTATCTCTAATAGCACCCGAGATATCACCAGATATATATTGGATTTTCCCCTGACCCTGAGTGTTCGGCCCCGTGAGTCGGTGGTTTTCTCGGCCCCTGGTGGTCCGAGGTCGTTCCCGCTGCCCAGATTCATGCGCCAGGGCCTCCTACAGGCAATGCACTTTGATTTATTGCGCTATCTGTAATAGCACCCGAGATATCACCAGATATATATTGGATTTCTCCCTGACCCTGAGTGTCCGGCTCCATGAGACGGTGATTTTCTCGGCCCCTGGTGGTCCGAGGTCGTTCCCGCTGCCCAGATTCATGCGCTAGGGCCTCCTACAGACAATGCACTTTGGTTTATAGCGCTATCTCTAATAGCACCCGAGATATCACCAGATATTTGCTGGATTTTTACATGACCTTTGGTGACGGATTCCGAATATCTGTAATTTTCTCAGCCACTGGTGGTCCGAGGTCGTTCCTGCGGTACAGATTCATTCGCAAGGGCCTCCTACAGACAATGCACTTTGGTTTATTGCGCTATCTGTAATAGCACCCGAGATATCACCAGATATATATTGGATTTCTCCCTGACCCTGAGTGTCCGGCTCCATGAGACGGTGATTTTCTCGGCCCCTGGTGGTCCGAGGTCGTTCCCGCTGCCCAGATTCATGCGCTAGGGCCTCCTACAGACAATGCACTTTGGTTTTTTGCGCTATCTCTAATAGCACCCAAGATATCACCAGATATTTGCTGGATTTTTACATGACCTTGGGTGACGGATTCCGAATATCTGTAATTTTCTCGGCCACTGGTGGTCCGAGGTCGTTCCTGCGGTACAGATTCATTCCCAAGGGCCTCCTACAGACAATGCACTTTGGTTTATTGCGCTATCTCTAATAGCACCCGAGATATCACCAGATATTTGCTGGATTTTTACATGACCTTGGGTGACGGATTCCGAATATCTGTAATTTTCTCGGCCACTGGTGGTCCGAGGTCGTTCCTGCGGCACAGATTCATTCGCAAGGGCCTCCTACAGACAATGCACTTTGGTTTATTGCGCTATCTGTAATAGCACCCGAGATATCACCAGATATATATTGGATTTTCCCCTGACCCTGAGTGTCCGGACCCATGAGACGGTGGTTTTCTCGGCCCCTGGTGGTCCGAGGTCGTTCCTGCGGCACAGATTCATTCGCAAGGGCCTCCTACAGACAATGCACTTTGGTTCATTGCGCTATCTGTAATAGCACCAGAGATATGACCAGATATATATTGGATTTTCCCCTGACCCTGAGTGTCCGGACCAATGAGACGGTGGTTTTCTCGGCCCCTGGTGGTCCGAGGTCGTTCCCGCTGCACAGATTCATTCGCCTGGGCCTCCTACAGACAATGCACTTTGATTTATTGCGCATATCTGTAATAGCACCCGAGATATCACCAGATATATATTGGATTTTTTCCTGACCCTGAGTGTCCGGCTCCATGAGACGGTGATTTTCTCGGCCCCTGGTGGTCCGAGGTCGTTCCCGCTGCACAGATTCATGCGCCAGGGCCTCCTACAGACAATGCACTTTGGGTTATTGCGCTATCTGTAATAGCACCCGAGATATCACCAGATATATGCTGGATTTTTACATGACCTTGGGTGACGGATTCCGAATATCTGTAATTTTCTCGGCCACTGGTGGTCCGAGATCGTTCCTGCGGTACAGATTCATTCGCAAGGGCCTCCTACAGACAATGCACTTTGGTTTATAGCGCTATCTGTAATAGCACCCGAGATATCACCAGATATATATTGGATTTTCCCCTGACCCTGAGTGTCCGGCTCCATGAGACGGTGATTTTCTCGGTCCCTGGTGGTCCGAGGTCGTTCCCGCTGCCCAGATTCATGCGCCAGGGCCTCCTACAGACAATGCACTTTGGTTTATTGCGCTATCTGTAATAGCACCCGAGATATCACCAGATATATATTGGATTTTTCCCTGACCCTGAGTGTCCGGCTCCATGAGACGGTGATTTTCTCGGCCCCTGGTGGTCCGAGGTCCTTCCCGCTGGCCAGATTCATGCGCCTGGGCCTCCTACAGACAATGCACTTTGATTTATTGCGCTATCTCTAATAGCACCCGAGATATCACCGGATATATATTGGATTTTTCCCTGACCCTGAGTGTCCGGCTCCATGAGACGGTGATTTTCTCGGCCCCTGGTGGTCCGAGGTCGTTCCCGCTGCCCAGATTCATGCGCTAGGGCCTCCTACAGACAATGCACTTTGGTTTTTTGCGCGATCTCTAATAGCACCCAAGATATCACCAGATATTTGCTGGATTTTTACATGACCTTGGGTGACGGATTCCGAATATCTGTAATTTTCTCGGCCACTGGTGGTCCGAGGTCGTTCCCGCTGCACAGATGCATGCACCAGGGCCTCCTGCAGATAATTCACTTTGGTTTATTGCGCTATCTCTAATAGCACCCGAGATATCACCAGATATATATTGGATTTTCCCCTGACCCTGAGTGTCCGGACCCATGAGACGGTGGTTTTCTCGGCCTCTGGTGGTCCGAGGTCGTTCCCGCTGCACAGATTCATGCGCCTGGGCCTCCTACAGACAATCCACTTTGATTTAGTGCGCTATCTCTAATAGCACCCGAGATATCACCAGATATATATTGGATTTTTCCCTGACCCTTAGTGTCCGGCGCCATGAGACGGTGGTTTTCTTGGCCCCCGGTGGTCCGAGGGCGTTCCCGCTGCACAGATGCATGCGCCAGGGCCTCCTGCAGATAATTCACTTTGGTTTTCTGCGCTATCTCTAATAGCACCCGAGATATCACCAGATATATATTGGATTTTCCCCTGACCCTGAGTGTTCGGCCCCGTGAGTCGGTGGTTTTCTCGGCCCCTGGTGGTCCGAGGTCGTTCCCGCTGCCCAGATTCATGCGCCAGGGCCTCCTACAGACAATGCACTTTGATTTATTGCGCTATCTGTAATAGCACCCGAGATATCACCAGATATATATTGGATTTCTCCCTGACCCTGAGTGTCCGGCTCCATGAGACGGTGATTTTCTCGGCCCCTGGTGGTCCGAGGTCGTTCCCGCTGCCCAGATTCATGCGCTAGGGCCTCCTACAGACAATGCACTTTGGTTTATTGCGCTATCTCTAATAGCACCCGAGATATCACCAGATATTTGCTGGATTTTTACATGACCTTTGGTGACGGATTCCGAATATCTGTAATTTTCTCAGCCACTGGTGGTCCGAGGTCGTTCCTGCGGTACAGATTCATTCCCAAGGGCCTCCTACAGACAATGCACTTTGGTTTATTGCGCTATCTCTAATAGCACCCGAGATATCACCAGATATATGCTGGATTTTTACATGACCTTGGGTGACGGATTCCGAATATCTGTAATTTTCTCGGCCACTGGTGGTCCGAGGTCGTTCCTGCGGCACAGATTCATTCGCAAGGGCCTCCTACAGACAATGCACTTTGGTTTATTGCGCTATCTGTAATAGCACCCGAGATATCACCAGATATATATTGGATTTTCCCCTGACCCTGAGTGTCCGGACCCATGAGACGGTGGTTTTCTCGGCCCCTGGTGGTCCGAGGTCGTTCCCGCTGCACAGATTCATTCGCCTGGGCCTCCTACAGACAATGCACTTTGATTTATTGCGCATATCTGTAATAGCACCCGAGATATCACCAGATATATATTGGATTTTTTCCTGACCCTGAGTGTCCGGCTCCATGAGACGGTGATTTTCTCGGTCCCTGGTGGTCCGAGGTCGTTCCCGCTGCACAGATTCATGCGCCAGGGCCTCCTACAGACAATGCACTTTGGGTTATTGCGCTATCTGTAATAGCACCCGAGATATCACCAGATATATGCTGGATTTTTACATGACCTTGGGTGACGGATTCCGAATATCTGTAATTTTCTCGGCCACTGGTGGTCCGAGATCGTTCCTGCGGTACAGATTCATTCGCAAGGGCCTCCTACAGACAATGCACTTTGGTTTATAGCGCTATCTGTAATAGCACCCGAGATATCACCAGATATATATTGGATTTTCCCCTGACCCTGAGTGTCCGGCTCCATGAGACGGTGATTTTCTCGGTCCCTGGTGGTCCGAGGTCGTTCCCGCTGCCCAGATTCATGCGCCAGGGCCTCCTACAGACAATGCACTTTGGTTTATAGCGCTGTCTGTAATAGCACCCGAGATATCACCAGATATATATTGGATTTTTCCCTGACCCTGAGTGTCCGGCTCCATGAGACGGTGATTTTCTCGGCCCCTGGTGGTCCGAGGTCCTTCCCGCTGCACAGATTCATTCGCCTGGGCCTCCTACAGACAATGCACTTTGATTTATTGCGCTATCTGTAATAGCACCCGAGATATCACCAGATATATATTGGATTTTCCCCTGACCCTGAGTGTCCGGCCCCATGAGACTGTGGTTTTCTCGGCCCCTCGTGGTCCGAGGTCGTTCCCGCTGGCCAGATTCATGCGCCCGGGCCTCCTACAGACAATGCACTTTGATTTAGTGCGCTATCTCTAATAGCACCCGAGATATCACCAGATATATATTGGATTTTCCCCTGACCCTGAGTGTCCGGCCCCGTGAGTCAGTGGTTTTCTCGGCCCCTGGTGGTCCTAGGTCGTTCCCGCTGCCCAGATTCATGCGCCAGGGCCTCCTACAGACAATGCACTTTGGTTCATTGCGCTATCTGTAATAGCACCAGAGATATGACCAGATATATATTGGATTTTCCCCTGACCCTGAGTGTCCGGACCAATGAGACGGTGGTTTTCTCGGCCCCTGGTGGTCCGAGGTCGTTCCCGCTGCACAGATTCATGAGCCAGGGCCTCCTACGGACAATGCACTTTGGTTTATTGCGCTATCTGTAATAGCACCCGAGATATCACCAGATATATATTGGATTTTCCCCTGACCCTGAGTGTCCGGCCCCATGAGACGGTGGTTTTCTCGGCCCCTGGTGGTCCGAGGACGTTCCCGCTGCCCAGATTCATGCGCCAGGGCCTCCTACAGACAGTGCACTTTGGTTTATTGCGCTATCTGAAATAGCACCCGAGATATCACCAGATATATATTGGATTTTTCCCTGACCCTGAGCGTCCGGCTCCATGAGACGGTGATTTTCTCGTCCCCTGGTGGTCCGACGTCGTTCCCGCTGCCCAGATTCATGCGCCAGGGCCTCCTACAGACAATGCACTTTGGTTTATTGCGCTATCTGTAATAGCACCCGAGATATCACCAGATATATATTGGATTTTCCCCTGACCCTGAGTGACCGGCCCCATGAGACTGTGGTTTTCTCGGCCCCTGGTGGTTCGAGGTCGTTCCCGCTGGCCAGATTCATGCGCCTGGGCCTCCTACAGACAATGCACTTTGATTTATTGCGCTATCTCTAATAGCACCCGAGATATCACCGGATATATATTGGATTTTTCCCTGACCCTGAGTGTCCGGCTCCATGAGACGGTGATTTTCTCGGCCCCTGGTGGTCCGAGGTCGTTCCCGCTGCCCAGATTCATGCGCTAGGGCCTCCTACAGACAATGCACTTTGGTTTTTTGCGCGATCTCTAATAGCACCCAAGATATCACCAGATATTTGCTGGATTTTTACATGACCTTGGGTGACGGATTCCGAGTATCTGTAATTTTCTCGGCCACTGGTGGTCCGAGGTCGTTCCCGCTGCACAGATGCATGCACCAGGGCCTCCTGCAGATAATTCACTTTGGTTTATTGCGCTATCTCTAATAGCACCCGAGATATCACCAGATATATATTGGATTTTCCCCTGACCCTGAGTGTCCGGACCCATGAGACGGTGGTTTTCTCGGCCTCTGGTGGTCCGAGGTCGTTCCCGCTGCACAGATTCATGCGCCTGGGCCTCCTACAGACAATCCACTTTGATTTAGTGCGCTATCTCTAATAGCACCCGAGATATCACCAGATATATATTGGATTTTTCCCTGACCCTTAGTGTCCGGCGCCATGAGACGGTGGTTTTCTTGGCCCCCGGTGGTCCGAGGGCGTTCCCGCTGCACAGATGCATGCGCCAGGGCCTCCTGCAGATAATTCACTTTGGTTTACTGCGCTATCTCTAATAGCACCCGAGATATCACCAGATATATATTGGATTTTCCCCTGACCCTGAGTGTTCGGCCCCGTGAGTCGGTGGTTTTCTCGGCCCCTGGTGGTCCGAGGTCGTTCCCGCTGCCCAGATTCATGCGCCAGGGCCTCCTACAGACAATGCACTTTGATTTATTGCGCTATCTGTAATAGCACCCGAGATATCACCAGATATATATTGGATTTTCCCCTGACCCTGAGTGTCCGGACCCATGAGACGGTGGTTTTCTCGGCCCCTGGTGGTCCGAGGTCGTTCCCGCTGCACAGATTCATTCGCCTGGGCCTCCTACAGACAATGCACTTTGATTTATTGCGCTATCTGTAATAGCACCCGAGATATCACCAGATATATATTGGATTTTTCCCTGACCCTGAGTGTCCGGCTCCATGAGACGGTGATTTTCTCGGCCCCTGGTGGTCCGAGGTCCTTCCCGCTGCACAGATTCATTCGCCTGGGCCTCCTACAGACAATGCACTTTGATTTATTGCGCTATCTGTAATAGCACCCGAGATATCACCAGATATATATTGGATTTTCCCCTGACCCTGAGTGTCCGGCCCCATGAGACTGTGGTTTTCTCGGCCCCTCGTTGTCCGAGGTCGTTCCCGCTGGCCAGATTCATGCGCCCGGGCCTCCTACAGACAATGCACTTTGATTTAGTGCGCTATCTCTAATAGCACCCGAGATATCACCAGATATATATCGGATTTTCCCCTGACCCTGAGTGTCCGGCCCCGTGAGTCGGTGGTTTTCTCGGCCCCTGGTGGTCCTAGGTCGTCCCCGCTGCCCAGATTCATGCGCCAGGGCCTCCTACAGACAATGCACTTTGGTTTATTGCGCTATCTCTAATAGCACCCGAGATATCACCAGATATTTGCTGTATTTTTACATGACCTTGGGTGACGGATTCCGAATATCTGTAATATTCTCGGCCACTGGTGGTCCGAGATCGTTCCTGCGGTACAGATTCATTCCCAAGGGCCTCCTGCAGACAATGCACTTTGGTTTATTGCGCTATCTCTAATAGCACCCGAGATATCACCAGATATTTGCTGGATTTTTACATGACCTTGGGTGACGGATTCCGAATATCTGTAATTTTCTCGGCCACTGGTGGTCCGAGGTCGTTCCTGCGGCACAGATTCATTCGCAAGGGCCTCCTACAGACAATGCACTTTGGTTTATTGCGCTATCTGTAATAGCACCCGAGATATCACCAGATATATATTGGATTTTCCCCTGACCCTGAGTGTCCGGACCCATGAGACGGTGGTTTTCTCGGCCCCTGGTGGTCCGAGGTCGTTCCCGCTGCACAGATTCATTCGCCTGGGCCTCCTACAGACAATGCACTTTGATTTATTGCGCATATCTGTAATAGCACCCGAGATATCACCAGATATATATTGGATTTTTTCCTGACCCTGAGTGTCCGGCTCCATGAGACGGTGATTTTCTCGGTCCCTGGTGGTCCGAGGTCGTTCCCGCTGCACAGATTCATGCGCCAGGGCCTCCTACAGACAATCCACTTTGGGTTATTGCGCTATCTGTAATAGCACCCGAGATATCACCAGATATATGCTGGATTTTTACATGACCTTGGGTGACGGATTCCGAATATCTGTAATTTTCTCGGCCACTGGTGGTCCGAGATCGTTCCTGCGGTACAGATTCATTCGCAAGGGCCTCCTACAGACAATGCACTTTGGTTTATAGCGCTATCTGTAATAGCACCCGAGATATCACCAGATATATATTGGATTTTCCCCTGACCCTGAGTGTCCGGACCCATGAGACGGTGGTTTTCTCGGCCCCTGGTGGTCCGAGGTCGTTCCCGCTGCACAGATTCATTCGCCTGGGCCTCCTACAGAAAATGCACTTCGATTTATTGCGCTATCTGTAATAGCACCCGAGATATCACCAGATATATATTGGATTTTTTCCTGACCCTGAGTGTCCGGCTCCATGAGACGGTGATTTTCTCGGCCCCTGGTGGTCCGAGGTCGTTCCCGCTGCCCAGATTCATGCGCCTGGGCCTCCTACAGACAATGCACTTTGGTTTATTGCGCTATCTCTAATAGCACACGAGATATCACCAGATATATATTGGATTTTCCCCTGACCCTGAGAGTCCGGCCCCGTGAGTCGGTGGTTTTCTTGGCCCCTCGTGGTCCGAGGTCGTTCCCGCTGCCCAGGTTCATGCGCCAGGGCCTCCTACAGACAATGCACTTTGGTTTATTGCGCTATCTCTAATAGCACCCGAGATATCACCAGATATATATTGGATTTTCCCCTGACCCTGAGTGTCCGGCCCCATGAGACGGTGGTTTTCTCGGCCCCTGGTGGTCCGAGGACGTTCCCGCTGCCCAGATTCATGCGCCAGGGCCTCCTACAGACAGTGCACTTTGGTTTATTGCGCTATCTGAAATAGCACCCGAGATATCACCAGATATATATTGGATTTTCCCCTGACCCTGAGTGTCCGGACCCATGAGACGGTGGTTTTCTCGGCCCCTGGTGGTCCGAGGTCGTTCCCGCTGCACAGATTCATTCGCCTGGGCCTCCTACAGACAATGCACTTTGATTTATTGCGCATATCTGTAATAGCACCCGAGATATCACCAGATATATATTGGATTTTTTCCTGACCCTGAGTGTCCGGCTCCATGAGACGGTGATTTTCTCGGTCCCTGGTGGTCCGAAGTCGTTCCCGCTGCACAGATTCATGCGCCAGGGCCTCCTACAGACAATCCACTTTGGGTTATTGCGCTATCTGTAATAGCACCCGAGATATGACCAGATATATGCTGGATTTTTACATGACCTTGGGTGACGGATTCCGAATATCTGTAATTTTCTCGGCCACTGGTGGTCCGAGATCGTTCCTGCGGTACAGATTCATTCGCAAGGGCCTCCTACAGACAATGCACTTTGGTTTATAGCGCTATCTGTAATAGCACCCGAGATATCACCAGATATATATTGGATTTTCCCCTGACCCTGAGTGTCCGGACCCATGAGACGGTGGTTTTCTCGGCCCCTGGTGGTCCGAGGTCGTTCCCGCTGCACAGATTCATTCGCCTGGGCCTCCTACAGAAAATGCACTTCGATTTATTGCGCTATCTGTAATAGCACCCGAGATATCACCAGATATATATTGGATTTTTTCCTGACCCTGAGTGTCCGGCTCCATGAGACGGTGATTTTCTCGGTCCCTGGTGGTCCGAGGTCGTTCCCGCTGCCCAGATTCATGCGCCAGGGCCTCCTACAGACAATGCACTTTGGTTTATTGCGCTATCTCTAATAGCACCCGAGATATCACCAGATATATATTGGATTTTCCGCTGACCTTTGGTGACGGATTCCGAATATCTGTAATTTTCTCGGCCACTGGTGGTCCGAGATCGTTCCTGCGGTACAGATTCATTCGCAAGGGCCTCTTACAGACAATGCACTTTGGTTTATAGCGCTGTCTGTAATAGCACCCGAGATATCACCAGATATATATTGGATTTTCCCCTGACCCTGAGTGTCCGGACCCATGAGACGGTGGTTTTCTCGGCCCCTGGTGGTCCGAGGTCGTTCCCGCTGCACAGATTCATTCGCCTGGGCCTCCTACAGACAATGCACTTTGATATATTGCGCTATCTGTAATAGCACCCGAGATATCACCAGATATATATTGGATTTTTCCCTGACCCTGAGTGTCCGGCTCCATGAGACGGTGATTTTCTCGGCCCCTGGTGGGCCGAGGTCCTTCCCGCTGCACAGATTCATTCGCCTGGGCCTCCTACAGACAATGCACTTTGATTTATTGCGCTATCTGTAATAGCACCCGAGATATCACCAGATATATATTGGATTTTCCCCTGACCCTGAGTGTCCGGCCCCATGAGACTGTGGTTTTCTCGGCCCCTCGTTGTCCGAGGTCGTTCCCGCTGGCCAGATTCATGCGCCCGGGCCTCCTACAGACAATGCACTTTGATTTAGTGCGCTATCTCTAATAGCACCCGAGATATCACCAGATATATATCGGATTTTCCCCTGACCCTGAGTGTCCGGCCCCGTGAGTCGGTGGTTTTCTCGGCCCCTGGTGGTCCTAGGTCGTCCCCGCTGCCCAGATTCATGCGCCAGGGCCTCCTACAGACAATGCACTTTGGTTTATTGCGCTATCTCTAATAGCACCCGAGATATCACCAGATATTTGCTGTATTTTTACATGACCTTGGGTGACGGATTCCGAATATCTGTAATTTTCTCGGCCACTGGTGGTCCGAGATCGTTCCTGCGGTACAGATTCATTCGCAAGGGCCTCCTACAGACAATGCACTTTGGTTTATAGCGCTTTCTGTAATAGCACCCGAGATATCACCAGATATATATTGGATTTTCCCCTGACCCTGAGTGTCCGGACCCATGAGACGGTGGTTTTCTCGGCCCCTGGTGGTCCGAGGTCGTTCCCGCTGCACAGATTCATTCGCCTTGGCCTCCTACAGAAAATGCACTTCGATTTATTGCGCTATCTGTAATAGCACCCGAGATATCACCAGATATATATTGGATTTTTTCCTGACCCTGAGTGTCCGGCTCCATGAGACGGTGATTTTCTCGGTCCCTGGTGGTCCGAGGTCGTTCCCGCTGCCCAGATTCATGCGCCAGGGCCTCCTACAGACAATGCACTTTGGTTTATTGCGCTATCTCTAATAGCACCCGAGATATCACCAGATATATATTGGATTTTCCGCTGACCTTGGGTGACGGATTCCGAATATCTGTAATTTTCTCGGCCACTGGTGGTCCGAGATCGTTCCTGCGGTACAGATTCATTCGCAAGGGCCTCCTACAGACAATGCACTTTGATTTATTGCGCTATCTGTAATAGCACCCGAGATATCACCAGATATATATTGGATTTTTCCCTGACCCTGAGTGTCCGGCTCCATGAGACGGTGATTTTCTCGGCCCCTGGTGGTCCGAGGTCCTTCCCGCTGCACAGATTCATTCGCCTGGGCCTCCTACAGACAATGCACTTTGATTTATTGCGCTATCTGTAATAGCACCCGAGATATCACCAGATATATATTGGATTTTCCCCTGACCCTGAGTGTCCGGCCCCATGAGACTGTGGTTTTCTCGGCCCCTCGTTGTCCGAGGTCGTTCCCGCTGGCCAGATTCATGCGCCCGGGCCTCCTACAGACAATGCACTTTGATTTAGTGCGCTATCTCTAATAGCACCCGAGATATCACCAGATATATATCGGACTTTCCCCTGACCCTGAGTGTCCGGCCCCGTGAGTCGGTGGTTTTCTCGGCCCCTGGTGGTCCTAGGTCGTCCCCGCTGCCCAGATTCATGCGCCAGGGCCTCCTACAGACAATGCACTTTGGTTTATTGCGCTATCTCTAATAGCACCCGAGATATCACCAGATATTTGCTGTATTTTTACATGACCTTGGGTGACGGATTCCGAATATCTGTAATTTTCTCGGCCACTGGTGGTCCGAGATCGTTCCTGCGGTACAGATTCATTCGCAAGGGCCTCCTACAGACAATGCACTTTGGTTTATAGAGCTATCTGTAATAGCACCCGAGATATCACCAGATCTATATTGGATTTTCCCCTGACCCTGAGTGTCCGGCCCCATGAGACTGTGGTTTTCTCGGCCCCTGGTGGTCCGCGGTCGTTCCCGTTGCACAGATTCATGCGCCAGGGCCTCCTACAGACAATGCACTTTGATTTATTGCGCTATCTCTAATAGCACCCGAGATATCACCAGATATATATTGAATTTTCCCTGACCCTGAGTGTCCGGCCCAATGAGACTGTGGTTTTCTCGGCCCCTGGTGGTCCGAGGTCGTTCCCACGGTAAAGATTCATGCGCCAGGGCCTCCTACAGACAATGCACTTTGATTTATTGCGCTATCTGTAATAGCACCCGAGATATCAAGAGATATATACTGGATTTTCCCCTGACCCTGAGTGTCCGGCCCCATGAGACGGTCGTTGTCTCGGCCCCTGGCGGTCCGAGGACGTCCCCGCTGCACAGATTCATGCGCCAGGGCCTCCTACAGGTAATGCACTTTCATTTATTGCGCTATCTGTAATAGCACCCGAGATATCACCAGATATATACTGGATTTTCCCCTGACCCTGAGTGTCCGGCCCAATGAGACTGTGGTTCTCTCGGCCCCTGGTGGTCCGAGGACGTTCCCGTTGCACAGATTCATGCGCCCGGGCCTCCTGCAGATAATTCACTTTGGTTTATTGCGCTATCTGTGATAGCAACCGAGATATCACCAGATCTATATTGGATTTTCCCCTGACTCTGAGTGCCCGGCCCCATGAGACTGTGGTTTTCTCGGCCCCTGGTGGTCCGAGGTCGTTCCCGCTGCACAGATTCATGCGCCAGGGCCTCCTACAGGTAATGCACTTTGATTTATTGCGCTATCTGTAATAGCACCCGAGATATCACCAGATCTATATTGGATTTTACCCTGACCCTGAGTGTCCGGCCCCATGAGACGGTCGTTGTCTCGGCCCCTGGAGGTCCGACGACGTTCCCGCTGCACAGATTCATGCGCCAGGGCCTCCTACAGGTAATGCACTTTGATTTATTGCGCTATCTGTAATAGCACCCGAGATATCACCAGATATATATTGGATTTTCCCCTGACCCTGAGTGTCCGGCCCCATGAGACTGTGGTTTTCTCGGCCCCTGGTGGTCCGAGGTCGTTCCCGCTGCACAGATTCATGCGCCAGGACCTCCTACAGACAATGCACTTTGATTTATTGCGCTATCTGTAATAGCACCCGACATATCACCAGATATATATTGGATTTTACCCTGACCCTGAGTGTCCGGCCCCATGAGACGGTCGTTGTCTCCGGCTCTGGCGGTCCGAGGACGTCCCCGCTGCACAGATTCATGCGCCAGGGCCTCCTACAGGTAATGCACTTTGATTTATTGCGCTATCTGTAATAGCACCCGAGATATCACCAGATCTATATTGGATTTTCCACTGACCCTGAGTGTCCGGCCCCATGAGACTGTGGTTTTCTCGGCCCCTGGTGGTCCGAGGTCGTTCCCGTTGCACAGATTCATGCACCAGGGCCTCCTGCAGATAATTCACTTTGGTTTATTGCGCCATCTGTAATAGCACCCGAGATATCACCAGATCTATATTGGATTTTCCCCTGACCCTGAGTGTCCGACCCCATGAGACTGTGGTTTTCTCGGCCCCTGGTGGTCCGAGGTCGTTCCCGTTGCACAGATTCATGCGCCAGGGCCTCCTGCAGATAATTCACTTTGGTTTATTGCGCTATCTCTAATAGCACCCGAGATATCACCAGATATATACTGGATTTTCCCCTGACCCTGAGTGTCCGGCCCCATGAGACTGTGGTTTTCTCGGCCCCTTGTGGTCCGAGGTCGTTGCCGCTTCACAGATTCACGCGCCAGGGCCTCCTACAGACAATGCACTTTGATTTATTGCGCTATCTGTAATAGCACCCGAGATATCACCAGATATATATTGGATTTTACCCTGACCCTGAGTGTCCGGCCCCATGAGACTGTGGTTTTCTCGGCCCCTGGTGGTCCGAGGTCGTTCCCGTTGCACAGATTCATGCGCCAGGGCCTCCTGCAGATAATTCACTTTGGTTTATTGCGCTATCTCTAATAGCACCCGAGATATCACCAGATATATACTGGATTTTCCCCTGACCCTGAGTGTCCGGCCCCATGAGACGGTTGTTGTCTCGGCCCCTGGTGGTCCGAGGTCGTTCCCGCTGCACAGATTCTTGCGCCAGGGCCTCCTGCAGATAATTCACTTTGGTTTATTACGCTATCGCTAATAGCACCCAAGATATCACCAGATATATATTGGATTTTTCCCTGACCCTGAGTGTCCGGCCCCATGAGACTGTGGATTTTTCGGCCCCTGGTGGTCCGAGGTCGTTCCCGTTGCACAGATTCATGCGCCAGGGCCTCCTGCAGATAATGCACTTTGGTTTATTGCGCTATATCTAATAGCACCCAAGATATCACCAGATATATATTGGATTTTTCCCTGACCCTGAGTGTCCGGCCCCATGAGACGGTGGTTTCCTCGGCCCCTGGTGGTCCGAGGTCGTTCCCGCTGCACAGATTCATGCGCCAGGGCCTCCTACAGACAATGCACTTTGATTTATTTCGCTATCTGTAATAGGACCCGAGATATCACCAGATATATATTGGATTTTCCCCAGACCCAGAGTGTCCGGCCGCATGAGACTGTAGTTTTCTCGGCCCCTGGTGGTCCGAGGTCGTTCCCGCTGCACAGATTCATGCGCCAGGGCCTCCTACAGACAATGCACTTTGATTTATTGCGCTATCTCTAATAGCACCCGAGATATCACCAGATATATATTGGATTTTACCCTGACCGTGAGAGTCCGGCCCCATGAGACTGTGGTTTTTTCGGACCCTGGTGGTCCGAGGTCGTTCCCGCTGCACAGATTCATGCGCCAGGGCCTCCTACAGACAATGCACTTTGGTTTATTACGCTATCTCTAATAGCACCCGAGATATCACCAGATCTATATTGGATTTTCCCCTGACCCTGAGTGTCCGGCCCCATGAGACGGTCGTTTTCTCGGCCCCTGGTGGTCCGAGGTCGTTCCCACTGCACAGATTCATGCGCCAGGGCCTCCTACAGACAATGCACTTTGATTTATTGCGCTATCTGTAATAGCACCCGAGATATCACCAGATATATATTGGATTTTACCCTGACCATGAGAGTCCGGCCCCATGAGACTGTGGTTTTTTCGGCCCCTGGTGGTCCGAGGTCGTTCCCGCTGCACAGATTCATGCGACAGGGCCACCTACAGATAATGCACTTTGTTTTATTGCGCTATCTGTAATAGCACCCGAGATATCACCAGATACATATTGGATTTTACCCTGACCCTGAGTGTCCGGCCCCATGAGACGGTCGTTGTCTCGGCCCCTGGAGGTCCGACGACGTTCCCGCTGCACAGATTCATGCGCCAGGGCCTCCTACAGGTAATGCACTTTGATTTATTGCGCTATCTGTAATAGCACCCGAGATATCACCAGATATATATTGGATTTTCCCCTGACCCTGAGTGTCCGACCCCATGAGACTGTGGTTTTCTCGGCCCCTGGTGGTCCGATGTCGTTCCCGTTGCACAGATACATGCGCCAGGGCCTCCTACAGACAATGCACTTTGATTTATTGCGCTATCTCTAATAGCACCCGAGATATCACCAGATCTATATTGGATTTTCCCCTGACCCTGAGTGTCCGGCCCCATGAGACTGTGGTTTTCTCGGCCCCTGGTGGTCCGCGGTCGTTCCCGTTGCACAGATTCATGCGCCAGGGCCTCCTAGAGACAATGCACTTTGATTTATTGCGCTATCTCTAATAGCACCCGAGATATCACCAGATATATATTGAATTTTCCCTGACCCTGAGTGTCCGGCCCAATGAGACTGTGGTTTTCTCGGCCCCTGGTGGTCCGAGGTCGTTCCCGCGGTAAAGATTCATGCGCCAGGGCCTCCTACAGACAATGCACTTTGATTTATTGCGCTATCTGTAATAGCACCCGAGATATCAAGAGATATATACTGGATTTTCCCCTGACCCTGAGTGTCCGGCCCCATGAGACGGTCGTTGTCTCGGCCCCTGGCGGTCCGAGGACGTCCCCGCTGCACAGATTCATGCGCCAGGGCCTCCTACAGGTAATGCACTTTCATTTATTGCGCTATCTGTAATAGCACCCGAGATATCACCAGATATATATTGGATTTTCCCCTGACCCTGAGTGTCCGGCCCCATGAGACTGTGGTTTTCTCGGCCCCTGGTGGTCCGAGGTCGTTCCCGCTGCACAGATTCATGCGCCAGGGCCTCCTACAGACAATGCACTTTGATTTATTGCGCTATCTGTTATAGCACCCGAGATATCACCAGATATATATTGGATATTCCCCTGACCCTGAGTGTCCGGCCCCATGAGACGGTGGTTGTCTCGGCCCCTGGTGGTCCGAGGTCGTTCCCGCTGCACAGATTCATGCGCCAGGGCCTCCTACAGACAATGCACTTTGATTTATGGCGCTATCTGTAATAGCACCCGAGATATCACCAGATCTATATTGGATTTTCCCCTGACTCTGAGTATCCGGCCCCATGAGACTGTGGTTTTTTCGGCCCCTGGTGGTCCGCGGTCGTCCCCGCTGCACAGATACATGCGCCAGGGCCTCCTACAGACAATGCACTTTGATTTATTGCGCTATCTCTAATAGCACCCGAGATATCACCAGATCTATATTGGATTTTCCCCTGACCCTGAGTGTCCGGCCCCATGAGACTGTGGTTTTCTCGGCCCCTGGTGGTCCGCGGTCGTTCCCGTTGCACAGATTCATGCGCCAGGGCCTCCTAGAGACAATGCACTTTGATTTATTGCGCTATCTCTAATAGCACCCGAGATATCACCAGATATATATTGAATTTTCCCTGACCCTGAGTGTCCGGCCCAATGAGACTGTGGTTTTCTCGGCCCCTGGTGGTCCGAGGTCGTTCCCGCGGTAAAGATTCATGCGCCAGGGCCTCCTACAGACAATGCACTTTGATTTATTGCGCTATCTGTAATAGCACCCGAGATATCAAGAGATATATACTGGATTTTCCCCTGACCCTGAGTGTCCGGCCCCATGAGACGGTCGTTGTCTCGGCCCCTGGCGGTCCGAGGACGTCCCCGCTGCACAGATTCATGCGCCAGGGCCTCCTACAGGTAATGCACTTTCATTTATTGCGCTATCTGTAATAGCACCCGAGATATCACCAGATATATATTGGATTTTCCCCTGACCCTGAGTGTCCGGCCCCATGAGACTGTGGTTTTCTCGGCCCCTGGTGGTCCGAGGTCGTTCCCGCTGCACAGATTCATGCGCCAGGGCCTCCTACAGACAATGCACTTTGATTTATTGCGCTATCTGTTATAGCACCCGAGATATCACCAGATATATATTGGATTTTACCCTGACCCTGAGTGTCCGGCCCCATGAGACGGTCGTTGTCTCGGCCCCTGGAGGTCCGACGACGTTCCCGCTGCACAGATTCATGCGCCAGGGCCTCCTACAGGTAATGCACTTTGATTTATTGCGCTATCTGTAATAGCACCCGAGATATCACCAGATCTATATTGGATTTTCCCCTGACCCTGAGTGTCCGGCCCCATGAGACTGTGGTTTTCTCGGCCCCTGGTGGTCCGAGGACGTTCCCGTTGCACAGATTCATGCGCCCGGGCCTCCTGCAGATAATTCACTTTGGTTTATTGCGCTATCTGTGATAGCAACCGAGATATCACCAGATCTATATTGGATTTTCCCCTGACTCTGAGTGCCCGGCCCCATGAGACTGTGGTTTTCTCGGCCCCTGGTGGTCCGAGGTCGTTCCCGCTGCACAGATTCATGCGCCAGGGCCTCCTACAGGTAATGCACTTTGATTTATTGCGCTATCTGTAATAGCACCCGAGATATCACCAGATCTATATTGGATTTTACCCTGACCCTGAGTGTCCGGCCCCATGAGACGGTCGTTGTCTCGGCCCCTGGAGGTCCGACGACGTTCCCGCTGCACAGATTCATGCGCCAGGGCCTCCTACAGGTAATGCACTTTGATTTATTGCGCTATCTGTAATAGCACCCGAGATATCACCAGATATATATTGGATTTTCCCCTGACCCTGAGTGTCCGGCCCCATGAGACTGTGGTTTTCTCGGCCCCTGGTGGTCCGAGGTCGTTCCCGCTGCACAGATTCATGCGCCAGGACCTCCTACAGACAATGCACTTTGATTTATTGCGCTATCTGTAATAGCACCCGACATATCACCAGATATATATTGGATTTTACCCTGACCCTGAGTGTCCGGCCCCATGAGACGGTCGTTGTCTCCGGCTCTGGCGGTCCGAGGACGTCCCCGCTGCACAGATTCATGCGCCAGGGCCTCCTACAGGTAATGCACTTTGATTTATTGCGCTATCTGTAATAGCACCCGAGATATCACCAGATCTATATTGGATTTTCCACTGACCCTGAGTGTCCGGCCCCATGAGACTGTGGTTTTCTCGGCCCCTGGTGGTCCGAGGTCGTTCCCGTTGCACAGATTCATGCACCAGGGCCTCCTGCAGATAATTCACTTTGGTTTATTGCGCCATCTGTAATAGCACCCGAGATATCACCAGATCTATATTGGATTTTCCCCTGACCCTGAGTGTCCGACCCCATGAGACTGTGGTTTTCTCGGCCCCTGGTGGTCCGAGGTCGTTCCCGTTGCACAGATTCATGCGCCAGGGCCTCCTGCAGATAATTCACTTTGGTTTATTGCGCTATCTCTAATAGCACCCGAGATATCACCAGATATATATTGGATTTTTCACTGACCCTGAGCGTCCGGCCCCATGAGACGGTCGTTTTCTCGGCCCCTGGTGGTCCGAGGTCGTTCCCGCTGCACACCTTCATGCGCCAGGGTCTCCTACAGACAATACACTTTGATTTATTGCGCTATCTGTAATAGCACCCGAGATATCACCAGATATATACTGGATTTTCCCCTGACCCTGAGTATCCGGCCCCATGAGACGGTCGTTTTCTCGGCCCCTGGTGGTCCGAGGTCGTTCCCGCTGCACACATTCATGCGCCAGGGCCTCCTGCAGATAATTCACTTTGGTTTATTGCGCTATCTCTGATAGCACCCGAGATATCACCAGATATATATTGGATTTTCCCCTGACCTTGAGTGTCCGGCCCCATGAGACTGTGCTTTTCTCGGCCCCTGGTGGTCCGAGGTCGTTCCCGCTGCACAGATTCATGCGCCAGGACCTCCTACAGACAATGCACTTTGATTTATTGCGCTATCTGTTATAGCACCCGAGATATCACCAGATATATATTGGATTTTACCCTGACCCTGAGTGTCCGGCCCCGTGAGACGGTCGTTGTCTCGGCCCCTGGAGGTCCGACGACGTTCCCGCTGCACAGATTCATGCGCCAGGGCCTCCTACAGGTAATGCACTTTGATTTATTGCGCTATCTGTAATAGCACCCGAGATATCACCAGATCTATATTGGATTTTCCCCTGACCCTGAGTGTCCGGCCCCATGAGACTGTGGTTTTCTCGGCCCCTGGTGGTCCGAGGACGTTCCCGTTGCACAGATTCATGCGCCCGGGCCTCCTGCAGATAATTCACTTTGGTTTATTGCGCTATCTGTGATAGCACCCGAGATATCACCAGATCTATATTGGATTTTCCCCTGACTCTGAGTGCCCGGCCCCATGAGACTGTGGTTTTCTCGGCCCCTGGTGGTCCGAGGTCGTTCCCGCTGCACAGATTCATGCGCCAGGGCCTCCTACAGGTAATGCACTTTGATTTATTGCGCTATCTGTAATAGCACCCGAGATATCACCAGATCTATATTGGATTATACCCTGACCCTGAGTGTCCGGCCCCATGAGACGGTCGTTGTCTCGGCCCCTGGAGGTCCGACGACGTTCCCGCTGCACAGATTCATGCGCCAGGGCCTCATACAGGTAATGCACTTTGATTTATTGCGCTATCTGTAATAGCACCCGAGATATCACCAGATATATATTGGATTTTCCCCTGACCCTGAGTGTCCGACCCCATGAGACTGTGGTTTTCTCGGCCCCTGGTGGTCCGAGGTCGTTCCCGTTGCACAGATTCATGCGCCAGGGCCTCCTGCAGATAATTCACTTTGGTTTATTGCGCTATCTCTAATAGCACCCGAGATATCACCAGATATATATTGGATTTTTCACTGACCCTGAGCGTCCGGCCCCATGAGACGGTCGTTTTCTCGGCCCCTGGTGGTCCGAGGTCGTTCCCGCTGCACACGTTCATGCGCCAGGGTCTCCTACAGACAATACACTTTGATTTATTGCGCTATCTGTAATAGCACCCGAGATATCACCAGATCTATATTGGATTTTCCCCTGACGCTGAGTATCCGGCCCCATGAGAAGGTAGTTTTCTCGGCCCCTGGTGATCCGAGGTCGTTCCCGCTGCACAGATTCATGCGCCAGGGCCTCCTGCAGATAATTCACTTTGGTTTATTGCGCTATCTCTAATAGCACCCGAGATATCACCAGATATATATTGGATTTTTCCCTGACCCTGAGTGTCCTGCCCCATGAGACTGTGGTTTTCTCGGCCCCTGGTGGTCCGAGGTCGTTCCCGCTGCACAGATTCATGCGCCAGGGCCTCCTACAGACAATGCACTTTGATTTATTGAGCTATCTGTAATAGCACCCGAGATATCACCAGATATATATTGGATTTTTCACTGACCCTGAGCGTCCGGCCCCATGAGACGGTCGTTTTCTCGGCCCCTGGTGGTCCGAGGTCGTTCCCGCTGCACAGATTCATGCGCCAGGGCCTCCTACAGACAATGCACTTTGATTTATTGCGCTATCTGTTATAGCACCCGAGATATCACCAGATATACATTGGATTTTACCCTGACCCTGAGTGTCCGGCCCCATGAGACGGTCGATGTCTCGGCCCCTGGAGGTCCGAGGACGTTCCCGCTGCACAGATTCATGCGCCAGGGCCTCCTACAGTTAATGCACTTTGATTTATTGCGCTATCTGTAATAGCACCCGAGATATCACCAGATCTATATTGGATTTTCCCCTGACCCTGAGTGTCCGGCCCAATGAGACTGTGGTTTTCTCGGCCCCTGGTCGTCCGAGGTCGTTCCCGCTGCACAGATTCATGCGCCAGGGCCTCCTACAGACAACGCACTCTGATTTATTGCGCTATCTGTAATAGCACCCGAGATATCACCAGATATATATTGGATTTTACCCTGACCCTGAGGGTCCGGCCCCATGAGACGGTCGTTGTCTCGGCCCCTGGAGGTCCGAGGACGTTCCCGCTGCACAGATACATGCGCCAGGGCCTCCTACAGGCAATGCACTTTGGTTTATTGCGCTATCTCTAATAGCACCCGAGATATCACCAGATATATATTGGATTTTCCCCTGACCCTGAGTGTCCGGCCCCATGAGACTGTGGTTTTCTCGGCCCCTGGTGGTCCGAGGTCGTTCCCGCTGCACAGATTCATGCGCCAGGGCCTCCTGCAGATAATTCACTTTGGTTTATTGCGCTATCTCTAATAGCACCCGAGATATCACCAGATATATATTGGATTTTCCCCTGACCCTGAGTGTCCGGCCCCATGAGACTGTGGTTTTCTCGGCCCCTGGTGGTCCGAGGTCGTTCCCGCTGCACAGATTCATGCGCCAGGGCCTCCTACAGACAATGCACTTTGATTTATTGCGCTATCTGTAATAGCACCCGAGATATCACCACATATACATTGGATTTTTCCCTGACCCTGACTGTCCGTCCCCATGTGACGGTGGTTTTCTCGGCCCCTGGTGGTCCGAGGTCCTTCCCGCTGCACAGATTCATGCGCCAGGTCCTCCTACAGACAATGCACTTTGATTTATTGGGCTATCTCTAATAGCACCGGAGATATCATCAGATACATCCTGGGTATTTACATGACCTTGGGTGTCCGGCGCCATGTGTCGGTGGTTTTCTCGGCCCCTGGTGGTCCGAGGACGTTCCCGCTGCCCAGTTTCATGCGCCAGGGCCTCCTACAGACAATTCACTTTGATTTGTTCCGCTATCTGTAATAGCACCCGAGATATCACCTCATATACATTGGATTTTTCCCTGACCCTGACTGTCCGGCCCCATGTGACGGTGGTTTTCTCGGCCCCTGGTGGTCCGAGGTCCTTCCCGCTGCACAGATTCATGCGCCAGGGCCTCCTACAGACAATGCACTTTGATTTATTGGGATATCTCTAATAGCACCGGAGATATCATCAGATACATCCTGGGTATTTACATGACCTTGGGTGTCCGGCGCCATGTGTCGGTGGTTTTCTCGGCCCCTGGTGGTCCGAAGACGTTCCCGCTGCACAGATTCATGCGCCAGGGCCTCCTACAGACAATGCACTTTGATTTATTGCGCTATCTGTAATAGCACCCGAGATATCACCAGATATATATTGGGTTTTCCCCTGACCCTGAGTGTCCGGCCCCATGAGACTGTGGTTTTCTCGGCCCCTGGTGGTCCGAGGTCGTTCCCGCTGCACAGATTCATGCGCCAGGGCCTCCTACAAACAATGCACTTTGATTTATTGCGCTATCTGTAATAGCACCCGAGATATCACCAGATATATATTGGATATTCCCCTGACCCTGAGTGTCCGGCCCCATGAGACGGTGGTTGTCTCGGCCCCTGGTGGTCCGAGGTCGTTCCCGCTGCACAGATTCATGCGCCAGGGCCTCCTACAGACAATGCACTTTGATTTATGGCGCTATCTGTAATAGCACCCGAGATATCACCAGATCTATATTGGATTTTCCCCTGACTCTGAGTATCCGGCCCCATGAGACTGTGGTTTTTTCGGCCCCTGGTGGTCCGCGGTCGTCCCCGCTGCACAGATACATGCGCCAGGGCCTCCTACAGACAATGCACTTTGATTTATTGCGCTATCTCTAATAGCACCCTAGATATCACCAGATCTATATTGGATTTTCCCCTGACCCTGAGTGTCCGGCCCCATGAGACTGTGGTTTTCTCGGCCCCTGGTGGTCCGCGGTCGTTCCCGTTGCACAGATTCATGCGCCAGGGCCTCCTAGAGACAATGCACTTTGATTTATTGCGCTATCTCTAATAGCACCCGAGATATCACCAGATATATATTGAATTTTCCCTGACCCTGAGTGTCCGGCCCAATGAGACTGTGGTTTTCTCGGCCCCTGGTGGTCCGAGGTCGTTCCCGCGGTAAAGATTCATGCGCCAGGGCCTCCTACAGACAATGCACTTTGATTTATTGCGCTATCTGTAATAGCACCCGAGATATCAAGAGATATATACTGGATTTTCCCCTGACCCTGAGTGTCCGGCCCCATGAGACGGTCGTTGTCTCGGCCCCTGGCGGTCCGAGGACGTCCCCGCTGCACAGATTCATGCGCCAGGGCCTCCTACAGGTAATGCACTTTCATTTATTGCGCTATCTGTAATAGCACCCGAGATATCACCAGATATATATTGGATTTTCCCCTGACCCTGAGTGTCCGGCCCCATGAGACTGTGGTTTTCTCGGCCCCTGGTGGTCCGAGGTCGTTCCCGCTGCACAGATTCATGCGCCAGGGCCTCCTACAGACAATGCACTTTGATTTATTGCGCTATCTGTTATAGCACCCGAGATATCACCAGATATATATTGGATTTTACCCTGACCCTGAGTGTCCGGCCCCATGAGACGGTCGTTGTCTCGGCCCCTGGAGGTCCGACGACGTTCCCGCTGCACAGATTCATGCGCCAGGGCCTCCTACAGGTAATGCACTTTGATTTATTGCGCTATCTGTAATAGCACCCGAGATATCACCAGATCTATATTGGATTTTCCCCTGACCCTGAGTGTCCGGCCCCATGAGACTGTGGTTTTCTCGGCCCCTGGTGGTCCGAGGACGTTCCCGTTGCACAGATTCATGCGCCCGGGCCTCCTGCAGATAATTCACTTTGGTTTATTGCGCTATCTGTGATAGCAACCGAGATATCACCAGATCTATATTGGATTTTCCCCTGACTCTGAGTGCCCGGCCCCATGAGACTGTGGTTTTCTCGGCCCCTGGTGGTCCGAGGTCGTTCCCGCTGCACAGATTCATGCGCCAGGGCCTCCTACAGGTAATGCACTTTGATTTATTGCGCTATCTGTAATAGCACCCGAGATATCACCAGATCTATATTGGATTTTACCCTGACCCTGAGTGTCCGGCCCCATGAGACGGTCGTTGTCTCGGCCCCTGGAGGTCCGACGACGTTCCCGCTGCACAGATTCATGCGCCAGGGCCTCCTACAGGTAATGCACTTTGATTTATTGCGCTATCTGTAATAGCACCCGAGATATCACCAGATATATATTGGATTTTCCCCTGACCCTGAGTGTCCGGCCCCATGAGACTGTGGTTTTCTCGGCCCCTGGTGGTCCGAGGTCGTTCCCGCTGCACAGATTCATGCGCCAGGACCTCCTACAGACAATGCACTTTGATTTATTGCGCTATCTGTAATAGCACCCGACATATCACCAGATATATATTGGATTTTACCCTGACCCTGAGTGTCCGGCCCCATGAGACGGTCGTTGTCTCCGGCTCTGGCGGTCCGCGGACGTCCCCGCTGCACAGATTCATGCGCCGGGGCCTCCTACAGGTAATGCACTTTGATTTATTGCGCTATCTGTAATAGCACCCGAGATATCACCAGATCTATATTGGATTTTCCACTGACCCTGAGTGTCCGGCCCCATGAGACTGTGGTTTTCTCGGCCCCTGGTGGTCCGAGGTCGTTCCCGTTGCACAGATTCATGCACCAGGGCCTCCTGCAGATAATTCACTTTGGTTTATTGCGCCATCTGTAATAGCACCCGAGATATCACCAGATCTATATTGGATTTTCCCCTGACCCTGAGTGTCCGACCCCATGAGACTGTGGTTTTCTCGGCCCCTGGTGGTCCGAGGTCGTTCCCGTTGCACAGATTCATGCGCCAGGGCCTCCTGCAGATAATTCACTTTGGTTTATTGCGCTATCTCTAATAGCACCCGAGATATCACCAGATATATATTGGATTTTTCACTGACCCTGAGCGTCCGGCCCCATGAGACGGTCGTTTTCTCGGCCCCTGGTGGTCCGAGGTCGTTCCCGCTGCACACATTCATGCGCCAGGGCCTCCTACAGACAATGCACTTTGATTTATTGCGCTATCTGTTATAGCACCCGAGATATCACCAGATATACATTGGATTTTACCCTGACCCTGAGTGTCCGGCCCCATGAGACGGTCGATGTCTCGGCCCCTGGAGGTCCGAGGACGTTCCCGCTGCACAGATTCATGCGCCAGGGCCTCCTACAGTTAATGCACTTTGATTTATTGCGCTATCTGTAATAGCACCCGAGATATCACCAGATCTATATTGGATTTTCCCCTGACCCTGAGTGTCCGGCCCAATGAGACTGTGGTTTTCTCGGCCCCTGGTCGTCCGAGGTCGTTCCCGCTGCACAGATTCATGCGCCAGGGCCTCCTACAGACAACGCACTCTGATTTATTGCGCTATCTGTAATAGCACCCGAGATATCACCAGATATATATTGGATTTTACCCTGACCCTGAGGGTCCGGCCCCATGAGACGGTCGTTGTCTCGGCCCCTGGAGGTCCGAGGACGTTCCCGCTGCACAGATACATGCGCCAGGGCCTCCTACAGGCAATGCACTTTGGTTTATTGCGCTATCTCTAATAGCACCCGAGATATCACCAGATATATATTGGATTTTCCCCTGACCCTGAGTGTCCGGCCCCATGAGACTGTGGTTTTCTCGGCCCCTGGTGGTCCGAGGTCGTTCCCGCTGCACAGATTCATGCGCCAGGGCCTCCTGCAGATAATTCACTTTGGTTTATTGCGCTATCTCTAATAGCACCCGAGATATCACCAGATATATATTGGATTTTCCCCTGACCCTGAGTGTCCGGCCCCATGAGACTGTGGTTTTCTCGGCCCCTGGTGGTCCGAGGTCGTTCCCGCTGCACAGATTCATGCGCCAGGGCCTCCTACAGACAATGCACTTTGATTTATTGAGCTATCTGTAATAGCACCCGAGATATCACCAGATATATATTGGATTTTTCACTGACCCTGAGCGTCCGGCCCCATGAGACGGTCGTTTTCTCGGCCCCTGGTGGTCCGAGGTCGTTCCCGCTGCACAGATTCATGCGCCAGGGCCTCCTACAGACAATGCACTTTGATTTATTGCGCTATCTGTTATAGCACCCGAGATATCACCAGATATACATTGGATTTTACCCTGACCCTGAGTGTCCGGCCCCATGAGACGGTCGTTGTCTCGGCCCCTGGAGGTCCGAGGACGTTCCCGCTGCACAGATTCATGCGCCAGGGCCTCCTACAGGTAATGCACTTTGATTTATTGCGCTATCTGTAATAGCACCCGAGATATCACCAGATCTATATTGGATTTTCCCCTGACCCTGAGTGTCCGGCCCAATGAGACTGTGGTTTTCTCGGCCCCTGGTCGTCCGAGGTCGTTCCCGCTGCACAGATTCATGCGCCAGGGCCTCCTACAGACAACGCACTTTGATTTATTGCGCTATCTGTAATAGCACCCGAGATATCACCAGATATATATTGGATTTTACCCTGACCCTGAGGGTCCGGCCCCATGAGACGGTCGTTGTCTCGGCCCCTGGAGGTCCGAGGACGTTCCCGCTGCACAGATACATGCGCCAGGGCCTCCTACAGGCAATGCACTTTGGTTTATTGCGCTATCTCTAATAGCACCCGAGATATCACCAGATATATATTGGATTTTTCACTGACCCTGAGCGTCTGGCCCCATGAGACGGTCGTTTTCTCGGCCCCTGGTGGTCCGAGGTCGTTCCCGCTGCACAGGTTCATGCGCCAGGGTCTCCTACAGACAATGCACTTTGATTTATTGCGCTATCTGTAATAGCACCCGAGATATCACCACATATATATTGGATTTTTCACTGACCCTGAGAGTCCGGCCCCATGAGACGGTGGTTTTCTCGGTCCCTGGTGTTCCGACGTCGTTCCCGCTGCACAGATTCATGCGCCAGGGCCTCCTACAGACAATGCACTTTGATTTATTGCGCTATCTCTAATAGCACCCGAGATATCACCAGATATATATTGGATTTTCCCTGACCCTGAGTGTCCGGCCCAATGAGACAGTGGTTTTCTCGGCCCCTGGAGGTCCGAGGTCGTTCCCGCTGTACAGATTCATGCGCCAGGGCCTCCTACAGACAATGCACTTTGATTTATTGCGCTATCTGTTATAGCACCCGAGATATCAAGAGATATATACTGGATTTTCCCCTGACCCTGAGTGTCCGGCCCAATGAGACTGTGGTTCTCTCGGCCCCTGGTGGTCCGAGGTCGTTCCCGCTGCACAGATTCATGCGCCAGGGCCTCCTACAGACAATGCACTTTGATTTATTGCGCTATCTGTAATAGCACCCGAGATATCACCAGATATATATTGGATTTTCCCCTGACCCTGAGTGTCCGGACCCATGAGACGGTCGTTTTCTCGGCCCCTGGTGGTCCGAGGTCGTTCCCGCTGCACACATTCATGCGCCAGGGCCTCCTGCAGATAATTCACTTTGGTTTATTGCGCTATCTCTAATAGCACCCGAGATATCACCAGATATATATTGGATTTTCCCCTGACCCTGAGAGTCCGGCCCCATGAGACTGTGGTTTTCTCGGCCCCTGGTGGTCCGAGGTCGTTCCCGCTGCACAGATTCATGCGCCAGGGCCTCCTGCAGATAATTCACTTTGGTTTATTGCGCTATCTCTAATAGCACCCGAGATATCACCAGATATATATTGGATTTTTCCCTGACCCTGAGTGTCCGGCCCCATGAGACTGTGGTTTTCTCGGCCCCTGGTGGTCCGAGGTCGTTCCCGCTGCACAGATTCATGCGCCAGGGCCTCCTACAGACAATGCACTTTGATTTATTGCGCTATCTGTAATAGCACCCGAGATATCACCAGATATATATTGGATTTTTCACTGACCCTGAGCGTCCGGCCCCATGAGACGGTCGTTTTCTCGGCCCCTGGTGGTCCGAGGTCGTTCCCGCTGCACAGATTCATGCGCCAGGGCCTCCTACAGACAACGCACTTTGATTTATTGCGCTATCTGTAATAGCACCCGAGATATCACAAGATATATATTGGATTTTACCCTGACCCTGAGGGTCCAGACCCATGAGACGGTCGTTGTCTCGGCCCCTGGAGGTCCGAGGACGTTCCCGCTGCACAGATACATGCGCCAGGGCCTCCTACAGGCAATGCACTTTGGTTTATTGCGCTATCTCTAATAGCACCCGAGATATCACCAGATATATATTGGATTTTCCCTGACCCTGAGTGTCCGGCCCAATGAGACTGTGGTTTTCTCGGCCCCTGGTGGTCCGAGGTCGTTCCCGCTGTACAGATTCATGCGCCAGGGCCTCCTACAGACAATGCACTTTGATTTATTGCGCTATCTGTAATAGCACCCGAGATATCAAGAGATATATACTGGATTTTCCCCTGACCCTGAGTGTCCGGCCCAATGAGACTGTGGTTCTCTCGGCCCCTGGTGGTCCGAGGTCGTTCCCGCGGCCCAGATTCATGCGCCAGGGCCTCCTACAGACAATGCACTTTGATTTATTGCGCTATCTGTAATAGCACCCGAGATATCACCAGATATATATTGGATTTTTCACTGACCCTGAGTGTCCGGCCCCATGAGACGGTCGTTTTCTCGGCCCCTGGTGGTCCGAGGTCGTTCCCGCTGCACACATTCATACGCCAGGGCCTCCTGCAGATAATTCACTTTGATTTATTGCGCTATCTCTGATAGCACCCGAGATATCACCAGATATATATTGGATTTTCCCCTGACCCTGAGTGTCCGGCCCCATGAGACTGTGGTTTTCTCGGCCCCTGGTGGTCCGAGGTCGTTCCCGCTGCACAGATTCATGCGCCAGGGCCTCCTGCAGATAATTCACTTTGGTTTATTGCGCTATCTCTAATAGCACCCGAGATATCACCAGATATATATTGGATTTTACCCTGACCCTGAGGGTCCGGCCCCATGAGACGGTCGTTGTCTCGGCCCCTGGAGGTCCGAGGACGTTCCCGCTGCACAGATACATGCGCCAGGGCCTCCTGCAGATAATTCACTTTGGTTTATTGCGCTATCTCTAATAGCACCCGAGATATCACCAGATATATATTGGATTTTCCCCTGACCCTCAGTGTCCGGCCCCATGAGACTGTGGTTTTCTCGGCCCCTGGTCGTCCGAGGTCGTTCCCGCTGCACAGGTTCATGCGCCAGGGTCTCCTACAGACAATGCACTTTGATTTATTGCGCTATCTGTAATAGCACCCGAGATATCACCACATATATATTGGATTTTTCACTGACCCTGAGAGTCCGGCCCCATGAGACGGTGGTTTTCTCGGTCCCTGGTGTTCCGACGTCGTTCCCGCTGCACAGATTCATGCGCCAGGGCCTCCTACAGACAATGCACTTTGATTTATTGCGCTATCTCTAATAGCACCCGAGATATCACCAGATATATATTGGATTTTCCCTGACCCTGAGTGTCCGGCCCAATGAGACAGTGGTTTTCTCGGCCCCTGGAGGTCCGAGGTCGTTCCCGCTGTACAGATTCATGCGCCAGGGCCTCCTACAGACAATGCACTTTGATTTATTGCGCTATCTGTTATAGCACCCGAGATATCAAGAGATATATACTGGATTTTCCCCTGACCCTGAGTGTCCGGCCCAATGAGACTGTGGTTCTCTCGGCCCCTGGTGGTCCGAGGTCGTTCCCGCTGCACAGATTCATGCGCCAGGGCCTCCTACAGACAATGCACTTTGATTTATTGCGCTATCTGTAATAGCACCCGAGATATCACCAGATATATATTGGATTTTCCCCTGACCCTGAGTGTCCGGACCCATGAGACGGTCGTTTTCTCGGCCCCTGGTGGTCCGAGGTCGTTCCCGCTGCACACATTCATGCGCCAGGGCCTCCTGCAGATAATTCACTTTGGTTTATTGCGCTATCTCTAATAGCACCCGAGATATCACCAGATATATATTGGATTTTCCCCTGACCCTGAGAGTCCGGCCCCATGAGACTGTGGTTTTCTCGGCCCCTGGTGGTCCGAGGTCGTTCCCGCTGCACAGATTCATGCGCCAGGGCCTCCTGCAGATAATTCACTTTGGTTTATTGCGCTATCTCTAATAGCACCCGAGATATCACCAGATATATATTGGATTTTTCCCTGACCCTGAGTGTCCGGCCCCATGAGACTGTGGTTTTCTCGGCCCCTGGTGGTCCGAGGTCGTTCCCGCTGCACAGATTCATGCGCCAGGGCCTCCTACAGACAATGCACTTTGATTTATTGCGCTATCTGTAATAGCACCCGAGATATCACCAGATATATATTGGATTTTTCACTGACCCTGAGCGTCCGGCCCCATGAGACGGTCGTTTTCTCGGCCCCTGGTGGTCCGAGGTCGTTCCCGCTGCACAGATTCATGCGCCAGGGCCTCCTACAGACAACGCACTTTGATTTATTGCGCTATCTGTAATAGCACCCGAGATATCACAAGATATATATTGGATTTTACCCTGACCCTGAGGGTCCAGACCCATGAGACGGTCGTTGTCTCGGCCCCTGGAGGTCCGAGGACGTTCCCGCTGCACAGATACATGCGCCAGGGCCTCCTACAGGCAATGCACTTTGGTTTATTGCGCTATCTCTAATAGCACCCGAGATATCACCAGATATATATTGGATTTTCCCTGACCCTGAGTGTCCGGCCCAATGAGACTGTGGTTTTCTCGGCCCCTGGTGGTCCGAGGTCGTTCCCGCTGTACAGATTCATGCGCCAGGGCCTCCTACAGACAATGCACTTTGATTTATTGCGCTATCTGTAATAGCACCCGAGATATCAAGAGATATATACTGGATTTTCCCCTGACCCTGAGTGTCCGGCCCAATGAGACTGTGGTTCTCTCGGCCCCTGGTGGTCCGAGGTCGTTCCCGCGGCCCAGATTCATGCGCCAGGGCCTCCTACAGACAATGCACTTTGATTTATTGCGCTATCTGTAATAGCACCCGAGATATCACCAGATATATATTGGATTTTTCACTGACCCTGAGTGTCCGGCCCCATGAGACGGTCGTTTTCTCGGCCCCTGGTGGTCCGAGGTCGTTCCCGCTGCACACATTCATACGCCAGGGCCTCCTGCAGATAATTCACTTTGATTTATTGCGCTATCTCTGATAGCACCCGAGATATCACCAGATATATATTGGATTTTCCCCTGACCCTGAGTGTCCGGCCCCATGAGACTGTGGTTTTCTCGGCCCCTGGTGGTCCGAGGTCGTTCCCGCTGCACAGATTCATGCGCCAGGGCCTCCTGCAGATAATTCACTTTGGTTTATTGCGCTATCTCTAATAGCACCCGAGATATCACCAGATATATATTGGATTTTCCCCTGACCCTGAGTGTCCGGCCCCATGAGACTGTGGTTTTCTCGGCCCCTGGTGGTCCGAGGTCGTTCCCGTTGCACAGATTCATGCGCCAGGGCCTCCTGCAGATAATTCACTTTGGTTTATTGCGCTATCTCTAATAGCACCCGAGATATCACCAGATATATATTGGATTTTCCCCTGACCCTCAGTGTCCGGCCCCATGAGACTGTGGTTTTCTCGGCCCCTGGTCGTCCGAGGTCGTTCCCGCTGCACAGATTCAAGCGCCAGGGCCTCCTACAGACAATGCACTTTGATTTATTGCGCTATCTGTAATAGCACCCGAGATATCACCAGATATATATTGGATTTTACCCTGACCCTGAGGGTCCGGCCCCATGAGACGGTCGTTGTCTCGGCCCCTGGAGGTCCGAGGACGTTCCCGCTGCACAGATACATGCGCCAGGGCCTCCTACAGACAATGCACTTTGATTTATTGCGCTATCTGTAATAGCACCCGAGATATCACCAGATCTATATTGGATTTTCCCCTGACCCTGAGTGTCCGGCCCCATGAGACTGTGGTTTTCTCGGCCCCTGGTGGTCCGCGGTCGTTCCCGTTGCACAGATTCATGCGCCAGGGCCTCCTACAGACAATGCACTTTGATTTATTGCGCTATCTCTAATAGCACCCGAGATATCACCAGATATATATTGGATTTTCCCTGACCCTGAGTGTCCGGCCCAATGAGACTGTGGTTTTCTCGGCCCCTGGTGGTCCTAGGTCGTTCCCGCGGTAAAGATTCATGCGCCAGGGCCTCCTACAGACAATGCACTTTGATTTATTGCGCTATCTGTAATAGCACCCGAGATATCAAGAGATATATACTGGATTTTCCCCTGACCCTGAGTGTCCGGCCCCATGAGACGGTCGTTGTCTCGGCCCCTGGCGGTCCGAGGACGTCCCCGCTGCACAGATTCATGCGCCAGGGCCTCCTACAGGTAATGCACTTTCATTTATTGCGCTATCTGTAATAGCACCCGAGATATCACCAGATATATATTGGATTTTCCCCTGACCCTGAGTGTCCGGCCCCATGAGACTGTGGTTTTCTCGGCCCCTGGTGGTCCGAGGTCGTTCCCGCTGCACAGATTCATGCGCCAGGGCCTCCTACAGACAATGCACTTTGATTTATTGCGCTATCTGTTATAGCACCCGAGATATCACCAGATATATATTGGATTTTACCCTGACCCTGAGTGTCCGGCCCCATGAGACGGTCGTTGTCTCGGCCCCTGGAGGTCCGACGACGTTCCCGCTGCACAGATTCATGCGCCAGGGCCTCCTACAGGTAATGCACTTTGATTTATTGCGCTATCTGTAATAGCACCCGAGATATCACCAGATCTATATTGGATTTTCCCCTGACCCTGAGTGTCCGGCCCCATGAGACTGTGGTTTTCTCGGCCCCTGGTGGTCCGAGGACGTTCCCGTTGCACAGATTCATGCGCCCGGGCCTCCTGCAGATAATTCACTTTGGTTTATTGCGCTATCTGTGATAGCACCCGAGATATCACCAGATCTATATTGGATTTTCCCCTGACTCTGAGTGCCCGGCCCCATGAGACTGTGGTTTTCTCGGCCCCTGGTGGTCCGAGGTCGTTCCCGCTGCACAGATTCATGCGCCAGGGCCTCCTACAGGTAATGCACTTTGATTTATTGCGCTATCTGTAATAGCACCCGAGATATCACCAGATCTATATTGGATTTTACCCTGACCCTGAGTGTCCGGCCCCATGAAACGGTCGTTGTCTCGGCCCCTGGAGGTCCGACGACGTTCCCGCTGCACAGATTCATGCGCCAGGGCCTCCTACAGGTAATGCACTTTGATTTATTGCGCTATCTGTAATAGCACCCGAGATATCACCAGATATATATTGGATTTTCCCCTGACCCTGAGTGTCCGGCCCCATGAGACTGTGGTTTTCTCGGCCCCTGGTGGTCCGAGGTCGTTCCCGCTGCACAGATTCATGCGCCAGGACCTCCTACAGACAATGCACTTTGATTTATTGCGCTATCTGTAATAGCACCCGACATATCACCAGATATATATTGGATATTACCCTGACCCTGAGTGTCCGGCCCCATGAGACGGTCGTTGTCTCCGCCCCTGGCGGTCCGAGGACGTCCCCGCTGCACAGATTCATGCGCCAGGGCCTCCTACAGGTAATGCACTTTGATTTATTGCGCTATCTGTAATAGCACCCGAGATATCACCAGATCTATATTGGATTTTCCACTGACCCTGAGTGTCCGGCCCCATGAGACTGTGGTTTTCTCGGCCCCTGGTGGTCCGAGGTCGTTCCCGTTGCACAGATTCATGCACCAGGGCCTCCTGCAGATAATTCACTTTGGTTTATTGCGCCATCTGTAATAGCACCCGAGATATCACCAGATCTATATTGGATTTTCCCCTGACCCTGAGTGTCCGACCCCATGAGACTGTGGTTTTCTCGGCCCCTGGTGGTCCGAGGTCGTTCCCGTTGCACAGATTCATGCGCCAGGGCCTCCTGCAGATAATTCACTTTGGTTTATTGCGCTATCTCTAATAGCACCCGAGATATCACCAGATATATATTGGATTTTTCACTGACCCTGAGCGTCCGGCCCCATGAGACGGTCGTTTTCTCGGCCCCTGGTGGTCCGAGGTCGTTCCCGCTGCACACGTTCATGCGCCAGGGTCTCCTACAGACAATACACTTTGATTTATTGCGCTATCTGTAATAGCACCCGAGATATCACCAGATATATATTGGATTTTCCCCTGACCCTGAGTATCCGGCCCCATGAGACGGTCGTTTTCTCGGCCCCTGGTGGTCCGAGGTCGTTCCCGCTGCACACATTCATGCGCCAGGGCCTCCTGCAGATAATTCACTTTGGTTTATTGCGCTATCTCTGATAGCACCCGAGATATCACCAGATATATATTGGATTTTCCCCTGACCCTGAGTGTCCGGCCCCATGAGACTGTGGTTTTCTCGGCCCCTGGTAGTCCGAGGTCGTTCCCGCTGCACAGATTCATGCGCCAGGGCTTCCTGCAGATAATTCACTTTGGTTTATTGCGCTATCTCTAATAGCACCCGAGATATCACCAGATATATATTGGATTTTACCCTGACCCTGAGTGTCCGGCCCCATGAGACTGTGCTTTTCTCGGCCCCTGGTGGTCCGAGGTCGTTCCCGCTGCACAGATTCATGCGCCAGGACCTCCTACAGACAATGCACTTTGATTTATTGCGCTATCTGTAATAGCACCCGATATATCACCAGATATATATTGGATTTTACCCTGACCCTGAGTGTCCGGCCCCATGAGACGGTCGTTGTCTCGGCCCCTGGCGGTCCGAGGACGTCCCCGCTGCACAGATTCATGCGCCAGGGCCTCCTACAGGTAATGCACTTTCATTTATTGCGCTATCTGTAATAGCACCCGAGATATCACCAGATATATATTGGATTTTCCCCTGACCCTGAGTGTCCGGCCCCATGAGACTGTGGTTTTCTCGGCCCCTCGTGGTCCGAGGTCGTTCCCGCTGCACAGATTCATGCGCCAGGGCCTCCTACAGACAATGCACTTTGATTTATTGTGCTATCTGTTATAGCACCCGAGATATCACCAGATATATATTGGATTTTACCCTGACCCTGAGTGTCCGGCCCCATGAGACGGTCGTTGTCTCGGCCCCTGGAGGTCCGACGACGTTCCCGCTGCACAGATTCATGCGCCAGGGCCTCCTACAGGTAATGCACTTTGATTTATTGCGCTATCTGTAATAGCACCCGAGATATCACCAGATCTATATTGGATTTTACCCTGACCCTGAGTGTCCGGCCCCATGAGACGGTCGTTGTTTCGGCCCCTGGAGGTCCGACGACGTTCCCGCTGCACAGATTCATGCGCCAGGGCCTCCTACAGGTAATTCACTTTGGTTTATTGCGCTATCTGTGATATCACCCGAGATATCACCAGATCTATATTGGATTTTCCCCTGACTCTGAGTGCCCGGCCCCATGAGACTGTGGTTTTCTCGGCCCCTGGTGGTCCGAGGTCGTTCCCGCTGCACAGATTCATGCGCCAGGGCCTCCTACAGGTAATGCACTTTGATTTATTGCGCTATCTGTAATAGCACCCGAGATATCACCAGATCTATATTGGATTTTCCCCTGACTCTGAGTGCCCTGCCCCATGAGACTGTGGTTTTCTCGGCCCCTGGTGGTCCGAGGTCGTTCCCGCTGCACAGATTCATGCGCCAGGACCTCCTACAGACAATGCACTTTGATTTATTGCGCTATCTGTAATAGCACCCGACATATCACCAGATATATATTGGATTTTTCACTGACCCTGAGCGTCCGGCCCCATGAGACGGTCGTTTTCTCGGCCCCTGGTGGTCCGAGGTCGTTCCCGCTGCACACGTTCATGCGCCAGGGTCTCCTACAGACAATACACTTTGATTTATTGCGCTATCTGTAATAGCACCCGAGATATCACCAGATCTATATTGGATTTTCCCCTGACCCTGAGTGTCCGGCCCCATGAGACGGTCGTTTTCTCGGCCCCTGGTGGTCCGAGGTCGTTCCCGCTGCACACATTCATGCGCCAGGGCCTCCTGCAGATAATTCACTTTGGTTTATTGCGCTATCTCTAATAGCACCCGAGATATCACCAGATATATATTGGATTTTCCCCTGACCCTGAGTGTCCGGCCCCATGAGACGGTCGTTGTCTCCGCCCCTGGTGGTCCGAGGTCGTTCCCGCTGCACAGATTCATGCGCCAGGGCCTCCTACAGACAATGCACCTTGATTTATTGCGCTATCTCTAATAGCACCCGAGATATCACCAGATATATATTGGATTTTCCCTGACCCTGAGTGTCCGGCCCAATGAGACTGTGGTTTTCTCGGCCCCTGGTGGTCCGAGGTCGTTCCCGCTGTACAGATTCATGCGCCAGGGCCTCCTACAGACAATGCACTTTGATTTATTGCGCTATCTGTAATAGCACCCGAGATATCAAGAGAAATATACTGGATTTTCCCCTGACCCTGAGTGTCCGGCCCAATGAGACTGTGGTTCTCTCGGCCCCTGGTGGTCCGAGGCCGTTCCCGCTGCACAGATTCATGCGCCAGGGCCTCCTACAGACAATGCACTTGGATTTATTGCGCTATCTGTAATAGCACCCGAGATATCACCAGATATATATTGGATTTTTCACTGACCCTGAGTGTCCGGCCCCATGAGACGGTCGTTTTCTCGGCCCCTGGTGGTCCGAGGTCGTTCCCGCTGCACCGATTCAGGCGCCAGGGCCTCCTGCAGATAACTCACTTTGGTTTATTGCGCTATCTCTAATAGCACCCGAGATATCACCAGATATATATTGGATTTTTCCCTGACCCTGAGTGTCCGGCCCCATGAGACTGCGGTTTTCTCGGCCCCTGGTGGTCCGAGGTCGTTCCCGCTGCACACATTCATGCGCCAGGGCCTCCTGCAGATAATTCACTATGGTTTATTGCGCTATCTCTAATAGCACCTGAGATATCACCAGATATATATTGGATTTAGCCCTGACCCTGAGTGTCCGGCCCCATGAGACTGTGGTTTTCTCGGCCCCTGGTGGTCCGAGGTTGTTCCCGCTGCACAGATTCATGCGCGAGGGCCTCCTACAGACAATGCACTTTGATTTATTGCTCTATCTGTAATAGCACCCGAGATATCACCAGATATATATTGGATTTTACCCTGACCCTGAGTGTCCGGCCCCATGAGAAGGTCGTTGTCTCGGCCCCTGGAGGTCCGACGACGTTCCCGCTGCACAGATTCATGCGCCAGGGCCTCCTACAGACAATGCACTTTGATTTATTGCGCTATCTGTAATAGCACCCGAGATATCACCAGATCTATATTGGATTTTCCTCTGACCCTGAGTGTCCGGCCCCATGAGACGGTGGTCTCCTCGGCCCCTGGTGGTCCGAGGTCGTTCCTGCTGCCCAGATTCATGCGCCAGGGCCTCCTACAGACAATGCACTTTGGTTTATTGCGCTATCTGTAATAGCACACGAGATATCACCAGATATATGCTGGATTATCACATGACCTTGGGTGACGGATTCCGAATATCTGTAATTTTCTCGGCCCCTGGTGGTCCGAGGTCGTTCCTGCTGCACAGATTCATTCGCCAGTGCCTCCTACAGGCAATGCACTTTGATTTATTGCGCTATCTCTAATAGCACCCGAGGTATCACCAGATATGTATTGGATTTTCCCCTGACAATGAGTGTCCGGCACCATGAGACGGTAGTTTTCTCGGCCCCTGGTGGTCCGAGGTCGATCCCGCTGCACAGATTCATGCGACAGGGTCTCCTACAGACAATGCACTTTGATTTATTGCGCTATCTGTAATAGCACCCGAGATATCACCAGATATATATTGGATTTTTCCCTGACCCTGAGTGTCCGGCCCCATGAGACGGTGATTTTCTCGGCCCCTGGTGGTCCGAGGTCGATCCCGCTGCACAGATTCATGCGCCAGGGCCTCCTACAGACAATGCACTTTGATTTATTGCGCTATCTGTAATAGCACCCGAAATATCACCAGATATGTATTGGATTTTTCCCTGCCCCTTAGTATCCGGCCCCATGAGTCGGTGGTTTTCTCGGCCCCTGGTGGTCCGAGGTCGTGCCCGCTGCACAGATTCATGCGCCAGGGACGCCTACAGATAATTCACTTTGGTTTATTGCGCTATCTGTAATAGCAACCAAGATATCACCAGATATATATTGGATTTTACCCTGACCTTGACAGTCCGGCCCCATGTGTCGGTGATTTTCTGGGTCCCTGGTGGTCCGAGGTAGATCCCGCTGCACAAATTCATGCGACAGGGCCTCCTGCAGACAATGCACTTTGAATTATTGCGCTATCTATAATAGCACCCGAGATATCACCAGATATATTCTGGATTTTTACATGACCTTGGGTGTCCGGCCTCATGTGTCGGTGGTTTTCTCGGCCCCTGGTGGTCCGACGTCGTTCCCGCTGCACAGATTCATGCGCAAGGGCCTCTTGCAGACAATTCACTTTGGTTTATTGCGCTATCTCTAATAGCACCCGAGATATGACCATATATATATTGGATTTTCCCCTGACAATGAGTGTCCGGCACCATGAGACGGTAGTTTTCTCGGCCCCTGGTGGTCCGAGGTCGATCCCGCTGCACAGATTCATGCGACAGGGTCTCCTACAGACAATGCACTTTTATTTATTGCGCTATCTGTAATAGCACCCGAGATATCACCAGATATATATTGGATTTTTCCCTGACCCTGAGTGTCCGGCCCCATGAGACGGTGATTTTCTCGGCCCCTGGTGGTCCGAGGTCGATCCCGCTGCACAGATTCATGCGCCAGGGCCTCCTACAGACAATGCACTTTGACTTATTGCGCTATCTGTAATAGCACCCGAAATATCACCAGATATGTATTGGATTTTTCCCTGCCCCTTAGTATCCGGCCCCATGAGTCGGTGGTTTTCTCGGCCTCTGGTGGTCCGTGGTCGTGCCCGCTGCACAGATTCATGCGCCAGGGACTCCTACAGATAATTCACTTTTGTTTATTGCGCTATCTGTAATAGCAACCAAGATATCACCAGATATATATTGGATTTTACCCTGACCTTGACAGTCCGGCCCCATGTGTCGGTGATTTTCTGGGTCCCTGGTGGTCCGAGGTAGATCCCGCTGCACAAATTCATGCGACAGGGCCTCCTGCAGACAATGCACTTTGATTTATTGCGCTATCTATAATAGCACCCGAGATATCACCAGATATATTCTGGATTTTTACATGACCTTGGGTGTCCGGCCTCATGTGTCGGTGGTTTTCTCGGCCCCTGGTGGTCCGAGGTCGTTCCCGCTGCACAGATTCATGCGCAAGGGCCTCGTGCAGATAATTCACTGTGATTTATCGCGCTATCTGTAATAGCACCCGAGATATCACCAGATATATAATGGATTTTTTCCTGACCCTGACAGTCCGGCCCCATGAAACGGTGGTTTTCTCGGCTCCTGGTGGACCGAGGTCGTTCCTGCTGCACAGATTCATGCGCCAGGGCCTCCTACAGATAATTCACTTTAGTTTATTGCGCTATCTCTAATAGCACCCGAGATATCACCAGATATATATTGGATTTTTCCCCGACCCTGAGCGTCCGGCCCCATGAGACGGTGGTTTTCTCTGCCCCTCGTGGTCTGAGGTCGTTCCCGCTGCACAGATGCATGCGCCATGGCCTCTTGCAGACAATTCACTTTGGTTTATTGCGCTATCTCTAATAGCACCCGAGATATCATCAGATATATACTGGATTTTTCCCCGACCCTGAGTGTCCGGCCCCATGGGACGGTGGTTTTCTCGGCACCTGGTGGTCCGAGGTCGTTCCCGCTGAACAGATTCATGCGCCAGGGCCTCCTACAGACAATGCACTTTGATTTATTGCGCTATCTGTAATAGCACTCGAGATATCACCAGATATATATTGGATTTTACCCTGACCATGAGGGTCCGGCCCCATGAGACTGTGGTTTTTTCGGCCCCTGGTGGTCCGACGTCGTTCCCGCTGCACAGATTCATGCGCCAGGGCCTCCTACAGACAATGCACTTTGATTTATTGCGCTATCTGTAATAGCACCCGAGATATCACCAGATATATATTGGATTTTCCCCTGACCCTGAGTGTCCGGCCCCATGAGACGGTGGTTGTCTCGGCCCCAGGAGGTTCGAGGACGTTCCCGCTTGCACAGATTCATGCGCCAGGGCATCCTGCAGATAATTCACTTTGATTTATTGCGCTATCTGTAATAGCACCCGAGATATCACCAGATATATATTGGATTTTTCACTGACCCTGAGTGTCCGGCCCCATGAGACGGTGGTTGTCTCGGCCCCTGGGGGTCCGAGGACGTTCCCGCTGCACAGATTCATGCGCCAGGGCCTCCTGCAGATAATTCACTTTGATTTATTGCGCTATCTGTAATAGCACCCGAGATATCACCAGATATATATTGGATTTTTCACTGACCCTGAGCGTCCGGCCCCATGAGACGGTCGTTTTCTCGGGCCCTGGTGGTCCGAGGTCGTTCCCGCTGCACAGGTTCATGCGCCAGGGCCTCCTACAGACAATGCACTTTGATTTATTGCGCTATCTGTAATAGCACCCGAGATATCACCAGATATATATTGGATTTTCCCCTGACCCTGAGTGTCCGGCCCCATGAGACTGTCGTTTTCTCGGCCCCTGGTGGTCCGAGGTCGTTCCCGCTGCACAGATTCATGCGCCAGGGCCTCCTACAGACAATGCACTTTGATTTATAGCGCTATCTGTAATAGCACCCGAGATATCACCAGATATATATTGGATTTTCCCCTGACCCTGAGTGTCCGGCCCCATGAGACTGTGGTTTTCTCGGCCCCTGGTGGTCCGAGGTCGTTCCCGCTGCACAGATTCATGCGCCAGGGCATCCTGCAGATAATTCACTTTGGTTTATTGCGCTATCTCTAATAGCACCCGAGATATCACCAGATATATATTGGATTTTCCCCTGACCCTGAGTGTCCGGCCCCATGAGACTGTGGTTTTCTCGGCCCCTGGTGGTCCGAGGTCGTTCCCGCTGCCCAGATTCATGCGTCAGGGCCTCCTGCAGACAATGCACTTTGATTTATCGAGCTATCTCTAATGGCACCCGATATATCACCAGATATATAATGGATTTTTCCCTGACCCTGAGTGTCCGGCCCCATGAGACTGTGGTTTTCTCGGCCCCTGGTGGTCCGAGGTCGTTCCCGCTGCACAGATTCATGCGCCAGGGCCTCCTACAGACAATGCACTTTGATTTATTGCGCTATCTGTAATAGCCCCCGAGATATCACCAGATATATATTGGATTTTCCCCTGACCCTGAGTGTCCGGCCCCATGAGACGGTGGTTGTCTCGGCCCCTGGTGGTCCGAGGTCGTTCCCGCTGCACAGATTCATGCGCCAGGGCCTCCTACAGACAATGCACTTTGATTTATGGCGCTATCTGTAATAGCACCCGAGATATCACCAGATATATATTGGATTTTTCACTGACCCTGAGTGTCCGGCCCCATGAGACGGTGGTTGTCTCGGCCCCTGGTGGTCCTAGGTCGTTCCCGCTGCACAGATTCATGCGCCAGGGCCTCCTGCAGATAATACAATTTGATTTATTGCGCTATCTGTAATAGCACCCGAGATATCACCAGATATATATTGGATATTCCCCTGACCCTGAGTGTCCGGCCCCATGAGACGGTGGTTGTCTCGGCCCCTGGTGGTCCGAGGTCGTTCCCGCTGCACAGATTCATGCGCCAGGGCCTCCTGCAGATAATTCACTTTGGTATATTGCGCTATCTCTAATAGCACGCGAGATATCACCAGATATATATTGGATTTTTCACTGACCCTGAGTGTCCGGCCCCATGAGACGGTGTTTTTCTCGGACCCTGGTGGTCCGAGGTCGTTCCCGCTGCACAGATTCATGCGCCAGGGCCTCCTGCAGATAATACACTTTGATTTATTGCGCTATCTGTAATAGCACCCGAGATATCACCAGATATATATTGGATTTTCCCCTGACCCTGAGTGTCCGGCCCCATGAGACGGTGGTTGTCTCGGCCCCTGGTAGTCCTAGGTCGTTCCCGCTGCACAGATTCATGCGCCAGGGCCTCCTACAGACAATGCACTTTGATTTATTGCGCTATCTGTAATAGCACCCGAGATATCACCAGATCTATATTGGATTTTCCCCTGACCCTGAGTATCCGGCCCCATGAGACTGTGGTTTTTTCGGCCCCTGGTGGTCCGAGGTCGTTCCCGCTGCACAGATTCATGCGCCAGGGCCTCCTGCAGATAATTCACTTTGGTATATTGCTCTATCTCTAATAGCACCCGAGATATCACCAGATATATACTGGATTTTCCCCTGACCCTGAGTGTCCGGCCCCATGAGACTGTGGTTTTCTCGGCCCCTGGTGGTCCGAGGTCGTTGCCGCTTCACAGATTCATGCGCCAGGGCCTCCTACAGACAATGCACTTTGATTTATTGCGCTATCTGAAATAGCACCCGAGATATCACCAGATATATATTGGATTTTACCCTGACCCTGAGTGTTCGGCCCCATGAGACGGTGGTTGTCTCGGCCCCTGGTGGTCCGAGGTCGTTCCCGCTGCACAGATTCATGCGCCAGGGCCTCCTACAGACAATGCACTTTGATTTATTGCGCTATCTGTAATAGCACCCGAGATATCACCAGATATATATTGGATTTTACCCGGACCCTGAGTGTCCGGCCCCATGAGGCGGTGGTTGTCTCGGCCCCTGGAGGTCCGAGGACGTTCCCGCTGCACAGATTCATGCGCCAGGGCCTCCTACAGACAATGCACTTTGATTTATTGCGCTATCTGTAATAGCACCCGAGATATCACCAGATATATATTGGATTTTACCCTGACCCTGAGTGTCCGGCCCCATGAGACGGTGGTTGTCTCGGCCCCTGGAGGTACGAGGACGTTCCCGCTTGCACAGATTCATGCGCCAGGGCATCCTGCAGATAATTCACTTTGGTTTATTGCGCTATCTCTAATAGCACCCGAGATATCACCAGATATATACTGGATTTTCCCCTGACCCTGAGTGTCCGGCCCCATGAGACTGTGGTTTTCTCGGCCCCTGGTGGTCCGAGGTGGTTCCCGCTACACAGATTCATCCGCCAGGGCCTCCTACAGACAATGCACTTTGATTTATTGCGCTATCTGTAATAGCACCCGAGATATCACCAGATATATATTGGATTTTTCACTGACCCTGAGTGTCCGGCCCCATGAGACGGTCGTTTTCTCGGCCCCTGCTGGTCCGAGGTCGTTCCCGCTGCACAGATTCATGCGCCAGGGCCTCCTGCAGATAATTCACTTTGGTTTATTGCGCTATCTCTATTAGCACCCGAGATATCACCAGATATATATTGGATTTTCCCTTGACCCTGAGAGTCCGGCCCCATGAGACTGTGGTTTTCTCGGCCCCTGGTGGTCCGAGGTCGTTCCCGCTGCACAGGTTCATGCGCCAGGGCCTCCTACAGACAATGCACTTTGATTTATTGCGCTATCTGTAATAGCACCCGAGATATCACCAGATATATATTGGATTTTCCCCTGACCCTGAGTGTCCGGCCCCATGAGACGGTGGTTGTCTCGGCCCCTGGTGGTCCTAGGTCGTTCCCGCTGCACAGATTCATGCGCCAGGGCCTCCTACAGACAATGCACTTTGATTTATTGCGCTATCTGTAATAGCACCCGAGATATCACCAGATATATATTGGATTTTCCCCTGACCCTGAGTGTCCGGCCCCATGAGACTGAGGTTTTCTCAGCCCCTGGTGGTTGAGGTCGTTGCCGCTGCACAGGTTCATGCGCCAGGGCCTCCTACAGACAATGCCCTTTGATTTATTGTGCTATCTCTAATAGCACCCGAGATATCACCAGATATATATTGGATTTTCCCCTGACCCTGAGTGTCCGGCCCCATGAGACTGTGGTTTTCACGGCCCCTGGTGGTCCGAGGTCGTTCCCGCTGCACAGATTCATGCGCCAGGGCCTCCTACAGACAATGCACTTTGATTTATTGCGCTATCTGTAATAGCACCCGAGATATCACCAGATATATATTGGATTTTTCCCTGACCCTGAGTGTCCGGCCCCATGAGACTGTGGTTTTTTCGGCCCCTGGTGGTCCGAGGTCGTTCCCGTTGCACAGATTCATGCGCCAGGGCCTCCTGCAGATAATTCACTTTGGTTTATTGCGCCATATCTAATAGCACCCAAGATATCACCAGATATATATTGGATTTTTCCCTGACCCTGAGTGTCCGGCCCCATGAGACTGTGGTTTCCTCGGCCTCTGGTGGTCCGAGGTCGTTCCCGCAGCACAGATTCATGCGCCAGGGCCTCCTACAGACAATGCACTTTGATTTATTTCGCTATCTGTAATAGGACCGGAGATATCACCAGATATATATTGGATTTTCCCCAGACCCTGAGTGTCCGGCCGCATGAGACTGTAGTTTTATCGGCCCCTGGTGGTCCGAGGTCGTTCCCGCTGCACAGATTCATGCGCCAGGGCCTCCTACAGACAATGCACTTTGATTTATTGCGCTATCTGTAATAGCTCCCGAGATATCACCACATATATATTGGATTTTTCGCTGACCCAGAGTGTCCGGCCCCATGAGACGGTGGTTTTCTCGGCCCCTGGTGGTCCGAGGTCGTTCGCGCTGCACAGCTTCAGGCGCCAGGGCCTCCTGCAGATGACTCACATTGGTTTATTGCGCTATCTCTAATAGCACCCGAGATGTCACCAGATATATATTGGATTTTTCCCTGACCCTGTTAGTCCGGCCCCATGAGACGGTGGTTTTCTCGGCCCCTGGTGGTCCTAGGTCGTTCCCGCTGCACAGATTCATGCGCCAGGGCCTCCTGCAGATAATTCACTTTCGTTTATTGCGCTATCTGTAATAGCACCCGAGATATCACCAGATATATATTGGATTTTCCCCTGACCCTGAGTGTCCGGCCCCATGAGACTGTGGTTTTCTCGGACCCTGGTGGTCCGAGGTCGTTCCCGCTGCACAGATTCATGCGCCAGGGCCTCCTACAGACAATGTACTTTGATTTATTGCGCTATCTGTAATAGCACCCGTGATATCACCAGATATATATTGGATATTCCCCTGACCCTGAGTGTGCGGCCCCATGAGACGGTGTTTTTCTCGGACCCTGGTGGTCCGAGGTCGTTCCCGCTGCACAGATTCATGCGCCAGGGCCTCCTGCAGATAATACACTTTGATTTATTGCGCTATCTGTAATAGCACCCGAGATATCACCAGATATATATTGGATTTTCCCCTGACCCTGAGTGTCCGGCCCCATGAGACGGTGGTTGTCTCGGCCCCTGGTGGTCCGAGGTCGTTCCCGCTTCACAGATTCATGCGCCTGGGCATCCTGCAGATAATTCACTTTGGTTTATTGCGCTATCTCTATTAGCACCCGAGATATCACCAGATATATATTGGATTTTCCCTTGACCCTGAGAGTCCGGCCCCATGAGACTGTGGTTTTCTCGGCCCCTGGTGGTCCGAGGTCGTTCCCGCTGCACAGATTCATGCGCCAGGGCCTCCTACAGATAATTCACTTTGGTTTATTGCGCCATATCTAATAGCACCCAAGATATCACCAGATATATATTGGATTTTTCCCTGACCCTGAGTGTCCGGCCCCATGAGACTGTGGTTTCCTCGTCCTCTGGTGGTCCGAGGTCGTTCCCGCTGCACAGATTCATGCGCCAGGGCCTCCTACAGACAATGCACTTTGATTTATTTCGCTATCTGTAATAGGACCGGAGATATCACCAGATATATATTGGATTTTCCCCAGACCCTGAGTGTCCGGCCGCATGAGACTGTAGTTTTATCGGCCCCTGGTGGTCCGAGGTCGTTCCCGCTGCACAGATTCATGCGCCAGGGCCTCCTACAGACAATGCACTTTGATTTATTGCGCTATCTGTAATAGCTACCGAGATATCACCACATATATATTGGATTTTTCGCTGACCCAGAGTGTCCGGCCCCATGAGACGGTGGTTTTCTCGGCCCCTGGTGGTCCGAGGTCGTTCGCGCTGCACAGCTTCAGGCGCCAGGGCCTCCTGCAGATGACTCACATTGGTTTATTGCGCTATCTCTAATAGCACCCGAGATGTCACCAGATATATATTGGATTTTTCCCTGACCCTGTTAGTCCGGCCCCATGAGACGGTGGTTTTCTCGGCCCCTGGTGGTCCTAGGTCGTTCCCGCTGCACAGATTCATGCGCCAGGGCCTCCTGCAGATAATTCACTTTCGTTTATTGCGCTATCTGTAATAGCACCCGAGATATCACCAGATATATATTGGATTTTCCCCTGACCCTGAGTGTCCGGCCCCATGAGACTGTGGTTTTCTCGGACCCTGGTGGTCCGAGGTTGTTCCCGCTGCACAGATTCATGCGCCAGGGCCTCCTACAGACAATGTAATTTGATTTATTGCGCTATCTGTAATAGCACCCGTGATATCACCAGATATATATTGGATATTCCCCTGACCCTGAGTGTCCGGCCCCATGAGACTGTGGTTTTCACGGCCCCTGGTGGTCCGAGGTCGTTCCCGCTGCACAGATTCATGCGCCAGGGCCTCCAACAGACAATGCACTTTGATTTATGGCGCTATCTGTAATAGCACCCGAGATATCACCAGATATATATTGGATTTTTCACTGACCCTGAGTGTGCGGCCCCATGAGACGGTGTTTTTCTCGGACCCTGGTGGTCCGAGGTCGTTCCCGCGGCACAGATTCATGCGCCAGGGCCTCCTGCAGATAATACACTTTGATTTATTGCGCTATCTGTAATAGCACCCGAGATATCACCAGATGTATATTGGATTTTCCCCTGACCCTGAGTGTCCGGCCCCATGAGACGGTGGTTGTCTCGGCCCCTGGTGGTCCGAGGTCGTTCCCGCTTCACAGATTCATGCGCCTGGGCATCCTGCAGATAATTCACTTTGGTTTATTGCGCTATCTCTAATAGCACCCGAGATATCACCAGATATATATTGGATTTTCCCCTGACCCTGAGTGTCCGGCCCCATGAGACTGTGGTTTTCTCGGCCCCTGGTGGTCCGAGGTCGTTCCCGCTGCACAGATTCGTGCGCCAGGGCCTCCTGCAGATAATTCACTTTGGTTTATTGCGGTATCTCTATTAGCACCCGAGATATCACCAGATATATATTGGATTTTCCCTTGACCCTGAGAGTCCGGCCCCATGAGACTGTGGTTTTCTCGGCCCCTGGTGGTCCGAGGTCGTTCCCGCTGCACAGGTTCATGCGCCAGGGCCTCCTACAGACAATGCACTTTGATTTATTGCGCTATCTGTAATAGCACCCGAGATATCACCAGATATATATTGGATTTTCCCCTGACCCTGAGTGTCCGGCCCCATGAGACTGTGGTTTTCACGGCCCCTGGTGGTCCGAGGTCGTTCCCGCTGCACAGGTTCATGCGCCAGGGCCTCCTACAGACAATGCACTTTGATTTATTGCGCTATCTGTAATAGCACCCGAGATATCACCAGATATATATTGGATTTTTCCCTGACCCTGAGTGTCCGGCCCCATGAGACTGTGGTTTTTTCGGCCCCTGGTGGTCCGAGGTCGTTCCCGTTGCACAGATTCATGCGCCAGGGCCTCCTGCAGATAACTCACTTTGGTTTATTTCGCTATCTCTAATAGCACCCAAGATATCACCAGATATATATTGAATTTTTCCCTGACCCTGAGTGTCCGGCCCCATGAGACTGTGGATTTTTCGGCCCCTGGTGGTCCGAGGTGGTTCCCGTTGCACAGATTCATGCGCCAGGGCCTCCTGCAGATAATTCACTTTGGTTTATTGCGCCATATCTAATAGCACCCAAGATATCACGAGATATATATTGGATTTTTCCCTGACCCTGAGTGTCCGGCCCCATGAGACTGTGGTTTCCTCGGCCTCTGGTGGTCCGAGGTCGTTCCCGCTGCACAGATTCATGCGCCAGGGCCTCCTACAGACAATGCACTTCGATTTATTGCGCTATCTGTAATAGCACCCGAGATATCACCAGATATATATTGGATTTTTCACTGACCCTGAGTGTGCGGCCCCATGAGACGGTGTTTTTCTCGGACCCTGGTGGTCCGAGGTCGTTCCCGCTGCACAGATTCATGCGCCAGGGCCTCCTGCAGATAATACACTTTGATTTATTGCGCTATCTGTATTAGCACCCGAGATATCACCAGATATATATTGGATTTTCCCCTGACCCTGAGTGTCCGGCCCCATGAGACGGTGGTTGTCTCGGCCCCTGGTGGTCCGAGGTCGTTCCCGCTGCACAGATTCATGCGCCAGGGCCTCCTACAGACAATGTACTTTGATTTATTGCGCTATCTGTAATAGCACCCAAGATATCACCAGATATATATTGGATTTTACCCTGACCATGAGGGTCCGGCCCCATGAGACTGTGGTTTTTTCGGCCCCTGGTGGTCCGACGTCGTTCCCGCTGCACAGATTCATGCGCCAGGGCCTCCTACAGACAATGCACTTTGATTTATTGCGTTATCTGTAATAGCACCCGAGATATCACCAGATATATATTGGATTTTACCCTGACCCTGAGTGTCCGGCCCCATGAGACGGTGGTTGTCTCGGCCCCTGGAGGTCCGAGGACGTTCCCGCTTGCACAGATTCATGCGCCAGGGCATCCTGCAGATAATTCACTTTGGTTTATTGCGCTATCTCTAATAGCACCCGAGATATCACCAGATATATACTGGATTTTCCCCTGACCCTGAGTGTCCGGCCCCATGAGACTGTGGTTTTCTCGGCCCCTGGTGGTCCGAGGTCGTTCCCGCTGCACAGATTCATCCGCCAGGGCCTCCTACAGACAATGCACTTTGATTTATTGCGCTATGTGTAATAGCACCCGAGATATCACCAGATCTATATTGGATTTTCCCCAGACCCTGAGTGCCCGGCCCCATGAGACGGTGGTTTTCTCGGCCCCTGGTGGTCCGAGGTCATTGCCGCTTCACAGATTCATGCGCCAGGGCCTCTTACAGACAATGCACTTTGATTTATTGCGCTATCTGTAATAGCACCCGAGATATCACCAGATATATATTGGATTTTCCCCTGACCCTGAGCGTCCGGCCCCATGAGACTGTGGTTTTCTCGGCCCCTGGTGGTCCTAGGTCGTTCCCGCTGCACAGATTCATGCGCCAGGGCCTCCTACAGACGATGCACTTTGATTTATTGCGCTATCCGTAATAGCACCCGAGATATCACCAGATATATATTGGATTTTCCCCTGACCCTGAGTGTCCGGCCCCATGAGACTGTGGTTTTCTCGGACCCTGGTGGTCCGAGGTCGTTCCCGCTGCACAGATTCATGCGCCAGGGCCTCCTACAGACAATGTACTTTGATTTATTGCGCTATCTGTAATAGCACCCGTGATATCACCAGATATATATTGGATATTCCCCTGACCCTGAGTGTCCGGCCCCATGAGACGGTGGTTGTCTCGGCCCCTGGTGGTCCGAGGTCGTTCCCGCTGCACAGATTCATGCGCCAGGGCCTCCTACAGACAATGCACTTTGATTTATGGCGCTATCTGTAATAGCACCCGAGATATCACCAGATCTATATTGGATTTTCCCCTGACCCTGAGTGTCCGGCCCCATGAGACTGTGGTTTTCTCGGCCCCTGGTGGTCCGAGGTCGTTGCCGCTGCACAGGTTCATGCGCCAGGGCCTCCTACAGACAATGCCCTTTGATTTATTGCGCTATCTGTAATAGCACCCGAGATATCACCAGATATATATTGGATTTTTCACTGACCCTGAGCGTCCGGCCCCATGAGACGGTCGTTTTCTCGGCCCCTGGTGGTCCGAGGTCGTTCCCGCTGCACAGATTCATGCGCCAGGGCCTCCTACAGACAATGCACTTTGATTTATTGCGCTATCTGTAATAGCACCCGAGATATCACCAGATATATATTGGATATTTCCCTCACCCTGAGTGTCCAGCCCCATGAGACGGTGGTTTTCTCGGCCCCTGGTGGTCCGAGGTCGTTCCCGCTGCACAGATGCATGCGCCAGGGCCTCCTGCAAATAATTCACTTTGGTTTATTGCGCTATCTCTAATAGCACCCGAGATATCACCAGATATATATTGGATTTTCCCCTGACCCTGAGAGTCCGGCCCCATGAGACTGTGGTTTTCTCGGCCCCTGGTGGTCCGAGGTCGTTCCCGCTGCACAGATTCATCCGCCAGGGCCTCCTACAGACAATGCACTTTGATTTATTGCGCTATGTGTAATAGCACCCGAGATATCACCAGATCTATATTGGATTTTCCCCAGACCCTGAGTGCCCGGCCCCATGAGACGGTGGTTTTCTCGGCCCCTGGTGGTCCGAGGTCATTGCCGCTTCACAGATTCATGCGCCAGGGCCTCTTACAGACAATGCACTTTGATTTATTGCGCTATCTGTAATAGCACCCGAGATATCACCAGATATATATTGGATTTTCCCCTGACCCTGAGCGTCCGGCCCCATGAGACTGTGGTTTTCTCGGCCCCTGGTGGTCCTAGGTCGTTCCCGCTGCACAGATTCATGCGCCAGGGCCTCCTACAGACGATGCACTTTGATTTATTGCGCTATCCGTAATAGCACCCGAGATATCACCAGATATATATTGGATTTTCCCCTGACCCTGAGTGTCCGGCCCCATGAGACTGTGGTTTTCTCGGACCCTGGTGGTCCGAGGTCGTTCCCGCTGCACAGATTCATGCGCCAGGGCCTCCTACAGACAATGTACTTTGATTTATTGCGCTATCTGTAATAGCACCCGTGATATCACCAGATATATATTGGATATTCCCCTGACCCTGAGTGTCCGGCCCCATGAGACGGTGGTTGTCTCGGCCCCTGGTGGTCCGAGGTCGTTCCCGCTGCACAGATTCATGCGCCAGGGCCTCCTACAGACAATGCACTTTGATTTATGGCGCTATCTGTAATAGCACCCGAGATATCACCAGATCTATATTGGATTTTCCCCTGACCCTGAGTGTCCGGCCCCATGTGACTGTGGTTTTCTCGGCCCCTGGTGGTCCGAGGTCGTTGCCGCTGCACAGGTTCATGCGCCAGGGCCTCCTACAGACAATGCCCTTTGATTTATTGCGCTATCTGTAATAGCACCCGAGATATCACCAGATATATATTGGATTTTTCACTGACCCTGAGCGTCCGGCCCCATGAGACGGTCGTTTTCTCGGCCCCTGGTGGTCCGAGGTCGTTCCCGCTGCACAGATTCATGCGCCAGGGCCTCCTACAGACAATGCACTTTGATTTATTGCGCTATCTGTAATAGCACCCGAGATATCACCAGATATATATTGGATATTTCCCTCACCCTGAGTGTCCAGCCCCATGAGACGGTGGTTTTCTCGGCCCCTGGTGGTCCGAGGTCGTTCCCGCTGCACAGATGCATGCGCCAGGGCCTCCTGCAAATAATTCACTTTGGTTTATTGCGCTATCTCTAATAGCACCCGAGATATCACCAGATATATATTGGATTTTCCCCTGACCCTGAGAGTCCGGCCCCATGAGACTGTGGTTTTCTCGGCCCCTGGTGGCCCGAGGTCGTTCCCGCTGCAGAGATTCATGCGCCAGGGCCTCCTACAGACGATGCACTTTGATTTATTGCGCTATCTGTAATAGCACCCGAGATATCACCGGATATATATTGGATTTTTCCCAGACCCTGAGTGTCCGGCCCCATGAGACGGTGGTTCACTCGGCCCCTGGGGGTCCGAGGTCGTTCCCGCTGCACAGATTCATGCACCATGGCCTCCTACAGACAATGTACTTTGATTTATTGCGCTATCTGTAATAGCACCCGAGATATCACCAGATATATATTGGATTTTCCCCTGACCCTGAGTGTCCGGCCCCATGAGACTGTGGTTTTCTCGGCCCCTGGTGGTTGAGGTCGTTGCCGCTGCACAGGTTCATGCGCCAGGGCCTCCTACAGACAATGCCCTTTGATTTATTGCGCTATCTGTAAGAGCACCCGAGATATCACCAGATATATATTGGATTTTCCCCTGACCCTGAGTGTCCGGCCCCATGAGACTGTGGTTTTCACGGCACCTGGTGGTCCGAGGTCGTTCCCGCTGCACAGATTCATGCGCCAGGGCCTCCTACAGACTATGCACTTTGATTTATTGCGCTATCTGTAATAGCACCCGAGATATCACCAGATATATATTGGATTTTTCCCTGACCCTGAGTGTCCGGCCCCATGAGACTGTGGTTTTTTCGGCCCCTGGTGGTCCGAGGTCGTTCCCGTTGCACAGATTCATGCGCCAGGGCCTCCTGCAGATAACTCACTTTGGTTTATTGCGCTATCTCTAATAGCACGCGAGATATCACCAGATATATATTGGATTTTTCACTGACCGTGAGCGTCCGGCCCGATGAGACGGTCGTTTTCTCGGCCCCTGGTGGTCCGAGAACGTTCCCGCTGCACAGGTTCATGCGCCAGCGTCTCCTACAGACAATGCACTTTGATTTATTGCGCTATCTGTAATAGCACCCGAGATATCACCAGATATATATTGGATTTTTCCCTGACCCTGAGTGTCCTGCCCCATGAGACGGTGGTTTTCTCGGCCCCTGGTGTTCCGAGGTCGTTCCCGCTGGCCAGATTCATGCGCCAGGGCCTCCTACAGACAATGCACTTTGATTTATTGCTCTATCTGTAATAGCACCCGAGATATCACCAGATATATATTGGATTTTCCCCTGACCCTGAGTGTCCGGCACCATGAGACTGTAGTTTGCTCGGCCACTGGTGGTCCTAGGTCGTTCCCCCTGCACAGATTCATGCGCCAGGGCCTCCTACAGACAATGCACTTTGATCTATTGCTCTATCTGTAATAGCACCCGAGATATCACCAGATATATATTGGATTTTCCCCTGACCCTGATTGTCCGGCCCCATGAGACTGTGGTTTTCTCGGCCCCTGGTGGTCCGAGGTCGTTCCCGCTGCACAGATTCATGCGCCAGGGCCTCCTACAGACAATGCACTTTGATTTATTGCGCTATCTGTAATAGCACCCGAGATATCACCAGATATATATTGGATTTTTCCCTGACCCTGAGTGTCCGGCCCCATGAGACGGTGGATGTCTCGGCCCCTGATGGTCCGAGATCGTTCCCGCTGCACAGATTCATGCGCCAGGACCTCCTGCAGACAATTCACTTTGGTTTATTGCGCTATCTCTAATAGCACCCGAGATATCACCAGATATATATTGGATTTTTCCCCGACCCTGAGTGTCCGGCCCCATGAGACGGTGGTTTTCTCGGCCGCTGGTGGACCGACGTCGTTCCCGCTGGCCAGATTCATGCGCCAGGGCCTCCTACAGACAATGCACTATGATTTATTGCGCTATCTGTAATAGCACCCGAGATATCACCAGATCTATATTGGATTTTCCCCTGACCCTGAGTATCCGGCCCCATGAGACTGTGGTTTTCTCGGCCCCTGGTGGTCCGAGCTCGTTCCCGTTGCACAGATTCATGCGCCAGGGCCTCCTGCAGATAATTCACTTTGGTTTATTTCGCTATCTCTAATAGCACCCGAGATATCACCAGATATATATTGGATTTTTCACTGACCCTGAGCGTCCGGCCCCATGAGACGGTCGTTTTCTCGGCCCCTGGTGGTCCGAGAACGTTCCCGCTGAACAGGTTCATGCGCCAGCGTCTCCTACAGACAATGCACTTTGATTTATTGCGCTATCTGTAATAGCACCCGAGATATCACCAGATATATATTGGATTTTTCACTGACCCTGAGTGTCCTGCCCCATGAGACGGTGGTTTTCTCAGCCCCTGGTGGTCCGAGGTCGTTCCCGCTGCACAGGTTCATGCGCCAGGGCCTCCTGCAGACAATTCACTTTGGTTTATTGCGCTATCTGTAATAGCACCCGAGATATCACCAGATATATATTGGATTTTTCCCCGACCCTGAGTGTCCGGCCCCATGAGACGGTGGTTTTCTCGGCCGCTGGTGGTCCGAGGTCGTTCCCGCTGGCCAGATTCATGCGCCAGGGCCTCCTACAGACAATGCACTATGATTTATTGCGCTATCTGTAATAGCACCCGAGATATCACCAGATCTATATTGGATTTTTCACTGACCCTGAGCGTCCGGCCCCATGAGACGGTCGTTTTCTCGGCCCCTGGTGGTCCGAGAACGTTCCCGCTGCACAGGTTCATGCGCCAGCGTCTCCTACAGACAATGCACTTTGATTTATTGCGCTATCTGTAATAGCACCCGAGATATCACCAGATATATATTGGATTTTTCACTGACCCTGAGTGTCCTGCCCCATGAGACGGTGGTTTTCTCGGCCCCTGGTGTTCCGAGGTCGTTCCCGCTGCACAGATTCATGCGCCAGGGCCTCCTACAGACAATGCACTTTGATTTATTGCGCTATCTCTAATAGCACCCGAGATATCACCAGATATATATTGGGTTTTCCCCTGACCCTGAGTGTCCGGCCCCATAAGACTGTGGTTTTCTCGGCCCCTGGTGGTCCTAGGTCGTTCCCGCTGCACTGATGCATGCGCCAGGGCCTCCTGCAGATAATTCCCTTTGGCTTATTGCGCTATCTCTAATAGCGCCCGAGATATCACCAGATATATATTGGATTTTTCCCTGACACTGAGTGTCCGGCACCATGAGACTGTAGTTTGCTCGGCCCCTGGTGGTCCTAGGTCGTTCCCCCTGCACAGATTCATGCGCCAGGGCCTCCTACAGACAATGCACTTTGATCTATTGCTCTATCTGTAATAGCACCCGAGATATCACCAGATATATATTGGATTTTCCCCTGACCCTGAGTGTCTGGCCCCATGAGACTGCGGTTTTCTCGGCCCCTGGTGGTCCGAGGTCGTTCCCGCTGCACACATTCATGCGCCAGGGCCTCCTGCAGACAATTCACTTTGTTTTATTGCGCTATCTCTAATAGCACCCGAGATATCACCAGATATAAATTAGATTTTTCCCCGACCCTGAGTGTCCGGCCCCATGAGACGGTGGTTTTCTCGGCAGCTGGTGGTCCGAGGTCGTTCCCGCTGGCCAGATTCATGCGCCAGGGCCTCCTACAGACAATGCACTATGATTTATTGCGCTATCTGTAATAGCACCCGAGATATCACCAGATCTATATTGGATTTTCCCCTGACCCTGAGTATGCGGCCCCATGAGACTGTGGTTTTCTCGGCCCCTGGTGGTCCGAGGTCGTTCCCGTTGCACAGATTCATGCGCCAGGGCCTCCTGCAGATAATTCACTTCGGTTTACTGCGCTATCTCTAATAGCACGCGAGATATCACCAGATATATATTGGATTTTTCACTGACCGTGAGCGTCCGGCCCGATGAGACGGTCGTTTTCTCGGCCCCTGGTGGTCCGAGAACGTTCCCGCTGCACAGGTTCATGCGCCAGCGTCTCCTACAGACAATGCACTTTGATTTATTGCGCTATCTGTAATAGCACCCGAGATATCACCAGATATATATTGGATTTTTCCCTGACCCTGAGTGTCCTGCCCCATGAGACGGTGGTTTTCTCGGCCCCTGGTGTTCCGAGGTCGTTCCCGCTGGCCAGATTCATGCGCCAGGGCCTCCTACAGACAATGCACTTTGATTTATTGCTCTATCTGTAATAGCACCCGAGATATCACCAGATATATATTGGATTTTCCCATGACCCTGAGTGTCCGGCACCATGAGACTGTAGTTTGCTCGGCCCCTGGTGGTCCTAGGTCGTTCCCCCTGCACAGATTCATGCGCCAGGGCCTCCTACAGACAATGCACTTTGATCTATTGCTCTATCTGTAATAGCACCCGAGATATCACCAGATATATATTGGATTTTCCCCTGACCCTGAGTGTCTGGCCCCATGAGACTGCGGTTTTCTCGGCCCCTGGTGGTCCGAGGTCGTTCCCGCTGCACACATTCATGCGCCAGGGCCTCCTGCAGACAATTCACTTTGTTTTATTGCGCTATCTCTAATAGCACCCGAGATATCACCAGATATATATTAGATTTTTCCCCGACCCTGAGTGTCCGGCCCCATGAGACGGTGGTTTTCTCGGCCGCTGGTGGTCCGAGGTCGTTCCCGCTGGCCAGATTCATGCGCCAGGGCCTCCTACAGACAATGCACTATGATTTATTGCGCTATCTGTAATAGCACCCGAGATATCACCAGATCTATATTGGATTTTCCCCTGACCCTGAGTGTCCGGCCCCATGAGACTGTGGTTTTCTCGGCCCCTGGTGGTCCTAGGTCGTTCTCGCTGCACTGATGCATGCGCCAGGGCCTCCTGCAGATAATTCCCTTTGGCTTATTGCACTATCTCTAATAGCGCCCGAGATATCATCAGATATATATTGGATTTTTCCCTGACCCTGAGTGTCCGGCCCCATGAGACTGCGGTTTTCTCGGCCCCTGGTGGTCCGAGGTTGTTCCCGCTGCACAGATTCATGCGCCAGGGCCTCCTACAGACAATGCACTTTGATTTATTGCTCTATCTGTAATAGCACCCGAGATATCACCAGATATATATTGGATTTTCCCCTGACCCTGAGTGTCCGGCACCATGAGACTGTAGTTTGCTCGGCCCCTGGTGGTCCTAGGTCGTTCCCGCTGCACAGATTCATGCGCCAGGGCCTCCTACAGACAATGCACTTTGATCTATTGCTCTATCTGTAATAGCACCCGAGATATCACCAGATATATATTGGATTTTCCCCTGACCCTGAGTGTCTGGCCCCATGAGACTACGGTTTTCTCGGCCCCTGGTGGTCCGAGGTCGTTCCCGCTGCACACATTCATGCGCCAGGGCCTCCTGCAGACAATTCACTTTGTTTTATTGCGCTATCTCTAATAGCACCCGAGATATCGCCAGATATATATTAGATTTTTCCCCGACCCTGAGTGTCCGGCCCCATGAGACGGTGGTTTTCTCGGCCGCTGGTGGTCCGAGGTCGTTCCCGCTGGCCAGATTCATGCGCCAGGGCCTCCTACAGACAATGCACTATGATTCATTGCGCTATCTGTAATAGCACCCGAGATATCACCAGATCTATATTGGATTTTCCCCTGACCCAGAGTGTCCGGCCCCATGAGACTGTGGTTTTCTCGGCCCCTGGTGGTCCTAGGTCGTTCCCGCTGCACTGATGCATGCGCCAGGGCCTCCTGCAGATAATTCCCTTTGGCTTATTGCACTATCTCTAATAGCGCCCGAGATATCACCAGATATATATTGGATTTTTCCCTGACCCTGAGTGTCCGGCCCCATGAGACTGCGGTTTTCTCGGCCCCTGGTGGTCCGAGGTCGTTCCCGCTGCACACATTCATGCGCCAGGGCCTCCTGCAGATAATTCACTTTAGTTTATTGCGCTATCTTTAATAGCACCCGAGATATCACCAGATATATATTGGATTTTCTCCTGACCCTGAGTGTCCAGCCCCATGAGACTGTGGTTTTCTCGGCCCCTGGTGGTCCGAGGTCGTTCCCGCTGCACAGATTCATGCGCCAGGGCCTCCTACAGACAATGCACTTTGATTTATTGCGCTATCTGTAATAGCACCCAAGATATCACCAGATAAATATTGGATTTTCCCCTGACCCTGAGTGTCCGGCCCCATGAGACGGTGGTTTTCTCGGCCCCTGATGGTCCGAGGTCGTTCCCGCTGGCCACATTTATGGGCCAGGGCCTCCTACAGACAATGCACTTTGATTTATTGCGCTATCTGTAATAGCACCAGAGATATCACCAGATATATATTGGATTTTCCCCTGACCCTGAGTGTCCGGCCCCATGAGACGGTGGTTTTCTCGGCCCCTGATGGTCCGAGGTCGTTCCCGCTGGCCACATTTATGGGCCAGGGCCTCCTACAGACAATGCACTTTGATTTATTGCGCTATCTGTAATAGCACCAGAGATATCACCAGATATATATTGGATTTTCCCCTGACCCTGAGTGTCCGGCCCCATGAGACTGTCGTTTTCTCGGCCCCTGGTGGTCCGAGGTCGTTCCCGTTGCACAGATTCATGCGCCAGGGCCTCCTGCAGATAATTCACTTTGGTTTATTGCGCTATCTCTAATAGCACCCAAGATATCACCAGATATATATTGAATTTTTCCCTGACCCTGTGTGTCCGGCCCCATGAGACTGTGGTTTTCTCGGCCCCTGGTTGTCCGACGTCGTTCCCCTTGCACAGATTCATGCGCCAGGGCCTCCTGCAGATAATTCACTTTGATTTATTGCGCTATCTGTAATAGCACCCGAGATATCACCAGATAGATATTGGATTTTTCACTGACCCTAAGTGTCCGGCCCCTTGGGACGGTGGTTTTCTCGGCCCCTGGTGGTCCGAGGTCGTTCCCGCTGCACAGATTCATGCGCCAGGGCCTCCTACAGACAATGCACTTTGATTTATTGCGCTATCTGTAATAGCACCCAAGATATCACCAGATAAATATTGGATTTTCCCCTGACCCTGAGTGTCCGGCCCCATGAGACGGTGGTTTTCTCGGCCCCTGATGTTCCGAGGTCGTTCCCGCTGGCCACATTTATGCGCCAGGGCCTCCTACAGACAATGCACTTTGATTTATTGCGCTATCTGTAATAGCACCAGAGATATCACCAGATATATATTGGATTTTCCCCTGACCCTGAGTGTCCGGCCCCTTGAGACTGTCGTTTTCTCGGCCCCTGGTGGTCCGAGGTCGTTCCCGTTGCACAGATTCATGCGCCAGGGCCTCCTGCAGATAACTCACTTTGGTTTATTGCGCTATCTGTAATAGCACCCGAGATATCACCACATATATATTGGATTTTTCCCTGGCCCAAAGTGTCCGGCCCCATCGAGACGGTGGTTTCCTCGGCCCCTGGTGGTCCGAGGTCGTTCCCGCTGCACAGATTCATGCGCCAGGGCCTCCTACAGACAATGCACTTTGATTTATTGCGCTATCTGTAATAGCACCCGAGATATCACCAGATATATATTGGATTTTACCCTGACCCTGAGTGTCCGGCCCCATGAGACGGTCGTTGTCTCGGCCCCTGGAGGTCCGAGGACGTTCCCGTTGCACAGATTCATGCGCCAGGGCCTCCTGCAGACAATTCACTTTGTTTTATTGCGCTATCTCTAATAGCACCCGAGATATCGCCAGATATATATTAGATTTTTCCCCGACCCTGAGTGTCCGGCCCCATGAGACGGTGGTTTTCTCGGCCGCTGGTGGTCCGAGGTCGTTCCCGCTGGCCAGATTCATGCGCCAGGGCCTCCTACAGACAATGCACTATGATTCATTGCGCTATCTGTAATAGCACCCGAGATATCACCAGATCTATATTGGATTTTCCCCTGACCCAGAGTGTCCGGCCCCATGAGACTGTGGTTTTCTCGGCCCCTGGTGGTCCTAGGTCGTTCCCGCTGCACTGATGCATGCGCCAGGGCCTCCTGCAGATAATTCCCTTTGGCTTATTGCACTATCTCTAATAGCGCCCGAGATATCACCAGATATATATTGGATTTTTCCCTGACCCTGAGTGTCCGGCCCCATGAGACTGCGGTTTTCTCGGCCCCTGGTGGTCCGAGGTCGTTCCCGCTGCACACATTCATGCGCCAGGGCCTCCTGCAGATAATTCACTTTAGTTTATTGCGCTATCTTTAATAGCACCCGAGATATCACCAGATATATATTGGATTTTCTCCTGACCCTGAGTGTCCAGCCCCATGAGACTGTGGTTTTCTCGGCCCCTGGTGGTCCGAGGTCGTTCCCGCTGCACAGATTCATGCGCCAGGGCCTCCTACAGACAATGCACTTTGATTTATTGCGCTATCTGTAATAGCACCCAAGATATCACCAGATAAATATTGGATTTTCCCCTGACCCTGAGTGTCCGGCCCCATGAGACGGTGGTTTTCTCGGCCCCTGATGGTCCGAGGTCGTTCCCGCTGGCCACATTTATGGGCCAGGGCCTCCTACAGACAATGCACTTTGATTTATTGCGCTATCTGTAATAGCACCAGAGATATCACCAGATATATATTGGATTTTCCCCTGACCCTGAGTGTCCGGCCCCATGAGACGGTGGTTTTCTCGGCCCCTGATGGTCCGAGGTCGTTCCCGCTGGCCACATTTATGGGCCAGGGCCTCCTACAGACAATGCACTTTGATTTATTGCGCTATCTGTAATAGCACCAGAGATATCACCAGATATATATTGGATTTTCCCCTGACCCTGAGTGTCCGGCCCCATGAGACTGTCGTTTTCTCGGCCCCTGGTGGTCCGAGGTCGTTCCCGTTGCACAGATTCATGCGCCAGGGCCTCCTGCAGATAATTCACTTTGGTTTATTGCGCTATCTCTAATAGCACCCAAGATATCACCAGATATATATTGAATTTTTCCCTGACCCTGTGTGTCCGGCCCCATGAGACTGTGGTTTTCTCGGCCCCTGGTTGTCCGACGTCGTTCCCCTTGCACAGATTCATGCGCCAGGGCCTCCTGCAGATAATTCACTTTGATTTATTGCGCTATCTGTAATAGCACCCGAGATATCACCAGATAGATATTGGATTTTTCACTGACCCTAAGTGTCCGGCCCCTTGGGACGGTGGTTTTCTCGGCCCCTGGTGGTCCGAGGTCGTTCCCGCTGCACAGATTCATGCGCCAGGGCCTCCTACAGACAATGCACTTTGATTTATTGCGCTATCTGTAATAGCACCCAAGATATCACCAGATAAATATTGGATTTTCCCCTGACCCTGAGTGTCCGGCCCCATGAGACGGTGGTTTTCTCGGCCCCTGATGTTCCGAGGTCGTTCCCGCTGGCCACATTTATGCGCCAGGGCCTCCTACAGACAATGCACTTTGATTTATTGCGCTATCTGTAATAGCACCAGAGATATCACCAGATATATATTGGATTTTCCCCTGACCCTGAGTGTCCGGCCCCTTGAGACTGTCGTTTTCTCGGCCCCTGGTGGTCCGAGGTCGTTCCCGTTGCACAGATTCATGCGCCAGGGCCTCCTGCAGATAACTCACTTTGGTTTATTGCGCTATCTGTAATAGCACCCGAGATATCACCACATATATATTGGATTTTTCCCTGGCCCAAAGTGTCCGGCCCCATCGAGACGGTGGTTTCCTCGGCCCCTGGTGGTCCGAGGTCGTTCCCGCTGCACAGATTCAGGCGCCAGGGCCTCCTGCAGATAACTCACTTTGGTTTATTGCGCTATCTCTAATAGCGCCCGAGATATCACCAGATCTATATTGAATTTTCCCCTGACCCTGAGTATCCGGCCCCATGAGACGGTGGTTTTTTCGGCCCCTGGTGGTCCGAGGTCGTTCCCGCTGCACACATTCATGCGCCAGGGCCTCCTGCAGATAATTCACTTTGGTTTACTGCGCTATCTCTAATAGCACCCGAGATATCACCAGATATATATTGGATTTTCCCCTGACCCTGAGTGTCCGGCCCCATGAGACTGTGGTTTTCTCGGCCCCTGGTGGTCCGAGGTCGTTCCCGCTGCACAGATTCATGCGCCAGGGCCACCTACAGACAATGCACTTTGATTTATTTCGCTATCTGTAATAGCACCCGAGATATCACCAGATATATATTGGATTTTTCACTGACCCTGAGCGTCCGGCCCCATGAGACGGTCGTTTTCTCGGCCCCTGGTGGTCCGAGGTCGTTCCCGCTGCACAGGTTCATGCGCCAGGGCCTCCTACAGACAATGCACTTTGATTTATTGTGCTATCTGTAATAGCACCCGAGATATCACCAGATCTATATTGGATTTTCCCCTGACCCTGAGTGTCCGGCCCCCTCGAGACGGTGCTTTCCTCGGCCCCTGGTGGTCCGAGGTCGTTCCCGCTGCACAGCTTCAGGCGCCAGGGCCTCCTGCAGATAACTCACTTTGGTTTATTGCGCTATCTCTAATAGCACCCGAGATATCACCAGATATATATTGGATTTTTCCCTGACCCTGAGTGTCCGGCCCCATGAGACGGTGGTTTTCTCGGCCCCTGGTGGTCCGAGGTCGTTCCCGCTGCACAGATTCATGCGCCAGGGCCTCCTGCAGATAATTCACTTTGGTTTATTGCGCTATCTCTAATAGCGCCCGAGATATCAACAGATATATATTGGATTTTTCCCTGACTCTGAGTGTCCGGCCCCATGAGACTGCGGTTTTCTCGGCCCCTGGTGGTCCGAGGTCGTTCCCGCTGCACAGATTCATGCGCCAGGGCCTCCTACAGACAATGCACTTTGATTTATTGCGCTATCTGTAATAGCACCCGAGATATCACCAGATCTATATTGAATTTTCCCCTGACCCTGAGTATCCGGCCCCATGAGACTGTGGTTTTTTCGGCCCCTGGTGGTCCGAGGTCGTTCCCGCTGCACACATTCATGCGCCAGGGCCTCCTGCAGATAATTCACTTTGGTTTACTGCGCTATCTCTAATAGCACCCGAGATATCACCAGATATATATTGGATTTTCCCCTGACCCTGAGTGTCCGGCCCCATGAGACTGTGGTTTTCTCGGCCCCTGGTGGTCCGAGGTCGTTCCCGCTGCACAGATTCATGCGCCAGGGCCTCCTACAGACAATGCACTTTGATTTATTGCGCTATCTGTAATAGCACACGAGATATCACCAGATATATATTGGATTTTACCCTGACCATGAGGGTCCGGCCCCATGAGACGGTGGTTTTCTCGGCCCCTGGTGGTCCGAGGTCGTTCCCGCTGCACAGATTCATGCGCCAGGGCCTCCTACAGATAATTCACTTTGATTTATTGCGTTATCTGTAATAGCACCCGAGATATCACCACATATATATTGGATTTTTCCCTGGCCAAGAGTGTCCGGCCCCCTCGAGACGGTGCTTTCCTCGGCCCCTGGTGGTCCGAGGTCGTTCCCGCTGCACAGCTTCAGGCGCCAGGGCCTCCTGCAGATAACTCACTTTGGTTTATTGCGCTATCTCTAATAGCACCCGAGATATCACCAGATATATATTGGATTTTTCCCTGACCCTGAGTGTCCGGCCCCATGAGACGGTTGTTTTCTCGGCCCCTGGTGGTCCGAGGTGGTTCCCGCTGCACAGATTCATGCGCCAGGGCCTCCTGCAGATAATTCACTTTGGTTTATTGCGCTATCTCTAATAGCGCCCGAGATATCAACAGATATATATTGGATTTTTCCCTGACCCTGAGTGTCCGGCCCCATGAGACTGCGGTTTTCTCGGCCCCTGGTGGTCCGAGGTCGTTCCCGCTGCACACATTCATGCGCCAGGGCCTCCTGCAGATAATTCACTATGGTTTATTGCGCTATCTCTAATAGCACCCGAGATATCACCAGATATATATTGGATTTTGCCCTGACCCTGAGTGTCCGGCCCCATGAGACTGTGGTTTTCTCGGCCCCTGGTGGTCCGAGGTTGTTCCCGCTGCACACATTCATGCGCCAGGGCCTCCTACAGACAATGCACTATGATTTATTGCTCTATCTGTAATAGCACCCAAGATATCACCAGATATATATTGGATTTTTCCCTGACCCTGAGTGTCCGGCCCCATGAGACTGTGGTTTCCTCGGCCTCTGGTGGTCCGAGGTCGTTCCCGCTGCACAGATTCATGCTCCAGGGCCTCCTACAGACAATGCACTTTGATTTATTTCGCTATCTGTAATAGGACCGGAGATATCACCAGATATATATTGGATTTTCCTCAGACCCTGAGTGTCCGGCCGCATGAGACTGTAGTTTTATCGGCCTCTGGTGGTCCGAGGTCGTTCCCGCTGCACAGATTCATGCGCCAGGGCCTCCTACAGACAATGCACTTTGATTTATTGCGCTATCTGTAATAGCACCCGAGATATCACCACATATATATTGGATTTTTCGCTGACCCAGAGTGTCCGGCCCCATGAGACGGTGGTTTTCTCGGCCCCTGGTGGTCCGAGGTCGTTCCCGCTGCACAGATTCTTGCGCCAGGGCCTCCTGCAGATAATTCCCTTTGGCTTATTGCGCTATCTCTAATAGCGCCCGAGATATCACCAGATATATATTGGATTTTTCCCTGACCCTGAGTGTCCGGCCCCATGAGACTGTGGTTTTTTCGGCCCCTGGTGGGCCGAGGTTGTTCCCGCTGCACAGATTCATGCGCCAGGGCCTCCTACAGACAATGCACTTTGATTTATTGCTCTATCTGTAATAGCACCCGAGATATCACCAGATATATATTGGATTTTCCCCTGACCCTGATTGTCCGGCCCGATGAGACTGTGGTTTTCTCGGCCCCTGGTGGTCCGAGGTCGTTCCCGCTGCACAGATTCATGCGCCAGGGCCTCCTACAGACAATGCACTTTGATTTATTGCGCTATCTGTAATAGCACCCGAGATATCACCAGATATATATTGGATTTTTCCCTGACCCTGAGTGTCCGGCCCCATGAGACGGTGGATGTCTCGGCCCCTGGTGGTCCGAGGTCGTTGCCGCTGCACAGGTTCATGCGCCAGGGCCTCCTACAGACAATGCACTTTGATTTATTGCGTTATCTGTAATAGCACCCGAGATATCACCACATATATATTGGATTTTTCCCTGGCCAAGAGTGTCCGGCCCCCTCGAGACGGTGCTTTCCTCGGCCCCTGGTGGTCCGAGGTCGTTCCCGCTGCACAGCTTCAGGCGCCAGGGCCTCCTGCAGATAACTCACTTTGGTTTATTGCGCTATCTCTAATAGCACCCGAGATATCACCAGATATATATTGGATTTTTCCCTGACCCTGAGTGTCCGGCCCCATGAGACTGCGGTTTTCTCGGCCCCTGGTGGTCCGAGGTCGTTCCCGCTGCACACATTCATGCGCCAGGGCCTCCTGCAGATAATTCACTATGGTTTATTGCGCTATCTCTAATAGCACCCGAGATATCACCAGATATATATTGGATTTTGCCCTGACCCTGAGTGTCCGGCCCCATGAGACTGTGGTTTTCTCGGCCCCTGGTGGTCCGAGGTTGTTCCCGCTGCACACATTCATGCGCCAGGGCCTCCTACAGACAATGCACTATGATTTATTGCTCTATCTGTAATAGCACCCAAGATATCACCAGATATATATTGGATTTTTCCCTGACCCTGAGTGTCCGGCCCCATGAGACTGTGGTTTCCTCGGCCTCTGGTGGTCCGAGGTCGTTCCCGCTGCACAGATTCATGCTCCAGGGCCTCCTACAGACAATGCACTTTGATTTATTTCGCTATCTGTAATAGGACCGGAGATATCACCAGATATATATTGGATTTTCCCCAGACCCTGAGTGTCCGGCCGCATGAGACTGTAGTTTTATCGGCCCCTGGTGGTCCGAGGTCGTTCCCGCTGCACAGATTCATGCGCCAGGGCCTCCTACAGACAATGCACTTTGATTTATTGCGCTATCTGTAATAGCACCCGAGATATCACCACATATATATTGGATTTTTCGCTGACCCAGAGTGTCCGGCCCCATGAGACGGTGGTTTTCTCGGCCCCTGGTGGTCCGAGGTCGTTCCCGCTGCACAGATTCTTGCGCCAGGGCCTCCTGCAGATAATTCACTTTGGTTTATTACGCTATCTCTAATAGCACCCGAGATATCACCAGATATATATTGGATTTTTCCCTTACCCTGAGTGTCCGGCCCCATGAGACGGTGGTTTTCTCGGTCCCTGGTGGTCCTAGGTCGTTCCCGCTGCACAGATGCATGCGCCAGGGCCTCCTGCAGATAATTCCCTTTGGCTTATTGCGCTATCTCTAATAGCGCCCGAGATATCACCAGATATATATTGGATTTTTCCCTGACCCTGAGTGTCCGGCCCCATGAGACTGCGGTTTTCTCGGCTCCTGGTGGCCCGAGGTCGTTCCCGCTGCACACATTCATGCGCCAGGGCCTCCTACAGACAATGCACTTTGATTTATTGCGCTATCTGTAATAGCACCCGAGATATCACAAGATATATATTGGATTTTTCCCTGACCCTGAGTGTCCGGCCCCATGAGACTGTGGTTTTTTCGGCCCCTGGTGGTCCGAGGTTGTTCCCGCTGCACAGATTCATGCGCCAGGGCCTCCTACAGACAATGCACTTTGATTTATTGCTGTATCTGTAATAGCACCCGAGATATCACCAGATATATATTGGATTTTCCCCTGACCCTGATTGTCCGGCCCGATGAGACTGTGGTTTTCTCGGCCCCTGGTGGTCCGAGGTCGTTCCCGCTGCACAGATTCATGCGCCAGGGCCTCCTACAGACAATGCACTTTGATTTATTGCGCTATCTGTAATAGCACCCGAGATATCACCAGATATATATTGGATTTTTCCCTGACCCTGAGTGTCCGGCCCCATGAGACGGTGGATGTCTCGGCCCCTGATGGTCCGAGATCGTTCCCGCTGCACAGATTCATGCGCCAGGGCCTCCTGCAGACAATTCACTTTGGTTTATTGCGCTATCTCTAATAGCACCCGAGATATCACCAGATATATATTGGATTTTTCCCCGACCCTGAGTGTCCGGCCCCATGAGACGGTGGTTTTCTCGACCGCTGGTGGTCCGAGGTCGTTCCCGCTGGCCAGATTCATGCGCCAGGGCCTCCTACAGACAATGCACTATGATTAATTGCGCTATCTGTAATAGCACCCGAGATATCACCAGATCTATATTGGATTTTCCCCTGACCCCGAGTATCCGGCCCCATGAGACTGTGGTTTTCTCGGCCCCTGGTGGTCCGAGGTCGTTCCCGTTGCACAGATTCATGCGCCAGGGCCTCCTGCAGATAATTCACTTCGGTTTATTGCGCTGTCTCTAATAGCACCCGAGATATCACCAGATATATATTGGATTTTTCACTGACCCTGAGCGTCCGGCCCGATGAGACGGTCGTTTTCTCGGCCCCTGGTGGTCCGAGAATGTTCCCGCTGCACAGGTTCATGCGCCAGCGTCTCCTACAGACAATGCACTTTGATTTATTGCGGTATCTGTAATAGCACCCGAGATATCACCAGATATATATTGGATTTTTCACTGACCCTGAGTGTCCTGCCCCATGAGACGGTGGTTTTCTCGGCCCCTGGTGTTCCGAGGTCGTTCCCGCTGCACAGATTCATGCGCCAGGGCCTCCTACAGACAATGCACTTTGATTTATTGCGCTATCTCTAATAGCACCCGAGATATCACCAGATATATATTGGATTTTCCCCAGACCCTGAGTGTCCGGCCCCATGAGACTGTGGTTTTCTCGGCCCCTGGTGGTCCTAGGTCGTTCCCGCTGCACTGATGCATGCGCCAGGGCCTCCTGCAGATAATTCCCTTTGGCTTATTGCGCTATCTCTAATAGCGCCCGAGATATCACCAGATATATATTGGATTTTCCCCTGACCCTGAGTGTGCGGCACCATGAGACTGTAGTTTTCTCGGCCCCTGGTGGTCCTAGGTCGTTCCCGCTGCACACATTCATGCGCCAGGGCCTCCTGCAGATAATTCACTTTAGTTTATTGCGCTATCTTTAATAGCACCCGAGATATCAGCAGATATATATTGGATTTTCCCCTGACCCAGAGTGTCCGGCCCCATGAGACTGTGGTTTTCTCGGCCCCTGGTGGTCCTAGGTCGTTCCCGCTGCACTGATGCATGCGCCAGGGCCTCCTGCAGATAATTCCCTTTGGCTTATTGCACTATCTCTAATAGCGCCCGAGATATCACCAGATATATATTGGATTTTTCCCTGACCCTGAGTGTCCGGCCCCATGAGACTGCGGTTTTCTCGGCCCCTGGTGGTCCGAGGTCGTTCCCGCTGCACACATTCATGCGCCAGGGCCTCCTGCAGATAATTCACTTTAGTTTATTGCGCTATCTTTAATAGCACCCGAGATATCACCAGATATATATTGGATTTTCTCCTGACCCTGAGTGTCCAGCCCCATGAGACTGTGGTTTTCTCGGCCCCTGGTGGTCCGAGGTCGTTCCCGCTGCACAGATTCATGCGCCAGGGCCTCCTACAGACAATGCACTTTGATTTATTGCGCTATCTGTAATAGCACCCAAGATATCACCAGATAAATATTGGATTTTCCCCTGACCCTGAGTGTCCGGCCCCATGAGACGGTGGTTTTCTCGGCCCCTGATGGTCCGAGGTCGTTCCCGCTGGCCACATTTATGGGCCAGGGCCTCCTACAGACAATGCACTTTGATTTATTGCGCTATCTGTAATAGCACCAGAGATATCACCAGATATATATTGGATTTTCCCCTGACCCTGAGTGTCCGGCCCCATGAGACGGTGGTTTTCTCGGCCCCTGATGGTCCGAGGTCGTTCCCGCTGGCCACATTTATGGGCCAGGGCCTCCTACAGACAATGCACTTTGATTTATTGCGCTATCTGTAATAGCACCAGAGATATCACCAGATATATATTGGATTTTCCCCTGACCCTGAGTGTCCGGCCCCATGAGACTGTCGTTTTCTCGGCCCCTGGTGGTCCGAGGTCGTTCCCGTTGCACAGATTCATGCGCCAGGGCCTCCTGCAGATAATTCACTTTGGTTTATTGCGCTATCTCTAATAGCACCCAAGATATCACCAGATATATATTGAATTTTTCCCTGACCCTGTGTGTCCGGCCCCATGAGACTGTGGTTTTCTCGGCCCCTGGTTGTCCGACGTCGTTCCCCTTGCACAGATTCATGCGCCAGGGCCTCCTGCAGATAATTCACTTTGATTTATTGCGCTATCTGTAATAGCACCCGAGATATCACCAGATAGATATTGGATTTTTCACTGACCCTAAGTGTCCGGCCCCTTGGGACGGTGGTTTTCTCGGCCCCTGGTGGTCCGAGGTCGTTCCCGCTGCACAGATTCATGCGCCAGGGCCTCCTACAGACAATGCACTTTGATTTATTGCGCTATCTGTAATAGCACCCAAGATATCACCAGATAAATATTGGATTTTCCCCTGACCCTGAGTGTCCGGCCCCATGAGACGGTGGTTTTCTCGGCCCCTGATGTTCCGAGGTCGTTCCCGCTGGCCACATTTATGCGCCAGGGCCTCCTACAGACAATGCACTTTGATTTATTGCGCTATCTGTAATAGCACCAGAGATATCACCAGATATATATTGGATTTTCCCCTGACCCTGAGTGTCCGGCCCCTTGAGACTGTCGTTTTCTCGGCCCCTGGTGGTCCGAGGTCGTTCCCGTTGCACAGATTCATGCGCCAGGGCCTCCTGCAGATAACTCACTTTGGTTTATTGCGCTATCTGTAATAGCACCCGAGATATCACCACATATATATTGGATTTTTCCCTGGCCCAAAGTGTCCGGCCCCATCGAGACGGTGGTTTCCTCGGCCCCTGGTGGTCCGAGGTCGTTCCCGCTGCACAGATTCAGGCGCCAGGGCCTCCTGCAGATAACTCACTTTGGTTTATTGCGCTATCTCTAATAGCGCCCGAGATATCACCAGATCTATATTGAATTTTCCCCTGACCCTGAGTATCCGGCCCCATGAGACGGTGGTTTTTTCGGCCCCTGGTGGTCCGAGGTCGTTCCCGCTGCACACATTCATGCGCCAGGGCCTCCTGCAGATAATTCACTTTGGTTTACTGCGCTATCTCTAATAGCACCCGAGATATCACCAGATATATATTGGATTTTCCCCTGACCCTGAGTGTCCGGCCCCATGAGACTGTGGTTTTCTCGGCCCCTGGTGGTCCGAGGTCGTTCCCGCTGCACAGATTCATGCGCCAGGGCCACCTACAGACAATGCACTTTGATTTATTTCGCTATCTGTAATAGCACCCGAGATATCACCAGATATATATTGGATTTTTCACTGACCCTGAGCGTCCGGCCCCATGAGACGGTCGTTTTCTCGGCCCCTGGTGGTCCGAGGTCGTTCCCGCTGCACAGGTTCATGCGCCAGGGCCTCCTACAGACAATGCACTTTGATTTATTGTGCTATCTGTAATAGCACCCGAGATATCACCAGATCTATATTGGATTTTCCCCTGACCCTGAGTGTCCGGCCCCCTCGAGACGGTGCTTTCCTCGGCCCCTGGTGGTCCGAGGTCGTTCCCGCTGCACAGCTTCAGGCGCCAGGGCCTCCTGCAGATAACTCACTTTGGTTTATTGCGCTATCTCTAATAGCACCCGAGATATCACCAGATATATATTGGATTTTTCCCTGACCCTGAGTGTCCGGCCCCATGAGACGGTGGTTTTCTCGGCCCCTGGTGGTCCGAGGTCGTTCCCGCTGCACAGATTCATGCGCCAGGGCCTCCTGCAGATAATTCACTTTGGTTTATTGCGCTATCTCTAATAGCGCCCGAGATATCAACAGATATATATTGGATTTTTCCCTGACTCTGAGTGTCCGGCCCCATGAGACTGCGGTTTTCTCGGCCCCTGGTGGTCCGAGGTCGTTCCCGCTGCACAGATTCATGCGCCAGGGCCTCCTACAGACAATGCACTTTGATTTATTGCGCTATCTGTAATAGCACCCGAGATATCACCAGATCTATATTGAATTTTCCCCTGACCCTGAGTATCCGGCCCCATGAGACTGTGGTTTTTTCGGCCCCTGGTGGTCCGAGGTCGTTCCCGCTGCACACATTCATGCGCCAGGGCCTCCTGCAGATAATTCACTTTGGTTTACTGCGCTATCTCTAATAGCACCCGAGATATCACCAGATATATATTGGATTTTCCCCTGACCCTGAGTGTCCGGCCCCATGAGACTGTGGTTTTCTCGGCCCCTGGTGGTCCGAGGTCGTTCCCGCTGCACAGATTCATGCGCCAGGGCCTCCTACAGACAATGCACTTTGATTTATTGCGCTATCTGTAATAGCACACGAGATATCACCAGATATATATTGGATTTTACCCTGACCATGAGGGTCCGGCCCCATGAGACGGTGGTTTTCTCGGCCCCTGGTGGTCCGAGGTCGTTCCCGCTGCACAGATTCATGCGCCAGGGCCTCCTACAGATAATTCACTTTGATTTATTGCGTTATCTGTAATAGCACCCGAGATATCACCACATATATATTGGATTTTTCCCTGGCCAAGAGTGTCCGGCCCCCTCGAGACGGTGCTTTCCTCGGCCCCTGGTGGTCCGAGGTCGTTCCCGCTGCACAGCTTCAGGCGCCAGGGCCTCCTGCAGATAACTCACTTTGGTTTATTGCGCTATCTCTAATAGCACCCGAGATATCACCAGATATATATTGGATTTTTCCCTGACCCTGAGTGTCCGGCCCCATGAGACGGTTGTTTTCTCGGCCCCTGGTGGTCCGAGGTGGTTCCCGCTGCACAGATTCATGCGCCAGGGCCTCCTGCAGATAATTCACTTTGGTTTATTGCGCTATCTCTAATAGCGCCCGAGATATCAACAGATATATATTGGATTTTTCCCTGACCCTGAGTGTCCGGCCCCATGAGACTGCGGTTTTCTCGGCCCCTGGTGGTCCGAGGTCGTTCCCGCTGCACACATTCATGCGCCAGGGCCTCCTGCAGATAATTCACTATGGTTTATTGCGCTATCTCTAATAGCACCCGAGATATCACCAGATATATATTGGATTTTGCCCTGACCCTGAGTGTCCGGCCCCATGAGACTGTGGTTTTCTCGGCCCCTGGTGGTCCGAGGTTGTTCCCGCTGCACACATTCATGCGCCAGGGCCTCCTACAGACAATGCACTATGATTTATTGCTCTATCTGTAATAGCACCCAAGATATCACCAGATATATATTGGATTTTTCCCTGACCCTGAGTGTCCGGCCCCATGAGACTGTGGTTTCCTCGGCCTCTGGTGGTCCGAGGTCGTTCCCGCTGCACAGATTCATGCTCCAGGGCCTCCTACAGACAATACACTTTGATTTATTTCGCTATCTGTAATAGGACCGGAGATATCACCAGATATATATTGGATTTTCCTCAGACCCTGAGTGTCCGGCCGCATGAGACTGTAGTTTTATCGGCCTCTGGTGGTCCGAGGTCGTTCCCGCTGCACAGATTCATGCGCCAGGGCCTCCTACAGACAATGCACTTTGATTTATTGCGCTATCTGTAATAGCACCCGAGATATCACCACATATATATTGGATTTTTCGCTGACCCAGAGTGTCCGGCCCCATGAGACGGTGGTTTTCTCGGCCCCTGGTGGTCCGAGGTCGTTCCCGCTGCACAGATTCTTGCGCCAGGGCCTCCTGCAGATAATTCCCTTTGGCTTATTGCGCTATCTCTAATAGCGCCCGAGATATCACCAGATATATATTGGATTTTTCCCTGACCCTGAGTGTCCGGCCCCATGAGACTGTGGTTTTTTCGGCCCCTGGTGGGCCGAGGTTGTTCCCGCTGCACAGATTCATGCGCCAGGGCCTCCTACAGACAATGCACTTTGATTTATTGCTCTATCTGTAATAGCACCCGAGATATCACCAGATATATATTGGATTTTCCCCTGACCCTGATTGTCCGGCCCGATGAGACTGTGGTTTTCTCGGCCCCTGGTGGTCCGAGGTCGTTCCCGCTGCACAGATTCATGCGCCAGGGCCTCCTACAGACAATGCACTTTGATTTATTGCGCTATCTGTAATAGCACCCGAGATATCACCAGATATATATTGGATTTTTCCCTGACCCTGAGTGTCCGGCCCCATGAGACGGTGGATGTCTCGGCCCCTGGTGGTCCGAGGTCGTTGCCGCTGCACAGGTTCATGCGCCAGGGCCTCCTACAGACAATGCACTTTGATTTATTGCGTTATCTGTAATAGCACCCGAGATATCACCACATATATATTGGATTTTTCCCTGGCCAAGAGTGTCCGGCCCCCTCGAGACGGTGCTTTCCTCGGCCCCTGGTGGTCCGAGGTCGTTCCCGCTGCACAGCTTCAGGCGCCAGGGCCTCCTGCAGATAACTCACTTTGGTTTATTGCGCTATCTCTAATAGCACCCGAGATATCACCAGATATATATTGGATTTTTCCCTGACCCTGAGTGTCCGGCCCCATGAGACTGCGGTTTTCTCGGCCCCTGGTGGTCCGAGGTCGTTCCCGCTGCACACATTCATGCGCCAGGGCCTCCTGCAGATAATTCACTATGGTTTATTGCGCTATCTCTAATAGCACCCGAGATATCACCAGATATATATTGGATTTTGCCCTGACCCTGAGTGTCCGGCCCCATGAGACTGTGGTTTTCTCGGCCCCTGGTGGTCCGAGGTTGTTCCCGCTGCACACATTCATGCGCCAGGGCCTCCTACAGACAATGCACTATGATTTATTGCTCTATCTGTAATAGCACCCAAGATATCACCAGATATATATTGGATTTTTCCCTGACCCTGAGTGTCCGGCCCCATGAGACTGTGGTTTCCTCGGCCTCTGGTGGTCCGAGGTCGTTCCCGCTGCACAGATTCATGCTCCAGGGCCTCCTACAGACAATGCACTTTGATTTATTTCGCTATCTGTAATAGGACCGGAGATATCACCAGATATATATTGGATTTTCCCCAGACCCTGAGTGTCCGGCCGCATGAGACTGTAGTTTTATCGGCCCCTGGTGGTCCGAGGTCGTTCCCGCTGCACAGATTCATGCGCCAGGGCCTCCTACAGACAATGCACTTTGATTTATTGCGCTATCTGTAATAGCACCCGAGATATCACCACATATATATTGGATTTTTCGCTGACCCAGAGTGTCCGGCCCCATGAGACGGTGGTTTTCTCGGCCCCTGGTGGTCCGAGGTCGTTCCCGCTGCACAGATTCTTGCGCCAGGGCCTCCTGCAGATAATTCACTTTGGTTTATTACGCTATCTCTAATAGCACCCGAGATATCACCAGATATATATTGGATTTTTCCCTTACCCTGAGTGTCCGGCCCCATGAGACGGTGGTTTTCTCGGTCCCTGGTGGTCCTAGGTCGTTCCCGCTGCACAGATGCATGCGCCAGGGCCTCCTGCAGATAATTCCCTTTGGCTTATTGCGCTATCTCTAATAGCGCCCGAGATATCACCAGATATATATTGGATTTTTCCCTGACCCTGAGTGTCCGGCCCCATGAGACTGCGGTTTTCTCGGCTCCTGGTGGCCCGAGGTCGTTCCCGCTGCACACATTCATGCGCCAGGGCCTCCTACAGACAATGCACTTTGATTTATTGCGCTATCTGTAATAGCACCCGAGATATCACAAGATATATATTGGATTTTTCCCTGACCCTGAGTGTCCGGCCCCATGAGACTGTGGTTTTTTCGGCCCCTGGTGGTCCGAGGTTGTTCCCGCTGCACAGATTCATGCGCCAGGGCCTCCTACAGACAATGCACTTTGATTTATTGCTGTATCTGTAATAGCACCCGAGATATCACCAGATATATATTGGATTTTCCCCTGACCCTGATTGTCCGGCCCGATGAGACTGTGGTTTTCTCGGCCCCTGGTGGTCCGAGGTCGTTCCCGCTGCACAGATTCATGCGCCAGGGCCTCCTACAGACAATGCACTTTGATTTATTGCGCTATCTGTAATAGCACCCGAGATATCACCAGATATATATTGGATTTTTCCCTGACCCTGAGTGTCCGGCCCCATGAGACGGTGGATGTCTCGGCCCCTGATGGTCCGAGATCGTTCCCGCTGCACAGATTCATGCGCCAGGGCCTCCTGCAGACAATTCACTTTGGTTTATTGCGCTATCTCTAATAGCACCCGAGATATCACCAGATATATATTGGATTTTTCCCCGACCCTGAGTGTCCGGCCCCATGAGACGGTGGTTTTCTCGACCGCTGGTGGTCCGAGGTCGTTCCCGCTGGCCAGATTCATGCGCCAGGGCCTCCTACAGACAATGCACTATGATTAATTGCGCTATCTGTAATAGCACCCGAGATATCACCAGATCTATATTGGATTTTCCCCTGACCCCGAGTATCCGGCCCCATGAGACTGTGGTTTTCTCGGCCCCTGGTGGTCCGAGGTCGTTCCCGTTGCACAGATTCATGCGCCAGGGCCTCCTGCAGATAATTCACTTCGGTTTATTGCGCTGTCTCTAATAGCACCCGAGATATCACCAGATATATATTGGATTTTTCACTGACCCTGAGCGTCCGGCCCGATGAGACGGTCGTTTTCTCGGCCCCTGGTGGTCCGAGAATGTTCCCGCTGCAGAGGTTCATGCGCCAGCGTCTCCTACAGACAATGCACTTTGATTTATTGCGGTATCTGTAATAGCACCCGAGATATCACCAGATATATATTGGATTTTTCACTGACCCTGAGTGTCCTGCCCCATGAGACGGTGGTTTTCTCGGCCCCTGGTGTTCCGAGGTCGTTCCCGCTGCACAGATTCATGCGCCAGGGCCTCCTACAGACAATGCACTTTGATTTATTGCGCTATCTCTAATAGCACCCGAGATATCACCAGATATATATTGGATTTTCCCCAGACCCTGAGTGTCCGGCCCCATGAGACTGTGGTTTTCTCGGCCCCTGGTGGTCCTAGGTCGTTCCCGCTGCACTGATGCATGCGCCAGGGCCTCCTGCAGATAATTCCCTTTGGCTTATTGCGCTATCTCTAATAGCGCCCGAGATATCACCAGATATATATTGGATTTTCCCCTGACCCTGAGTGTGCGGCACCATGAGACTGTAGTTTTCTCGGCCCCTGGTGGTCCTAGGTCGTTCCCGCTGCACACATTCATGCGCCAGGGCCTCCTGCAGATAATTCACTTTAGTTTATTGCGCTATCTTTAATAGCACCCGAGATATCAGCAGATATATATTGGATTTTCCCCTGACCCTGAGTGTCCGGCCCCATGAGACTGTGGTTTTCACGGCCCCTGGTGGTCCGAGGTCGTTCCCGCTGCACAGATTCATGCGCCAGGGCCTCCTGCAGATAATTCACTTTGGTTTATTGCGCTATCTCTAATAGCACCCAAGATATCACCAGATATATATTGAATTTTTCCCTGACCCTGTGTGTCCGGCCCCATGAGACTGTGGTTTTCTCGGCCCCTGGTGGTCCGAGGTCGTTCCCCTTGCACAGATTCATGCGCCAGGGCCTCCTGCAGATAATTCACTTTGATTTATTGCGCTATCTGTAATAGCACCCGAGATATCACCAGATAGATATTGGATTTTTCACTGACCCTAAGTGTCCGGCCCCTCGGGACGGTGGTTTTCTCGGCCCCTGGTGGTCCGAGGTCGTTCCCGCTGCACAGATTCATGCGCCAGGGCCTCCTGCAGATAACTCACTTTGGTTTATTGCGCTATCTGTAATAGCACCCGAGATATCACCACATATATATTGGATTTTTCCCTGGCCCAAAGTGTCCGGCCCCATCGAGACGGTGGTTTCCTCGGCCCCTGGTGGTCCGAGGTCGTTCCCGCTGCACAGCTTCAGGCGCCAGGGCCTCCTGCAGATAACTCACTTTGGTTTATTGCGCTATCTCTAATAGCGCCCGAGATATCACCAGATCTATATTGAATTTTCCCCTGACCCTGAGTATCCGGCCCCATGAGACGGTGGTTTTTTCGGCCCCTGGTGGTCCGAGGTCGTTCCCGCTGCACACATTCATGCGCCAGGGCCTCCTGCAGATAATTCACTTTGGTTTACTGCGCTATCTCTAATAGCACCCGAGATATCACCAGATATATATTGGATTTTCCCCTGACCCTGAGTGTCCGGCCCCATGAGACTGTGGTTTTCTCGGCCCCTGGTGGTCCGAGGTCGTTCCCGCTGCACAGATTCATGCGCCAGGGCCTCCTACAGACAATGCACTTTGATTTATTTCGCTATCTGTAATAGCACCCGAGATATCACCAGATATATATTGGATTTTTCACTGACCCTGAGCGTCCGGCCCCATGAGACGGTCGTTTTCTCGGCCCCTGGTGGTCCGAGGTCGTTCCCGCTGCACAGGTTCATGCGCCAGGGCCTCCTACAGACAATGCACTTTGATTTATTGTGCTATCTGTAATAGCACCCGAGATATCACCAGATCTATATTGGATTTTGCCCTGACCCTGAGTGTCCGGCCCCCTCGAGACGGTGCTTTCCTCGGCCGCTGGTGGTCCGAGGTCGTTCCCGCTGCACAGCTTCAGGCGCCAGGGCCTCCTGCAGATAACTCACTTTGGTTTATTGCGCTATCTCTAATAGCACCCGAGATATCACCAGATATATATTGGATTTTTCCCTGACCCTGAGTGTCCGGCCCCATGAGACGGTGGTTTTCTCGGCCCCTGGTGGTCCGAGGTCGTTCCCGCTGCACAGATTCATGCGCCAGGGCCTCCTGCAGATAATTCACTTTGGTTTATTGCGCTATCTCTAATAGCGCCCGAGATATCAACAGATATATATTGGATTTTTCCCTGACTCTGAGTGTCCGGCCCCATGAGACTGCGGTTTTCTCGGCGCCTGGTGGTCCGAGGTCGTTCCCGCTGCACAGATTCATGCGCCAGGGCCTCCTACAGACAATGCACTTTGATTTATTGCGCTATCTGTAATAGCACCCGAGATATCACCAGATCTATATTGAATTTTCCCCTGACCCTGAGTATCCGGCCCCATGAGACTGTGGTTTTTTCGGCCCCTGGTGGTCCGAGGTCGTTCCCGCTGCACACATTCATGCGCCAGGGCCTCCTGCAGATAATTCACTTTGGTTTACTGCGCTATCTCTAATAGCACCCGAGATATCACCAGATATATATTGGATTTTTCACTGACCCTGAGCGTCCGGCCCGATGAGACGGTCGTTTTCTCGGCCCCTGGTGGTCCGAGAACGTTCCCGCTGCACAGGTTCATGCGCCAGCGTCTCCTACAGACAATGCACTTTGATTTATTGCGCTATCTGTAATAGCACCCGAGATATCACCAGATATATATTGGATTTTTCACTGACCCTGAGTGTCCTGCCCCATGAGACGGTGGTTTTCTCGGCCCCTGGTGTTCCGAGGTCGTTCCCGCTGCACAGATTCATGCGCCAGGGCCTCCTACAGACAATGCACTTTGATTTATTGCGCTATCTCTAATAGCACCCGAGATATCACCAGATATATATTGGATTTTCCCCTGACCCTGAGTGTCCGGCCCCATGAGACTGTGGTTTTCTCGGCCCCTGGTGGTCCTAGGTCGTTCCCGCTGCACTGATGCATGCGCCAGGGCCTCCTGCAGATAATTCCCTTTGGCTTATTGCGCTATCTCTAATAGCGCCCGAGATATCACCAGATATATATTGGATTTTTCCCTGACCCTGAGTGTCCGGCAACATGAGACTGCGGTTTTCTCGGCCCCTGGTGGTCCGAGGTCGTTCCCGCTGCACACATTCATGCGCCAGGGCCTCCTGCAGATAATTCACTTTAGTTTATTGCGCTATCTTTAATAGCACCCGAGATATCAGCAGATATATATTGGATTTTCCCCTGACCCTGAGTGTCCGGCCCCATGAGACTGTGGTTTTCACGGCCCCTGGTGGTCCGAGGTCGTTCCCGCTGCACAGATTCATGCGCCAGGGCCTCCTACAGACAATGCACTTTGATTTATTGCGCTATCTGTAATAGCACCCGAGATATCACCAGATATATATTGGATTTTTCCCTGACCCTGAGTGTCCGGCCCCATGAGACTGTGGTTTTTTCGACCCCTGGTGGTCCGAGGTCGTTCCCGTTGCACAGATTCATGCGCCAGGGCCTCCTGCAGATAATTCACTTTGGTTTATTGCGCTATCTCTAATAGCACCCAAGATATCACCAGATATATATTGAATTTTTCCCTGACCCTGTGTGTCCGGCCCCATGAGACTGTGGTTTTCTCGGCCCCTGGTGGTCCGAGGTCGTTCCCCTTGCACAGATTCATGCGCCAGGGCCTCCTGCAGATAATTCACTTTGGTTTATTGCGCTATCTCTAATAGCACCCAAGATATCACCAGATATATATTGAATTTTTCCCTGACCCTGTGTGTCCGGCCCCATGAGACTGTGGTTTTCTCGGCCCCTGGTGGTCCGAGGTCGTTCCCCTTGCACAGATTCATGCGCCAGGGCCTCCTGCAGATAATTCACTTTGATTTATTGCGGTATCTGTAATAGCACCCGAGATATCACCAGATAGATATTGGATTTTTCACTGACCCTAAGTGTCCGGCCCCTCGGGACGGTGGTTTTCTCGGCCCCTGGTGGTCCGAGGTCGTTCCCGCTGCACAGATTCATGCGCCAGGGCCTCCTACAGACAATGCACTTTGATTTATTGCGCTATCTGTAATAGCACCCAAGATATCACCAGATAAATATTGGATTTTCCCCTGACCCTGAGTGTCCGGCCCCATGAGACGGTGGTTTTCTCGGCCCCTGATGGTCCGAGGTCGTCCCGCTGGCCACATTTATGCGCCAGGGCCTCCTACAGACAATGTACTTTGATTTATTGCGCTATCTGTAATAGCACCAGAGATATCACCAGATATATATTGGATTTTCCCCTGACCCTGAGTGTCCGGCCCCTTGAGACTGTCGTTTTCGCGGCCCCTGGTGGTCCGAGGTCGTTCCCGTTGCACAGATTCATGCGCCAGGGCCTCCTGCAGATAATTCACCTTGGTTTATTGCGCTATCTCTAATAGCACCCGAGATATCACCAGATATATATTGGATTTTCCCCTGACCCTGAGTGTCCGGCCCCATGAGACTGTAGTTTTCTCGGCCCCTGGTGGTCCTAGGTCGTTCCCGCTGCACAGATTCATGCGCCAGGGCCTCCTACAGACAATGCACTATGATTTATTGCGCTATCTGTAATAGCACCCGAGATATCACCAGATCTATATTGGATTTTCCCCTGACCCTGAGTATCCTGCCCCATGAGACTGTGGTTTTCTCGGCCCCTGGTGGTCCGAGGTCGTTCCCGTTGCACAGATTCATGCGCCAGGGCCTCCTGCAGATAATTCACTTTGGTTTATTGCGCTATCTCTAATAGCACCCGAGATATCACCAGATATATATTGGATTTTTCACTGACCCTGAGCGTCCGGCCCCATGAGACTGTGGTTTTTTCGGCCCCTGGTGGTCCGAGGTCGTTTCCGCTGCACAGATTCATGCGCCAGGGCCTCCTGCAGATAATTCACTTTGGTTTATTGCGCTATCTCTAATAGCACCCGAGATATCACCAGATATATACTGGATTTTCCCCTGACCCTGAGTGTCCGGCCCCATGAGACTGTGGTTTTCTCGGCCGCTGGTGGTCCGAGGTCGTTCCCGCTGCACAGATTCATGCGCCAGGGCCTCCTACAGACAATGCACTTTGATTTATTGCGCTATCTGTAATAGCACCCGAGATATCACCAGATATATATTGGATTTTACACTGACCCTGAGTGTCCGGCCCCATAAGACTGTGGTTTTCTAGGCCCCTGGTGTTCCGAGGTCGTTCCCGCTGCACAGATTCATGCGCCAGGGCCTCCTACAGACAATGCACTTTGATTTATTGCGCTATCTGTAATAGCACCCGAGATATAACCAGATATATATTGGATTTTCCCCTGACCCTGAGTGTCCGGCCCCTTGAGACTGTCGTTTTCTCGGCCCCTGGTGGTCCGGGGTCGTTCCCGTTGCACAGATTCATGCGCCAGGGCCTCCTGCAGATAATTCACCTTGGTTTATTGCGCTATCTCTAATAGCACCCGAGATATCACCAGATATATATTGGGTTTTCCCCTGACCCTGAGTGTGCGGCACCATGAGACTGTAGTTTTCTCGGCCCCTGGTGGTCCTAGGTCGTTCCCGCTGCACACATTCATGCGCCAAGGCCTCCTACAGACAATGCACTTTGGTTTATTGCGCTATCTCTAATAGCACCCAAGATATCACCAGATATATATTGGATTTTTCACTGACCCTGAGCGTCCGGCCCCATGAGACTGTGGTTTTCTCGGCCCCTGGTGGTCCGAGGTCGTTCCCGTTGCACAGATTCATGCGCCAGGGCCTCCTGCAGATAATTCCCTTTGGCTTATTGCGCTATCTCTAATAGCGCCCGAGATGTCACCAGATATATATTGGATTTTTCCCTGACCCTGAGTGTCCGGCAACATGAGACTGCGGTTTTCTCGGCCCCTGGTGGTCCGAGGTCGTTCCCGCTGCACACATTCATGCGCCAGGGCCTCCTGCAGATAATTCACTTTAGTTTATTGCGCTATCTTTAATAGCACCCGAGATATCAGCAGATATATATTGGATTTTCCCCTGACCCTGAGAGTCCGGCCCCATGAGACTGTGGTTTTCACGGCCCCTGGTGGTCCGAGGTCGCTCCCGCTGCACAGATTCATGCGCCAGGGCATCCTACAGACAATGCACTTTGATTTATTGCGCTATCTGTAATAGCACCCGAGATATCACCAGATATATATTGGATTTTTCCCTGACCCTGAGTGTCCGGCCCCATGAGACTGTGGTTTTTTCGACCCCTGGTGGTCCGAGGTCGTTCCCGTTGCACAGATTCATGCGCCAGGGCCTCCTGCAGATAATTCACTTTGGTTTATTGCGCTATCTCTAATAGCACCCAAGATATCACCAGATATATATTGAATTTTTCCCTGACCCTGTGTGTCCGGCCCCATGAGACTGTGGTTTTCTCGGCCCCTGGTGGTCCGAGGTCGTTCCCCTTGCACAGATTCATGCGCCAGGGCCTCCTGCAGATAATTCACTTTGATTTATTGCGCTATCTGTAATAGCACCCGAGATATCACCAGATAGATATTGGATTTTTCACTGACCCTAAGTGTCCGGCCCCTCGGGACGGTGGTTTTCTCGGCCCCTGGTGGTCCGAGGTCGTTCCCGCTGCACAGATTCATGCGCCAGGGCCTCCTACAGACAATGCACTTTGATTTATTGCGCTATCTGTAATAGCACCCAAGATATCACCAGATAAATATTGGATTTTCCCCTGACCCTGAGTGTCCGGCCCCATGAGACGGTGGTTTTCTCGGCCCCTGATGGTCCGAGGTCGTCCCGCTGGCCACATTTATGCGCCAGGGCCTCCTACAGACAATGTACTTTGATTTATTGCGCTATCTGTAATAGCACCAGAGATATCACCAGATATATATTGGATTTTCCCCTGACCCTGAGTGTCCGGCCCCTTGAGACTGTCGTTTTCGCGGCCCCTGGTGGTCCGAGGTCGTTCCCGTTGCACAGATTCATGCGCCAGGGCCTCCTGCAGATAATTCACCTTGGTTTATTGCGCTATCTCTAATAGCACCCGAGATATCACCAGATATATATTGGATTTTCCCCTGACCCTGAGTGTCCGGCCCCATGAGACTGTAGTTTTCTCGGCCCCTGGTGGTCCTAGGTCGTTCCCGCTGCACAGATTCATGCGCCAGGGCCTCCCACAGACAATGCACTATGATTTATTGCGCTATCTGTAATAGCACCCGAGATATTACCAGATCTATATTGGATTTTCCCCTGACCCTGAGTATCCGGCCCCATGAGACTGTGGTTTTCTCGGCCCCTGGTGGACCTAGGTCGTTCCCGCTGCACTGATGCATGCGCCAGGGCCTCCTGCAGATAATTCCCTTTGGCTTATTGCGGTATCTCTAATAGCGCCCGAGATATCACCAGATATATATTGGATTTTTCCCTGACCCTGAGTGTCCGGCCCCATGAGACTGCGGTTTTCTCGGCCCCTCGTGGTCCGAGGTTGTTCCTGCTGCACAGATTCATGCGCCAGGTCCTCCTACAGACAATGCACTTTGATTTATTGCTCTATCTGTAATAGCACCCGAGATATCGCCAGATATATATTGGATTTTTCACTGACCCTGAGTGTCCTGCCCCATGAGACGGTGGTTTTCTCGGCCCCTGGTGTTCCGAGGTCGTTCCCGCTGCACAGATTCATGCGCCAGGGCCTCCTACAGACAATGCACTTTGATTTATTGCGCTATCTCTAATAGCGCCCGAGATATCACCAGATATATACTGGATTTTTCCCTGACCCTGAGTGTCCGGCCCCATGAGACTGCGGTTTTCTCGGCCCCTGGTGGTCCGTGGTCGTTCCCGTTGCACAGATTCATGCGCCAGGGCCTCCTGCAGATAATTCACCTTGGTTTATTGCGCTATCTCTAATAGCACCCGAGATATCACCAGATATATATTGGATTTTCCCCTGACCCTGAGTGTGCGGCACCATGAGACTGTAGTTTTCTCGGCCCCTGGTGGTCCTAGGTCGTTCCCGCTGCACAGATTCATGCACCAGGGCCTCCTACAGACAATGCACTTTGATTTATTGCTCTATCTGTAATAGCACCCGAGATATCACCAGATATATATTGGATTTTCCCCTGACCCTGAGTGTCCGGCCCCATGAGACTGCGGTTTTCTCGGCCCCTGGTGGTCCGAGGTCGTTCCCGCTGCACACATTCATGCGCCAGGGCCTCCTGCAGATAATTCACTTTAGTTTATTGCGCTATCTTTAATAGCACCCGAGATATCACCAGATATATATTGGATTTTCCCCTGACCCTGAGTGTCCGGCCCCATGAGACTGTGGTTTTCTCGGCCCCTGGTGGTCCGAGGTCGTTCCCGCTCCACAGATTCATGCGCCAGGGCCTCCTACAGACAATGCACTTTGATTTATTGCTCTATCTGTAATAGCACCCGAGATATCACCAGATATATATTGGATTTTTCACTGACCCTGAGTGTCCTGCCCCATGAGACGGTGGTTTTCTCGGCCCCTGGTGTTCCGAGGTCGTTCCCGCTGCACAGATTCATGCGCCAGGGCCTCCTACAGACAATGCACTTTGATTTATTGCGCTATCTCTAATAGCGCCCGAGATATCACCAGATATATATTGGATTTTTCCCTGACCCTGAGTGTCCGGCCCCATGAGACTGCGGTTTTCTCGGCCCCTGGTGGTCCGTGGTCGTTCCCGCTGCACAGATTCATGCGCCAGGGCCTCCTGCAGACAATTCACTTTGGTTTATTGCGCTATCTCTAATAGCACCCGAGATATCACCAGATATATATTGGATTTTTCCCCGACCCTGAGTGTCCGGCCCCATGAGACGGTGGTTTTCTCGGCCGCTGGTGGTCCGAGGTCGTTCCCGCTGGCCAGATTCATGCGCCAGGGCCTCCTACAGACAATGCACTATGATTTATTGCGCTATCTGTAATAGCACCCGAGATATCACCAGATCTATATTGGATTTTCCCCTGACCCTGAGTATCCGGCCCCATGAGACTGTGGTTTTCTCGGCCCCTGGTGGTCCGAGGTCGTTCCCGTTGCACAGATTCATGCGCCAGGGCCTCCTGCAGATAATTCACTTTGGTTTATTGCGCTATCTCTAATAGCACCCGAGATATCACCAGATATATATTGGATTTTTCACTGACCCTGAGGGTCCGGCCCCATGAGACTGTGGTTTTCTAGGCCCCTGGTGTTCCGAGGTCGTTCCCGCTGCACAGATTCATGCGCCAGGGCCTCCTACAGACAATGCACTTTGATTTATTGCGCTATCTCTAATAGCACCCGAGATATCACCAGATATATATTGGATTTTCCCCTGACCCTGAATGTCCGGCCCCATAAGACTGTGGTTTTCTCGGCCCCTGGTGGTCCTAGGTCGTTCCCGCTGCACAGATTCATGCACCAGGGCCTCCTACAGACAATGCACTTTGATTTATTGCTCTATCTGTAATAGCACCCGAGATATCACCAGATATATATTGGATTTTCCCCTGACCCTGAGTGTCCGGCCCCATGAGACTGCGGTTTTCTCGGCCCCTGGTGGTCCGAGGTCGTTCCCGCTGCACACATTCATGCGCCAGGGCCTCCTGCAGATAATTCACTTTAGTTTATTGCGCTATCTTTAATAGCACCCGAGATATCACCAGATATATATTGGATTTTCCCCTGACCCTGAGTGTCCGGCCCCATGAGACTGTGGTTTTCTCGGCCCCTGGTGGTCCGAGGTCGTTCCCGCTGCACAGATTCATGCGCCAGGGCCTCCTACAGACAATGCACTTTGATTTATTGCGCTATCTGTAATAGCACCCGAGATATCACCAGATATATATTGGATTTTTCCCTGACCCTGAGTGTCCGGCCCCATGAGACTGCGGTTTTCTCGGCCCCTGGTGGTCCGAGGTCGTTCCCGCTGCACAGATTCATGCACCAGGGCCTCCTACAGACAATGCACTTTGGTTTATTGCGCTATCTCTAATAGCACCCAAGATATCACCAGATATATATTGGATTTTCCCCTGACCCTGAGTGTCCGGCCCCATGAGACTGCGGTTTTCTCGGCCCCTGGTGGTCCGAGGTCGTTCCCGCTGCACACATTCATGCGCCAGGGCCTCCTGCAGATAATTCACTTTAGTTTATTGCGCTATCTTTAATAGCACCCGAGATATCACCAGATATATATTGGATTTTCCCCTGACCCTGAGTGTCCGGCCCCATGAGACTGTGGTTTTCTCGGCCCCTGGTGGTCCGAGGTCGTTCCCGCTGCACAGATTCATGCGCCAGGGCCTCCTACAGACAATGCACTTTGATTTATTGCTCTATCTGTAATAGCACCCGAGATATCACCAGATATATATTGGATTTTTCACTGACCCTGAGTGTCCTGCCCCATGAGACGGTGGTTTTCTCGGCCCCTGGTGTTCCGAGGTCGTTCCCGCTGCACAGATTCATGTGCCAGGGCCTCCTACAGACAATGCACTTTGATTTATTGCGCTATCTCTAATAGCGCCCGAGATATCACCAGATATATATTGGATTTTTCCCTGACCCTGAGTGTCCGGCCCCATGAGACTGCGGTTTTCTCGGCCCCTGGTGGTCCGTGGTCGTTCCCGCTGCACAGATTCATGCGCCAGGGCCTCCTGCAGACAATTCACTTTGGTTTATTGCGCTATCTCTAATAGCACCCGAGATATCACCAGATATATATTGGATTTTTCCCCGACCCTGAGTGTCCGGCCCCATGAGACGGTGGTTTTCTCGGCCGCTGGTGGTCCGAGGTCGTTCCCGCTGGCCAGATTCATGCGCCAGGGCCTCCTACAGACAATGCACTATGATTTATTGCGCTATCTGTAATAGCACCCGAGATATCACCAGATCTATATTGGATTTTCCCCTGACCCTGAGTATCCGGCCCCATGAGACTGTGGTTTTCTCGGCCCCTGGTGGTCCGAGGTCGTTCCCGTTGCACAGATTCATGCGCCAGGGCCTCCTGCAGATAATTCACTTTGGTTTATTGCGCTATCTCTAATAGCACCCGAGATATCACCAGATATATATTGGATTTTTCACTGACCCTGAGGGTCCGGCCCCATGAGACTGTGGTTTTCTAGGCCCCTGGTGTTCCGAGGTCGTTCCCGCTGCACAGATTCATGCGCCAGGGCCTCCTACAGACAATGCACTTTGATTTATTGCGCTATCTCTAATAGCACCCGAGATATCACCAGATATATATTGGATTTTCCCCTGACCCTGAATGTCCGGCCCCATAAGACTGTGGTTTTCTCGGCCCCTGGTGGTCCTAGGTCGTTCCCGCTGCACAGATTCATGCACCAGGGCCTCCTACAGACAATGCACTTTGATTTATTGCTCTATCTGTAATAGCACCCGAGATATCACCAGATATATATTGGATTTTCCCCTGACCCTGAGTGTCCGGCCCCATGAGACTGCGGTTTTCTCGGCCCCTGGTGGTCCGAGGTCATTCCCGCTGCACACATTCATGCGCCAGGGCCTCCTGCAGATAATTCACTTTAGTTTATTGCGCTATCTTTAATAGCACCCGAGATATCACCAGATATATATTGGATTTTCCCCTGACCCTGAGTGTCCGGCCCCATGAGACTGTGGTTTTCTCGGCCCCTGGTGGTCCGAGGTCGTTCCCGCTGCACAGATTCATGCGCCAGGGCCTCCTACAGACAATGCACTTTGATTTATTGCGCTATCTGTAATAGCACCCGAGATATCACCAGATATATATTGGATTTTTCCCTGACCCTGAGTGTCCGGCCCCATGAGACTGTGGTTTTTTCGGCCCCTGGTGGTCCGAGGTCGTTCCCGTTGCACAGATTCATGCGCCAGGGCCTCCTGCAGATAATTCACTTTGGTTTATTGCGCTATCTCTAATAGCACCCAAGATATCACCAGATATATATTGAATTTTTCCCTGACCCTGTGTGTCCGGCCCCATGAGACTGTGGTTTTCTCGGCCCCTGGTGGTCCGAGGTCGTTCCCCTTGCACAGATTCATGCGACAGGGCCTCCTGCAGATAATTCACTTTGATTTATTGCGCTATCTGTAATAGCACCCGAGATATCACCAGATAGATATTGGATTTTTCACTGACCCTAAGTGTCCGGTCCCGCGGGACGGTGGTTTTCTCGGCCCCTGGTGGTCCGAGGTCGTTCCCGCTGCACAGATTCATGCGCCAGGGCCTCCTACAGACAATGCACTTTGATTTATTGCGCTATCTGTAATAGCACCCAAGATATCACCAGATAAATATTGGATTTTCCCCTGACCCTGAGTGTCCGGCCCCATGAGACGGTGGTTTTCTCGGCCCCTGATGGTCCGAGGTCGTTCCCGCTGGCCACATTTATGCGCCAGGGCCTCCTACAGACAATGCACTTTGATTTATTGCGCTATCTGTAATAGCACCCGAGATATCACCAGATATATATTGGATTTTTCCCTGACCCTGAGTGTCCGGCCCCATGAGACTGTGGTTTTTTCGGCCCCTGGTGGTCCGAGGTCGTTCCCGTTGCACAGATTCATGCGCCAGGGCCTCCTGCAGATAATTCACTTTGATTTATTGCGCTATCTGTAATAGCACCCGAGATATCACCAGATAGATATTGGATTTTTCACTGACCCTAAGTGTCCGGTCCCGCGGGACGGTGGTTTTCTCGGCCCCTGGTGGTCCTAGGTCGTTCCCGCTGCACAGATTCCTGCACCAGGGCCTCCTACAGACAATGCACTTTGATTTATTGCGCTATCTGTAATAGCACCCAAGATATCACCAGATAAATATTGGATTTTCCCCTGACCCTGAGTGTCCGGCCCCATGAGACGGTGGTTTTCTCGGCCCCTGATGGTCCGAGGTCGTTCCCGCTGGCCACATTTATGCGCCAGGGCCTCCTACAGACAATGCACTTTGATTTATTGCGCTATCTGTAATAGCACCCGAGATATCACCAGATATATATTGGATTTTTCCCTGACCCTGAGTGTCCGGCCCCATGAGACTGTGGTTTTTTCGGCCCCTGGTGGTCTGAGGTCGTTCCCGTTGCACAGATTCATGCGCCAGGGCCTCCTGCAGATAATTCACTTTGATTTATTGCGCTATCTGTAATAGCACCCGAGATATCACCAGATAGATATTGGATTTTTCACTGACCCTAAGTGTCCGGTCCCGCGGGACGGTGGTTTTCTCGGCCCCTGGTGGTCCTAGGTCGTTCCCGCTGCACAGATTCATGCACCAGGGCCTCCTACAGACAATGCACTTTGATTTATTGCTCTATCTGTAATAGCACCCGAGATATCACCAGATATATATTGGATTTTCCCCTGACCCTGAGTGTCCGGCCCCTTGAGACTGTCGTTTTCTCGGCCCCTGGTGGTCCGAGGTCGTTCCCGTTGCACAGATTCATGCGCCAGGGCCTCCTGCAGATAATTCACCTTGGTTTATTGCGCTATCTCTAATAGCACCCGAGATATCACCAGATATATATTGGATTTTTCCCTGACCCTGAGTGTCCGGCCCCATGAGACTGCGGTTTTCTCGGCCCCTGGTGGTCCGTGGTCGTTCCCGCTGCACAGATTCATGCGCCAGGGCCTCCTGCAGACAATTCACTTTGGTTTATTGCGCTATCTCTAATAGCACCCGAGATATCACCAGATATATATTGGATTTTTCCCCGACCCTGTGTGTCCGGCCCCATGAGACGGTGGTTTTCTCGGCCGCTGGTGGTCCGAGGTCGTTCCCGCTGGCCAGATTCATGCGCCAGGGCCTCCTACAGACAATGCACTATGATTTATTGCGCTATCTGTAATAGCACCCGAGATATCACCAGATCTATATTGGATTTTCCCCTGACCCTGAGTATCCGGCCCCATGAGACTGTGGTTTTCTCGGCCCCTGGTGGTCCGAGGTCGTTCCCGTTGCACAGATTCATGCGCCAGGGCCTCCTGCAGATAATTCACTTTGGTTTATTGCGCTATCTCTAATAGCACCCGAGATATCACCAGATACATATTGGATTTTTCACTGACCCTGAGCGTCCGGCCCCATGAGACTGTGGTTTTCTAGGCCCCTGGTGTTCCGAGGTCGTTCCCGCTGCACAGATTCATGCGCCAGGGCCTCCTACAGACAATGCACTTTGATTTATTGCGCTATCTCTAATAGCACCCGAGATATCACCAGATATATATTGGATTTTCCCCTGACCCTGAATGTCCGGCCCCATAAGACTGTGGTTTTCTCGGCCCCTGGTGGTCCTAGGTCGTTCCCGCTGCACAGATTCATGCACCAGGGCCTCCTACAGACAATGCACTTTGATTTATTGCTCTATCTGTAATAGCACCCGAGATATCACCAGATATATATTGGATTTTCCCCTGACCCTGAGTGTCCGGCCCCATGAGACTGCGGTTTTCTCGGCCCCTGGTGGTCCGAGGTCATTCCCGCTGCACACATTCATGCGCCAGGGCCTCCTGCAGATAATTCACTTTAGTTTATTGCGCTATCTTTAATAGCACCCGAGATATCACCAGATATATATTGGATTTTCCCCTGACCCTGAGTGTCCGGCCCCATGAGACTGTGGTTTTCTCGGCCCCTGGTGGTCCGAGGTCGTTCCCGCTGCACAGATTCATGCGCCAGGGCCTTCTACAGACAATGCACTTTGATTTATTGCGCTATCTGTAATAGCACCCGAGATATCACCAGATATATATTGGATTTTTCCCTGACCCTGAGTGTCCGGCCCCATGAGACTGTGGTTTTTTCGGCCCCTGGTGGTCCGAGGTCGTTCCCGTTGCACAGATTCATGCGCCAGGGCCTCCTGCAGATAATTCACTTTGGTTTATTGCGCTATCTCTAATAGCACCCATGATAACACCAGATATATATTGAATTTTTCCCTGACCCTGTGTGTCCGGCCCCATGAGACTGTGGTTTTCTCGGCCCCTGGTGGTCCGAGGTCGTTCCCCTTGCACAGATTCATGCGACAGGGCCTCCTGCAGATAATTCACTTTGATTTATTGCGCTATCTGTAATAGCACCCGAGATATCACCAGATAGATATTGGATTTTTCACTGACCCTAAGTGTCCGGTCCCGCGGGACGGTGGTTTTCTCGGCCCCTGGTGGTCCGAGGTCGTTCCCGCTGCACAGATTCATGCGCCAGGGCCTCCTACAGACAATGCACTTTGATTTATTGCGCTATCTGTAATAGCACCCAAGATATCACCAGATAAATATTGGATTTTCCCCTGACCCTGAGTGTCCGGCCCCATGAGACGGTGGTTTTCTCGGCCCCTGATGGTCCGAGGTCGTTCCCGCTGGCCACATTTATGCGCCAGGGCCTCCTACAGACAATGCACTTTGATTTATTGCGCTATCTGTAATAGCACCCGAGATATCACCAGATATATATTGGATTTTTCCCTGACCCTGAGTGTCCGGCCCCATGAGACTGTGGTTTTTTCGGCCCCTGGTGGTCCGAGGTCGTTCCCGTTGCACAGATTCATGCGCCAGGGCCTCCTGCAGATAATTCACTTTGATTTATTGCGCTATCTGTAATAGCACCCGAGATATCACCAGATAGATATTGGATTTTTCACTGACCCTAAGTGTCCGGTCCCGCGGGACGGTGGTTTTCTCGGCCCCTGGTGGACCTAGGTCGTTCCCGCTGCACAGATTCATGCACCAGGGCCTCCTACAGACAATGCACTTTGATTTATTGCTCTATCTGTAATAGCACCCGAGATATCACCAGATATATATTGGATTTTCCCCTGACCCTGAGTGTCCGGCCCCTTGAGACTGTCGTTTTCTCGGCCCCTGGTGGTCCGAGGTCGTTCCCGTTGCACAGATTCATGCGCCAGGGCCTCCTGCAGATAATTCACCTTGGTTTATTGCGCTATCTCTAATAGCGCCCGAGATATCACCAGATATATATTGGATTTTCCCCTGACCCTGAGTGTCCGGCCCCATGAGACTGTAGTTTTCTCGGCCCCTGGTGGTCCTAGGTCGTTCCCGCTGCACAGATTCATGCGCCAGGGCCTCCTACAGACAATGCACTTTGATTTATTGCGTTATCTGTAATAGCACCCGAGATATCACCACATATATATTGGATTTTTCCCTGGCCCAGAGTGTCCGGCCCCCTCGAGACGGTGCTTTCCTCGGCCCCTGGTGGTCCGAGGTCGTTCCCGCTGCACAGCTTCAGGCGCCAGGGCCTCCTGCAGATAACTCACTTTGATTTATTGCGCTATCTGTAATAGCACCCGAGATATCACCAGATAGATATTGGATTTTTCACTGACCCTAAGTGTCCGGCCCCTCGGGACGGTGGTTTTCTCGGCCCCTGGTGGTCCGAGGTCGTTCCCGCTGCACAGATTCATGCGCCAGGGCCTCCTACAGACAATGCACTTTGATTTATTGCGCTATCTGTAATAGCACCCAAGATATCACCAGATAAATATTGGATTTTCCCCTGACCCTGAGTGTCCGGCCCCATGAGACGGTGGTTTTCTCGGCCCCTGATGGTCCGAGGTCGTTCCCGCTGGCCACATTTATGCGCCAGGGCCTCCTACAGACAATGCACTTTGATTTATTGCGCTATCTGTAATAGCACCAGAGATATCACCAGATATATATTGGATTTTCCCCTGACCCTGAGTGTCCGGCCCCTTGAGACTGTCGTTTTCTCGGCCCCTGGTGGTCCGAGGTCGTTCCCGTTGCACAGAATCATCCGCCAGGGCCTCCTGCAGATAATTCACCTTGGTTTATTGCGCTATCTCTAATAGCACCCGAGATATCACCAGATATATATTGGATTTTCCCCAGACCCTGAGTGTCCGGCCCCATGAGACTGTAGTTTTCTCGGCCCCTGGTGGTCCTAGGTCGTTCCCGCTGCACAGATTCATGCGCCAGGGCCTCCTACAGACAATGCACTTTGATTTATTGCGTTATCTGTAATAGCACCCGAGATATCACCAGATATATATTGAATTTTTCCCTGACCCTGTGTGTCCGGCCCCATGAGACTGTGGTTTTCTCGGCCCCTGGTGGTCCGAGGTCGTTCCCCTTGCACAGATTCATGCGCCAGGGCCTCCTGCAGATAATTCACTTTGATTTATTGCGCTATCTGTAATAGCACCCGAGATATCACCAGATATATATTGGATTTTTCACTGACCCTGAGTGTGCGGCCCCATGAGACGGTGTTTTTCTCGGACCCTGGTGGTCCGAGGTCGTTCCCGCTGCACAGATTCATCCGCCAGGGCCTCCTGCAGATAATTCACTTTGGTTTATTGCGCTATCTCTAACAGCACCCGAGATATCACCAGATATATATTGGATTTTCCCCTGACCCTGAGTGTCCGGCCCCATGAGACTGTGGTTTTCTCGGCCCCTGGTGGTCCGAGGTCGTTCCCGCTGCCCAGCTTCAGGCGCCAGGGCCTCCTGCAGATAACTCACTTTGGTTTATTGCGCTATCTCTAATAGCACCCAAGATATCACCAGATATATATTTGATTTTTCCCTGACCCTGAGTGTCCGGCCCCATGAGACGGTTGTTGTCTCGGCCCCTGGTGGTCCGAGGTCGTTCCCGCTGCACAGATTCTTGCGCCAGGGCCTCCTGCAGATAATTCACTTTGGTTTATTACGCTATCTCGAATAGCACCCAAGATATCACCAGATATATATTGGATTTTTCCCTGACCCTGAGTGTCCGGCCCCATGAGACTGTGGATTTTTCGGCCCCTGGTGGTCCGAGGTCGTTCCCGTTGCACAGATTCATGCGCCAGGGCCTCCTGCAGATAATTCACTTTCGTTTATTGCGCCTATCTCTAATAGCACCCGAGATATCACCAGATATATATTGGATTTTTCCCTGACCCTGAGTGTCCGGCCCCATGAGACGGTGGTTTTCTCGGCCCCTGGTGGTCCGCGGTCGATCCCGCTGCACAGATTCATGCGCCTGGGCCTCCTGCAGATAATTCACTTTCGTTTATTGCGCTATCTCTAATAGCACCCGAGATATCACCAGATATATATTGGATTTTTCCCTTACCCTGAGTGTCCGGCCCCATGAGACGGTGGTTTTCTCGGTCCCTGGTGGTCCTAGGTCGTTCCCGCTGCACAGATGCATGCGCCAGGGCCTCCTGCAGATAATTCCCTTTGGCTTATTGCGCTATCTCTAATAGCGCCCGAGATATCACCAGATATATATTGGATTTTTCCCTGACCCTGAGTGTCGGGCCCCATGAGACTGTGGTTTTTTCGGCCCCTGGTGGTCCGAGGTCGTTCCCGTTGCACAGATTCATGCGCCAGGGCCTCCTGCAGATAATTCACCTTGGTTTATTGCGCTATCTCTAATAGCACCCGAGATATCACCAGATATATATTGGATTTTCCCCTGACCCTGAGTGTCCGGCCCCATGAGACTGTGGTTTTCTGGGCCCCTGGTGGTCCTAGGTCGTTCCCGCTGCACTGATGCATGCGCCAGGGCCTCCTGCAGATAATTCCCTTTGGCTTATTGCGCTATCTCTAATAGCGCCCGAGATATCACCAGATATATATTGGATTTTTCCCTGACCCTGAGTGTCCGGCCCCATGAGACTGCGGTTTTCTCGGCCCCTGGTGGTCCGAGGTTGTTCCCGCTGCACAGATTCATGCGCCAGGGCCTCCTACAGACAATGCACTTTGATTTATTGCTCTATCTGTAATAGCACCCGAGATATCACCAGATATATATTGGATTTTCCCCTGACCCTGAGTGTCCGGCCCCATGAGACTGTGGTTTTCTCGGCCCCTGGTGGTCCGAGGTCGTTCCCGCTGCACAGATTCATGCGCCAGGGCCTCCTACAGACAATGCACTTTGATTTATTGCGCTATCTGTAATAGCACCCGAGATATCACCAGATATATATTGGATTTTCCCCTGACCCTGAGTGTCCGGCCCCTTGAGACTGTCGTTTTCTCGGCCCCTGGTGGTCCGGGGTCGTTCCCGTTGCACAGATTCATGCGCCAGGGCCTCCTGCAGATAATTCACCTTGGTTTATTGCGCTATCTCTAATAGCACCCGAGATATCACCAGATATATATTGGATTTTCCCCTGACCCTGAGTGTGCGGCCCCATGAGACGGTGGTTTTCTCGGCCGCTGGTGGTCCGAGGTCGTTCCCGCTGGCCAGATTCATGCGCCAGGGCCTCCTACAGACAATGCACTATGATTTATTGCGCTATCTGTAATAGCACCCGAGATATCACCAGATCTATATTGGATTTTCCCCTGACCCTGAGTATCCGGCCCCATGAGACTGTGGTTTTCTCGGCCCCTGGTGGTCCGAGGTCGTTCCCGTTGCACAGATTCATGCGCCAGGGCCTCCTGCAGATAATTCACTTTGGTTTATTGCGCTATCTCTAATAGCACCCGAGATATCACCAGATATATATTGGATTTTTCACTGACCCTGAGCGTCCGGCCCCATGAGACGGTCGTTTTCTCGGCCCCTGGTGGTCCGAGAACGTCCCCGCTGAACAGGTTCATGCGCCAGCGTCTCCTACAGACAATGCACTTTGATTTATTGCGCTATCTCTAATAGCACCCGAGATATCACCAGATATATATTGGATTTTTCACTGACCCTGAGCGTCCGGCCCCATGAGACGGTCGTTTTCTCGGCCCCTGGTGGTCCGAGAACGTTCCCGCTGCACAGGTTCATGCGCCAGCGTCTCCTACAGACAATGCACTTTCATTTATTGCGCTATCTGTAATAGCACCCGAGATATCACCAGATATATATTGGATTTTTCACTGACCCTGAGTGTCCTGCCCCATGAGCCGGTGGTTTTCTAGGCCCCTGGTGATCCGAGGTCGTTCCCGCTGCACAGATTCATGCGCCAGGGCCTCCTACAGACAATGCACTTTGATTTATTGCGCTATCTCTAATAGCACCCGAGATATCACCAGATATATATTGGATTTTCCCCTGACCCTGAGTGTCCGGCCCCATGAGACTGTGGTTTTCTGGGCCCCTGGTGGTCCTAGGTCGTTCCCGCTGGACTGATGCATGCGCCAGGGCCTCCTGCAGATAATTCCCTTTGGCTTATTGCGCTATCTCTAATAGCGCCCGAGATATCACCAGATATATATTGGATTTTTCCCTGACCCTGAGTGTCCGGCCCCATGAGACTGCGGTTTTCTCGGCCCCTGGTGGTCCGAGGTTGTTCCCGCTGCACAGATTCATGCGCCAGGGCCTCCTACAGACAATGCACTTTGATTTATTGCTCTATCTGTAATAGCACCCGAGATATCACCAGATATATATTGGATTTTCCCCTGACCCTGAGTGTCCGGCCCCATGAGACTGTGGTTTTCTCGGCCCCTGGTGGTCCGAGGTCGTTCCCGCTGCACAGATTCATGCGCCAGGGCCTCCTACAGACAATGCACTTTGATTTATTGCGCTATCTGTAATAGCACCCGAGATATCACCAGATATATATTGGATTTTCCCCTGACCCTGAGTGTCCGGCCCCTTGAGACTGTCGTTTTCTCGGCCCCTGGTGGTCCGGGGTCGTTCCCGTTGCACAGATTCATGCGCCAGGGCCTCCTGCAGATAATTCACCTTGGTTTATTGCGCTATCTCTAATAGCACCCGAGATATCACCAGATATATATTGGATTTTCCCCTGACCCTGAGTGTGCGGCACCATGAGACTGTAGTTTTCTCGGCCCCTGGTGGTCCTAGATCGTTCCCGCTGCACAGATTCATGCGCCAGGGCCTCCTACAGACAATGCACTTTGATTTATTGCTCTATCTGTAATAGCACCCGAGATATCACCAGATATATATTGGATTTTCCCCTGACCCTGAGTGTCCGGCCCCATGAGACTGCGGTTTTCTCGGCCCCTGGTGGTCCGAGGTCGTTCCCGCTGCACACATTCATGCGCCAGGGCCTCCTGCAGACAATTCACTTTGTTTTATTGCGCTATCTCTAATAGCACCCGAGATATCACCAGATATATATTGGATTTTTCCCCGACCCTGAGTGTCCAGCCCCATGAGACGGTGGTTTTCTCGGCCGCTGGTGGTCCGAGGTCGTTCCCGCTGGCCAGATTCATGCGCCAGGGCCTCCTACAGACAATGCACTATGATTTATTGCGCTATCTGTAATAGCACCCGAGATATCACCAGATCTATATTGGATTTTCCCCTGACCCTGAGTATCCGGCCCCATGAGACTGTGGTTTTCTCGGCCCCTGGTGGTCCTAGGTCGTTCCCGCTGCACTGATGCATGCGCCAGGGCCTCCTGCAGATAATTCCCTTTGGCTTATTGCGCTATCTCTAATAGCGCCCGAGATATCACCAGATATATATTGGATTTTTCCCTGACCTTGAGTGTCGGGCCCCATGAGACTGCGGTTTTCTCGGCCCCTGGTGGTCCGAGGTCGTTCCCGCTGCACACATTCATGCGCCAGGGCCTCCTGCAGATAATTCACTTTAGTTTATTGCGCTATCTTTAATAGCACCCGAGATATCACCAGATATATATTGGATTTTCCCCTGACCCTGAGTGTCCGGCCCCATGAGACTGTGGATTTCTCGGCCCCTGGTGGTCCGAGGTCGTTCCCGTTGCACAGATTCATGCGCCAGGGCCTCCTGCAGATAATTCACCTTGGTTTATTGCGCTATCTCTAATAGCACCCGAGATATCACCAGATATATATTGGATTTTCCCCTGACCCTGAGTGTCCGGCCCCATGAGACTGTAGTTTTCTCGGCCCCTGGTGGTCCTAGGTCGTTCCCGCTGCACAGCTTCAGGCGCCAGGGCCTCCTGCAGATAACTCACTTTGGTTTATTGCGCTATCTCTAATAGCACCCGAGATATCACCACATATATATTGGATTTTTCCCTGACCCTGAGTGTCCGGCCCCATGAGACCGTGGATGTCTCGGCCCCTGATGGTCCGAGATCGTTCCCGCTGCACAGATTCATGCGCCAGGGCCTCCTGCAGACAATTCACTTTGGTTTATTGCTCTATCTCTAATAGCACCCGAGATATCACCAGATATATATTGGATTTTTCCCCGACCCTGTGTGTCCGGCCCCATGAGACGGTGGTTTTCTCGGCCGCTGGTGGTCCGAGGTCGTTCCCGCTGGCCAGATTCATGCGCCAGGGCCTCCTACAGACAATGCACTATGATTTATTGCGCTATCTGTAATAGCACCCGAGATATCACCAGATCTATATTGGATTTTCCCCTGACCCTGAGTGTCCGGCCCCATGAGACTGTGGTTTTCTCGGCCCCTGGTGGTCCGAGGTCGTTCCCGTTGCACAGATTCATGCGCCAGGTCCTCCTGCAGGTAATGCACTTTGGTTTATTGCGCTATCTCTAATAGCACCCGAGATATCACCAGATATATATTGGATTTTTCACTGACCCTGAGCGTCCGGCCCCATGAGACGGTCGTTTTCTCGGCCCCTGGTGGTCCGAGGTCGTTCCCGCTGCACAGATTCATGCGCCAGGGCCTCCTACAGACAATGCACTTTGATTTATTGCGCTATCTGTAATAGCACCCGAGATATCACCAGATATATATTGGATTTTACCCTGACCCTGAGTGTCCGGCCCCATGAGACGGTCGTTGTCTCGGCCCCTGGAGGTCCGAGGACGTTCCCGTTGCACAGATTCATGCGCCAGGGCCTCCTGCAGATAATTCACTTTGGTTTATTGCGCTATCTCTAATAGCACCCGTGATATCACCAGATATATATTGGATTTTCCCTGACCCTGAGTGTCCGGCCCAATGAGACTGTGGTTTTCTCGGCCCCTGGTGTTCCGAGGTCGCTCCCGCTGTACAGATTCATGCGCCAGGGCCTCCTACAGACAATGCACTTTGATTTTTTGCGCTATCTGTAATAGCACCCGAGATATCACCAGGTATATATTGGATTTTTCACTGACCCTGAGCGTCCGGCCCCATGAGACGGTCGTTTTCTCGGCCCATGGTGGTCCGAGGTCGTTCCCGCTGCACAGGTTCATGCGCCAGGGTCTCCTACAGACAATGCACTTTGATTTATTGCGCTATCTGTAATAGCACCCGAGATATCAGCAGATATATATTGAATTATTCACTGACCCTGAGTGTCCGGCCCCATGAGACGGTCGTTTTCTCGGTCCCTGGTGTTCCGAGGTCGTTCCCGCTGCACAGATTCATGCGCCAGGGCCTCCTACAGACAATTGACTTTGGTTTATTGCGCTATCTCTAATAGCACCCGAGATATCAAGAGATATATACTGGATTTTCCCCTGACCCTGAGTGTCCGGCCCAATGAGACTGTGGTTCTCTCGGCCCCTGGTGGTCCGAGGTCGTTCCCGCTGCACAGATTCATGCGCCAGGGCCTCCTACAGACAATGCACTTTGATTTATTGCGCTATCTGTAAGAGCACCCGAGATATCACCAGATATATATTGGATTTTTCACTGACCCTGAGTGTCCGGCCCCATGAGACGGTCGTTTTCTCGGCCCCTGTTGGTCCGAGGTCGTTCCCGCTGCACAGATTCATGCGCCAGGGCCTCCTGCAGATAATTCACTTTGGTTTATTGCGCTATCTCTGATAGCACCCGAGATATCACCAGATATATATTGGATTTTCCCCTGAACCTGAGTGTCCGGCCCCATGAGACTGTGGTTTTCTCGGCCCCTGGTGGTCCGAGGTCGTTCCCGCTGCACAGATTCATGCGCCAGGGCCTCCTACAGACAATGCACTTTGATTTATTGCGCTATCTGTAAGAGCACCCGAGATATCACCAGATATATATTGGATTTTTCACTGACCCTGAGTGACCGGCCCCATGAGACTGTGGTTTTCTCGGCCCCTGGTGGTCCGAGGTCGTTCCCGTTGCACAGATTCATGCGCCAGGGCCTCCTGGAGATAATACACTTTGGCTGATTGCGCTATCTGTAATAGCACCCGAGATATCACCAGATCTATATTGGATTTTCCCCAGACCCTGAGTGTCCGGCCCCATGAGACTGAGGTTTTCTCGGCCCCTGGTGGTCCGAGGTTGTTCCCGTTGCACAGATTCATGCGCCAGGGCCTCCTGCAGATAATTCACTTTGGTTTATTGCGCTATCTCTAATAGCACCCGAGATATCACCAGATATATATTGGATTTTTCACTGACCCTGAGCGTCCGGCCCCATGAGACGGTCGTTTTCTCGGCCCCTGGTGGTCCGAGGTCGTTCCCGCTGCACAGGTTCATGCGCCAGGGTCTCCTACAGACAATGCACTTTGATTTATTGCGCTATCTGTAATAGCACCCGAGATATCACCACATATATATTGGATTTTTCACTGACCCTGAGTGTCCGGCCCCATGAGACGGTGGTTTTCTCGGTCCCTGGTGTTCCGAGGTCGTTCCCGCTGCACAGATTCATGCGCCAGGGCCTCCTACAGACAATGCACTTTGATTTATTGCGCTATCTGTAATAGCACCCGAGATATCAGCAGATATATATTGAATTATTCACTGACCCTGAGTGTCCGGCCCCATGAGACGGTCGTTTTCTCGGCCCCTGGTGGTCCGAGGTCGTTCCCGCTGCACAGATTCATGCGCCAGGGCCACCTTCAGATAATTCACTTTGGTTTATTGCGCTATCTCTAATAGCACCCGAGATATCAGCAGATATATATTGGATTTTTCACTGACCCTGAGTGACCGGCCCAATGAGACGGTGGTTTTCTCGGCCCCTGGTGGTCCGAGGTCGTTCCCGCTGCACAGATTCATGCGCCAGGGCCTCCTGCAGATAATTCACTTTGATTTATTGCGCTATCTGTAATAGCACCCGAGATATCACCAGATATATATTGGATTTTCCCCTGACCCTGAGTGTCCGGCTCCATGAGACTGTGGTTTTCTCGGCCCCTGGTGGTCCGAGGTCGTTCCCGCTGCACAGATTCATGCGCCAGGGCCTCCTACAGACAATGCACTTTGATTTATTGCGCTATCTGTAATAGCACCCGAGATATCACCAGATATATATTGGATTTTACCCTGACCCTGAGTGTCCGGCCCCATGAGACTGTGGTTTTTTCGGCCCCTGGTGGACCGAGGTCGTTCCCGCTGCACAGATTCATGCGCCAGGGCATCCTACAGACAATGCACTTTGATTTATAGCGCTATCTGTAATAGCACCCGATATATCACCAGATATATAATGGATTTTTCCCTGACCCTGAGTGTCCGGCCCCATCAGACTGTGGTTTTCTCGGCCCCTGGTGGTCCGAGGTCGTTCCCGTTGCACAAATTCATGCGCCAGGGCCTCCTGCAGATAATTCACTTTGGTTTATTGCGCTATCTCTAATAGCACCCGAGATATCACCAGATATATATTGGATTTTTCACTGACCCTGAGCGTCCGGCCCCATGAGAAGGTCGTTTTCTCGGCCCCTGGTGGTCCGAGGTCGTTCCCGCTGCACAGGTTCATGCGCCAGTGTCTCCTACAGACAATGCACTTTGATCTATTGCGCTATCTCTAATAGCACCCGAGATATCACCAGATATATATTGGAATTTACCCTGACCCTGAGTGTCCGGCCCCATGAGACTGTGGTTTTTTCGGCCCCTGGTGGTCCGAGGTCGTTCCCGCTGCACAGATTCATGCGCCAGGGCCTCCTACAGACAATGCACTTTGATTTATTGCGCTATCTGTAATAGCACCCGAGATATCACCAGATATATATTGGATTTTACCCTGACCCTGAGTATCCGGCCCCATGAGACTGTGGTTTTTTCGGCCCCTGGTGGTCCGAGGTCGTTCCCGCTGCACAGACTCATGCGCCAGGGCCTCCTACAGACAATGCAGTTTGATTTATTGCGCTATCTGTAATAGCAGCCGAGATATCACCAGATATATATTGGATTTTTCACTGACCCTGAGTGTCCGGCCCCATGAGACAGTCGTTTTCTCGGCCCCTGGTGGTCCGAGGTCGTTCCCGCTGCACAGGTTCATGCTCCAGTGTCTCCTACAGACAATGCACTTTGATTTATTGCGCTATCTGTAATAGCACGCGAGATATCACCAGATATATATTGGATTTTCCCCTGACCCTGAGTGTCCGGCCCCATGAGACTGTGGTTTTTTCGGCCCCCGGGTGGTCCGAGGTCGTTCCCGCTGCACAGATTCATGCGCCAGGGCCTCCTACAGACAATGCACATTGATTTATTGCGCTATCTGTAATAGCACCCGAGATATCACCAGATATATATTGGATTTTACCCTGACCCTGAGTGTCCGGCCCCATGAGACCTTGGTTGTCTCGGCCCCTGGAGGTCCGAGGACGTTCCCGCTGCACAGGTTCATGCGCCAGGGCCTCCTCCAGACAATGAACTTCGATTTATTGCGCTATCTGTAATAGCTCCCGACATATCACCAGATATATAATGGATTTTCCCCAGACCCTGAGTGTCCGGCCCCATGAGACTTTAGTTTTCTCGGCCCCTGGTGGTCCGAGGTCGTTCCCGCTGCACAGATTCATGCGCCAGGGCCTCCTGCAGATAATTCAAATTGGTTTATTGCGCTGTATCTAATAGCACCCGAGATATCACCAGATATATATTGGATTTTCCCCTGACCCTGAGTGTCCGGCCCCATGAGACTGTGGTTTTCTCGGCCCCTGGTGGTCCGAGGTCGTTCCCGCTGCACAGATTCATGCGCCAGGGCCTCCTACAGACAATGCACTTTGATTTATTGCGCTATCTGTAATAGCACCCGAGATATCACCAGATATATATTGGATTTTCCCCTGACCCTGAGTGTCCGGCCCCTTGAGACTGTCGTTTTCTCGGCCCCTGGTGGTCCGGGGTCGTTCCCGTTGCACAGATTCATGCGCCAGGGCCTCCTGCAGATAATTCACCTTGGTTTATTGCGCTATCTCTAATAGCACCCGAGATATCACCAGATATATATTGGATTTTCCCCTGACCCTGAGTGTGCGGCACCATGAGACTGTAGTTTTCTCGGCCCCTGGTGGTCCTAGGTCGTTCCCGCTGCACAGATTCATGCGCCAGGGCCTCCTACAGACAATGCACTTTGATTTATTGCTCTATCTGTAATAGCACCCGAGATATCACCAGATATATATTGGATTTTCCCCTGACCCTGAGTGTCCGGCCCCATGAGACTGCGGTTTTCTCGGCCCCTGGTGGTCCGAGGTCGTTCCCGCTGCACACATTCATGCGCCAGGGCCTCCTGCAGACAATTCACTTTGTTTTATTGCGCTATCTCTAATAGCACCCGAGATATCACCAGATATATATTGGATTTTTCCCCGACCCTGAGTGTCCAGCCCCATGAGACGGTGGTTTTCTCGGCCGCTGGTGGTCCGAGGTCGTTCCCGCTGGCCAGATTCATGCGCCAGGGCCTCCTACAGACAATGCACTATGATTTATTGCGCTATCTGTAATAGCACCCGAGATATCACCAGATCTATATTGGATTTTCCCCTGACCCTGAGTATCCGGCCCCATGAGACTGTGGTTTTCTCGGCCCCTGGTGGTCCTAGGTCGTTCCCGCTGCACTGATGCATGCGCCAGGGCCTCCTGCAGATAATTCCCTTTGGCTTATTGCGCTATCTCTAATAGCGCCCGAGATATCACCAGATATATATTGGATTTTTCCCTGACCTTGAGTGTCGGGCCCCATGAGACTGCGGTTTTCTCGGCCCCTGGTGGTCCGAGGTCGTTCCCGCTGCACACATTCATGCGCCAGGGCCTCCTGCAGATAATTCACTTTAGTTTATTGCGCTATCTTTAATAGCACCCGAGATATCACCAGATATATATTGGATTTTCCCCTGACCCTGAGTGTCCGGCCCCATGAGACTGTGGATTTCTCGGCCCCTGGTGGTCCGAGGTCGTTCCCGTTGCACAGATTCATGCGCCAGGGCCTCCTGCAGATAATTCACCTTGGTTTATTGCGCTATCTCTAATAGCACCCGAGATATCACCAGATATATATTGGATTTTCCCCTGACCCTGAGTGTCCGGCCCCATGAGACTGTAGTTTTCTCGGCCCCTGGTGGTCCTAGGTCGTTCCCGCTGCACAGCTTCAGGCGCCAGGGCCTCCTGCAGATAACTCACTTTGGTTTATTGCGCTATCTCTAATAGCACCCGAGATATCACCACATATATATTGGATTTTTCCCTGACCCTGAGTGTCCGGCCCCATGAGACCGTGGATGTCTCGGCCCCTGATGGTCCGAGATCGTTCCCGCTGCACAGATTCATGCGCCAGGGCCTCCTGCAGACAATTCACTTTGGTTTATTGCTCTATCTCTAATAGCACCCGAGATATCACCAGATATATATTGGATTTTTCCCCGACCCTGTGTGTCCGGCCCCATGAGACGGTGGTTTTCTCGGCCGCTGGTGGTCCGAGGTCGTTCCCGCTGGCCAGATTCATGCGCCAGGGCCTCCTACAGACAATGCACTATGATTTATTGCGCTATCTGTAATAGCACCCGAGATATCACCAGATCTATATTGGATTTTCCCCTGACCCTGAGTGTCCGGCCCCATGAGACTGTGGTTTTCTCGGCCCCTGGTGGTCCGAGGTCGTTCCCGTTGCACACATTCATGCGCCAGGTCCTCCTGCAGGTAATGCACTTTGGTTTATTGCGCTATCTCTAATAGCACCCGAGATATCACCAGATATATATTGGATTTTTCACTGACCCTGAGCGTCCGGCCCCATGAGACGGTCGTTTTCTCGGCCCCTGGTGGTCCGAGGTCGTTCCCGCTGCACAGATTCATGCGCCAGGGCCTCCTACAGACAATGCACTTTGATTTATTGCGCTATCTGTAATAGCACCCGAGATATCACCAGATATATATTGGATTTTACCCTGACCCTGAGTGTCCGGCCCCATGAGACGGTCGTTGTCTCGGCCCCTGGAGGTCCGAGGACGTTCCCGTTGCACAGATTCATGCGCCAGGGCCTCCTGCAGATAATTCACTTTGGTTTATTGCGCTATCTCTAATAGCACCCGAGATATCAAGAGATATATACTGGATTTTCCCCTGACCCTGAGTGTCCGGCCCAATGAGACTGTGGTTCTCTCGGCCCCTGGTGGTCCGAGGTCGTTCCCGCTGCACAGATTCATGCGCCAGGGCCTCCTACAGACAATGCACTTTGATTTATTGCGCTATCTGTAAGAGCACCCGAGATATCACCAGATATATATTGGATTTTTCACTGACCCTGAGTGTCCGGCCCCATGAGACTGTGGTTTTCTCGGCCCCTGGTGGCCCGAGGTCGTTCCCGTTGCACAGATTCATGCGCCAGGGCCTCCTGCAGATAATACACTTTGGCTGATTGCGCTATCTGTAATAGCACCCGAGATATCACCAGATCTATATTGGATTTTCCCCAGACCCTGAGTGTCCGGCCCCATGAGACTGAGGTTTTCTCGGCCCCTGGTGGTCCGAGGTTGTTCCCGTTGCACAGATTCATGCGCCAGGGCCTCCTGCAGATAATTCACTTTGGTTTATTGCGCTATCTCTAATAGCACCCGAGATATCACCAGATATATATTGGATTTTTCACTGACCCTGAGCGTCCGGCCCCATGAGACGGTCGTTTTCTCGGCCCCTGGTGGTCCGAGGTCGTTCCCGCTGCACAGGTTCATGCGCCAGGGTCTCCTACAGACAATGCACTTTGATTTATTGCGCTATCTGTAATAGCACCCGAGATATCACCACATATATATTGGATTTTTCACTGACCCTGAGTGTCCGGCCCCATGAGACGGTGGTTTTCTCGGTCCCTGGTGTTCCGAGGTCGTTCCCGCTGCACAGATTCATGCGCCAGGGCCTCCTACAGACAATGCACTTTGATTTATTGCGCTATCTGTAATAGCACCCGAGATATCAGCAGATATATATTGAATTATTCACTGACCCTGAGTGTCCGGCCCCATGAGACGGTCGTTTTCTCGGCCCCTGGTGGTCCGAGGTCGTTCCCGCTGCACAGATTCATGCGCCAGGGCCACCTGCAGATAATTCACTTTGGTTTATTGCGCTATCTCTAATAGCACCCGAGATATCAGCAGATATATATTGGATTTTTCACTGACCCTGAGTGACCGGCCCAATGAGATGGTGGTTTTCTCGGCCCCTGGTGGTCCGAGGTCGTTCCCGCTGCACAGATTCATGCGCCAGGGCCTCCTGCAGATAATTCACTTTGATTTATTGCGCTATCTGTAATAGCACCCGAGATATCACCAGATATATATTGGATTTTCCCCTGACCCTGAGTGTCCGGCTCCATGAGACTGTGGTTTTCTCGGCCCCTGGTGGTCCGAGGTCGTTCCCGCTGCACAGATTCATGCGCCAGGGCCTCCTACAGACAATGCACTTTGATTTATTGCGCTATCTGTAATAGCACCCGAGATATCACCAGATATATATTGGATTTTACCCTGACCCTGAGTGTCCGGCCCCATGAGACTGTGGTTTTTTCGGCCCCTGGTGGACCGAGGTCGTTCCCGCTGCACAGATTCATGCGCCAGGGCATCCTACAGACAATGCACTTTGATTTATAGCGCTATCTGTAATAGCACCCGATATATCACCAGATATATAATGGATTTTTCCCTGACCCTGAGTGTCCGGCCCCATCAGACTGTGGTTTTCTCGGCCCCTGGTGGTCCGAGGTCGTTCCCGTTGCACAAATTCATGCGCCAGGGCCTCCTGCAGATAATTCACTTTGGTTTATTGCGCTATCTCTAATAGCACCCGAGATATCACCAGATATATATTGGATTTTTCACTGACCCTGAGCGTCCGGCCCCATGAGAAGGTCGTTTTCTCGGCCCCTGGTGGTCCGAGGTCGTTCCCGCTGCACAGGTTCATGCGCCAGTGTCTCCTACAGACAATGCACTTTGATCTATTGCGCTATCTCTAATAGCACCCGAGATATCACCAGATATATATTGGAATTTACCCTGACCCTGAGTGTCCGGCCCCATGAGACTGTGGTTTTTTCGGCCCCTGGTGGTCCGAGGTCGTTCCCGCTGCACAGATTCATGCGCCAGGGCCTCCTACAGACAATGCACTTTGATTTATTGCGCTATCTGTAATAGCACCCGAGATATCACCAGATATATATTGGATTTTACCCTGACCCTGAGTATCCGGCCCCATGAGACTGTGGTTTTTTCGGCCCCTGGTGGTCCGAGGTCGTTCCCGCTGCACAGATTCATGCGCCAGGGCCTCCTACAGACAATGCACTTTGATTAATTGCGCTATCTGTAATAGCACCCGAGTTATCACCAGATATATATTGGATTTTACCCTGACCCTGAGTGACCGGCCCCATGAGACGGTGGTTGTCTCGGCCCCTGGAGGTCCGAGGACGTACCCGATGCACAGATTCATGCGCCAGGGCCTCCTGCAGATAATTCACTTTGGTTTATTGCGCTATCTCTAATAGCACCCGAGATATCACCAGATATATACTGGATTTTCCCCTGACCCTGAGTGTCCGGCCCCATGAGACTGTGGTTTTCTCGGCCCCTGGTGGTGCGAGGTCGTCACCGCTGCACAGACTCATGCGCCAGGGCCTCCTACAGACAATGCAGTTTGATTTATTGCGCTATCTGTAATAGCAGCCGAGATATCACCAGATATATATTGGATTTTTCACTGACCCTGAGTGTCCGGCCCCATGAGACAGTCGTTTTCTCGGCCCCTGGTGGTCCGAGGTCGTTCCCGCTGCACAGGTTCATGCGCCAGTGTCTCCTACAGACAATGCACTTTGATTTATTGCGCTATCTGTAATAGCACGCGAGATATCACCAGATATATATTGGATTTTCCCCTGACCCTGAGTGTCCGGCCCCATGAGACTGTGGTTTTTTCGGCCCCCGGGTGGTCCGAGGTCGTTCCCGCTGCACAGATTCATGCGCCAGGGCCTCCTACAGACAATGCACATTGATTTATTGCGCTATCTGTAATAGCACCCGAGATATCACCAGATATATATTGGATTTTACCCTGACCCTGAGTGTCCGGCCCCATGAGACCTTGGTTGTCTCGGCCCCTGGTGGTCCGAGGTCGTTCCCGCTGCACAGGTTCATGCGCCAGTGTCTCCTACAGACAATGCACATTGATTTATTGCGCTATCTGTAATAGCACCCGAGATATCACCAGATATATATTGGATTTTACCCTGACCCTGAGTGTCCGGCCCCATGAGACTGTGGTTCTCTCGGCCCTGGTGGTCCGAGGTCGTTCCCGCTGCACAGATTCATGCGTCAGGGCCTCCTGCAGACAATGCACTTTGATTTATCGCGCTGTCTCGAATGGTACCCGATATATCACCAGATATATAATGGATTTTTCCCTGACCCTGAGTGTCCGGCCCCATGAGACTGTGGTTTTCTCGGCCCCTGGTGGTCCGAGGTCGTTCCCGTTGCACAAATTCATGCGCCAGGGCCTCCTGCAGATAATTCACTTTGGTTTATTGCGCTATCTCTAATAGCACCCGAGATATCACCAGATATATATTGGATTTTTCACTGACCCTGAGCGTCCGGCCCCATGAGACGGTCGTTTTCTCGGCCCCTGGTGGTCCGAGGTCGTTCCCGCTGCACAGGTTCATGCGCCAGTGTCTCCTACAGACAATGCACTTTGATCTATTGCGCTATCTCTAATAGCACCCGAGATATCACCAGATATATATTGGAATTTACCCTGACCCTGAGTGTCCGGCCCCATGAGACTGTGGTTTTTTCGGCCCCTGGTGGTCCGAGGTCGTTCCCGCTGCACAGATTCATGCGCCAGGGCCTCCTACAGACAATGCACATTGTTTTATTGCGCTATCTGTAATAGCACCCGAGATATCACCAGATATATATTGGATTTTACCCTGACCCTGAGTGTCCGGCCCCATGAGACGGTGGTTGTCTCGGCCCCTGGAGGTCCGAGGACGTTCCCGCTGCACAGATTCATGCGCCAGGGCCTCCTGCGGATAATTCACTTTGGTTTATTGCGCTATCTCTAAAAGCACCCGAGATATCACCAGATATATACTGGATTTTCCCCTGACCCTGAGTGTCCGGCCCCATGAGACTGTGGTTTTCTCGGCCCCTGGTGGTGCGAGGTCGTTCCCCCTTCACAGATTCATTCGCCAGGGCCTCCTACAGACAATGCACTTTGATTTATTGCGCTACCTGTAATAGCACCCGAGATATCACCAGATATATATTGGATTTTACCCTGACCCTGAGTGACCGGCCCCATGAGACGGTGGTTTTCTCGGCCCCTGGTGGTGCGAGGTCGTCACCGCTGCACAGACTCATGCGCCAGGGCCTCCTACAGACAATGCAGTTTGATTTATTGCGCTATCTGTAATAGCAGACGAGATATCACCAGATATATATTGGATTTTTCACTGACCCTGAGTGTCCGGCCCCATGAGACAGTCGTTTTCTCGGCCCCTGGTGGTCCGAGGTCGTTCCCGCTGCACAGGTTCATGCGCCAGTGTCTCCTACAGACAATGCACTTTGATTTATTGCGCTATCTGTAATAGCACCCGAGATATCACCAGATATATATTGGATTTTCCCCTGACCCTGAGTGTCCGGCCCCATGAGACTATGGTTTTTTCGGCCCCTGGTGGTCCGAGGTCATTCCCGCTGCGCAGATTCATGTGCCAGGGCCTCCTACAGACAATGCACATTGATTTATTGCGCTATCTGTAATAGCACCCGAGATATCACCAGATATATATTGGATTTTACCCTGACCCTGAGTGTCCGGCCCCATGAGACCTTGGTTGTCTCGGCCCCTGGAGGTCCGAGGACGTTCCCGCTGCACAGGTTCATGCGCCAGGGCCTCCTACAGACAATGCACTTTGATTTATTGCGCTATCTGTAATAGCACCCGAGATATCACCAGATATATATTGGATATTACCCTCACCCTGAGTGTCCAGCCCCATGAGACGGTGGTTTTCTCGGCCCCTGGTGGACCGAGGTCGTTCCCGCTGCACAGATTCATGCGCCAGGGCCTCCTCCAGACAATGAACTTCGATTTATTGCGGTATCTGTAATAGCTCCCGACATATCACCAGATATATAATGGATTTTCCCCAGACCATGAGTGTCCGGCCCCATGAGACTTTAGTATTCTCGGCCCCTGGTGGTCCGAGGTCGTTCCCGCTGCACAGATTCATGCGCCAGGGCCTCCTGCAGATAATTCAAATTGGTTTATTGCGCTGTATCTAATAGCACCCGAGATATCACCAGATATATATTGGATTTTCCCCTGACCCTGAGTGACCGTCCCCATGTGACTGCGGTTTTCTCGGCCCCTGGTGGTCCGAGGTCGTTCCCGCTGCACAGATTCATGCGCCAGGGCCTCCTGCAGATAATTCACTTTGATTTATTGCGCTATCTGTAATAGCACCCGAGATATCACCAGATATATACTGGATTTTCCCCTGACCCTGAGTGTCCGGCCCCATGAGACTGTGGTTTTCTCGGCCCCTGGTGGTGCGAGGTCGTCACCGCTGCACAGACTCATGCGCCAGGGCCTCCTACAGACAATGCAGTTTGATTTATTGCGCTATCTGTAATAGCAGCCGAGATATCACCAGATATATATTGGATTTTTCCTCGACCCTGAGTGTCCGGCCCCATGAGACGGTGGTTTTCTCGGCCTCTTGTGGTCAGAGGTCGTTCCCGCTGCACAGTTTCATGCGCCAGGGCCTCCTACAGACAATGCACTTTGGTTTATTACGCTATCTCTAATAGCACCCGAGATATCACCAGATACATATTGGATTTTCCCCAGACCCTGAGTGCCCGGCCCCATGAGACGGTGGTTTTCTCGGCCCATGGTGGTCCGAGGTCGTTCCCGCTGCACAGATTCATGTGCCAGGGCCTCCTACAGACAATGCACTTTGATTTATTGCGCTATCTGTAATAGCACCCGAGAAATCACCAGATATATATTCGATTTTACCCTGACCATGAGTGTCCGGCCCCATGAGACTGTGGTTTTTTCGGCCCCTGATGGTCCGAGGTCGTTCCCGCTGCACAGATTCATGCGCCAGGGCCTCCTACAGACAATGCACTTTGATTTATTGCGCTATCTGTAATAGCACCCGAGATATCACCAGATATATATTGGATTTTTCACTGACCCTGAGTGTCCGGCCCCATGAGACAGTCGTTTTCTCGGCCCCTGGTGGTCCGAGGTCGTTCCCGCTACACAGGTTCATGCGCCAGTGTCTCCTACAGACAATGCACTTTGATTTATTGCGCTATCTGTAATAGCACCCGAGATATCACCAGATATATATTGGATTTTCCCCTGACCCTGAGTGTCCGGCCCCATGAGACTGTGGTTTTTTCGGCCCCTGGTGGTCCGAGGTCGTTCCCGCTGCACAGATTCATGCGCCAGGGCCTCCTACAGACAATGCACATTGATTTATTGCGCTATCTGTAATAGCACCCGAGATATCACCAGATATATATTGGATTTTACCCTGACCCTGAGTGTCCGGCCCCATGAGACCTTGGTTGTCTCGGCCCCTGGAGGTCCGAGGACGTTCCCGCTGGACAGATTCATGCGCCAGGGCCTCCTGCAGATAATTCACTTTGGTTTATTGCGCTATCTATAATAGCACCCGAAATATCACCAGATATATGCTGGATTTTCACATGACCTTGGGTGACGGATTCCGAATATCTGTCATTTTCTCGGCCCCTGGTGGTTCGAGGTCGTTCCTGCTGCACAGACTCATTCGCCTGTGCCTCCTACAGACAATGCACTTTGATTTATCGCGCTATCTGTAATAGCACCCGAGATATCAACAGATATATATTGGATTTTTCCCCGACCCTGAGTCTCCGCCCCATGTGTCGGTGGTTTTCTCGGCCCCTGGTGGTCCGAGGTCGATCCCGCTGCACAGATTCATGCGCTAGGCCCTCCTACAGATAAGGCACTTTGATTTATTGCGCTATCTGTAATAGCACCCGAGATATCGCCAGATATATATTTGATTTTTCCCCGACCCTGAGCGTCCGGCCCCATGAGACGGTGGTTTTCTCGGCCCCTGGTGGTCCGAGGTCGTTCCCGCTGCACAGATGCATGCGCCAGGGCCTCCTGCAGATAATTCACTTTGATTTATCGCGCTATCTCTAATAGCACCCGAGATATCACCAGATATATATTGGATTTTTCCTCGACCCTGAGTGTCCGGCCCCATGAGACGGTGGTTTTCTCGGCCTCTTGTGGTCAGAGGTCGTTCCCGCTGCACAGTTTCATGCGCCAGGGCCTCCTACAGACAATGCACTTTGGTTTATTACGCTATCTCTAATAGCACCCGAGATATCACCAGATACATATTGGATTTTCCCCAGACCCTGAGTGCCCGGCCCCATGAGACGGTGGTTTTCTCGGCCCATGGTGGTCCGAGGTCGTTCCCGCTGCACAGATTCATGTGCCAGGGCCTCCTACAGACAATGCACTTTGATTTATTGCGCTATCTGTAATAGCACCCGAGATATCACCAGATATATATTGGATTTTCCCCTGTCCCTGAGTGTCCGGCCCCATGAGACTGTGGTTGTCTCGGCCCCTGGAGGTCCGAGGACGTTCCCGCTGCACAGATTCATGCGCCAGCGCCTCCTGCAGATAATTCACTTTGGTTTATTGCGCTATCTCTAATTGCACCCGAGATATCACCAGATATATACTGGATTTTCCCCTGACCCTGAGTGTCCGGCCCCATGAGACTGTGGTTTTCTCGGCCCCTGGAGGTCCGAGGTCGTTCCCGCTGCACAGGTACATGCGCCAGTGTCTCCTACAGACAATGCACTTTGATTTATTGCGCTATCTGTAATAGCACCCGAGATATCACCAGATATATATTGGATTTTCCCCTGACCCTGAGTGTCCGGCCCCATGAGACTGTGGTTTTTTCGGCCCCTGGTGGTCCGAGGTCGTTCCCGCTGCACAGATTCATGCGCCAGGGCCTCCTACAGACAATGCACATTGATTTATTGCGCTATCTGTAATAGCACCCGAGATATCACCAGATATATATTGGATTTTACCCTGACCCTGAGTGTCCGGCCCCATGAGACCTTGGTTGTCTCGGCCCCTAGAGGTCCGAGGACGTTCCCGCTGCACAGATTCATGCGCCAGGGCCTCCTGCAGATAATTCACTTTGGTTTATTGCGCTATCTATAATAGCACCCGAAATATCACCAGATATATGCTGGATTTTCACATGACCTTGGGTGACGGATTCCGAATATCTGTCATTTTCTCGGCCCCTGGTGGTTCGAGGTCGTTCCTGCTGCACAGACTCACTCGCCTGTGCCTCCTACAGACAATGCACTTTGATTTATCGCGCTATCTGTAATAGCACCCGAGATATCACCAGATATATATTGGATTTTTCCCCGACCCTGAGTCTCCGCCCCATGTGTCGGTGGTTTTCTCGGCCCCTGGTGGTCCGAGGTCGATCCCGCTGCACAGATTCATGCGCTAGGCCCGCCTACAGATAAGGCACTTTGATTTATTGCGCTATCTGTAATAGCACCCGAGATATCGCCAGATATATATTTGATTTTTCCCCGACCCTGAGCGTCCGGCCCCATGAGACGGTGGTTTTCTCGGCCCCTGGTGGCCCGAGGTCGTTCCCGCTGCCCAGATTCATGCGCCAGGGCCTCCTGCAGATAATTCACTTTGGTTTATTGCGCTATCTCTATTAGCACCCGAGATATCACCAGATATATATTGGAATTTTACTCGACCCTGAGTGTCCGGCCCCATGAGACGGTGGTTTTCTCGGCCCCTTGTGGTCAGAGGTCGCTCCCGCTGCACAGATTCATGCGCCAGGGCCTCCTACAGACAATGCAGTTTGGTTTATTGCGCTATCTCTAATAGCACCCGAGATATCACCAGATATATAGTGGATTTTCGCCAGACCCTGAGTGTCCGTCCCCATGAGACGGTGGTTTTCTCGGCCCCTGGTGGTCCGAGGTCGTTCCCGCTGCACAGATTCATGCGCCAGGGCCTCCTACAGACAGTGCACTTTGATTTATTGTACTATCTGTAATAGCACCCGAGATATCACCAGATATATATTGGATTTTTCCCTAACCCTGAGTGTCCTGCCCCATGAGACTGTGGCTTTCTCGGCCCCTGGTTGTCCGAGGTCGTTCCCGCTGCACAGATGCATGCGCCAGGGCCTACTGCAGATAATTCACTTTGGTTTATTGCGCTATCTCTAATAGCACCCGAGATATCACCAGATATATATTGGATTTTCCCCTGACCCTGAGTGTCCGGCCCCATGAGACTGTGGTTTTTTCGGCCCCTGGTGGTCCGAGGTCGTTCCCGCTGCACAGATTCATGCGCCAGGGCCTCCTACAGACAATGCACATTGATTTATTGCGCTATCTGTAATAGCACCCGAGATATCACCAGATATATATTGGATTTTACCCTGACCCTGAGTGTCCGGCCCCATGAGACGGTGGTTGTCTCGGCCCCTGGTGGTTCGAGGTCGTTCCTGCTGCACAGACTCATTCGCCTGTGCCTCCTACAGACAATGCACTTTGATTTATCGCGCTATCTGTAATAGCACCCGAGATATCACCAGATATATATTGGATTTTTCCTCGACCCTGAGTGTCCGGCCCCATGTATCGGTAGTTTTCTCGGCCCCTGGTGATCCGAGGTCGTTCCCGCTGAACAGATTCATTCGCAAGGGCCTCCTGCAGACAATGCTCTTTGATTTATTGCGCTATCGGCAATAGCACCCGAGATATCGGCAGATATATTTTTGATTTTTCCCTGTCCCTGAGTGTCCGGCCCCATGAGACTGTGGTTTTCTCGGCCCCTGGTGGTCCGAGGTCGTTCCCGCTGCACAGATTCATGCGCCAGGGCCTCCTACAGACAATGCACTTTGATTTATTGCGCTATCTGTAATAGCACCCGAGATATCACCAGATATATATTGGATTTTCCCCTGACCCTGAGTGTCCGGCCCCATGAGACTGTGGTTGTCTCGGCCCCTGGAGGTCCGAGGACGTTCCCGCTGCACAGATTCATGCGCCAGCGCCTCCTGCAGATAATTCACTTTGGTTTATTGCGCTATCTCTAATAGCACCCGAGATATCACCAGATATATACTGGATTTTCCCCTGACCCTGAGTGTCCGGCCCCATGAGACTGTGGTTTTCTCGGCCCCTGGTGGTCCGAGGTCGTTCCCGATGCACAGATTCATGCGCCAGGGCCTCCTACAGACAATGCACTTTGATTTATTGCGCTATCTGTAATAGCACCCGAGATATCACCAGATATATATTGGATTTTACCCTGACCATGAGTGTCCGGCCCCATGAGACGGTGGTTTTCTCGGCCCCTGGTGGACCGAGGTCGTTCCCGCTGCACAGATTCATGCGCCAGGGCCTCCTCCAGACAATGAACTTTGATTTATTGCGCTATCTGTAATAGCTCCCGACATATCACCAGATATACAATGGATTTTCCACAGACCCAGAGTGTCCGGCCCCATGAGACTTTAGTTTTCTCGGCCCCTGGTGGTCCGAGGTCGTTCCCGCTGCACAGATGCATGCGCCAGGGCCTCTTGCAGATAATACACTTTGGTTTATTGCGCTGTATCTAATAGCACCCGAGATATCACCAGATATATATTGGATTTTCCCCTGACCCTGAGTGACCGGCCCCATGTGACTGTGGTTTTCTCGGCCCCTGGTGGTCCGAGGTCGTTCCCGCTGTACAGATTCATGCGCCAGGGCCTCCTGCAGATAATTCAATTTGATTTATTGCGCTATCTGTAATAGCACCCGAGATATCACCAGATATATATTGGATTTTCCCCTGACCCTGAGTGTCCGGCTCCATGAGACTGTGGTTTTCTCGGCCCCTGGTAGTCCGAGGTCGTTCCCGCTGCACAGATTCATGCGCCAGGGCCTCCTGCAGATAATTCACTTTGGTTTATTGCGCTATCTCTAAAAGCACCCGAGATATCACCAGATATATAGTGGATTTTCGCCAGACCCTGAGTGTCCGTCCCCATGAGACGTTGGTTTTCTCGGCCCCTGGTGGTCCGAGGTCGTTCCCGCTGCACAGATTCATGCGCCAGGGCCTCCTACAGACAGTGCACTTTGATTTATTGTACTATCTGTAATAGCACCCGAGATATCACCAGATATATATTGGATTTTTCCCTAACCCTGAGTGTCCAGCCCCATGAGTCTGTGGCTTTCTCGGCCCCTGGTTGTCCGAGGTCGTTCCCGCTGCACAGATGCATGCGCCAGGGCCGACTGCAGATAATTCACTTTGGTTTATTGCGCTATCTATAATAGCACCCGAAATATCACCAGATATATGCTGGATTTTCACATGACCTTGGGTGACGGATTCCGAATATCTGTAATTTTCTCGGCCCCTGGTGGTTCGAGGACGTTCCTGCTGCACAGACTCATTCGCCAGTGCCTCCTACAGACAATGCACTTTGATTTATCGCGCTATCTGTAATAGCACCCGAGATATCACCAGATATATATTGGATTTTTCCTCGACCCTGAGTGTCCGGCCCCATGAGACGGTGGTTTTCTCGGCCTCTTGTTGTCAGAGGTCGTTCCCGCTGCACAGATTCATGCGCCAGGGCCTCCTACAGACAATGCACTTTGGTTTGTTACGCTATCTCTAATAGCACCCGAGATATCAGCAGATACATATTGGATTTTCCCCAGACCCTGAGTGCCCGTCCCCATGAGACGGTGATTTTCTCGGCCCCTGGTGGTCCGAGGTCGTTCCCGCTGCACAGATGCATGCGCCAGGGCCTCCTGCAGATAATTCACTTTGATTTATCGCGCTATCTCTAATAGCACCCGAGATATCACCAGATATATATTGGATTTTTCCTCGACCCTGAGTGTCCGGCCCCATGTGTCTGTGGTTTTCTCGGCCCCTGGTGATCCGAGGTCGTTCCCGCTGAACAGATTCATTCGCAAGGGCCTCCTGCAGACAATGCACTTTGATTTATTGCGCTATCTGTAATAGCACCCGAGATATCACCAGATATATATTGGATTTTCCCCTGACCCAGAGTGTCCGGCCCCATGAGACTGTGGTTTTCTCGGCCCCTGGTGGTCCGAGGTCGTTGCCGCTGCACAGGTTCATGCGCCAGGGCCTCCTACAGACAATGCACTTTGATTTATTGCGCTATCTGTAATAGCACCCGAGATATCACCCGATATATATTGGATATTACCCGCACCCTGAGTGTCCAGCCCCATGAGACGGTGGTTTTCTCGGCCCCTGGTGGACCGAGGTCGTTCCCGCTGCACAGATTCATGCGCCAGGGCCTCGTCCAGACAATGCACTTTGATTTATTGTGCTATCTGTAATATAACCCGAGATATCACCAGATATATATTGGATTTTTCCCTGACCCTGAGTGTCCAGCCCCATGAGACGGTGGTTTTCTCGGCCCCTGGTGGACCGAGGTCGTTCCCGCTGCACAGATTCATGCGCCACGGCCTCGTCCAGACAATGAACTTTGATTTATTGCGCTATCTGTAATAGCTCCCGACATATCACCAGATATATAATGGATTTTCCCCAGACCCTGAGTGTCCGGCCCCATGAGACTTTAGTTTTCTCGGCCCCTGGTGGTCCGAGGTCGTTCACGCTGCACAGATGCATGCGCCAGGGCCTCTTGCAGATAATACACTTTGGTTTATTGTGCTGTATCTAATAGCACCCGAGATATCACTTGATATATATATTGGATTTTCCCCTGACCCTGAGTGTCCGGCCCCACTAGACTGTGGTTTTCTCGGCCCCTGGTGGTCCGAGGTCGTTCCCGCTGCCCAGATTCATGCGCCAGGGCCTCCTGCAGATAATTCAATTAGGTTTATTGCGCTGTATCTAATAGCACCCGAGATATCACCAGATATATATTGGATTTTTCCCTGACCCTGAGTGTCCGGCCCCATGAGACGGTTGTTGTCTCGGCCCCTGGTGGTCCGAGGTCGTTCCCGCTGCACAGATTCTTGCGCCAGGGCCTCCTGCAGATAATTCACTTTGGTTTATTACGCTATCTCTAATACCACCCAAGATATCACCAGATATATATTGGATTTTTCCCTGATCCTGAGTGTCCGGCCCCATGAGACTGTGGATTTTTCGGCCCCTGGTGGTCCGAGGTCGTTCCCGTTGCACAGATTCATGCGCCAGGGCCTCCTGCAGATAATTCACTTTGGTTTATTGCGCTATATCTAATAGCACCCAAGATATCACCAGATATATATTGGATTTTCCCCTGACCCTGAGTGACCGGCCCCATGAGACTGTGGTTTTCTCTGCCCCTGGTGGTCCGAGGTCGTTCCCGCTGCACAGATTCATGCGCCAGGGCCTCCTGCAGATAATTCACTTTGATTTATTGCGCTATCTGTAATAGCACCCGAGATATCACCAGATATATATTGGATTTTCCCCTGACCCTGAGTGTCCGGCGCCATGAGACGGTGGTTTTCTCGGCCCCTGGTGGTCCGAGGTCGTTCACTCTGCACAGATTCATGCGCCAGGGCCTCCTACAGACAATGCACTTTGATTTATTGTGCTATCTGTAATATAACCCGAGATATCACCAGATATATATTGGATTTTTCCCTGACCCTGAGTGTCCGGCCCCATGAGACGGTTGTTGTCTCGGCCCCTGGTGGTCCGAAATCGTTCCCTCTGCACAGATTCATGCGCCAGGGCCTCCTACAGACAATGCACTTTGATTTATTGTGCTATCTGTAATATAACCCGAGATATCACCAGATATATATTGGATTTTTCCCTGACCCTGAGTGTCCGGCCCCATGAGACGGTTGTTGTCTCGGCCCCTGGTGGTCCGAGGTCGTTCCCGCTGCACAGATTCTTGCGCCAGGGCCTCCTGCAGATAATTCACTTTGGTTTATTGCGCTATATCTAATAGCACCCAAGATATCACCAGATATATATTGGATTTTTCCCTGACCCTGAGTGTCCGGCCCCATGAGACTGTGGTTTCCTCGGCCCCTGGTGGTCCGAGGTCGTTCCCTCTGCACAGATTCATGCGCCAGGGCCTCCTACAGACAATGCACTTTGATTTATTGCGCTATCTGTAATAGCACCCGAGATATCACCAGATATATATTGGATATTACCCTCACCCTGAGTGTCCAGCCCCATGAGACGGTGGTTTTCTCGGCCCCTGGTGGACCGAGGTCGTTCCCGCTGCACAGATTCATGCGCCAGGGCCTCGTCCAGACAATGCACTTTGATTTATTGTGCTATCTGTAATATAACCCGAGATATCACCAGATATATATTGGATTTTTCCCTGACCCTGAGTGTCCAGCCCCATGAGACGGTGGTTTTCTCGGCCCCTGGTGGACCGAGGTCGTTCCCGCTGCACAGATTCATGCGCCAGGGCCTCGTCCAGACAATGAACTTTGATTTATTGCGCTATCTGTAATAGCTCCCGACATATCACCAGATATATAATGGATTTTCCCCAGACCCTGAGTGTCCGGCCCCATGAGACTTTAGTTTTCTCGGCCCCTGGTGGTCCGAGGTCGTTCCCGCTGCACAGATGCATGCGCCAGGGCCTCTTGCAGATAATACACTTTGGTTTATTGCGCTGTATCTAATAGCACCCGAGATATCACTTGATATATATATTGGATTTTCCCCTGACCCTGAGTGTCCGGCCCCACTAGACTGTGGTTTTCTCGGCCCCTGGTGGTCCGAGGTCGTTCCCGCTGCACAGATTCATGCGCCAGGGCCTCCTGCAGATAATTCACTTTGATTTATTGCGCTATCTGTAATAGCACCCGAGATATCACCAGATATATATTGGATTTTCCCCTGACCCTGAGTGTCCGGCTCCATGAGACTGTGGTTTTCTCGGCCCCTGGTGGTCCGAGGTCGTTCCCGCTGCACAGATTCATGCGCCAGGGCCTCCTGCAGATAATTCACTTTGGTTTATTGCGCTATCTGTAATAGCACCCGAGATATCACCAGATATATATTGGATTTTCCCCTGACCCTGAGTGTCCGGCTCCATGAGACTGTGGTTTTCTCGGCCCCTGGTGGTCCGAGGTCGTTCCCGCTGCACAGATTCATGCGCCAGGGCCTCCTGCAGATAATTCACTTTGATTTATTGCGCTATCTGTAATAGCACCCGAGATATCACCAGATATATATTGGACTTTCCCCTGACCCTGAGTGTCCGGCGCCATGAGACGGTGGTTTTCTCGGCCCCTGGTGGTCCGAGGTCGTTCACTCTGCACAGATTCATGCGCCAGGGCCTCCTACAGACAATGCACTTTGATTTATTGTGCTATCTGTAATATAACCCGAGATATCACCAGATATATATTGGATTTTTCCCTGACCCTGAGTGTCCGGCCCCATGAGACGGTTGTTGTCTCGGCCCCTGGTGGTCCGAAATCGTTCCCTCTGCACAGATTCATGCGCCAGGGCCTCCTACAGACAATGCACTTTGATTTATTGTGCTATCTGTAATATAACCCGAGATATCACCAGATATATATTGGATTTTTCCCTGACCCTGAGTGTCCGGCCCCATGAGGCGGTTGTTGTCTCGGCCCCTGGTGGTCCGAGGTCGTTCCCGCTGCACAGATTCTTGCGCCAGGGCCTCCTGCAGATAATTCACTTTGGTTTATTACGCTATCTCTAATACCACCCAAGATATCACCAGATATATATTGGATTTTTCCCTGATCCTGAGTGTCCGGCCCCATGAGACTGTGGATTTTTCGGCCCCTGGTGGTCCGAGGTCGTTCCCGTTGCACAGATTCATGCGCCAGGGCCTCCTGCAGATAATTCACTTTGGTTTATTGCGCTATATCTAATAGCACCCAAGATATCACCAGATATATATATTGGATTTTCCCCTGACCCTGAGTGTCCGGCCCCACTAGACTGTGGTTTTCTCGGCCCCTGGTGGTCCGAGGTCGTTCCCGCTGCCCAGATTCATGCGCCAGGGCCTCCTGCAGATAATTCAATTAGGTTTATTGCGCTGTATCTAATAGCACCCGAGATATCACCAGATATATATTGGATTTTCCCCTGACCCTGAGTGACCGGCCCCATGAGACTGTGGTTTTCTCGGCCCCTGGTGGTCCGAGGTCGTTCCCGCTGCACAGATTCATGCGCCAGGGCCTCCTGCAGATAATGCACTTTGATTTATTGTGCTATCTGTAATATAACCCGAGATATCACCAGATATATATTGGATTTTTCCCTGACCCTGAGTGTCCGGCCCCATGAGACGGTTGTTGTCTCGGCCCCTGGTGGTCCGAAATCGTTCCCTCTGCACAGATTCATGCGCCAGGGCCTCCTACAGACAATGCACTTTGATTTATTGTGCTATCTGTAATATAACCCGAGATATCACCAGATATATATCGGATTTTTCCCTGACCCTGAGTGTCTGGCCCCATGAGACGGTTGTTGTCTCGGCCCCTGGTGGTCCGAGGTCGTTCCCGCTGCACAGATTCTTGCGCCAGGGCCTCCTGCAGATAATTCACTTTGGTTTATTACGCTATCTCTAATACCACCCAAGATATCACCAGATATATATTGGATTTTTCCCTGATCCTGAGTGTCCGGCCCCATGAGACTGTGGATTTTTCGGCCCCTGGTGGTCCGAGGTCGTTCCCGTTGCACAGATTCATGCGCCAGGGCCTCCTGCAGATAATTCACTTTGGTTCATTGCGCTATATCTAATAGCACCCAAGATATCACCAGATATATATATTGGATTTTCCCCTGACCCTGAGTGTCCGGCCCCACTAGACTGTGGTTTTCTCGGCCCCTGGTGGTCCGAGGTCGTTCCCGCTGCACAGATTCATGCGCCAGGGCCTCCTGCAGATAATTCAATTAGGTTTATTGCGCTGTATCTAATAGCACCCGAGATATCACCAGATATATATTGGATTTTCCCCTGACCCTGAGTGACCGGCCCCATGTGACTGTGGTTTTCTCGGCCCCTGGTGGTCCGAGGTCGTTCCCGCTGCACAGATTCATGCGCCAGGGCCTCCTGCAGATAATTCACTTTGATTTATTGCGCTATCTGTAATAGCACCCGAGATATCACCAGATATATATTGGATTTTCCCCTGACCCTGAGTGTCCGGCTCCATGAGACTGTGGTTTTCTCGGCCCCTGGTGGTCCGAGGTCGTTCCCCCTGCACAGATTCATGCGCCAGGGCCTCCTACAGACAATGCACTTTGATTTATTGTGCTATCTGTAATATAACCCGAGATATCACCAGATATAGATTGGATTTTTCCCTGACCCTGAGTGTCCGGCCCCATGAGACGGTTGTTGTCTCGGCCCCTGGTGGTCCGAAATCGTTCCCTCTGCACAGATTCATGCGCCAGGGCCTCCTACAGACAATGCACTTTGATTTATTGTGCTATCTGTAATATAACCCGAGATATCACCAGATATATATTGGATTTTTCCCTGACCCTGAGTGTCCGGCCCCATGAGACGGTTGTTGTCTCGGCCCCTGGTGGTCCGAGGTCGTTCCCGCTGCACAGATTCTTGCGCCAGGGCCTCCTGCAGATAATTCACTTTGGTTTATTACGCTATCTCTAATACCACCCATGATATCACCAGATATATATTGGATTTTTCCCTGATCCTGAGTGTCCGGCCCCATGAGACTGTGGATTTTTCGGCCCCTGGTGGTCCGAGGTCGTTCCCGCTGCACAGATTCATGCGCCAGGGCCTCCTGCAGATAATTCAATTAGGTTTATTGCGCTGTATCTAATAGCACCCGAGATATCACCAGATATATATTGGATTTTCCCCTGACCCTGAGTGACCGGCCCCATGTGACTGTGGTTTTCTCGGCCCCTGGTGGTCCGAGGTCGTTCCCGCTGCACAGATTCATGCGCCAGGGCCTCCTGCAGATAATTCACTTTGATTTATTGCGCTATCTGTAATAGCACCCGAGATATCACCAGATATATATTGGATTTTCCCCTGACCCTGAGTGTCCGGCTCCATGAGACTGTGGTTTTCTCGGCCCCTGGTGGTCCGAGGTCGTTCCCGCTGCACAGATTCATGCGCCAGGGCCTCCCGCAGATAATTCACTTTGGTTTATTGCGCTATCTGTAATAGCACCCGAGATATCACCAGATATATATTGGATTTTCCCCTGACCCTGAGTGTCCGGCTCTATGAGACTGTGGTTTTCTCGGCCCCTGGTGGTCCGAGGTCGTTCCCTCTGCACAGACTCATGCGCCAGGGCCTCCTACAGACAATGCACTTTGATTTATTGTGCTATCTGTAATATAACCCGAGATATCACCAGATATATATTGGATTTTTCCCTGACCCTGAGTGTCCGGCCCCATGAGACGGTTGTTGTCTCGGCCCCTGGTGGTCCGAAATCGTTCCCTCTGCACAGATTCATGCGCCAGGGCCTCCTACAGACAATGCACTTTGATTCATTGTGCTATCTGTAATATAACCCGAGATATCACCAGATATATATTGGATTTTTCCCTGACCCTGAGTGTCCGGCCCCATGAGACGGTTGTTGTCTCGGCCCCTGGTGGTCCGAGGTCGTTCCCGCTGCACAGATTCTTGCGCCAGGGCCTCCTGCAGATAATTCACTTTGGTTTATTACGCTATCTCTAATACCACCCAAGATATCACCAGATATATATTGGATTTTTCCCTGATCCTGAGTGTCCGGCCCCATGAGACTGTGGATTTTTCGGCCCCTGGTGGTCCGAGGTCGTTCCCGTTGCACAGATTCATGCGCCAGGGCCTCCTGCAGATAATTCACTTTGGTTTATTGAGCTATATCTAATAGCACCCAAGATATCACCAGATATATATTGGATTTTTCCCTGACCCTGAGTGTCCGGCCCCATGAGACTGTGGTTTCCTCGGCCCCTAGTGGTCCGAGGTCGTTCCCGCTGCACAGATTCATGCGCCAGGGCCTCCTACAGACAATGCACTTTGATTTATTGCGCTATCTGTAATAGCACCCGAGATATCACCAGATATATATTGGATTTTTCGCTGACCCAGAGTGTCCGGCCCAATGAGACGGTGGTTTTCTCGGCCCCTGGTGGTCCGAGGTCGTTCCCGCTGGACAGGTTCATGCGCCAGGGTCTCCTACAGACAATGCACTTTGATTTATTGCGCTATCTGTAATAGCACCCGAGATATCACCACATATATATTGGATTTTCCCCTGACCTTGAGTGTCCGGCCCCATGAGACTGTCGTTTTCTCGGTCCCTGGAGGTCCGAGAACGTTCCCGCTGCACAGGTTCATGCGCCAGGGTCTCCTACAGACAATGCACTTTGATTTATTGCACTATCTGTAACAGCACCCGAGATATCAGCAGATATATATTGGATTTTTCACTGACCCTGAGTGTCCTGCCCCATGAGACGGTGGTTGTCTCGGCCCCTGGAGGTCCGAGGACGTTCCCGCTGCACAGATTCATGCGCCAGCGCCTCCTTCAGATAATTCACTTTGGTTTATTGCGCTATCTCTAATAGCACCCGAGATATCACCAGATATATACTGGATTTTTCACTGACCCTGAGTGTCCGGCCCCATGAGACTGTGGTTTTCTGGGCCCCTGGTGGCCCGAGGTCGTTCCCGCTGCACAGATTCATGCGCCAGGGCCTCCTACAGACATTGCACTTTGATTCATTGCGCTATCTGTAATAGCACCCGAGATATCACCAGATATATATTGGATTTTACCCTGACCATGAGTGTCCGGCCCCATGAGACTGTGGTTTTTTCGGCCCCTGGTGGTCCGAGGTCGTTCCCGCTGCACAGATGCATGCGCCAGGGCCTCTTGCAGATAATACACTTTGGTTTATTGCGCTGTATCTAATAGCACCCGAGATATCACCTGATATATGTATTGGATTTTCCCCTGACCCTGAGTGACCGGCCCCATGTGACTGTGGTTTTCTCGGCCCCTGGTGGTCCGAGGTCGTTCCCGCTGCACAGATTCATGCGCCAGGGCCTCCTACAGACAATGCACTTTGGTTTATTGCGCTATCTATAATAGCACCCGAAATATCACCAGATATATGCTGGATTTTCACATGACCTTGGGTGACGGATTCCGAATATCTGTAATTTTCTCGGCCCCTGGTGGTTCGAGGTCGTTCCTGCTGCGCAAACTCATTCGCCTGTGCCTCCTACAGACAATGCACTTTGATTTATCGCGCTATCTGTAATAGCACCCGAGATATCACCAGATATATATTGGATTTTTCCTCGACCCTGAGTGTCCGGCCCCTTGAGACGGTGGTTTTCTCGGCCTCTTGTGGTCAGAGGTCGTTCCCGCTGCACAGATTCATGCGCCAGGGCCTCCTACAGACAATGCACTTTGATTTATTGCGCTATCTGTAATAGCACCCGAGATATCACCAGATATATATTGGATTTTACCCTGACCATGAGTGTCCGGCCCCATGAGACTGTGGTTTTTTCGGCCCCTGATGGTCCGAGGTCGTTCCCGCTGCACAGATTCATGCGCCAGGGCCTCCTACAGACAATGCACTTTGATTTATTGCGCTATCTGTAATAGCACCCGAGATATCACCAGATATATATTGGATATTACCCTCACCCTGAGTGTCCAGCCCCATGAGACGGTGGTTTTCTCGGCCCCTGGTGGACCGAGGTCGTTCCCGCTGCACAGATTCATGCGCCAGGGCCTTCTCCAGACAATGAACTTTGATTTATTGCGCTATCTGTAATAGCACCCGACATATCACCAGATATATATTGGATTTTCCCCAGACCCTGAGTGTCCGGCCCCATGAGACTGTAGTTTTCTCGGCCCCTGGTGGTCCGAGGTCGTTCCCGCTGGACAGATGCATGCGCCAGGGCCTCCTGCAGATAATTCACTTTGGTTTATTGCGCTATCTCTAATAGCACCCGAGATATCACCAGATATATATTGGATTTTCCCCTGACCCTGAGTGTCCGGCCCCATTAGACTGTGGTTTTCTCGGCCCCTGGTGGTCCGAGGTCGTTCCCGCTGCACAGATGCATGCGCCAGGGCCTCTTGCAGATAATACACTTTGGTTTATTGCGCTGTATCTAATAGCACCCGAGATATCACCTGATATATATATTGGATTTTCCCCTGACCCTGAGTGTCCGGCCCCACTAGACTGTGGTTTTCTCGGCCCCTGGTGGTCCGAGGTCGTTCCCGCTGCCCAGATTCATGCGCCAGGGCCTCCTGCAGATAATTCAATTTGGTTTATTGCGCTGTATCTAATAGCACCCGAGATATCACCAGATATATATTGGATTTTCCCCTGACCCTGAGTGACCGGCCCCATGTGACTGTGGTTTTCTCGGCCCCTGGTGGTCCGAGGTCGTTCCCGCTGCACAGATTCATGCGCCAGGGCCTCCTGCAGATAATTCACTTTGATTTATTGCGCTATCTGTAATAGCACCCGAGATATCACCAGATATATATTGGATTTTCCCCTGACCCTGAGTGTCCGGCTCCATGAGACTGTGGTTTTCTCGGCCCCTGGTGGTCCGAGGTCGTTCCCGCTGCACAGATTCATGCGCCAGGGCCTCCTGCAGATAATTCACTTTGGTTTATTGCGCTATCTCTAATAGCACCCGAGATATCACCAGATATATAGTGGATTTTCGCCAGACCCTGAGTGTCCGTCCCCATGAGACGGTGATTTTCTCGGCCCCTGGTGGTCCGAGGTCGTTCCCGCTGCACAGATGCATGCGCCGGGGCCTCCTGCAGATAATTCACTTTGATTTATCGCGCTATCTCTAATAGCACCCGAGATATCACCAGATATATATTGGATTTTTCCTCGACCCTGAGTGTCCGGCCCCATGTGTCGGTGGTTTTCTCGGCCCCTGGTGATCCGAGGTCGTTCCCGCTGAACAGATTCATTCGCAAGGGCCTCCTGCAGACAATGCACTTTGATTTATTGCGCTATCTGTAATAGCACCCGAGATATCACCAGATATATATTGGATTTTCCCCTGACCCAGAGTGTCCGGCCCCATGAGACTGTGGTTTTCTCGGCCCCTGGTGGTCCGAGGACGTTGCCGCTGCACAGGTTCATGCGCCAGGGCCTCCTACAGACAATGCACTTTGATTTATTGCGCTATCTGTAATAGCACCCGAGATATCACCAGATATATATTGGATTTTTCACTGACCCTGAGTGTGCGGCCCCATGAGACGGTGTTTTTCTCGGACCCTGGTGGTCCGAGGTCGTTCCCGCTGCACAAATCCATGCGCCAGGGCCTCCTGCAGATAATACACTTTGATTTATTGCGCTTTCTGTAATAGCACCAGAGATATCACCGGATATATATTGGATTTTTCCCAGACCCTGAGTGTCCGGCCCCATGAGACGGTGGTTGTCTCGGCCCCTGGGGGTCCGAGGTCGTTCCCGCTGCACAGATTCATGCACCAGGGCCTCCTACAGACAATGCACTTTGATTTATTGCGCTATCTGTAATAGCACCCGAGATATCACCAGATATATATTGGATTTTCCCCTGACCCTGAGTGTCCGGCCCCATGAGACTGTGGTTTTCTCGGCCCCTGGTGGTCCGAGGTCGTTGCCGCTGCACAGGTTCATGCGCCAGGGCCTCCTACAGACAATGCACTTTGATTTATTGCGCTATCTGTAATAGCACCCGAGATATCACCAGATATATATTGGATATTTCCCTCACCCTGAGTGTCCAGCCCCATGGGACGGTGGTTTTCTCGGCCCCTGGTGGTCGGAGGTCGTTCCCGCTGCACAGATTCGTGCGCCAGTGCCTCCTACAGACAATGCACTTCGATTTATCGCGCTATCTCTAATAGCACCCGAGATATCACCAGATATATATTGGATTTTTCACTGACCCTGAGTGTCCGGCCCCATGAGACGGTGGTTTTCTCGGCCCCTGGTGGTCCGAGGTCGTTCCCGCTGCACAGATTCGTGCGCCAGTGCCTCCTACAGACAATGCACTTCGATTTATCGCGCTATCTCTAATAGCACCCGAGATATCACCAGATATATATTGGATTTTTCCTCGACCCTGAGTGTCCGGCCCCATCAGACTGTGGTTTTTTCGGCCCCTGGTGGTCCGAGGTCGTTCCCGCTGCACAGATTCATGCGCCAGGGCCTCCTACAGACAATGCACTTTGATTTATTGCGCTATCTGTAATAGCACCCGAGATATCACCAGATATATATTGGATTTTACCCTGACCCTGAGTGTCCGGCCCCATGAGACGGTGGTTGTCTCGGCCCCTGGAGGTCCAAGGACGTTCCCGCTTGCACAGATTCATGCGCCAGGGCATCCTGCAGATAATTCACTTTGGTTTATTGCGCTATCTGTAATAGCACCCGAGATATCACCAGATATATATTGGATTTTCCCCTGACCCTGAGTGTCCGGCCCCATGAGACTGTGGTTTTCTCGGCCCCTGGTGGTCCGAGGTCGTTCCCGCTGCACAGATTCATGCGCCAGGGCCTCCTACAGACAATGCACTTTGATTTATTGCGCTATCTGTTATAGCACCCGAGATATCACCAGATATATATTGGATTTTTCACTGACCCTGAGCGTCCGGCCCCATGAGACGGTCGTTTTCTCGGCCCCTAGTGGTCCGAGGTCGTTCCCGCTGCAGAGGTTCATGCGCCAGGGTCTCCTACAGACAATGCACTTTGATTTATTGCGCTATGTGTAATAGCACCCGAGATATCACCAGATATATATTGGATTTTTCACTGACCCTGAGTGTCCTGCCCCATGAGACGGTGGTTTTCTCGGCCCCTTGTGTTCCGAGGTCGTTCCCGCTGCACAGATTCATGCGCCAGGGCCTCCTACAGACAATGCACATTGATTTATTGCGCTATCTGTAATAGCACCCGAGATATCACCAGATATATATTGGATATTACCCTCACCCTGAGTGTCCGGCCCCATGAGACTGTAGTTTTCTCGGCCCCTGGTGGTCCGAGGTCGTTCCCGCTGGACAGATGCATGCGCCAGGGCCTCCTGCAGATAATTCACTTTGGTTTATTGCGCTATCTCTAATAGCACCCGAGATATCACCAGATATATATTGGATTTTCCCCTGACCCTGAGTGTCCGGCCCCATTAGACTGTGGTTTTCTCGGCCCCTGGTGGTCCGAGGTCGTTCCCGCTGCCCAGATTCATGCGCCAGGGCATCCTGCAGATAATTCACTTTGGTTTATTGCGCTATCTGTAATAGCACCCGAGATATCACCAGATATATATTGGATTTTCCCCTGACCCTGAGTGTCCGGCCCCATGAGACTGTGGTTTTCTCGGCCCCTGGTGGTCCGAGGTCGTTCCCGCTGCACAGATTCATGCGCCAGGGCCTCCTACAGACAATGCACTTTGATTTATTGCGCTATCTGTAATAGCACCCGAGATATCACCAGATATATATTGGATTTTTCACTGACCCTGAGCGTCCGGCCCCATGAGACGGTCGTTTTCTCGGCCCCTAGTGGTCCGAGGTCGTTCCCGCTGCAGAGGTTCATGCGCCAGGGTCTCCTACAGACAATGCACTTTGATTTATTGCGCTATGTGTAATAGCACCCGAGATATCACCAGATATATATTGGATTTTTCCTCGACCCTGAGTGTCCGGCCCCATCAGACTGTGGTTTTTTCGGCCCCTGGTGGTCCGAGGTCGTTCCCGCTGCACAGATTCATGCGCCAGGGCCTCCTACAGACAATGCACTTTGATTTATTGCGCTATCTGTAATAGCACCCGAGATATCACCAGATATATATTGGATTTTACCCTGACCCTGAGTGTCCGGCCCCATGAGACGGTGGTTGTCTCGGCCCCTGGAGGTCCGAGGACGTTCACGCTTGCACAGATTCATGCGCCAGGGCATCCTGCAGATAATTCACTCTGGTTTATTGCGCTATCTGTAATAGCACCCGAGATATCACCAGATATATATTGGATTTTCCCCTGACCCTGAGTGTCCGGCCCCATGAGACTGTGGTTTTCTCGGCCCCTGGTGGTCCGAGGTCGTTCCCGCTGCACAGATTCATGCGCCAGGGCCTCCTACAGACAATGCACATTGATTTATTGCGCTATCTGTAATAGCACCCGAGATATCACCAGATATATATTGGATTTTTCACTGACCCTGAGCGTCCGGCCCCATGAGACGGTCGTTTTCTCGGCCCCTAGTGGTCCGAGGTCGTTCCCGCTGCAGAGGTTCATGCGCCAGGGTCTCCTACAGACAATGCACTTTGATTTATTGCGCTATGTGTAATAGCACCCGAGATATCACCAGATATATATTGGATTTTTCACTGACCCTGAGTGTCCTGCCCCATGAGACGGTGGTTTTCTCGGCCCCTTGTGTTCCGAGGTCGTTCCCGCTGCACAGATTCATGCGCCAGGGCCTCCTACAGACAATGCACATTGATTTATTGCGCTATCTGTAATAGCACCCGAGATATAACCAGATATATATTGGATATTACCCTCACCCTGAGTGTCCAGCCCCATGAGACGGTGGTTTTCTCGGCCCCTGGTGGACCGAGGTCGTTCCCGCTGCACAGATTCATGCGCCAGGGCCTTCTCCAGACAATGAACTTTGATTTATTGCGCTATCTGTAATAGCACCCGACATATCACCAGATATATATTGGATTTTCCCCAGACCCTGAGTGTCCGGCCCCATGAGACTGTAGTTTTCTCGGCCCCTGGTGGTCCGAGGTCGTTCCCGCTGGACAGATGCATGCGCCAGGGCCTCCTGCAGATAATTCACTTTGGTTTATTGCGCTATCTCTAATAGCACCAGAGATATCACCAGATATATATTGGATTTTCCCCTGACCCTGAGTGTCCGGCCCCATTAGACTGTGGTTTTCTCGGCCCCTGGTGGTCCGAGGTCGTTCCCGCTGCCCAGATTCATGCGCCAGGGCCTCCTGTAGGTAATTCACTTTGGTTTATTGCGCTGTATCTAGTAGCACCCGAGATATCACCACATATATATTGGATTTTCCCCTGACCCTGAGTGTCCGGCCCCATGAGACTGTGGTTTTCTCGGCCCCTGGTGGTCCGAGGTCGTTCCCGCTGCCCAGATTCATGCGCCAGGGCCTCCTCCAGACAATGCACTTTGATTTAATGCGCTATCTGTAATAGCACCCGAGATGTCACCAGATATATTTTTGATTTTTCCCTGACCCTGAGTGTCCGGCCCCATGAGACGGTGGTTGTCTCGGCCCCTGGAGGTCCAAGGACGTTCCCGCTTGCACAGATTCATGCGCCAGGGCATCCTGCAGATAATTCACTTTGGTTTATTGCGCTATCTGTAATAGCACCCGAGATATCACCAGATATATATTGGATTTTCCCCTGACCCTGAGTGTCCGGCCCCATGAGACTGTGGTTTTCTCGGCCCCTGGTGGTCCGAGGTCGTTCCCGCTGCACAGATTCATGCGCCAGGGCCTCCTACAGACAATGCACTTTGATTTATTGCGCTATCTGTAATAGCACCCGAGATATCACCAGATATATATTGGATTTTTCACTGACCCTGAGCGTCCGGCCCCATGAGACGGTCGTTTTCTCGGCCCCTAGTGGTCCGAGGTCGTTCCCGCTGCAGAGGTTCATGCGCCAGGGTCTCCTACAGACAATGCACTTTGATTTATTGCGCTATGTGTAATAGCACCCGAGATATCACCAGATATATATTGGATTTTTCACTGACCCTGAGTGTCCTGCCCCATGAGACGGTGGTTTTCTCGGCCCCTTGTGTTCCGAGGTCGTTCCCGCTGCACAGATTCATGCGCCAGGGCCTCCTACAGACAATGCACATTGATTTATTGCGCTATCTGTAATAGCACCCGAGATATCACCAGATATATATTGGATATTACCCTCACCCTGAGTGTCCGGCCCCATGAGACTGTAGTTTTCTCGGCCCCTGGTGGTCCGAGGTCGTTCCCGCTGGACAGATGCATGCGCCAGGGCCTCCTGCAGATAATTCACTTTGGTTTATTGCGCTATCTCTAATAGCACCCGAGATATCACCAGATATATATTGGATTTTCCCCTGACCCTGAGTGTCCGGCCCCATTAGACTGTGGTTTTCTCGGCCCCTGGTGGTCCGAGGTCGTTCCCGCTGCCCAGATTCATGCGCCAGGGCATCCTGCAGATAATTCACTTTGGTTTATTGCGCTATCTGTAATAGCACCCGAGATATCACCAGATATATATTGGATTTTCCCCTGACCCTGAGTGTCCGGCCCCATGAGACTGTGGTTTTCTCGGCCCCTGGTGGTCCGAGGTCGTTCCCGCTGCACAGATTCATGCGCCAGGGCCTCCTACAGACAATGCACTTTGATTTATTGCGCTATCTGTAATAGCACCCGAGATATCACCAGATATATATTGGATTTTTCACTGACCCTGAGCGTCCGGCCCCATGAGACGGTCGTTTTCTCGGCCCCTAGTGGTCCGAGGTCGTTCCCGCTGCAGAGGTTCATGCGCCAGGGTCTCCTACAGACAATGCACTTTGATTTATTGCGCTATGTGTAATAGCACCCGAGATATCACCAGATATATATTGGATTTTTCCTCGACCCTGAGTGTCCGGCCCCATCAGACTGTGGTTTTTTCGGCCCCTGGTGGTCCGAGGTCGTTCCCGCTGCACAGATTCATGCGCCAGGGCCTCCTACAGACAATGCACTTTGATTTATTGCGCTATCTGTAATAGCACCCGAGATATCACCAGATATATATTGGATTTTACCCTGACCCTGAGTGTCCGGCCCCATGAGACGGTGGTTGTCTCGGCCCCTGGAGGTCCGAGGACGTTCCCGCTTGCACAGATTCATGCGCCAGGGCATCCTGCAGATAATTCACTCTGGTTTATTGCGCTATCTGTAATAGCACCCGAGATATCACCAGATATATATTGGATTTTCCCCTGACCCTGAGTGTCCGGCCCCATGAGACTGTGGTTTTCTCGGCCCCTGGTGGTCCGAGGTCGTTCCCGCTGCACAGATTCATGCGCCAGGGCCTCCTACAGACAATGCACATTGATTTATTGCGCTATCTGTAATAGCACCCGAGATATCACCAGATATATATTGGATTTTTCACTGACCCTGAGCGTCCGGCCCCATGAGACGGTCGTTTTCTCGGCCCCTAGTGGTCCGAGGTCGTTCCCGCTGCAGAGGTTCATGCGCCAGGGTCTCCTACAGACAATGCACTTTGATTTATTGCGCTATGTGTAATAGCACCCGAGATATCACCAGATATATATTGGATTTTTCACTGACCCTGAGTGTCCTGCCCCATGAGACGGTGGTTTTCTCGGCCCCTTGTGTTCCGAGGTCGTTCCCGCTGCACAGATTCATGCGCCAGGGCCTCCTACAGACAATGCACATTGATTTATTGCGCTATCTGTAATAGCACCCGAGATATAACCAGATATATATTGGATATTACCCTCACCCTGAGTGTCCAGCCCCATGAGACGGTGGTTTTCTCGGCCCCTGGTGGACCGAGGTCGTTCCCGCTGCACAGATTCATGCGCCAGGGCCTTCTCCAGACAATGAACTTTGATTTATTGCGCTATCTGTAATAGCACCCGACATATCACCAGATATATATTGGATTTTCCCCAGACCCTGAGTGTCCGGCCCCATGAGACTGTAGTTTTCTCGGCCCCTGGTGGTCCGAGGTCGTTCCCGCTGGACAGATGCATGCGCCAGGGCCTCCTGCAGATAATTCACTTTGGTTTATTGCGCTATCTCTAATAGCACCCGAGATATCACCAGATATATATTGGATTTTCCCCTGACCCTGAGTGTCCGGCCCCATTAGACTGTGGTTTTCTCGGCCCCTGGTGGTCCGAGGTCGTTCCCGCTGCCCAGATTCATGCGCCAGGGCCTCCTGTAGGTAATTCACTTTGGTTTATTGCGCTGTATCTAGTAGCACCCGAGATATCACCACATATATATTGGATTTTCCCCTGACCCTGAGTGTCCGGCCCCATGAGACTGTGGTTTTCTCGGCCCCTGGTGGTCCGAGGTCGTTCCCGCTGCCCAGATTCATGCGCCAGGGCCTCCTCCAGACAATGCACTTTGATTTAATGCGCTATCTGTAATAGCACCCGAGATGTCACCAGATATATTTTTGATTTTTCCCTGACCCTGAGTGTCCGGCCCCATGAGACTATGGTTTTCTCGGCCCCTGGTGGTCCGAGGTCGTTCCCGTTGCACAGATTCATGCGCCAGGGCCTCCTGCAGATAACTCACTTCGGTTTATTGCGCTATCTCTAATAGCACCCGAGATATCACCAGATATATATTGGATTTTTCCCTGACCCAGAGTATCCGGCCCCATGAGACTGTGGTTTTTTCGGCCCCTGGTGGTCCGAGGTCGTTCCCGCTGCCCAGATTCATGCGCCAGGGCCTCCTGCAGATAATTCACTTTGGTTTATTGCGCTATCTGTAATTGCACCCGAGATATCACCAGATCTTTATTGGATTTTCCCCTGACCCAGAGTATCCGGCCCCATGAGACTGTGGTTTTTTCGGCCCCTGGTGGTCCGAGGTCGTTCCCGCTGCACAGATTCATGCGCCAGGGCCTCCTGCATATAATTCACTTTGGTTTATTGCGCTATCTCTAATAGCACCCGAGATATCACCAGATATATATTGGATTTTGCCCTTACCCTGAGTGTCCGGCCCCATGAGACTTTTGGTTTCTTATCCCTGGTGGTCCGAGGTCGTTGCCGCTTCACAGATTCATGCGCCAGGGCCTCCTACAGACAATGCACTTTGATTTATTGCGCTATCTGTAATAGCACCCGAGATATCACCAGATATATTTTTGATTTTTCCCTGACCCTGAGTGTCCGGCCCCATGAGACGGTGGTTGTCTCGGCCCCTGGTGGTCCGAGGTCGTTCCCGCTGCACAGATTCATGCGCCAGGGCCTCCTACAGACAATGCACTTTGATTTATTGCGCTATCTGTAATAGCACCCGAGATATCACCAGATCTTTATTGGATTTTCCCCTGACCCTGAGTATCCGGCCCCATGAGACTGTGGTTTTTTCGGCCCCTGGTGGTCCGAGGTCGTTCCCGCTGCACAGATTCATGCGCCAGGGCCTCCTGCAGATAATTCACTTTGGTTTATTGCGCTATCTCTAATAGCACCCGAGATATAACCAGATATATATTGGATATTACCCTCACCCTGAGTGTCCAGCCCCATGAGACGGTGGTTTTCTCGGCCCCTGGTGGACCGAGGTCGTTCCCGCTGCACAGATTCATGCGCCAGGGCCTTCTCCAGACAATGAACTTTGATTTATTGCGCTATCTGTAATAGCACCCGACATATCACCAGATATATATTGGATTTTCCCCAGACCCTGAGTGTCCGGCCCCATGAGACTGTAGTTTTCTCGGCCCCTGGTGGTCCGAGGTCGTTCCCGCTGGACAGATGCATGCGCCAGGGCCTCCTGCAGATAATTCACTTTGGTTTATTGCGCTATCTCTAATAGCACCCGAGATATCACCAGATATATATTGGATTTTCCCCTGACCCTGAGTGTCCGGCCCCATTAGACTGTGGTTTTCTCGGCCCCTGGTGGTCCGAGGTCGTTCCCGCTGCCCAGATTCATGCGCCAGGGCCTCCTGTAGGTAATTCACTTTGGTTTATTGCGCTGTATCTAGTAGCACCCGAGATATCACCACATATATATTGGATTTTCCCCTGACCCTGAGTGTCCGGCCCCATGAGACTGTGGTTTTCTCGGCCCCTGGTGGTCCGAGGTCGTTCCCGCTGCCCAGATTCATGCGCCAGGGCCTCCTCCAGACAATGCACTTTGATTTAATGCGCTATCTGTAATAGCACCCGAGATGTCACCAGATATATTTTTGATTTTTCCCTGACCCTGAGTGTCCGGCCCCATGAGACTATGGTTTTCTCGGCCCCTGGTGGTCCGAGGTCGTTCCCGTTGCACAGATTCATGCGCCAGGGCCTCCTGCAGATAACTCACTTCGGTTTATTGCGCTATCTCTAATAGCACCCGAGATATCACCAGATATATATTGGATTTTTCCCTGACCCAGAGTATCCGGCCCCATGAGACTGTGGTTTTTTCGGCCCCTGGTGGTCCGAGGTCGTTCCCGCTGCCCAGATTCATGCGCCAGGGCCTCCTGCAGATAATTCACTTTGGTTTATTGCGCTATCTGTAATTGCACCCGAGATATCACCAGATCTTTATTGGATTTTCCCCTGACCCAGAGTATCCGGCCCCATGAGACTGTGGTTTTTTCGGCCCCTGGTGGTCCGAGGTCGTTCCCGCTGCACAGATTCATGCGCCAGGGCCTCCTGCATATAATTCACTTTGGTTTATTGCGCTATCTCTAATAGCACCCGAGATATCACCAGATATATATTGGATTTTGCCCTTACCCTGAGTGTCCGGCCCCATGAGACTTTTGGTTTCTTATCCCTGGTGGTCCGAGGTCGTTGCCGCTTCACAGATTCATGCGCCAGGGCCTCCTACAGACAATGCACTTTGATTTATTGCGCTATCTGTAATAGCACCCGAGATATCACCAGATATATTTTTGATTTTTCCCTGACCCTGAGTGTCCGGCCCCATGAGACGGTGGTTGTCTCGGCCCCTGGTGGTCCGAGGTCGTTCCCGCTGCACAGATTCATGCGCCAGGGCCTCCTACAGACAATGCACTTTGATTTATTGCGCTATCTGTAATAGCACCCGAGATATCACCAGATCTTTATTGGATTTTCCCCTGACCCTGAGTATCCGGCCCCATGAGACTGTGGTTTTTTCGGCCCCTGGTGGTCCGAGGTCGTTCCCGCTGCACAGATTCATGCGCCAGGGCCTCCTGCAGATAATTCACTTTGGTTTATTGCGCTATCTCTAATAGCACCCGTGATATCACCAGATATATACTGGATTTTCCCCTGACCCTGAGTGTCCGGCCCCATGAGACTGTGGTTTTCTCGGCCCCTGGTGGTCAGAGGTCGTTGCCGCTTCACAGATTCATGCGCCAGGGCCTCCTACAGACAATGCACTTTGATTTATTGCGCTATCTGTAATAGCACCCGAGATATCACCATATATATATTGGATTTTTCACTGACCCTGAGCGTCCGGCCCCATGAGACGGTCGTTTTCTCGGCCCCTGGTGGTCCGAGGTCGTTCCCGCTGCACAGGTTCATGCGCCAGGGTCTCCTACACACAATGCACTTTGATTTATTGCGCTATGTGTAATAGCACCCGAGATATCACCAGATATATATTGGATTTTTCACTGACCCTGAGTGTCCTGCCCCATGAGACGGTGGTTTTCTCGGCCCCTGGTGGTCCGAGGTCGTTCCCGCTGGACAGATTCATGCGCCAGGGCCTCCTACAGACAATGCACTTTGATTTATTGCGCTATCTGTAATAGCACCCGAGATATCACCAGATATATATTGGATTTTTCACTGACCCTGAGCGTCCGGCCCCATGAGACGGTCGTTTTCTCGGCCCCTGGTGGTCCGAGGCCGTTCCCGCTGCACAGATTCATGCGCCAGGGCCTCCTACAGACAATGCACTTTGATTTATTGCGCTATCTGTAATAGCACCCGAGATATCACCAGATATATATTGGATTTTACCCTGACCCTGAGTGTCCGGCCCCATGAGACTGTGGTTTTTTCGGCCCCTGGTGGTCCGAGGTCGTTCCCGCTGCACAGATTCATGCGCCAGGGCCTCCTGCAGATAATTCACTTTGGTTTATTGCGCTATCTCTAATAGCACCCGAGATATCACCAGATATATATTGGATTTTCCCCTGACCCTGAGTGTCCGGCCCCATGAGACTGTGGTTTTCTCGGCCCCTGGTGGTCCGAGGTCGTTCCCGCTGCACAGATTCATGCGCCAGGGCCTCCTACAGACAATGCACTCTGATTTATTACGCTATCTCTAATAGCACCCGAGATATCACCAGATATATATTGGATTTTACCCTGACCCTGAGTGTCCGGCCCCATGAGACTGTGCTTTTCTCGGCCCCTGGTGGTCCGAGGTCGTTCCCGCTGAACAGATTCATACGCCAGGACCTCCTACAGACAATGCACTTTGATTTATTGCGCTATCTGTAATAGCACCCGACATATCACCAGATATATATTGGATTTTACCCTGACCCTGAGTGTCCGGCCCCATGAGACGGTCGTTGTCTTGGCCCCTGGCGGTCCGAGGACGTCCCCGCTGCACAGATTCATGCGCCAGGGCCTCCTACAAGTAATGCACTTTGATTTATTGTGCTATCTGTAATAGCGCCCGAGATATCACCAGATCTATATTGGATTTTCCCCTGACCCTGAGTGTCCGGCCCCATGAGACTGTGGTTTTCTCGGCCCCTGGTGGTCCGAGGTCGTTCCCGTTGCACAGATTCATGCGCCAGGGCCTCCTGCAGATAATTCACTTTGGTTTATTGCGCTATCTGTAATAGCACCCGAGATATCACCAGATATATATTGGATTTTTCACTGACCCTGAGCGTCCGGCCCCATGAGACGGTCGTTTTCTCGGCCCCTGGTGGTCCGAGGTCGTTCCCGCTGCACACATTCATGCGCCAGGGCCTCCTGCAGATAATTCACGTTGGTTTATTGCGCTATCTCTGATAGCACCCGAGATATCACCAGATATATATTGGATTTTCCCCTGACCCTGAGTGTCCGGCCCCATGAGACTGTGGTTTTCTCGGCCCCTGGTGGTCCGAGGTCGTTCCCGCTGCACAGATTCATGCGCCAGGGCCTCCTGCAGATAATTCACTTTGGTTTATTGCGCTATCTCTAATAGCACCCGAGATATCACCAGATATATATTGGATTTTACCCTGACCCTGAGTGTCCGGCCCCATGAGACTGTGCTTTTCTCGGCCCCTGGTGGTCCGAGGTCGTTCCCGCTGCACAGATTCATGCGCCAGGACCTCCTACAGACAATGCCCTTTGATTTATTGCGCTATCTGTAATAGCACCCGACATATCACCAGATATATATTGGATTTTACCCTGACCCTGAGTGTCCGGCCCCATGAGACGGTCGTTGTCTCGGCCCCTGGCGGTCCGAGGACGTCCCCGCTGCACAGATTCATGCGCCAGGGCCTCCTACAGACAATGCACTTTGATTTATTGCGTTATCTGTAATAGCACCCGAGATATCACCACATATATATTGGATTTTTCCCTGACCCAGAGTGTCCGGCCCCATCGAGACGGTGGTTTTCTCGGCCCCTGGTGGTCCGAGGTCGTTCCCGCTGCACAGCTTCAGGCGCCTGGGCCTCCTGCAGATAACTCACTTTGGTTTATTGCGCTATCTCTAATAGCACCCGAGATATCACCAGATATATATTGGATTCTTCCCTGACCCTGAGTGTCCGGCCCCATGAGACGGTGGTTTTCTCGGCCCCTGGTGGTCCGAGGTCGTTCCCGCTGCACAGATTCATGCGCCAGGGCCTCCTGCAGATAATTCACTTTGGTTTATTGCGCTATCTCTAATAGCGCCCGAGATATCACCAGATATATATTGGATTTTTCCCTGACCCTGAGTGTCCGGCCCTATGAGACTGTGGTTTTCTCGGCCCCTGGTGGTCCGAGGTCGTTCACGCTGCACAGATTCATGCGCCAGGGCCTCCTACAGACAATGCACTTTGATTTATTGCGCTATCTGTAATAGAACCCGAGATATCACCAGATCTATATTGGATTTTCCCCTGACCCTGAGTATCCGGCCCCATGAGACGGTAGTTTTCTCGGCCCCTGGTGATCCGAGGTCGTTCCCGCTGCACAGATTCATGCGCCAGGGCCTCCTGCAGATAATTCACTTTGGTTTATTGCGCTATCTCTAATAGCACCCGAGATATCACCAGATATATATTGGATATTCCCCTGACCCTGAGTGTCCGGCCCCATGAGACTGTGGTTTTTTCGGCCCCTGGTGGTCCGAGGTCGTTCCCGCTGCACAGATTCATGCGCCAGGGCCTCCTGCAGATAATTCACTTTGGTTTATTGCGCTATCTCTAATAGCACCCGAGATATCAGCAGATATATATTGGATTTTTCACTGACCCTGAGTGACCGGCCCCATGAGACGGTAGTTTTCTCGGCCCCTGGTGGTCCGAGGTCGTTCCCGCTGCACAGAATCATGCGCCAGGGCCTCCTGCAGATAATTCACTTTGGTTTATTGCGCTATCTCTAATAGCACCCGAGTTATCACCAGATATATATTGGATTTTCCCCTGACCCTGAGTGTCCGGCCCCATGAGACTGTGGTTTTCTCGGCCCCTGGTGGTCCGAGGTCGTTCCCGCTGCACAGATTCATGCGCCAGGGCCTCCTACAGACAATGCACTTTGATTTATTGCGCTATCTGTAATAGCACCCGAGATATCAGCAGATATATATTGGATTTTTCACTGACCCTGAGTATCCGGCCCCATGAGACGGTAGTTTTCTCGGCCCCTGGTGATCCGAGGTCGTTCCCGCTGCACAGATTCATGCGCCAGGGCCTCCTGCAGATAATTCACTTTGGTTTATTGCGCTATCTCTAATAGCACCCGAGATATCACCAGATATATATTGGATTTTCCCCTGACCCTGAGTGTCCGGCCCCATGAGACTGTGGTTTTCTCGGCCCCTGGTGGTCCGAGGTTGTTCCCGCTGCACAGATTCATGCGCGAGGGCCTCCTACAGACAATGCACTTTGATTTATTGCTCTATCTGTAATAGCACCCGAGATATCACCACATATATATTGGATTTTTCACTGACCCTGAGTGTCCGGCCCCATGAGACGGTGGTTTTCTCGGTCCCTGGTGTTCCGAGGTCGTTCCCGCTGCACAGATTCATGCGCCAGGGCCTCCTACAGACAATGCACATTGATTTATTGCGCTATCTCTAATAGCACCCGAGATATCACCAGATATATATTGGATATTCCCCTGACCCTGAGTGTCCGGCCCCATGAGACTGCGGTTTTCTCGGCCCCTGGTGGTCCGAGGTCGTTCCCGCTGCACACATTCATGCGCCAGGGCCTCCTGCAGATAATTCACTATGGTTTATTGCGCTATCTCCAATAGCACCCGAGATATCACCAGATATATATTGGATTTTCCCCTGACCCTGAGTGTCCGGCCCCATGAGACTGTGGTTTTCTCGGCCCCTGGTGGTCCGAGGTCGTTCCCGTTGCACAGATTCATGCGCCAGGGCCCCCTGCAGATAATTCACTTTGGTTTATTGCGCTGTCTCTAATAGCAGCCGAGATATCACCAGATATATATTGGATTTTTCACTGACCCTGAGGGTCCGGCCCCATGAGGCGGTCGTTTTCTCGGCCCCTGGTGGTCCGAGGTCGTTCCCGCTGCACAGAATCATGCGCCAGGGCCTCCTACAGACAATGCACTTTGATTTATTGCCCTATCTGTAATAGCACCCGAGATATCACCAGATATATATTGGATATTACCCTCACCCTGAGTGTCCAGCCCCATGAGACGGTGGTTTTCTCGGCCCCTGGTGGACCGAGGTCGTTCCCGCTGCACAGATTCATGCGCCAGGGACTCCTGCAGATAATTCACTTTGGTTTATTGCGCTATCTCTAATAGCACCCGAGATATCACCAGATATATATTGGATTTTCCCCTGACCCTGAGTGTCCGGCCCCATGAGACTGTGGTTTTCTCGGACCCTGGTTGTCCGAGGTCGTTCCCGCTGCACAGATTCATGCGCCAGGGCCTCCTACAGACAATGCACTCTGATTTATTATGCTATCTCTAATAGCACCCGAGATATCAGCAGATATATATTGGATTTTTCACTGACCCTGAGTGTCCGGCCCCATGAGACGGTCGTTTTCTCGGCCCCTGGTGGTCCGAGGTCGTTGCCGCTGCACAGATTCATGCGCCAGGGCCTCCTGCAGATAATTCACTTTGGTTTATTGCGCTATCTCTAATAGCACCCGAGATATCACCAGATATATATTGGATTTTACCCTGACCCTGAGTGTCCGGCCCCATGAGACTGTGCTTTTCTCGGCCCCTGGTGGTCCGAGGTCGTTCCCGCTGAACAGATTCATGCGCCAGGACCTCCTACAGACAATGCACTTTGATTTATTGCGCTATCTGTAATAGCACCCGACATATCACCAGATATATATTGGATTTTACCCTGACCCTGAGTGTCCGGCCCCATGAGACGGTCGTTGTCTCGGCCCCTGGTGGTCCGAGGTCGTTCCCGTTGCACAGATTCATGCGCCAGGGCCTCCTGCAGATAATTCACTTTGGTTTATTGCGCTATATGTAATAGCACCCGAGATATCACCAGATCTATATTGGATTTTCCCCTGACCCTGAGTGTCCGACCCCATGAGACTGTGGTTTTCTCGGCCCCTGGTGGTCCGAGGTCGTTCCCGTTGCACAGATTCATGCGCCAGGGACTCCTGCAGATAATTCACTTTGGTTTATTGCGCTATCTCTAATAGCACCCGAGATATCACCAGATATATATTGGATTTTTCACTGACCCTGAGCGTCCGGCCCCATGAGACGGTCGTTTTCTCGGCCCCTGGTGGTCCGAGGTCGTTCCCGCTGCACAGGTTCATGCGCCAGGGTCTCCTACAGACAATGCACTTTGATTTATTGCGCTATCTGTAATAGCACCCGAGATATCACCAGATCTATATTGGATTTTCCCCTGACCCTGAGTATCCGGCCCCATGAGACGGTAGTTTTCTCGGCCCCTGGTGATCCGAGGTCGTTCCCGTTGCACAGATTCATGCGCCAGGGCCTCCTGCAGATAATTCTCTTTGGTTTATTGCGCTATCTCCAATAGCACCCGAGATATCACCAGATATATATTGGATTTTCCCCTGACCCTGAGTGTCCGGCCCCATGAGACGGTGGTTTTCTCGGCCCCTGGTGGTCCGAGGTCGTTCCCGTTGCACAGATTCATGCGCCAGGGCCCCCTGCAGATAATTCACTTTGGTTTATTGCGCTGTCTCTAATAGCACCCGAGATATCACCAGATATATATTGGATTTTTCACTGACCCTGAGGGTCCGGCCCCATGAGGCGGTCGTTTTCTCGGCCCCTGGTGGTCCGAGATCGTTCCCGCTGCACAGAATCATGCGCCAGGGCCTCCTACAGACAATGCACTTTGATTTATTGCGCTATCTGTAATAGCACCCGAGATATCACCAGATATATATTGGATTTTACCCTGACCCTGCGTGTCCGGCCCCATGAGACTGTGGTTTTTTCGGCCCCTGGTGGTCCGAGGTCGTTCCCGCTGCACAGATTCATGCGCCAGGGCCTCCTACAGACAATGCACTTTGATTTATTGCGCTATCTGTAATAGCACCCGAGATATCAGCAGATATATATTGGATTTTTCACTGACCCTGAGTGTCCGGCCCCATGAGACGGACGTTTTCTCGGCCCCTGGTGGTCCGAGGTCGTTCCCGCTGCACAGATTCATGCGCCAGGGCCTCCTGCAGATAATTCACTTTGGTTTATTGCGCTATCTCTAATAGCACCCGAGATATCACCAGATATATATTGGATTTTCCCCTGACCCTGAGTGTCCGGCCCCATGAGACTGTGGTTTTCTCGGACCCTGGTGGTCCGAGGTCGTTCCCGCTGCACAGATTCATGCGCCAGGGCCTCCTACAGACAATGCACTCTGATTTATTACGCTATCTCTAATAGCACCCGAGATATCAGCAGATATATATTGGATTTTTCACTGACCCTGAGTGTCCGGCCCCATGAGACGGTCGTTTTCTCGGCCCCTGGTGGTCCGAGGTCGTTGCCGCTGCACAGATTCATGCGCCAGGGCCTCCTGCAGATAATTCACTTTGGTTTATTGCGCTATCTCTAATAGCACCCGAGATATCACCAGATATATATTGGATTTTACCCTGACCCTGAGTGTCCGGCCCCATGAGACTGTGCTTTTCTCGGCCCCTGGTGGTCCGAGGTCGTTCCCGCTGAACAGATTCATGCGCCAGGACCTCCTACAGACAATGCACTTTGATTTATTGCGCTATCTGTAATAGCACCCGACATATCACCAGATATATATTGGATTTTACCCTGACCCTGAGTGTCCGGCCCCATGAGACGGTCGTTGTCTCGGCCCCTGGTGGTCCGAGGTCGTTCCCGTTGCACAGATTCATGCGCGAGGGCCTCCTGCAGATAATTCACTTTGGTTTATTGCGCTATCTGTAATAGCACCCGAGATATCACCAGATCTATATTGGATTTTCCCCTGACCCTGAGTGTCTGACCCCATGAGACTGTGGTTTTCTCGGCCCCTGGTGGTCCGAGGTCGTTCCTGTTGCACAGATTCATGCGCCAGGGACTCCTGCAGATAATTCACTTTGGTTTATTGCGCTATCTCTAATACCACCCGAGATATCACCAGATATATATTGGATTTTTCACTGACCCTGAGCGTCCGGCCCCATGAGACGGTCGTTTTCTCGGCCCCTGGTGGTCCGAGGTCGTTCCCGCTGCACAGGTTCATGCGCCAGGGTCTCCTACAGACAATGCACTTTGATTTATTGCGCTATCTCTGATAGCACCCGAGATATCACCAGATATATATTCGATTTTCCCCTGACCCTGAGTGTCCGGCCCCATGAGACTATGGTTTTCTCGGCCCCTGGTGGTCCGCGGTCGTTCCCGCTGCACAGATTCATGCGCCAGGGCCTCCTGCAGATAATTCACTTTGGTTTATTGCGCTATCTCTAATAGCACCCGAGATATCACCAGATATATATTGGATTTTACCCTGACCCTGAGTGTCCGGCCCCATGAGACTGTGCTTTTCTCGGCCCCTGGTGGTCCGCGGTCGTTCCCGCTGCACAGATTCATGCGCCAGGGCCTCCTGCAGATAATTCACTTTCGTTTATTGCGCTATCTCTAATAGCACCCGAGACATCACCAGATATATATTGGATTTTTCCCTTACCCTGAGTGTCCGGCCCCATGAGACGGTGGTTTTCTCGGCCCCTGGTGGTCCTAGGTCGTTCCCGCTGCACAGATGCATGCGCCAGGGCCTCCTGCAGATAATTCCCTTTGGCTTATTGCGCTATCTCTAATAGCACCCGAGATATCACCAGATATATATTGGATTTTCCCCTGACCCTGAGCGTCCGGCCCCATGAGACTGTGGTTTTTTCGGCCCCTGGTGGTCCGAGGTCGTTCCCGCTGCACAGATTCATGCGCCAGGGCCTCCTGCAGATAATTCACTTTTGTTTATTGCGCTATCTCTAATAGCACCCGAGATATCACCAGATATATATTGGATTTTCCCCTGACCCTGAGTGTCCGGCCCCATGAGACTGTGGTTTTCTCGGCCCCTGGTGGTCCGAGGTCGTTCCCGCTGCACAGATTCATGCGCCAGGGCCTCCTACAGACAATGCACTCTGATTTATTACGCTATCTCTAATAGCACCCGAGATATCACCAGATATATATTGGATTTTACCCTGACCCTGAGTGTCCGGCCCCATGAGACTGTGCTTTTCTCGGCCCCTGGTGGTCCGAGGTCGTTCCCGCTGAACAGATTCATACGCCAGGACCTCCTACAGACAATGCACTTTGATTTATTGCGCTATCTGTAATAGCACCCGACATATCACCAGATATATATTGGATTTTACCCTGACCCTGAGTGTCCGGCCCCATGAGACGGTCGTTGTCTTGGCCCCTGGCGGTCCGAGGACGTCCCCGCTGCACAGATTCATGCGCCAGGGCCTCCTACAGGTAATGCACTTTGATTTATTGTGCTATCTGTAATAGCGCCCGAGATATCACCAGATCTATATTGGATTTTCCCCTGACCCTGAGTGTCCGGCCCCATGAGACTGTGGTTTTCTCGGCCCCTGGTGGTCCGAGGTCGTTCCCGTTGCACAGATTCATGCGCCAGGGCCTCCTGCAGATAATTCACTTTGGTTTATTGCGCTATCTGTAATAGCACCCGAGATATCACCAGATCTATATTGGATTTTCCCCTGACCCTGAGTGTCCGACCCCATGAGACGGTGGTTTTCTCGGCCCCTGGTGGTCCTAGGTCGTTCCCGCTGCACAGATGCATGCGCCAGGGCCTCCTGCAGATAATTCCCTTTGGCTTATTGCGCTATCTCTAATAGCGCCCGAGATATCACCAGATATATATTGGATTTTTCACTGACCCTGAGCGTCCGGCCCCATGAGACTGTGGTTTTCTCGGCCCCTGGTGGTCCGAGGTCGTTCCCGCTGCACAGGTTCATGCGCCAGCGTCTCCTACAGACAATGCACTTTGGTTTATTGCGCTATCTCTAATAGCACCCGAGATATCACCAGATATATATTGGATTTTTCCCTGACCCTGAGTGTCCGGCCCCATGAGACGGTGGTTTTCTCGGCCCCTGGTGGTCCGCGGTCGTTCCCGCTGCACAGATTCATGCGCCAGGGCCTCCTGCAGATAATTCACTTTCGTTTATTGCGCTATCTCTAATAGCACCCGAGACATCACCAGATATATATTGGATTTTTCCCTTACCCTGAGTGTCCGGCCCCATGAGACGGTGGTTTTCTCGGCCCCTGGTGGTCCTAGGTCGTTCCCGCTGCACAGATGCATGCGCCAGGGCCTCCTGCAGATAATTCCCTTTGGCTTATTGCGCTATCTCTAATAGCGCCCGAGATATCACCAGATATATATTGGATTTTTCCCTGACCCTGAGTGTCCGGCCCCATGAGACTGCGGTTTTCTCGGCCCCTGGTGGTCCGAGGTCGTTCCCGCTGCACACATTCATGCGCCAGGGCCTCCTACAGACAATGCACTTTGATTTATTGCTCTATCTGTAATAGCACCCGAGATATCACCAGATATATATTGGATTTTCCCCTGACCCTGAGTGTCCGGCCCCATGAGACTGTGGTTTTCTCGGCCCCTGGTGGTCCGGGGTCGTTCCCGCTGCACAGATTCATGCGCCAGGGCCTCCTACAGACAATGCACTTTGATTTATTGCGCTATCTGTAATAGCACCCGAGATATCACCAGATATATATTGGATTTTTCCCTGACCCTGAGTGTCCGGCCCCATGAGACGCTGGATGTCTCGGCCCCTGATGGTCCGAGATCGGTCCCGCTGCACAGATTCATGCGCCAGGGCCTCCTGCAGACAATTTACTTTGGTTTATGGCGCTATCTCTAATAGCACCCGAGATATCACCAGATATATATTGGATTTTTCCCCGACCCTGAGGGTCCGGCCCCATGAGACGGTGGTTCTCTCGGCCGCTGGTGGTCCGAGGTCGTTCCCGCTGGCCAGATTCATGCGCCAGGGCCTCCTACAGACAATGCACTTTGATGTATTGCGCTATCTGTAATAGCACCCGAGATATCACCAGATATATATTGGATTTTTCACTGACCCTGAGTTTCCGGCCCCATGAGACGGTCGTTTTCTCGGCCCCTGGTGGTCCGAGGTCGTTCCCGCTGCACAGATTCATGCGCCAGGGCCTCCTGCAGATAATTCACTTTGGTTTATTGCGCTATCTCTAATAGCACCCGAGATATCACCAGATATATATTGGATTTTCCCCTGACCCTGAGTGTCCGGCTCCATGAGACTGTGGTTTTCTCGGCCCCTGGTGGTCCGAGGTCGTTCCCGCTGCACAGATTCATGCGCCAGGGCCTCCTACAGACAATGCACTTTGATTTATTGCGCTATCTGTAATAGCTCCCGAGATATCAGCAGATATATATTGGATTTTTCACTGACCCTGAGTGTCCGGCCCCATGAGACGGTCGTTTTCTCGGCCCCTGGTGGTCCGCGGTCGTTCCCGCTGCACAGATTCATGCGCCAGGGCCCCCTGCAGATAATTCACTTTGGTTTATTGCGCTGTCTCTAATAGCACCCGAGATATCACCAGATATATATTGGATTTTTCACTGACCCTGAGGGTCCGGCCCCATGAGGCGGTCGTTTTCTCGGCCCCTGGTGGTCCGAGGTCGTTCCCGCTGCACAGAATCATGCGCCAGGGCCTCCTACAGACAATGCACTTTGATTTATTGCGCTATCTGTAATAGCACCCGAGATATCACCAGATATATATTGGATTTTACCCTGACCCTGAGTGTCCGGCCCCATGAGACTGTGGTTTTTTCGGCCCCTGGTGGTCCGAGGTCGTTCCCGCTGCACAGATTCATGCGCCAGGGCCTCCTACAGACAATGCACTTTGATTTATTGCGCTATCTGTAATAGCACCCGAGATATCAGCAGATATATATTGGATTTTTCACTGACCCTGAGTGTCCGGCCCCATGAGACGGTCGTTTTCTCGGCCCCTGGTGGTCCGAGGTCGTTCCCGCTGCACAGATTCATGCGCCAGGGCCTCCTGCAGATAATTCACTTTGGTTTATTGCGCTATCTCTAATAGCACCCGAGATATCACCAGATATATATTGGATTTTCCCCTGACCCTGAGTGTCCGACCCCATGAGACTGTGGTTTTCTCGGCCCCTGGTGGTCCGAGGTCGTTCCCGTTGCACAGATTCATGCGCCAGGGACTCCTGCAGATAATTCACTTTCGTTTATTGCGCTATCTCTAATAGCACCCGAGATATCACCAGATATATATTGGATTTTTCACTGACCCTGTGCGTCCGGCCCCATGAGACGGTCGTTTTCTCGGCCCCTGGTGGTCCGAGGTCGTTCCCGCTGCACAGGTTCATGCGCCAGGGTCTCCTACAGACAATGCACTTTGATTTATTGCGCTATCTGTAATAGCACCCGAGATATCACCACATATATATTGGATTTTTCACTGACCCTGAGTGTCCGGCCCCATGAGACGGTGGTTTTCTCGGTCCCTGGTGTTCCGAGGTCGTTCCCGCTGCACAGATTCATGCGCCAGGGCCTCCTACAGACAATGCACTTTGATTTATTGCGCTATCTCTAATAGCACCCGAGATATCACCAGATCTATATTGGATTTTCCCCTGACCCTGAGTGTCCGGCCCCATGAGACTATGGTTTTCTCGGCCCCTGGTGGTCCGAGGACGTTCCCGTTGCGCAGATTCATGCGCAAGGGCCTCCTGCAGATAATTCACTTTGGTTTATTGCGCTATCTGTAATAGCACCCGAGATATCACCAGATCTATATTGGATTTTCCACTGACCCTGAGTGTCCGGCCCCATGAGACTGTGGTTTTCTCGGCCCCTGGTGGTCCGGGGTCGTTCCCGTTGCACAGATTCATGCGCCAGGGCCTCCTGCAGATAATTCACTTTGGTTTATTGCGCTATCTCTAATAGCACCCGAGATATCACCAGATATATATTGGATTTTTCACTGACCCTGAGCGTCCGGCCCCATGAGACTGTGGTTTTCTCGGCCCCTGGTGGTCCGAGGTCGTTCCCGCTGCACAGAATCATGCGCCAGGGCCTCCTACAGACAATGCACTTTGATTTATTGCGCTATCTGGAATAGCACCCGAGATATCACCAGATATATATTGGATTGTACCCTGACCCTGAGTGTCCGGCCCCATGAGACTGTGGTTTTTTCGGCCCCTGGTGGTCCGAGGTCGTTCCCGCTGCACAGATTCATGCGCCAGGGCCTCCTACAGACAATGCACTTTGATTTATTGCGCTATCTGTAATAGCACCCGAGATATCAGCAGATATATATTGGATTTTTCACTGACCCTGAGTGTCCGGCCCCATGAGACGGTCGTTTTCTCGGCTCCTGCTGGTCCGAGGTCGTTCCAGCTGCACAGATTCATGCGCCAGGGCCTCCTGCAGATAATTCACTTTGGTTTATTGCGCTATCTCTAATAGCACCCGAGATATCACCAGATATATATTGGATTTTCCCCTGACCCTGAGTGTCCGACCCCATGAGACTGTGGTTTTCTCGGCCCCTGGTGGTCCGAGGTCGTTCCCGTTGCACAGATTCATGCGCCAGGGACTCCTGCAGATAATTCACTTTCGTTTATTGCGCTATCTCTAATAGCACCCGAGATATCACCAGATATATATTGGATTTTTCACTGACCCTGTGCGTCCGGCCCCATGAGACGGTCGTTTTCTCGGCCCCTGGTGGTCCGAGGTCGTTCCCGCTGCACAGGTTCATGCGCCAGGGTCTCCTACAGACAATGCACTTTGATTTATTGCGCTATCTGTAATAGCACCCGAGATATCACCAGATCTATATTGGATTTTCCCCTGACCCTGAGTATCCGGCCCCATGAGACGGTAGTTTTCTTGGCCCCTGGTGATCCGAGGTCGTTCCCGCTGCACAGATTCATGCGCCAGGGCCTCCTGCAGATAATTCACTTTGGTTTATTGCGCTATCTCTAATAGCACCCGAGATATCACCAGATATATATTGGATTTTCCCCTGACCCTGAGTGTCCGGCTCCATGAGACTGTGGTTTTCTCGGCCCCTGGTGGTCCGAGGTCGTTCCCGCTGCACAGATTCATGCGCCAGGGCCTCGTACAGACAATGCACTTTGATTTATTGCGCTATCTGTAATAGCACCCGAGATATCAGCAGATATATATTGGATTTTTCACTGACCCTGAGTGTCCGGCCCCATGAGACGGTCGTTTTCTCGGCCCCTGGTGGTCCGCGGTCGTTCCCGCTGCACACATTCATGCGCCAGGGCCTCCTGCAGATAATTCACTTTGGTTTATTGCGCTATCTCTAATAGCACCCGAGATATCACCAGATATATATTGGATTTTACCCTGACCCTGAGTGTCCGGCCCCATGAGACTGTGCTTTTCTCGGCCCCTGGTGGTCCGAGGTCGTTCCCGCTGCACAGATTCATGCGCCAGGGCCTCCTACAGACAATGCACTTTGATTTATTGCGCTATCTGTTATAGCACCCGAGATATCACCAGATATATATTGGATTTTACCCTGACCCTGAGTGTCCGGCCCCATGAGACGGTCGTTGTCTCGGCCCCTGGAGGTCCGAGGACGTTCCCGCTGCACAGATTCATGCGCCAGGGCCTCCTACAGGTAATGCACTTTGATTTATTGCGCTATCTGTAATAGCAGCCGAGATATCACCAGATCTATATTGGATTTTCCCCTGACCCGAGTGTCCGGCCCCATGAGACTGTGGTTTTCTCGGCCCCTGGTGGTCCGAGGACGTTCCCGTTGGACAGATTCATGCGCAAGGGCCTCCTGCAGATAATTCACTTTGGTTTATTGCGCTATCTGTAATAGCACCCGAGATATCACCAGATCTATATTGGATTTTCCCCTGACCCTGAGTGTCCGGCACCATGAGACTGTGGTTTTCTCGGCCCCTGGTGGTCCGGGGTCGTTCCCGTTGCACAGATTCATGCGCCAGGGCCTCCTGCAGATAATTCACTTTGGTTTATTGCGCTATCTCTAATAGCACCCGAGATATCACCAGATATATATTGGATTTTTCACTGACCCTGAGCGTCCGGCCCCATGAGACTGTGGTTTTCTCGGCCCTTGGTGGTCCGAGGTCGTTCCCGCTGCACAGGTTCATGCGCCAGGGTCTCCTACAGACAATGCACTTTGATTTATTGCGCTATCTGTAATAGCACCCGAGATATCACCACATATATATTGGATTTTTCACTGACCCTGAGTGTCCGGCCCCATGAGACGGTGGTTTTCTCGGTCCCTGGTGTTCCGAGGTCGTTCCCGCTGCACAGATTCATGCGCCAGGGCCTCCTACAGACAATGCACTTTGATTTATTGCGCTATCTCTAATAGCACCCGAGATATCACCAGATCTATATTGGATTTTCCCCTGACCCTGAGTGTCCGGCCCCATGAGACTATGGTTTTCTCGGCCCCTGGTGGTCCGAGGACGTTCCCGTTGCGCAGATTCATGCGCAAGGGCCTCCTGCAGATAATTCACTTTGGTTTATTGCGCTATCTGTGATAGCACCCGAGATATCACCAGATCTATATTGGATTTTCCCCTGACCCTGAGTGTCCGGCCCCATGAGACTGTGGTTTTCTCGGCCCCTGGTGGTCCGGGGTCTTTCCCGTTGCACAGATTCATGCGCCAGGGCCTCCTGCAGATAATTCACTTTGGTTTATTGCGCTATCTCTAATAGCACCCGAGATATCACCAGATATATATTGGATTTTTCACTGACCCTGAGCGTCCGGCCCCATGAGACTGTGGTTTTCTCGGCCCCTGGTGGTCCGAGGTCGTTCCCGCTGCACAGGTTCATGCGCCAGGGTCTCCTACAGACAATGCACTTTGATTTATTGCGCTATCTGTAATAGCACCCGAGATATCACCACATATATATTGGATTTTTCACTGACCCTGAGTGTCCGGCCCCATGAGACGGTGGTTTTCTCGGTCCCTGGTGTTCCGAGGTCGTTCCCGCTGCACAGATTCATGCGCCAGGGCCTCCTACAGACAATGCACTTTGATTTATTGCGCTATCTCTAATAGCACCCGAGATATCACCAGATATATATTGGATTTTCCCCTGACCCTGAGTGTCCGGCCCCATGAGACTATGGTTTTCTCGGCCCCTGGTGGTCCGAGGTCGTTCCCGCTGCACAGATTCATGCGCCAGGGCCTCCTGCAGATAACTCACTTTGGTTTATTGCGCTATCTCTAATAGCACCCGAGATATCACCAGATATATATTGGATTTTTCCCTGACCCTGAGTGTCCGGCCCCATGAGACGGTGGTTTTCTCGGCCCCTGGTGGTCCGCGGTCGTTCCCGCTGCACAGATTCATGCGCCAGGGCCTCCTGCAGATAATTCACTTTCGTTTATTGCGCTATCTCTAATAGCACCCGAGACATCACCAGATATATATTGGATTTTTCCCTTACCCTGAGTGTCCGGCCCCATGAGACGGTGGTTTTCTCGGCCCCTGGTGGTCCTAGGTCGTTCCCGCTGCACAGATGCATGCGCCAGGGCCTCCTGCAGACAATGCACTTTGATTTATTGCGCTATCTGTAATAGCGCCCGAGATATCACCAGATATATATTTTATTTTTCCCGGACCCTGAGTGTCCGGCCCCATGAGACTGCGGTTTTCTCGGCCCCTGGTGGTCCGAGGTCGTTCCCGCTGCACATATTCATGCGCCAGGGCCTCCTACAGACAATGCACTTTGATTTATTGCGCTATCTCTAATAGCACCCGAGATATCACCAGATATATATTGGATTTTCCCCTGACCCTGAGTGTCCGGCCCCATGAGACTGTGGTTTTCTCGGCCCCTGGTGGTCCTAGGTCGTTCCCGCTGCACACATTCATGCGCCAGGGCCTCCTACAGACAATGCACTTTGATTTATTGCTCTATCTGTAATAGCACCAGAGATATCACCAGATATATATTGGATTTTCCCCTGACCCTGAGTGTCCGGCCCCATGAGGCTGTGGTTTTCTCGGCCCCTGGTGGTCCGAGGTCGTTCCCGCTGCACAGATTCATGCGCCAGGGCCTCCTACAGACAATGCACTTTGATTTATTGCGCTATCTGTAATAGCACCCGAGATATCACCAGATATATATTGGATTTTTCACTGACCCTGAGCGTCCGGCCCCATGAGACGGTGGTTTTCTCGGCCCCTGGTGTTCCTAGGTCGTTCCCGCTGCACAGATTCATGCGCCAGGGCCTCCTGCAGACAATTCACTTTGGTTTATTGCGCTATCTCTAATAGCACCCGAGATATCACCAGATATATATTGTATTTTTCCCCGACCCTGAGTGTCCGGCCCCATGAGACGGTGGCTTTCTCGGCCGCTGGTGGTCCGAGGTCGTTCCCGCTGGCCAGATTCATGCGCCAGGGCCTCCTACAGACAATGCACTATGATTTATTGCGCTATCTGTAATAGCACCCGAGATATCACCAGATCTATATTGGATTTTCCCCTGACACTGAGTATCCGGCCCCATGAGACTGTGGTTTTCTCGGCCCCTGGTGGTCCGAGGTCGTTCCCGTTGCACAGATTCATGCGCCAGGGCCTCCTGCAGATAATTCACTTTGGTTTATTGCGCTATCTCTAATAGCACCCGAGATATCACCAGATATATATTGGATTTTTCACTGACCCTGAGCGTCCGGCCCCATGAGACGGTCGTTTTCTCGTCCCCTGGTGGTCCGAGAACGTTCCCGCTGCACAGGTTCATGCGCCAGCGTCTCCTACAGACAATGCACTTTGATTTATTGCGCTATCTGTAATAGCACCCGAGATATCACCAGATATGTATTGGATTTTTCACTGACCCTGAGTGTCCTGCCCCATGAGACGGTGGTTTTCTCGGCCCCTGGTGTTCCGAGGTCGTTCCCGCTGCACAGATTCATGCGCCATGGCCTCCTACAGACAATGCACTTTGATTTATTGCGCTATCTCTAATAGCATCCGAGATATCACCAGATATATATTGGATTTTCCCCTGACCCTGAGTGTCCGGCCCCATGAGACTGTGGTTTTCTCGGCCCCTGGTGGTCCTAGGTCGTTCCCGCTGCACTGATGCATGCGCCAGGGCCTCCTGCAGATAATTCCCTTTGGCTTATTGCGCTATCTCTAATAGCGCCCGAGATATCACCAGATATATATTGGATTTTTCCCTGACACTGAGTGTCCGGCCCCATGAGACTGCGGTTTTCTCGGCCCCTGGTTGTCCGAGGTTGTTCCCGCTGCACAGATTCATGCGCCAGGGCCTCCTACAGACAATGCACTTTGATTTATTGCGCTATCTGTAATAGCACCCGAGATATCACCAGATATATATTGGATTTTCCCCTGACTCTGAGTGTCCGGCCCCTTGAGACTGTCGTTTTCTCGGCCCCTGGTGGTCCGGGGTCGTTCCCGTTGCACAGATTCATGCGCCAGGGCCTCCTGCAGATAATTCACCTTGGTTTATTGCGCTATCTCTAATAGCACCCGAGATATCACCAGATATATATTGGATTTTCCCCTGACCCTGAGTGTGCGGCACCATGAGACTGTAGTTTTCTCGGCCCCTGGTGGTCCTAGGTCGTTCCCGCTGCACACATTCATGCGCCAGGGCCTCCTGCAGACAATTCACTTTGTTTTATTGCGCTATCTCTAATAGCACCCGAGATATCACCAGATATATATTGGATTTTTCCCCGACCCTGAGTGTCCGGCCCCATGAGACGGTGGTTTTCTCGGCCGCTGGTGGTCCGAGGTCGTTCCCGCTGGCCAGATTCATGCGCCAGGGCCTCCTACAGACAATGCACTATGATTTATTGCGCTATCTGTAATAGCACCCGAGATATCACCAGATCTATATTGGATTTTCCCCTGACCCTGAGTATCCGGCCCCATGAGACTGTGGGTTTCTCGGCCCCTGGTGGTCCGAGGTCGTTCCCGTTGCACAGATTCATGCGCCAGGGCCTCCTGCAGATAATTCACTTCGGTTTATTGCGCTATCTCTAATAGCACCCGAGATATCACCAGATATATATTGGATTTTTCACTGACCCTGAGCGTCCGGCCCGATGAGACGGTCGTTTTCTCGGCCCCTGGTGGTCCGAGAACGTTCCCGCTGCACAGGTTCATGCGCCAGCGTCTCCTACAGACAATGCACTTTGATTTATTGCGCTATCTCTAATAGCGCCCGAGATATCACCAGATGTATATTGGATTTTCCCCTGACCCTGAGTATCCGGCCCCATGAGACTGTGGTTTTCTCGGCCCCTGGTGGTCCGAGGTCGTTCCCGTTGCACAGATTCATGCGCCAGGGCCTCCTGCAGATAATTCACTTTGGTTTATTGCGCTATCTCTAATAGCACCCGAGATATCACCAGATATATATTGGATTTTTCACTGACCCTGAGCGTCCGGCCCCATGAGACGGTGGTTTTCTCGGCCCCTGGTGTTCCGAGGTCGTTCCCGCTGCACAGATTCATGCGCCAGGGCCTCCTACAGACAATGAACTTTGATTTATTGCGCTATCTCTAATAGCGCCCGAGATATCACCAGATATATATTGGATTTTTCCCTGACCCTGAGTGTCCGGCCCCATGAGACTGCGGTTTTCTCGGCCCCTGGTGGTCCGAGGTCGTTCCCGCTGCACAGATTCATGCGCCAGGGCCTCCTGCAGACAATTCACTTTGGTTTATTGCGCTATCTCTAATAGCACCCGAGATATCACCAGATATATATTGGATTTTTCCCCGACCCTGAGTGTCCGGCCCCATGAGACGGTGGTTTTCTCGGCCGCTGGTGGTCCGAGGTCGTTCCCGCTGGCCAGATTCATGCGCCAGGGCCTCCTACAGACAATGCACTATGATTTATTGCGCTATCTGTAATAGCACCCGAGATATCACCAGATCTATATTGGATTTTCCCCTGACCCTGAGTATCCGGCCCCATGAGACTGTGGTTTTCTCGGCCCCTGGTGGTCCGAGGTCGTTCCCGTTGCACAGATTCATGCGCCAGGGCCTCCTGCAGATAATTCACTTTGGTTTATTGCGCTATCTCTAATAGCACCCGAGATATCACCAGATATATATTGGATTTTTCACTGACCCTGAGCGTCCGGCCCCATGAGACGGTCGTTTTCTCGGCCCCTGGTGGTCCGAGAACGTTCCCGCTGCACAGGTTCATGCGCCAGCGTCTCCTACAGACAATGCACTTTGATTTATTGCGCTATCTGTAATAGCACCCGAGATATCACCAGATATGTATTGGATTTTTCACTGACCCTGAGTGTCCTGCCCCATGAGACGGTGGTTTTCTCGGCCCCTGGTGTTCCGAGGTCGTTCCCGCTGCACAGATTCATGCGCCAGGGCCTCCTACAGACAATGCACTTTGATTTATTGCGCTATCTCTAATAGCATCCGAGATATCACCAGATATATATTGGATTTTCCCCTGACCCTGAGTGTCCGGCCCCATGAGACTGTGGTTTTCTCGGCCCCTGGTGGTCCTAGGTCGTTCCCGCTGCACTGATGCATGCGCCAGGGCCTCCTGCAGATAATTCCCTTTGGCTTATTGCGCTATCTCTAATAGCGCCCGAGATATCACCAGATATATATTGGATTTTTCCCTGACCCTGAGTGTCCGGCCCCATGAGACTGCGGTTTTCTCGGCCCCTGGTTGTCCGAGGTTGTTCCCGCTGCACAGATTCATGCGCCAGGGCCTCCTACAGACAATGCACTTTGATTTATTGCGCTATCTGTAATAGCACCCGAGATATCACCAGATATATATTGGATTTTCCCCTGACTCTGAGTGTCCGGCCCCTTGAGACTGTCGTTTTCTCGGCCCCTGGTGGTCCGGGGTCGTTCCCGTTGCACAGATTCATGCGCCAGAGCCTCCTGCAGATAATTCACCTTGGTTTATTGCGCTATCTCTAATAGCACCCGAGATATCACCAGATATATATTGGATTTTCCCCTGACCCTGAGTGTGCGGCACCATGAGACTGTAGTTTTCTCGGCCCCTGGTGGTCCTAGGTCGTTCCCGCTGCACACATTCATGCGCCAGGGCCTCCTGCAGACAATTCACTTTGTTTTATTGCGCTATCTCTAATAGCACCCGAGATATCACCAGATATATATTGGATTTTTCCCCGACCCTGAGTGTCCGGCCCCATGAGACGGTGGTTTTCTCGGCCGCTGGTGGTCCGAGGTCGTTCCCGCTGGCCAGATTCATGCGCCAGGGCCTCCTACAGACAATGCACTATGATTTATTGCGCTATCTGTAATAGCACCCGAGATATCACCAGATCTATATTGGATTTTCCCCTGACCCTGAGTATCCGGCCCCATGTGACTGTGGTTTTCTCGGCCCCTGGTGGTCCGAGGTCGTTCCCGTTGCACAGATTCATGCGCCAGGGCCTCCTGCAGATAATTCACTTCGGTTTATTGCGCTATCTCTAATAGCACCCGAGATATCACCAGATATATATTGGATTTTTCACTGACCCTGAGCGTCCGGCCCGATGAGACGGTCGTTTTCTCGGCCCCTGGTGGTCCGAGAACGTTCCCGCTGCACAGGTTCATGCGCCAGCGTCTCCTACAGACAATGCACTTTGATTTATTGCGCTATCTGTAATAGCACCCGAGATATCACCAGATATATATTGGATTTTTCACTGACTCTGAGTGTCCGGCCCCATGAGACTGTGGTTTTCTCGGCCCCTGGTGGTCCTAGGTCGTTCCCGCTGCACTGATGCATGCGCCAGGGCCTCCTGCAGATAATTCCCTTTGGCTTATTGCGCTATCCCTAATAGCGCCCGAGATATCACCAGATATATATTGGATTTTTCCCTGACCCTGAGTGTCCGGCCCCATGAGACGGTGGTTTTCTCGGCCCCTGATGGTCCGAGGTCGTTCCCGCTGGCCGCATTTATGCGCCAGGGCCTCCTACAGACCATGCACTTTGATTTATTGCGCTATCTGTAATAGCACCAGAGATATCACCAGATATATATTGGATTTTCCCCTGACCCTGAGTGTCCGGCCCCTTGAGACTGTCGTTTTCGCGGCCCCTGGTGGTCCGAGGTCGTTCCCGCTGCACACATTCATGCGCCAGGGCCTCCTGCAGATAATTCACTATGGTTTATTGCGCTATCTCTAATAGCACCCGAGATATCACCAGATATATATTGGATTTTGCCCTGCCCCTGAGTGTCCGGCCCCATGAGACTGTGGTTTTCTCGGCCCCTGGTGGTCCGAGGTTGTTCCCGCTGCACACATACATGCGCCAGGGCCTCCTACAGACAATGCACTTTGATTTATTGCTCTATCTGTAATAGCACCCAAGATATCACCAGATATATATTGGATTTTTCCCTGACCCTGAGTGTCCGGCCCCATGAGACTGTGGTTTCCTCGGCCTCTGGTGGTCCGAGGTCGTTCCCGCTGCACAGATTCATGCGCCAGGGCCTCCTACAGACAATGCACTTTGATTTATTTCGCTATCTGTAATAGGACCGGAGATATTACCAGATATATATTGGATTTTCCCCAGACCCTGTGTGTCCGGCCGCATGAGACTGTAGTTTTATCGGCCCTGGTGGTCCGAGGTCGTTCCCGCTGCACAGATTCATGCGCCAGGGCCTCCTACAGACAATGCACTTTGATTTATTGCGCTATCTGTAATAGCACCCGAGGTATCACCACATATATATTGGATTTTTCGCTGACCCTGAGTGTCCGGCCCCATGAGACGGTGGTTTTCTCGGCCCCTGGTGGGCCGAGGTCGTTCCCGCTGCACAGATTCATGCGCCAGGGCCTCCTGCAGATAATTCACTTTGGTTTATTGCGCTATCTCTAATAGCGCCCGAGATATCACCAGATATATATTGGATTTTTCCCTGACCCTGAGTGTCCGGCCCCATGAGACGGTTGTTGTCTCGGCCCCTGGTCGTCCGAGGTCGTTCCCGCTGCACAGATTCTTGCGCCAGGGCCTCCTGCAGATAATTCACTTTGGTTTACTACGCTATCTCTAATAGCACCCGAGATATCACCAGATATATATTGGATTTTTCCCTTACCCTGAGTGTCCGGCCCCATGAGACGGTGGTTTTCTCGGCCCCTGGTGGTCCGAGGTTGTTCCCGCTGCACACATTCATGCGCCAGGGCCTCCTACAGACAATGCACTTTGATTTATTGCTCTATCTGTAATAGCACCCAAGATATCACCAGATATATATTGGATTTTTCCCTGACCCTGAGTGTCCGGCCCCATGAGACTGTGGTTTCCTCGGCCTCTGGTGGTCCGAGGTCGTTCCCGCTGCACAGATTCATGCGCCAGGGCCTCCTACAGACAATGCACTTTGATTTATTTCGCTATCTGTAATAGGACCGGAGATATTACCAGATATATATTGGATTTTCCCCAGACCCTGTGTGTCCGGCGGCATGAGACTGTAGTTTTATCGGCCCCTGGTGGTCCGAGGTCGTTCCCGCTGCACAGATTCATGCGCCAGGGCCTCCTACAGACAATGCACTTTGATTTATTGCGCTATCTGTAATAGCACCCGAGGTATCACCACATATATATTGGATTTTTCGCTGACCCAGAGTGTCCGGCCCCATGAGACGGTGGTTTTCTCGGCCCCTGGTGGTCCGAGGTCGTTCGCGCTGCACAGCTTCAGGCGCCAGGGCCACCTGCAGATGACTCACATTGGTTTATTGCGCTATCTGTAATAGCACCCGAGATATCACCAGATATATATTGGATTTTTCCCTGAACCTGAGTGTCCGGCCCTATGAGACGGTGGTTTTCTCGGCCCCTGGTGGTCCGCGGTCGTTCCCGCTGCACAGATTCATGCGCCAGGGCCTCCTGCAGATAATTCCCTTTCGTTTATTGCGCTATCTCGAATAGCACCCGAGATATCACCAGATATATATTGGATTTTTCCCTTACCCTGAGTGTCCGGCCCCATGAGACGGTGGTTTTCTCGGCCCCTGGTGGTCCTAGGTCGTTCCCGCTGCACAGATGCATGCGCCAGGGCCTCCTGCAGATAATTCCATTTGGCTTATTGCGCTATCTTTAATAGCACCCGAGATATCACCAGATATATATTGGATTTTCCCCTGACCCTGAGTGTCCGCCCCATGAGACTGTGGTTTTCTCGGCCCCTGGTGGTCCGAGGTCGTTCCCGCAGAACAGATTAGTGCGCCAGGGCCTCCTACAGACAATGCACTTTGATTTTTTGCGCTATCTGTAATAGCACCCGAGATATCACCAGATATATATTGGATTTTTCCCTGACCCTGAGAGTCCGGCCCCATGAGACTGTTGTTTTTTCGACCCCTGGTGGTCCGAGGTCGTTACCGTTGCACAGATTCATGCGCCAGGGCCTCCTGCAGATAATTCACTTTGGTTTATTGCGCTATCTCTAATAGCACCCGAGATATCACCAGATATAAACTGGATTTTCCCCTGACCCTGAGTGTCCGGCCCCATGAGACTGTGGTTTTCTCGGCCCCTGGTGGTCCGAGGTCGTTGCCGCTTCACAGATTCATGCGCCAGGGCCTCCTACAGACAATGCACTTTGACTTATTGCGCTATCTGTAATAGCACCCGAGATATCACCAGATATATATTGGATTTTTCCCTGACCCTGAGTGTCCGGCCCCATGAGACGGTGGTTTTCTCGGCCCCTGGTGGGCCGAGGTCGTTCCCGCTGCACAGATTCATGCGCCAGGGCCTCCTGCAGATAATTCACTTTGGTTTATTGCGCTATCTCTAATAGCGCCCGAGATATCAACAGATATATATTGGATTTTTCCCTGACCCTGAGTGTCCGGCCCCATGAGACTGCGGTTTTCTCGGCTCCTGGTGGTCCGAGGTCGTTCCCGCTGCACACATTCATGCGCCAGGGCCTCCTGCAGATAATTCACTATGGTTTATTGCGCTATCTCTAATAGCACCCGAGATATCAAGAGATATATATTGGATTTTCCCCTGACCCTGAGTGTCCGGCCCCATGAGACTGTGGTTTTCTCGGCCCCTGGTGGTCCGAGGTCGTTCCCGCTGCCCAGCTTCAGGCGCCAGGGCCTCCTGGAGATAACTCACTTTGGTTTATTGCGCTATCTCTAATAGCACCCAAGATATCACCAGATATATATTGGATTTTTCCCTGACCCTGAGTGTCCGGCCCCATGAGACGGTTGTTGTCTCGGCCCCTGGTCGTCCGAGGTCGTTCCCGCTGCACAGATTCTTGCGCCAGGGCCTCCTGCAGATAATTCACTTTGGTTTACTACGCTATCTCTAATAGCACCCGAGATATCACCAGATATATATTGGATTTTTCCCTTACCCTGAGTGTCCGGCCCCATGAGACGGTGGTTTTCTCGGTCCCTGGTGGTCCTAGGTCGTTCCCGCTGCACAGATGCATGCGCCAGGGCCTCCTGCAGATAATTCCCTTTGGCTTATTGCGCTATCTCTAATAGCGCCCGAGATATCACCAGATATATATTGGATTTTTCCCTGACCCTGAGTGTCCGGCCCCATGAGACTGTGGTTTTTTCGGCCCCTGGTGGTCCGAGGTCGTTCCCGTTGCACACATTCATGCGCCAGGGCCTCCTGCAGATAATTCACTTTAGTTTATTGCGCTATCTTTAATAGCACACGAGATATCACCAGATATATATTGGATTTTTCCCTGACCCTGAGTGTCCGGCCCCATGAGACTGTGGTTTTTTCGGCCCCTGGTGGTCCGAGGTCGTTCCCGTTGCACACATTCATGCGCCAGGGCCTCCTGCAGATAATTCACTTTAGTTTATTGCGCTATCTTTAATAGCACACGAGATATCACCAGATATATATTGGATTTTCCCCTGACCCTGAGTGTCCGGCCCCATGAGACTGTGGTTTTCACGGCCCCTGGTGGTCCGAGGTCGTTCCCGCTGCACAGATTCATGCGCCAGGGCCTCCTACAGACAATGCACTTTGATTTATTGCGCTATCTGTAATAGCACCCGAGATATCACCAGATATATATTGGATTTTTCCCTGACCCTGAGTGTCCGGCCCCATGAGACTGTGGTTTTTTCGGCCCCTGGTGGTCCGAGGTCGTTCCCGTTGCACAGATTCATGCGCCAGGGCCTCCTGCAGATAACTCACTTTGGTTTATTGCGCTATCTATTAATAGCACCCAAGATATCACCAGATATATATTGAATTTTTCCCTGACCCTGAGTGTCCGGCCCCATGAGACTGTGGTTTTCTCGGCCCCTGGTGGTCCGAGGTCGTTCCCGCTGCACAGATTCATGCGCCAGGGCCTCCTACAGACAATGCACTTTGATTTATTGCGCTATCTGTAATAGCACCCAAGATATCACCAGATAAATATTGGATTTTCCCCTGACCCTGAGTGTCCGGCCCCATGAGACGGTGGTTTTCTCGGCCCCTGATGGTCCGAGGTCGTTCCCGCTGTCCACATTTATGCGCCAGGGCCTCCTACAGACAATGCAATTTGATTTATTGCGCTATCTCTAATAGCACCCGAGATATCACCAGATATATATTGGATTTTTCCCTGACCCTGAGTGTCCGGCCCCATGAGACGGTGGTTTTCTCGGCCCCTGGTGGTCCTAGGTCGTTCCCGCTGCACAGATGCATGCGCCAGGGCCTCCTGCAGATAATTCCCTTTGGCTTATTGCGCTATCTTTAATAGCACCCGAGATATCACCAGATATATATTGGATTTTCCCCTGACCCTGAGTGTCCGCCCCATGAGACTGTGGTTTTCTCGGCCCCTGGTGGTCCGAGGTCGTTCCCGCTGCACAGATTCATGCGCCAGGGCCTCCTACAGACAATGCACTTTGATTTATTGCCCTCTCTGTAATAGCACCCGAGATATCACCAGATATATATTGGATTTTTCCCTGACCCTGAGTGACCGGCCCCATGAGACTGTTGTTTTTTCGACCCCTGGTGGTCCGAGGTCGTTACCGTTGCACAGATTCATGCGCCAGGGCCTCCTGCAGATAATTCACTTTGGTTTATTGCGCTATCTCTAATAGCACCCGAGATATCAACAGATATATACTGGATTTTCCCCTGACCCTGAGTGTCCGGCCCCATGAGACTGTGGTTTTTTCCGCCCCTGGTGGTCCGAGGTCGTTCCCGCTGCACAGATTCATGCGCCAGGGCCTCCTGCAGAGAATTCACTTTGGTTTATTGCGCTGTCTCTAATAGCACCCGAGATATCACCAGATATAAACTGGATTTTCCCCTGACCCTGAGTGTCCGGCCCCATGAGACTGTGGTTTTCTCGGCCCCTGGTGGTCCGAGGTCGTTGCCGCTTCACAGATTCATGCGCCAGGGCCTCCTACAGACAATGCACTTTGACTTATTGCGCTATCTGTAATAGCACCCGAGATATCACCAGATATATATTGGATTTTTCCCTGACCCTGAGTGTCCGGCCCCATGAGACGGTGGTTTTCTCGGCCCCTGGTGGTCCGAGGTCGTTCCCGCTGCACAGATTCATGCGCCAGGGCCTCCTGCAGATAATTCACTTTGGTTTATTGCGCTATCTCTAATAGCGCCCGAGATATCAACAGATATATATTGGATTTTTCCCTGACCCTGAGTGTCCGGCCCCATGAGACTGTGGATTTTTCGGCCCCTGGTGGTCCGAGGTCGTTCCCGTTGCACAGATTCATGCGCCAGGGCCTCCTGCAGATAATTCACTTTGGTTTATTGCGCTATATCTAATAGCACCCAAGATATCACCAGATATATATTGGATTTTTCCCTGACCCTGAGTGTCCGGCCCCATGAGACTGTGGATTTTTCGGCCCCTGGTGGTCCGCGGTCGTTCCCGCTGCACAGATTCATGCGCCAGGGCCTCCTGCAGATAATTCACTTTCGTTTATTGCGCTATCTCTAATAGCACAAGAGATATCACCAGATATATATTGGATTTTTCCCTGACCCTGAGTGTCCGGCCCCATGAGACGGTGGTTTTCTCGGTCCCTGGTGGTCCTAGGTCGTTCCCGCTGCACAGATGCATGCGCCAGGGCCTCCTGCAGATAATTCCCTTTGGCTTATTGCGCTATCTCTAATAGCGCCCGAGATATCACCAGATATATATTGGATTTTTCCCTGACCCTGAGTGTCCGGCCCCATGAGACTGCGGTTTTCTCGGCCCCTGGTGGTCCGAGGTCGTTCCCGCTGCACAGATTCATGCGCCAGGGCCTCCTACAGACAATGCACTTTGATTTATTGCGCTATCTGTAATAGCACCCGAGATATCACCAGATATATATTGGATTTTTCCCTGACCCTGAGTGTCCGGCCCCATGAGACTGTGGTTTTTTCGGCCCCTGGTGGTCCGAGGTCGTTCCCGTTGCACAGATTCATGCGCCAGGGCCTCCTGCAGATAACTCACTTTGGTTTATTGCGCTATCTCTAATAGCACCCGAGATATCACCAGATATATATTGGATTTTGCCCTGACCCTGAGTGTCCGGCCCCATGAGACTGTGGTTTTCTCGGCCCCTGGTGGTCCGAGGTCGTTCCCGCTGCACAGATTCATGCGCCAGGGCCTCCTACAGACAGTGCACTTTGATTTATTGCGCTATCTGTAATAGCACCCGAGATATCACCAGATATATATTGGATTTTTCCCTGACCCTGAGTGTCCGGCCCCATGAGACGGTGGATGTCTCGGCCCCTGATGGTCCGAGATCGTTCCCGCTGCACAGATTCATGCGCCAGGGCCTCCTGCAGACAATTCACTTTGGTTTATTGCGCTATCTCTAATAGCACCCGAGATATCACCAGATATATATTGGATTTTTCCCCGACCCTGAGTGTCCGGCCCCATGAAACGGTGGTTTTCTCGGCCGCTGGTGGTCCGAGGTCGTTCCCGCTGGCCAGATTCATGCGCCAGGGCCTCCTACAGACAATGCACTATGATTTATTGCGCTATCTGTAATAGCACCCGAGATATCACCAGATCTATATTGGATTTTCCCCTGACCCTGAGTATCCGGCCCCATGAGACTGTGGTTTTCTCGGCCCCTGGTGGTCCGAGGTCGTTCCCGTTGCACAGATTCATGCGCCAGGGCCTCCAGCAGATAATTCACTTTGGTTTATTGCGCTATCTCTAATAGCACCCGAGATATCACCAGATATATATTGGATTTTTCACTGACCCTGAGCGTCCGGCCCCATGAGACGGTCGTTTTCTCGGCCCCTGGTGGTCCGAGAACGTTCCCGCTGAACAGGTTCATGCGCCAGCGTCTCCTACAGACAATGCACTATGATTTATTGCGCTATCTGTAATAGCACCCGAGATATCACCAGATATATATTGGATTTTTCACTGACCCTGAGTGTCCTGCCCAATGAGACGGTGGTTTTCTCGGCCCCTGGTGTTCCGAGGTCGTTCCCGCTGCACAGATTCATGCGCCAGGGCCTCCTACAGACAATGCACTTTGATTTATTGCGCTATCTCTAATAGCGCCCGAGATATCACCAGATATATATTGGATTTTTCCCTGACCCAGAGTGTCCGGCCCCATGAGACTGCGGTTTTCTCGGCCCCTGGTGGTCCGAGGTCGTTCCCGCTGCACAGATTCATGCGCCAGGGCCTCCTGCAGACAATTCACTTTGGTTTATTGCGCTATCTGTAATAGCACCCAAGATATCACCAGATATATATTGAATTTTTCCCTGACCCTGAGTGTCCGGCCCCATGAGACTGTGGTTTTCTCGGCCCCTGGTGGTCCGAGGTCGTTCCCGCTGCACAGATTCATGCGCCAGGGCCTCCTACAGACAATGCACTTTGATTTATTGCGCTATCTGTAATAGCACCCAAGATATCACCAGATAAATATTGGATTTTCCCCTGACCCTGAGTGTCCGGCCCCATGAGACGGTGGTTTTCTCGGCCCCTGGTGGTCCGAGGTCGTTCCCGCTGCACAGATTCATGCGCTAGGGCCTCCTGCAGATAATTCACTTTGATTTATTGCGCTATCTCTAATAGCACCCAAGATATCACCAGATAAATATTGGATTTTCCCCTGACCCTGAGTGTCCGGCCCCATGAGACGGCGGTTTTCTCGGCCCCTGATGGTCCGAGGTCGTTCCCGCTGTCCACATTTATGCGCCAGGGCCTCCTACAGACAATGCAATTTGATTTATTGCGCTATCTGTAATAGCACCCGAGATATCACCAGATATATATTGGATTTTTCCCTGACCCTGAGTGTCCGGCCCCATGAGACGGTGGTTTTCTCGGCCCCTGGTGGTCCGAGGTCGTTCCCGCTGCACAGATTCATGCGCTAGGGCCTCCTGCAGATAATTCACTTTGATTTATTGCGCTATCTCTAATAGCGCCCGAGATATCAACAGATATATATTGGATTTTTCACTGACCCTGAGTGTCCTGCCCAATGAGACGGTGGTTTTCTCGGCCCCTGGTGTTCCGAGGTCGTTCCCGCTGCACAGATTCATGCGCCAGGGCCTCCTACAGACAATGCACTTTGATTTATTGCGCTATCTCTAATAGCGCCCGAGATATCACCAGATATATATTGGATTTTTCCCTGACCCTGAGTGTCCGGCCCCATGAGACTGCGGTTTTCTCGGCCCCTGGTGTTCCGAGGTCGTTCCCGCTGCACAGATTCATGCGCCAGGGCCTCCTGCAGACAATTCACTTTTGTTTATTGCGCTATCTCTAATAGCACCCGAGATATCACCAGATATATATTGGATTTTTCCCCGACCCTGAGTGTCCGGCCCCATGAGACGGTGGTTTTCTCGGCCGCTGGTGGTCCGAGGTCGTTCCCGCTGGCCAGATTCATGCGCCAGGGCCTCCTACAGACAATGCACTATGATTTATTGCGCTATCTGTAATAGCACCCGAGATATCACCAGATCTATATTGGATTTTCCCCTGACCCTGAGTATCCGGCCCCATGAGACTGTGGTTTTCTCGGCCCCTGGTGGTCCGAGGTCGTTCCCGTTGCACAGATTCATGCGCCAGGGCCTCCTGCAGATAATTCACTTTGGTTTATTGCGCTATCTCTAATAGCACCCGAGATATCACCAGATATATATTGGATTTTTCACTGACCCTGAGCGTCCGGCCCCATGAGACGTTCGTTTTCTCGGCCCCTGGTGGTCCGAGAACGTTCCCGCTGAACAGGTTCATGCGCCAGCGTCTCCTACAGACAATGCACTTTGATTTATTGCGCTATCTGTAGTAGCACCCGAGATATCACCAGATATATATTGGATTTTTCACTGACCCTGAGTGTCCTGCCCCATGAGACGGTGGTTTTCTCGGCCCCTGGTGTTCCGAGGTCGTTCCCGCTGCACAGATTCATGCGCCAGGGCCTCCTACAGACAATGCACTTTGATTTATTGCGCTATCTCTAATAGCGCCCGAGATATCACCAGATATATATTGGATTTTTCCCTGACCCTGAGTGTCCGGCCCCATGAGACTGCGGTTTTCTCGGCCCCTGGTGGTCCGAGGTCGTTCCCGCTGCACAGATTCATGCGCCAGGGCCTCCTGCAGACAATTCACTTTGATTTATTGCGTTATCTGTAATAGCACCCGAGATATCACCACATATATATTGGATTTTTCCCTGGCCCAGAGTGTCCGGCCCCCTCGAGACGGTGCTTTCCTCGGCCCCTGGTGGTCCGAGGTCGTTCCCGCTGCACAGCTTCAGGCGCCAGGGCCTCCTGCAGACAATTCACTTTGGTTTATTGCTCTATCTCTAATAGCACCCGAGATATCACCAGATATATATTGGATTTTTCCCCGACCCTGAGTGTCCGGCCCCATGATACGGTGGATGTCTCGGCCCCTGATGGTCCGAGATCGTTCCCGCTGCACAGATTCATGCGCCAGGGCCTCCTGCAGACAATTCACTTTGGTTTATTGCTCTATCTCTAATAGCACCCGAGATATCACCAGATATATATTGGATTTTTCCCCGACCCTGAGTGTCCGGCCCCATGAGACGGTGGTTTTCTCGGCCGCTGGTGGTCCGAGGTCGTTCCCGCTGGCCAGATTCATGCGCCAGGGCCTCCTACAGACAATGCACTATGATTTATTGCGCTATCTGTAATAGCACCCGAGATATCACCAGATCTATATTGGATTTTCCCCTGACCCTGAGTATCCGGCCCCATGAGACTGTGGTTTTCTCGGCCCCTGGTGGTCCGAGGTCGTTCCCGTTGCACAGATTCATGCGCCAGGGCCTCCTGCAGATAATTCACTTTGGTTTATTGCGCTATCTCTAATAGCACCCGAGATATCACCAGATATATATTGGATTTTTCACTGACCCTGAGCGTCCGGCCCCATGAGACGGTCGTTTTCTCGGCCCCTGGTGGTCCGAGGTCGTTCCCGCTGGCCACATTTATGCGCCAGGGCCTCCTACAGACAATGCACTTTGATTTATTGCGCTATCTGTAATAGCACCCGTGATATAACCAGATATATATTGGATTTTCCCCTGACCCTGAGTGTCCGGCCCCTTGAGACTGTCGTTTTCTCGGCCCCTGGTGGTCCGGGGTCGTTCCCGTTGCACAGATTCATGCGCCAGGGCCTCCTGCAGATAATTCACCTTGGTTTATTGCGCTATCTCTAATAGCACCCGAGATATCACCAGATTTATATTGGATTTTCCCCTGACCCTGAGTGTGCGGCACCATGAGACTGTAGTTTTCTCGGCCCCTGGTGGTCCGAGGCCGTTCCCGCTGCACACATTCATGCGCCAGGGCCTCCTGCAGATAATTCCCTTTGGCTTATTGCGCTATCTCTAATAGCGCCCTAGATAACACCAGATATATATTGGATTTTTCCCTGACCCTGAGTGTCCGGCCCCATCAGACTGCGGTTTTCTCGGCCCCTGGTGGTCCGAGGTCGTTCCCGCTGCTCACATTCATGCGCCAGGGCCTCCTGCAGATAATTCACTTTAGTTTATTGCGCTATCTTTAATAGCACCCGAGATATCACCAGATATATATTGGATTTTTCCCTGACCCTGAGTGTCCGGCCCCATGAGACTGTGGTTTTTTCGGCCCCTGGTGGTCCGAGGTCGTTCCCGTTGCACAGATTCATGCGCCAGGGCCTCCTGCAGATAATTCACTTTGGTTTATTGCGCTATCTCTAATAGCACCCAAGATATCACCAGATATATATTGAATTTTTCCCTGACCCTGTGTGTCCGGCCCCATGAGACTGTGGTTTTCTCGGCCCCTGGTGGTCCGAGGTCGTTCCCCTTGCACAAATTCATGCGCCAGGGCCTCCTGCAGATAATTCACTTTGATTTATTGCGCTATCTGTAATAGCACCCGAGATATCACCAGATAGATATTGGATTTTTCACTGACCCTAAGTGTCCGGCCCCTCGGGACGGTGGTTTTCTCGGCCCCTGGTAGTCCGAGGTCCTTCCCGCTGCACAGATTCATGCGCCAGGGCCTCCTACAGACAATGCACTTTGATTTATTGCGCTATCTGTAATAGCACCCAAGATATCACCAGATAAATATTGGATTTTCCCCTGACCCTGAGTGTCCGGCCCCATGAGACGGTGGTTTTCTCGGCCCCTGATGGTCCGAGGTCGTTCCCGCTGGCCACATTTATGCGCCAGGGCCTCCTACAGACAATGCACTTTGATTTATTGCGCTATCTGTAATAGCACCAGAGATATCACCAGATATATATTGGATTTTCCCCTGACCCTGAGTGTCCGGCCCCATGAGACTGTAGTTTTCTCGGCCCCTGGTGGTCCTAGGTCGTTCCCGCTGCACAGATTCATGCGCCAGGGCCTCCTACAGACAATGCACTTTGATTTATTGCGTTATCTGTAATAGCACCCGAGATATCACCACATATATATTGGATTTTTCCCTGGCCCAGAGTGTCCGGCCCCCTCGAGACGGTGCTTTCCTCGGCCCCTGGTGGTCCGAGGTCGTTCCCGCTGCACAGATTCATGCGCCAGGGTCTCCTACAGACAATGCACTTTGATTTATTGCGCTATCTGTAATAGCACCCGAGATATCACCAGATCTATATTGGATTTTTCCCTGACCCTGAGTGTCCGGCCCCATGAGACGGTGGATGTCTCGGCCCCTGGTGGTCCGAGGTCGTTCCCGTTGCACAGATTCATGCGCCAGGGCCTCCTGCAGATAATTCACTTTGGTTTATTGCGCTATCTCTAATAGCACCCGAGATATCACCAGATATATATTGGATTTTTCACTGACCCTGAGCGTCCGGCCCCATGAGACGGTCGTTTTCTCGGCCCCTGGTGGTCCGAGAACGTTCCCGCTGAACAGGTTCATGCGCCAGCGTCTCCTACAGACAATGCACTTTGATTTATTGCGCTCTCTGTAATAGCACCCGAGATATCACCACATATATATTGGATTTTTCACTGACCCTGAGTGTCCTGCCCCATGAGACGGTGGTTTTCTCGGCCCCTGGTGTTCCGAGGTCGTTCCCGCTGCACAGATTCATGCGCCAGGGCTTCCTACAGACAATGCACTTTGATTTATTGCGCTATCTCTAATAGCGCCCGAGATATCACCAGATATATATTGGATTTTTCCCTGACCCTGAGTGTCCGGCCCCATGAGACTGCGGTTTTCTCTGCCCCTGGTGGTCCGAGGTCGTTCCCGCTGCACAGATTCATGCGCCAGGGCCTCCTGTAGACAATTCACTTTGGTTTATTGCGCTATCTCTAATAGCACCCGAGATATCACCAGATATATATTGGATTTTTCCCCGACCCTGAGTGTCCGGCCCCATGAGACGGTGGTTTTCTCGGCCGCTGGTGGTCCGAGGTCGTTCCCGCTGGCCAGATTCATGCGCCAGGGCCTCCTACAGACAATGCACTATGATTTATTGCGCTATCTGTAATAGCGCCCGAGATATCACCAGATCTATATTGGATTTTCCCCTGACCCTGAGTATCCGGCCCCATGAGACTGTGGTTTTCTCGGCCCCTGGTGGTCCGAGGTCGTTCCCGTTGCACAGATTCATGCGCCAGGGCCTCCTGCAGATAATTCACTTTGGTTTATTGCGCTATCTCTAATAGCACCCGAGATATCACCAGATATATATTGGATTTTTCACTGACCCTGAGCGTCCGGCCCCATGAGACGGTCGTTTTCTCGGCCCCTGGTGGTCCGAGAACGTTCCCGCTGCACAGGTTCATGCGCCAGCGTCTCCTACAGACAATGCACTTTGATTTATTGCGCTATCTGTAATAGCACCCGAGATATCACCAGATATATATTGGATTTTTCACTGACCCTGAGTGTCCTGCCCCATGAGACGGTGGTTTTCTCGGCCCCTGGTGTTCCGAGGTCGTTCCCGCTGCACAGATTCATGCGCCAGGGCCTCCTACAGACAATGCACTTTGATTTATTGCGCTATCTCTAATAGCACCCGAGATATCACCAGATATATATTGGATTTTCCCCTGACCCTGAGTGTCCGGCCCCATGAGACTGTGGTTTTCTGGGCCCCTGGTGGTCCTAGGTCGTTCCCGCTGCACTGATGCATGCGCCAGGGCCTCCTGCAGATAATTCCCTTTGGCTTATTGCGCTATCTCTAATAGCGCCCGAGATATCACCAGATATATATTGGATTTTCCCCTGACCCTGAGTGTCCGGCCCCATGAGACTGCGGTTTTCTCGGCCCCTGGTGGTCCGAGGTCGTTCCCGTTGCACAGATTCATGCGCCAGGGCCTCCTGCAGATAATTCACTTCGGTTTATTGCGCTATCTCTAATGGCACCCGAGATATCACCAGATATATATTGTATTTTTCACTGACCCTGAGCGTCCGGCCCGATGAGACGGTCGTTTTCTCGGCCCCTGGTGGTCCGAGAACTTTCCCGCTGCACAGGTTCATGCGCCAGCGTCTCCTACAGACAATGCACTTTGATTTATTGCTCTATCTGTAATAGCACCCGAGATATCACCAGATATATATTGGATTTTCCCCTGACCCTGAGTGTCCGGCCCCATGAGACTGTGGTTTTCTCGGCCCCTGGTGGTCCGAGGTCGTTCCCGTTGCACAGATTCATGCGCCAGGGCCTCCTGCAGATAATTCACTTTGGTTTATTGCGCTATCTCTAATAGCACCCGAGATATCACCAGATATATATTGGATTTTCCCCTGACCCTGAGTGTCCGGCCCCATGAGACTGTGGTTTTCTCGGCCCCTGGTCGTCCGAGGTCGTTCCCGCTGCACAGATTCATGCGCCAGGGCCTCCTACAGACAATGCACTTTGATTTATTGCGCTATCTCTAATGGCACCCGAGATATCACCAGATATATATTGTATTTTTCACTGACCCTGAGCGTCCGGCCCGATGAGACGGTCGTTTTCTCGGCCCCTGGTGTTCCGAGGTCGTTCCCGCTGTACAGATTCATGCGCCAGGGCCTCCTACAGACAATGCACTTTGATTTATTGCGCTATCTGTAATAGCACCCGAGATATCACCAGATATATATTGGATTTTACCCTGACCCTGAGTGTCCGGCCCCATGTGACGGTGGTTTTCTCGGCCCCTGGTGTTCCGAGGTCGTTCCCGCTGCACAGATTCATGCGCCAGGGCCTCCTACAGACAATGCACTTTGATTTATTGCGCTATCTGTAATAGCACCCAAGATATCACCAGATAAATATTGGATTTTCCCCTGACCCTGAGTGTCCGGCCCCATGAGACGGTGGTTTTCTCGGCCCCTGATGGTCCGAGGTCGTTCCCGCTGGCCACATTTATGCGCCAGGGCCTCCTACAGACAATGCACTTTGATTTATTGCGCTATCTGTAATAGCACCCGAGATATCACCAGATATATATTGGATTTTCCCCTGACCCTGAGTGTCCGGCCCCTTGAGACTGTCGTTTTCTCGGCCCCTGGTGGTCCGAGGTCGTTCCCGTTGCACAGATTCATGCGCCAGGGCCTCCTGCAGATAACTCACCTTGGTTTATTGCGATATCTCTAATAGCACCCGAGATATCACCAGATATATATTGGATTTTCCCCTGACCCTGAGTGTCCGGCCCCATGAGACTGTGGTTTTCTCGGCCCCTGGTGGTCCGAGGTCGTTCCCGCTGCACAGATTCATGCGCCAGGGCCTCCTACAGACAATGCACTTTGATTTATTGCGCTATCTGTAATAGCACCCGAGATATCACCGGATATATATTGGTTTTTTCCCCGACCCTGAGTGTCCGACCCCTTGAGACTGTCGTTTTCTCGGCCCCTGGTGGTCCGGGGTCGTTCCCGTTGCACAGATTCATGCGCCAGGGCCTCCTGCAGATAATTCACCTTGGTTTATTGCGCTATCTCTAATAGCACCCGAGATATCACCAGATGTATATTGGATTTTTCCCCGACCCTGAGTGTCCGGCCCCATGAGACGGTGGTTTTCTCGGCCGCTGGTGGTCCGAGGTCGTTCCCGCTGGCCAGATTCATGCGCCAGGGCCTCCTACAGACAATGCACTATGATTTATTGCGCTCTCTGTAATAGCACCCGAGATATCACCACATATATATTGGATTTTTCACTGACCCTGAGTGTCCTGCCCCATGAGACGGTGGTTTTCTCGGCCCCTGGTGTTCCGAGGTCGTTCCCGCTGCACAGATTCATGCGCCAGGGCTTCCTACAGACAATGCACTTTGATTTATTGCGCTATCTCTAATAGCGCCCGAGATATCACCAGATATATATTGGATATTCCCCTGACCCTGAGTGACCGGCCCCATGAGACTGCGGTTTTCTCGGCCCCTGGTGGTCCGAGGTCGTTCCCGTTGCACAGATTCATGCGCCAGGGCCTCCTGCAGATAATTCACTTCGGTTTATTGCGCTATCTCTAATGGCACCCGAGATATCACCAGATATATATTGTATTTTTCACTGACCCTGAGCGTCCGGCCCGATGAGACGGTCGTTTTCTCGGCCCCTGGTGGTCCGAGAACGTTCCCGCTGCACAGGTTCATGCGCCAGCGTCTCCTACAGACAATGCACTTTGATTTATTGCTCTATCTGTAATAGCACCCGAGATATCACCAGATATATATTGGATTTTCCCCTGACCCTGAGTGTCCGGCCCCATGAGACTGTGGTTTTCTCGGCCCCTGTTGGTCCGAGGTCGTTCCCGTTGCACAGATTCATGCGCCAGGGCCTCCTGCAGATAATTCACTTTGGTTTATTGCGCTATCTCTAATAGCACCCGAGATATCACCAGATATATATTGGATTTTCCCCTGACCCTGAGTGTCCGGCCCCATGAGACTGTGGTTTTCTCGGCCCCTGGTCGTCCGAGGTCGTTCCCGCTGCACAGATTCATGCGCCAGGGCCTCCTACAGACAATGCACTTTGATTTATTGGGCTATCTGTAATAGCACCCGAGATATCACCAGATATGTATTGGATTTTACCCTGACCCTGAGTGTCCGGCCCCATGAGACGGTCGGTGTCTCGGCCCCTGGAGGTCCGAGGACGTTCCCGCTGCACAGATACATGCGCCAGGGCCTCCTACAGGTAATGCACTTTGATTAACTCGCTATCTGTAATAGCAACCGAGATATCACCAGATATATATTGGATTTTCCCTGACCCTGAGTGTCCGGCCCAATGAGACTGTGGTTTTCTCGGCCCCTGGTGTTCCGAGGTCGTTCCCGCTGTACAGATTCATGCGCCAGGGCCTCCTACAGACAATGCACTTTGATTTATTGCGCTATCTGTAATAGCACCCGAGATATCACCAGGTATATATTGGATTTTACTCTGACCCTGAGTGTGCGGCCCCATGAGACGGTGGTTTTCTCGGACCCTGGTGGTCCGAGGTCGTTCCCGCTGCACAGATTCATGCGCCAGGGCCTCCTACAGACAATGCACTTTGATTTATTGCGCTATCTGTAATAGCACCCGAGATATCACCAGATATATATTGGATTTTACCCTGACCCTGAGTGTCCGGCCCCATGTGACGGTGGTTTTCTCGGCCCCTGGTGTTCCGAGGTCGTTCCCGCTGCACAGATTCATGCGCCAGGGCCTCCTACAGACAATGCACTTTGATTTATTGCGCTATCTGTAATAGCACCCAAGATATCACCAGATAAATATTGGATTTTCCCCTGACCCTGAGTGTCCGGCCCCATGAGACGGTGGTTTTCTCGGCCCCTGATGGTCCGAGGTCGTTCCCGCTGGCCACATTTATGCGCCAGGGCCTCCTACAGACAATGCACTTTGATTTATTGCGCTATCTGTAATAGCACCCGAGATATCACCAGATATATATTGGATTTTCCCCTGACCCTGAGTGTCCGGCCCCTTGAGACTGTCGTTTTCTCGGCCCCTGGTGGTCCGAGGTCGTTCCCGTTGCACAGATTCATGCGCCAGGGCCTCCTGCAGATAATTCACCTTGGTTTATTGCGATATCTCTAATAGCACCCGAGATATCACCAGATATATATTGGATTTTCCCCTGACCCTGAGTGTCCGGCCCCATGAGACTGTGGTTTTCTCGGCCCCTGGTGGTCCGAGGTCGTTCCCGCTGCACAGATTCATGCGCCAGGGCCTCCTACAGACAATGCACTTTGATTTATTGCGCTATCTGTAATAGCACCCGAGATATCACCGGATATATATTGGATTTTTCCCCGACCCTGAGTGTCCGGCTCCATGAGACGGTGGTTGTCTCGGCCTCTGGTGGTCCGAGGTCGTTCCCGCTGCACAGATTCATGCGCCAGGGCCTCCTACAGACAATGCACTTTGATTTATTGCGCCATCTGTAATAGCACCCGAGATATCACCAGATCTATATTGGATTTTCCCCTGACCCTGAGTGTCCGGCCCCATGAGACTGTGGTTTTCTCGGCCCCTTGTGGTCCGAGGTCGTTCCCGATGCACAGATTCATGCGCCAGGGCCTCCTGCAGATAATTCACTTTGGTTTATTGCGCTATCTCTAATACCACCCGAGATATCTCCAGATATATATTGGATTTTCCCCTGACCCTGAGTGTCCGGTCCCATGAGACTGTGGTTTTCTCGGCCCCTGGCGGTCCGAGGTCGTTGCCGCTGCACAGGTTCATGCGCCAGTGCCTCCTACAGACAATGCACTTTGATTTATTGCGCTATCTGTAATAGCACCCGAGATATCACCAGATATATATTGGATTTTTCACTGACCCTGAGCGTCCGGCCCCATGAGACGGTCGTTTTCAAGGCCCCTGGTGGTCCGAGGTCGTTCCCGCTGCACAGGTTCATGCGCCAGGGACTTCTACGGACAGTGCACTTTGATTTATTGTGCTATCTGTAATAGCACCCGAGATATCACCAGATATATATTGGATTTTTCACTGACCCTGAGTGTCCTGCCCCATGAGACGGTGGTTTTCTCGGCCCCTGGTGGTCCGAGGTCGTTCCCGTTGCACAGATTCATGCGCCAGGGCCTCCTGCAGATAATTCACTTTGGTTTATTGCGGTATCTGTAATAGCACCCGAGATATCACCATATATATATTGGATTTTTCACTGACCCTGAGTGTCCTGCCCCATGTGACGGTGGTTTTCTCGGCCCCTGGTGTTCCGAGGTCGTTCCCGCTGCACAGATTCATGCGCCAGGGCCTCCTACAGACAATGCACTTTGATTTATTGCGCTATCTGTAATAGCACCCAAGATATCACCAGATAAATATTGGATTTTCCCCTGACCCTGAGTGTCCGGCCCCATGAGACGGTGGTTTTCTCGGCCCCTGATGGTCCGAGGTCGTTCCCGCTGGCCACATTTATGCGCCAGGGCCTCCTACAGACAATGCACTTTGATTTATTGCGCTATCTGTAATAGCACCCGAGATATCACCAGATATATATTGGATTTTCCCCTGACCCTGAGTGTCCGGCCCCTTGAGACTGTCGTTTTCTCGGCCCCTGGTGGTCCGAGGTCGTTCCCGTTGCACAGATTCATGCGCCAGGGCCTCCTGCAGATAATTCACCTTGGTTTATTGCGATATCTCTAATAGCACCCGAGATATCACCAGATATATATTGGATTTTCCCCTGACCCTGAGTGTCCGGCCCCATGAGACGGTGGTTTTCTCGGCCGCTGGTGGTCCGAGGTCGTTCCCGCTGGCCAGATTCATGCGCCAGGGCCTCCTACAGACAATGCACTATGATTTATTGCGCTATCTGTAATAGCACCCGAGATATCACCAGATCTATATTGGATTTTCCCCTGACCCTGAGTATCCGGCCCCATGAGACTGTGGTTTTCTCGGCCCCTGGTGGTCCGAGGTCGTTCCCGTTGCATAGATTCATGCGCCAGGGCCTCCTGCAGATAATTCACTTTGGTTTATTGCGCTATCTCTAATAGCACCCGAGATATCACCAGATATATATTGGATTTTTCACTGACCCTGAGCGTCCGGCCCCATGAGACGGTCGTTTTCTCGGCCCCTGGTGGTCCGAGAACGTTCCCGCTGCACAGGTTCATGCGCCAGGGCCTCCTACAGACAATGCACTTTGATTTATTGCGCTATCTCTAATAGCACCCGGAGATATCACCAGATATATATTGGATTTTCCCCTGACCCTGAGTGTCCGGCCCCATGAGACTGTAGTTTTCTCGGCCCCTGGTGGTCCGAGGTCGCTCCCGTTGCACAGATTCATGCGCCAGGGCCTCCTGCAGATAATTCACTTTGGTTTATTGCGCTATCTCTAATAGCACCCGAGATATCACCAGATATATATTGGATTTTGCCCTGACCCTGAGTGTCCGGCCCCATGAGACTGTGGTTTTCTCAGCCCCTGGTCGTCCGAGGTCGTTCCCGCTGCACAGATACATGCGCCAGGGCCTCCTACAGACAATGCACTTTGATTTATTGCTCTATCTGTAATAGCACCCGAGATATCACCAGATATATATTGGATTTTCCCCTGACCCTGAGTGTCCGGCCCCATGAGACTGTGGTTTTCTCGGCCCCTGGTGGTCCGAGGTCGTTCCCGCTGCACAGATTCATGCGCCAGGGCCTCCTACTGACAATGCACTTTGATTTATTCCGCTATCTGTAATAGCACCCGAGATATCACCAGATATATATTGGATTTTTCCCTGACCCTGAGTGTCCGGCCCCATGAGACGGTGGATGTCTCGGCCCCTGATGGTCCGAGATCGTTCCCGCTGCACAGATTCATGCGCCAGGGCCTCCTGCAGACAATTCACTTTGGTTTATTGCGCTATCTCTAATAGCACCCGAGATATCACCAGATATATATTGGATTTTTCACTGACCCTGAGCGTCCGGCCCCATGAGACTGTGGTTTTCTCAGCCCCTGGTCGTCCGAGGTCGTTCCCGCTGCACAGATACATGCGCCAGGGCCTCCTACAGACAATGCACTTTGATTTATTGCGCTATCTGTAATAGCACCCGAGATATCACCAGATATATATTGGATTTTTCACTGACCCTGAGTGTCCTGCCCCATGAGACGGTCGTTTTCTCGGCCCCTGGTGGTCCGAGGTCGTTCCCGCTGCACAGATTCATGCGCCAGGGCCTCCTACAGACAATGCACTTTGATTTATTGCGCTATCTGTAATAGCACCCGATATATCACCAGATATATATTGGATTTTCCCCTGACCCTGAGTGTCCGGCCCCATGAGACTGTGGTTTTCTCGGCCCCTGGTGGTCCGAGGTCGCTCCCGTTGCACAGATTCATGCGCCAGGGCCTCCTACAGACAATGCACTTTGATTTATTGCGCTATCTGTAATAGCACCCGAGATATCACCAGATATATATTGGATTTTACCCTGACCCTGAGTGTCCGGCCCCATGAGACGGTCGTTGTCTCGGCCCCTGGAGGTCCGAGGACGTTCCCGCTGCACAGGTTCATGCGCCGGGGCCTCCTACAGACAATGCACTTTGATTTATTGCGCTATCTGTAATAGCACCCGAGATATCACCAGATATATATTGGATTTTTCCCTGACCCTGTGTGTCCGGCCCCATGAGAAGGTCGTTTTCTCGGCCCCTGGTGGTCCGAGGCCGTTCCCGCTGCACAGAATCATGCGCCAGGGTCTCCTACAGACAATGCACTTTGATTTATTGCGCTATCTCTAATAGCACCCGAGATATCACCAGATATATATTGGATTTTCCCCTGACCCTGAGTGTCCGGCCCCATGAGACTGTGGTTTTCTCGGCCCCTGGTGGTCCGAGGTCGCTCCCGTTGCACAGATTCATGCGCCAGGGCCTCCTGCAGATAATTCACTTTGGTTTATTGCGCTATCTCTAATAGCACCCGAGATATCACCAGATATATATTGGATTTTCCCCTGACCCTGAGTGTCCGGCCCCATGAGACTGTGGTTTTCTCGGCCCCTGGTCGTCCGAGGTCGTTCCCGCTGCACAGGTTCATGCGCCAGGGCCTCCTACAGACAATGCACTTTGGTTTATTGCGCTATCTGTAATCGCACCCGAGATATCACCATATATATATTGGATTTTCCACTGACCCTGAGAGTCCGGCCCCATGAGACGGTCGTTTTCTCGGCCCCTGGTGGTCCGAGGTCGTTCCCGCTGCACAGGTTCATGCGCCAGGGTCTCCTACGGACAGTGCACTTTGATTTATTGCGCTATCTGTAATAGGACCCGAGATATCACCAGATATATATTGGATTTTTCCCTGACCCTGAGTGTCCGGCCCCATGAGAAGGTGGTTGTCTCGCCCCTGGTGCTCCGAGGTCGTTCCCGCTGCACAGATTCATGCGCCAGGGCCTCCTACAGACAATGCACTTTGATTTATTGCGCTATCTGTAATAGCAGCCGAGATATCACCAGATATATATTGGATTTTTCACTGACCCTGAGCGTCCGGCCCCATGAGACGGTCGTTTTCTCGGCCCCTGGTGGTCCGAGGTCGTTCCCGCTGCACAGATTCATGCGCCAGGGCCTCCTACAGACAATGCACTTTGATTTATTGCGCTATCTGTAATAGCACCCGATATATCACCAGATATATATTGGATTTTCCCCTGACCCTGAGTGTCCGGCCCTATGAGACTGTGGTTTTCTCGGCCCCTGGTCGTCCGAGGTCGTTCCCGCTGCACAGATTCATGCGCCAGGGCCTCCTACAGACAATGCACTTTGATTTATTGCGCTATCTGTAATAGCACCCGAGATATCACCAGATATATATTGGATTTTACCCTGACCCTGAGTGTCCGGCCCCATGAGACGGTCGTTGTCTCGGCCCCTGGAGGTCCGAGGACGTTCCCGCTGCACAGGTTCATGCGCCGGGGCCTCCTACAGACAATGCACTTTGATTTATTGCGCTATCTGTAATAGCACCCGAGATATCACCAGATATATATTGGATTTTTCCCTGACCCTGTGTGTCCGGCCCCATGAGAAGGTCGTTTTCTCGGCCCCTGGTGGTCCGAGGTCGTTCCCGCTGCACAGAATCATGCGCCAGGGTCTCCTACAGACAATGCACTTTGATTTATTGCGGTATCTGTAATAGCACCCGAGATATCACCATATATATATTGGATTTTTCACTGACCCTGAGTGTCCTGCCCCATGTGACGGCGGTTTTCTCGGCCCCTGGTGTTCCGAGGTCGTTCCCGCTGCACAGATTCATGCCCCAGGGCCTCCTACAGACAATGCACTTTGATTTATTGCGCTATCTCTAATAGCACCCGAGATATCACCAGATATATATTGGATTTTCCCCTGACCCTGAGTGTCCGGCCCCATGAGACTGTGGTTTTCTCGGCCCCTGGTGGTCCGAGGTCGTTCCCGCTGCACAGGTTCATGCGCCAGGGTCTCCTACAGACAATGCACTTTGATTTATTGCGGTATCTGTAATAGCACCCGAGATATTACCAGATCTATATTGGATTTTCCCCTGACCCTGAGTGTCCGGCCCCATGAGACTGTGGTTTTCTCGGCCCCTGGAGGTCCGAGGACGTTCCCGCTGCACAGATTCATGCGCCAGGGCCTCCTACAGGTAATGCACTTTGATTTATTGCGCTATCTGTAATAGGACCCGAGATATCACCAGATATATATTGGATTTTTCCCTGACCCTGAGTGTCCGGCCCCATGAGACGGTGGTTTTCTCGGTCCCTGGTGTTCCGAGGTCGTTCCCGCTGCACAGATTCATGCGCCAGGGCCTCCTACAGACAATGCACTTTGATTTATTGCGCTATCTGTAATAGCAGCCGTGATATCACCAGATATATATTGGATTTTCCCCTGCCACAGAGTGTCCGGCCCCATGAGACAGTGGTTTTTTCGGCCCCTGGTGGTCCGAGGTCGTTCCCGCTGCACAGATTCATGCGCCAGGGCCTCCTACAGACAATGCACTTTGATTTATTGCGCTATCTGTAATAGCACCCGAGATATCAGCAGATATATATTGGATTTTTCACTGACCCTGAGTGACCGGCCCCATGAGGCGGTGGTTTTCTCGGTCCCTGGTGTTCCGAGGTCGTTCCCGCTGCACAGATTCATGCGCCAGGGCCTCCTGCAGATAATTCACTTTGGTTTATTGCGCTTTCTGTAATGGCACCCGAGATATCACCAGATCTATATTGGATTTTCCCCTGACCCTGAGTGTCCGGCCCCATGAGACTGTGGTTTTCTCGGCCCCTGGTGGTCCGAGGTCGCTCCCGTTGTACAGATTCATGCGCCAGGGCCTCCTGCAGATAATTCACTATGGTTTATTGCGCTATCTCTAATAGCACCCGAGATATCAACACATATATATTGGATATTTCACTGACCCCGAGTGTCCGGCCCCATGAGACGGTGGTTTTCTCGGTCCCTGGTGTTCCGAGGTCGTTCCCGCTGCACAGATTCATGCGCCAGGGCCTCCTATAGACAATGCACTTTGATTTATTGCGCTATCTGTAATAGCACCCGAGATATCACCAGATATATGCTGGATTTTTACATGACCTTGGGTGACGGATTCCGAATATCTATAATTTTCTCGGCCCCTGGTGGTCCGAGGTCGTTACCGCTGCACAGATTCATTCGCCTGGGCCTCCTAGAGACAATGCACTTTGATTTATTAAGCTATCTGTAATAGCACCCGAGATATCACCAAATATATATTGGATTTTCCCCTGACCCTGAGTGTCCGGCGCCATGAGACGGTGGTTTTCTTGGCCCCTGGTGGTCCGAGGTCGTTCCCGCTGCACAGATGCATGCGCCAGGGCCTCCTGCAGATAATTCACTTTGGTTTATTGCGCTATCTCTAATAGCACCCGAGATATCACCAGATATATATTGGATTTTCCCCTGACCCTGAGTGTCCGGCCCCATGATACTGTGGTTTTCCCGGCCCCTGGTGGTCTGAGGTCGTTCCCGCTGCACAGATTCATGCACCAGGGCCTCCTACCGACAATGCACTTTGATTTATTGGGCTATCTGTAATAGCACCCGAGATATCACCAGATATATATTGGATTTTTCCCTGACCCTGAGTGTCCGGCTCCATGAGACTGTGGTTTTCTCGGCCCCTGGTGGTCCGAGGTCGTTCCCGCTGGCCAGATTCATGCGCCTGGGCCTCCTACAGACAATGCACTTTGATTTAGTGCGCTATCTCTAATAGCACCCGAGATATCACCAGATATATATTGGATTTTTCCCTGACCCTGAGTGTCCGGCGCCATGAGACGGTGGTTTTCGTGGCCCCTGGTGGTCCGAGGTCGTTCCCGCTGCACAGATGCTCGCGCCAGGGCCTCCTGCAGATAATTCACTTTGGTTTATTGCGCTATCTCTACTAGCACGCGAGATATCACCAGATATATATTGGATTTTCCCCTGACCCTGAGTGTCCGGCCCCGTGAGTCGGTGGTTTTCTCGGCCCCTGGTGGTCCTAGGTCGTTCCCGCTGACCAGATTCATTCGCCAGGGCCTCCTACAGACAATGCACTTTGGTTTATTGCGCTATCTCTAATAGCATCCGAGATATCACCAGATATTTGCTGGATTTTTACATGACCTTGGGTTAGGGATTCCGAATATCTGTAATTTTCTCGGCCACTGGTGGTCCGAGGTCGTTTCTGCGGCACAGAATCATTCGCAAGGGCCTCCTACAGACAATGCACTTTGGTTTATTGCGCTATCTGTAATAGCACCCGAGATATCACCAGATATATATTGGATTTTCCCCTGACCCTGAGTGTCCGGCCCCATGAGACTGTGGTTTTCGCGGCCCATGGTGGTCCGAGGTCGTTCCCGCTGGCCAGATTCATGCGCCTGGGCCTCCTACAGACAATGCACTTTGATTTATTGCGCTATCTCAAATAGCACACGAGATATCACCAGATATATATTGGATTTTTCCCTGACCCTGAGTGTCCGGCGCCATGAGACGGTGGTTTTCTTGGCCCCTGGTGGTCCGAGGTCGTTCCCGCTGCACAGATGCATGCGCCAGGGCCTCCTTCAGATAATTCACTTTGGTTTATTGCGCTATCTCTAATATCACCCGAGATATCACCAGATATATATTGGATTTTCCCCTGACCCTGAGTGTCCGGACCCATGAGACGGTGGTTTTCTCGGCCCCTGGTGGTCCGAGGTCGTTCCCGCTGCCCAGATTCATGCGCCAGGGCCTCCTACAGACAGTGCACTTTGGTTTATTGCGATATCTGTAATAGCACCCGAGATATCACCAGATATATATTGGATTTTTCACTGACCCTGAGTGTCCGGCCCCATGAGACGGTGGTTTTCTCGGTCCCTGGTGTTCCGAGGTCGTTCCCGCTGCACAGATTCATGCGCCAGGGCCTCCTATAGACAATGCACTTTGATTTATTGCGCTATCTCTAATAGCACCCGAGATATCACCAGATATATATTGGATTTTTCCCTGACCCTGAGTGTCCGGCGCCATGAGACGGTGGTTTTCTTGGCCCCTGGTGGTCCGAGGTCGTTCCCGCTGCACAGATGCATGCGCCAAGGCCTCCTGCAGATAATTCACTTTGGTTTATTGCGCTATCTTCAATAGCACCCGAGATATCACCAGATATATATTGGGTTTTCACCTGAACCTGAGTGTCCGGCCCCATGAGACTGTGGTTTTCCCGGCCCCTGGTGGTCCGAGGTCGTTCCCGCTGCACAGATTCATGCGCCAGGGCCTCCTACCGACAATGCACTTTGATTTATTGGGCTATCTGTAATAGCACCCGAGATATCACCAGATAAATATTGGATTTTACCCTGAACCTGAGTGTGCGGCCCCATGAGACTGTGGTTTTCTCGGCCCCTGGTGGTCCGAGGTCGTTCCAGCTGGCCAGATTTATTCGCCTGGGCCTCCTACAGACAATGCACTTTGATTTATTGCGCTATCTGTAATAGCACCCGAGATATCACCAGATATATATTGGATTTTTCCCTGACCCTGAGTGTCCGGCCCCATGAGACGGTGGTTTACTCGGCCCCTGGTGGTCGGAGGTCGTTCCTACTGGCCAGATTCATGCGCCAGGGCCTCCTACAGACAATGCACTTTGGTTTATTGCGCTATCTGTAATAGCACCCGAGATATCACCAGATATATGCTGGATTTTTACATGACCTTGGGTGACGGATTCCGAATATCTGTAATTTTCTCGGCCACTGGTGGTCCGAGGTCGTTCCTGCGGTACAGATTCATTCGCAAGGGCCTCCTACAGACAATGCACTTTGGTTTATTGCGCTATCTGTAATAGCACCTGAGATATCACCAGATATATATTGGATTTTCCCCTGACCCTGAGTGTCCGGCCCCATGAGACTGAGGTATTCTCGGCCCCTGGTGGTGCGAGGTCGTTCCCGCTGGCCAGATTCATGCGCCTGGGCCTCCTACAGACAATGCACTTTGATTTATTGCGCTATCTCAAATAGCACCCGAGATATCACCAGATATATATTGGATTTTTCCCTGACCCTGAGTGTCCGGCGCCATGAAACGGTGGTTTTCTTGGCCCCTGGTGGTCCGAGGTCGTTCCCGCTGCACAGATGCATGCGCCAGGGCCTCCTGCAGATAATTCATTTCGTTTATTTCGCTATCTCTAATAGCACCCGAGATATCACAAGATATATATTGGATTTTCCCCTGACCCTGAGTGTCCGGCCCCGTGAGTCGGTGTTTTTCTCGGCCCCTGGTGGTCCGAGGTCGTTCCCGCTGCCCGGATTCATGCGCCAGGGCCTCCTACAGACAATGCACTTTGGTTTATTGCGCTATCTCAAATACCACCCGAGATATCACCAGATATATATTGGATTTTCCCCTGACCCTGTGTGTCCGGCACAATGAGACTGTGGTTTTCTCGGCCCCTGGTGGTCCGAGGTCGTTCCCGCTGCACAGATTCATGCGCCAGGGCCTCCTACAGACAATGCACTTTGATTTATTGCGCTATCTGTAATAGCACCCGAGATATCACCAGATATATATTGGATTTTTCACTGACCCTGAGTGTCCGGCCCCATGAGACGGTGGTTTTCTCGGCCCCTGGTGATCCGAGGTCGTTCCCGCTGCACAGATTCATGCGCCGGGTCCTAATACAGACAATGCACTTTCATTTCTTGGGCTATCTGTAATAGCACCCGAGATATCACCAGATATATAATGGATTCTTCCCTGACCCTGAGTGTCCGGCCCCATGAGACGGTGGTTTTCTCGGCCCCTGGTGGTCCGAGGTCGTTCCCTCTGCACAGATTCATGCGCCAGGGCCTCCTACAGACAATGCACATTTATATATTACGCTATCTCTAATAGCACCCGAGATATCACCAGATATATATTGGATTTTTCCCTGACCCTGAGTGTCCGGCGCCATGAGACGGTGGTTTTCTTGGCCCCTGGTGGTCCGAGGTCGTTCCCGCTGCACAGATGCATGCGCCAGGGCCTCCTGCAGATAATTCACTTTGGTTTATTGCGCTATCTCTAATAGCACCCGAGATATCACCAGATATATATTGGATTTTCCCCTGACCCTGAGTGTCCGGCCCCATGAGACTGTGGTTTTCCCGGCCCCTGGTGGTCTGAGGTCGTTCCCGCTGCACAGATTCATGCGCCAGGGCCTCCTACCGACAATGCACTTTGATTTATTGGGCTATCTGTAATAGCACCCGAGATATCACCAGATAAATATTGGATTTTACCCTGACCCTGAGTGTGCGGCCCCATGAGACTGTGGTTTTCTCGGCCCCTGGTGGTCCGAGGTCGTTCCAGCTGGCCAGATTTATTCGCCTGGGCCTCCTACAGACAATGCACTTTGATTTATTGCGCTATCTGTAATAGCACCCGAGATATCACCAGATATATATTGGATTTTTCCCTGACCCTGAGTGTCCGGCCCCATGAGACGGTGGTTTACTCGGCCCCTGGTGGTCGGAGGTCGTTCCTGCTGGCCAGATTCATTCGCCTGGGCCTCCTACAGACAATGCACTTTGATTTATTGCGCTATCTCTAATAGCACCCGAGATATCACCAGATATTTGCTGGATTTTTACATGATCTTGGGTGACGGATTCCGAATATCTGTAATTTTCTCGGCCACTGGTGGTCCGAGGTCGTTCCTGCGGCACAGATTCATTCGCAAGGGCCTCCTACAGACAATGCACTTTGGTTTTTTGCGCTATCTGTAATTGCACCCGAGATATCACCAGATATATATTGGATTTTCCCCTGACCCTGAGTGTCCGGATCCATGAGACGGTGGTTTTCTCGGCCCCTGGTGGTCCGAGGTCGTTCCCGCTGCACAGATTCATTCGCCTGGGCCTCCTACAGACAATGCACTTTGATTTATTGCGCTATCTGTAATAGCACCCGAGATATCACCAGATATATATTGGATTTTTCCCTGACCCTGAGTGTCCGGCTCCATGAGACTGTGGTTTTCTCGGCCCCTGGTGGTCCGAGGTCGTTCCCGCTGACCAGATTCATTCGCCAGGGCCTCCTACAGACAATGCACTTTGGTTTATTGCGCTATCTCTAATAGCATCCGAGATATCACCAGATATTTGCTGGATTTTTACATGACCTTGGGTTAGGGATTCCGAATATCTGTAATTTTCTCGGCCACTGGTGGTCCGAGGTCGTTTCTGCGGCACAGAATCATTCGCAAGGGCCTCCTACAGACAATGCACTTTGGTTTATTGCGCTATCTGTAATAGCACCCGAGATATCACCAGATATATATTGGATTTTCCCCTGACCCTGAGTGTCCGGCCCCATGAGACTGTGGTTTTCGCGGCCCATGGTGGTCCGAGGTCGTTCCCGCTGGCCAGATTCATGCGCCTGGGCCTCCTACAGACAATGCACATTGATTTATTGCGCTATCTCAAATAGCACACGAGATATCACCAGATATATATTGGATTTTTCCCTGACCCTGAGTGTCCGGCGCCATGAGACGGTGGTTTTCTTGGCCCCTGGTGGTCCGAGGTCGTTCCCGCTGCACAGATGCATGCGCCAGGGCCTCCTTCAGATAATTCACTTTGGTTTATTGCGCTATCTCTAATATCACCCGAGATATCACCAGATATATATTGGATTTTCCCCTGACCCTGAGTGTCCGGACCCATTAGACGGTGGTTTTCTCGGCCCCTGGTGGTCCGAGGTCGTTCCCGCTGCCCAGATTCATGCGCCAGGGCCTCCTACAGACAGTGCACTTTGGTTTATTGCGATATCTGTAATAGCACCCGAGATATCACCAGATATATATTGGATTTTTCACTGACCCTGAGTGTCCGGCCCCATGAGACGGTGGTTTTCTCGGTCCCTGGTGTTCCGAGGTCGTTCCCGCTGCACAGATTCATGCGCCAGGGCCTCCTATAGACAATGCACTTTGATTTATTGCGCTATCTCTAATAGCACCCGAGATATCACCAGATATATATTGGATTTTTCCCTGACCCTGAGTGTCCGGCGCCATGAGACGGTGGTTTTCTTGGCCCCTGGTGGTCCGAGGTCGTTTCCGCTGCACAGATGCATGCGCCAAGGCCTCCTGCAGATAATTCACTTTGGTTTATTGCGCTATCTGTAATAGCACCCGAGATATCACCAGATATATGCTGGATTTTTACATGACCTTGGGTGACGGATTCCGAATATCTGTAATTTTCTCGGCCACTGGTGGTCCGAGGTCGTTCCTGCGGTACAGATTCATTCGCAAGGGCCTCCTACAGACAATGCACTTTGGTTTATTGCGCTATCTGTAATAGCACCCGAGATATCACCAGATATATATTGGATTTTCCCCTGACCCTGAGTGTCCGGCCCCATGAGACTGAGGTTTTCTCGGCCCCTGGTGGTTCGAGGTCGTTCCCGCTGGCCAGATTCATGCGCCTGGGCCTCCTACAGACAATGCACTTTGATTTATTGCGCTATCTCAAATAGCACCCGAGATATCACCAGATATATATTGGATTTTTCCCTGACCCTGAGTGTCCGGCGCCATGAAACGGTGGTTTTCTTGGCCCCTGGTGGTCCGAGGTCGTTCCCGCTGCACAGATGCATGCGCCAGGGCCTCCTGCAGATAATTCACTTCGTTTATTTCGCTATCTCTAATAGCACCCGAGATATCACCAGATATATATTGGATTTTCCCCTGACCCTGAGTGTCCGGCCCCGTGAGTCGTTGTTTTTCTCGGCCCCTGGTGGTCCGAGGTCGTTCCCGCTGCCCGGATTCATGCGCCAGGGCCTCCTACAGACAATGCACTTTGGTTTATTGCGCTATCTCAAATACCACCCGAGATATCACCAGATATATATTGGATTTTCCCCTGACCCTGTGTGTCCGGCACAATGAGACTGTGGTTTTCTCGGCCCCTGGTGGTCCGAGGTCGTTCCCGCTGCACAGATTCATGCGCCAGGGCCTCCTACAGACAATGCACTTTGATTTATTGCGCTATCTGTAATAGCACCCGAGATATCACCAGATATATATTGGATTTTTCACTGACCCTGAGTGTCCGGCCCCATGAGACGGTGGTTTTCTCGGCCCCTGGTGGTCCGAGGTCGTTCCCGCTGCACAGATTCATTCGCCTGAGCCTCCTACAGACAATGCACTTTGATTTATTGCGCTATCTGTAATAGCACCCGAGATATCACCAGATATATAATGGATTCTTCCCTGACCCTGAGTGTCCGGCCCCATGAGACTGTGGATTTCTCGGCCCCTGGTGGTCCGAGGTCGTTCCCTCTGCACAGATTCATGCGCCAGGGCCTCCTACAGACAATGCACATTTATATATTACGCTATCTCTAATAGCACCCGAGATATCACCAGATATATATTGGATTTTTCCCTGACCCTGAGTGTCCGGCGCCATGAGACGGTGGTTTTCTTGGCCCCTGGTGGTCCGAGGTCGTTCCCGCTGCACAGATGCATGCGCCAGGCCCTCCTGCAGATAATTCGCTTTGGTTTATTGCGCTATCTCTAATAGCACCCGAGATATCACCAGATATATATTGGATTTTCCCCTGACCCTGAGTGTCCGGCCCCATGAGACTGTGGTTTTCCCGGCCCCTGGTGGTCTGAGGTCGTTCCCGCTGCACAGATTCATGCGCCAGGGCCTCCTACCGACAATGCACTTTGATTTATTGGGCTATCTGTAATAGCACCCGAGATATCACCAGATAAATATTGGATTTTACCCTGACCCTGAGTGTCCGGCCCCATGAGACTGTGGTTTTCTCGGCCCCTGGTGGTCCGAGGTCGTTCCCGCTGCACAGATTCATTCGCCTGAGCCTCCTACAGACAATGCACTTTGATTTATTGCGCTATCTGTAATAGCACCCGAGATATCACCAGATATATATTGGATTCTTCCCTGACCCTGAGTGTCCGGCCCCATGAGACGGTGGTTTTCTCAGCCCCTGGTGGTCCGAGGTCGTTCCCGCTGCACAGATTCATGCGCCGGGGCCTAATACAGACAATGCACTTTGATTTATTGCGCTATCTCTAATAGCACCCGAGATATCACCAGATATATATTGGATTTTTCACTGACCCTGAGTGTCCGGCCCCATGAGACGGTGGTTTTCTCGGCCCCTGGTGATCCGAGGTCGTTCCCGCTGCACAGATTCATGCGCCGGGTCCTAATACAGACAATGCACTTTCATTTCTTGGGCTATCTGTAATAGCACCCGAGATATCACCAGATATATAATGGATTCTTCCCTGACCCTGATTGTCCGGCCCCATGAGACGGTGGTTTTCTCGGCCCCTGGTGGTCCGAGGTCGTTCCCGCTGCACAGATTCATTCGCCTGAGCCTCCTACAGACAATGCACTTTGATTTATTGCGCTATCTGTAATAGCACCCGAGATATCACCAGATATATATTGGATTCTTCCCTGACCCTGAGTGTCCGGCCCCATGAGACGGTGGTTTTCTCGGCCCCTGGTGGTCCGAGGTCGTTCGCGCTGCACAGATTCATGCGCCGGGGCCTAATACAGACAATGCACTTTGATTTCTTGGGCTATCTGTAATAGCACCCGAGATATCACCAGATATATATTGGATTTTTCCCTGACCCTGAGTGTCCGGCCCCATGAGACGGTGGTTTTCTCGGCCCCTGGTGGTCCGAGGTCGTTCCCGCTGCACAGATTCATGCGCCAGGGCCTCCTACAGACAATGCACTTTGATTTATTGTTCTATCTGTAATATAACCCGAGATATCACCAGAAATATATTGGATTTTTCCCTGACCCTGAGTGTCCGGCCCCATGAGACGGTTGTTGTCTCGGCCCCTGGTGGTCCGAGGTCATTCCCGCTGCACAGATTCATGCGCCAGGGTCTCCTGCAGACAATGCACTCTGATTTATTGTGCTATCTCTAATAGCACCCGAGATATCACCAGGTATATATTGGATTCTTCCCTGACCCTGAGTGTCCGACCCCATGAGACTGTGGTTTTCTCGGCCCCTGGTGGTCCGAGGTCGTTCCCTCTGCACAGATTCATGCTCCAGGGCCTCCTACAGACAATGCACATTTATTTATTACGCTATCTGTAATATCACCCGAGATACCACCAGATATATATTGGATTCTTCCCTGACCCTGAGTGTCCGGCCCCATGAGACGGTGGTTTTCTCGGCCCCTGGTGGTCCGAGGTCGTTCGCGCTGCACAGATTCATGCGCCGGGGCCTAATACAGACAATGCACTTTGATTTCTTGGGCTATCTGTAATAGCACCCGAGATATCACCAGATATATATTGGATTTTTCCCTGACCCTGAGTGTCCGGCCCCATGAGACGGTGGTTTTCTCGGCCCCTGGTGGTCCGAGGTCGTTCCCGCTGCACAGATTCATGCGCCAGGGCCTCCTACAGACAATGCACTTTGATTTATTGTTCTATCTGTAATATAACCCGAGATATCACCAGAAATATATTGGATTTTTCCCTGACCCTGAGTGTCCGGCCCCATGAGACGGTTGTTGTCTCGGCCCCTGGTGGTCCGAGGTCATTCCCGCTGCACAGATTCATGCGCCAGGGTCTCCTGCAGACAATGCACTCTGATTTATTGTGCTATCTCTAATAGCACCCGAGATATCACCAGGTATATATTGGATTCTTCCCTGACCCTGAGTGTCCGACCCCATGAGACTGTGGTTTTCTCGGCCCCTGGTGGTCCGAGGTCGTTCCCTCTGCACAGATTCATGCTCCAGGGCCTCCTACAGACAATGCACATTTATTTATTACGCTATCTGTAATATCACCCGAGATACCACCAGATATATATTGGATCTTTCACTGACCCTGAGTGTCCGGCCCCATGTGTCGGTGGTTTTCTCGGCCCCTGGTGGTCCCAGGTCGTTCCCGCTGCACAGATTCATGCACCAGGGCCTCCTACAAACAATGCACTTTGATTTATTGTTCTATCTGTAATATAACCCGTGATATCACCAGAAATATATTGGATTTTTCCCTGACCCTGACTGTCCGGCCCCATGAGACGGTGGTTTTCTCGGCCTCTGGTGGTCCGAGGTCGTTCCCGCTGCACAGATTCATGCGCCAGGGCCTGCTGCAGACAATGCACTTTGGTTTATTGCGTTATCTCCAATCGCACCCGAGATATCACCAGATATATATTGGATTTTTCCCTGACCCTGACAGTCCGGCCCCATGAGACTGTGATTTTCTCGGCCCCTGGTGGTCCGAGGTCGATCCCGGTGCACAGATTCATTCGCCTGGGCCTCCTACAGACAATGCACTTTGATTTATTGCGCTATCTGTAATAGCACCCGAGATATCACCAGATATATATTGGATTCTTCCCTGACCCTGAGTGTCCGGCCCCATGAGACGGTGGTTTTCTCGGCCCCTGGTGGTCCGAGGTCGTTCGCGCTGCACAGATTCATGCGCCGGGGCCTAATACAGACAATGCACTTTGATTTCTTGGGCTATCTGTAATAGCACCCGAGATATCACCAGATATATATTGGATTTTTCCCTGACCCTGAGTGTCCGGCCCCATGAGACGGTGGTTTTCTCGGCCCCTGGTGGTCCGAGGTCGTTCCCGCTGCACAGATTCATGCGCCAGGGCCTCCTACAGACAATGCACTTTGATTTATTGTTCTATCTGTAATATAACCCGAGATATCACCAGAAATATATTGGATTTTTCCCTGACCCTGAGTGTCCGGCCCCATGAGACGGTTGTTGTCTCGGCCCCTGGTGGTCCGAGGTCATTCCCGCTGCACAGATTCATGCGCCAGGGTCTCCTGCAGACAATGCACTCTGATTTATTGTGCTATCTCTAATAGCACCCGAGATATCACCAGGTATATATTGGATTCTTCCCTGACCCTGAGTGTCCGACCCCATGAGACTGTGGTTTTCTCGGCCCCTGGTGGTCCGAGGTCGTTCCCTCTGCACAGATTCATGCTCCAGGGCCTCCTACAGACAATGCACATTTATTTATTACGCTATCTGTAATATCACCCGAGATACCACCAGATATATATTGGATCTTTCACTGACCCTGAGTGTCCGGCCCCATGTGTCGGTGGTTTTCTCGGCCCCTGGTGGTCCCAGGTCGTTCCCGCTGCACAGATTCATGCACCAGGGCCTCCTACAAACAATGCACTTTGATTTATTGTTCTATCTGTAATATAACCCGTGATATCACCAGAAATATATTGGATTTTTCCCTGACCCTGACTGTCCGGCCCCATGAGACGGTGGTTTTCTCGGCCTCTGGTGGTCCGAGGTCGTTCCCGCTGCACAGATTCATGCGCCAGGGCCTGCTGCAGACAATGCACTTTGGTTTATTGCGTTATCTCCAATCGCACCCGAGATATCACCAGATATATATTGGATTTTTCCCTGACCCTGACAGTCCGGCCCCATGAGACTGTGATTTTCTCGGCCCCTGGTGGTCCGAGGTCGATCCCGGTGCACAGATTCATTCGCCTGGGCCTCCTACAGACAATGCACTTTGGTTTATTGCGCTATCTCTAATAGCACCCGAGATATCACCAGATATAAATTGGATTTTTCCCTGACCCTGAGTGTCCGACCCCATGAGACAGTGGTTTTCTCGGCTCCTGGTGTCCGAGGTCGTTCCCGCTGCACAGGTTCATGCGCCAGGGCCTCCTGCAGATAATTCACTTTGGTTTATTGCGCTATCTCTAATAGCACCCGAGATATCACCAGATATATATTGGATTTTTCCCTGACACTGAGTGTCCGACCCCGTGAGACTGTGGTTTTCTCGGCCCCTGGTGGTCCGAGGTACTTCCCGCTGCACAGATTCATGCGCAAGGTCCTCCTACAGACAATGCACTTTGATTTATTGCGCTATCTGTAATAGCACTCGAGATATAACCAGATATATATTGGATTTTTCACTGACCCGGAGTGTCCGGCCCCATGAGACGGTGGTTTTCTCGGCCCCTGGTGGTCCGAGGTCGTTCCCGTTGCACAGATTCATGCGGCAGGGCCTCCTGCAGATATTTCACTTTGGTTTATTGCGCTATCTCTAATAGCACCCGAGATATCACCAGATATATATTGGATTTTACCCTGACCCTGAGTGTCCGGCCCCATGAGACTGTGGTTTTCTCGGCCCCTGGTGGTCCGAGATCGTTCCCGCTGCACAGATTCATGCGCCAGGGCCTCCTACAGACAATGCACTTTGATTTATTGCGCTATCTGCAATAGCACCCGAGCTATCACCAGATATATATTGGATTTTTCCCTGACCCTGAGTGCCCGGCCCCATGCGTCGGTGGTTTTCTCGGCCCCTGGGGGTCCGAGATCGATCTCGCTGCACAGGTTCAAGCGCTAGAGCCTCCTGCAGATAATGCACTTTGATTTATTGCGCTATCTGTAATAGCACCCGAGATATCACCAGATATATATTGGATTTTACCCTGACCCTGAGTGTCCGGCCCCATGAGACTGTGGTTTTCTCGGCCCCTGGTGGTCCGAGGTCGTTCCCGCTGCACAGATGCATGCGCCAGGGCCTCCTGCAGATAAGTCACTTTGATTTATCGCGCTATCTCTAATAGCACCCGAGATATCACCAGATATATATTGGATTTTTCCCCGACCCAGAGTGTCCGGCCCCATGAGACGGTGGTTTTCTCGGCCCCTGGTGGTCAGAGGTCGTTCCCGCTGCACAGATTCATTTGCCAGGGCCTCCTACAGATAATGCACTTTGATTTATTGCGCTATCTGTAATAGCACCCGAGATATCACCAGATATATGTTGGATTTTTCCATGACCCTGAGTGTCCGGCCCCATGAGACGGTGGTTTTCTCGGCCCCTGGTGGTCCGAGGTCGTTCCCGCTGCACAGATTCATGCACCGGGGCCTAATACAGACAATGCACTTTGATTTCTTGGGCTATCTGTAATAGCACCCGAGATATCACCAGATATATATTGGATTTTTCCCTGACACTGAGCGTCCGGCCCCATGAGGCGGTGGTTTTCTCGGCCCCTGGTGGTCCGAGGTCGTTCCCGCTGCACAGATTCATGCGCCAGGGCCTCCTGCAGATAATTCACTTTGATTTATTGTTCTATCTGTAATATAACCCGAGATATCACCAGATATATATTGGATTTTTACCTGACCCTGAGTGCCCGGCCCCATGTCTCGGTGATTTTCTCGGACCCTGGTGGTCCAAGGTCGTTCCCTCTGCACAGATTCATGCGCCAGGGCCTCCTGCAGAAAATGCACTTTGATTTATTGCGCTATCTCTAATAACACCCGAGATATCACCAGATACATGCTGGATTTATACATGACCTTGGGTGACGGATTCCGAATATCTGTAATTTTCTCGGCCCCTGGTGGTCCGAGGTCGTTCCTGCTGCACAGATTCATTCGCCAGTGCCTCCTACAGACAATGCACTTTGACTTATTGCGCTATCTCTAATAGCACCCGAGATATCACCAGATATATATTGGATCTTTCACTGACCCTGAGTGTCCGGCCCCATGAGACGGTGGTTTTCGCGGCCCCTGGTGGTCCGAGGTTTTTCCGGCTGCACAGATTCATGCGCCGGGGCCTCCTACAGACAATGCACTTTGATTTATTGCGCTATCTGTAATAGCACCCGAGATAACACCAGATATATATTGGATTTTCGCCTGACCCTGAGTGTCCGGCCCCATGAGACTGTGGTTTTCTCGGCCCCTGGTGGTCCGAGGTCGTTCCCTCTGCCCAGATTGATGCGCCACGGCCTCCTACAGACAGTGCACTTTGATTTATTGCGCTATCTGTAATAGCACCCGAGAAAGCTCCATATATATGCTGGATTTTTACATGACTTTGGGTGGCGGATACCGAAAATCTGTAATTTTCTCGGCCTCTGGTGGTCCGAGGTCGTTCCCGCTGCACAGAATCATGAGCCAGGGCTTCCTGCAGACAATGCACTTTGATTTATCGCGCTATCTCTAATAGCACCCGAGATATCACCAGATATATGCTGGATTTTTACATGACCTTGGGTGACGGATTCCGAATATCTGTAATTTTCTCGGACCCTGGTGATCCGAGGTCGTTCCTGCTGCACAGATTGATGCGCCTGGGCCTCCGGCACATAATTCACTTTGGTTTATTGCGCTATCCCTAATAGCACCCGATATGTCGCCAGATATATATTGGATTTTTCCCTGACCCTGAGTGTCCGGACCCATGAGACTGTGGTTTTCTCGGCCCCTGGTGGTCCGAGGTCGTTCCCGCTGGCCAGATGCATGCGCCAGGGTCTCCTACAGACCCTGCACTTTGATTTATTGCGCTATCTGTAATAGCACCCGAGATATCGCCAGATATATATTGGATTTTCCCCTGAGCCTGAGTGTCCGGCCCCGTTAGACGGTGATTTTCTCGGCCCCTGGTGGTCCGAGGTCGTTCCCGCTGCCCAGATTCATGCGGCAGGGCCTCCTACAGACAGTGCACTTTGATTTATTGCGCTATCTGTAATAGCACCCGAGAAAGCTCCATATATATGCTGGATTTTTACATGACCTAGGGTGACGGATTCCGAATATCAGTAATTTTCTCGGCCCCTGTTGGTCCGAGGTCGTTCCTGCTGCACAGATTCATTCGCCAGTGCCTCCTACAGACAATGCACTTTGATTTATTGCGCTATCTGTAATAGCACCCGAGATATCACCAGATATATATTGGATATTTCCCTCACCCTGCGTGTCCGGCCCCATGAGACGGTGGTTTTCTCGGCCCCTGGTGGTCCTAGGTCGTTCCCGCTGCACAGATTCATGCGCCAGGGCCTCTTGCGGATAATTCACTTTGGTTTATTGCGCTATCTCTAATAGCGCCCGAGATATCACAAGATATATGCTGGATTTTTACATGACCTTGGATGACGGATTCCGAATATCTGTAATTTTCTCGGCCACTGGTGGTCCGAGGTCGTTCCTGCTGCACAGATTCATTCATCAGTGCCTCCTACAGACAATGCACTTTGATTTATTGCGCTATCCGTAATAGCACCCGAGATATCACCAGATATATATTGGATTTTCTCCTGACCCTGAGTGTCCGGCCCCATGAGACGGTGGTTTTCTCGGACCCTGGTGGTCCGAGGTAGTTCCCGCTGGCCAGATTCATTCGCCAGTGCCTCCTACAGACAATGCACTTTGATTTATTGCGCTATCTGTAATAGCACCCGAGATATCACCAGATATATATTGGATTTTCTCCTGACCCTGAGTGTCCGGCCCCATGAGACGGTGGTTTTCTCGGACCCTGGTGGTCCGAGGTAGTTCCCGCTGGCCAGATTCATGCGACAGGGCCTCCTACAGACAATGCATTTTGATTTTTTGCGCTATCTCTAATAGCACCCGAGATATCACCACATATATATTGGATTTTTCCCCGACCCTGAGTGTCCGGCCCCATGAGACGGTTGTTTTCTCGGCCGCTGGTGGTCCGAGATCGTTCCCGCTGCCCAGATTCATGCGCCACGGCCTCCTACAGACAATGCACTTTGATTTATTGCGCTATCTGTGATAGCACCCGAGATATCACCAGATATATATTGGATATTTCCCTCACCCTGAGTATCCAGCCCCATGAGACGGTGGTTTTCTCGGCCCCTGGTGGTCCGTGGTCGTTCCCGCTGCACAGATTCATGCGCCAGGGCCTCCTGCAGATAATTCACTTTCGTTTATTGCTCTATCTCTAATAGCACCCGAGATATCACCAGATATATATTGGATTTTTCCCTTACCCTGAATGTCCGGCCCCATGAGACGGTGGTTTTCTCGGAACCTGGTGGTCCTAGGTCGTTCCCGCTGCACAGATGCATGCGCCAGGGCCTCCTGCAGATAATTCCATTTGGCTTATTGCGCTATCTCTAATAGCACCCGAGATATCACCAGATATATATTGGATTTTCCCCAGACCCTGAGTGGCCGGCCCCATGAGACGGTGGTCTTCTCGGTCCCTGGTGGTCCGAGGTCGTTCCCGCTGCCCTGATTCATGCGCCACGGCCTCCTACTGACAATGCACTTTGATTTATTGCGCTATCTGTAATAGCACCCGAGATATCACCAGATATATATTGGATTTTTCCCTGACCCTGAGTGTCCGGCCCCATGAGTCTGCGGTTTTCTCGGCCCCTGGTGGTCCGAGGTCGTTCCCGCTGCACACATTCATGCGCCAGGGCCTCCTGCAGATGATTCACTTTGATTTATCGCGCTATCTCTAATAGCACCCGAGATATCACCAGATATATGCTGGATTTTTACATGACCTTGGGTGACGGATTCCGAATATCTGTAATTTTCTCGGCCACTGGTGGTCCGAGGTCGTTCCTGCTGCACAGATTCATTCATCAGTGCCTCCTACAGACAATGCACTTTGATTTATTGCGCTATCCGTAATAGCACCCGAGATATCACCAGATATATATTGGATTTTCCCCTGACCCTGAGTGTCCGGCCCCATGAGACTGTGGTTTTCTCGGCCCCTAGTGGTCCGAGGTCGTTCCCGCTGCACAGATTCATGCGCCTGGGACTCCTACAGACAACGCACTTTGATTTATTGCGCTATCTGTAATAGCACCCGAGATATCACCAGATATATATTGGATTTACGCCTGACCCTGAGTGTCCGGTCCCATGAGACGGTGGTTTTCTCGGACCCTGGTGGTCCGAGGTCGTTCCCGCTGCACAGATTCATGCGCCAGGGCCTCCTACAGACAGTGCACTTTGATTTATTGCGCTATCTGTAATAGCACCCGAGAAAGCTGCATATATATGCTGGATTTTTACATGACTTTGGGTGGCGGATACCGAAAATCTGTAATTTTCTCGGCCTCTGGTGGTCCGAGGTCGTTCCCTCTGCACAGATTCATGCGCCAGGGCCTCCTACGGACAATGCACTTTGATTTATTGCGCTATCTGTAATAGCACCCGAGATATCACCGGATATATATTAGATTTTTCCCTGACCCTGAGTGTCCGGCCCCATGAGACGGTGGTTTACTCGGCCGCTGGTGGTCCGAGGTCGTTCCCGCTGGCCAGACTCATGCGCCAGGGCCTCCTACAGACAATGCACTTTGATTTATTGCGCTATCTGTAATAGCACCCGAGATATCACCAGATATATATTGGATTTTTCCCCGACCCTGAGTGTCCGTCCCCATGAGACGGTTGTTTTCTCGGCCGCTGGTGGTCCGAGGTCGTTCCCGCTGCACAGAATCATGCGCCAGGGCCTCCTACAGACAATGCACTTTGATTTATTGCGCTATCTGTAATAGCACCCGAGATATCACCCGATATATATTGGATTTTCCCCTGACCCTGAGTGTCCGGCCCCATGAGACGGTGGTCTTCTCGGCCCCTGGTGGTCCGAGGTCGTTCCCGCTGCCCAGTTTCATGCGCCAGGGCCTCCTACAGACAGTGCACTTTGATTTATTGCGCTATCTGTAATAGCACCCGAGAAAGCTCCATATATATGCTGGATTTTTACATGACTTTGGGTGGCGGATACCGAAAATCTGTAATTTTCTCGGCCCCTGGTGGTCCGACGTCGTTCCCGCTGCACAGAATCATGCGCCAGGGCCTCCTACAGACAATGCACTTCGATTTATTGCGCTATCTCTAATAGCACCCGAGATATCACCAGATATATATTGGATTTTCCCCAGACCCTGAGTGGCCGGCCCCATGAGACGGTGGTCTTCTCGGCCCCTGGTGGTCCAAGGTCGTTCCCGCTGCCCAGATTCATGCGTCACGGCTTCCTTCTGACAATGCACTTTGATTTATTGCGCTATCTGTAATAGCACCCGAGATATCACCAGATATATATTGGATATTTCCCTCACCCTGAGTGTCCAGCCCCATGAGACGGTGGTTTTCTCGGCCCCTGGTGGACCGAGGTCGTTCCCGCTGCACAGATTCATGCGCCAGGGCCTCCTGCAGATAATTCACTTTGGTTTATTGCGCTATCTCTAATAGCGCCCGAGATATCACCAGATATATATTGGATTTTTCCCTGACCCTGAGTGTCCGGCCCCATGAGACTGCGGTTTTCTCGGCCCCTGGTGGTCCGAGGTCGTTCCCGCTGCACACATTCATGCGCCAGGGCCTCCTGCAGATAATTCACTTTGATTTATCGCGCTATCTCTAATAGCACCCGAGATATCACCAGATATATGCTGGATTTTTACATGACCTTGGGTGACGGATTCCGAATATCTGTAATTTTCTCGGCCCCTGGTGGTCCTAGGTCGTTCCCGCTGCACAGATGCATGCGCCAGGGCCTCCTGCAGATAATTCCCTTTGGCTTATTGCGCTATCTCTAATAGCACCGGAGATATCACCAGATATATATTGGATTTTCCCCTGACTCTGGGTGTCCGGCCCCATGAGACGGTGGTTTTCTCGGCCCCAGGTGGTCCGAGGACGCTCCCGCTTCCCAGATTCAGGCGCCAGGGCCTCCTGCAGATAAATCACTTGGTTTATTGCGCTATCTCTAATAGCACCCGAGATATCACCAGATATATATTGGATTTTCCCCTGACCCTGAGTGTCCGGCCCCATGAGACTGTGGTTTTCTCGGCCCCTAGTGGTCCGAGGTCGTTCCCGCTGCACAGATTCATGCGCCAGGGCCTTCTACAGACAACGCACTTTGATTTATTGCGCTCTCTGTAATAGCACCCGAGATATCACCAGATATATATTGGATTTTCCCCTGACCCTGAGTGTCCGGCCACATGAGACGGTGGTTTTCTCGGCCCCTGGTGGTCCTAGGTCGTGCCCGCTGTACAGATGCATGCGCCAGGGCCTCCTGCAGATAATTTTCTTTGGCTTATTGCGCTATCTCTAATAGCACCCGAGATATCACCAGATATATGCTGGATTTTTACATGACCTTGGGTGACGGATTCCGAATATCAGTAATTTTCTCGGCCCCTGTTGGTCCGAGGTCGTTCCTGCTGCACAGATTCATTCGCCAGTGCCTCCTACAGACAATGCACTTTGATTTATTGCGCTATCTGTAATAGCACCCGAGATATCACCAGATATATATTGGATTTTCCCCTGACCCTGAGTGTCCGGCCCCATGAGACGGTGGTTTTCTCGGACCCTGGTGGTCCGAGGTAGTTCCCGCTGGCCAGATTCATGCGACAGGGCCTCCTACAGACAATGCATTTTGATTTTTTGCGCTATCTCTAATAGCACCCGAGATATCACCAGATATATATTGGATTATTCCCCGACCCTGAGTGTCCGGCCCCATGAGACGGTTGTTTTCTCGGCCGCTGGTGGTCCGTGGTCGTTCCCGCTGCACAGATTCATGCGCCAGGGCCTCCTGCAGATAATTCACTTTCGTTTATTGCTCTATCTCTAATAGCACCCGAGATATCACCAGATATATATTGGATTTTTCCCTTACCCTGAGTGTCCGGCCCCATGAGACGGTGTTTTTCTCGGCCCCTGGTGGTCCTAGGTCGTTCCCGCTGCACAGATGCATGCGCCAGGGCCTCCTGCAGATAATTCCATTTGGCTTATTGCGCTATCACTAATAGCACCCGAGATATCACCAGATATATATTGGATTTTCCCCAGACCCTGAGTGGCCGGCCCCATGAGACGGTGGTCTTCTCGGCCCCTGGCGGTCCGAGGTCGTTCCCGCTGCCCTGATTCATGCGCCACGGCCTCCTACTGACAATGCACTTTGATTTATTGCGCTATCTCTAATAGCACCCGAGATATCACCAGATATATATTGGATATTTCCCTCACCCTGAGTGTCCAGCCCCATGAGACGGTGGTTTTCTCGGCCCCTGGTGGACCGAGGTCGTTCCCGCTGCACAGATTCATGCGCCAGGGCCTCTTGCGGATAATTCACTTTGGTTTTTGCGCTATCTCTAATAGCGCCCGAGATATCACCAGATATATATTGGATTTTTCCCTGACCCTGCGTGACCGGCCCCATGAGTCTGCGGTTTTCTCCGCCCCTGGTGGTCCGAGGTCGTTCCCGCTGCACACATTCATGCGCCAGGGCCTCCTGCAGATGATTCACTTTGATTTATCGCGCTATCTCTAATAGCACCCGAGATATCACCAGATATATATTGGATTTTTCCCTGACCCTGAGTGTCCGGCCCCATGAGTCTGCGGTTTTCTCGGCCCCTGGTGGTCCGAGGTCGTTCCCGCTGCACACATTCATGCGCCAGGGCCTCCTGCAGATGATTCACTTTGATTTATCGCGCTATCTCTAATAGCACCCGAGATATCACCAGATATATATTGGATTTTCCACTGACCCTGAGTGTCCGGCCCCATGAGACTGTGGTTTTCTCGGCCCCTAGTGGTCCGAGGTAGTTCCCGCTGCACAGAATCATGCGCCAGAGCCTCCTACAGACAACGCACTTTGATTTATTGCGCTATCTCTAATAGCGCCCGAGATATCACCAGATATATATTGGATTTTTCCCTGACCCTGAGTGTCCGGCCCCATGAGACGGTGGTTTTCTCGGCCCCTGGTGGTCCGAGGTCGTTCCCGCTGCCCAGATTCATGCGCCAGGGCCTCCTACAGACAGTGCACTTTGATTTATTGCGCTATCTGTAATAGCACCCGAGAAAGCTCCATATATATGCTGGATTTTTACATGACTTTGGGTGGCGGATACCGAAAATCTGTAATTTTCTCGGCCTCTGGTGGTCCAAGGTCGTTCCCTCTGCACAGATTCATGCGCCAGGGCCTCCTACGGACAATGCACTTTGATTTATTGCGCTATCTGTAATAGCACCCGAGATATCACCGGATATATATTGGAATTTTCCCTGACCCTGAGTGTCCGGCCCCATGAGACGGTGGTTTACTCGGCCCCTGGTGGTCGGAGGTCGTTCCCGCTGCACAGATGCATGCGCCAGGGCCTCCTGCAGATAATTCACTTTGGTTTATTGCGCTATCTCTAATAGCACCCGAGATATCACCAGATATATATTGGATTTTTCCCTGACCCTGAGTGTCCGGCCCCATGAGACGGTGGTTTTCTCGGCCCCTGGTCGTCCGAGGTCGTTCCCGCTGCCGAGATTCATGCGCCAGGGCCTCCTACAGACAGTGCACTTTGATTTATTGCGCTATCTGTAATAGCACCCGAGAAAGCTGCATATATATGCTGGATTTTTACATGACTTTGGGTGGCGGATACCGAAAATCTGTAATTTTCTCGGCCTCTGGTGGTCCGATGTCGTTCCCTCTGCACAGATTCATGCGCCAGGGCCTCCTACGGACAATGCACTTTGATTTATTGCGCTATCTCTAATAGCGCCCGAGATATCACCAGATATATATTGGATTTTCCCTTGACCCTGAGTGTCCGGCCACATGAGACGGTGGTTTTCTCGGCCCCTGGTGGTCCTAGGTCGTTCCCGCTGCACAGATGCATGCGCCAGGGCCTCCTGCAGATAATTCCCTTTGGCTTATTGCGCTATCTCTAATAGCACCCGAGATATCACCAGATATATATTGGATTTTCCCCTGACCCTGAGTGGCCGGCCCCATGAGACGGTGGTCTTCTCGGCCCCTGGTGGTCCGAGGTCGTTCCCGCTGCCCAGATTCATGCGCCAGTGCCTCCTACAGACAATGCACTTTGATTTATTGCTCTATCTCTAATAGCACCCGAGATATCACCAGATATATATTGGATTTTCCCCAGACCCTGAGAGGCCGGCCCCATGGGACGGTGGTCTTCTCGGCCCCTGGTGGTCCGAGGTCGTTCCCGCTGCCCAGATTCATGCGCCACGGCCTCCTACTGACAATGCACTTTGATTTATTGCGCTATCTGTAATAGCACCCGAGATATCACCAGATATATATTGGATATTTCCCTCACCCTGAGTGTCCAGCCCCATGAGACGGTGGTTTTCTCGGCCCCTGGTGGACCGAGGTCGTTCCCGCTGCACAGATTCATGCGCCTGGGCCTCTTGCAGATAATTCACTTTGGTTTATTGCGCTATCTCTAATAGCACCCGAGATATCACCAGATATATATTGGATTTTCCCCTGACCCTGAGTGTCCGGCCCCATGAGACTGTAGTTTTCTCGGCCCCTGGTGGTCCTAGGTCGTCCCCGCTGCACAGATTCATGCGCCAGGGCCTCCTACAGACAATGCACTTTGATTTATTGCGTTATCTGTAATAGCACCCGAGATATCACCACATATATATTGGATTTTTCCCTGACCCAGAGTGTCCGGCCACCTCGAGACGGTGGTTTTCTCGGCCCCTGGTGGTCCGAGGTCGTTCCCGCTGCACAGCTTCAGGCGCCAGGGCCTCCTGCAGATAACTCACTTTGGTTTATTGCGCTATCTCTAATAGCACCCGAGATATCACCAGATATATATTGGATTTTTCCCTGACCCTGAGTGTCCGGCCCCATGAGACGGTGGTTTTCTCGGCCCCTGGTGGTCCGAGGTCGTTCCCGCTGCACAGATTCATGCGCCAGGGCCTCCTACAGGTAATTCACTTTGGTTTATTGCGCTATCTGTGATAGCACCCGAGATATCACCAGATATATATTGGATTTTTCCCTGACCCTGAGTGTCCGGCCCCATGAGACTGTGGTTTTCTCGGCCCCTGGTGGTCCGAGGTCGTTCCCGCTGCACACGTTCATGCGCCAGGGTCTCCTGCAGACAATACACTTTGATTTATTGCGCTATCTGTAATAGCACCCGAGATATCACCAGATCTATATTGGATTTTCCCCTGACCCTGAGTGTCCGGCCCCATGAGACTGTGGTTTTCTCGGCCCCTGGTGGTCCGAGGTCGTTCCCGCTGCACAGATTCATGCGCCAGGGCCTCCTACAGACAATGCACTTTGATTTATTGCTCTATCTGTAATAGCACCCGAGATATCACCAGATATATATTGGATTTTCCCCTGACCCTGAGTGTCCGGCCCCATGAGACTGTGGTTTTCTCGGCCCCTGGTGGTCCGAGGTCGTTCCCGCTGCACAGATTCATGCGCCAGGGCCTCCTACAGACAATGCACTTTGATTTATTGCGCTATCTGTTATAGCACCCGAGATATCACCAGATATATATTGGATTTTACCCTGACCCTGAGTGTCCGGCCCCATGAGACGGTCGTTGTCTTGGCCCCTGGAGGTCCGACGACGTTCCCGCTGCACAGATTCATGCGCCAGGGCCTCCTACAGGTAATTCACTTTGGTTTATTGCGCTATCTGTGATAGCACCCGAGATATCACCAGATCTATATTGGATTTTCCCCTGACTCTGAGTGCCCGGCCCCATGAGACTGTGGTTTTCTCGGCCCCTGGTGGTCCGAGGTCGTTCCCGTTGAACAGATTCATGCGCCAGGGCCTCCTACAGGTAATGCACTTTCATTTATTGCGCTATCTGTAATAGCACCCGAGATATCACCAGATATATATTGGATTTTCCCCTGACCCTGAGTGTCCGGCCCCATGAGACTGTAGTTTTCTCGGCCCCTGGTGGTCCTAGGTCGTCCCCGCTGCACAGATTCATGCGCCAGGGCCTCCTACAGACAATGCACTTTGATTTATTGCGTTATCTGTAATAGCACCGAGATATCACCACATATATATTGGATTTTTCCCTGACCCGAGTGTCCGGCCCCCTCGAGACGGTGGTTTTCTCGGCCCCTGGTGGTCCGAGGTCGTTCCCGCTGCACAGATTCATGCGCCAGGGCCTCCTACAGACAATGCACTTTGATTTATTGCGCTATCTCTAATTGCACCCGAGATATCACCAGATCTATATTGGATTTTCCACTGACCCTGAGTGTCCGGCCCCATGAGACTGTGGTTTTCTCGGCCCCTGGTGGTCCGAGGTCGTTCCCGTTGCACAGATTCATGCGCCAGGGCCTCCTGCAGATAATTCACTTTGGTTTATTGCGCTATCTCTAATAGCACCCGAGATATCACCAGATATATATTGGATTTTTCACTGACCCTGAGCGTCCGGCCCCATGAGACGGTCGTTTTCTCGGCCCCTGGTGGTCCGAGGTCGTTCCCGCTGCACACGTTCATGCGCCAGGGTCTCCTGCAGACAATACACTTTGATTTATTGCGCTATCTGTAATAGCACCCGAGATATCACCAGATCTATATTGGATTTTCCCCTGACCCTGAGTGTCCGGCCCCATGAGACTGTGGTTTTCTCGGCCCCTGGTGGTCCGAGGTCGTTCCCGCTGCACAGATTCATCCGCCAGGGCCTCCTACAGACAATGCACTTTGATTTATTGCGCTATCTGTAATAGCACCCGAGATATCACCAGATATATATTGGATTTTACCCTGACCCTGAGTGTCCGGCCCCATGAGACGGTCGTTGTCTTGGCCCCTGGAGGTCCGACGACGTTCCCGCTGCACAGATTCATGCGCCAGGGCCTCCTACAGGTAATTCACTTTGGTTTATTGCGCTATCTGTGATAGCACCCGAGATATCACCAGATCTATATTGGATTTTCCCCTGACTCTGAGTGCCCGGCCCCATGAGACTGTGGTTTTCTCGGCCCCTGGTGGTCCGAGGTCGTTCCCGTTGCACAGATTCATGCGCCAGGGCCTCCTACAGGTAATGCACTTTCATTTATTGCGCTATCTGTAATAGCACCCGAGATATCACCAGATATATATTGGATTTTTCACTGACCCTGAGTGACCGGCCCCATGAGACGCTAGTTTTCTCGGCCCCTGGTGGTCCGAGGTCGTTCTCGCTGCACAGAATCATGCGCCAGGGCCTCCTGCAGATAATTCACTTTGGTTTATTGCGCTATCTCTAATAGCACCCGAGTTATCACCAGATATATATTGGATTTTCCCCTGACCCTGAGTGTCCGGCCCCATGAGACTGTGGTTTTCTCGGCCCCTGGTGGTCCGAGGTCGTTCCCGCTGCACAGATTCATGCGCCAGGACCTCCTACAGACAATGCACTTTGATTTATTGCGCTATCTGTAATAGCACCCGACATATCACCAGATATATATTGGATTTTACCCTGACCCTGAGTGTCCGGCCCCATGAGACGGTCCTTGTCTCCGCCCCTGGCGGTCCGAGGACGTCCCCGCTGCACAGATTCATGCGCCACGGCCTCCTACAGGTAATGCACTTTGATTTATTGCGCTATCTGTTATAGCACCCGAGATATCACCAGATATATATTGGATTTTACCCTGACCCTGAGTGTCCGGCCCCATGAGACGGTAGTTTTCTCGGCCCCTGGTGGTCCGAGGTCGTTCTCGCTGCACAGAATCATGCGCCAGGGACTCCTGCAGATAATTCACTTTGGTTTATTGCGCTATCTCTAATAGCACCCGAGATATCACCAGATCTATATTGGATTTTCCCCTGACCCTGAGTGTCCGACCCCATGAGACTGTGGTTTTCTCGGCCCCTGGTGGTCCGAGGTCGTTCCCGTTGCACAGATTCATGCGCCAGGGCCTCCTGCAGATAATTCACCTTGGTTTTTTGCGCTATCTCTAATAGCACCCGAGATATCACCAGATATATATTGGATTTTCCCCTGACCCTGAGTGTCCGGCCCCATGATACTGTAGTTTTCTCGGCCCCTGGTGGTCCTAGGTCGTTCCCGCTGCACAGATTCAGGCGCCAGGGCCTCCTACAGACAATGCACTTTGATTTATTGCGTTATCTGTAATAGCACCCGAGATATCACCACATATATATTGGATTTTTCCCTGACCCAGAGTGTCCGGCCCCCTCGAGACGGTGGTTTTCTCGGCCCCTGGTGGTCCGAGGTCGTTCCCGCTGCACAGCTTCAGGCGCCAGGGCCTCCTGCAGATAATTCACTTTGGTTTATTGCGCTATCTCTAATAGCGCCCGAGATATCACCAGATATATATTGGATTTTTCCCTGACCCTGAGTGTCCGGCCCCATGAGACTGCGGTTTTCTCGGCCCCTGGTGGTCCGAGGTCGTTCCCGCTGCACACATTCATGCGCCAGGGCCTCCTGCAGATAATTCACTATGGTTTATTGCGCTATCTCTAATAGCACCCGAGATATCACCAGATATATATTGGATTTTGCCCTGACCCTGAGTGTCCGGCCCCATGAGACTGTGGTTTTCTCGGCCCCTGGTGGTCCGAGGTCGTTCCCGCTGCACAGATTCATGCGCCAGGGCCTCCTACAGACAATGCACTTTGATTTATTGCGCTATCTGTTATAGCACCCGAGATATCACCAGATATATATTGGATTTTACCCTGACCCTGAGTGTCCGGCCCCATGAGACGGTCGTTGTCTCGGCCCCTGGAGGTCCGACGACGATCCCGCTGCACAGATTCATGCGCCAGGGCCTCCTACAGGTAATGCACTTTGATTTATTGCGCTATCTGTGATAGCACCCGAGATATCACCAGATCTATATTGGATTTTCCCCTGACTCTGAGTGCCCGGCCCCATGAGACTGTGGTTTTCTCGGCCCCTGGTGGTCCGAGGTCGTTCCCGTTGCACAGATTCATGCGCCAGGGCCTCCGGCAGATAATTCACCTTGGTTTATTGCGCTATCTCTAATAGCACCCGAGATATCACCAGATATATATTGGATTTTTCACTGACCCTGAGCGTCCGGACCCATGAGACGGTCGTTTTCTCGGCCCCTGGTGGTCCGAGGTCGTTCCCGCTGCACCGGTTCATGCGCCAGGGTCTCCTGCAGACAATGCACTTTGATTTATTGCGCTATCTGTAATAGCACCCGAGATATCACCAGATATATATTGGATTTTCCCCTGACCCTGAGTGTCCGGCCCCATGAGACTGTGGTTTTCTCGGCCCCTGGTGGTCCGAGGTCGTTCCCGCTGCACAGATTCATGCGTCAGGGCCTCCTGCAGACAATGCACTTTGATTTATCGAGCTATCTCTAATGGCACCCGAGATATCACCAGATATATATTGGATTTTTCACTGACCCTGAGTGTGCGGCCCCATGAGACGGTGTTTTTCTCGGACCCTGGTGGTCCGAGGTCGTTCCCGCTGCACAGATTCATGCACCAGGGCCTCCTGCAGATAATACACTTTGATTTATTGCGCTATCTGTAATAGCACCCGAGATATCACCAGATATATATTGGATTTTCCCCTGACCCTGAGTGTCCGGCCCCATGAGACTGTGGTTTTCTCGGCCCCTGGTGGTCCGAGGTCGTTCCCGCTGCACAGATTCATGCGCCAGGGCCTCCTACAGACAATGCACTTTGATTTATTGCGCTATCTCTAATAGCACCCGAGATATCACCAGATATATACTGAGATTTTCCCCTGACCCTGAGTGTCCGGCCCCATGAGACTGTGGTTTTCTCGGCCCCTGGTGGTCCGAGGTCGTTCCCGCTGCACAGATTCATGCGCCAGGGCCCCCTGCAGATAATTCACTTTGGTTTATTGCGCTATCTCTAATAGCACCCGAGATATCACCAGATATATATTGGATTTTACCCTGACCCTGAGTGTCCGGCCCCATGAGACTGTGCTTTTCTCGGCCCCTGGTGGTCCGAGGTCGTTCCCGCTGCACACATTCATGCGCCAGGGCCTCCTACAGACAATGCACTTTGATTTATAGCGCTATCTGTAATAGCACCCGAGATATCACCAGATATATATTGGATTTTCCCCTGACCCTGAGTGTCCGGCCCCATGAGACTGTGGTTTTCTCGGCCCCTGGTGGTCCGAGGTCGTTCCCGCTGCACAGATTCATGCGCCAGGGCATCCTGCAGATAATTCACTTTGGTTTATTGCGCTATCTCTAATAGCACCCGAGATATCACCAGATATATATTGGATTTTCCCCTGACCCTGAGTGTCCGGCCCCATGAGACTGTGGTTTTCTCGGCCCCTGGTGGTCCGAGGTCGTTCCCGCTGCACAGATTCATGCGTCAGGGCCTCCTGCAGACAATGCACTTTGATTTATCGAGCTATCTCTAATGGCACCCGATATATCACCAGATATATAATGGATTTTTCCCTGACCCTGAGTGTCCGGCCCCATGAGACTGTGGTTTTCTCGGCCCCTGGTGGTCCGAGGTCGTTCCCGCTGCACAGATTCATGCGCCAGGGCCTCCTACAGACAATGCACTTTGATTTATTGCGCTATCTGTAATAGCACCCGAGATATCACCAGATATATATTGGATTTTCCCCTGACCCTGAGTGTCCGGCCCCATGAGACTGTGGTTTTCTCGGACCCTGGTGGTCCGAGGTCGTTCCCGCTGCACAGATTCATGCGCCAGGGCCTCCTACAGACAATGTACTTTGATTTATTGCGCTCTCTGTAATAGCACCCGTGATATCACCAGATATATATTGGATATTCCCCTGACCCTGAGTGTCCGGCCCCATGAGACGGTGGTTGTCTCGGCCCCTGGTGGTCCGAGGTCGTTCCCGCTGCACAGATTCATGCGCCAGGGCCTCCTACAGACAATGCACTTTGATTTATGGCGCTATCTGTAATAGCACCCGAGATATCACCAGATATATATTGGATTTTTCACTGACCCTGAGTGTGCGGCCCCATGAGACGGTGTTTTTCTCGGACCCTGGTGGTCCGAGGGCGTTCCCGCTGCACAGATTCATGCGCCAGGGCCTCCTGCAGATAATACACTTTGATTTATTGCGCTATCTGTAATAGCACCCGAGATATCACCAGATATATATTGGATTTTCCCCTGACCCTGAGTGTCCGGCCCCATGAGACGGTGGTTGTCTCGGCCCCTGGTGGTCCTAGGTCGTTCCCGCTGCACAGATTCATGCGCCAGGGCCTCCTACAGACAATGCACTTTGATTTATTGCGCTATCTGTAATAGCACCCGAGATATCACCAGATCTATATTGGATTTTCCCCTGACCCTGAGTATCCGGCCCCATGAGACTGTGGTTGTCTCGGCCCCTGGAGGTCCGAGGACGTTCCCGCTGCACAGATTCATGCGCCAGGGCCTCCTGCAGATAATTCACTTTGATTTATTGCGCTATCTCTAATAGCACCCTAGATATCACCAGATATATATTGGATTTTCCCCTGACCCTGAGTGTCCGGCCCCATGAGACTGTGGTTTTCTCGGCCCCTGGTGGTCCGAGGTCGTTCCCGCTGCACAGATTCATGCGTCAGGGCCTCCTACAGACAATGCACTTTGATTTATTGCGCTATCTGTAATAGCACCCGAGATATCACCAGATATATATTGGATTTTCCCCTGACCCTGAGTGTCCGGCCCCATGAGACTGTGGTTTTCTCGGACCCTGGTGGTCCGAGGTCGTTCCCGCTGCACAGATTCATGCGCCAGGGCCTCCTACAGACAATGTACTTTGATTTATTGCGCTCTCTGTAATAGCACCCGTGATATCACCAGATATATATTGGATATTCCCCTGACCCTGAGTGTCCGGCCCCATGAGACGGTGGTTGTCTCGGCCCCTGGTGGTCCGAGGTCGTTCCCGCTGCACAGATTCATGCGCCAGGGCCTCCTACAGACAATGCACTTTGATTTATGGCGCTATCTGTAATAGCACCCGAGATATCACCAGATATATATTGGATTTTTCACTGACCCTGAGTGTGCGGCCCCATGAGACGGTGTTTTTCTCGGACCCTGGTGGTCCGAGGGCGTTCCCGCTGCACAGATTCATGCGCCAGGGCCTCCTGCAGATAATACACTTTGATTTATTGCGCTATCTGTAATAGCACCCGAGATATCACCAGATATATATTGGATTTTCCCCTGACCCTGAGTGTCCGGCCCCATGAGACGGTGGTTGTCTCGGCCCCTGGTGGTCCTAGGTCGTTCCCGCTGCACAGATTCATGCGCCAGGGCCTCCTACAGACAATGCACTTTGATTTATTGCGCTATCTGTAATAGCACCCGAGATATCACCAGATCTATATTGGATTTTCCCCTGACCCTGAGTATCCGGCCCCATGAGACTGTGGTTTTTTCGGCCCCTGGTGGTCCGAGGTCGTTCCCGCTGCACAGATTCATGCGCCAGGGCCTCCTGCAGATAATTCACTTTGGTATATTGCGCTATCTCTAATAGCACCCTAGATATCACCAGATATATACTGGATTTTCCCCTGACCCTGAGTGTCCGGCCCCATGAGACTGTGGTTTTCTCGGCCCCTGGTGGTCCGAGGTCGTTGCCGCTTCACAGATTCATGCGCCAGGGCCTCCTACAGACAATGCACTTTGATTTATTGCGCTATCTGTAATAGCACCCGAGATATCACCAGATATATATTGGATTTTACCCTGACCCTGAGTGTCCGGCCCCATGAGACGGTGGTTGTCTCGGCCCCTGGTGGTCCGAGGTCGTTCCCGCTTCACAGATTCATGCGCCTGGGCATCCTGCAGATAATTCACTTTGGTTTATTGCGCTATCTCTAATAGCACCCGAGATATCACCAGATATATATTGGATTTTCCCCTGACCCTGAGTGTCCGGCCCCATGAGACTGTGGTTTTCTCGGCCCCTGGTGGTCCGAGGTCGTTCCCGCTGCACACGTTCATGCGCCAGGGTCTCCTGCAGACAATACACTTTGATTTATTGCGCTATCTGTAATAGCACCCGAGATATCACCAGATCTATATTGGATTTTCCCCTGACCCTGAGTGTCCGGCCCCATGAGACTGTGGTTTTCTCGGCCCCTGGTGGTCCGAGGTCGTTCCCGCTGCACAGATTCATGCGCCAGGGCCTCCTACAGACAATGCACTTTGATTTATTGCTCTATCTGTAATAGCACCCGAGATATCACCAGATATATATTGGATTTTCCCCTGACCCTGAGTGTCCGGCCCCATGAGACTGTGGTTTTCTCGGCCCCTGGTGGTCCGAGGTCGTTCCCGCTGCACAGATTCATGCGCCAGGGCCTCCTACAGACAATGCACTTTGATTTATTGCGCTATCTGTTATAGCACCCGAGATATCACCAGATATATATTGGATTTTACCCTGACCCTGAGTGTCCGGCCCCATGAGACGGTCGTTGTCTTGGCCCCTGGAGGTCCGACGACGTTCCCGCTGCACAGATTCATGCGCCAGGGCCTCCTACAGGTAATTCACTTTGGTTTATTGCGCTATCTGTGATAGCACCCGAGATATCACCAGATCTATATTGGATTTTCCCCTGACTCTGAGTGCCCGGCCCCATGAGACTGTGGTTTTCTCGGCCCCTGGTGGTCCGAGGTCGTTCCCGTTGAACAGATTCATGCGCCAGGGCCTCCTACAGGTAATGCACTTTCATTTATTGCGCTATCTGTAATAGCACCCGAGATATCACCAGATATATATTGGATTTTCCCCTGACCCTGAGTGTCCGGCCCCATGAGACTGTAGTTTTCTCGGCCCCTGGTGGTCCTAGGTCGTCCCCGCTGCACAGATTCATGCGCCAGGGCCTCCTACAGACAATGCACTTTGATTTATTGCGTTATCTGTAATAGCACCGAGATATCACCACATATATATTGGATTTTTCCCTGACCCGAGTGTCCGGCCCCCTCGAGACGGTGGTTTTCTCGGCCCCTGGTGGTCCGAGGTCGTTCCCGCTGCACAGATTCATGCGCCAGGGCCTCCTACAGACAATGCACTTTGATTTATTGCGCTATCTCTAATTGCACCCGAGATATCACCAGATCTATATTGGATTTTCCACTGACCCTGAGTGTCCGGCCCCATGAGACTGTGGTTTTCTCGGCCCCTGGTGGTCCGAGGTCGTTCCCGTTGCACAGATTCATGCGCCAGGGCCTCCTGCAGATAATTCACTTTGGTTTATTGCGCTATCTCTAATAGCACCCGAGATATCACCAGATATATATTGGATTTTTCACTGACCCTGAGCGTCCGGCCCCATGAGACGGTCGTTTTCTCGGCCCTTGGTGGTCCGAGGTCGTTCCCGCTGCACACGTTCATGCGCCAGGGTCTCCTGCAGACAATACACTTTGATTTATTGCGCTATCTGTAATAGCACCCGAGATATCACCAGATCTATATTGGATTTTCCCCTGACCCTGAGTGTCCGGCCCCATGAGACTGTGGTTTTCTCGGCCCCTGGTGGTCCGAGGTCGTTCCCGCTGCACAGATTCATCCGCCAGGGCCTCCTACAGACAATGCACTTTGATTTATTGCGCTATCTGTAATAGCACCCGAGATATCACCAGATATATATTGGATTTTACCCTGACCCTGAGTGTCCGGCCCCATGAGACGGTCGTTGTCTTGGCCCCTGGAGGTCCGACGACGTTCCCGCTGCACAGATTCATGCGCCAGGGCCTCCTACAGGTAATTCACTTTGGTTTATTGCGCTATCTGTGATAGCACCCGAGATATCACCAGATCTATATTGGATTTTCCCCTGACTCTGAGTGCCCGGCCCCATGAGACTGTGGTTTTCTCGGCCCCTGGTGGTCCGAGGTCGTTCCCGTTGCACAGATTCATGCGCCAGGGCCTCCTACAGGTAATGCACTTTCATTTATTGCGCTATCTGTAATAGCACCCGAGATATCACCAGATATATATTGGATTTTTCACTGACCCTGAGTGACCGGCCCCATGAGACGCTAGTTTTCTCGGCCCCTGGTGGTCCGAGGTCGTTCTCGCTGCACAGAATCATGCGCCAGGGCCTCCTGCAGATAATTCACTTTGGTTTATTGCGCTATCTCTAATAGCACCCGAGTTATCACCAGATATATATTGGATTTTCCCCTGACCCTGAGTGTCCGGCCCCATGAGACTGTGGTTTTCTCGGCCCCTGGTGGTCCGAGGTCGTTCCCGCTGCACAGATTCATGCGCCAGGACCTCCTACAGACAATGCACTTTGATTTATTGCGCTATCTGTAATAGCACCCGACATATCACCAGATATATATTGGATTTTACCCTGACCCTGAGTGTCCGGCCCCATGAGACGGTCCTTGTCTCCGCCCCTGGCGGTCCGAGGACGTCCCCGCTGCACAGATTCATGCGCCACGGCCTCCTACAGGTAATGCACTTTGATTTATTGCGCTATCTGTTATAGCACCCGAGATATCAACAGATATATATTGGATTTTACCCTGACCCTGAGTGTCCGGCCCCATGAGACGGTAGTTTTCTCGGCCCCTGGTGGTCCGAGGTCGTTCTCGCTGCACAGAATCATGCGCCAGGGACTCCTGCAGATAATTCACTTTGGTTTATTGCGCTATCTCTAATAGCACCCGAGATATCACCAGATCTATATTGGATTTTCCCCTGACCCTGAGTGTCCGACCCCATGAGACTGTGGTTTTCTCGGCCCCTGGTGGTCCGAGGTCGTTCCCGTTGCACAGATTCATGCGCCAGGGCCTCCTGCAGATAATTCACCTTGGTTTTTTGCGCTATCTCTAATAGCACCCGAGATATCACCAGATATATATTGGATTTTCCCCTGACCCTGAGTGTCCGGCCCCATGATACTGTAGTTTTCTCGGCCCCTGGTGGTCCTAGGTCGTTCCCGCTGCACAGATTCAGGCGCCAGGGCCTCCTACAGACAATGCACTTTGATTTATTGCGTTATCTGTAATAGCACCCGAGATATCACCACATATATATTGGATTTTTCCCTGACCCAGAGTGTCCGGCCCCCTCGAGACGGTGGTTTTCTCGGCCCCTGGTGGTCCGAGGTCGTTCCCGCTGCACAGCTTCAGGCGCCAGGGCCTCCTGCAGATAATTCACTTTGGTTTATTGCGCTATCTCTAATAGCGCCCGAGATATCACCAGATATATATTGGATTTTTCCCTGACCCTGAGTGTCCGGCCCCATGAGACTGCGGTTTTCTCGGCCCCTGGTGGTCCGAGGTCGTTCCCGCTGCACACATTCATGCGCCAGGGCCTCCTGCAGATAATTCACTATGGTTTATTGCGCTATCTCTAATAGCACCCGAGATATCACCAGATATATATTGGATTTTGCCCTGACCCTGAGTGTCCGGCCCCATGAGACTGTGGTTTTCTCGGCCCCTGGTGGTCCGAGGTCGTTCCCGCTGCACAGATTCATGCGCCAGGGCCTCCTACAGACAATGCACTTTGATTTATTGCGCTATCTGTTATAGCACCCGAGATATCACCAGATATATATTGGATTTTACCCTGACCCTGAGTGTCCGGCCCCATGAGACGGTCGTTGTCTCGGCCCCTGGAGGTCCGACGACGATCCCGCTGCACAGATTCATGCGCCAGGGCCTCCTACAGGTAATGCACTTTGATTTATTGCGCTATCTGTGATAGCACCCGAGATATCACCAGATCTATATTGGATTTTCCCCTGACTCTGAGTGCCCGGCCCCATGAGACTGTGGTTTTCTCGGCCCCTGGTGGTCCGAGGTCGTTCCCGTTGCACAGATTCATGCGCCAGGGCCTCCGGCAGATAATTCACCTTGGTTTATTGCGCTATCTCTAATAGCACCCGAGATATCACCAGATATATATTGGATTTTTCACTGACCCTGAGCGTCCGGACCCATGAGACGGTCGTTTTCTCGGCCCCTGGTGGTCCGAGGTCGTTCCCGCTGCACCGGTTCATGCGCCAGGGTCTCCTGCAGACAATGCACTTTGATTTATTGCGCTATCTGTAATAGCACCCGAGATATCACCAGATATATATTGGATTTTCCCCTGACCCTGAGTGTCCGGCCCCATGAGACTGTGGTTTTCTCGGCCCCTGGTGGTCCGAGGTCGTTCCCGCTGCACAGATTCATGCGTCAGGGCCTCCTGCAGACAATGCACTTTGATTTATCGAGCTATCTCTAATGGCACCCGAGATATCACCAGATATATATTGGATTTTTCACTGACCCTGAGTGTGCGGCCCCATGAGACGGTGTTTTTCTCGGACCCTGGTGGTCCGAGGTCGTTCCCGCTGCACAGATTCATGCACCAGGGCCTCCTGCAGATAATACACTTTGATTTATTGCGCTATCTGTAATAGCACCCGAGATATCACCAGATATATATTGGATTTTCCCCTGACCCTGAGTGTCCGGCCCCATGAGACTGTGGTTTTCTCGGCCCCTGGTGGTCCGAGGTCGTTCCCGCTGCACAGATTCATGCGCCAGGGCCTCCTACAGACAATGCACTTTGATTTATTGCGCTATCTCTAATAGCACCCGAGATATCACCAGATATATACTGAGATTTTCCCCTGACCCTGAGTGTCCGGCCCCATGAGACTGTGGTTTTCTCGGCCCCTGGTGGTCCGAGGTCGTTCCCGCTGCACAGATTCATGCGCCAGGGCCCCCTGCAGATAATTCACTTTGGTTTATTGCGCTATCTCTAATAGCACCCGAGATATCACCAGATATATATTGGATTTTACCCAGACCCTGAGTGTCCGGCCCCATGAGACTGTGCTTTTCTCGGCCCCTGGTGGTCCGAGGTCGTTCCCGCTGCACACATTCATGCGCCAGGGCCTCCTACAGACAATGCACTTTGATTTATAGCGCTATCTGTAATAGCACCCGAGATATCACCAGATATATATTGGATTTTCCCCTGACCCTGAGTGTCCGGCCCCATGAGACTGTGGTTTTCTCGGCCCCTGGTGGTCCGAGGTCGTTCCCGCTGCACAGATTCATGCGCCAGGGCATCCTGCAGATAATTCACTTTGGTTTATTGCGCTATCTCTAATAGCACCCGAGATATCACCAGATATATATTGGATTTTCCCCTGACCCTGAGTGTCCGGCCCCATGAGACTGTGGTTTTCTCGGCCCCTGGTGGTCCGAGGTCGTTCCCGCTGCACAGATTCATGCGTCAGGGCCTCCTGCAGACAATGCACTTTGATTTATCGAGCTATCTCTAATGGCACCCGATATATCACCAGATATATAATGGATTTTTCCCTGACCCTGAGTGTCCGGCCCCATGAGACTGTGGTTTTCTCGGCCCCTGGTGGTCCGAGGTCGTTCCCGCTGCACAGATTCATGCGCCAGGGCCTCCTACAGACAATGCACTTTGATTTATTGCGCTATCTGTAATAGCACCCGAGATATCACCAGATATATATTGGATTTTCCCCTGACCCTGAGTGTCCGGCCCCATGAGACTGTGGTTTTCTCGGACCCTGGTGGTCCGAGGTCGTTCCCGCTGCACAGATTCATGCGCCAGGGCCTCCTACAGACAATGTACTTTGATTTATTGCGCTCTCTGTAATAGCACCCGTGATATCACCAGATATATATTGGATATTCCCCTGACCCTGAGTGTCCGGCCCCATGAGACGGTGGTTGTCTCGGCCCCTGGTGGTCCGAGGTCGTTCCCGCTGCACAGATTCATGCGCCAGGGCCTCCTACAGACAATGCACTTTGATTTATGGCGCTATCTGTAATAGCACCCGAGATATCACCAGATATATATTGGATTTTTCACTGACCCTGAGTGTGCGGCCCCATGAGACGGTGTTTTTCTCGGACCCTGGTGGTCCGAGGGCGTTCCCGCTGCACAGATTCATGCGCCAGGGCCTCCTGCAGATAATACACTTTGATTTATTGCGCTATCTGTAATAGCACCCGAGATATCACCAGATATATATTGGATTTTCCCCTGACCCTGAGTGTCCGGCCCCATGAGACGGTGGTTGTCTCGGCCCCTGGTGGTCCTAGGTCGTTCCCGCTGCACAGATTCATGCGCCAGGGCCTCCTACAGACAATGCACTTTGATTTATTGCGCTATCTGTAATAGCACCCGAGATATCACCAGATCTATATTGGATTTTCCCCTGACCCTGAGTATCCGGCCCCATGAGACTGTGGTTGTCTCGGCCCCTGGAGGTCCGAGGACGTTCCCGCTGCACAGATTCATGCGCCAGGGCCTCCTGCAGATAATTCACTTTGATTTATTGCGCTATCTCTAATAGCACCCTAGATATCACCAGATATATATTGGATTTTCCCCTGACCCTGAGTGTCCGGCCCCATGAGACTGTGGTTTTCTCGGCCCCTGGTGGTCCGAGGTCGTTCCCGCTGCACAGATTCATGCGTCAGGGCCTCCTACAGACAATGCACTTTGATTTATTGCGCTATCTGTAATAGCACCCGAGATATCACCAGATATATATTGGATTTTCCCCTGACCCTGAGTGTCCGGCCCCATGAGACTGTGGTTTTCTCGGACCCTGGTGGTCCGAGGTCGTTCCCGCTGCACAGATTCATGCGCCAGGGCCTCCTACAGACAATGTACTTTGATTTATTGCGCTCTCTGTAATAGCACCCGTGATATCACCAGATATATATTGGATATTCCCCTGACCCTGAGTGTCCGGCCCCATGAGACGGTGGTTGTCTCGGCCCCTGGTGGTCCGAGGTCGTTCCCGCTGCACAGATTCATGCGCCAGGGCCTCCTACAGACAATGCACTTTGATTTATGGCGCTATCTGTAATAGCACCCGAGATATCACCAGATATATATTGGATTTTTCACTGACCCTGAGTGTGCGGCCCCATGAGACGGTGTTTTTCTCGGACCCTGGTGGTCCGAGGGCGTTCCCGCTGCACAGATTCATGCGCCAGGGCCTCCTGCAGATAATACACTTTGATTTATTGCGCTATCTGTAATAGCACCCGAGATATCACCAGATATATATTGGATTTTCCCCTGACCCTGAGTGTCCGGCCCCATGAGACGGTGGTTGTCTCGGCCCCTGGTGGTCCTAGGTCGTTCCCGCTGCACAGATTCATGCGCCAGGGCCTCCTACAGACAATGCACTTTGATTTATTGCGCTATCTGTAATAGCACCCGAGATATCACCAGATCTATATTGGATTTTCCCCTGACCCTGAGTATCCGGCCCCATGAGACTGTGGTTTTTTCGGCCCCTGGTGGTCCGAGGTCGTTCCCGCTGCACAGATTCATGCGCCAGGGCCTCCTGCAGATAATTCACTTTGGTATATTGCGCTATCTCTAATAGCACCCTAGATATCACCAGATATATACTGGATTTTCCCCTGACCCTGAGTGTCCGGCCCCATGAGACTGTGGTTTTCTCGGCCCCTGGTGGTCCGAGGTCGTTGCCGCTTCACAGATTCATGCGCCAGGGCCTCCTACAGACAATGCACTTTGATTTATTGCGCTATCTGTAATAGCACCCGAGATATCACCAGATATATATTGGATTTTACCCTGACCCTGAGTGTCCGGCCCCATGAGACGGTGGTTGTCTCGGCCCCTGGTGGTCCGAGGTCGTTCCCGCTTCACAGATTCATGCGCCTGGGCATCCTGCAGATAATTCACTTTGGTTTATTGCGCTATCTCTAATAGCACCCGAGATATCACCAGATATATATTGGATTTTCCCCTGACCCTGAGTGTCCGGCCCCATGAGACTGTGGTTTTCTCGGACCCTGGTGGTCCGAGGTCGTTCCCGCTGCACACATTCATGCGCCAGGGCCTCCTACAGACAATGTACTTTGATTTATTGCGCTATCTGTAATAGCACCCGTGATATCACCAGATATATATTGGATATTCCCCTGACCCTGAGTGTCCGGCCCCATGAGACGGTGGTTGTCTCGGCCCCTGGTGGTCCGACGTCGTTCCCGCTGCACAGATTCATGCGCCAGGGCCTCCTACAGACAATGCACTTTGATTTATGGCGCTATCTGTAATAGCACCCGAGATATCACCAGATATATATTGGATTTTTCACTGACCCTGAGTGTGCGGCCCCATGAGACGGTGTTTTTCTCGGACCCTGGTGGTCCGAGGTCGTTCCCGCTGCACAGATTCATGCGCCAGGGCCTCCTCCAGATAATACACTTTGATTTATTGCGCTATCTCTAATAGCACCCGAGATATCACCAGATATATATTGGATTTTCCCCTGACCCTGAGTGTCCGGCCCCATGAGACTGTGGTTTTCTCGGCCCCTGGTGGTCCGAGGTCGTTCCTGCTGCACAGATTCATGCGCCAGGGCCTCCTACAGACAATGCACTTTGATTTATTGCGCTATCTGTAATAGCACCCAAGATATCACCAGATATATAATGGATTTTACCCGGACCCTGAGTGTCCGGCCCCATGAGACGGTGGTTGTCTCGGCCCCTGGAGGTCCGAGGACGTTCCCGCTGCACAGATTCATGCGCCAGGGCCTCCTACAGACAATTCACTTTGATTTATTGCGCTATCTGTAATAGCACCCGAGATATCACCAGATATATATTGGATTTTACCCTGACCCTGAGTGTCCGGCCCCATGAGACGGTGGTTGTCTCGGCCCCTGGAGGTTCGAGGACGTTCCCGCTTGCACAGATTCATGCGCCAGGGCATCCTGCAGATAATTCACTTTGGTTTATTGCGCTATCTCTAATAGCACCCGAGATATCACCAGATATATACTGGATTTTCCCCTGACCCTGAGTGTCCGGCCCCATGAGACTGTGGTTTTCTCGGCCCCTGGTGGTCCGAGGTCTTTCCCGCTGCACAGATTCATCCGCCAGGGCCTCCTACAGACAATGCACTTTGATTTATTGCGCTATCTGTAATAGCACCCGAGATATCACCAGATATATATTGGATTTTTCACTGACCCTGAGTGTCCGGCCCCATGAGACGGTCGTTTTCTCGGCCCCTGCTGGTCCGAGGTCGTTCCCGCTGCACAGATTCATGCGCCAGGGCCTCCTGCAGATAATTCACTTTGGTTTATTGCGCTATCTCTATTAGCACCCGAGATATCACCAGATATATATTGGATTTTCCCTTGACCCTGAGAGTCCGGCCCCATGAGACTGTGGTTTTCTCGGCCCCTGGTGGTCCGAGGTCGTTCCCGCTGCTCAGGTTCATGCGCCAGGGCCTCCTACAGACAATGCACTTTGATTTATTGCGCTATCTGTAATAGCACCCGAGATATCACCAGATATATATTGGATTTTTCACTGACCCTGAGCGTCCGGCCCCATGAGACGGTCGTTTTCTCGGCCCCTGGTGGTCCGAGGTCGTTCCCGCTGCACAGGTTCATGCGCCAGGGCCTCCTACAGACAATGCACTTTGATTTATTGCGCTATCTGTAATAGCACCCGAGATATCACCAGATCTATATTGGATTTTCCCCTGACCCTGAGTATCCGGCCCCATGAGACTGTGGTTTTTTCGGCCCCTGGTGGTCCGAGGTCGTTCCCGCTGCACAGATTCATGCGCCAGGGCCTCCTGCAGATAATTCACTATGGTTTATTGCGCTATCTGTAATAGCACCCGAGATATCACCAGACATATATTGGATTGTCCCCTGACCCTGAGTGTCCGGCCCCATGAGACGGTCGTTTTCTCGGCCCCTGGTGGTCCGAGGTCGTTCCCGCTGCACAGGTTCATGCGCCAGGGCCTCCTACAGACCGTGCACTTTGATTTATTGCGCTATCTGTAATAGCACCCGAGATATCACCAGGTATATACTGGATTTTCCCCAGACCCTGAGTGCCCGGCCCCATGAGACGGTGGTTTTCTCGGCCCCTGGTGGTCCGAGGTCGTTGCCGCTTCACAGATTCATGCGCCAGGGCATCCTGCAGATAATTCACTTTGGTTTATTGCGCTATCTCTAATAGCACCCGAGATATCACCAGATATATACTGGATTTTCCCCTGACCCTGAGTGTCCGGCCCCATGAGACTGTGGTTTTCTCGGCCCCTGGTGGTCCGAGGTCGTTCCCGCTGCACAGATTCATCCGCCAGGGCCTCCTACAGACAATGCACTTTGATTTATTGCGCTATCTGTAATAGCACCCGAGATATCACCAGATCTATATTGAATTTTCCCCTGACTCTGGGTGTCCGGCCCCATGAGACGGTGGTTTTCTCGGCCCCAGGTGGTCCGAGGACGCTCCCGCTTCCCAGATTCAGGCGCCAGGGCCTCCTGCAGATAACTCACTTGGTTTATTGCGCTATCTCTAATAGCACCCGAGATATCACCAGATATATATTGGATTTTCCCCTGACCCTGAGTGTCCGGCCCCATGAGACTGTGGTTTTCTCGGCCCCTGGTGGTCCGAGGTCGTTCCCGCTGCACAGATTCATGCGCCAGGGCCTCCTACAGACAATGAACTTTGATTTATTGCGCTATCTGTAATAGCACCCAAGATATCACCAGATATATATTGGATTTTACCCGGACCCTGAGTGTCCGGCCCCATGAGACGGTCGTTTTCTCGGCCCCTGCTGGTCCGAGGTCGTTCCCGCTGCACAGATTCATGCGCCAGGGCCTCCTGCAGATAATTCACTTTGGTTTATTGCGCTATCTCTATTAGCACCCGAGATATCACCAGATATATATTGGATTTTCCCTTGACCCTGAGAGTCCGGCCCCATGAGACTGTGGTTTTCTCGGCCCCTGGTGGTCCGAGGTCGTTCCCGCTGCTCAGGTTCATGCGCCAGGGCCTCCTACAGACAATGCACTTTGATTTATTGCGCTATCTGTAATAGCACCCGAGATATCACCAGATATATATTGGATTTTTCACTGACCCTGAGCGTCCGGCCCCATGAGACGGTCGTTTTCTCGGCCCCTGGTGGTCCGAGGTCGTTCCCGCTGCACAGGTTCATGCGCCAGGGCCTCCTACAGACAATGCACTTTGATTTATTGTGCTATCTGTAATAGCACCCGAGATATCACCAGATCTATATTGGATTTTCCCCTGAGCCTGAGTATCCGGCCCCATGAGACTGTGGTTTTTTCGGCCCCTGGTGGTCCGAGGTCGTTCCCGCTGCACAGATTCATGCGCCAGGGCCTCCTGCAGATAATTCACTATGGTTTATTGCGCTATCTGTAATAGCACCCGAGATATCACCAGACATATATTGGATTGTCCCCTGACCCTGAGTGTCCGGCCCCATGAGACGGTCGTTTTCTCGGCCGCTGGTGGTCTGAGGTCGTTCCCGCTGCACAGGTTCATGCGCCAGGGCCTCCTACAGACCATGCACTTTGATTTATTGCGCTATCTGTAATAGCACCCGAGATATCACCAGGTATATACTGGATTTTCCCCAGACCCTGAGTGCCCGGCGCCATGAGACGGTGGTTTTCTCGGCCCCTGGTGGTCCGAGGTCGTTGCCGCTTCACAGATTCATGCGCCAGGGCATCCTGCAGATAATTCACTTTGGTTTATTGCGCTATCTCTAATAGCACCCGAGATATCACCAGATATATACTGGATTTTCCCCTGACCCTGAGTGTCCGGCCCCATGAGACTGTGGTTTTCTCGGCCCCTGGTGGTCCGAGGTCGTTCCCGCTGCACAGATTCATCCGCCAGGGCCTCCTACAGACAATGCACTTTGATTTATTGCGCTATCTGTAATAGCACCCGAGATATCACCAGATCTATATTGAATTTTCCCCTGACCCTGAGTATCCGGCCCCATGAGACTGTGGTTTTTTCGGCCCCTGGTGGTCCGAGGTCGTTCCCGCTGCACAGATTCATGCGCCAGGGCCTCCTACAGACAATGCACTTTGATTTATTGCGCTATCTGTAATAGCACACGAGATATCACCAGATATATATTGGATTTTACCCTGACCATGAGGGTCCGGCCCCATGAGACTGTGGTTTTTTCGGCCCCTGGTGGTCCGACGTCGTTCCCGCTGCACAGATTCATGCGCCAGGGCCTCCTACAGACAATGCACTTTGATTTATTGCGCTATCTGTAATAGCACCCGAGATATCACCAGATATATATTGGATTTTACCCTGACCCTGAGTGTCCGGCCCCATGAGACGGTGGTTGTCTCGGCCCCTGGAGGTCCGAGGACGTTCCCGCTTGCACAGATTCATGCGCCAGGGCATCCTGCAGATAATTCACTTTGGTTTATTGCGCTATCTCTAATAGCACCCGAGATATCACCAGATATATACTGGATTTTCCCCTGACACTGAGTGTCCGGCCCCATGAGACTGTGGTTTTCTCGGCCCCTGGTGGTCCGAGGTCGTTCCCGCTGCACAGATTCATCCGCCAGGGCCTCCTACAGACAATGCACTTTGATTTATTGCGCTATCTGTAATAGCACCCGAGATATCACCAGATCTATATTGGATTTTCCCCTGACCCTGAGTGTCCGGCCCCATGAGACTGTGGTTTTCTCGGCCCCTGGTGGTCCGAGGTCGTTGCCGCTGCACAGGTTCATGCGCCAGGGCCTCCTACAGACAATGCCCTTTGATTTATTGCGCTATCTGTAATAGCACCCAAAATATCACCAGATATATATTGGATTTTTCACTGACCCTGAGCGTCCGGCCCCATGAGACGGTCGTTTTCTCGGCCCCTGGTGGTCCGAGGTCGTTCCCGCTGCACAGGTTCATGCGCCAGGGCCTCCTACAGACAATGCACTTTCATTTATTGCGCTATCTGTAATAGCACCCGAGATAACACCAGATATATATTGGATATTTCCCTCACCCTGAGTGTCCAGCCCCATGAGACGGTGATTTTCTCGGCCCCTGGTGGTCCGAGGTCGTTCCCGCTGCACAGATGCATGCGCCAGGGCCTCCTGCAGATAATTCACTTTGGTTTATTGCGCTATCTCTAATAGCACCCGAGATATCACCAGATATATATTGGATTTTCCCCTGACCCTGAGAGTCCGGCCCCATGAGACTGTGGTTTTCTCGGCCCCTGGTGGCCCGAGGTCGTTCCCGCTGCACAGATTCATGCGCCAGGGCCTCCTACAGACGATGCACTTTGATTTATTGCGCTATCTGTAATAGCACCCGAGATATCACCGGATATATATTGGATTTTTCCCAGACCCTGAGTGTCCGGCCCCATGAGACGGTGGTTGACTCGGCCCCTGGGGGTCCGAGGTCGTTCCCGCTGCACAGATTCATGCACCATGGCCTCCTACAGACAATGTACTTTGATTTATTGCGCTATCTGTAATAGCACCCGAGATATCACCAGATATATATTGGATTTTCCCCTGACCCTGAGTGTCCGGACCCATGAGACTGTGGTTTTCTCGGCCCCTGGTGGTTGAGGTCGTTGCCGCTGCACAGGTTCATGCGCCAGGGCCTCCTACAGACAATGCCCTTTGATTTATTGCGCTATCTGTAATAGCACCCGAGATATCACCAGATATATATTGGATTTTCCCCTGACCCTGAGTGTCCGGCCCCTTGAGACTGTGGTTTCCTCGGCCTCTGGTGGTCCGAGGTCGTTCCCGCTGCACAGATTCATGCGCCAGGGCCTCCTACAGACAATGCACTTTGATTTATTTCGCTATCTGTAATAGGACCGGAGATATCACCAGATATATATTGGATTTTCCCCAGACCCTGAGTGTCCGGCCGCATGAGACTGTAGTTTTATCGGCCCCTGGTGGTCCGAGGTCGTTCCCGCTGCACAGATTCATGCGCCAGGGCCTCCTACAGACAATGCACTTTGATTTATTGCGCTATCTGTAATAGCTCCCGAGATATCACCACATATATATTGGATTTTCCCCTGACCCTGAGTGTCCGCCCCATGAGACTGTGGTTTTCTCGGCCCCTGGTGGTCCGAGGTCGTTCCCGCTGCACAGATTCATGCGCCAGGGCCTCCTACAGACAATGCACTTTGATTTATTGCGCTATCTGTAATAGCACCCGAGATAACAACAGATATATATTGGATATTTCCCTCACCCTGAGTGTCCAGCCCCATGAGACGGTGGTTTTCTCGGCCCCTGGTGGTCCGAGGTCGTTCCCGCTGCACAGATGCATGCGCCAGGGCCTCCTGCAGATAATTCACTTTGGTTTATTGCGCTATCTGTAATAGCACCCGAGATATCACCGGATATATATTGGATTTTTCCCAGACCCTGAGTGTCCGGCCCCATGAGACGGTGGTTGACTCGGCCCCTGGGGGTCCGAGGTCGTTCCCGCTGCACAGATTCATGCACCAGGGCCTCCTGCAGATAATTCACTTTGGTTTATTGCGCTATCTCTAATAGCACCCGAGATATCACCAGATATATATTGAATTTTCCCCCGACCCTGTGTGTCCGGCCCCATGAGACTGTGGTTTTCTCGGCCCCTGGTGGTCCGAGGTCGTTCCCGCTGCACAGATTCATCCGCCAGGGCCTCCTACAGACAATGCACTTTGATTTATTGCGCTATCTGTAATAGCACCCGAGATATCACCAGATATATATTGGATTTTTCACTGACCCTGAGTGTCCGGCCCCATGAGACGGTCGTTTTCTCGGCCCCTGCTGGTCCGAGGTCGTTCCCGCTGCACAGATTCATGCGCCAGGGCCTCCTGCAGATAATTCACTTTGGTTTATTGCGCTATCTCTATTAGCACCCGAGATATCACCAGATATATATTGGATTTTCCCTTGACCCTGAGAGTCCGGCCCCATGAGACTGTGGTTTTCTCGGCCCCTGGTGGTCCGAGGTCGTTCCCGCTGCTCAGGTTCATGCGCCAGGGCCTCCTACAGACAATGCACTTTGATTTATTGCGCTATCTGTAATAGCACCCGAGATATCACCAGATATATATTGGATTTTTCACAGACCCTGAGCGTCCGGCCCCATGAGACGGTCGTTTTCTCGGCCCCTGGTGGTCCGAGGTCGTTCCCGCTGCACAGGTTCATGCGCCAGGGCCTCCTACAGACAATGCACTTTGATTTATTGCGCTATCTGTAATAGCACCCGAGATATCACCAGATCTATATTGGATTTTCCCCTGACCCTGAGTATCCGGCCCCATGAGACTGTGGTTTTTTCGGCCCCTGGTGGTCCGAGGTCGTTCCCGCTGCACAGATTCATGCGCCAGGGCCTCCTGCAGATAATTCACTATGGTTTATTGCGCTATCTGTAATAGCACCCGAGATATCACCAGACATATATTGGATTGTCCCCTGACCCTGAGTGTCCGGCCCCATGAGACGGTCGTTTTCTCGGCCCCTGGTGGTCCGAGGTCGTTCCCGCTGCACAGGTTCATGCGCCAGGGCCTCCTACAGACCATGCACTTTGATTTATTGCGCTATCTGTAATAGCACCCGAGATATCACCAGGTATATACTGGATTTTCCCCAGACCCTGAGTGCCCGGCCCCATGAGACGGTGGTTTTCTCGGCCCCTGGTGGTCCGAGGTCGTTGCCGCTTCACAGATTCATGCGCCAGGGCATCCTGCAGATAATTCACTTTGGTTTATTGCTCTATCTCTAATAGCACCCGAGATATCACCAGATATATACTGGATTTTCCCCTGACCCTGAGTGTCCGGCCCCATGAGACTGTGGTTTTCTCGGCCCCTGGTGGTCCGAGGTCGTTCCCGCTGCACAGATTCATCCGCCAGGGCCTCCTACAGACAATGCACTTTGATTTATTGCGCTATCTGTAATAGCACCCGAGATATCACCAGATCTATATTGAATTTTCCCCTGACCCTGAGTATCCGGCCCCATGAGACTGTGGTTTTTACGGCCCCTGGTGGTCCGAGGTCGTTCCCGCTTCACAGATTCATGCGCCAGGGCCTCCTGCAGATAATTCACTTTGGTTTATTGCGCTATCTCTAATAGCACCCGAGATATCACCAGATATATATTGGATTTTCCCCCGACCCTGAGTGTCCGGCCCCATGAGACTGTGGTTTTCTCGGCCCCTGGTGGTCCGAGGTCGTTCCCGCTGCACAGATTCATGCGCCAGGGCCTCCTACAGACAATGCACTTTGATTTATTGCGCTATCTGTAATAGCACACGAGATATCACCAGATATATATTGGATTTTACCCTGACCATGAGGGTCCGGCCCCATGAGACTGTGGTTTTTTCGGCCCCTGGTGGTCCGACGTCGTTCCCGCTGCACAGATTCATGCGCCAGGGCCTCCTACAGACAATGCACTTTGATTTATTGCGCTATCTGTAATAGCACCCGAGATATCACCAGATATATATTGGATTTTACCCTGACCCTGAGTGTCCGGCCCCATGAGACGGTGGTTGTCTCGGCCCCTGGAGGTCCGAGGACGTTCCCGCTTGCACAGATTCATGCGCCAGGGCATCCTGCAGATAATTCACTTTGGTTTATTGCGCTATCTCTAATAGCACCCGAGATATCACCAGATATATACTGGATTTTCCCCTGACACTGAGTGTCCGGCCCCATGAGACTGTGGTTTTCTCGGCCCCTGGTGGTCCGAGGTCGTTCCCGCTGTACAGATTCATCCGCCAGGGCCTCCTACAGACAATGCACTTTGATTTATTGCGCTATCTGTAATAGCACCCGAGATATCACCAGATCTATATTGGATTTTCCCCTGACCCTGAGTGTCCGGCCCCATGAGACTGTGGTTTTCTCGGCCCCTGGTGGTCCGAGGTCGTTGCCGCTGCACAGGTTCATGCGCCAGGGCCTCCTACAGACAATGCCCTTTGATTTATTGCGCTATCTGTAATAGCACCCGAGATATCACCAGATATATATTGGATTTTTCACTGACCCTGAGCGTCCGGCCCCATGAGACGGTCGTTTTCTCGGCCCCTGGTGGTCCGAGGTCGTTCCCGCTGCACAGGTTCATGCGCCAGGGCCTCCTACAGACAATGCACTTTCATTTATTGCGCTATCTGTAATAGCACCCGAGATAACACCAGATATATATTGGATATTTCCCTCACCCTGAGTGTCCAGCCCCATGAGACGGTGGTTTTCTCGGCCCCTGGTGGTCCGAGGTCGTTCCCGCTGCACAGATGCATGCGCCAGGGCCTCCTGCAGATAATTCACTTTGGTTTATTGCGCTATCTCTAATAGCACCCGAGATATCACCAGATATATATTGGATTTTCACCTGACCCTGAGAGTCCGGCCCCATGAGACTGTGGTTTTCTCGGCCCCTGGTGGCCCGAGGTCGTTCCCGCTGCACAGATTCATGCGCCAGGGCCTCCTACAGACGATGCACTTTGATTTATTGCGCTATCTGTAATAGCACCCGAGATATCACCGGATATATATTGGATTTTTCCCAGACCCTGAGTGTCCGGCCCCATGAGACGGTGGTTGACTCGGCCCCTGGGGGTCCGAGGTCGTTCCCGCTGCTCAGATTCATGCACCATGGCCTCCTACAGACAATGTACTTTGATTTATTGCGCTATCTGTAATAGCACCCGAGATATCACCAGATATATATTGGATTTTTCACTGACCCTGAGCGTCCGGCCCCATGAGACGGTCGTTTTCTCGGCCCCTGGTGGTCCGAGGTCGTTCCCGCTGCACAGGTTCATGCGCCAGGGCCTCCTACAGACAATGCACTTTGATTTATTGCGCTATCTGTAATAGCACCCGAGATAGCACCAGATCTATATTGGATTTTCCCCTGACCCTGAGTATCCGGCCCCATGAGACTGTGGTTTTTTCGGCCCCTGGTGGTCCGAGGTCGTTCCCGCTGCACAGATTCATGCGCCAGGGCCTCCTGCAGATAATTCACTATGGTTTATTCCGCTATCTGTAATAGCACCCGAGATATCACCAGACATATATTGGATTTTCCCCTGACCCTGAGTGTCCGGCCCCATGAGACGGTCGTTTTCTCGGCCCCTGGTGGTCCGAGGTCGTTCCCGCTGCACAGGTTCATGCGCCAGGGCCTCCTACAGACCATGCACTTTGATTTATTGCGCTATCTGTAATAGCACCCGAGATATCACCAGGTATATACTGGATTTTCCCCAGACCCTGAGTGCCCGGCCCCATGAGACGGTGGTTTTCTCGGCCCCTGGTGGTCCGAGGTCGTTGCCGCTTCACAGATTCATGCGCCAGGGCATCCTGCAGATAATTCACTTTGGTTTATTGCGCTATCTCTAATAGCACCCGAGATATCACCAGATATATACTGGATTTTCCCCTGACCCTGAGTGTCCGGCCCCATGAGACTGTGGTTTTCTCGGCCCCTGGTGGTCCGAGGTCGTTCCCGCTGCACAGATTCATGCGCCAGGGCCTCCTACAGACAATGCACTTTGATTTATTGCGCTATCTGTAATAGCACACGAGATATCACCAGATATATATTGGATTTTACCCTGACCATGAGGGTCCGGCCCCATGAGACTGTGGTTTTTTCGGCCCCTGGTGGTCCGACGTCGTTCCCGCTGCACAGATTCATGCGCCAGGGCCTCCTACAGACAATGCACTTTGATTTATTGCGCTATCTGTAATAGCACCCGAGATATCACCAGATATATATTGGATTTTACCCTGACCCTGAGTGTCCGGCCCCATGAGACGGTGGTTGTCTCGGCCCCTGGAGGTCCGAGGACGTTCCCGCTTGCACAGATTCATGCGCCAGGGCATCCTGCAGATAATTCACTTTGGTTTATTGCGCTATCTCTAATAGCACCCGAGATATCACCAGATATATACTGGATTTTCCCCTGACACTGAGTGTCCGGCCCTATGAGACTGTGGTTTTCTCGGCCCCTGGTGGTCCGAGGTCGTTGCCGCTCCACAGATTCATGCGCCAGGGCCTCCTACAGACAATGCACTTTGATTTATTTCGCTATCTGTAATAGGACCGGAGATATCACCAGATATATATTGGATTTTCCCCAGACCCTGAGTGTCCGGCCGCATGAGACTGTAGTTTTATCGGCCCCTGGTGGTCCGAGGTCGTTCCCGCTGCACAGATTCATGCGCCAGGGCCTCCTACAGACAATGCACTTTGATTTATTGCGCTATCTGTAATAGCTCCCGAGATATCACCACATATATATTGGATTTTCCCCTGACCCTGAGTGTCCGCCCCATGAGACTGTGGTTTTCTCGGCCCCTGGTGGTCCGAGGTCGTTCCCGCTGCACAGATTCATGCGCCAGGGCCTCCTACAGACAATGCACTTTGATTTATTGCGCTATCTGTAATAGCACCCGAGATAACAACAGATATATATTGGATATTTCCCTCACCCTGAGTGTCCAGCCCCATGAGACGGTGGTTTTCTCGGCCCCTGGTGGTCCGAGGTCGTTCCCGCTGCACAGATGCATGCGCCAGGGCCTCCTGCAGATAATTCACTTTGGTTTATTGCGCTATCTCTAATAGCACCCGAGATATCACCAGATATATATTGGATTTTCCCCTGACCCTGAGAGTCCGGCCCCATGAGACTGTGGTTTTCTCGGCCCCTGGTGGCCCGAGGTCGTTCCCGCTGCACAGATTCATGCGCCAGGGCCTCCTACAGACGATGCACCTTGATTTATTGCGCTATCTGTAATAGCACCCGAGATATCACCGGATATATATTGGATTTTTCCCAGACCCTGAGTGTCCGGCCCCATGAGACGGTGGTTGACTCGGCCCCTGGGGGTCCGAGGTCGTTCCCGCTGCACAGATGCATGCGCCAGGGCCTCCTGCAGATAATTCACTTTGGTTTATTGCGCTATCTCTAATAGCACCCGAGATATCACCAGATATATATTGGATTTTCCCCTGACCCTGAGAGTCCGGCCCCATGAGACTGTGGTTTTCTCGGCCCCTGGTGGCCCGAGGTCGTTCCCGCTGCACAGATTCATGCGCCAGGGCCTCCTACAGACGATGCACTTTGATTTATTGCGCTATCTGTAATAGCACCCGAGATATCACCAGATATATATTGGATTTTTCACTGACCCTGAGCGTCCGGCCCGATGAGACGGTCGTTTTCTCGGCCCCTGGTGGTCCGAGAACGTTCCCGCTGCAGAGGTTCATGCGCCAGCGTCTCCTACAGACAATGCACTTTGATTTATTGCGCTATCTGTAATAGCACCCGAGATATCACCAGATATATATTGGATTTTTCACTGACCCTGAGTGTCCTGCCCCATGAGACGGTGGTTTTCTCGGCCCCTGGTGTTCCGAGGTCGTTCCCGCTGCACAGATTCATGCGCCAGGGCCTCCTACAGACAATGCACTTTGATTTATTGCGCTATCTCTAATAGCACCCGAGATATCACCAGATATATATTGGATTTTCCCCTGACCCTGAGGGTCCGGCCCCATGAGACTGTGGTTTTCTCGGCCCCTGGTGGTCCTAGGTCGTTCCCGCTGCACTGATGCATGCGCCAGGGCCTCCTGCAGATAATTCCCTTAGGCTTATTGCGCTATCTCTAATAGCGCCCGAGATATCACCAGATATATATTGGATTTTTCCCTGACCCTGAGTGTCCGGCCCCATGAGACTGCGGTTTTCTCGGCCCCTGGTGGTCCGAGGTCGTTCCCGCTGCACACATTCATGCGCCAGGGCCTCCTGCAGATAATTCACTTTAGTTTATTGCGCTATCTTTAATAGCACCCGAGATATCACCAGATATATATTGGATTTTCCCCTGACCCTGAGTGTCCGGCCCCATGAGACTGTGGTTTTCTCGGCCCCTGGTGGTCCGAGGTCGTTCCCGCTGCACAGATTCATGCGCCAGGGCCTCCTACAGACAATGCACTTTGATTTATTGCGCTATCTGTAATAGCACCCGAGATATCACCAGATATATATTGGATTTTTCCCTGACCCTGAGTGTCCGGCCCCATGAGACTGTGGTTTTTTCGGCCCCTGGTGGTCCGAGGTCGTTCCCGTTGCACAGATTCATGCGCCAGGGACTCCTGCAGATAATTCACTTTGGATTATTGCGCCATCTCTAATAGCACCCAAGATATCACCTGATATATATTGAATTTTTCCCTGACCCTGTGTGTCCAGCCCCATGAGACTGTGGTTTTCTCGGCCCCTGGTGGTCCGAGGTCGTTCCCCTTGCACAGATTCATGCGCCAGGGCCTCCTGCAGATAATTCACTTTGATTTATTGCGCTATCTGTAATAGCACCCGAGATATCACCAGATAGATATTGGATTTTTCACTGACCCTAAGTGTCCGGCCCCTCGGGATGGTGGTTTTCTCGGCCCCTGGTGGTCCGAGGTCGTTCCCGCTGCACAGATTCATGCGCCAGGGCCTCCTACAGACAATGCACTTTGATTTATTGCGCTATCTGTAATAGCACCCAAGATATCACCAGATAAATATTGGATTTTCCCCTGACCCTGAGTGTCCGGCTCCATGAGACGGTGGTTTTCTCGGCCCCTGATGGTCCGAGGTCGTTCCCGCTGGCCACATTTATGCGCCAGGGCCTCCTACAGACAATGCACTTTGATTTATTGCGCTATCTGTAATAGCACTAGAGATATCACCAGATATATATTGGATTTTCCCCTGACCCTGAGTGTCCGGCCCCTTGAGACTGTTGTTTTCTCGGCCCCTGGTGGTCCTAGGTCGTTCCCGCTGCACAGATTCATGCGCCAGGGCCTCCTACAGACAATGCACTTTGATTTATTGCGTTATCTGTAATAGCACCCGAGATATCACCACATATATATTGGATTTTTCCCTGGCCCAGAGTGTCCGGCCACCTCGAGACGGTGCTTTCCTCGGCCCCTGGTGGTCCGAGTTCGTTCCCGCTGCACAGCTTCAGGCACCAGGGCCTCCTGCAGATAATTCACTTTGGTTTATTGCGCTATCTCTAATAGCGCCCGAGATATCAACAGATATATATTGGATTTTTCCCTGGCCCTGAGTGTCCGGCCCCATGAGACTGCGGTTTTCTCGGCCCCTGGTGGTCCGAGGTCGTTCCCGCTGCACACATTCATGCGCCAGGGCCTCCTGCAGATAATTCACAATGGTTTATTGCGCTATCTCTAATAGCACCCGATATATCACCAGATATATATTGGATTTTGCCCTGACCCTGAGTGTCCGGCCCCATGAGACTGTGGTTTTCTCGGCCCCTGGTGGTCCGAGGTTGTTCCCGCTGCACACATTCATGCGCCAGGGCCTCCTACAGACAATGCACATTGATATATTGCTCTATCTGTAATAGCACCCAAGATATCACCAGATATATATTGGATTTTTCCCTGACCCTGAGTGTCCGGCCCCATGAGACTGTGGTTTCCTCGGCCTCTGGTGGTCCGAGGTCGTTCCCGCTGCACAGATTCATGCGCCAGGGCCTCCTACAGACAATGCACTTTGATTTATTTCGCTATCTGTAATAGGACCGGAGATATCACCAGATATATATTGGATTTTCCCCAGACCCTGAGTGTCCGGCCGCATGAGACTGTAGTTTTATCGGCCCCTGGTGGTCCGAGGTCGTTCCCGCTGCACAGATTCATGCGCCAGGGCCTCCTACAGACAATGCACTTTGATTTATTGCGCTATCTGTAATAGCACCCGAGATATCACCACATATATATTGGATTTTTCGCTGACCCAGAGTGTCCGGCCCCATGAGACGGTGGTTTTCTCGGCCCCTGGTGGTCCTAGGTCGTTCCCGCTGCACAGATGCATGCGCCAGGGCCTCCTGCAGATAATTCCCTTTGGCTTATTGCGCTATCTGTAATAGCACCAGAGATATCACCAGATATATATTGGATTTTCCCCTGACCCTGAGTGTCCGGCCCCTTGAGACTGTAGTTTTCTCGGCCCCTGGTGGTCCTAGGTCGTTCCCGCTGCACAGATTCATGCGCCAGGGCCTCCTACAGACAATGCACTTTGATTTATTGCGTTATCTGTAATAGCACCCGAGATATCACCACATATATATTGGATTTTTCCCTGGCCCAGAGTGTCCGGCCACCTCGAGACGGTGCTTTCCTCGGCCCCTGGTGGTCCGAGTTCGTTCCCGCTGCACAGCTTCAGGCGCCAGGGCCTCCTGCAGATAACTCACTTTGGTTTATTGCGCTATCTCTAATAGCACCCGATATATCACCAGATATATATTGGATTTTCCCCTGACCCTGAGTGTCCGGACCCATGAGACTGTGGTTTTCTCGGCCCCTGGTGGTCCGAGGTCGTTCCCCTTGCACAGATTCATGCGCCAGGGCCTCCTGCAGACAATTCACTTTGGTTTATTGCGCTATCTCTAATAGCACCCGAGATATCACCAGATATATATTGGATTTTTCACTGACCCTGAGCGTCCGGCCCCATGAGACGGTCGTTTTCTCGGCCCCTGGTGGTCCGAGAACGTTCCCGCTGCACAGGTTCATGCGCCAGCGTCTCCTACAGACAATGCACTTTGATTTATTGCGCTATCTGTAATAGCACCCGAGATATCACCAGATATATATTGGATTTTTCACTGACCCTGAGTGTCCTGCCCCATGAGACGGTGGTTTTCTCGGCCCCTGGTGTTCCGAGGTCGTTCCCGCTGCACAGATTCATGCGCCAGGGCCTCCTACAGACAATGCATTTTGATTTATTGCGCTATCTCTAATAGCACCCGAGATATCACCAGATATATATTGGATTTTCCCCTGACCCTGAGTGTCCGGCCCCATGAGACTGTGGTTTTCTGGGCCCCTGGTGGTCCTAGGTCGTTCCCGCTGCACTGATGCATGCGCCAGGGCCTCCAGCAGACAATGCACTTTGATTTATTGCGCTATCTCTAATAGCACCCGAGATATCACCAGATATATATTGGATTTTCCCCTGACCCTGAGTGTCCGGCCCCATGAGACTGTGGTTTTCTGGGCCCCTGGTGGTCCGAGGTCGTTCCCGCTGCACAGATTCATGCGCCAGGGCCTCCTACAGACAATGCACTTTGATTTATTGCGCTATCTGTAATAGCACCCGAGATATCACCAGATATATATTGGATTTTCCCCTGACCCTGAGTGTCCGGCCCCATGAGACTGTGGTTTTCTCGGCCCCTGGTGGTCCGAGGTCGTTCCCGCTGCACAGATTCATGCGCCAGGGCCTCCTACAGACAATGCACTTTGATTTATTGCGCTATCTGTAATAGCACCCGAGATATCACCAGATATATATTGGATTTTCCCCTGACCCTGAGTGTCCGGCCCCTTGAGACTGTCGTTTTCTCGGCCCCTGGTGGTCCGGGGTCGTTCCCGTTGCACAGATTCATGCGCCAGGGCCTCCTGCAGATAATGCACTTTGATTTATTGCGGTATCTGTAATAGCACCCGAGATATCACCATATATATATTGGATTTTTCACTGACCCTGAGTGTCCTGCCCCATGTGACTGCGGTTTTCTCGGCCCCTGGTGGTCCGAGGTCGTTCCCGCTGCACACATTCATGCGCCAGGGCCTCCTGCAGATAATTCACAATGGTTTATTGCGCTATCTCTAATAGCACCCGATATATCACCAGATATATATTGGATTTTGCCCTGACCCTGAGTGTCCGGCCCCATGAGACTGTGGTTTTCTCGGCCCCTGGTGGTCCGAGGTTGTTCCCGCTGCACACATTCATGCGCCAGGGCCTCCTACAGACAATGCACTTTGATATATTGCTCTATCTGTAATAGCACCCAAGATATCACCAGATATATATTGGATTTTTCCCTGACCCTGAGTGTCCGGCCCCATGAGACTGTGGTTTCCTCGGCCTCTGGTGGTCCGAGGTCGTTCCCGCTGCACAGATTCATGCGCCAGGGCCTCCTACAGACAATGCACTTTGATTTATTTCGCTATCTGTAATAGGACCGGAGATATCACCAGATATATATTGGATTTTCCCCAGACCCTGAGTGTCCGGCCGCATGAGACTGTAGTTTTATCGGCCCCTGGTGGTCCGAGGTCGTTCCCGCTGCACAGATTCATGCGCCAGGGCCTCCTACAGACAATGCACTTTGATTTATTGCGCTATCTGTAATAGCACCCGAGATATCACCACATATATATTGGATTTTTCGCTGACCCAGAGTGTCCGGCCCCATGAGACGGTGGTTTTCTCGGCCCCTGGTGGTCCTAGGTCGTTCCCGCTGCACAGATGCATGCGCCAGGGCCTCCTGCAGATAATTCCCTTTGGCTTATTGCGCTATCTGTAATAGCACCAGAGATATCACCAGATATATATTGGATTTTCCCCTGACCCTGAGTGTCCGGCCCCTTGAGACTGTAGTTTTCTCGGCCCCTGGTGGTCCTAGGTCGTTCCCGCTGCACAGATTCATGCGCCAGGGCCTCCTACAGACAATGCACTTTGATTTATTGCGTTATCTGTAATAGCACCCGAGATATCACCACATATATATTGGATTTTTCCCTGGCCCAGAGTGTCCGGCCACCTCGAGACGGTGCTTTCCTCGGCCCCTGGTGGTCCGAGTTCGTTCCCGCTGCACAGCTTCAGGCGCCAGGGCCTCCTGCAGATAACTCACTTTGGTTTATTGCGCTATCTCTAATAGCACCCGAGATATCACCAGATATATATTGGATTTTCCCCTGACCCTGAGTGTCCGGACCCATGAGACTGTGGTTTTCTCGGCCCCTGGTGGTCCGAGGTCGTTCCCCTTGCACAGATTCATGCGCCAGGGCCTCCTGCAGACAATTCACTTTGGTTTATTGCGCTATCTCTAATAGCACCCGAGATATCACCAGATATATATTGGATTTTTCACTGACCCTGAGCGTCCGGCCCCATGAGACGGTCGTTTTCTCGGCCCCTGGTGGTCCGAGAACGTTCCCGCTGCACAGGTTCATGCGCCAGCGTCTCCTACAGACAATGCACTTTGATTTATTGCGCTATCTGTAATAGCACCCGAGATATCACCAGATATATATTGGATTTTTCACTGACCCTGAGTGTCCTGCCCCATGAGACGGTGGTTTTCTCGGCCCCTGGTGTTCCGAGGTCGTTCCCGCTGCACAGATTCATGCGCCAGGGCCTCCTACAGACAATGCATTTTGAATTATTGCGCTATCTCTAATAGCACCCGAGATATCACCAGATATATATTGGATTTTCCCCTGACCCTGAGTGTCCGGCCCCATGAGACTGTGGTTTTCTGGGCCCCTGGTGGTCCTAGGTCGTTCCCGCTGCACTGATGCATGCGCCAGGGCCTCCAGCAGACAATGCACTTTGATTTATTGCGCTATCTCTAATAGCACCCGAGATATCACCAGATATATATTGGATTTTCCCCTGACCCTGAGTGTCCGGCCCCATGAGACTGTGGTTTTCTGGGCCCCTGGTGGTCCGAGGTCGTTCCCGCTGCACAGATTCATGCGCCAGGGCCTCCTACAGACAATGCACTTTGATTTATTGCGCTATCTGTAATAGCACCCGAGATATCACCAGATATATATTGGATTTTCCCCTGACCCTGAGTGTCCGGCCCCATGAGACTGTGGTTTTCTCGGCCCCTGGTGGTCCGAGGTCGTTCCCGCTGCACAGATTCATGCGCCAGGGCCTCCTACAGACAATGCACTTTGATTTATTGCGCTATCTGTAATAGCACCCGAGATATCACCAGATATATATTGGATTTTCCCCTGACCCTGAGTGTCCGGCCCCTTGAGACTGTCGTTTTCTCGGCCCCTGGTGGTCCGGGGTCGTTCCCGTTGCACAGATTCATGCGCCAGGGCCTCCTGCAGATAATTCACCTTGGTTTATTGCGCTATCTCTAATAGCACCCGAGATATCACCAGATATATATTGGATTTTCCCCTGACCCTGAGTGTGCGGCACCATGAGACTGTAGTTTTCTCGGCCCCTGGTGGTCCTGGATCGTTCCCGCTGCACAGATTCATGCGCCAGGGCCTCCTACAGACAATGCACTTTGATTTATTGCTCTATCTGTAATAGCACCCGAGATATCACCAGATCTATATTGGATTTTCCCCTGACCCTGAGTATCCGGCCCCATGAGACTGTGGTTTTCTCGGCCCCTGGTGGTCCGAGGTCGTTCCCGTTGCACAGATTCATGCGCCAGGGCCTCCTGCAGATAATTCACTTCGGTTTATTGCGCTATCTGTAATAGCACCCGAGATATCACCAGATCTATATTGGATTTTCCCCTGACCCTGAGTATCCGGCCCCATGAGACTGTGGTTTTCTCGGCCCCTGGTGGTCCGATAACGTTCCCGCTGCACAGGTTCATGCGCCAGCGTCTCCTACAGACAATGCACTTTGATTTATTGCGCTATCTGTAATAGCACCCGAGATATCACCAGATATATATTGGATTTTTCACTGACCCTGAGTGTCCTGCCCCATGAGACGGTGGTTTTCTCGGCCCCTGGTGGTCCGAGGTCGTTCCCGCTGCACAGATTCATGCGCCAGGGCCTCCTACAGACAATGCACTTTGATTTATTGCGCTATCTGTAAGAGCACCCGAGATATCACCAGATATATATTGGATTTTTCACTGACCCTGAGTGTCCGGCCCCATGAGACGGTCGTTTTCTCGGTCCCTGGTGGTCCGAGGTCGTTCCCGCTGCACACATTCATGCGACAGGGCCTCCTGCAGATAATTCACTTTGGTTTATTGCGCTATCTCTGATAGCACCCGAGATATCACCAGATATATATTGGATTTTCCCCTGACCCTGAGTGTCCGGCCCCATGAGACTGTGGTTTTCTCGGCCCCTGGTGGTCCGAGGTCGTTCCCGCTGCACAGATTCATGCGCCAGGGCCTCCTACAGACAATGCACTTTGATTTATTGCGCTATCTGTAATAGCACCCGAGATATCACCAGATCTATATTGGATTTTCCCCTGACCCTGAGTGTCCGGCCCCATGAGACTGTGGTTTTCTCGGCCCCTTGTGGTCCGAGGTCGTTCCCGATGCACAGATTCATGCGCCAGGGCCTCCTGCAGATAATTCACTTTGGTTTATTGCGCTATCTCTAATACCACCCGAGATATCTCCAGATATATATTGGATTTTCCCCTGACCCTGAGTGTCCGGTCCCATGAGACTGTGGTTTTCTCGGCCCCTGGTGGTCCGAGGTTGTTCCCGCTGCACAGATTCATGCGCCAGCGTCTCCTACAGACAATGCACTTTGATTTATTGCGCTATCTGTAATAGCACCCGAGATATCACCAGATATATATTGGATTTTTCCCCGACCCTGAGTGTCCGGCCCCATGAGACGGTGGTTTTCTCGGCCGCTGGTGGTCCGAGAACGTTCCCGCTGCACAGGTTCATGCGCCAGGGCCTCCTGCAGACAATGCACTTTGATTTATTGCGCTATCTCTAATAGCACCCGAGATATCACCAGATATATATTGGATTTTCCCCTGACCCTGAGTGTCCGGCCCCATGAGACTGTGGTTTTCTCGGCCCCTGGTGGTCCGAGGTCGCTCCCGTTGCACAGATTCATGCGCCAGGGCCTCCTGCAGATAATGCACTTTGGTTTATTGCTCTATCTCTAATAGCACCCGAGATATCACCAGATATATATTGGATTTTGCCCTGACCCTGAGTGTCCGGCCCCATGAGACTGTGGTTTTCTCAGCCCCTGGTCGTCCGAGGTCGTTCCCGCTGCACAGATACATGCTCCAGGGCCTCCTACAGACAATGCACTTTGATTTATTGCTCTATCTGTAATAGCACACGAGATATCACCAGATATATATTGGATTTTCCCCTGACCCTGAGTGTCCGGCCCCATGAGACGGTGGATGTCTCGGCCCCTGATGGTCCGAGATCGTTCCCGCTGCACAGATTCATGCGCCAGGGCCTCCTGCAGACAATTCACTTTGGTTTATTGCCCTATCTCTAATAGCACCCGAGATATCAACAGATAAATATTGGATTTTCCCTGACCCTGAGTGTCCGGCCCAATGAGACTGTGGTTTTCTCGGCCCCTGGTGGTCCGAGATCGTTCCCGCTGTACAGATTCATGCGCCAGGGCCTCCTACAGACAATGCACTTTGATTTATTGCGCTATCTGTAATAGCACCCGAGATATCACCAGGTATATATTGGATTTTTCACTGACCCTGAGTGTGCGGCCCCATGAGACGGTGGTTTTCTCGGACCCTGGTGGTCCGAGGTCGTTCCCGCTGCACAGATTCATGCGCCAGGGCTTCCTACAGACAATGCACTTTGATTTATTGCGCTATCTGTAATAGCACCCGAGATATCACCAGATATATATTGGATTTTTCACTGACCCTGCGTGTCCGGCCCCATGAGACGGTCGTTTTCTCGGCCCCTGGTGGTCCGAGGTCGTTCCCGCTGCACAGATTCATGCGCCAGGGCCTCCTGCAGATAATTCACTTTGGTTTATTGCGCTATCTCTGATAGCACCCGAGATATCACCAGATATATATTGGATTTTCCCCTGACCCTGAGTGTCCGGCCCCATGAGACGGTGGTTGTCTCGGCCTCTGGTGGTCCGAGGTCGTTCGCGCTGCACAGATTCATGCGCCAGGGCCTCATGCAGATAATTCACTTTGGTTTATTGCGCTATCTCTAATAGCACCCGAGATATCTCCAGATATATATTGGATTTTCCCCTGACCCTGAGTGTCCGGTCCCATGAGACTGTGGTTTTCTCGGCCCCTGGTGGTCCGAGGGCGTTGCCGCTGCACAGGTTCATGCGCCAGGGCCTCCTACAGACAATGCACTTTGATTTATTGCGCTATCTGTAATAGCACCAGATATATCACCAGATATATATTGGATTTTACCCTGTCTCTGAGTGTCCGGCCCCATGAGACGGTCGGTTTCCCGGCCCCTGGTGGTCCGAGGTCGTTCCCGCTGCACAGGTTCATGCGCCAGGGTCTCCTACGGACAGTGCACTTTGATTTATTGCGCTATCTGTAATAGCACCCGAGATATCACCAGATATATATTGGATTTTAAACTGACCCTGAGTGTCCTGCCCCATGAGACGGTGGTTTTCTCGGCCCCTGGTGGTCTGAGGTCGTTCCCGTTGCACACATTCATGCGCGAGGGCCTCCTGCAGATAATTCACTTTGGTTTATTGCGCTATCTCTAATAGCACCCGAGATATCACCAGGTATATATTGGATTTTTCTCTGACCCTGAGTGTGCGGCGCCATGAGACGGTGGTTTTCTCGGACCCTGGTGGTCCGAGGTCGTTCCCGCTGCACAGATTCATGCGCCAGGGCCTCCTACAGACAGTGCACTTTGATTTATTGCGCTATCTGTAATAGCACCCGAGATATCACCAGATATATATTGGATTTTTCACTGACCCAGAGTGTCCTGCCCCATGAGACGGTGGTTTTCTCGGCCCCTGGTGCTCCGAGGTCGTTCCCGTTGTACAGATTCATGCGCCAGGGCCTCCTGCAGATAATTCACTTTGGTTTATTAAGCTATCTCTAATAGCACCCGATATATCACCAGATATATATTGGATTTTACCCTGACCCTGAGTGTCCGGCCCCATGAGACGGTCGTTGTCTCGGCCCCTGGAGGTCCGAGGACGTTCCCGCTGCACAGGTTCATGCGCCGGGGCCTCCTACAGACAATGCACTTTGATTTATTGCGCTATCTGTAATAGCACCCGAGATATCACCAGATCTATATTTGGATTTTCCCCTGACCCTGAGTGTCCGGCCCCATGAGACTGTGGTTTTCTCGGCCCCTTGTGGTCCGAGGTCGTTCCCGTTGCACAGATTCATGCGCCAGGGCCTCCTGCAGATAATTCACTTTGGTTTATTGCGCTATCTCTAATAGCACCCGAGATATCTCCAGATATATATTGGATTTTCCCCTGACCCTGAGTGTCCGGTCCCATGAGACTGTGGTTTTCTCGGCCCCTGGTGGTCCGAGGTCGTTGCCGCTGCACAGGTTCATGCGCCAGGGCCTCCTACAGACAATGCACTTTGATTTATTGCGCTATCTGTAATAGCACCCGAGATATCACCAGATATATATTGGATTTTTCACTGACCCTGAGAGTCCGGCCCCATGAGACGGTCGTTTTCTCGGCCCCTGGTGGTCCGAGGTCGTTCCCGCTGCACAGGTTCATGCGCCAGGGTCTCCTACAGACAATGCACATTGATTTATTGCGCTATCTCTAATAGCACCCGAGATATCACCAGATATATATTGGATTTTCCCCTGACCCTGAGTGTCCGGCCCCATGAGACTGTGGTTTTCTCGGCCCCTGGTGGTCCGAGGTCGTTCCCGCTGCACGGATTCATACGCCAGGGCCTCCTGCAGATAATTCACTTTGGTTTATTGCGCTATCTCTTATAGCACCCGAGATATCACCAGATATATATTGGATTTTCCCCTGACCCTGAGTGTCCGGCCCCATGAGACTGTGGTTTTCTCGGCCCCTGGAGGTCCGAGGTCGTTCCCGCTGCACAGATTCATGCGCCAGGGCCTCCTACAGACAATGCACTTTGATTTATTGCGCTATCTGTAATAGCACCCGAGATATCACCAGATCTATATTTGGATTTTCCCCTGACCCTGAGTGTCCGGCCCCATGAGACTGTGGTTTTCTCGGCCCCTTGTGGTCCGAGGTCGTTCCCGTTGCACAGATTCATGCGCCAGGGCCTCCTGCAGATAATTCACTTTGGTTTATTGCGCTATCTCTAATAGCACCCGAGATATCTCCAGATATATATTGGATTTTCCCCTGACCCTGAGTGTCCGGTCCCATGAGACTGTGGTTTTCTCGGCCCCTGGTGGTCCGAGGTCGTTGCCGCTGCACAGGTTCATGCGCCAGGGCCTCCTACAGACAATGCACTTTGATTTATTGCGCTATCTGTAATAGCACCCGAGATATCACCAGATATATATTGGATTTTTCACTGACCCTGAGAGTCCGGCCCCATGAGACGGTCGTTTTCTCGGCCCCTGGTGGTCCGAGGTCGTTCCCGCTGCACAGGTTCATGCGCCAGGGTCTCCTACGGACAGTGCACTTTGATTTATTGCGCTATCTGTAATAGCACCCGAGATATCACCAGATATATATTGGATTTTCCCCTGACCCTGAGTGTCCGGCCCCATGAGACTGGTTTTCTCGGCCCCTGGTGGTCCGAGGTCGTTCCCGCTGCACAGATTCATGCGCCAGGGCCTCCTACAGACAATGCACTTTGATTTATTGCGCTATCTGTAATAGCAGCCGTGATATCACCAGATATATATTGGATTTTCCCCTGACCCTGAGTGTCCGGCCCCATGAGACCGTGGTTTTCTCGGCCCCTGGAGGTCCGAGGTCGTTCCCGCTGCACAGATTCATGCGCCAGGGCCTCCTACAGACAATGCACTTTGATTTATTGCGCTATCTGTAATAGCAGCCGAGATATCACCAGATATATATTGGATTTTTCACTGACCCTGAGCGTCCGGCCCCATGAGACGGTCGTTTTCTCGGCCCCTGGTGGTCCGAGGTCGTTCCCGCTGCACAGATTCATGCGCCAGGGCCTCCTACAGACAATGCACTTTGATTTATTGCGCTATCTGTATTAGCACCCGAGATATCACCACATATATATTGGATTTTTCACTGACCCTGAGTGTCCGGCCCCATGAGACGGTGGTTTTCTCGGTCCCTGGTGTTCCGAGGTCGTTCCCGCTGCACAGATTCATGCGCCAGGGCCTCCTACAGACAATGCACTTTGATTTATTGCGCTATCTGTAATAGCAGCCGTGATATCACCAGATATATATTGGATTTTCCCCTGACCCTGAGTGTCCGGCCCCATGAGACTGTGGTTTTCTCGGCCCCTGGTGGTCCGAGGTCGTTCCCGCTGCACAGGTTCATGCGCCAGGGTCTCCTACAGACAATGCACATTGATTTATTGCGCTCTCTGTAATAGCACCCGAGATATCACCACATATATATTGGATTTTTCACTGACCCTGAGTGTCCGGCCCCATGAGACGGCGGTTTTCTCGGTCCCTGGTGTTCCGAGGTCGTTCCCGCTGCACAGATTCATGCGCCAGGGCCTCCTACAGACAATGCACATTGATTTATTGCGCTATCTCTAATAGCACCCGAGATATCACCAGATATATATTGGATTTTCCCCTGACCCTGAGTGTCCGGCCCCATGAGACTGTGGTTTTCTCGGCCCCTGGTGGTCCGAGGTCGTTCCCGCTGCACGGATTCATACGCCAGGGCCTCCTGCAGATAATTCACTTTGGTTTATTGCGCTATCTCTTATAGCACCCGAGATATCACCAGATATATATTGGATTTTCCCCTGACCCTGAGTGTCCGGCCCCATGAGACTGTGGTTTTCTCGGCCCTTGGTGGTCCGAGGTGGTTCCCGCTGCACAGATTCATGCGCCAGGGCCTCCTACAGACAATGCACTTTGATTTATTGCGCTATCTGTAATAGCACCCGAGATATCAGCAGATATATATTGGATTTTTCACTGACCCTGAGTGTCCGGCCCCATGAGGCGGTCGTTTTCGCGGCCCCTGGTGGTCCGAGGTCGTTCCCGCTGCACAGATTCATGCGCCAGGGCCTCCTGCAGATAATTCACTTTGGTTTATTGCGCTATCTGTAATAGCACCCGAGATATCACCAGAAATATATTGGATTTTACCCTGACCCTGAGTGTCCGGCCCCATGAGACTGTGCTTTTCTCGGCCCCTGGTGGTCCGAGGTCGTTCCCGTTGCACAGATTCATGCGCCAGGGCCTCCTACAGACAATGCACTTTGATTTATTGCGCTATCTGTAATAGCACCCGAGATATCACCAGATATATATTGGATATTACCCTGACCCTGAGTGTCCGGCCCCATGAGACAGTCGTTGTCTCGGCCCCTGGAGGTCCGAGGACGTTCCCGCTGCACAGATTCATGCGCCAGGGCCTCCTACAGGTAATGCACTTTGATTTATTGCGCTATCTGTAATAGCACCCGAGATATCACCAGACCTATATTGGATTTTCCCCTGACCCTGAGTGTCCGGCCCCATGAGACTGTGGTTTTCTCGGCCCCTGGTGGTCCGAGGTCGTTCCCGTTGCACAGATTCATGCGCCAGGGCCTCCTGCAGATAATTCACTTTGGTTTATTGCGCTATCTGTAATAGCACCCGAGATATCACCAGATCTATATTGGATTTTCCCCAGACCCTGAGTGTCCGGCCCCATGAGACTGTGGTTTTCTCGGCCCCTGGTGGTCCGAGGTCGTTCCCGTTGCACAGATTCATGCGCCAGGGCCCCCTGCAGATAATTCACTTTGGTTTATTGCGCTATCTCTAATAACACCCGAGATATCACCAGATATATATTGGATTTTTCACTGACCCTGAGCGTCCGGCCCCATGAGACGGTCGTTTTCTCGGCCCCTGGTGGTCCGAGGACGTTCCCGCTGCACAGGTTCATGCGCCAGGGTCTCTTACAGACAATGCACTTTGATTTATTGCGCTATCTGTAATAGCACCCGAGATATCACCACATATATATTGGATTTTTCACTGACCCTGAGTGTCCGGCCCCATGAGACGGTGGTTTTCTCGGTCCCTGGTGTTCCGAGGTCGTTCCCGCTGCACAGATTCTTGCGCCAGGGCCTCCTACAGACAATGCACTTTGATTTATTGCGCTACCTGTAATAGCACCCGAGATATCACCAGATATATATTGGATTTTACCCTGACCCTGAGTGTCCGGCCCCATGAGACAGTGGTTTTTTCGGCCCCTGGTGGTCCGAGGTCGTTCCCGCTGCACAGATTCATGCGCCAGGGCCTCCTACAGACAATGCACTTTGATTTATTGCGCTATCTGTAATAGCACCCGAGATATCAGCAGATATATATTGGATTTTTCACTGACCCTGAGTGACCGGCCCCATGAGACGGTAGTTTTCTCGGCCCCTGGTGGTCCGGGGTCGTTCCCGCTGCACAGATTCATGCGCCAGGGCCTACTGCAGATAATTCACTTTGATTTATTGCGCTATCTGTAATAGCACCCGAGTTATCACCAGATATATGTTGGATTTTCCCCTGACCCTGAGTGTCCGGCCCCATGAGACTGTGCTTTTCTCGGCCCTTGGTGGTCCGAGGTGGTTCCCGCTGCACAGATTCATGCGCCAGGGCCTCCTACAGACAATGCACTTTGATATATTGCGCTATCTGTAATAGCACTCGAGATATCACCAGATATATATTGGATATTACCCTGACCCTGAGTGTCCGGCCCCATGAGACTGTGGTTTTCTCGGCCCCTGGTGGTCCGAGGTCGCTCCCGTTGTACAGATTCATGCGCCAGGGCCTCCTGCAGATAATTCACTATGGTTTATTGCGCTATCTCTAATAGCACCCGAGATATCAACACATATATATTGGATATTTCACTGACCCCGAGTGTCCGGCCCCATGAGACGGTGGTTTTCTCGGTCCCTGGTGTTCCGAGGTCGTTCCCGCTGCACAGATTCATGCGCCAGGGCCTCCTATAGACAATGCACTTTGATTTATTGCGCTATCTGTAATAGCACCCGAGATATCACCAGATATATGCTGGATTTTTACATGACCTTGGGTGACGGATTCCGAATATCTATAATTTTCTCGGCCCCTGGTGGTCCGAGGTCGTTACCGCTGCACAGATTCATTCGCCTGGGCCTCCTACAGACAATGCACTTTGATTTATTAAGCTATCTGTAATAGCACCCGAGATATCACCAAATATATATTGGATTTTCCCCTGACCCTGAGTGTCCGGCCCCATGAGACTGTGGTTTTCCCGGCCCCTGGTGGTCTGAGGTCGTTCCCGCTGCACAGATTCATGCGCCAGGGCCTCCTACCGACAATGCACTTTGATTTATTGGGCTATCTGTAATAGCACCCGAGATATCACCAGATATATATTGGATTTTACCCTGACCCTGAGTGTCCGGCCCCATGAGACAGTGGTTTTTTCGGCCCCTGGTGGTCCGAGGTCGTTCCCGCTGCACAGATTCATGCGCCAGGGCCTCCTACAGACAATGCACTTTGATTTATTGCGCTATCTGTAATAGCACCCGAGATATCAGCAGATATATATTGGATTTTTCACTGACCCTGAGTGACCGGCCCCATGAGACGGTAGTTTTCTCGGCCCCTGGTGGTCCGGGGTCGTTCCCGCTGCACAGATTCATGCGCCAGGGCCTACTGCAGATAATTCACTTTGATTTATTGCGCTATCTGTAATAGCACCCGAGTTATCACCAGATATATGTTGGATTTTCCCCTGACCCTGAGTGTCCGGCCCCATGAGACTGTGCTTTTCTCGGCCCTTGGTGGTCCGAGGTGGTTCCCGCTGCACAGATTCATGCGCCAGGGCCTCCTACAGACAATGCACTTTGATTTATTGCGCTATCTGTAATAGCACTCGAGATATCACCAGATATATAATGGATATTACCCTGACCCTGAGTGTCCGGCCCCATGAGACTGTGGTTTTCTCGGCCCCTGGTGGTCCGAGGTCGCTCCCGTTGTACAGATTCATGCGCCAGGGCCTCCTGCAGATAATTCACTATGGTTTATTGCGCTATCTCTAATAGCACCCGAGATATCAACACATATATATTGGATATTTCACTGACCCCGAGTGTCCGGCCCCATGAGACGGTGGTTTTCTCGGTCCCTGGTGTTCCGAGGTCGTTCCCGCTGCACAGATTCATGCGCCAGGGCCTCCTATAGACAATGCACTTTGATTTATTGCGCTATCTGTAATAGCACCCGAGATATCACCAGATATATGCTGGATTTTTACATGACCTTGGGTGACGGATTCCGAATATCTATAATTTTCTCGGCCCCTGGTGGTCCGAGGTCGTTACCGCTGCACAGATTCATTCGCCTGGGCCTCCTACAGACAATGCACTTTGATTTATTAAGCTATCTGTAATAGCACCCGAGATATCACCAAATATATATTGGATTTTCCCCTGACCCTGAGTGTCCGGCCCCATGAGACTGTGGTTTTCCCGGCCCCTGGTGGTCTGAGGTCGTTCCCGCTGCACAGATTCATGCGCCAGGGCCTCCTACCGACAATGCACTTTGATTTATTGGGCTATCTGTAATAGCACCCGAGATATCACCAGATAAATATTGGATTTTACCCTGACCCTGAGTGTGCGGCCCCATGAGACTGTGGTTTTCTCGGCCCCTGGTGGTCCGAGGTCGTTCCAGCTGGCCAGATTTATTCGCCTGGGCCTCCTACAGACAATGCACTTTGATTTATTGCGCTATCTCTAATAGCACCCGAGATATCACCAGATATTTGCTGGATTTTTACATGATCTTGGGTGACGGATTCCGAATATCTGTAATATTCTCGGCCACTGGTGGTCCGAGGTCGTTCCTGCGGCACAGATTCATTCGCAAGGGCCTCCTACAGACAATGCACTTTGGTTTCTTGCGCTATCTGTAATTGCACCCGAGATATCACCAGATATATATTGGATTTTCCCCTGACCCTGAGTGTCCGGATCCATGAGACGGTGGTTTTCTCGGCCCCTGGTGGTCCGAGGTCGTTCCCGCTGCACAGATTCATTCGCCTGGGCCTCCTACAGACAATGCACTTTGATTTATTGCGCTATCTGTAATAGCACCCGAGATATCACCAGATATATATTGGATTTTTCCCTGACCCTGAGTGTCCGGCTCCATGAGACTGTGGTTTTCTCGGTCCCTGGTGGTCCGAGGTCGTTCCCGCTGGCCAGATTCATGCGCCTGGGCCTCCTACAGACAATGCACTTTGATTTAGTGCGCTATCTCTAATAGCACCCGAGATATCACCAGATATATATTGGATTTTTCCCTGACCCTGAGTGTCCGGCGCCATGAGACGGTGGTTTTCTTGGCCCCTGGTGGTCCGAGGTCGTTCCCGCTGCACAGATGCTCGCGCCAGGGCCTCCTGCAGATAATTCACTTTGGTTTATTGCGCTATCTCTAATAGCACGCGAGATATCACCAGATATATATTGGATTTTCCCCTGACCCTGAGTGTCCGGCCCCGTGAGTCGGTGGTTTTCTCGGCCCCTGGTGGTCCTAGGTCGTTCCCGCTGACCAGATTCATTCGCCAGGGCCTCCTACAGACAATGCACTTTGGTTTATTACGCTATCTCTAATAGCACCCGAGATATCACCAGATATTTGCTGGATTTTTACATGACCTTGGGTTAGGGATTCCGCATATCTGTAATTTTCTCGGCCACTCGTGGTCCGAGGTCGTTCCTGCGGCACAGAATCATTCGCAAGGGCCTGCTACAGACAATGCACTTTGGTTTATTGCGCTATCTGTAATAGCACCCGAGATATCACCAGATATATATTGGATTTTCCCCGGACCCTGAGTGTCCGGCCCCATGAGACTGTGGTTTTCTCGGCCCATGGTGGTCCGAGGTCGTTCCCGCTGGCCAGATTCATGCGCCTGGGCCTCCTACAGACAATGCACTTTGATTTATTGCGCTATCTCAAATAGCACCCGAGATATCACCAGATATATATTGGATATTTCCCTGACCCTGAGTGTCCGGCGCCATGAGACGGTGGTTTTCTTGGCCCCTGGTGGTCCGAGGTCGTTCCCGCTGCACAGATGCATGCGCCAGGGCCTCCTTCCGATAATTCACTTTGGTTTATTGCGCTATCTCTAATATCACCCGAGATATCACCAGATATATATTGGATTTTTCACTGACCCTGAGCGTCCGGCCCCATGAGACGGTCGTTTTCTCGGCCCCTGGTGGTCCGAGGACGTTCCCGCTGCACAGGTTCATGCGCCAGGGTCTCTTACAGACAATGCACTTTGATTTATTGCGCTATCTGTAATAGCACCCGAGATATCACCACATATATATTGGATTTTTCACTGACCCTGAGTGTCCGGCCCCATGAGACGGTGGTTTTCTCGGTCCCTGGTGTTCCGAGGTCGTTCCCGCTGCACAGATTCTTGCGCCAGGGCCTCCTACAGACAATGCACTTTGATTTATTGCGCTACCTGTAATAGCACCCGAGATATCACCAGATATATATTGGATTTTACCCTGACCCTGAGTGTCCGGCCCCATGAGACAGTGGTTTTTTCGGCCCCTGGTGGTCCGAGGTCGTTCCCGCTGCACAGATTCATGCGCCAGGGGCTCCTACAGACAATGCACTTTGATTTATTCCGCTATCTGTAATAGCACCCGAGATATCAGCAGATATATATTGGATTTTTCACTGACCCTGAGTGACCGGCCCCATGAGACGGTAGTTTTCTCGGCCCCTGGTGGACCGAGGTCGTTCCCGCTGCACAGATTCATGCGCCAGGGCCTACTGCAGATAATTCACTTTGATTTATTGCGCTATCTGTAATAGCACCCGAGTTATCACCAGATATATATTGGATTTTCCCCTGACCCTGAGTGTCCGGCCCCGTGAGTCGGTGGTTTTCTCGGCCCCTGGTGGTCCTAGGTCGTTCCCGCTGACCAGATTCATTCGCCAGGGCCTCCTACAGACAATGCACTTTGGTTTATTACGCTATCTCTAATAGCACCCGAGATATCACCAGATATTTGCTGGATTTTTACATGACCTTGGGTTAGGGATTCCGCATATCTGTAATTTTCTCGGCCACTCGTGGTCCGAGGTCGTTCCTGCGGCACAGAATCATTCGCAAGGGCCTGCTACAGACAATGCACTTTGGTTTATTGCGCTATCTGTAATAGCACCCGAGATATCACCAGATATATATTGGATTTTCCCCGGACCCTGAGTGTCCGGCCCCATGAGACTGTGGTTTTCTCGGCCCATGGTGGTCCGAGGTCGTTCCCGCTGGCCAGATTCATGCGCCTGGGCCTCCTACAGACAATGCACTTTGATTTATTGCGCTATCTCAAATAGCACCCGAGATATCACCAGATATATATTGGATATTTCCCTGACCCTGAGTGTCCGGCGCCATGAGACGGTGGTTTTCTTGGCCCCTGGTGGTCCGAGGTCGTTCCCGCTGCACAGATGCATGCGCCAGGGCCTCCTTCAGATAATTCACTTTGGTTTATTGCGCTATCTCTAATATCACCCGAGATATCACCAGATATATATTGGATTTTTCACTGACCCTGAGCGTCCGGCCCCATGAGACGGTCGTTTTCTCGGCCCCTGGTGGTCCGAGGACGTTCCCGCTGCACAGGTTCATGCGCCAGGGTCTCTTACAGACAATGCACTTTGATTTATTGCGCTATCTGTAATAGCACCCGAGATATCACCACATATATATTGGATTTTTCACTGACCCTGAGTGTCCGGCCCCATGAGACGGTGGTTTTCTCGGTCCCTGGTGTTCCGAGGTCGTTCCCGCTGCACAGATTCTTGCGCCAGGGCCTCCTACAGACAATGCACTTTGATTTATTGCGCTACCTGTAATAGCACCCGAGATATCACCAGATATATATTGGATTTTACCCTGACCCTGAGTGTCCGGCCCCATGAGACAGTGGTTTTTTCGGCCCCTGGTGGTCCGAGGTCGTTCCCGCTGCACAGATTCATGCGCCAGGGGCTCCTACAGACAATGCACTTTGATTTATTCCGCTATCTGTAATAGCACCCGAGATATCAGCAGATATATATTGGATTTTTCACTGACCCTGAGTGACCGGCCCCATGAGACGGTAGTTTTCTCGGCCCCTGGTGGACCGAGGTCGTTCCCGCTGCACAGATTCATGCGCCAGGGCCTACTGCAGATAATTCACTTTGATTTATTGCGCTATCTGTAATAGCACCCGAGTTATCACCAGATATATGTTGGATTTTCCCCTGACCCTGAGTGTCCGGCCCCATGAGACGGTCGTTGTCTCGGCCCCTGGAGGTCCGAGGACGTTCCCGCTGCACAGATTCATGCGCCAGGGCCTCCTGCAGATAATTCACTTTGGTTTATTTCGCTATCTCTAATAGCACCCGAGATATCACCAGATCTATATTGGATTTTCCCCTGACCCTGAGTGTCCGGCCCCATGAGACTGTGGTTTTCTCGGCCCCTGGTGGTCCGAGGTCGTTCCCGTTGCACAGATTCATGCGCCAGGGCCTCCTGCAGATAATTCACTTTGGTTTATTGCGCTATCTCTAATAGCACCCGAGATATCACCAGATATATATTGGATTTTTCACTGATCCTGAGCGTCCGGCCCCATGAGACGGTCGTTTTCTCGGCCCCTGGTGGTCCGAGGTCGTTCCCGCTGCACAGGTTCATGCGCCAGGGTCTCCTACAGACAATGCACTTTGATTTATTGCGCTATCTGTAATAGCACCCGAGATATCACCACATATATATTGGATTTTTCACTGACCCTGAGTGTCCGGCCCCATGAGACGGTGGTTTTCTCGGTCCCTGGTGTTCCGAGGTCGTTCCCGCTGCACAGATTCATGCGCCAGGGCCTCCTACAGACAATGCACTTTGATTTATTGCGCTATCTCTAATAGCACCCGAGATATAACCATATACATATTGGATTTTCCCCTGACCCTGAGTGTCCGGCCCCATGAGACGGTGGCTTTCTCGGCCCCTGGTGGTCCGAGGTCGTTCCCGCTGCACAGATTCATGCGCCAGGGCCTCCTACAGACAATGCACTTTGATTTATTCCGCTATCTGTAATAGCACCCGAGATATCACCAGATATATGCTGGATTTTTACATGACCTTGGGTGACGGATTCCGAATATCTATAATTTTCTCGGCCCCTGGTGGTCCGAGGTCGTTACCGCTGCACAGATTCATTCGCCTGGGCCTCCTACAGACAATGCACTTTGATTTATTAAGCTATCTGTAATAGCACCCGAGATATCACCAAATATATATTGGATTTTCCCCTGACCCTGAGTGTCCGGCCCCATGAGACTGTGGTTTTCCCGGCCCCTGGTGGTCGGAGGTCGTTCCCGCTGCACAGATTCATGCGCCAGGGCCTCCTACCGACAATGCACTTTGATTTATTGGGCTATCTGTAATAGCACCCGAGATATCACCAGATAAATATTGGATTTTACCCTGACCCTGAGTGTGCGGCCCCATGAGACTGTGGTTTTCTCGGCCCCTGGTGGTCCGAGGTCGTTCCAGCTGGCCAGATTTATTCGCCTGGGCCTCCTACAGACAATGCACTTTGATTTATTGCGCTATCTCTAATAGCACCCGAGATATCACCAGATATTTGCTGGATTTTTACATGATCTTGGGTGACGGATTCCGAATATCTGTAATTTTCTCGGCCACTGGTGGTCCGAGGTCGTTCCTACGGCACAGATTCATTCGCAAGGGCCTCCTACAGACAATGCACTTTGGTTTCTTGCGCTATCTGTAATTGCACCCGAGATATCACCAGATATATATTGGATTTTCCCCTGACCCTCAGTGTCCGGATCCATGAGACGGTGGTTTTCTCGGCCCCTGGTGGTCCGAGGTCGTTCTCGCTGCACAGATTCATTCGCCTGGGCCTCCTACAGACAATGCACTTTGATTTATTGCGCTATCTGTAATAGCACCCGAGATATCACCAGATATATATTGGATTTTTCCCTGACCCTGAGTGTCCGGCCCCATGAGACGGTGGTTTTCTCGGCCCCTGGTGGTCCGAGGTCGTTCCCGCTGCACAGATTCATGCACCGGGGCCTAATACAGACAATGCACTATGATTTCTTGGGCTATCTGTAATAGCACCCGAGACATCACCAGATATATATTGGATTTTTCCCTGACCCTGAGTGTCCGGCCCCATGAGACTGTGGTTTTCTCGGCCCCTGGTGGTCCGAGGTCGTTCCCGTTGCACAGATTCATGCGCCAGGGCCTCCTGCAGATAATTCACTTTGGTTTATTGCGCTATCTCTAATAGCACCCGAGATATCACCAGATATATATTGGATTTTTCACTGACCCTGAGCGTCCGGCCCCATGAGACGGTCGTTTTCTCGGCCCCTGGTGGTCCGAGGTCGTTCCCGCTGCACAGGTTCATGCGCCAGGGTCTCCTACAGACAATGCACTTTGATTTATTGCGCTATCTGTAATAGCACCCGAGATATCACCACATATATATTGGATTTTTCACTGACCCTGAGTGTCCGGCCCCATGAGACGGTGGTTTTCTCGGTCCCTGGTGTTCCGAGGTCGTTCCCGCTGCACAGATTCATGCGCCAGGGCCTCCTACAGACAATGCACTTTGATTTATTGCGCTATCTCTAATAGCACCCGAGATATAACCATATACATATTGGATTTTCCCCTGACCCTGAGTGTCCGGCCCCATGAGACGGTGGTTTTCTCGGTCCCTGGTGTTCCGAGGTCGTTCCCGCTGCACAGATTCATGCGCCAGGGCCTCCTACAGACAATGCACTTTGATTTATTGCGCTATCTGTAATAGCACCCGAGATATCACCAGATATATATTGGATTTTCCCCTGTCCCTGAGTGTCCGGCCCCATGAGACTGTGGTTTTCCCGGCCCCTGGTGGTCCGAGGTCGTTCCCGCTGCACAGATTCATGCGCCAGGGCCTCCTACCGACAATGCACTTTAATTTATTGGGCTATCTCTAATAGCACCCGAGATATCACCAGATATATATTGGATTTTTCCCTGACCCTGAGTGTCCGGCGCCATGAGACGGTGGTTTTCTTGGCCCCTGGTGGTCCGAGGTCGTTCCCGCTGCACAGATGCATGCGCCAGGGCCTCCTGCAGATAATTCACTTTGGTTTATTGCGCTATCTCTAATAGCACCCGAGATATCACCAGATATATATTGGATTTTCCCCTGACCCTGAGTGTCCGGCCCCATGAGACTGTGGTTTTCCCGGCCCCTGGTGGTCCGAGGTCGTTCCCGCTGCACAGATTCATGCGCCAGGGCCTCCTACCGACAATGCACTTTGATTTATTTGGCTATCTCTAATAGCACCCGAGATATCACCAGATATATATTGGATTTTTCCCTGACCCTGAGTGTCCGGCGCCATGAGACCGTGGTTTTCTTGGCCCCTGGTGGTCCGAGGTCGTTCCCGCTGCACAGATGCTCGCGCCAGGGCCTCCTGCAGATAATTCACTTTGATTTATTTCGCTATCTCTAATAGCACCCGAGATATCACCAGATATATATTAGATTTTCCCCTGACCCTGAATGTCCGGCCCCATGAGACGGTGGTTTTCTCGGCCCCTGATTTTTCCCTGACCCTGAGTGTCCGGCCCCATGAGACGGTTGTTGTCTCGGCCCCTGGTGGTCCGAGGTCGTTCCCGCTGCACAGATTCATGCGCCAGGGTCTCCTACAGACAATGCACTTTGATATATTGCGCTATCTGTAATAGCACCCGAGATATCACCAGATATATATTGGATTTTTCACTGACCCTGAGTGTCCGGCCCCATGAGACTGTGGTTTTCTCGGCCCCTGGTGGTCCGAGGTTGTTCCCGCTGCACACATTCATGCGCCAGGGCCTCCTACAGACAATGCACTTTGATTTATTGCTCTATCTGTAATAGCACCCAAGATATCACCAGATATATAATGGATTCTTCCCTGACCCTGAGTGTCCGGCCCCATGAGACGGTGGTTTTCTCTGCCCCTGGTGGTCCGAGGTCGTTCCCTCTGCACAGATTCATGCGCCAGGGCCTCCTACAGACAATGCACATTTATTTATTACGCTATCAGTAATAGCACCCGAGATACCACCAGATATATATTGGATCTTTCACTGACCCTGTGTGTCCGGCCCTATGAGACGGTGGTTTTCGCGGCCCCTGGTGGTTCGAGGTCGTTCCGGCTGCACAGATTCATGCGCCAGGGCCTCCTACAGACAATTCACTTTGATTTATTGCGCTATCTGTAATAGCACCCGAGATATCACCAGATATATATTGGATTTTTCCCTGACCCTGAGTGTCCGGCCCCATGAGACGGTGGTTTTCTCGGCCCCTGGTGGTCCGAGGTCGTTCCCGCTGCACAGATTCATGCACCGGGGCCTAATACAGACAATGCACTTTGATTTCTTGGGCTATCTGTAATAGCACCCGAGATATCACCATATATATATTGGATTTTTCCCTGAGCCTGAGTGTCCGGCCCCATGAGACGGTGGTTTTCTCGGCCCCTGGTGGTTCGAGGTCGCTCCCGCTGCACAGATTCATGCGCCAGGGCCTCCTGCAGATAATTCACTTTGGTTTATTGCGCTATCTCTACTAGCACCTGAGATATCACCCGATATATATTGGACATTTCCCTGACCCTGATTGTCCGGCCCCATGTGTCGGTGGTTTTCTCGGCCCCTGGTGGTCCCAGGTCGTTCCCGCTGCACAGATTCATGCACCAGGGCCTCCTACAAACAATGCACTTTGATTTATTGTTCTATCTGTAATATAACCCGAGATATCACCAGAAATATATTGGATTTTTCCCTGACCCTGACTGTCCGGCCCCATGAGACGGTGGTTTTCTCGGCCCCTGGTGGTCCGAGGTAGTTGCCGCTGCACAGATTCATGCGCAAGGTCCTCCTACAGACAATGCACTTTGATTTATTGCGCTATCTGTAATAGCACTCGAGATATAACCAGATATATATTGGATTTTTCACTGACCCTGAGTGTCCGGCCCCATGAGACGGTGGTTTTCTCGGCCCCTGGTGGTCCGAGGTCGTTCCCGTTGCACAGATTCATGCGCCAGGGCCTCCTGCAGATAATACACTTTGGTTTATTGCGCTATCTCTAATAGCACCGGAGATATCACCAGATATATATTGGATTTTCCCCTGACCCTGAGTGTCCGGCCCCATGAGACTGTGGTTTTCTCGGCCCCTGGTGGTCCGAGGTCGTTCCCGCTGCACAGATTCATGCGCCAGGGCCTCCTACAGACAATGCACTTTGATTTATTGCGCTATCTGTAATAGCACCCGAGATATCACCAGATATATATTGGATTTTTCACTGACCCTGAGTGTCCGGCCCCATGAGACGGTGGTTTTCTCGGCCCCTGGTGATCCGAGGTCGTTCCCGCTGCACAGATGCTCGCGCCAGGGCCTCCTGCAGATAATACACTTTGGTTTATTGCGCTATCTCTAATAGCACCGGAGATATCACGAGATATATATTGGATTTTTCCCTGACCCTGAGTGTCCGGCCCCATGAGACGGTTGTTGTCTCGGCCCCTGGTGGTCCGAGGTCGTTCCCGCTGCACAGATTCATGCGCCAGGGTCTCCTACAGACAATGCACTTTGATATATTGCGCTATCTGTAATAGCACCCGAGATATCACCAGATATATATTGGATTTTTCACTGACCCTGAGTGTCCGGCCCCATGAGACTGTGGTTTTCTCGGCCCCTGGTGGTCCGAGGTTGTTCCCGCTGCACACATTCATGCGCCAGGGCCTCCTACAGACAATGCACTTTGATTTATTGCTCTATCTGTAATAGCACCCAAGATATCACCAGATATATAATGGATTCTTCCCTGACCCTGAGTGTCCGGCCCCATGAGACGGTGGTTTTCTCGGCCCCTGGTGGTCCGAGGTCGTTCCCTCTGCACAGATTCATGCGCCAGGGCCTCCTACAGACAATGCACATTTATTTATTACGCTATCTGTAATAGCACCCGAGATACCACCAGATATATATTGGATCTTTCACTGACCCTGTGTGTCCGGCCCTATGAGACGGTGGTTTTCGCGGCCCCTGGTGGTTCGAGGTCGTTCCGGCTGCACAGATTCATGCGCCAGGGCCTCCTACAGACAATTCACTTTGATTTATTGCGCTATCTGTAATAGCACCCGAGATATCACCAGATATATATTGGATTTTTCCCTGACCCTGAGTGTCCGGCCCCATGAGACGGTGGTTTTCTCGGCCCCTGGTGGTCCGAGGTCGTTCCCGCTGCACAGATTCATGCACCGGGGCCTAATACAGACAATGCACTTTGATTTCTTGGGCTATCTGTAATAGCACCCGAGATATCACCAGATATATATTGGATTTTTCCCTGAGCCTGAGTGTCCGGCCCCATGAGACGGTGGTTTTCTCGGCCCCTGGTGGTTCGAGGTCGCTCCCGCTGCACAGATTCATGCGCCAGGGCCTCCTGCAGATAATTCACTTTGGTTTATTGCGCTATCTCTACTAGCACCTGAGATATCACCCGATATATATTGGACATTTCCCTGACCCTGATTGTCCGGCCCCATGTGTCGGTGGTTTTCTCGGCCCCTGGTGGTCCCAGGTCGTTCCCGCTGCACAGATTCATGCACCAGGGCCTCCTACAAACAATGCACTTTGATTTATTGTTCTATCTGTAATATAACCCGAGATATCACCAGAAATATATTGGATTTTTCCCTGACCCTGACTGTCCGGCCCCATGAGACGGTGGTTTTCTCGGCCCCTGGTGGTCCGAGGTAGTTGCCGCTGCACAGATTCATGCGCAAGGTCCTCCTACAGACAATGCACTTTGATTTATTGCGCTATCTGTAATAGCACTCGAGATATAACCAGATATATATTGGATTTTTCACTGACCCTGAGTGTCCGGCCCCATGAGACGGTGGTTTTCTCGGCCCCTGGTGGTCCGAGGTCGTTCCCGTTGCACAGATTCATGCGCCAGGGCCTCCTGCAGATAATACACTTTGGTTTATTGCGCTATCTCTAATAGCACCGGAGATATCACCAGATATATATTGGATTTTCCCCTGACCCTGAGTGTCCGGCCCCATGAGACTGTGGTTTTCTCGGCCCCTGGTGGTCCGAGGTCGTTCCCGCTGCACAGATTCATGCGCCAGGGCCTCCTACAGACAATGCACTTTGATTTATTGCGCTATCTGTAATAGCACCCGAGATATCACCAGATATATATTGGATTTTTCACTGACCCTGAGTGTCCGGCCCCATGAGACGGTGGTTTTCTCGGCCCCTGGTGATCCGAGGTCGTTCCCGCTGCACAGATTCATGCGCCGGGTCCTAATACAGACAATGCACTTTGATTTATTGTGCTATCTGTAATATAACCCGAGATATCACCAGATATATGTTGGATTTTCCCCTGACCCTGAGTGTCCGGCCCCATGAGACTGTGGTTTTCTCGGTCCCTGGTGGTCCGAGGTCGTTCCCGCTGCACAGATTCATGCGCCAGGGCCTCCTACAGACAATGCACATTTATTTATTACGCTATCTGTAATAGCACCCGAGATACCACCAGATATATATTGGATCTTTCACTGACCCTGAGTGTCCGGCCCCATGAGACTGTGGTTTTCTCGGCCTCTGGTGGTCCGAGGTCGTTCCCGCTACACAGATTCATGCGCCAGGGCCTCCTACAGACAATGCACTCTGATTTATTGCGCTATCTGTAATAGCACCCGAGATATCACCAGATATATATTGGATTTTTCCCTGAGCCTGAGTGTCCGGCCCCATGAGACGGTGGTTTTCTCGGCCCCTGGTGCTCCGAGGTCGTTCCCGCTGCACAGATTCATGCACCGGGGCCTAATACAGACAATGCACTTTGATTTCTTGGGCTATCTGTAATAGCACCCGAGATATCACCAGAAATATATTGGATTTTTCCCTGACCCTGACTGTCCGGCCCCATGAGACGGTGGTTTTCTCGGCCCCTGGTGGTTCGAGGTCGTTCCCGAAGCACAGATTCATGCGCCAGGGCCTCCTGCAGATAATTCACTTTGGTTTATTGCGCTATCTCTACTAGCACCCGAGATATCACCCGATATATATTGGATATTTCCCTGACCCTGAGTGTCCGGCCCCATGTGTCGGTGGTTTTCTCGGCCCCTGGTGGTCCCAGGTCGTTCCCGCTGCACAGATTCATGCGCCAGGGCCTCCTACAGACAATGCACTCTGATTTATTGTTCTATCTGTAATATAACCCGAGATATCACCAGAAATATTTTGGATTTTTCCCTGACCCTGAGTGTCCGGCCCCATGAGACGGTTGTTGTCTCGGCCCCTGGTGGTCCGAGGTCGTTCCCGCTGCACAGATTCATGCGCCAGGGCGTCCTGCAGATAATTCACTTTGATTTATTGCGCTATCTCTAATAGCACCCGAGATATCACCAGATATATATTGGATTTTCCCCTGACCATGAGTGTCCGGCCCCATGAGACTGTGGTTTTCTCGGCCCCTGGTGGTCCGAGGTCGTTCCCGCTGCACAGATTCACGCGCCAGGGCCTCCTACAGACAATGCACTTTGATTTATCGCGCTATCTGTAATAGAACCCGAGATATCACCAGATATATATTGGATTTTTCCCTGACCCTGAGTGCCCGGCCCCATGCGTCGGTGGTTTTCTCGGCCCCTGGTGGTCAGAGATCGATCTCGCTGCACAGATTCATGCGCTAGGGCCTCCTGCAGACAATGCACTTTGATTTATTGCGCTATCTGTAATAGCACCCGAGATATCACCAGATATATATTGGATTTTTCCCTGACCCTGAGTGTCCGGCCCCATGAGACGGTGGTTTTCTCGGCCCCTGGTGGTCCGAGGTCGTTCCCGCTGCACAGATTCATGCACCGGGGCCTAATACAGACAATGCACTTTGATTTCTTGGGCTATCTGTAATAGCACCCGAGATATCACCAGATATATTTTGGATTTTCCCCTGACCCTGAGTGTCCGGCCCCATGAGACTGTGGTTTTCTCGGCCCCTGGTGGTCCGAGGTTGTTCCCGCTGCACAGATTCATTCGCCTGGGCCTCCTACAGACAATGCACTTTGATTTATTGCGCTATCTGTAATAGCACCCGAGATATCACCAGATATATATTGGATTTTTCCCTCACCCTAAGTGTCCGGCTCCATGAGACGGTGATTTTCTCGGTCCCTGGTGGTCCGAGGTAGTTCCCGCTGCCCAGATTCATGCGCCAGGGCCTCCTACAGACAATGCACTTTGGTTTATTGCGCTATCTCTAATAGCACCCGAGATATCACCAGATATTTGCTGGATTTTTACATGACCTTGGGTGACGGATTCCGAATATCTGTAATTTTCTCGGCCACTGGTGGTCCGAGGTCGTTCCTGCGGTACAGATTCATTCGCAAGAGCCTCCTACAGTCAATGCACTTTGGTTTATTGCGCTATCTGTAATAGCACCCGAGATATCACCAGATATATATTGGATTTTCCCCTGACCCTGAGTGTCCGGCCCCATGAGACTGTGGTTTTCTCGGCCCCTGGTGGTCCGAGGTCGTTCCCGCTGCACAGATTCATTCGCCTGAGCCTCCTACAGACAATGCACTTTGATTTATTGCGCTATCTGTAATAGCACCCGAGATATCACCAGATATATATTGGATTCTTCCCTGACCCTGAGTGTCCGGCCCCATGAGACGGTGGTTTTCTCGGCACCTGGTGGTCCGAGGTCGTTCCCGCTGCACAGATTCATGCGCCGGGGCCTAATACAGACAATGCACTTTGATTTCTTGGGCTATCTGTAATAACACCCGAGATATCACCAGATATATATTGGATTTTTCCCTGACCCTGAGTGTCCGGCCCCATGAGACGGTGGTTTTCTCGGCCCCTGGTGGTCCGAGGTCGTTCCCGCTGCACAGATTCATGCGCCAGGGCCTCCTACAGACAATGCACTTTGATTTATTGTTCTATCTGTAATATAACCCGAGATATCACCAGAAATATATTGGATTTTTCCCTGACCCTGAGTGTCCGGCCCCATTAGACGGTTGTTGTCTCGGCCCCTGGTGGTCCGAGGTCGTTCCCGCTGCACATATTCATGCGCCAGGGTCTCCTACAGACAATGCACTTTGATTTATTGCGCTATCTGTAATAGCACCCGAGATATCACCAGATATATATTGGATTTTTCACTGACCCTGAGTGTCCGGCCCCATGAGACGGTGGTTTTCGCGGCCCCTGGTGGTTCGAGGTCGTTCCGGCTGCACAGATTCATGCGCCAGGGCCTCCTACAGACAATTCACTTTGATTTATTGCGCTATCTGTAATAGCACCCGAGATATCACCAGATATATGTTGGATTTTCCCCTGACCCTGAGTGTCCGGCCCCATGAGACTGTGGTTTTCTCGGCCCCTGGTGGTCCGAGGTCGTTCCCGCTGCACAGATTCATTCGCCTGGGCCTCCTACAGACAATGCACTTAGGTTTATTGCGCCATCTGTAATAGCACCCGAGATATCACCAGATATATATTGGATTTTTCCCTGACCCTGAGTGTCCGGCTCCATGAGACTGTGGTTTTCTCGGCCCCTGGTGGTCCGAGGTCGTTCCCGCTGGCCAGATTCATGCGCCTGGGCCTCCTACAGACAATGCACTTTGATTTAGTGCGCTATCTCTAATAGCACCCGAGATATCACCAGATATATATTGGATTTTTCCCTGACCCTGAGTGTCCGGCGCCATGAGACGGTGGTTTTCTTGGCCCCTGGTGGTCCGAGGTCGTTCCCGCTGCACAGATGCTCGCGCCAGGGCCTCCTGCAGATAATTCACTTTGGTTTATTGCGCTATCTCTAATAGCACGCGAGATATCACCAGATATATATTGGATTTTCCCCTGACCCTGAGTGTCCGGCCCCGTGAGTCGGTGGTTTTCTCGGCCCCTGGTGGTCCTAGGTCGTTCCCGCTGACCAGATTCATTCGCCAGGGCCTCCTACAGACAATGCACTTAGGTTTATTACGCTATCTCTAATAGCACCCGAGATATCACCAGATATTTGCTGGATTTTTACATGACCTTGGGTTAGGGATTCCGAATATCTGTAATTTTCTCGGCCACTCGTGGTCCGAGGTCGTTCCTGCGGCACAGAATCATTCGCAAGGGCCTCCTACAGACAATGCACTTTGGTTTATTGCGCTATCTGTAATAGCACCCGAGATATCACCAGATATATATTGGATTTTCCCCTGACCCTGAGTGTCCGGCCCCATGAGACTGTGGTTTTCTCGGCCCATGGTGGTCCGAGGTCGTTCCCGCTGGCCAGATTCATGCGCCTGGGCCTCCTACAGACAATGCACTTTGATTTATTGCGCTATCTCAAATAGCACCCGAGATATCACCAGATATATATTGGATTTTTCCCTGACCCTGAGTGTCCGGCGCCATGAGACGGTGGTTTTCTTGGCCCCTGATGGTCCGAGGTCGTTCCCGCTGCACAGATGCATGCGCCAGGGCCTCCTTCAGATAATTCACTTTGGTTTATTGCGCTATCTCTAATATCACCCGAGATATCACCAGATATATATTGGATTTTCCCCTGACCCTGAGTGTCCGGACCCATGAGACGGTGGTTTTCTCGGCCCCTGGTGGTCCGAGGTCGTTCCCGCTGCCCAGATTCATGCGCCAGGGCCTCCTACAGACAGTGCACTTTGGTTTATTGCGATATCTGTAATAGCACCCGAGATATCACCAGATATATATTGGATTTTTCACTGACCCCGAGTGTCCGGCCCCATGAGACGGTGGTTTTCTCGGTCCCTGGTGTTCCGAGGTCGTTCCCGCTGCACAGATTCATGCGCCAGGGTCTCCTACAGATAATGCACTTTGATTTATTCCGCTATCTGTAATAGCACCCGAGATATCACCCCATATATATTGGATTTTTCACTGACCCTGAGTGTCCGGCCCCATGAGGCGGTGGTTTTCTCGGTCCCTGGTGTTCCGAGGTCGTTCCCGCTGCACAGATTCATGCGCCAGGGCCTCCTACAGACAATGCACTTTGATTTATTGCGCTATCTGTAATAGCACCCGAGATATCACCAGATATATATTGGATTTTCCCCTGTCCCTGAGTGTCCGGCCCCATGAGACTGTGGTTTTCCCGGCCCCTGGTGGTCCGAGGTCGTTCCCGCTGCACAGATTCATGCGCCAGGGCCTCCTACAGACAATGCACTTTGATTTATTGCGCTATCTGTAATAGCACCCGAGATATCACCAGATATATATTGGATTTTTCCCTGACCCTGAGTGTCCGGCGCCATGAGACGGTGGTTTTCTTGGCCCCTGGTGGTCCGAGGTCGTTCCCGCTGCACAGATTCATGCGCCAGGGTCTCCTGCAGATAATTCACTTTGGTTTATTGCGCTATCTCTAATAGCACCCGAGATATCACCAGGTATATATTGGATTCTTCCCTGACCCTGAGTGTCCGACCCCATGAGACTGTGGTTTTCTCGGCCCCTGGTGGTCCGAGGTCGTTCCCTCTGCACAGATTCATGCGCCTGGGCCTCCTACAGACAATGCACTTTGATTTAGTGCGCTATCTCTAATAGCACCCGAGATATCACCAGATATATATTGGATTTTTCCCTGACCCTGAGTGTCCGGCGCCATGAGACGGTGGTTTTCTTGGCCCCTGGTGGTCCGAGGTCGTTCCCGCTGCACAGATGCTCGCGCCAGGGCCTCCTGCAGATAATTCACTTTGGTTTATTGCGCTATCTCTAATAGCACGCGAGATATCACCAGATATATATTGGATTTTCCCCTGACCCTGAGTGTCCGGCCCCGTGAGTCGGTGGTTTTCTCGGCCCCTGGTGGTCCTAGGTCGTTCCCGCTGACCAGATTCATTCGCCAGGGCCTCCTACAGACAATGCACTTAGGTTTATTACGCTATCTCTAATAGCACCCGAGATATCACCAGATATTTGCTGGATTTTTACATGACCTTGGGTTAGGGATTCCGAATATCTGTAATTTTCTCGGCCACTCGTGGTCCGAGGTCGTTCCTGCGGCACAGAATCATTCGCAAGGGCCTCCTACAGACAATGCACTTTGGTTTATTGCGCTATCTGTAATAGCACCCGAGATATCACCAGATATATATTGGATTTTCCCCTGACCCTGAGTGTCCGGCCCCATGAGACTGTGGTTTTCTCGGCCCATGGTGGTCCGAGGTCGTTCCCGCTGGCCAGATTCATGCGCCTGGGCCTCCTACAGACAATGCACTTTGATTTATTGCGCTATCTCAAATAGCACCCGAGATATCACCAGATATATATTGGATTTTTCCCTGACCCTGAGTGTCCGGCGCCATGAGACGGTGGTTTTCTTGGCCCCTGATGGTCCGAGGTCGTTCCCGCTGCACAGATGCATGCGCCAGGGCCTCCTTCAGATAATTCACTTTGGTTTATTGCGCTATCTCTAATATCACCCGAGATATCACCAGATATATATTGGATTTTCCCCTGACCCTGAGTGTCCGGACCCATGAGACGGTGGTTTTCTCGGCCCCTGGTGGTCCGAGGTCGTTCCCGCTGCCCAGATTCATGCGCCAGGGCCTCCTACAGACAGTGCACTTTGGTTTATTGCGATATCTGTAATAGCACCCGAGATATCACCAGATATATATTGGATTTTTCACTGACCCCGAGTGTCCGGCCCCATGAGACGGTGGTTTTCTCGGCCCCTGGTGGTCCGAGGTCGTTCCCGCTGGCCAGATTCATGCGCCTGGGCCTCCTACAGACAATGCACTTTGATTTAGTGCGCTATCTCTAATAGCACCCGAGATATCACCAGATATATATTGGATTTTTCCCTGACCCTGAGTGTCCGGCGCCAAGAGACGGTGGTTTTCTTGGCCCCTGGTGGTCCGAGGTCGTTCCCGCTGCACAGATGCTCGCGCCAGGGCCTCCTGCAGATAATTCACTTTGGTTTATTGCGCTATCTCTAATATCACCCGAGATATCACCAGATATATATTGGATTTTCCCCTGACCCTGAGTGTCCGGACCCATGAGACGGTGGTTTTCTCGGTCCCTGGTGGTCCGAGGTCGTTCCCGCTGCCCAGATTCATGCGCCAGGGCCTCCTACAGACAGTGCACTTTGGTTTATTGCGATATCTGTAATAGCACCCGAGATATCACCAGATATATATTGGATTTTTCACTGACCCCGAGTGTCCGGCCCCATGAGACGGTGGTTTTCTCGGTCCCTGGTGTTCCGAGGTCGTTCCCGCTGCACAGATTCATGCGCCAGGGTCTCCTACAGATAATGCACTTTGATTTATTCCGCTATCTGTAATAGCACCCGAGATATCACCCCATATATATTGGATCTTTCACTGACCCTGAGTGTCCGGCCCCATGAGGCGGTGGTTTTCTCGGTCCCTGGTGTTCCGAGGTCGTTCCCGCTGCACAGATTCATGCGCCAGGGCCTCCTACAGACAATGCACTTTGATTTATTGCGCTATCTGTAATAGCACCCGAGATATCACCAGATATATATTGGATTTTCCCCTGTCCCTGAGTGTCCGGCCCCATGAGACTGTGGTTTTCCCGGCCCCTGGTGGTCCGAGGTCGTTCCCGCTGCACAGATTCATGCGCCAGGGCCTCCTACAGACAATGCACTTTGATTTATTGCGCTATCTGTAATAGCACCCGAGATATCACCAGATATATATTGGATTTTTCCCTGACCCTGAGTGTCCGGCGCCATGAGACGGTGGTTTTCTTGGCCCCTGGCGGTCCGAGGTCGTTCCCGCTGCACAGATGCATACGCCAGGGCCTCCTGCAGATAATTCACTTTGGTTTATTGCGCTATCTCTAATAGCACCCGAGATATCACCAGATATATATTGGATTTTCCCCTGACCCTGAGTGTCCGGCCCCATGAGACTGTGGTTTTCTCGGCCTCTGGTGGTCCGAGGTCGTTCCCGCTACACAGATTCATGCGCCAGGGCCTCCTACAGACAATGCACTCTGATTTATTGCGCTATCTGTAATAGCACCCGAGATATCACCAGATATATGATAGATTTTTCCCTGACCCTGAGTGTCCGGCCCCATGAGACGGTGGTTTTCTCGGCCCCTGGTGGTCCGAGGTCGTTCCCGCTGCACAGATTAATGCGCCAGGGCCTCCTACAGACAATGCACTTTGATTTATTGCGCTATCTGTAATAGCACCCGAGATATCACCAGATATATATTGGATTTTTCCCTGACCCTGAGTGTCCGGCTCCATGAGACTGTGGTTTTCTCGGTCCCTGGTGGTCCGAGGTCGTTCCCGCTGCCCAGATTCATGCGCCAGGGCCACCTACAGACAATGCACTTTGGGTTATTAGGCTATCTGTAATAGCACCCGAGATATCACCAGATATATGCTGGATTTTTATATGACCTTGGGTGACGGATTCCGAATATCTGTAATTTTCTCGGCCCCTGGTGGTCCGAGGTCGTTTCCGCTGCACAGATTCATTCGCCTGGGCCTCCTACAGACAATGCACTTTGGTTTATTGCGCTATCTCTAATAGCACCCGAGATATCACCAGATATTTGCTGGATTTTTACATGACCTTGGGTGACGGATTCCGAATATCTGTAATTTTCTCGGCCACTGGTGGTCCGAGGTCGTTCCTGCGGTACAGATTCATTCGCAAGAGCCACCTACAGACAATGCACTTTGGTTTATTGCGCTATCTGTAATAGCACCCGAGATATCACCAGATATATATTGGATTTTCCCCTGACCCTGAGTGTCCGGCCCCATGAGACTGTGGTTTTCTCGGCCCCTGGTGGTCCAAGGTCGTTCCCGCTGCACAGATTCATTCGCCTGAGCCTCCTACAGACAATGCACTTTGATTTATTGCGCTATCTGTAATAGCACCCGAGATATCACCAGATATATATTGGATTCTTCCCTGACCCTGAGTGTCCGGCCCCATGAGACGGTGGTTTTCTCGGCCCCTGGTGGTCCGAGGTCGTTCCCGCTGCACAGATTCATGCGCCGGGGCCTAATACAGACAATGCACTTTGATTTCTTGGGCTATCTGTAATAGCACCCGAGATATCACCAGATATATATTGGATTTTTCCCTGACCCTGAGTGTCCGGCCCCATGAGACGGTGGTTTTCTCGGCCCCTGGTGGTCCGAGGTCGTTCCCGCTGCACAGATTCATGCGCCAGGGCCTCCTACAGACAATGCACTTTGATTTATTGTTCTATCTGTAATATAACCCGAGATATCACCAGAAATATATTGGATTTTTCCCTGACCCTGAGTGTCCGGCCCCATGAGACGGTTGTTGTCTCGGCCCCTGGTGGTCCGAGGTCGTTCCCGCTGCACAGATTCATGCGCCAGGGTCTCCTGCAGATAATTCACTTTGGTTTATTGCGCTATCTCTAATAGCACCCGAGATATCACCAGGTGTATATTGGATTCTTCCCTGACCCTGAGTGTCCGACCCCATGAGACTGTGGTTTTCTCGGCCCCTGGTGGTCCGAGGTCGTTCCCTCTGCACAGATTCATGCGCCAGGGGGTCCTACAGACAATTCACTTTGATTTATTGCGCTATCTGTAATAGCACCCGAGATATCACCAGATATATGTTGGATTTTCCCCTGACCCTGAGCGTCCGGACCCATGAGACTGTGGTTTTCTCGGCCTCTGGTGGTCCGAGGTCGTTCCCGCTACACAGATTCATGCGCCAGGGCCTCCTACAGACAATGCACTCTGATTTATTGCGCTATCTGTAATAGCACCCGAGATATCACCAGATATATATTGGATTTTTCCCTGACCCTGAGTGTCCGGCCCCATGAGACGGTGGTTTTCTCGGCCCCTGGTGGTCCGAGGTCGTTCCCGCTGCACAGAATCATGCGCCGGGGCCTAATACAGACAATGCACTTTGATTTCTTGGGCTATCTGTAATAGCACCCGAGATATCACCAGATATATGATAGATTTTTCCCTGACCCTGAGTGCCCGGCCCCATGAGACGGTGGTTTTCTCGGCCCCTGGTGGTCCGAGGTCGTTCCCGCTGCACAGATTCATGCGCCAGGGCCTCCTACAGACAATGCACTTTGATTTATTGTTCTATCTGTAATATAACCCGAGATATCACCAGAAATATATTGGATTTTTCCCTGACCCTGAGTGTCCGGCCCCATGAGACGGTTGTTGTCTCGGCCCCTGGTGGTCCGAGGTCGTTCCCGCTGCACAGATTCATGCGCCAGGGTCTCCTGCAGATAATTCACTTTGGTTTATTGCGCTATCTCTAATAGCACCCGAGATATCACCAGGTATATATTGGATTCTTCCCTGACCCTGAGTGTCCGACCCCATGAGACTGTGGTTTTCTCGGCCCCTGGTGGTCCGAGGTCGTTCCCTCTGCACAGACTCATGCTCCAGGGCCTCCTACAGACAATGCACTTTGGGTTATTAGGCTATCTGTAATAGCACCCGAGATATCACCAGATATATGCTGGATTTTTACATGACCTTGGGTGACGGATTCCGAATATCTGTAATTTTCTCGGCCCCTGGTGGTCCGAGGTCGTTTCCGCTGCACAGATTCATTCGCCTGGGCCTCCTACAGACAATGCACTTTGGTTTATTGCGCTGTCTCTAATAGCACCCGAGATATCACCAGATATTTGCTGGATTTTTACATGACCTTGGGTGACGGATTCCGAATATCTGCAATTTTCTCGGCCACTGGTGGTCCGAGGTCGTTCCTGCGGTACAGATTCATTCGCAAGAGCCTCCTACAGACAATGCACTTTGGTTTATTGCGCTATCTGTAATAGCACCCGAGATATCACCAGATATATATTGGATTTTCCCCTGACCCTGAGTGTCCGGCCCCATGAGACTGTGGTTTTCTCGGCCCCTGGTGGTCCGAGGTCGTTCCCGCTGCACAGATTCATTCGCCTGAGCCTCCTACAGACAATGCACTTTGATTTATTGCGCTATCTGTAATAGCACCCGAGATATCACCAGATATATATTGGATTCTTCCCTGACCCTGAGTGTCCGGCCCCATGAGACGGTGGTTTTCTCGGCCCCTGGTGGTCCGAGGTCGTTCCCGCTGCACAGATTCATGCGCCGGGGCCTAATACAGACAATGCACTTTGATTTCTTGGGCTATCTGTAATAGCACACGAGATATCACCAGATATATATTGGATTTTTCCCTGACCCTGAGTGTCCGGCCCCATGAGACGGTGGTTTTCTCGGCCCCTGGTGGTCCGAGGTCGTTCCCGCTGCACAGATTCATGCGCCAGGGCCTCCTACAGACAATGCACTTTGATTTATTGTTCTATCTGTAATATAACCCGAGATATCACCAGAAATATATTGGATTTTTCCCTGACCCTGAGTGTCCGGCCCCATGAGACGGTTGTTGTCTCGGCCCCTGGTGGTCCGAGGTCGTTCCCGCTGCACAGATTCATGCGCCAGGGTCTCCTGCAGATAATTCACTTTGGTTTATTGCGCTATCTCTAATAGCACCCGAGATATCACCAGGTATATATTGGATTCTTCCCTGACCCTGAGTGTCCGACCCCATGAGACTGTGGTTTTCTCGGCCCCTGGTGGTCCGAGGTCGTTCCCTCTGCACAGATTCATGCGCCAGGGCGTCCTACAGACAATTCACTTTGATTTATTGCGCTATCTGTAATAGCACCCGAGATATCACCAGATATATGTTGGATTTTCCCCTGACCCTGAGCGTCCGGACCCATGAGACTGTGGTTTTCTCGGCCTCTGGTGGTCCGAGGTCGTTCCCGCTACACAGATTCATGCGCCAGGGCCTCCTACAGACAATGCACTCTGATTTATTGCGCTATCTGTAATAGCACCCGAGATATCACCAGATATATATTGGATTTTTCCCTGACCCTGAGTGTCCGGCCCCATGAGACGGTGGTTTTCTCGGCCCCTGGTGGTCCGAGGTCGTTCCCGCTGCACAGATTCATGCGCCGGGGCCTAATACAGACAATGCACTTTGATTTCTTGGGCTATCTGTAATAGCACCCGAGATATCACCAGATATATGATAGATTTTTCCCTGACCCTGAGTGCCCGGCCCCATGAGACGGTGGTTTCCTCGGCCCCTGGTGGTCCGAGGTCGTTCCCGCTGCACAGATTCATGCGCCAGGGCCTCCTACAGACAATGCACTTTGATTTATTGTTCTATCTGTAATATAACCCGAGATATCACCAGAAATATATTGGATTTTTCCCTGACCCTGAGTGTCCGGCCCCATGAGACGGTTGTTGTCTCGGCCCCTGGTGGTCCGAGGTCGTTCCCGCTGCACAGATTCATGCGCCAGGGTCTCCTGCAGATAATTCACTTTGGTTTATTGCGCTATCTCTAATAGCACCCGAGATATCACCAGGTATATATTGGATTCTTCCCTGACCCTGAGTGTCCGACCCCATGAGACTGTGGTTTTCTCGGCCCCTGGTGGTCCGAGGTCGTTCCCTCTGCACAGACTCATGCTCCAGGGCCTCCTACAGACAATGCACTTTGGGTTATTAGGCTATCTGTAATAGCACCCGAGATATCACCAGATATATGCTGGATTTTTAAATGACCTTGGGTGACGGATTCCGAATATCTGTAATTTTCTCGGCCCCTGGTGGTCCCAGGTCGTTTCCGCTGCACAGATTCATTCGCCTGGGCCTCCTACAGACAATGCACTTTGGTTTATTGCGCTGTCTCTAATAGCACCCGAGATATCACCAGATATTTGCTGGATTTTTACATGACCTTGGGTGACGGATTCCGAATATCTGCAATTTTCTCGGCCACTGGTGGTCCGAGGTCGTTCCTGCGGTACAGATTCATTCGCAAGAGCCTCCTACAGACAATGCACTTTGGTTTATTGCGCTATCTGTAAAAGCACCCGAGATATCACCAGATATATATTGGATTTTCCCCTGACCCTGAGTGTCCGGCCCCATGAGACTGTGGTTTTCTCGGCCCCTGGTGGTCCGAGGTCGTTCCCGCTGCACAGATTCATTCGCCTGAGCCTCCTACAGACAATGCACTTTGATTTATTGCGCTATCTGTAATAGCACCCGAGATATCACCAGATATATATTGGATTCTTCCCTGACCCTGAGTGTCCGGCCCCATGAGACGGTGGTTTTCTCGGCCCCTGGTGGTCCGAGGTCGTTCCCGCTGCACAGATTCATGCGCCGGGGCCTAATACAGACAATGCACTTTGATTTCTTGGGCTATCTGTAATAGCACCCGAGATATCACCAGATATATATTGGATTTTTCCCTGACCCTGAGTGTCCGGCCCCATGAGACGGTGGTTTTCTCGGCCCCTGGTGGTCCGAGGTCGTTCCCGCTGCACAGATTCATGCGCCAGGGCCTCCTACAGACAATGCACTTTGATTTATTGTTCTATCTGTAATATAACCCGAGATATCACCAGAAATATATTGGATTTTTCCCTGTCCCTGAGTGTCCGGCCCCATGAGACGGTTGTTGTCTCGGCCCCTGGTGGTCCGAGGTCGTTCCCGCTGCACAGATTCATGCGCCAGGGTCTCCTGCAGATAATTCACTTTGGTTTATTGCGCTATCTCTAATAGCACCCGAGATATCACCAGGTATATATTGGATTCTTCCCTGACCCTGAGTGTCCGACCCCATGAGACTGTGGTTTTCTCGGCCCCTGGTGGTCCGAGGTCGTTCCCTCTGCACAGGTTCATGCTCCAGGGCCTCCTACAGACAATGCACATTTATTTATTACGCTATCTGTAATAGCACCCGAGATACCACCAGATATATATTGGATCTTTCACTGACCCTGAGTGTCCGGCCCCATGAGACGGTGGTTTTCGCGGCCCCTGGTGGTTCGAGGTCGTTCCGGCTGCACAGATTCATGCGCCAGGGCGTCCTACAGACAATTCACTTTGATTTATTGCGCTATCTGTAATAGCACCCGAGATATCACCAGATATATGTTGGATTTTCCCCTGACCCTGAGCGTCCGGACCCATGAGACTGTGGTTTTCTCGGCCTCTGGTGGTCCGAGGTCGTTCCCGCTACACAGATTCATGCGCCAGGGCCTCCTACAGACAATGCACTCTGATTTATTGCGCTATCTGTAATAGCACCCGAGATATCACCAGATATATATTGGATTTTTCCCTGACCCTGAGTGTCCGGCCCCATGAGACGGTGGTTTTCTCGGCCCCTGGTGGTCCGAGGTCGTTCCCGCTGCACAGATTCATGCGCCGGGGCCTAATACAGACAATGCACTTTGATTTCTTGGGCTATCTGTAATAGCACCCGAGATATCACCAGATATATGATAGATTTTTCCCTGACCCTGAGTGCCCGGCCCCATGAGACGGTGGTTTTCTCGGCCCCTGGTGGTCCGAGGTCGTTCCCGCTGCACAGATTCATGCGCCAGGGCCTCCTACAGACAATGCACTTTGATTTATTGTTCTATCTGTAATATAACCCGAGATATCACCAGAAATATATTGGATTTTTCCCTGACCCTGAGTGTCCGGCCCCATGAGACGGTTGTTGTCTCGGCCCCTGGTGGTCCGAGGTCGTTCCCGCTGCACAGATTCATGCGCCAGGGTCTCCTGCAGATAATTCACTTTGGTTTATTGCGCTATCTCTAATAGCACCCGAGATATCACCAGGTATATATTGGATTCTTCCCTGACCCTGAGTGTCCGACCCCATGAGACTGTGGTTTTCTCGGCCCCTGGTGGTCCGAGGTCGTTCCCTCTGCACAGACTCATGCTCCAGGGCCTCCTACAGACAATGCACTTTGGGTTATTAGGCTATCTGTAATAGCACCCGAGATATCACCAGATATATGCTGGATTTTTACATGACCTTGGGTGACGGATTCCGAATATCTGTAATTTTCTCGGCCCCTGGTGGTCCCAGGTCGTTTCCGCTGCACAGATTCATTCGCCTGGGCCTCCTACAGACAATGCACTTTGATTTATCGCGCTATCTCTAATAGCACCCGAGATATCACCAGATATATATTGGATTTTTCCCCGACCCAGAGTGTCCGGCCCCATGAGACGGTGGTTTTCTCGGCCCCTGGTGGTCAGAGGTCGTTCCCGCTGCACAGATTCATGCGCCAGGGCCTCCTACAGATAATGCACTTTGATTTATTGCGCTATCTGTAATAGCACCCGAGATATTACCAGATATATGATGGATTTTTCCCCGACCCTGAGTGTCCGGCCCCATGAGACTGTGGTTTTCTCGGCCCCCGGTGGTCAGAGGTCGTTCCCGCTGCGCAGATGCATGCGCCAGGGCCTCCTGCAGATAATTCACTTTGGTTTATTGCGCTATCTCTAATAGCACCCGAGATATCACCAGATATATATTGTATTTTCCCATGACCCTGAGTGTCCTGGCCCATAAGACTGTGGTTTTCTCTGCACCTGGCGGTCAGAGATCGTTCCCGCCTCACAGATTCATGCGCCAGTGCCTCCTACAGACAATGCACTTTGGTTTATTGCGCTATCTCCAATAGCACCCGAGATATCGCCAGATATATATTGGATTTGTCCCTGGCCCTGAGTGTCCGGCCCCATGAGACGGTAGTTTTCTCTGCCCCTGGTGGTCCGAGGTCGATCCGGCTGCACAGATTCATGCGCCAGGGCCTCCTACAGACAATGCACTTTGATTTATTGCGCTATCTGTAATAGCACCCGAGATATCACCAGATATATATTGGATTTTTCCCTGACCCTGAGTGTCCGACCTCATGAGACGGTGGTTTTCTCGGCTCCTGGTGTCCGAGGTCGTTCCCGCTGCACAGATTCATGCGCCAGTGCCCCCTGCAGATAATTCACTTTGATTTATTGCGCTATTTCTAACAGCACCCGAGATATCACCAGATATATATTGGATTTTTCCCTGACCCTGAGAGTCCGGCCCCATGAGACGGTGGTTTTCTCGGCCTCTGGTGGTCCGAGGTCGTTCCCGCTGCACAGATTCATGCGCCAGGGCCTGCTGCAGACAATGCACTTTGGTTTATTGCGTTATCTCCAATCGCACCCGAGATATCACCAGATATATATTGGATTTTTCCCTGACCCTGACAGTCCGGCCCCATGAGACGGTGATTTTCTCGGCCCCTGGTGGTCCGAGGTCGTTCCCGCTGCACAGATTCATTCGCCTGAGCCTCCTACAGACAATGCACTTTGATTTATTGCGCTATCTGTAATAGCACCCGAGATATCACCAGATATATATTGGATTCTTCCCTGACCCTGAGTGTCCGGCCCCATGAGACGGTGGTTTTCTCGGCCCCTGGTGGTCCGAGGTCGATCCCGGTGCACAGATTCATTCGCCTGGGCCTCCTACAGACAATGCACTTTGATTTATTGCGCTATCTGTAATAGCACCCGAGATATCACCAGATATATATTGGATTTTTCCCCGACCCTGGGTGTCCGGCCCCATGAGACGGTGGTTATCTCGGACCCTGGTGATCCGAGGTCGTTCCCGCGGCACAGATTCATGCGCCAGGGCCTCCTGCAGATAATTCACTTTGGTTTATTGCGCTATCTCTAATAGCACCCGAGATATCACCAGATATAAATTGGATTTTTCCCTGACCCTGAGTGTCCGACCCCATGAGACAGTGGTTTTCTCGGCTCCTGGTGTCCGAGGTCGTTCCCGCTGCACAGGTTCATGCGCCAGGGCCTCCTGCAGATAATTCACTTTGGTTTATTGCGCTATCTCTAATAGCACCCGAGATATCACCAGGTATATATTGGATTCTTCCATGACCCTGAGTGTCCGGCCCCATGAGACGGTGGTTGTCTCGGCCCCTGGTGGTCCGAGGTCGTTCCCGCAGCACAGATTCATGCGCCCGGAGCCCCTGTGGATAATTCACTTTGGTTTATTGCGCTATCTCTAATAGCACCCGAGATATCACCAGATATATATTGGATTTTTCCCTGACACTGAGTGTCCGACCCCGTGAGACTGTGGTTTTCTCGGCCCCTGGTGGTCCGAGGTACTTCCCGCTGCACAGATTCATGCGCAAGGTCCTCCTACAGACAATGCACTTTGATTTATTGCGCTATCTGTAATAGCACTCGAGATATAACCAGATATATATTGGATTTTTCACTGACCCGGAGTGTCCGGCCCCATGAGACGGTGGTTTTCTCGGCCCCTGGTGGTCCGAGGTCGTTCCCGTTGCACAGATTCATGCGCCAGGGCCTCCTGCAAATAATACACTTTGGTTTATTGCGCTATCTCTAATAGCACCCGAGATATCACTAGATATATATTGGATTTTCCCCTGGCCCTGAGTGTCCGGCCCCATGAGACTGTGGTTTTCTCGGCCCCTGGTGGTCCGAGGTCGTTCCCGCTGCACAGATTCATGCGCCAGGGCCTCCTACAGACAATGCACTTTGATTTATTGCGCTATCTGTAATAGCACCCGAGCTATCACCAGATATATATTGGATTTTTCCCTGACCCTGAGTGCCCGGCCCCATGTGTCGGTGGTTTTCTCGGCCCCTGGGGGTCCGAGATCGATCTCGCTGCACAGGTTCATGCGCTAGAGCCTCCTGCAGACAATGCACTTTGATATATCCCGCTATATGTAATAGCACCCGAGATATCATGAGATATATATTGGATTTTTCCCTGACCCTGAGTGTCCGGCCCAATGAGGCGGTGGTTTTCTCGGCCCCTGGTTGTCCGAGGTCGTTCCCGCTGCACAGATTCATGCGCCAGGGCCTCCTGCAGATAATTCACTTTGGTGTATTGCGCTATCTCTAATAGCACCCGAGATATCACCAGATATATATTGGATTTTACCCTGACCCTGAGTGTCCGGCCCCATGAGACTGTGGTTTTCTCGGCCCCTGGTGGTCCGAGGTCGTTCCCGCTGCACAGATGCATGCGCCAGGGCCTCCTGCAGATAAGTCACTTTGATTTATCGCGCTATCTCTAATAGTACCCGAGATATCACCAGATATATATTGGATTTTTCCCCGACCCAGAGTGTCCGGCCCCATGAGACGGTGGTTTTCTCGGCCCCTGGTGGTCAGAGGTCGTTCCCGCTGCACAGATTCATGCGCCAGGGCCTCCTACAGATAATGCACTTTGATTTATTGCGCTATCTGTAATAGCACCCGAGATATCACCAGATATATGTTGGATTTTTCCATGACCCTGAGTGTCCGGCCCCATGAGACGGTGGTTTTCTCGGCCCCTGATGGTCCGAGGTCGTTCCCGCTGCACAGATTCATGCGCCGGGGCCTAATACAGACAATGCACTTTGATTTCTTTGGCTATCTGTAATAGCACCCGAGATATCACCAGATATATATTGGATTTTTCCCTGACACTGAGCGTCCGGCCCCATGAGGCGGTGGTTTTCTCGGCCCCTGGTGGTCCGAGGTCGTTCCCGCTGCACAGATTCATGCGCCAGGGCCTCCTGCAGATAATTCACTTTGATTTATTGTTCTATCTGTAATATAACCCGAGATATCACCAGATATATATTGGATTTTTACCTGACCCTGAGTGCCCGGCCCCATGTCTCGGTGATTTTCTCGGACCCTGGTGATCAGAGGTCGTTCCTGCTGCACAGATTGATGCGCCAGGGCCTCCGGCACATAATTCACTTTGGTTTATTGCGCTATCCCTAATAGCACCCGATATGTCGCCAGATATATATTGGATTTTCCCTGACGCTGAGTGTCCGGCCCAATGAGACTGTGGTTTTCTCGGCCCCTGGTGGTCCGAGGTCGTTCCCGCTGTACAGATTCTTGCGCCAGGGCCTCCTACAGACAATGCACTTTGATTTATTGCGCTATCTGTAATAGCACCCGAGATATCACCAGATATATATTGGATTTTTCACTGACCCTGAGTGTGCGGCCCCATGAGACGGTGGTTTTCTCGGACCCTGGTGGTCCGAGGTCGTTCCCGCTGCACAGATTCATGCGCCAGGGCCTCCTACAGACAGCGTACTTTGATTTATTGCGCTATCTGTAATAGCACCCGAGATATCACCAGATATATATTGGATTTTCCCCTGGCCCTGAGTGTCCGGCCCCATGAGACTGTGGTTTTCTCGGCCCCTAGTGGTCCGAGGTCGTTCCCGCTGCACAGATCCATGCGCCAGGGCCTTCTACAGACAACGCACTTTGATTTATTGCGCTATCTGTAATAGCACCCGAGATATCACCAGATATATATTGGATTTTCCCCTGACCCTGAGTGTCCGGCCCCATGAGACGGTGGTTTTCTCGGCCCCTGGTGGTCCTAGGTCGTGCCCGCTGTACAGATGCATGCGCCAGGGCCTCCTGCAGATAATTCCCTTTGGCTTATTGCGCTATCTCTAATAGCACCCGAGATAACACCAGATATATGCTGGATTTTTACATGACCTTGGGTGACGGATTCCGAATATCAGTAATTTTCTCGGCCCCTGGTGGTCCGAGGTCGTTCCTGCTGCACAGATTCATTCGCCAGTGCGTCCTACAGACAATGCACTTTGATTTATTGCGCTATCTCTAATAGCACCAGAGATATCACCAGATATATATTGGATTTTTCCCCGACCCTGAGTGTCCGGCCCCATGAGACGGTGGTTTTCTTGGCCGCTGGTGGCCCGAGGTAGTTCCCGCTGGCCAGATTCATGCGCCAGGGCCTCCTACAGACAATGCATTTTGATTTATTGCGCTATCTCTAATAGCACCCGAGATATCACCAGATATGTATTGGATTTTTCCCCGACCCTGAGTGTCCGGCCCCATGAGACGGTTGTTTTCTCGGCCGCTGGTGGTCCGAGGTCGTTCCCGCTGGCCAGACTCATGCGCCAGGGCCTCCTACAGACAATGCACTTTGATTTATTGCGCTATCTGTAATAGCACCCGAGATATCACCAGATTTATATTGGATTTTTCCCTGACCCTGAGTGTCCGGCCCTATGAGACGGTGGTTGTCTCGGCCCCTGGTGGTAGGAGGTCGTTCCCGCTGCACAGATGCATGCGCAAGGGCCTCCTACAGATAATTCACTTTGGTTTATTGCGCTATCTCTGATAGCACCCAAGATATCACCAGATATATATTGGATTTTTCCCGGACCCTGAGTGTCCGGCCCCATGAGGCGGTGGTTTTCTCGGCCCCTGGTGGTCCGAGGTCGTTCCCGCTGCACAGATGCATGCGCCAGGGCTTCCTGCAGATAATTCACTTTGGTTAATTGCGCTATCTCTAATAGCACCCGAGATATCACCAGATATATATTGGATTTTTCCCTGACCCTGAGTGTCCGGACCCATGAGACTGTGGTTTTCTCGGCCCCTGGTGGTCCGAGGTCGTTCCCGCTGGCCAGATGCATGTGCCAGGGTCTCCTACAGACCATGCACTTTGATTTATTGCGCTATCTGTAATAGCACCCGAGATATCGCCAGATATATATTGGATTTTCCCCTGAGCCTGAGTGTCCGGCCCCGTTAGACGGTGATTTTCTCGGCCCCTGGTTGTCCGAGGTCGTTCCCGCTGCCCAGATTCATGCGCCAGGGCCTCCTACAGACAGTGCACTTTGATTTATTGCGCTATCTGTAATAGCACCCGAGATATCACCAGATATATATTGGATTTTTCCCCGACCCTGAGTGTCCGGCCCCATGAGACGGTTGTTTTCTTGGCCGCTGGTGGTCCGAGGTCGTTCCCGCTGCACAGAATCATGCGCCAGGGCCTCCTACAGACAATGCACTTTGATTTATTGCGCTATCTGTAATACCACCCGAGATATCACCCGATATATATTGGATTTTCCCCTGACCCTGAGTGTCCGGCCCCATGAGACGGTGGTCTTCTCGGCCCCTGGTGGTCCGAGGTCGTTCCCGCTGCCCAGATTCATGCGCCCGGGCCTCCTACAGACAGTGCACTTTGATTTATTGCGCTATCTGTAATAGCACCCGAGAAAGCTCCATATATATGCTGGATTTTTACATGACTTTGGGTGGCGGATACCGAAAATCTGTAATTTTCTCGGCCCCTGGTGGTCCGACGTCGTTCCCGCTGCACAGAATCATGCGCCAGGGCCTCCTACAGACAATGCACTTTGATTTATTGCGCTATCTCTAATAGCACCCGAGATATCACCAGATATATATTGGATTTTTCCCTGACCCTGAGTGTCCGGCCCCATGAGACTGCGGTTTTCTCGGCCCCTGGTGGTCCGAGGTCGTTCCCGCTGCACACATTCATGCGCCAGGGCCTCCTGCAGATAATTCACTTTGATTTATCGCGCTATCTCTAATAGCACTCGAGATATCACCAGATATATGCTGGATTTTTACATGACCTTGGGTGACGGATTCCGAATATCTGTAATTTTCTCGGCCACTGGTGGTCCGAGGTCGTTCCTGCTGCACAGATTCATTCGCCAGTGCCTCCTAGAGACAATGCACTTTGATTTATTGCGCTATCCGTAATAGCTCCCGAGATATCACCAGATATATATTGGATTTTCCCCTGACCCTGAGTGTCCGGCACCATGAGACTGTGGTTTTCTCGGCCCCTAGTGGTCCGAGGTCGTTCCCGCTGCACAGATTCATGCGCCAGGGCCTCCTACAGACAACGCACTTTGATTTATTGCGCTATCTGTAATAGCACCCGAGATATCACCAGATATATATTGGATTTTTCCCTGACCCTGAGTGTCCGGACCAATGAGACTGTGGTTTTCTCGGCCCCTGCTGGTCCGAGGTCGTTCCCGCTGGCCAGATGCATGCGCCAGGGTCCCCTACAGACCATGCACTTTGATATATTGCGCTATCTGTAATAGCACCCGAGATATCGCCAGATATATATTGGATTTTCCCCTGAGCCTGAGTGTCCGGCCCCGTTAGACGGTGATTTTCTCGGCCCCTGGTGGTCCGAGGTCGTTCCCGCTGCCCAGATTCATGCGCCAGGGCCTCCTACAGACAGTGCACTTTGATTTATTGCGCTATCTGTAATAGTACCCGAGACAGCTCCATATATATGCTGGATTTTTACATGACTTTGGGTGGCGGATACCGAAAATCTGTAATTTTCTCGGCCCCTGGTGGTCTGACGTCGTTCCCGCTGCACAGAATCATGCGACAGGGCCTCCTACAGACAATGCACTTTGATTTATTGCGCTATCTCTAATAGCACCCGAGATATCACCAGATATATATTGGATTTTTCCCTGACCCTGAGTGTCCGGACCAATGAGACTGTGGTTTTCTTGGCCACTGGTGGTCCGAGGTAGTTCCCGCTGGCCAGATTCATGCGCCAGGGCCTCCTACAGACAATGCATTTTGATTTATTGCGCTATCTCTAATAGCACCCGAGATATCTCCAGATATATATTGGATTTTTCCCCGACCCTGAGTGTCCGGCCCCATGAGACGGTTGTTTTCTCGGCCGCTGGTGGTCCGAGGTCGTTCCCGCTGGCCAGACTCATGCGCCAGGGCCTCCTACAGACAATGCACTTTGCTTTATTGCGCTATCTGTAATAGCACCCGAGATATCACCAGATATATATTGGATTTTCCCCTGACCCTGAGTGTCCGGCCCCATGAGACGGTGGTCTTCTCGGCCCCTGGTGGTCCGAGGTCGTTCCCGCTGCCCAGATTCATGCGCCAGGGCCTCCTACAGACAGTGCACTTTGATTTATTGCGCTATCTGTAATAGCACCCGAGAAAGCTCCATATATATGCTGGATTTTTACATGACTTTGGGTGGCGGATACCGAAAATCTGTAATTTTCTCGGCCCCTGGTGGTCCGACGTCGTTCCCGCTGCACAGAATCATGCGCCAGGGCCTCCTACAGACAATGCACTTTGATTTATTGCGCTATCTCTAATAGCACCCGAGATATCACCAGATATATATTGGATTTTCCCCAGACCCTGAGTGGCCGGCCCCATGAGACGGTGGTCTTCTCGGCCCCTGGTGGTCCAAGGTCGTTCCCGCTGCCCAGATTCATGCGCCACGGCTTCCTTCTGACAATGCACTTTGATTTCTTGCGCTATCTGTAATAGCACCCGAGATATCACCAGATATATATTGGATATTTCCCTCACCCTGAGTGTCCAGCCCCATGAGACGGTGGTTTTCTCGGCCCCTGGTGGACCGAGGTCGTTCCCGCTGCACAGATTCATGCGCCAGGGCCTCCTGCAGATAATTCACTTTGATTTATCGCGCTATCTCTAATAGCACCCGAGATATCACCAGATATATGCTGGATTTTTACATGACCTTGGGTGACGGATTCCGAATATCTGTAATTTTCTCGGCCACTGGTGGTCCGAGGTCGTTCCCGCTGCACAGATGCATGCGCCAGGGCCTCCTGCAGATAATTCCCTTTGGCTTATTGCGCTATCTCTAATAGCACCTGAGATATCACCAGATATATATTGGATTTTCCCCAGACCCTGAGTGGCCGGCCCCATGAGACGGTGGTCTTCTCGGCCCCTGGTGGTCCAAGGTCGTTCCCGCTGCCCAGATTCATGCGCCACGGCTTCCTTCTGACAATGCACTTTGATTTCTTGCGCTATCCGTAATAGCACCCGAGATATCACCAGATATATATTGGATTTTCCCCTGACCCTGAGTGTCCGGCCCCATGAGACTGTGGTTCTCTCGGACCCTAGTGGTCCGAGGTCGTTCCCGCTGCACAGATTCATGCGCCAGGGCCTCCTACAGACAACGCACCTTGATTTATTGCGCTATCTGTAATAGCACCCGAGATATCACCAGATATATATTGGATTTTCCCCTGACCCTGAGTGTACGGCCCCATGAGACGGTGGTTTTCTCGGACCCTGGTGGTCCGAGGTCGTTCCCGCTGCACAGATTCATGCGCCAGGGCCTCCTACAGACAACGCACTTTGATTTATTGCGCTATCTGTAATAGCACCCGAGATATCACCAGATATATATTGGATTTTCCCCTGACCCTGAGTGTCCGGCCCCATGAGACTGTGGCTTTCTCGGCCCCTAGTAGTCCGAGGTCGTTCCCGCTGCACACATTCATGCGCCAGAGCCTCCTACAGACAACGCACTTTGATTTATTGCGCTATCTGTAATAGCACCCGAGATATCACCAGATATATATTGGATTTTCCCCTGACCCTGAGTGTCCAGCCCCATGAGACGGTGGTTTTCTCGGCCCCTGGTGGTCCTAGGTCGTTCCCGCTGCACAGATGCATGCGCCAGGGCCTCCTGCAGATAATTCCCTTTGGCTTATTGCGCTATCTCTAATAGCACCTGAGATATCACCAGATATATATTGGATTTTCCCCTGACTCTGGGTGTCCGGCCCCATGAGACGGTGGTTTTCTCGGCCCCTAGTAGTCCGAGGTCGTTCCCGCTGCACACATTCATGCGCCAGAGCCTCCTACAGACAACGCACTTTGATTTATTGCGCTATCTGTAATAGCACCCGAGATATCACCAGATATATATTGGATTTTCCCCTGACCCTGAGTGTCCGGCCCCATGAGACGGTGGTTTTCTCGGACCCTGGTGGTCCGAGGTCGTTCCCGCTGCACAGATTCATGCGCCAGGGCCTCCTACAGACAGTGCACTTTGATTTATTGCGCTATCTGTAATAGCACCCGAGAAAGCTGCATATATATGCTGGATTTTTACATGACTTTGGGTGGCGGATACCGAAAATCTGTAATTTTCTCGGACCCTGGTGGTCCGAGGTAGTTCCCGCTGGCCAGATTCATGCGACAGGGCCTCCTACAGACAATGCATTTTGATTTTTTGCGCTATCTCTAATAGCACCCGAGATATCACCAGATATATATTGGATATTTCCCTCACCCAGAGAGTCCAGCCCCATGAGACGGTGGTTTTCTCGGCCCCTGGTGGACCGAGGTCGTTCCCGCTGCACAGATTCATGCGCCAGGGCCTCTTGCGGATAATTCACTTTGGTTTATTGCGCTATCTCTAATAGCGCCCGAGATATCACCAGATATATATTGGATTTTTCCCTGACCCTGAGTGTCCGGCCCCATGAGTCTGCGGTTTTCTCGGCCCCTGGTCGTCCGAGGTCGTTCCCGCTGCACACATTCATGCGCCAGGGCCTCCTGCAGATGATTCACTTTGATTTATCGCGCTATCTCTAATAGCACCCGAGATATCACCAGATATATGCTGGATTTTTACATGACCTTGGGTGACGGATTCCGAATATCTGTAATTTTCTCGGCCACTGGTGGTCCGAGGTCGTTCCTGCTGCACAGATTCATTCGCCAGTGCCTCCTACAGACAATGCACTTTGATTTATTGCGCTGTCCGTAATAGCACCCGAGATATCACCAGATATATATTGGATTTTCCCCTGACCCTGAGTGTCCGGCCCCATGAGACTGTTGTTTTCTCGGCCCCTGGTGGTCCGAGGTCGCTCCCGTTGCACAGATTCATGCGCCAGGGCCTCCTACAGACCACGCACTTTGATTTATTGCGCTATCTGTAATAGCACCCGAGATATCACCAGATATATATTGGATTTACCCCTGACCCTGAGTGTCCGGCCCCATGAGACGGTGGTTTTCTCGGACCCTGGTGGTCCGAGGTCGTTCCCGCTGCACAGATTCATGCGCCAGGGCCTCCTACAGACAACGCACTTTGATTTATTGCGCTATCTGTAATAGCACCCGAGATATCACCAGATATATATTGGATTTTTCCCCGACCCTGAGTGTCCGGCCCCATGAGACGGTGGTTTTCTTGGCCGCTGGTGGTCCGAGGTAGTTCCCGCTGGCCAGATTCATGCGCCAGGGCCTCCTACAGACAATGCATTTTGATTTATTGCGCTATCTCTAATAGCACCCGAGATATCACCAGATATATATTGGATTTTTCCCCGACCCTGAGTGGCCGGCCCCATGAGACGGTGGTCTTCTCGGCCCCTGGTGGTCCGAGGTCGTTCCCGCTGCCCAGATTCATGCGCCACGGCCTCCTACAGACAATGCACTTTGATTTATTGCGCTATCTGTAATAGCACCCGAGATATCACCAGATATATATTGGATATTTCCCTCACCCTGAGTGTCCAGCCCCATGAGACGGTGGTTCTCTCGGCCCCTGGTGGACCGAGGTCATTCCCGCTGCACAGATTCATGCGCGAGGGCCTCCTGCAGATAATTCACTTTGGTTTATTGCGCTATCTGTAATAGCACCCGAGATATCACCCGATATATATTGGATTTTCCCCTGACCCTGAGTGTCCGGCCCCATGAGACGGTGGTCTTCTCGGCCCCTGGTGGTCCGAGGTCGTTCCCGCTGCCCAGATTCATGCGCCAGGGCCTCCTACAGACAGTGCACTTTGATTTATTGCGCTATCTGTAATAGCACCCGAGAAAGCTCCATATATATGCTGGATTTTTACATGACTTTGGGTGGCGGATACCGAAAATCTGTAATTTTCTCGGCCCCTGGTGGTCCGACGTCGTTCCCGCTGCACAGAATCATGCGCCAGGGCCTCCTACAGACAATGCACTTTGATTTATTGCGCTATCTCTAATAGCACCCGAGATATCACCAGATATATATTGGATTTTCCCCAGACCCTGAGTGGCCGGCCCCATGAGACGGTGGTCTTCTCGGCCCCTGGTGGTCCAAGGTCGTTCCCGCTGCCCAGATTCATGCGCCACGGCTTCCTTCTGACAATGCACTTTGATTTATTGCGCTATCTGTAATAGCACCCGAGATATCACCAGATATATATTGGATATTTCCCTCACCCTGAGTGTCCAGCCCCATGAGACGGTGGTTTTCTCGGCCCCTGGTGGACCGAGGTCGTTCCCGCTGCACAGATTCATGCGCCAGGGCCTCCTGCAGATAATTCACTTTGATTTATCGCGCTATCTCTAATAGCACCCGAGATATCACCAGATATATGCTGGATTTTTACATGACCTTGGGTGACGGTTTCCGAATATCTGTAATTTTCTCGGCCACTGGTGGTCCGAGGTCGTTCCTGCTGCACAGATTCATTCGCCAGTGCCTCCTACAGACAATGCACTTTGATTTATTGCGCTATCCGTAATAGCACCCGAGATATCACCAGATATATATTGGATTTTCCCCTGACCCTGAGTGTCCGGCCCCATGAGACTGTGGTTCTCTCGGACCCTAGTGGTCCGAGGTCGTTCCCGCTGCACAGATTCATGCGCCAGGGCCTCCTACAGACAACGCACCTTGATTTATTGCGCTATCTGTAATAGCACCCGAGATATCACCAGATATATATTGGATTTTCCCCTGACCCTGAGTGTACGGCCCCATGAGACGGTGGTTTTCTCGGACCCTGGTGGTCCGAGGTCGTTCCCGCTGCACAGATTCATGCGCCAGGGCCTCCTACAGACAACGCACTTTGATTTATTGCGCTATCTGTAATAGCACCCGAGATATCACCAGATATATATTGGATTTTCCCCTGACCCTGAGTGTCCGGCCCCATGAGACTGTGGCTTTCTCGGCCCCTAGTAGTCCGAGGTCGTTCCCGCTGCACACATTCATGCGCCAGAGCCTCCTACAGACAACGCACTTTGATTTATTGCGCTATCTGTAATAGCACCCGAGATATCACCAGATATATATTGGATTTTCCCCTGACCCTGAGTGTCCAGCCCCATGAGACGGTGGTTTTCTCGGCCCCTGGTGGTCCTAGGTCGTTCCCGCTGCACAGATGCATGCGCCAGGGCCTCCTGCAGATAATTCCCTTTGGCTTATTGCGCTATCTCTAATAGCGCCTGAGATATCACCAGATATATATTGGATTTTCCCCTGACTCTGGGTGTCCGGCCCCATGAGACGGTGGTTTTCTCGGCCCCTAGTAGTCCGAGGTCGTTCCCGCTGCACACATTCATGCGCCAGAGCCTCCTACAGACAACGCACTTTGATTTATTGCGCTATCTGTAATAGCACCCGAGATATCACCAGATATATATTGGATTTTCCCCTGACCCTGAGTGTCCGGCCCCATGAGACGGTGGTTTTCTCGGACCCTGGTGGTCCGAGGTCGTTCCCGCTGCACAGATTCATGCGCCAGGGCCTCCTACAGACAGTGCACTTTGATTTATTGCGCTATCTGTAATAGCACCCGAGAAAGCTGCATATATATGCTGGATTTTTACATGACTTTGGGTGGCGGATACCGAAAATCTGTAATTTTCTCGGACCCTGGTGGTCCGAGGTAGTTCCCGCTGGCCAGATTCATGCGACAGGGCCTCCTACAGACAATGCATTTTGATTTTTTGCGCTATCTCTAATAGCACCCGAGATATCACCAGATATATATTGGATATTTCCCTCACCCAGAGAGTCCAGCCCCATGAGACTGTTGTTTTCTCGGCCCCTGGTGGTCCGAGGTCGCTCCCGTTGCACAGATTCATGCGCCAGGGCCTCCTACAGACAACGCACTTTGTTTTATTGCGCTATCTGTAATAGCACCCGAGATATCACCAGATATATATTGGATTTTTCCCCGACCCTGAGTGTCCGGCCCCATGAGACGGTGGTTTTCTTGGCCGCTGGTGGTCCGAGGTAGTTCCCGCTGGCCAGATTCATGCGCCAGGGCCTCCTACAGACAATGCATTTTGATTTATTGCGCTATCTCTAATAGCACCCGAGATATCACCAGATATATATTGGATTTTTCCCCGACCCTGAGTGGCCGGCCCCATGAGACGGTGGTCTTCTCGGCCCCTGGTGGTCCGAGGTCGTTCCCGCTGCCCAGATTCATGCGCCACGGCCTCCTACAGACAATGCACTTTGATTTATTGCGCTATCTGTAATAGCACCCGAGATATCACCAGATATATATTGGATATTTCCCTCACCCTGAGTGTCCAGCCCCATGAGACGGTGGTTCTCTCGGCCCCTGGTGGACCGAGGTCATTCCCGCTGCACAGATTCATGCGCGAGGGCCTCCTGCAGATAATTCACTTTGGTTTATTGCGCTATCTGTAATAGCACCCGAGATATCACCAGATATATATTGGATATTTCCCTCACCCTGAGTGTCCAGCCCCATGAGACGGTGGTTCTCTCGGCCCCTGGTGGACCGAGGTCATTCCCGCTGCACAGATTCATGCGCGAGGGCCTCCTGCAGATAATTCACTTTGGTTTATTGCGCTATCTCTAATAGCACCTGAGATATCACCAGTTATATATTGGATTTTCCCCTGACTCTGGGTGTCCGGCCCCATCAGACTGTGGTTTTCTCGGCCCCTAGTGGTCCGAGGTCGTTCCCGCTGCACAGATTCATGCGCCAGGGCCTCCTACAGACAACGCACTTTGATTTATTGCGCTATCTGTAATAGCACCCGAGATATCACCAGATATATATTGGATTTTCCCCTGACCCTGAGTGTCCGGCCCCATGAGACTGTGGCTTTCTCGGCCCCTAGTAGTTCGAGGTCGTTCCCGCTGCACACATTCATGCGACAGAGCCTCCTACAGACAACGCACTTTGATTTATTGCGCTATCTGTAATAGCACCCGAGATATCACCAGATATATATTGGATTTTCCCCTGACCCTGAGTGTCCGGCCCCATGAGACGGTGGTTTTCTCGGACCCTGGTGGTCCGAGGTCGTTCCCGCTGCACAGATTCATGCGCCAGGGCCTCCTACAGACAGTGCACTTTGATTTATTGCGCTATCTGTAATAGCACCCGAGAAAGCTGCATATATATGCTGGATTTTTACATGACTTTGGGTGGCGGATACCGAAAATCTGTAATTTTCTCGGCCTCTGGTGGTCCGAGGTCGTTCCCTCTGCACAGATTCATGCGCCAGGGCCTCCTACGGACAATGCACTTTTATTTATTGCGCTATCTGTAATAGCACCCGAGATATCACCGGATATATATTAGATTTTTCCCTGACCCTGAGTGTCCGGCCCCATGAGACGGTGGTTTTCTCGGCCCCTGGTGGTCCGAGGTCGTTCCCGCTGCACAGATGCATGCGCCAGGGCCTCCTGCAGATAATTCACTTTGGTTAATTGCGCTATCTCTAATAGCACCCGAGATATCACCAGATATATATTGGATTTTTCCCTGACCCTGAGTGTCCGGACCAATGAGACTGTGGTTTTCTCGGCCCCTGGTGGTCCGAGGTCGTTCCCGCTGGCCAGATGCATGCGCCAGGGTCTCCTACAGACCATGCACTTTGATTTATTGCGCTATCTGTAATAGCACCCGAGATATCGCCAGATATATATTGGATTTTCCCCTGAGCCTGAGTGTCCCGCCCCGTTAGACAGTGATTTTCTCGGCCCCTGGTGGTCCGAGGTCGTTCCCGCTGCCCAGATTCATGCGCCAGGGCCTCCTACAGACAGTGCACTTTGATTTATTGCGCTATCTGTAATAGTACCCGAGAAAGCTCCATATATATGCTGGATTTTTACATGACTTTGGGTGGCGGATACCGAAAATCTGTAATTTTCTCGGCCCCTGGTGGTCCGACGTCGTTCCCGCTGCACAGAATCATGCGACAGGGCCTCCTACAGACAATACACTTTGATTTATTGCGCTATCTCTAATAGCACCCGAGATATCACCAGATATATATTGGATTTTTCCCCGACCCTGAGTGTCCGGCCCCATGAGTCGGTGGTTTTCTTGGCCGCTGGTGGTCCGAGGTAGTTCCCGCTGGCCAGATTCATGCGCCAGGGCCTCCTACAGACAATGCATTTTGATTTATTGCGCTATCTCTAATAGCACCCGAGATATCACCAGATATATATAGGATTTTTCCCCGACCCTGAGTGGCCGGCCCCATGAGACGGTGGTCTTCTCGGCCCCTGGTGGTCCGAGGTCGTTCCCCCTGCCCAGATTCATGCGCCACGGCCTCCTACAGACAATGCACTTTGATTTATTGCGCTATCTGTAATAGCACCCGAGATATCACCAGATATATATTGGATATTTCCCTCACCCTGAGTGTCCAGCCCCATGAGACGGTGGTTTTCTCGGCCCCTGGTGGACCGAGGTCATTCCCGCTGCACAGATTCATGCGCGAGGGCCTCCTGCAGATAATTCACTTTGGTTTATTGCGCTATCTCTAATAGCACCTGAGATATCACCAGATATATATTGGATTTTCCCCTGACTCTGGGTGTCCGGCCCCATGAGACGGTGGTTTTCTCGGCCCCAGGTGGTCCGAGGACGCTCCCGCTTCCCAGATTCAGGCGCCAGGGCCTCCTGCAGATAACTCACTTGGTTTATTGCGCTATCTCTAATAGCACCCGAGATATCACCAGATATATATTGGATTTTCCCCTGACCCTGAGTGTCCGGCCCCATGAGACTGTGGTTTTCTCGTCCCCTAGTGGTCCGAGGTCGTTCCCGCTGCACAGATTCATGCGCCAGGGCCTTCTACAGACAACGCACTATGATTTATTGCGCTCTCTGTAATAGCACCCGAGATATCACCAGATATATATTGGATTTTCCCCTGACCCTGAGTGTCCGGCCCCATGAGACGGTGGTTTTCTCGGACCCTGGTGGTCCGAGGTAGTTCCCGCTGGCCAGATTCATGCGACAGGGCCTCCTACAGACAATGCATTTTGATTTTTTGCGCTATCTCTAATAGCACCCGAGATATCACCAGATATATATTGGATATTTCCCTCACCCTGAGAGTCCAGCCCCATGAGACGGTGGTTTTCTCGGCCCCTGGTGGACCGAGGTCGTTCCCGCTGCACAGATTCATGCGCCAGGGCCTCTTGCGGATAATTCACTTTGGTTTATTGCGCTATCTCTAATAGCGCCCGAGATATCACCAGATATATATTGGATTTTTCCCTGACCCTGAGTGTCCGGCCCCATGAGTCTGCGGTTTTCTCGGCCCCTGGTCGTCCGAGGTCGTTCCCGCTGCACACATTCATGCGCCAGGGCCTCCTGCAGATGATTCACTTTGATTTATCGCGCTATCTCTAATAGCACCCGAGATATCACCAGATATATGCTGGATTTTTACATGACCTTGGGTGACGGATTCCGAATATCTGTAATTTTCTCGGCCACTGGTGGTCCGAGGTCGTTCCTGCTGCACAGATTCATTCGCCAGTGCCTCCTACAGACAATGCACTTTGATTTATTGCGCTGTCCGTAATAGCACCCGAGATATCACCAGATATATATTGGATTTTCCCCTGACCCTGAGTGTCCGGCCCCATGAGACTGTTGTTTTCTCGGCCCCTGGTGGTCCGAGGTCGCTCCCGTTGCACAGATTCATGCGCCAGGGCCTCCTGCAGATAATTCCCTTTGGCTTATTGCGCTATCTCTAATAGCACCCGAGATATCACCAGATATATATTGGATTTTCCCCTGACCCTGAGTGGCCGGCCCCATGAGACGGTGGTCTTCTCGGCCCCTGGTGGTTCGAGGACGTTCCCGCTGCCCAGATTCATGCGCCACGGCCTCCTACAGACAATGCACTTTGATTTATTGCGCTATCAGTAATAGCACCCGAGATATCACCAGATATATATTGGATTTTCCACTGACCCTGAGTGTCCGGCCCCATGAGACTGTGGTTTTCTCGGCCCCTAGTGGTCCGAGGTCGTTCCCGCTGCACAGATTCATGCGCCAGAGCCTCCTACAGACAACGCACTTTGATTTATTGCGCTATCTGTAATAGCACCCGAGATATCACCAGATATATATTGGATTTACCCCTGACCCTGAGTGTCCGGCCCCATGAGACGGTGGTTTTCTCGGACCCTGGTGGTTCGAGGTCGTTCCCGCTGCACAGATTCATGCGCCAGGGCCTCCTACAGACAACGCACTTTGATTTATTGCGCTATCTGTAATAGCACCCGAGATATCACCAGATATATATTGGATTTTCCCCTGACCCTGAGTGTCCGGCCCCATGAGACTGTGGTTTTCTCGGCCCCTAGTGGTCCGAGGTCGTTGCCGCTGCACAGATTCATGCGCCCGGGCCTCCTACAGACAATGCACTTTGATTTATTTCGCTATCTATAATAGCACCCGAGGTATCACCAGATATATATTGGATTTTTCCCTTACCCTGAGTGTCCGGCCCCATGAGACGGTGGTTTTCTCGGCCCCTGGTGGTCCTAGGTCGTTCCCGCAGCACAGATTCATGCGCCAGGGCCTCCTGCAGATAATTCACTTTGGTTTATTGCGCTATCTCTAACAGCACCTAAGATATCACCAGATATATATGGGATTTTTCCCTGACCCTGAGTGTCCGGACCCATGAGACTGTGGTTTTCTCGGCCCCTGGTGGTCCGAGGTCGTTCGCGCTGCACAGATTCATGCGCCACGGCCTCCTACTGACAATGCACTTTGATTTATTGCGCTATCTGTAATAACACCCGAGATATCACCAGATATATATTGGATATTTCCCTCACCCTGAGTGTCCAGCCCCATGAGACGGTGGTTTTCTCGGCCCCTGGTGGTCCGAGGTCGTTCCCGCTGCACAGATTCGTGCGCCAGGGCCTCCTGCAGATAATTCACTTTGGTTGATTGCGCTATCTCTAATAGCACACGAGATATCACCAGATATATATTGGATTTTGCCCTGACCCTGAGTGTCCGGCCCCATGAGACTGCGGTTTTCTCGGCTCCTGGTGGTCCGAGGTCGTTCCCGTTGCACAGATTCATGCGCCAGGGCCTCCTGCAGATAATTCACTTTGGTTTATTGCGCTATCTCTAATAGCACCCGAGATATCACCAGATATATATTGGATTTTCCCCTGACCCTGAGTGTCCGGCCCCATGAGACTGTGGTTTTCTCGGCCCCTGGTGGTCCGAGGTCGTTCGCGCTGCACAGATTCATGCGCCAGGGCTTCCTACAGACAATGCACTTTGATTTATTGCGCTATCTGTAATAGCACCCGCGATATCACCAGATATATATTGTATTTTTCACTGACCCTGAGTGTCCGGCCCCATGAGACGGTCGTTATCTCGGCCCCTGGAGGTCCGTGGACGTTCCCGCTGCCCAGGTTCATGCGCCACGGCCTCCTACTGACAATGCACTTTGATTTATTGCGCTATCTGTAATAGCGCCCGAGATATCACCAGATATGTATTGGATTTTTCCCTGACCCTGAGTGTCCGGCCCCATGAGACTGCGGTTTTCTCGGCCCCTGGTGGTCCGAGGTCGTTCCCGCTGCACACATTCATGCGCCAGGGCCTCCTGCAGATAATTCACTTTCGTTTATTGCGCTATCTCTAATAGCACCCGAAATATCACCAGATATATATTGGATTTTCCCCTGACCCTGAGTGTCCGGCCCCATGAGACGGTGGTTTTCTCGGACCCTGGTGGTCCGAGGTCGTTCCCGCTGCACAGATTCAGGCGCCAGGGCCTCCTGCAGATAACACACTTGGTTTCTTGCGCTATCTGTAATAGCACCCGAGATATCACCAGATATATATTGGATATTTCCCTCACCCTGAGTGTCCAGCCCCATGAGACGTTGTTTTTCTCGGCCCCTGGTGGTCCGAGGTCGTTCCCGCTGCACAGATTCATGCGCCAGGGCCTCCTACAGACAATGCACTTTGATTCATTGCGCTATCTGTAATAGCACCCGAGATATCACCAGATATATATTGGATATTTCCCTCACCCTGAGTGTCCAGCCCCATGAGACGGTGGTTTTCTCGGCCCCTGGTGGACCGAGGTCGTTCCCGCTGCACAGATTCATGCGCCAGGGCCTCCTGCAGATAATTCGCTTTGGTTTATTTCGCTATCTGTAATAGGAACCGAGATATCACCAGATATATATTGGATTTTCCCCAGACCCTGAGTGTCCGCCCCCATGAGACTGTAGTTTTCTCGGCCCCTGGTGGTCCGAGGTCGTTCCCGCTGCACAGGTTCATGCGCCAGGGCCTCCTACAGACAATGCACTTTGATTTATTGCGCTATCTCTAATAGCACCCGAGATATCACCAGATATTTATTGGATTTTCCCCTGACCCTGAGTGTCCGGCCCCATGAGACGGTGGTTTTCTCGGCTCCTGGTGGTCCGAGGTCGTTCCCGCTGCACAGATTCATGCGCCAGGGCCTCCTGCAGATAATTCACTTTCGTTTATTGCGCTATCTCTAATAGCACCCGAGATATCACCAGATATATATTGGATATTTCCCCTGACCCTAAGTGTCCGGCCCCTCGGGACGGTGGTTTTCTCGGCCCCTGGTGGTCCGAGGTAGTTCCCGCTGCACAGATTCATGCGCCAGTGCCTCCTACAGATAACTCACTTTGGTTTATTGCGCTATCTATAATAGCACCCGAGATATCACCAGATATATATTGGATTTTTCCCTTACCCTGAGTGTCCGGCCCCATGAGACGGTGGTTTTCTCGGCCCCTGGTGGTCCTAGGTCGTTCCCGCTGCACAGATGCATGCGCCAGGGCCTCCTGCAGATAATTCCCTTTGGCTTATTGCGCTATCACTAATAGCACCCGAGATATCACCAGATATATATTGGATTTTCCCCTGACCCTGAGTGGCCGGCCCCATGAGACGGTGGTCTTCTCGGCCCCTGGTGGTCCGAGGTCGTTCCCGCTGCCCAGATTCATGCGCCACGGCCTCCTACTGACAATGCACTTTGATTTATTGCGCTATCTGTAATAGCACCCGAGATATCACCAGATATATATTGGATATTTCCCTCACCCTGAGTGTCCAGCCCCATGAGACGGTGGTTTTCTCGGCCCCTGGTGGACCGAGGTCGTTCCCGCTGCACACATTCATGCGCCAGGGCCTCCTGCAGATAATTCACTTTGGTTGATTGCGCTATCTCTAATAGCACACGAGATATCACCAGATATATATTGGATTTTGCCCTGACCCTGAGTGTCCGGCCCCATGAGACTGCGGTTTTCTCGGCTCCTGGTGGTCCGAGGTCGTTCCCGTTGCACAGATTCATGCGCCAGGGCCTCCTGCAGATAATTCACTTTGGTTTATTGCGCTATCTCTAATAGCACCCGAGATATCACCAGATATATATTGGATTTTCCCCTGACCCTGAGTGTCCGGCCCCATGAGACTGTGGTTTTCTCGGCCCCTGGTGGTCCGAGGTCGTTCCCGCTGCACAGATTCATGCGCCAGGGCTTCCTACAGACAATGCACTTTGATTTATTGCGCTATCTGTAATAGCACCCGAGATATCACCAGATATATATTGTATTTTTCACTGACCCTGAGTGTCCGGCCCCATGAGACGGTCGTTATCTCGGCCCCTGGAGGTCCGTGGACGTTCCCGCTGCCCAGGTTCATGCGCCACGGCCTCCTACTGACAATGCACTTTGATTTATTGCGCTATCTGTAATAGCGCCCGAGATATCACCAGATATGTATTGGATTTTTCCCTGACCCTGAGTGTCCGGCCCCATGAGACTGCGGTTTTCTCGGCCCCTGGTGGTCCGAGGTCGTTCCCGCTGCACACATTCATGCGCCAGGGCCTCCTGCAGATAATTCACTTTCGTTTATTGCGCTATCTCTAATAGCACCCGAAATATCACCAGATATATATTGGATTTTCCCCTGACCCTGAGTGTCCGGCCCCATGAGACGGTGGTTTTCTCGGACCCTGGTGGTCCGAGGTCGTTCCCGCTGCACAGATTCAGGCGCCAGGGCCTCCTGCAGATAACACACTTGGTTTCTTGCGCTATCTGTAATAGCACCCGAGATATCACCAGATATATATTGGATATTTCCCTCACCCTGAGTGTCCAGCCCCATGAGACGGTGGTTTTCTCGACCCTGGTGGACCGAGGTCGTTCCCGCTGCACAGATTCATGGGCCAGGGCCTCCTGCAGATAATTCACTTTGATTTATCGCGCTATCTGTAATAGCACCCGAGATATCACCAGATATATATAGGATATTTCCCTCACCCTGAGTGTCCAGCCCCATGAGACGGTGGTTTTCTCGGCCCCTGGTGGACCGAGGTCGTTCCCGCTGCACAGATTCATGCGCCAGGGCCTCCTGCAGATAATTCCCTTTGGCTTATTGCGCTATCACTAATAGCACCCGAGATATCACCAGATATATATTGGATTTTCCCCTGACCCTGAGTGGCCGGCCCCATGAGACGGTGGTCTTCTCGGCCCCTGGTGGTCCGAGGTCGTTCCCGCTGCACAGGTTCATGCGCCAGGGCCTCCTACAGACAACGCACTTTGATTTATTGCGCTATCTCTAATAGCACCCGAGATATCACCAGATATATATTGGATTTTCCCCTGACTCTGAGTGTCCGGCCCCATGAGACGGTGGTTTTCTCGGCCCCTGGTGGTCCGAGGTCGTTCCCGCTTCCCATATTCATGCGCCAGGGCCTCCTGCAGATAATTCACTTTGGTTTATTGCGCTGTATCTAATAGCACACGAGATATCACCAGATATATATTGGATTTTCCCCTGACCCTGAGTGTCCGGCCCCATGCGACTGTGGTTTTTTCGGACCCTGGTGGTCCGAGGTCGTTCCCGCTGCACAGATTCAGGCGCCAGGGCCTCCTGCAGATAACTCACTTGGTTTATTGCGCTATCTCTAATAGCACCCGAGATATCACCAGATATATATTGGATATTTCCCTCACCCTGAGTGTCCAGCCCCATGAGACGGTGGTTTTCTCGACCCCTGGTGGTCCGAGGTCGTTCCCGCTGCACTGATTCATGCGCCAGGGCCTCCTGCAGATAATTCACTTTCGTTTATTGCGCTATCTCTAATAGCACCCGAAATATCACCAGATATGTATTGGATTTTCCCCTGACCCTGAGTGTCCGGCCCCATGAGACTGCGGTTTTCACGGCCCCTGGTGGTCCGAGGTCGTTCCCGTTGCACAGATTCATGCGCCTGGGCCTCCTGCAGATAATTCACTTTGGTTTATTGCGCTATCTCTAATAGCACCCGAGATATCACCAGATATATATTGGATTTTCCCCTGACCCTGAGTGGCCGGCCCCATGAGACGGTGGTCTTCTCGGCCCCTGGTGGTCCGAGGTCGTTCCCGCTGCACAGGTTCATGCGCCAGGGCCTCCTACAGACAACGCACTTTGATTTATTGCGCTATCTCTAATAGCACCCGAGATATCACCAGATATATATTGGATTTTCCCCTGACTCTGAGTGTCCGGCCCCATGAGACGGTGGTTTTCTCGGCCCCTGGTGGTCCGAGGTCGTTCCCGCTTCCCATATTCATGCGCCAGGGCCTCCTGCAGATAATTCACTTTGGTTTATTGCGCTGTATCTAATAGCACCCGAGATATCACCAGATATATATTGGATTTTCCCCTGACCCTGAGTGTCCGGCCCCATGCGACTGTGGTTTTTTCGGACCCTGGTGGTCCGAGGTCGTTCCCGCTGCACAGATTCAGGCGCCAGGGCCTCCTGCAGATAACTCACTTGGTTTATTGCGCTATCTCTAATAGCACCCGAGATATCACCAGATATATATTGGATATTTCCCTCACCCTGAGTGTCCAGCCCCATGAGACGGTGGTTTTCTCGACCCCTGGTGGTCCGAGGTCGTTCCCGCTGCACTGATTCATGCGCCAGGGCCTCCTGCAGATAATTCACTTTCGTTTATTGCGCTATCTCTAATAGCACCCGAAATATCACCAGATATGTATTGGATTTTCCCCTGACCCTGAGTGTCCGGCCCCATGAGACTGCGGTTTTCACGGCCCCTGGTGGTCCGAGGTCGTTCCCGTTGCACAGATTCATGCGCCTGGGCCTCCTGCAGATAATTCACTTTGGTTTATTGCGCTATCTCTAATAGCACCCGAGATATCACCAGATATATATTGGATTTTCCCCTGACCCTGAGTGTCCGGCCCCATGAGACTGTGGTTTTCTCGGCCCCTGGTGGTCCGAGGTCGTTCCCGCTGCACAGATTCATGCGCCAGGGCCTCCTACAGACAATGCGATTGATTTATTGCCCTGTCTGTAATAGCACCCGAGATATCACCAGATATATATTGGATTTTCCCCTGACCCTGAGTGTCCGGCCCCATGAGACTGTGGTTTTCTCGGCCCCTGGTGGTCCGAGGTCGTTCCCGTTGCACAGATTCATGCGTCAGGGCCTCCTGCAGATAATTCACTTTGGTTTATTGCGCTATCACTAATAGCACCCGAGATATCACCAGATATATATTGGATTTTCCCCTGACCCTGAGTGTCCGGCCCCATGAGATGGTGGATTTCTCGGCCCCTGGTGATCCGAGGTCGTTCCCGCTGCACAGATTCATGCACCAGGGCCTCTTGCAGACAAATCACTTTGGTTTATTGCGGTATCACTAATAGCACCCGAGATATCACCAGATATATATTGGATATTTCCCTCACCCTGAGTGTCCAGCCCCATGAGACGTTGTTTTTCTCGGCCCCTGGTGGTCCGAGGTCGTTCCCGCTTCCCAGATTCATCCGCCAGGGCCTCCTGCAGATAATTCACTTTGGTTTATTGCGCTGTATCTAATAGCACCCGAGATATCACCAGACATATATTGGATTTTCCCCTGACCCTGAGTGTCCGGCCCCATGAGACTTTGGTTTTTTCGGACCCTGGTGGTCCGAGGTCGTTCCCGCTGCACAGATTCAGGCGCCAGGGCCTCCTGCAGATAACTCACTTGGTTTATTGCGCTATCTCTAATAGCACCCGAGATATCACCAGATATATATTGGATATTTCCCTCCCCTGAGTGTCCAGCCCCATGAGACGTTGTTTTTCTCGGCCCCTGGTGGTCCGAGGTCGTTCCCGCTGCACTGATTCATGCGCCAGGGCCTCCTGCAGATAATTCACTTTCGTTTATTGCGCTATCTGTAATAGCACCCGAGATATCACCAGATATATATTGGATATTTCCCTCACCCTGAGTGTCCAGCCCCATGAGACGGTGGTTTTCTCGGCCCCTGGTGGACCGAGGTCGTTCCCGCTGCACAGATTCATGCGCCAGGCCTCCTGCAGATAATTCGCTTTGGTTTATTTCGCTATCTGTAATAGGAACCGAGATATCACCAGATATATATTGGATTTTCCCCTGACCCTGAGTGTCCGGCCCCATGAGACGGTGGTTTTCTCGGCCCCTGGTGGTCCGAGGTCGTTCCCGCTTCCCATATTCATGCGCCAGGGCCTCCTGCAGATAATTCACTTTGGTTTATTGCGCTGTATCTAATAGCACCCGAGATATCACCAGATATATATTGGATTTTCCCCTGACCCTGAGTGTCCGGCCCCATGAGACTGTGGTTTTCTCGGCCCCTGGTGGTCCGAGGTCGTTCCCGCTGCACAGATTCATGCGCCAGGGCTTCCTACAGACAATGCACTTTGATTTATTGCGCTATCTGTAATAGCACCCGAGATATCACCAGATATATATTGTATTTTTCACTGACCCTGAGTGTCCGGCCCCATGAGACGGTCGTTATCTCGGCCCCTGGAGGTCCGTGGACGTTCCCGCTGCCCAGGTTCATGCGCCACGGCCTCCTACTGACAATGCACTTTGATTTATTGCGCTATCTGTAATAGCGCCCGAGATATCACCAGATATGTATTGGATTTTTCCCTGACCCTGAGTGTCCGGCCCCATGAGACTGCGGTTTTCTCGGCCCCTGGTGGTCCGAGGTCGTTCCCGCTGCACACATTCATGCGCCAGGGCCTCCTGCAGATAATTCACTTTCGTTTATTGCGCTATCTCTAATAGCACCCGAAATATCACCAGATATATATTGGATTTTCCCCTGACCCTGAGTGTCCGGCCCCATGAGACGGTGGTTTTCTCGGACCCTGGTGGTCCGAGGTCGTTCCCGCTGCACAGATTCAGGCGCCAGGGCCTCCTGCAGATAACACACTTGGTTTCTTGCGCTATCTGTAATAGCACCCGAGATATCACCAGATATATATTGGATATTTCCCTCACCCTGAGTGTCCAGCCCCATGAGACGGTGGTTTTCTCGACCCTGGTGGACCGAGGTCGTTCCCGCTGCACAGATTCATGGGCCAGGGCCTCCTGCAGATAATTCACTTTGATTTATCGCGCTATCTGTAATAGCACCCGAGATATCACCAGATATATATAGGATATTTCCCTCACCCTGAGTGTCCAGCCCCATGAGACGGTGGTTTTCTCGGCCCCTGGTGGACCGAGGTCGTTCCCGCTGCACAGATTCATGCGCCAGGGCCTCCTGCAGATAATTCCCTTTGGCTTATTGCGCTATCACTAATAGCACCCGAGATATCACCAGATATATATTGGATTTTCCCCTGACCCTGAGTGGCCGGCCCCATGAGACGGTGGTCTTCTCGGCCCCTGGTGGTCCGAGGTCGTTCCCGCTGCACAGGTTCATGCGCCAGGGCCTCCTACAGACAACGCACTTTGATTTATTGCGCTATCTCTAATAGCACCCGAGATATCACCAGATATATATTGGATTTTCCCCTGACTCTGAGTGTCCGGCCCCATGAGACGGTGGTTTTCTCGGCCCCTGGTGGTCCGAGGTCGTTCCCGCTTCCCATATTCATGCGCCAGGGCCTCCTGCAGATAATTCACTTTGGTTTATTGCGCTGTATCTAATAGCACCCGAGATATCACCAGATATATATTGGATTTTCCCCTGACCCTGAGTGTCCGGCCCCATGCGACTGTGGTTTTTTCGGACCCTGGTGGTCCGAGGTCGTTCCCGCTGCACAGATTCAGGCGCCAGGGCCTCCTGCAGATAACTCACTTGGTTTATTGCGCTATCTCTAATAGCACCCGAGATATCACCAGATATATATTGGATATTTCCCTCACCCTGAGTGTCCAGCCCCATGAGACGGTGGTTTTCTCGACCCCTGGTGGTCCGAGGTCGTTCCCGCTGCACTGATTCATGCGCCAGGGCCTCCTGCAGATAATTCACTTTCGTTTATTGCGCTATCTCTAATAGCACCCGAAATATCACCAGATATGTATTGGATTTTCCCCTGACCCTGAGTGTCCGGCCCCATGAGACTGCGGTTTTCACGGCCCCTGGTGGTCCGAGGTCGTTCCCGTTGCACAGATTCATGCGCCTGGGCCTCCTGCAGATAATTCACTTTGGTTTATTGCGCTATCTCTAATAGCACCCGAGATATCACCAGATATATATTGGATTTTCCCCTGACCCTGAGTGTCCGGCCCCATGAGACTGTGGTTTTCTCGGCCCCTGGTGGTCCGAGGTCGTTCCCGCTGCACAGATTCATGCGCCAGGGCCTCCTACAGACAATGCGATTGATTTATTGCGCTGTCTGTAATAGCACCCGAGATATCACCAGATATATATTGGATTTTCCCCTGACCCTGAGTGTCCGGCCCCATGAGACTGTGGTTTTCTCGGCCCCTGGTGGTCCGAGGTCGTTCCCGTTGCACAGATTCATGCGTCAGGGCCTCCTGCAGATAATTCACTTTGGTTTATTGCGCTATCACTAATAGCACCCGAGATATCACCAGATATATATTGGATTTTCCCCTGACCCTGAGTGTCCGGCCCCATGAGATGGTGGATTTCTCGGCCCCTGGTGATCCGAGGTCGTTCCCGCTGCACAGATTCATGCACCAGGGCCTCTTGCAGACAAATCACTTTGGTTTATTGCGGTATCACTAATAGCACCCGAGATATCACCAGATATATATTGGATATTTCCCTCACCCTGAGTGTCCAGCCCCATGAGACGTTGTTTTTCTCGGCCCCTGGTGGTCCGAGGTCGTTCCCGCTTCCCAGATTCATCCGCCAGGGCCTCCTGCAGATAATTCACTTTGGTTTATTGCGCTGTATCTAATAGCACCCGAGATATCACCAGACATATATTGGATTTTCCCCTGACCCTGAGTGTCCGGCCCCATGAGACTTTGGTTTTTTCGGACCCTGGTGGTCCGAGGTCGTTCCCGCTGCACAGATTCAGGCGCCAGGGCCTCCTGCAGATAACTCACTTGGTTTATTGCGCTATCTCTAATAGCACCCGAGATATCACCAGATATATATTGGATATTTCCCTCCCCTGAGTGTCCAGCCCCATGAGACGTTGTTTTTCTCGGCCCCTGGTGGTCCGAGGTCGTTCCCGCTGCACTGATTCATGCGCCAGGGCCTCCTGCAGATAATTCACTTTCGTTTATTGCGCTATCTCTAATAGCACCCGAAATATCACCAGATATATATTGGATTTTCCCCTGACCCTGAGTGTCCGGCCCCATGAGACGGTGGTTTTCTCGGACCCTGGTGGTCCGAGGTCGTTCCCGCTGCACAGATTCAGGCGCCAGGGCCTCCTGCAGATAACACACTTGGTTTCTTGCGCTATCTCTAATAGGATCCGAGATATCACCAGATATATATTGGATTTTCCCCTGACCCTGAGTGTCCGGCCCCATGAGACGGTGGTTTTCTCGGACCCTGGTGGTCCGAGGTCGTTCCCGCTGCACAGATTCATGCGCCAGGGCCTCCTACAGACAATGCACTTTGATTCATTGCGCTATCTGTAATAGCACCCGAGATATCACCAGATATATATTGGATATTTCCCTCACCCTGAGTGTCCAGCCCCATGAGACGGTGGTTTTCTCGGCCCCTGGTGGACCGAGGTCGTTCCCGCTGCACAGATTCATGCGCCAGGCCTCCTGCAGATAATTCGCTTTGGCTTATTTCGCTATCTGTAATAGGAACCGAGATATCACCAGATATATATTGGATTTTCCCCTGACCCTGAGTGTCCGGCCCCATGAGACGGTGGTTTTCTCGGCCCCTGGTGGTCCGAGGTCGTTCCCGCTTCCCATATTCATGCGCCAGGGCCTCCTGCAGATAATTCACTTTGGTTTATTGCGCTGTATCTAATAGCACCCGAGATATCACCAGATATATATTGGATTTTCCCCTGACCCTGAGTGTCCGGCCCCATGCGACTGTGGTTTTTTCGGACCCTGGTGGTCCGAGGTCGTTCCCGCTGCACAGATTCAGGCGCCAGGGCCTCCTGCAGATAACTCACTTGGTTTATTGCGCTATCTCTAATAGCACCCGAGATATCACCAGATATATATTGGATATTTCCCTCACCCTGAGTGTCCAGCCCCATGAGACGGTGGTTTTCTCGACCCCTGGTGGTCCGAGGTCGTTCCCGCTGCACTGATTCATGCGCCAGGGCCTCCTGCAGATAATTCACTTTCGTTTATTGCGCTATCTCTATTAGCACCCGAAATATCACCAGATATGTATTGGATTTTCCCCTGACCCTGAGTGTCCGGCCCCATGAGACTGCGGTTTTCACGGCCCCTGGTGGTCCGAGGTCGTTCCCGTTGCACAGATTCATGCGCCTGGGCCTCCTGCAGATAATTCACTTTGGTTTATTGCGCTATCTCTAATAGCACCCGAGATATCACCAGATATATATTGGATTTTCCCCTGACCCTGAGTGTCCGGCCCCATGAGACTGTGGTTTTCTCGGCCCCTGGTGGTCCGAGGTCGTTCCCGCTGCACAGATTCATGCGCCAGGGCCTCCTACAGACAATGCGATTGATTTATTGCGCTGTCTGTAATAGCACCCGAGATATCACCAGATATATATTGGATTTTCCCCTGACCCTGAGTGTCCGGCCCCATGAGACTGTGGTTTTCTCGGCCCCTGGTGGTCCGAGGTCGTTCCCGTTGCACAGATTCATGCGTCAGGGCCTCCTGCAGATAATTCACTTTGGTTTATTGCGCTATCACTAATAGCACCCGAGATATCACCAGATATATATTGGATTTTCCCCTGACCCTGAGTGTCCGGCCCCATGAGATGGTGGATTTCTCGGCCCCTGGTGATCCGAGGTCGTTCCCGCTGCACAGATTCATGCACCAGGGCCTCTTGCAGACAAATCACTTTGGTTTATTGCGGTATCACTAATAGCACCCGAGATATCACCAGATATATATTGGATATTTCCCTCACCCTGAGTGTCCAGCCCCATGAGACGTTGTTTTTCTCGGCCCCTGGTGGTCCGAGGTCGTTCCCGCTTCCCAGATTCATCCGCCAGGGCCTCCTGCAGATAATTCACTTTGGTTTATTGCGCTGTATCTAATAGCACCCGAGATATCACCAGACATATATTGGATTTTCCCCTGACCCTGAGTGTCCGGCCCCATGAGACTTTGGTTTTTTCGGACCCTGGTGTTCCGAGGTCGTTCCCGCTGCACAGATTCAGGCGCCAGGGCCTCCTGCAGATAACTCACTTGGTTTATTGCGCTATCTCTAATAGCACCCGAGATATCACCAGATATATATTGGATATTTCCCTCCCCTGAGTGTCCAGCCCCATGAGACGTTGTTTTTCTCGGCCCCTGGTGGTCCGAGGTCGTTCCCGCTGCACTGATTCATGCGCCAGGGCCTCCTGCAGATAATTCACTTTCGTTTATTGCGCTATCTCTAATAGCACCCGAAATATCACCAGATATATATTGGATTTTCCCCTGACCCTGAGTGTCCGGCCCCATGAGACGGTGGTTTTCTCGGACCCTGGTGGTCCGAGGTCGTTCCCGCTGCACAGATTCAGGCGCCAGGGCCTCCTGCAGATAACACACTTGGTTTCTTGCGCTATCTCTAATAGGATCCGAGATATCACCAGATATATATTGGATTTTCCCCTGACCCTGAGTGTCCGGCCCCATGAGACGGTGGTTTTCTCGGACCCTGGTGGTCCGAGGTCGTTCCCGCTGCACAGATTCATGCGCCAGGGCCTCCTACAGACAATGCACTTTGATTCATTGCGCTATCTGTAATAGCACCCGAGATATCACCAGATATATATTGGATATTTCCCTCACCCTGAGTGTCCAGCCCCATGAGACGGTGGTTTTCTCGGCCCCTGGTGGACCGAGGTCGTTCCCGCTGCACAGATTCATGCGCCAGGCCTCCTGCAGATAATTCGCTTTGGTTTATTTCGCTATCTGTAATAGGAACCGAGATATCACCAGATATATATTGGATTTTCCCCTGACCCTGAGTGTCCGGCCCCATGAGACGGTGGTTTTCTCGGCCCCTGGTGGTCCGAGGTCGTTCCCGCTGCACAGATTCATGCACCAGGGCCTCCCACAGACAATGCACTTTGATTTATTTCGCTATCTGTAATAGGACCCGAGATATCACCAGATATATATTGGATTTTCCCCAGACCCTGAGTGTCCGGCCGCATGAGACTTAGGTTTTCTCGGCCCCTGGTGGTCCGAGGTCGTTCCCGCTGCACAGATTAATGCGCCAGGGACTCCTACAGACAATGCACTTTGATTTATTGCGCTATCTGTAATAGCACCCGATATATCACCAGATATATATTGGATATTTCCCTCACCCTGAGTGTCCAGCCCCATGAGACTGCGGTTTTCTCGGCCCCTGGTGGTCCGAGGTCGTTCCCGTTGCACAGATTCATGCGCCAGGGCCTCCTGCAGATAATTCACTTTGGTTTATTGCGCTGTATCTAATAGCACCCGAGATATCACCAGATATATATTGGATTTTCCCCTGACCCTGAGTGTCCGTCCCCATGAGACTGTGGTTTTTTCGGACCCTGGTGTTCCGAGGTCGTTCCCGCTGCACAGATTCAGGCGCCAGGGCCTCCTGCAGATAACTCACTTGGTTTATTGCGCTATCTCTAATAGCACCCGAGATATCACCAGATATATATTGGATATTTCCCTCACACTGAGTGTCCAGCCCCATGAGACGGTGGTTTTCTTGGCCCCCGGTGGTCCGAGGTCGTTCCCGCTGCACTGATTCATGCGCCAGGGCCTCCTGCAGATAATTCACTTTCGTTTATTGCGCTATCTCTAATAGCACCCGAAATATCACCAGATATATATTGGATTTTCCCCTGACCCTGAGTGTCCGGCCCCATGAGACGGTGGTTTTCTCGGCCCCTGGTGGTCCGAGGTCGTTCCCGCTGCACAGATTCAGGCGCCAGGGCCTCCTGCAGATAACTCACTTGGTTTATTGCGCTATCTCTAATAGCACCCGAGATATCACCAGATATATATTGGATATTTCCCTCACCCTGAGTGTCCAGCCCCATGAGACGTTGTTTTTCTCGGCCCCTGGTGGTCCGAGGTCGTTCTCGCTGCACAGATTCATGCGCCAGGGCCTCCTACAGACAATGCACTTTGATTCATTGCGCTATCTGTAATAGCACCCGAGATATCACCAGATATATATTGGATATTTCCCTCACCCTGAGTGTCCAGCCCCATGAGACGGTGGTTTTCTCGGCCCCTGGTGGACCGAGGTCGTTCCCGCTGCACAGATTCATGTGCCAGGGCCTCCTGCAGATAATTCGCTTTGGTTTATTTCGCTATCTGTAATAGGAACCGAGATATCACCAGATATATATTGGATTTTCCCCAGACCCTGAGTGTCCGCCCCCATGAGACTGTAGTTTTCTCGGCCCCTGGTGGTCCGAGGTCGTTCCCGCTGCACAGGTTCATGCGCCAGGGCCTCCTGCAGATAATTCACTTTGGTTTATTGCGCTGTATCTAATAGCACCCGAGATATCACCAGATATATATTGGATATTTCCCTCACCCTGAGTGTCCAGCCCCATGAGACGGTGGTTTTCTCGGCCCTGGTGGACCGAGGTCGTTCCCGCTGCACTGATTCATGCGCCAGGGCCTCCTGCAGATAATTCACTTTCGTTTATTGCGCTATCTCTAATAGCACCCGAAATATCACCAGATATATATTGGATTTTCCCCTGACCCTGAGTGTCCGGCCCCATGAGACGGTGGTTTTCTCGGCCCCTGGTGGTCCGAGGTCGTTCCCGCTGCACAGATTCAGGCGCCAGGGCCTCCTACAGACAATGCACTTTGATTCATTGCGCTATCTGTAATAGCACCCGAGATATCACCAGATATATATTGGATATTTCCCTCACCCTGAGTGTCCAGCCCCATGAGACGGTGGTTTTCTCGGCCCCTGGTGGACCGAGGTCGTTCCCGCTGCACAGATTCATGTGCCAGGGCCTCCTGCAGATAATTCGCTTTGGTTTATTTCGCTATCTGTAATAGGAACCGAGATATCACCAGATATATATTGGATTTTCCCCAGACCCTGAGTGTCCGCCCCCATGAGACTGTAGTTTTCTCGGCCCCTGGTGGTCCGAGGTCGTTCCCGCTGCACAGGTTCATGCGCCAGGGCCTCCTGCAGATAATTCACTTTGGTTTATTGCGCTGTATCTAATAGCACCCGAGATATCACCAGATATATATTGGATATTTCCCTCACCCTGAGTGTCCAGCCCCATGAGACGGTGGTTTTCTCGGCCCTGGTGGACCGAGGTCGTTCCCGCTGCACAGATTCATGCGCCAGGGCCTTCTGCAGATAACTCACTTTGGTTTATTGCGCTATCTCTAATAGCACCCGAGATATCACCAGATATATATTGGATTTTTCCCTGACCCTGAGTGTCCGGCCCCATGAGACGGTGGTTTTCTCGGCTCCTGGTGGTCCGAGGTCGTTCCCGCTGCACAGATTCATGCGCCAGGGCCTCCTGCAGATAATTCGCTTTGGTTTATTTCGCTATCTGTAATAGGAACCGAGATATCACCAGATATGTATTGGATTTTCCCCAGACCCTGAGTGTCCGCCCCCATGAGACTGTAGTTTTCTCGGCCCCTGGTGGTCCGAGGTCGTTCCAGCTGCACAGGTTCATGCGCCAGGGCCTCCTACAGACAATTCACTTTGATTTATTGCGCTATCTCTAATAGCACCCGAGATATCACCAGATATATATTGGATTTTCCCCAGACCCTGAGTGTGCGGCCGCATAAGACTGTAGTTTTCTCGGGTCCTGGTGGTCCGAGGTCGTTCCCGCTGCACAAATTCATGCGCCCGGGCCTCCTACAGACAATGCACTTTGATTTATTGCGCTATCTGTAATAGCACCCGAGATATCACCACATATATATTGCATTTTTCAATGACCCAGAGTGACCGGCCCCATGAGACGGTGGTTTTCTCGGCCCCTGGCGGTCCGAGGTCGTTCCCGCTGCACAGATGCATGCGCCAGGGCCTCCTGCAGATAATTCACTTTGGTTTATTGCGCTATCTGTAATAGCACCCGAGATATCACCAGTTATATATTGGACTTTTCCCTGACCATGAGTGTCCGGCCCCATGAGACTGTGGTTTTCTCGGCCCCTGGTGGTCCGAGGTTGTTCCCGCTGCACGGATTCATGCGCCAGGGCCTCCTACAGACAATGCACTTTGATTTATTGCTCTATCTGTAATAGCACCCGAGATATCACCAGATATATATAGGATTTTCCCCTGACCCTGAGCGTCCGGCCCCATGAGACTGTGGTTTTCTCGGCCCCTGGAGGTCCGAGGTCGTTCCCGCTGCACAGATACATGCGCCAGGGCCGCCTACAGACAATGCACTTTGATTTATTACGCTATCTGTAATAGCACCCGAGATATCACCAGATATATATTGGATTTTCCCCTGACCCTGAGTGTCCGGCCCCATGAGACTGTGGTTTTCTCGGCCCCTGGTGGTCCGAGGTCGTTCCCGCTGCACAGATACATGCGCCAGGGCCTCCTACAGACAATGCACTTTGATTTATTGCGCTATCTGTAATAGCACCCGAGATATCACCAGATATATATTGGATTTTACCCTGACCCTGAGTGTCCGGCCCCATGAGACTGTGGTTTTCTCGGCCCCTGGTGGTCCGAGGTAGTTCCCGCTGCACAGATACATGCGCCAGGGCCTCCTACAGACAATGCACTTTGATTTATTCCGCTATCTGTAATAGCACCCGAGATATCACCAGATATATATTGGATTTTCCCCAGACCCTGAGTGTCCGGCCCCATGAGACTGTGGTTTTCTCGGCCCCTGGTGGTCCGAGGTCGTTCCCGTTGCACAGATTCATGCGCCAGGGCCTCCTGCAGATAATTCACTTTGGTTTATTGCGCTATCTCTAATAGCGCCCGAGATATCACCAGATATGTATTGGATTTTTCCCTGACCCTGAGTGTCCGGCCCCATGAGACTGCGGTTTTCTCGGCCCCTGGTGGTCCGAGGTCGTTCCCGCTGCACACATTCATGCGCCAGGGCCTCCTGCAGATAATTCACGTTGGTTTATTGCGATATCTCTAACAGCACCCGAGATATCACCAGATATATATTGGATTTAGCCCTGACCCTGAGTGTCCGGCCCCATGAGATGGTGGTTTTCTCGGCTCCTGGTGGTCCGAGGTCGTCCCCGTTGCACAGATTCATGCGCCAGGGCCTCCTGCAGATAATTCACTTTGGTTTATTGCGCTATCTCTAATAGCACCCGAGATATCACCAGATATATATTGGATTTTCCCCTGACCCTGAGTGTCCGGCCCCATGAGACTGGTTTTCTCGGCCCCTGCTGGTCCGAGGTCGTTCCCGCTGCACAGATTCATGCGCCAGGGCCTCCTACAAGTAATGCACTTTGATTTATTGCGCTATCTGTAATAGCACCCGAGATATCACCAGATATATATTGGATTTTTCCCTGACCCTGAGTGTCCGGCCCCATGAGACGGTGGTTGTCTCGCCCCTGGTGGCCCGAGGTCGTTCCCGCTGCACAGATTCATGCGCCAGTGCCTTCTACAGACAATGCACTTTGATTTATTGCGATATCTGTAATAGCAGCCGAGATATCACCAGATATATATTGGATTTTTCACTGACCCTGAGTGTCCGGCCCCATGAGACGGTTGTTTTCTCGGCCCCTGGTGGTCCGAGGTCGTTCCCGCTGCACAGATTCATGCGCCAGGGCCTCCTACAGACAATGCACTTTGATTTATTGCGCTATCTCTAATAGCACTCAAGATATCACCAGATATATATAGGATTTTTCCCTGACCCTGACTGTCCGGCCCCATGAGACGGTGATTTTCTCGGCCCCTACGGGTCCGAGGTCGTTCCCGCTGCACAGATTCATGCGCCAGGGCCTCCTGCAGATAATTCACTTTGGTTTATTGCGCTATCTCTAACAGCACCCAAGATATCACCAGATATATATTGGATTTTTCACTGACCCTGAGTGTCCGGCCCCATGAGACGGTGGTCTCCTCGGCCCCTGGTGGTCCGAGGTCGTTCCCGTTGCACAGATTCATGCGCCGGGGCCTCCTACTAAAAATGCACTTTGATTTATTGCGCTATCTGTAATAGCACCCGAGATATCACCAGATATATATTGGATTTTGCCCAGACCCTGAGTGTCCGGCCCCATGAGACTGTGGTTTTCTCGGCTCCTGGTGGTCTGAGGTCGTCCCCGTTGCACAGATTCATGCGCCAGGGCCTCCTGCAGATAATTCACTTTGGTTTATTGCGCTATCTCTAATAGCACCCGAGATATCACCAGATATATTTTGGATTTTCCCCTGACCCTGAGTGTCCGGCCCCATGAGACTGGTTTTCTCGGCCCCTGGTGGTCCGAGGTCGTTCCCGCTGCACAAATTCATGCGCCAGGGCCTCCTACAGACAATGCACTTTGATTTATTGCGCTATCTGTAATAGCACCAGAGATATCACCAGATATATATTGGATTTTCCCCTGACCCTGAGTGTCCGGCCCCATGAGACTGTGGTTTTCTCGGCCCCTGGTGGTCCGAGGTCGTTCCCGTTGCACAGAATCATGCGCCAGGGCTTTCTGCAGACAATGCACTTTGGTTTATTGCGCTATCTCTAATAGCACCCGAGATATCACCAGATATATATTGGATTTTCCCCTGAACCTGAGTGTCCGGCCCCATGAGATGGTGGTTTTCTCGGCCCCTGGTGATCCGAGGTCGTTCCCGCTGCACACATTCATGCGCCAGGGCCTCTTGCAGACAATTCACTTTGGTTTATTGCGCTATCACTAATAGCACCCGAGATATCACCAGATATATATTGGATTTTTCACTGACCCTGAGTGTCCGGCCCCATGAGACTGTGGTTTTCTCGGCCCCTGGTGGTCCGAGGTCGTTCCCGTTGCACAGATTCATGCGCCAGGGCCTCCTGCAGATAATTCACTTTGATTTATTGCGATATCTGTAATAGCACCCAAGATATCACCAGGTATATATTGGATTTTTCACTGACCCTAAGTGTCCGGCCCCTCGGGACGGTGGTTTTCTCGGCCCCTGGTGGTCCGAGGTCGTTCCCGCTGCACAGATTCATGCGCCAGGGCCTCCTACAGATAACTAAGTTTGGTTTATTGCGCTATCTATAATAGCACCCGAGATATCACCAGATATATATTGGATTTTTCCCTGACCCTGAGTGTCCGGCCCCATGAGACGGTAGTTTTCTCGGCCCCTGGTGGTCCGAGGTGGTTCCCGCTGCACAGATGCATGCGCCAGGGCCTCCTGCAGATAATTCCCTTTGGCTTATTGCGCTATCTCTAATAGCACACGAGATATCACCAGATATATATTGGATTTTCCCCTGACCCTGAGTGGCCGGCCCCATGAGACGGTGGTCTTCTCGGCCCCTGGTGGTCCGAGGTCGTTCCCGCTGCCCAGATTCATGCGCCAGGGCCTCCTACTGACAATGCACCTTGATTTATTGCGCTATCTGTAATAGCACCCGAGATATCACCAGATATATATTGGATATTTCCCTCACCCCGAGTGTCCAGCCCCATGAGACGGTGGTTTTCTCGGCCCCTGGTGGACCGAGGTCGTTCCCGCTGCACAGATTCATGCGCCAGGGCCTCCTGCAGATAATTCACTTTGGTTTATTGTGCTATCTCTAATAGCGCCCGAGATATCACCAGATATGTATTGGATTTTGCCCTGACCCTGAGTGTCCGGCCCCATGAGACTGTGGTTTTCTCGGCCCCTGGTGGTCCGAGGTCGTTCCCGCTGCACAGATTCGTGCACCAGGGCCCGTTACAGACAGTGCACTTTGATTTATTGCGCTATCTGTAATAGCACCCGAGATATCACCAGATATATATTGGATTTTTCCCTGACCCTGAGTGTCCGGCCCCATGAGACTGTGGTTTTCTCGGCCCCTGGTAGTCCGAGGTCGTTCCCCTTTCACAGATTCATGCGCCAGGGCCTCCTGCAGATAATTCACTTTGATTTATTGCGCTATCTGTAATAGCACCCGAGATATCACCAGATATATATTGGATTTTTCACTGACCCTAAGTGTCCGGCCCCTCGGGACGGTGGTTTTCTCGGCCCCTGGTGGTCCGAGGTCGTTCCCGCTGCACAGGTTCATGCGCCAGGGCCTCCTACAGACAATGCACTTTGATTTATTGCGCTATCTCTAATAGCACCCGAGATATCATCAGATATATATTGGATTTTTCACTGACAGTGAGTGTTCGGCCCCATGAGACGGTCGTTTTCTCGGCCCCTGGTGGTCCGAGGTCGTTCCCGCTGCACAGATTCATGCGCCAGGGCCTCCTGCAGATAATTCACTTTGGTTTATTGCGCTATCTCTAATAGCACCCGAGATATCACCAGATATATATTGGATTTTTCCCTGACCCTGAGTGAACGGCCCCATGAGACTGTGGTTTTCTCGGCCCCTGGTGGTCCGAGGTCGTTCCCGCTGCACAGGTTCATGCGCCAGGGTCTCCTACAGACAATGCACTTTCATTTATTGCGCTATCTGTAATAGCACCCGAGATATCACCACCTATATATTGGATTTTTCCCTGACCCTGAGCGTCCGGCCCCATGAGACGGTCGTTTTCTCGGCCCCTGGTGGTCCGAGGTCGTTCCCGCTGCACAGGTTCATGCGCCAGGGTCTCCTACAGACAATGCACATTGATTTATTGCGGTATCTGTAATAGCACCCGAGATATCACCAGATATATATTGGATTTTACCCTGACCCTGAGTGTCCGGCCCCATGAGACGGTCGTTGTCTCGGCCCCTGGAGGTCCGAGGACGTTCCCGCTGCACAGATTCATGCGCCAGGGCCTCCTACAGGTAATGCACTTTGATTTATTGCGCTATCTGTAACAGCACCCGAGATATCACCAGATCTATATTGGATTTTCCCCTGACCCTGAGTGTCCGGCCCCATGAGACTGTGGTTTTCTCGGCCCCTGGAGGTCCGAGGACGTTCCCGCTGCACAGATTCATGCGCCAGGGCCTCCTACAGGTAATGCACTTTGATTTATTGCGCTATCTGTAATAGGACCCGAGATATCACCAGATATATTTTGGATTTTACCCTGACCCTGAGTGTCCGGCCCCATGAGACGGTCGTTTTCTCGGCCCCTGGTGGTCCGAGGTCGTTCCCGCTGCACAGATTCATGCGCCAGGGCCTCCTGCAGATAATTCACTTTGGTTTATTGCGCTATCTCTAATAGCACCCGAGATATCACCAGATATATATTGGATTTTTCCCTGACCCTGAGTGAACGGCCGCATGAAACTGTGGTTTTCTCGGCCCCTGGTGGTCCGAGGTCGTTCCCGCTGCACAGGTTCATGCGCCAGGGTCTCCTACAGACAATGCACTTTGACTTATTGCGCTATCTGTAATAGCACCCGAGATATCACCACCTATATATTGGATTTTTCCCTGACCCTGAGCGTCCGGCCCCATGAGACGGTCGTTTTCTCGGCCCCTGGTGGTCCGAGGTCGTTCCCGCTGCACAGGTTCATGCGCCAGGGTCTCCTACAGACAATGCACTTTGATTTATTGCGGTATCTGTAATAGCACCCGAGATATCACCATATATATATATATTGGATTTTCCCCTGACCCTGAGTGTCCGGCCCCATGAGACTGTGGTTTTCTCGGCCCCTGGTGGTCCGAGGTCGTTCCCGTTGCACAGATTCATGCGCCAGGGCCTCCTACAGACAATGCACTTTGATTTATTGCGCTATCTGTAATAGCACCCGAGATATCACCAGATATATATTGGATTTTACCCTGACCCTGAGTGTCCGGCCCCATGAGACGGTCGTTGTCTCGGCCCCTGGAGGTCCGAGGACGTTCCCGCTGCACAGATTCATGCGCCAGGGCCTCCTACAGGTAATGCACTTTGATTTATTGCGCTATCTGTAACAGCACCCGAGATATCACCAGATCTATATTGGATTTTCCCCTGACCCTGAGTGTCCGGCCCCATGAGACTGTGGTTTTCTCGGCCCCTGGAGGTCCGAGGACGTTCCCGCTGCACAGATTCATGCGCCAGGGCCTCCTACAGGTAATGCACTTTGATTTATTGCGCTATCTGTAATAGGACCCGAGATATCACCAGATATATTTTGGATTTTACCCTGACCCTGAGTGTCCGGCCCCATGAGACGGTCGTTTTCTCGGCCCCTGGTGGTCCGAGGTCGTTCCCGCTGCACAGATTCATGCGCCAGGGCCTCCTGCAGATAATTCACTTTGATTTATTGCGCTATCTGTAATAGCACCCGAGATATCACCACATATATATTGGATTTTTCACTGACCCTGAGTATCCGGCCCCATGAGACTGTGGTTTTCTCGGTTCCTGGTGTTCCGAGGTCGTTCCCGCTGCACAGATTCATGCGCCAGGGCCTCCTACAGACAATGCACTTTGATTTATTGCGCTATCGGTAATAGCAGCCGAGATATCACCAGATATATATTGGATTTTCCCCTGACCCTGAGTGTCCGGCCCCATGAGACTGTGCTTTTCTCGGCCCCTGGTGGTCCGAGGTCGTTCCCGCTGCACAGATTCATGCGTCAGGGCCTCCTACAGGTAATGCACTTTGATTTATTGCGCTATCTGTAATAGCACCCGAGCTATCACCAGATCTATATTGGATTTTCCCCTGACCCTGAGTGTCCGGCCCCATGAGACTGTGGTTTTCTCGGCCCCTGGTGGACCGAGGTCGTTCCCGCTGCACAGATTCATGCGCCAGGGCCTACTGCAGATAATTCACTTTGATTTATTGCGCTATCTGTAATAGCACCCGAGATATCACCACATATATATTGGATTTTTCACTGACCCTGAGTATCCGGCCCCATGAGACGGTGGTTTTCTCGGTTCCTGGTGTTCCGAGGTCGTTCCCGCTGCACAGATTCATGCGCCAGGGCCTCCTACAGACAATGCACTTTGATTTATTGCGCTATCGGTAATAGCAGCCGAGATATCACCAGATATATATTGGATTTTCCCCTGACCCTGAGTGTCCGGCCCCATGAGACTGTGGTTTTCTCGGCCCCTGGTCGTCCGAGGTCGTTCCCGCTACACAGATTCATGCGCCAGGGCCTCCTACAGACAATGCACTTTGATTTATTGCGCTATCGGTAATAGCAGCCGAGATATCACCAGATATATATTGGATTTTTCCCTGACCCTGAGTGAACGGCCCCATGAGACTGTGGTTTTCTCGGCCCCTGGAGGTCCGAGGACGTTCCCGCTGCACAGATTCATGCGCCAGGGCCTCCTACAGGTAATTCACTTTCATTTATTGCGCTATCTGTAATAGGACCCGAGATATCACCAGATATATTTTGGATTTTACCCTGACCCTGAGTGTCCGGCCCCATGAGACGGTCGTTTTCTCGGCCCCTGGTGGTCCGAGGTCGTTCCCGCTGCACAGATTCATGCGCCAGGGCCTCCTGCAGATAATTCACTTTGGTTTATTGCGCTATCTCTAATAGCACCCGAGATATCACCAGATATATATTGGATTTTTCCCTGACCCTGAGTGAACGGCCGCATGAGACTGTGGTTTTCTCGGCCCCTGGTGGTCCGAGGTCGTTCCCGCTGCACAGGTTCATGCGCCAGGGTCTCCTACAGACAATGCACTTTGACTTATTGCGCTATCTGTAATAGCACCCGAGATATCACCACCTATATATTGGATTTTTCCCTGACCCTGAGCGTCCGGCCCCATGAGACGGTCGTTTTCTCGGCCCCTGGTGGTCCGAGGTCGTTCCCGCTGCACAGGTTCATGCGCCAGGGTCTCCTACAGACAATGCACTTTGATTTATTGCGGTATCTGTAATAGCACCCGAGATATCACCATATATATATATTGGATTTTCCCCTGACCCTGAGTGTCCGGCCCCATGAGACTGTGGTTTTCTCGGCCCCTGGTGGTCCGAGGTCGTTCCCGTTGCACAGATTCATGCGCCAGGGCCTCCTACAGACAATGCACTTTGATTTATTGCGCTATCTGTAATAGCACCCGAGATATCACCAGATATATATTGGATTTTACCCTGACCCTGAGTGTCCGGCCCCATGAGACGGTCGTTGTCTCGGCCCCTGGAGGTCCGAGGACGTTCCCGCTGCACAGATTCATGCCCCAGGGCCTCCTACAGGTAATGCACTTTGATTTATTGCGCTATCTGTAACAGCACCCGAGATATCACCAGATCTATATTGGATTTTCCCCTGACCCTGAGTGTCCGGCCCCATGAGACTGTGGTTTTCTCGGCCCCTGGAGGTCCGAGGACGTTCCCGCTGCACAGATTCATGCGCCAGGGCCACCTACAGGTAATGCACTTTGATTTATTGCGCTATCTGTAATAGGACCCGAGATATCACCAGATATATTTTGGATTTTACCCTGACCCTGAGTGTCCGGCCCCATGAGACGGTCGTTTTCTCGGCCCCTGGTGGTCCGAGGTCGTTCCCGCTGCACAGATTCATGCGCCAGGGCCTCCTGCAGATAATTCACTTTGATTTATTGCGCTATCTGTAATAGCACCCGAGATATCACCACCTATATATATTGGATTTTTCACTGACCCTGAGTATCCGGCCCCATGAGACGGTGGTTTTCTCGGTTCCTGGTGTTCCGAGGTCGTTCCCGCTGCACAGATTCATGCGCCAGGGCCTCCTACAGACAATGCACTTTGATTTATTGCGCTATCGGTAATAGCAGCCGAGATATCACCAGATATATATTGGATTTTCCCCTGACCCTGAGTGTCCGGCCCCATGGGACTGTGCTTTTCTCGGCCCCTGGTGGTCCGAGGTCGTTCCCGCTGTACAGATTCATGCGTCAGGGCCTCCTACAGGTAATGCACTTTGATTTATTGCGCTATCTGTAATAGCACCCGAGATATCACCAGATCTATATTGGATTTTCCCCTGACCCTGAGTGTCCGGCCCCATGAGACTGTGGTTTTCTCGGCCCCTGGTGGACCGAGGTCGTTCCCGCTGCACAGATTCAAGCGCCAGGGCCTACTACAGACAATGCACTTTGATTTATTGCGCTATCTGTAATAGCACCCGAGATATCACCAGATATATATTGGATTTTACCCTGACCCTGAGTGTCCGGCCCCATGAGACTGCGGTTTTTTCGGCCCCTGGTGGTCCGAGGTCGTTCCCGCTGCACAGATTCATGCGCCAGGGCCTCCTACATACAATGCACTTTGATTTATTGCGCTATCTGTAATAGCACCCGAGATATCAGCAGATATATATTGGATTTTTCACTGATCCTGAGTGACCGGCCCCATGAGACGGTAGTTTTCTCGGCCCCTGGGGGTCCGAGGTCGTTCCCGCTGCGCAGATTCATGCGCCAGGGCCTCCTGCAGATAATTCACTTTGGTTTATTGCGCTATCTCTAATAGCACCCGAGATATCACCAGATATATATTGGATTTTCCCCTGACCCTGAGTGTCCGGCCCCATGAGACTGTGGTTTTCTCGGCCCCTGGTGGTCCGAGGTCGTTCCCGCTGCACAGGTTCATGCGCCAGGGTCTCCTACAGACAATGCACATTGATTTATTGCGCTATCTGTAATAGCACCCGAGATATCACCACATATATATTGGATTTTTCACTGACCCTGAGTGTCCGGCCCCATGAGACGGTGGTTTTCTCGGTCCCTGGTGGTCCGAGGTCGTTCCCGCTGCACAGATTCATGCGCCAGGGCCTCCTCCAGATAATTCACTTTGGTTTATTTCGCTACCTCTAATAGCACCCGAGATATCACCAGATATATATTGGATTTTCCCCTGACCCTGAGTGTCCGGCCCCATGAGACTGTGGTTTTCTCGGCCCCTGGTGGTCCGAGGTCGTTCCCGTTGCACAGATTCATGCGCCAGGGCCTCCTGCAGATAATTCACTTTGGTTTATTGCGCTACCTCTAATAGCACCCGAGATATCACCAGATATATATTGGATTTTCCCCTGACCCTGAGTATCCGGCCCCAAGAGACTGCGGTTTTCTCGGCCCCTGGTGGTCCGAGGTCGTTCCCGCTGCACAGATTCATGCGCCAGGGCCTCCTACAGACAATGCACTTTGATTTATTGCGCTATCTGTAATAGCACCCGAGATATCAGCAGATATATAATGGATTTTTCACTGACCCTGAGTGTCTGGCCCCATGAGACGGTCGTTTTCTCGGCCCCTGGTGGTCCGAGGTCGTTCCCGCTGCACAGATTCATGCGCCAGGGCCTCCTGCAGATAATTCACTTTGATTTATTGCGCTATCTGTAATAGCACCCGAGATATCACCAGATCTATATTGGATTTTCCCCTGACCCTGAGTATCCGGCCCCATGAGACTGTGGTTTTCTCGGCCCCTGGTGGTCCGAGGTCGTTCCCGCTGCACAGATTCATGCGCCAGGGCCTACTGCAGATAATTCACTTTGATTTATTGCGCTATCTGTAATACCACCCGAGATATCACCACATATATATTGGATTTTTCACTGACCCTGAGTATCCGGCCCCATGAGACGGTGGTTTTCTCGGTCCCTGGTGTTCCGAGGTCGTTCCCGCTGCACAGATTCATGCGCCAGGGCCTCCTACAGACAATGCACTTTGATTTATTGCGCTATCGGTAATAGCAGCCGAGATATCACCAGATATATATTGGATTTTCCCCTGACCCTGAGTGTCCGGCGCCATGAGACTGTGGTTTTCTCGGCCACTGGTGGTCCGGGGTCGTTCCCGTTGCACACATTCATGCGCCAGGGCCTCCTACAGACAATGCACTTTGATTTATTGCGCTATCTGTAATAGCACCCGAGATATCACCAGATATATATTGGATTTTCCCCAGACCCTGAGTGACCGGCCCAATGAGACTGTGGTTTTTTCGGCCCCTGGTGGTCAGAGGTCGTTCCCGCTGCACAGATTCATGCGCCAGGGCCTCCTGCAGATAATTCACTTTGGTGTATTGCGCTATCTCTAATAGCACCCGAGATATCACCAGATATATATTGGATTTTAACCTGACCCTGAGTGTCCGGCCCCATGAGACTGTGCTTTTCTCGGCCCCTGGTGGTCCGAGGTCGTTCCCGCTGCACAGATTCATGCGCCAGGGCCTCCTACAGACAACGCACTTTGATTTATTGCGCTATCTGTAATAGCACCCGAGATATCACCAGATATATATTGGATTTTACCCTGACCCTGAGTGTCCGGCCCCATGAGGCGGTCGTTGTCTCGGCCCCTGGAGGTCCGAGGACGTTCCCGCTGCACAGATTCATGCGCCAGGGCCTCCTACAGGTAATGCACTTTGATTTATTGCGCTACCTGTAATAGCACCCGAGATATCACCAGATGTATATTGGATTTTCCCCTGACCCTGAGTGTCCGGCCCCATGAGACTGTGGTTTTCTCGGCCCCTGGTGGCCCGAGGTCGTTCCCGTTAAACAGATTCATGCGCCAGGGCCTCCTGCAGATAATTCACTTTGATTTATTGCGCTATCTGTAATAGCACCCGAGATATCACCAGATCTATATTGGATTTTCCCCTGACCCTGAGTGTCCGGCCCCATGAGACTGTGGTTTTCTCGGCCCCCGGTGGTCCGAGGTCGTTCCCGTTGCACAGATTCATGCGCCAGGGCCTCCTACAGACAATGAACTTTGATTTATTGCGCTATCTGTAATAGCACCCGAGATATCACCAGATATATATTGGATTTTCCCCTGACCCTGAGTGTCCGGCCGCATGAGACGGTCGTTGTCTCGGCCCCTGGAGTTCCGAGGACGTTCCCGCTGCACAGATTCATGCGCCAGGGCCTCCTACAGGTAATGCACTTTGATTTATTGCGCTATCTGTAATAGCACCCGAGATATCACCAGATCTATATTGGATTTTCCCCTGACCCTGAGTGTCCGGCCCCATGAGATTGTGGTTTTCTCGGCCCCTGGTGGTCCGAGGTCGTTCCCGTTGCACAGATTCATGCGCCAGGGCCTACTGCAGATAATTCACTTTGATTTATTGCGCTATCTGTAATAGCACCCGAGATATCACCAGATATACATTGGATTTTCCTCTGACCCTGAGTGACCGGCCCCATGAGACTGTGGTTTTTTCGGCCCCTGGTGGTCCGAGGTCGTTCCCGCTGCACAGATTCATGCGCCAGGGCCTCCTACAGACAATGCACTTTGATTTATTTCGCTATCTGTAATAGCACCCGAGATATCACCAGATATATATTGGATTTTCCCCTGACCCTGAGTGACCGGCCCCATGAGACTGTGGTTTTTTCGGCCCGTGGTGGTCCGAGGTCGTTCCCGCTGCACAGATTCATGCGTCAGGGCCTCCTGCAGATAATTCACTTTGGTTTATTGCGCTATCTCTAATAGCACCCGAGATATCACCAGATATATATTGGATTTTACCCTGACCCTGAGTGTCCGGCCCCATGAGACTGTGCTTATCTCGGCCCCTGGGGGTCCGAGGTCGTTCCCGCTGCACAGATTCATGCGCCAGGGCCTCCTACAGACAATGCACTTTGATTTATTGCGCTATCTGTAATAGCACCCGAGATATCAGCAGATATATATTGGATTTTTCACTGACCCTGAGTGTCCGGGCCCATGAGACTGTGCTTTTCTCGGCCCCTGGTGGTCCGAGGTCGTTCCCGCTGCACAGATTCATGCGTCAGGGCCTCCTACAGGTAATGCACTTTGATTTATTGCGCTATCTGTAATAGCACCCGAGATATCACCAGATCTATATTGGATTTTCCCCTGACCCTGAGTGTCCGGCCCCATGAGACTGTGGTTTTCTCGGCCCCTGGTGGACCGAGGTCGTTCCCGCTGCACAGATTCATGCGCCAGGGCCTACTGCAGATAATTCACTTTGATTTATTGCGCTATCTGTAATAGCACCCGAGATATCACCACATATATATTGGATTTTTCACTGACCCTGAGTATCCGGCCCCATGAGACGGTGGTTTTCTCGGTTCCTGGTGTTCCGAGGTCGTTCCCGCTGCACAGATTCATGCGCCAGGGCCTCCTACAGGTAATGCACTTTGATTTATTGCGCTATCTGTAATAGCAGCCGAGATATCACCAGATATATATTGGATTTTCCCCTGACCCTGAGTGTCCGGCCCCATGAGACTGTGGTTTTCTCGGCCCCTGGTGGACCGAGGTCGTTCCCGCTGCACAGATTCATGCGCCAGGGCCTACTGCAGATAATTCACTTTGATTTATTGCGCTATCTGTAATAGCACCCGAGATATCACCACATATATATTGGATTTTTCACTGACCCTGAGTATCCGGCCCCATGAGACGGTGGTTTTCTCGGTTCCTGGTGTTCCGAGGTCGTTCCCGCTGCACAGATTCATGCGCCAGGGCCTCCTACAGACAATGCACTTTGATTTATTGCGCTATCGGTAATAGCAGCCGAGATATCACCAGATATATATTGGATTTTCCCCTGACCCTGAGTGTCCGGCCCCATGAGACTGTGGTTTTCTCGGCCCCTGGTCGTCCGAGGTCGTTCCCGCTACACAGATTCATGCGCCAGGGCCTCCTACAGACAATGCACTTTGATTTATTGCGCTATCGGTAATAGCAGCCGAGATATCACCAGATATATATTGGATTTTCCCCTGACCCTGAGTGTCCGGCCCCATGAGACTGTGGTTTTCTAGGCCCCTGGTCGTCCGAGGTCGTTCCCGCTGCACAGATTCATGCGCCAGGGCCTCCTACAGACAATGCACTTTGGTTTATTGCGCTATCTCTAATAGCACCCGAGATATCACCAGATATATATTGGATTTTCCCCTGACCCTGAGTGTCCGGCCCCATGAGACTGTGGTTTTCTCGGCCCCTGGTGGTCCGGGGGCGTTCCCGTTGCACAGATTCATGCGCCAGGGCCTCCTACAGACAATGCACTTTGATTTATTGCGCTATCTGTAATAGCACCAGAGATATCACCAGATATATATTGGATTTTCCCCTGACCCTGAGTGACCGGCCCCATGAGACTGTGGTTTTTTCGGCCCCTGGTGGTCAGAGGTCGTTCCCGCTGCACAGATTCATGCGCCAGGGCCTCCTGCAGATAATTCACTTTGGTTTATTGCGCTATCTCTAATAGCACCCGAGATATCACCAGATATATATTGGATTTTACCCTGACCCTGAGTGTCCGGCCCCATGAGACTGTGCTTTTCTCGGCCCCTGGTGGTCCGAGGTCGTTCCCGCTGCACAGATTCATGTGCCAGGGCCTCCTACAGACAATGCACTTTGATTTATTGCGCTATCTGTAATAGCACCCGAGATATCACCAGATATATATTGGATTTTACCCTGACCCTGAGTGTCCGGCCCCATGAGACGGTCGTTGTCTCGGCCCCTGGAGGTCCGAGGACGTTCCCGCTGCACAGATTCATGCGCCAGGGCCTCCTACAGGTAATGCACTTTGATATATCGCGCTACCTGTAATAGCACCCGAGATATCACCAGATCTTTATTGGATTTTCCCCTGACCCTGAGTTTCCGGCCCCATGAGACTGTGGTTTTCTCGGCCCCTGGTGGCCCCAGGTCGTTCCCGTTGCACAGATTCATGCGCCAGGGCCTCCTGCAGATAATTCACTTTGATTTATTGCGCTATCTGTAATAGCACCCGAGATATCACCATATCTATATTGGATTTTCCCCTGACCCTGAGTGTCCGGCCCCATGAGACTGTGGTTTTCTCGGCCCCTGGTGGTCCGAGGTCGTTCCCGCTGCACAGATTCATGCGCCAGGGCCTACTGCAGATAATTCACTTTGATTTATTGCGCTATCTGTAATACCACCCGAGATATCACCACATATATATTGGATTTTTCACTGACCCTGAGTATCCGGCCCCATGAGACGGTGGTTTTCTCGGTCCCTGGTGTTCCGAGGTCGTTCCCGCTGCACAGATTCATGCGCCAGGGCCTCCTACAGACAATGCACTTTGGTTTATTGCGCTATCTCTAATAGCACCCGAGATATCACCAGATATATATTGGATTTTCCCCTGACCCTGAGTGTCCGGCCCCATGAGACTGTGGTTTTCTCGGCCACTGGTGGTCCGGGGTCGTTCCCGTTGCACAGATTCATGCGCCAGGGCCTCCTACAGACAATGCACTTTGATTTATTGCGCTATCTGTAATAGCACCCGAGATATCACCAGATATATATTGGATTTTCCCCAGATCCTGAGTGACCGGCCCAATGAGACTGTGGTTTTTTCGGCCCCTGGTGGTCAGAGGTCGTTCCCGCTGCACAGATTCATGCGCCAGGGCATCCTGCAGATAATTCACTTTGGTTTATTGCGCTATCTCTAATAGCACCCGAGATATCACCAGATATATATTGGATTTTACCCTGACCCTGAGTGTCCGGCCCCATGAGACTGTGCTTTTCTCGGCCCCTGGTGGTCCGAGGTCGTTCCCGTTGCACAGATTCATGCGCCAGGGCCTCCTACAGACAATGAACTTTGATTTATTGCGCTATCTGTAATAGCACCCGAGATATCACCAGATATATATTGGATTTTCCCCTGACCCTGAGTGTCCGGCCGCATGAGACGGTCGTTGTCTCGGCCCCTGGAGTTCCGAGGACGTTCCCGCTGCACAGATTCATGCGCCAGGGCCTCCTACAGGTAATGCACTTTGATTTATTGCGCTATCTGTAATAGCACCCGAGATATCACCAGATCTATGTTGGATTTTCCCCTGACCCTGAGTGTCCGGCCCCATGAGACTGTGGTTTTCTCGGCCCCTGGTGGTCCGAGGTCGTTCCCGCTGCACAGATTCATGCGCCAGGGCCTACTGCAGATAATTCACTTTGATTTATTGCGCTATCTGTAATAGCACCCGAGATATCACCAGATATACATTGGATTTTCCTCTGACCCTGAGTGACCGGCCCCATGAGACTGTGGTTTTTTCGGCCCCTGGTGGTCCGAGGTCGTTCCCGCTGCACAGATTCATGCGCCAGGGCCTCCTACAGACAATGCACTATGATTTCTGGCGCTATCTGTAATAGCACCCGAGATATCACCAGATATATATTGGATTTTCCCCTGACCCTGAGTGACCGGCCCCAGGAGACTGTGGTTTTTTCGGCCCCTGGTGGTCCGAGGTCGTTCCCGCTGCACAGATTCATGCGTCAGGGCCTCCTGCAGATAATTCACTTTGGTTTATTGCGCTATCTCTAATAGCACCCGAGATATCACCAGATATATATTGGATTTTACCCTGACCCTGAGTGTCCGGCCCCATGAGACTGTGCTTTTCTCGGCCCCTGGTGGTCCGAGGTCGTTCCCGCTGCACAGATTCATGCGCCAGGGCCTCCTACAGACAATGCACTTTGATTTATTGCGCTATCTGTAATAGCACCCGAGATATCAGCAGATATATATTGGATTTTTCACTGACCCTGAGTGTCCGGGCCCATGAGACTGTGCTTTTCTCGGCCCCTGGTGGTCCGAGGTCGTTCCCGCTGCACAGATTCATGCGTCAGGGCCTCCTACAGGTAATGCACTTTGATTTATTGCGCTATCTGTAATAGCACCCGAGATATCACCAGATCTATATTGGATTTTCCCCTGACCCTGAGTGTCCGGCCCCATGAGACTGTGGTTTTCTCGGCCCCTGGTGGACCGAGGTCGTTCCCGCTGCACAGATTCATGAGCCAGGGCCTACTGCAGATAATTCACTTTGATTTATTGCGCTATCTGTAATAGCACCCGAGATTTCACCACATATATATTGGATTTTTCACTGACCCTGAGTATCCGGCCCCATGAGACGGTGGTTTTCTCGGTTCCTGGTGTTCCGAGGTCGTTCCCGCTGCACAGATTCATGCGCCAGGGCCTCCTACAGACAATGCACTTTGATTTATTGCGCTATCGGTAATAGCAGCCGAGATATCACCAGATATATATTGGATTTTCCCCTGACCCTGAGTGTCCGGCCCCATGAGACTGTGCTTTTCTCGGCCCCTGGTGGTCCGAGGTCGTTCCCGCTGCACAGATTCATGCGTCAGGGCCTCCTACAGGTAATGCACTTTGATTTATTGCGCTATCTGTAATAGCACCCGAGATATCACCAGATCTATATTGGATTTTCCCCTGACCCTGAGTGTCCGGCCCCATGAGACTGTGGTTTTCTCGGCCCCTGGTGGACCGAGGTCGTTCCCGCTGCACAGATTCATGCGCCAGGGCCTACTGCAGATAATTCACTTTGATTTATTGCGCTATCTGTAATAGCACCCGAGATATCACCACATATATATTGGATTTTTCACTGACCCTGAGTATCCGGCCCCATGAGACGGTGGTTTTCTCGGATCCTGGTGTTCCGAGGTCGTTCCCGCTGCACAGATTCATGCGCCAGGGCCTCCTACAGACAATGCACTTTGATTTATTGCGCTATCGGTAATAGCAGCCGAGATATCACCAGATATATATTGGATTTTCCCCTGACCCTGAGTGTCCGGCCCCATGAGACTGTGGTTTTCTCGGCCCCTGGTCGTCCGAGGTCGTTCCCGCTGCACAGATTCATGTGCCAGGGCCTCCTACAGACAATGCACTTTGATTTATTGCGCTATCTGTAATAGCACCCGAGATATCACCAGATATATATTGGATTTTACCCTGACCCTGAGTGTCCGGCCCCATGAGACGGTCGTTGTCTCGGCCCCTGGAGGTCCGAGGACGTTCCCGCTGCACAGATTCATGCGCCAGGGCCTCCTACAGGTAATGCACTTTGATATATTGCGCTACCTGTAATAGCACCCGAGATATCACCAGATCTTTATTGGATTTTCCCCTGACCCTGAGTTTCCGGCCCCATGAGACTGTGGTTTTCTCGGCCCCTGGTGGCCCGAGGTCGTTCCCGTTGCACAGATTCATGCGCCAGGGCCTCCTGCAGATAATTCACTTTGATTTATTGCGCTATCTGTAATAGCACCCGAGATATCACCAGATCTATATTGGATTTTCCCCTGACCCTGAGTGTCCGGCCCCATGAGACTGTGGTTTTCTCGGCCCCTGGTGGTCCGAGGTCGTTCCCGCTGCACAGATTCATGCGCCAGGGCCTACTGCAGATAATTCACTTTGATTTATTGCGCTATCTGTAATACCACCCGAGATATCACCACATATATATTGGATTTTTCACTGACCCTGAGTATCCGGCCCCATGAGACGGTGGTTTTCTCGGTCCCTGGTGTTCCGAGGTCGTTCCCGCTGCACAGATTCATGCGCCAGGGCCTCCTACAGACAATGCACTTTGGTTTATTGCGCTATCTCTAATAGCACCCGAGATATCACCAGATATATATTGGATTTTACCCTGACCCTGAGTGTCCGGCCCCATGAGACTGTGCTTTTCTCGGCCCCTGGTGGTCCGAGGTCGTTCCCGTTGCACAGATTCATGCGCCAGGGCCTCCTACAGACAATGAACTTTGATTTATTGCGCTATCTGTAATAGCACCCGAGATATCACCAGATATATATTGGATTTTCCCCTGACCCTGAGTGTCCGGCCGCATGAGACGGTCGTTGTCTCGGCCCCTGGAGTTCCGAGGACGTTCCCGCTGCACAGATTCATGCGCCAGGGCCTCCTACAGGTAATGCACTTTGATTTATTGCGCTATCTGTAATAGCACCCGAGATATCACCAGATCTATGTTGGATTTTCCCCTGACCCTGAGTGTCCGGCCCCATGAGACTGTGGTTTTCTCGGCCCCTGGTGGTCCGAGGTCGTTCCCGTTGCACAGATTCATGCGCCAGGGCCTCCTGCAGATAATTCACTTTGGTTTATTGCGCTATCTGTAATAGCACCCGAGATATCACCAGATCTATATTGGATTTTCCCCTGACCCTGAGTGTCCGGCCCCATGAGACTGTGGTTTTCTCGGCCCCTGGTGGTCCGAGGTCGTTCCCGCTGCACAGATTCATGCGCCAGGGCCTACTGCAGATAATTCACTTTGATTTATTGCGCTATCTGTAATAGCACCCGAGATATCACCAGATATACATTGGATTTTTCTCTGACCCTGAGTGACCGGCCCCATGAGTCTGTGGTTTTTTCGGCCCCTGGTGGTCCGAGGTCGTTCCCGCTGCACAGATTCATGCGCCAGGGCCTCCTACAGACAATGCACTTTGATTTATTGCGCTATCTGTAATAGCACCCGAGATATCACCAGATATATATTGGATTTTCCCCTGACCCTGAGTGACCGGCCCCAGGAGACTGTGGTTTTTTCGGCCCCTGGTGGTCCGAGGTCGTTCCCGCTGCACAGATTCATGCGTCAGGGCCTCCTGCAGATAATTCACTTTGGTTTATTGCGCTATCTCTAATAGCACCCGAGATATCACCAGATATACATTGGATTTTTCTCTGACCCTGAGTGACCGGCCCCATGAGACTGTGGTTTTTTCGGCCCCTGGTGGTCCGAGGTCGTTCCCGCTGCACAGATTCATGCGCCAGGGCCTCCTACAGACAATGCACTTTGATTTATTGCGCTATCTGTAATAGCACCCGAGATATCACCAGATATATATTGGATTTTCCCCTGACCCTGAGTGACCGGCCCCAGGAGACTGTGGTTTTTTTGGCCCCTGGTGGTCCGAGGTCGTTCCCGCTGCACAGATTCATGCGTCAGGGCCTCCTGCAGATAATTCACTTTGGTTTATTGCGCTATCTCTAATAGCACCCGAGATATCACCAGATATATATTGGATTTTACCCTGACCCTGAGTGTCCGGCCCCATGAGACTGTGCTTTTCTCGGCCCCTGGTGGTCCGAGGTCGTTCCCGCTGCACAGATTCATGCGCCAGGGCCTCCTACAGACAATGCACTTTGATTTATTGCGCTATCTGTAATAGCACCCGAGATATCAGCAGATATATATTGGATTTTTCACTGACCCTGAGTGTCCGGGCCCATGAGACTGTGCTTTTCTCGGCCCCTGGTGGTCCGAGGTCGTTCCCGCTGCACAGATTCATGCGTCAGGGCCTCCTACAGGTAATGCACTTTGATTTATTGCGCTATCTGTAATAGCACCCGAGATATCACCAGATCTATATTGGATTTTCCCCTGACCCTGAGTGTCCGGCCCCATGAGACTGTGGTTTTCTCGGCCCCTGGTGGACCGAGGTCGTTCCCGCTGCACAGATTCATGAGCCAGGGCCTACTGCAGATAATTCACTTTGATTTATTGCGCTATCTGTAATAGCACCCGAGATATCACCACATATATATTGGATTTTTCACTGACCCTGAGTATCCGGCCCCATGAGACGGTGGTTTTCTCGGTTCCTGGTGTTCCGAGGTCGTTCCCGCTGCACAGATTCATGCGCCAGGGCCTCCTACAGACAATGCACTTTGATTTATTGCGCTATCGGTAATAGCAGCCGAGATATCACCAGATATATATTGGATTTTCCCCTGACCCTGAGTGTCCGGCCCCATGAGACTGTGCTTGTCTCGGCCCCTGGTGGTCCGAGGTCGTTCCCGCTGCACAGATTCATGCGTCAGGGCCTCCTACAGGTAATGCACTTTGATTTATTGCGCTATCTGTAATAGCACCCGAGATATCACCAGATCTATATTGGATTTTCCCCTGACCCTGAGTGTCCGGCCCCATGAGACTGTGGTTTTCTCGGCCCCTGGTGGACCGAGGTCGTTCCCGCTGCACAGATTCATGCGCCAGGGCCTACTGCAGATAATTCACTTTGATTTATTGCGCTATCTGTAATAGCACCCGAGATATCACCACATATATATTGGATTTTTCACTGACCCTGAGTATCCGGCCCCATGAGACGGTGGTTTTCTCGGATCCTGGTGTTCCGAGGTCGTTCCCGCTGCACAGATTCATGCGCCAGGGCCTCCTACAGACAATGCACTTTGATTTATTGCGCTATCGGTAATAGCAGCCGAGATATCACCAGATATATATTGGATTTTCCCCTGACCCTGAGTGTCCGGCCCCATGAGACTGTGGTTTTCTCGGCCCCTGGTAGTCCGAGGTCGTTCCCGCTACACAGATTCATGCGCCAGGGCCTCCTACAGACAATGCACTTTGATTTATTGCGCTATCGGTAATAGCAGCCGAGATATCACCAGATATATATTGGATTTTCCCCTGACCCTGAGTGTCCGGCCCCATGAGACTGTGGTTTTCTAGGCCCCTGGTCGTCCGAGGTCGTTCCCGCTGCACAGATTCATGCGCCAGGGCCTCCTACAGACAATGCACTTTGGTTTATTGCGCTATCTCTAATAGCACCCGAGATATCACCAGATATATATTGGATTTTCCCCTGACCCTGAGTGTCCGGCCCCATGAGACTGTGGTTTTCTCGGCCCCTGGTGGTCCGGGGGCGTTCCCGTTGCACAGATTCATGCGCCAGGGCCTCCTACAGACAATGCACTTTGATTTATTGCGCTATCTGTAATAGCACCAGAGATTTCACCAGATATATATTGGATTTTCCCCTGACCCTGAGTGACCGGCCCCATGAGACTGTGGTTTTTTCGGCCCCTGGTGGTCAGAGGTCGTTCCCGCTGCACAGATTCATGCGCCAGGGCCTCCTGCAGATAATTCACTTTGGTTTATTGCGCTATCTCTAATAGCACCCGAGATATCACCAGATATATATTGGATTTTACCCTGACCCTGAGTGTCCGGCCCCATGAGACTGTGCTTGTCTCGGCCCCTGGTGGTCCGAGGTCGTTCCCGCTGCACAGATTCATGTGCCAGGGCCTCCTACAGACAATGCACTTTGATTTATTGCGCTATCTGTAATAGCACCCGAGATATCACCAGATATATATTGGATTTTACCCTGACCCTGAGTGTCCGGCCCCATGAGACGGTCGTTGTCTCGGCCCCTGGAGGTCCGAGGACGTTCCCGCTGCACAGATTCATGCGCCAGGGCCTCCTACAGGTAATGCACTTTGATATATTGCGCTACCTGTAATAGCACCCGAGATATCACCAGATCTTTATTGGATTTTCCCCTGACCCTGAGTTTCCGGCCCCATGAGACTGTGGTTTTCTCGGCCCCTGGTGGCCCGAGGTCGTTCCCGTTGCACAGATTCATGCGCCAGGGCCTCCTGCAGATAATTCACTTTGATTTATTGCGCTATCTGTAATAGCACCCGAGATATCACCAGATATATATTGGATTTTCCCCTGACCCTGAGTGTCCGGCCCCATGAGACTGTGGTTTTCTCGGCCCCTGGAGTTCCGAGGACGTTCCCGCTGCACAGATTCATGCGCCAGGGCCTCCTACAGGTAATGCACTTTGATTTATTGCGCTATCTGTAATAGCACCCGAGATATCACCAGATCTATGTTGGATTTTCCCCTGACCCTGAGTGTCCGGCCCCATGAGACTGTGGTTTTCTCGGCCCCTGGTGGTCCGAGGTCGTTCCCGTTGCACAGATTCATGCGCCAGGGCCTCCTGCAGATAATTCACTTTGGTTTATTGCGCTATCTGTAATAGCACCCGAGATATCACCAGATCTATATTGGATTTTCCCCTGACCCTGAGTGTCCGGCCCCATGAGACTGTGGTTTTCTCGGCCCCTGGTGGTCCGAGGTCGTTCCCGCTACACAGATTCATGCGTCAGGGCCTCCTGCAGATAATTCACTTTGGTTTATTGCGCTATCTCTAATAGCACCCGAGATATCACCAGATATATATTGGATTTTACCCTGACCCTGAGTGTCCGGCCCCATGAGACTGTGCTTTTCTCGGCCCCTGGTGGTCCGAGGTCGTTCCCGCTGCACAGATTCATGCGTCAGGGCCTCCTACAGGTAATGCACTTTGATTTATTGCGCTATCTGTAATAGCACCCGAGATATCACCAGATCTATATTGGATTTTCCCCTGACCCTGAGTGTCCGGCCCCATGAGACTGTGGTTTTCTCGGCCCCTGGTGGACCGAGGTCGTTCCCACTGCACAGATTCATGCGCCAGGGCCTACTGCAGATAATTCACTTTGATTTATTGCGCTATCTGTAATAGCACCCGAGATATCACCACATATATATTGGATTTTTCACTGAACCTGAGTATCCGGCCCCATGAGACGGTGGTTTTCTCGGTTCCTGGTGTTCCGAGGTCGTTCCCGCTGCACAGATTCATGCGCCAGGGCCTCCTACAGACAATGTACTTTGGTTTATTGCGCTATCTGTAATAGCACCCGAGATATCTCCAGATATATATTGGATTTTCCCCTGACCCTGAGTGACCGGCCCCATGAGACTGTGGTTGTCTCGGCCCCTGGTGGTCCGAGGTCGTTCCCGCTGCTCAGATTCATGCGCCAGGGCCTCCTACAGACAATGCACGCTGATTTATTGTGCTATCTGTAATATAACCCGAGATATCACCAGATATATATTGGATTTTTCCCTGACCCTGAGTGTCCGGCCCCATGAGACTGTGGTTTTCTCGGCCCCTGGAGTTCCGAGGACGTTCCCGCTGCACAGATTCATGCGCCAGGGCCTCCTACAGGTAATGCACTTTGATTTATTGCGCTATCTGTAATAGCACCCGAGATATCACCAGATCTATGTTGGATTTTCCCCTGACCCTGAGTGTCCGGCCCCATGAGACTGTGGTTTTCTCGGCCCCTGGTGGTCCGAGGTCGTTCCCGTTGCACAGATTCATGCGCCAGGGCCTCCTGCAGATAATTCACTTTGGTTTATTGCGCTATCTGTAATAGCACCCGAGATATCACCAGATCTATATTGGATTTTCCCCTAACCCTGAGTGTCCGGCCCCATGAGACTGTGGTTTTCTCGGCCCCTGGTGGTCCGAGGTCGTTCCCGCTACACAGATTCATGCGTCAGGGCCTCCTGCAGATAATTCACTTTGGTTTATTGCGCTATCTCTAATAGCACCCGAGATATCACCAGATATATATTGGATTTTACCCTGACCCTGAGTGTCCGGCCCCATGAGACTGTGCTTTTCTCGGCCCCTGGTGGTCCGAGGTCGTTCCCGCTGCACAGATTCATGCGCCAGGGCCTCCTACAGACAATGCACTTTGATTTATTGCGCTATCTGTAATAGCACCCGAGATATCAGCAGATATATATTGGATTTTTCACTGACCCTGAGTGTCCGGGCCCATGAGACTGTGCTTTTCTCGGCCCCTGGTGGTCCGATGTCGTTCCCGCTGCACAGATTCATGCGTCAGGGCCTCCTACAGGTAATGCACTTTGATTTATTGCGCTATCTGTAATAGCACCCGAGATATCACCAGATCTATATTGGATTTTCCCCTGACCCTGAGTGTCCGGCCCCATGAGACTGTGGTTTTCTCGGCCCCTGGTGGACCGAGGTCGTTCCCACTGCACAGATTCATGCGCCAGGGCCTACTGCAGATAATTCACTTTGATTTATTGCGCTATCTGTAATAGCACCCGAGATATCACCACATATATATTGGATTTTTCACTGAACCTGAGTATCCGGCCCCATGAGACGGTGGTTTTCTCGGTTCCTGGTGTTCCGAGGTCGTTCCCGCTGCACAGATTCATGCGCCAGGGCCTCCTACAGACAATGTACTTTGGTTTATTGCGCTATCTGTAATAGCACCCGAGATATCTCCAGATATATATTGGATTTTCCCCTGACCCTGAGTGACCGGCCCCATGAGACTGTGGTTTTTTCGGCCCCTGGTGGTCCTACGTCGTTCCCGCTGCCCAGATTCATGCGCCAGGGCCTCCTACAGACAATGCACTTTGATTTATTGCGCTATCTGTAATTGCACCCGAGATATCAGCAGATATATATTGGATTTTTCACTGACGCTGAGTGTCCGGCCCCATGAGACGGTCGTTTTCTCGGACCCTGGTGTTCCCAGGTCGTTCCCGCTGCACAGATTCATGCGCCAGGGCCTCCTACAGACAATGCACTTTGGTTTATTGCGCTATCTGTAATAGCACCCGAGATATCACCAGATATATATTGGATTTTACCCTGACCCTGAGTGTCCGGCCCCATGAGACTGTGCTTTTCTCGGCCCCTGGTGGTCCGAGGTCTTTCCCGCTGCACAGATTCATGCGCCAGGGCCTCCTACAGACAATGCACTTTGATTTATTGCGCTATCTGTAATAGCACCCGAGATATCACCAGATATATATTGGATTTTCCACTGACCCTGAGTGTCCGGCCACATGAGACTGTGGTTTTCTCGGCCCCTGGTTGTCCGAGGTCGTTCCCGTTGCACAGATTCATGCGCCAGGGCCTCCTGCAGATAATTCACTTTGGTTTATTGCGCTATCTGTAATAGCACCCGAGATATCACCAGATATATATTGGATTTTCCCCTGACCCTGAGTGTCCGGCCCCATGAGACTGTGGTTTTCTCGGCCCCTGGTCGTCCGAGGTCGTTCCCGCTGCACAGATTCATGCGCCAGGGCCTCCTACAGACAACGCACTTTGATTTATTGCGCTATCTGTAATAGCACCCGAGATATCACCAGATATATATTGGATTTTACCCTGACCCTGAGTGTCCGGCCCCATGAGACGGTCGTTGTCTCGGCCCCTGGAGGTCCGAGGACGTTCCCGCTGCACAGATTCATGCGCCAGGGCCTCCTACAGACAATGTACTTTGGTTTATTGCGCTATCTGTAATAGCACCCGAGATATCTCCAGATATATATTGGATTTTCCCCTGACCCTGAGTGACCGGCCCCATGAGACTGTGGTTGTCTCGGCCCCTGGTGGTCCGAGGTCGTTCCCGCTGCTCAGATTCATGCGCCAGGGCCTCCTACAGACAATGCACGCTGATTTATTGTGCTATCTGTAATATAACCCGAGATATCACCAGATATATATTGGATTTTTCCCTGACCCTGAGTGTCCGGCCCCATGAGACTGTGGTTTTCTCGGCCCCTGGAGTTCCGAGGACGTTCCCGCTGCACAGATTCATGCGCCAGGGCCTCCTACAGGTAATGCACTTTGATTTATTGCGCTATCTGTAATAGCACCCGAGATATCACCAGATCTATGTTGGATTTTCCCCTGACCCTGAGTGTCCGGCCCCATGAGACTGTGGTTTTCTCGGCCCCTGGTGGTCCGAGGTCGTTCCCGTTGCACAGATTCATGCGCCAGGGCCTCCTGCAGATAATTCACTTTGGTTTATTGCGCTATCTGTAATAGCACCCGAGATATCACCAGATCTATATTGGATTTTCCCCTGACCCTGAGTGTCCGGCCCCATGAGACTGTGGTTTTCTCGGCCCCTGGTGGTCCGAGGTCGTTCCCGCTACACAGATTCATGCGTCAGGGCCTCCTGCAGATAATTCACTTTGGTTTATTGCGCTATCTCTAATAGCACCCGAGATATCACCAGATATATATTGGATTTTACCCTGACCCTGAGTGTCCGGCCCCATGAGACTGTGCTTTTCTCGGCCCCTGGTGGTCCGAGGTCGTTCCCGCTGCACAGATTCATGCGCCAGGGCCTCCTACAGACAATGCACTTTGATTTATTGCGCTATCTGTAATAGCACCCGAGATATCAGCAGATATATATTGGATTTTTCACTGACCCTGAGTGTCCGGGCCCATGAGACTGTGCTTTTCTCGGCCCCTGGTGGTCCGATGTCGTTCCCGCTGCACAGATTCATGCGTCAGGGCCTCCTACAGGTAATGCACTTTGATTTATTGCGCTATCTGTAATAGCACCCGAGATATCACCAGATCTATATTGGATTTTCCCCTGACCCTGAGTGTCCGGCCCCATGAGACTGTGGTTTTCTCGGCCCCTGGTGGACCGAGGTCGTTCCCACTGCACAGATTCATGCGCCAGGGCCTACTGCAGATAATTCACTTTGATTTATTGCGCTATCTGTAATAGCACCCGAGATATCACCACATATATATTGGATTTTTCACTGAACCTGAGTATCCGGCCCCATGAGACGGTGGTTTTCTCGGTTCCTGGTGTTCCGAGGTCGTTCCCGCTGCACAGATTCATGCGCCAGGGCCTCCTACAGACAATGTACTTTGGTTTATTGCGCTATCTGTAATAGCACCCGAGATATCTCCAGATATATATTGGATTTTCCCCTGACCCTGAGTGACCGGCCCCATGAGACTGTGGTTTTTTCGGCCCCTGGTGGTCCTACGTCGTTCCCGCTGCCCAGATTCATGCGCCAGGGCCTCCTACAGACAATGCACTTTGATTTATTGCGCTATCTGTAATTGCACCCGAGATATCAGCAGATATATATTGGATTTTTCACTGACGCTGAGTGTCCGGCCCCATGAGACGGTCGTTTTCTCGGACCCTGGTGTTCCCAGGTCGTTCCCGCTGCACAGATTCATGCGCCAGGGCCTCCTACAGACAATGCACTTTGGTTTATTGCGCTATCTGTAATAGCACCCGAGATATCACCAGATATATATTGGATTTTACCCTGACCCTGAGTGTCCGGCCCCATGAGACTGTGCTTTTCTCGGCCCCTGGTGGTCCGAGGTCTTTCCCGCTGCACAGATTCATGCGCCAGGGCCTCCTACAGACAATGCACTTTGATTTATTGCGCTATCTGTAATAGCACCCGAGATATCACCAGATATATATTGGATTTTCCACTGACCCTGAGTGTCCGGCCACATGAGACTGTGGTTTTCTCGGCCCCTGGTTGTCCGAGGTCGTTCCCGTTGCACAGATTCATGCGCCAGGGCCTCCTGCAGATAATTCACTTTGGTTTATTGCGCTATCTGTAATAGCACCCGAGATATCACCAGATATATATTGGATTTTCCCCTGACCCTGAGTGTCCGGCCCCATGAGACTGTGGTTTTCTCGGCCCCTGGTCGTCCGAGGTCGTTCCCGCTGCACAGATTCATGCGCCAGGGCCTCCTACAGACAACGCACTTTGATTTATTGCGCTATCTGTAATAGCACCCGAGATATCACCAGATATATATTGGATTTTACCCTGACCCTGAGTGTCCGGCCCCATGAGACGGTCGTTGTCTCGGCCCCTGGAGGTCCGAGGACGTTCCCGCTGCACAGATTCATGCGCCAGGGCCTCCTACAGGTAATGCACTTTGATTTATTGCGCTATCTGTAATAGCACCCGAGATATCAGCAGATATATATTGGATTTTTCACTGACCCTGAGTGTCCGGGCCCATGAGACTGTGCTTTTCTCGGCCCCTGGTGGTCCGATGTCGTTCCCGCTGCACAGATTCATGCGTCAGGGCCTCCTACAGGTAATGCACTTTGATTTATTGCGCTATCTGTAATAGCACCCGAGATATCACCAGATCTATATTGGATTTTCCCCTGACCCTGAGTGTCCGGCCCCATGAGACTGTGGTTTTCTCGGCCCCTGGTGGACCGAGGTCGTTCCCACTGCACAGATTCATGCGCCAGGGCCTACTGCAGATAATTCACTTTGATTTATTGCGCTATCTGTAATAGCACCCGAGATATCACCACATATATATTGGATTTTTCACTGAACCTGAGTATCCGGCCCCATGAGACGGTGGTTTTCTCGGTTCCTGGTGTTCCGAGGTCGTTCCCGCTGCACAGATTCATGCGCCAGGGCTTCCTACAGACAATGTACTTTGGTTTATTGCGCTATCTGTAATAGCACCCGAGATATCTCCAGATATATATTGGATTTTCCCCTGACCCTGAGTGACCGGCCCCATGAGACTGTGGTTTTTTCGGCCCCTGGTGGTCCTACGTCGTTCCCGCTGCCCAGATTCATGCGCCAGGGCCTCCTACAGACAATGCACTTTGATTTATTGCGCTATCTGTAATTGCACCCGAGATATCAGCAGATATATATTGGATTTTTCACTGACGCTGAGTGTCCGGCCCCATGAGACGGTCGTTTTCTCGGACCCTGGTGTTCCCAGGTCGTTCCCGCTGCACAGATTCATGCGCCAGGGCCTCCTACAGACAATGCACTTTGGTTTATTGCGCTATCTGTAATAGCACCCGAGATATCACCAGATATATATTGGATTTTACCCTGACCCTGAGTGTCCGGCCCCATGAGACTGTGCTTTTCTCGGCCCCTGGTGGTCCGAGGTCTTTCCCGCTGCACAGATTCATGCGCCAGGGCCTCCTACAGACAATGCACTTTGATTTATTGCGCTATCTGTAATAGCACCCGAGATATCACCAGATATATATTGGATTTTCCACTGACCCTGAGTGTCCGGCCACATGAGACTGTGGTTTTCTCGGCCCCTGGTTGTCCGAGGTCGTTCCCGTTGCACAGATTCATGCGCCAGGGCCTCCTGCAGATAATTCACTTTGGTTTATTGCGCTATCTGTAATAGCACCCGAGATATCACCAGATATATATTGGATTTTCCCCTGACCCTGAGTGTCCGGCCCCATGAGACTGTGGTTTTCTCGGCCCCTGGTCGTCCGAGGTCGTTCCCGCTGCACAGATTCATGCGCCAGGGCCTCCTACAGACAACGCACTTTGATTTATTGCGCTATCTGTAATAGCACCCGAGATATCACCAGATATATATTGGATTTTACCCTGACCCTGAGTGTCCGGCCCCATGAGACGGTCGTTGTCTCGGCCCCTGGAGGTCCGAGGACGTTCCCGCTGCACAGATTCATGCGCCAGGGCCTCCTACAGGTAATGCACTTTGATTTATTGCGCTATCTGTAATAGCACCCGAGATATCAGCAGATATATATTGGATTTTTCACTGACCCTGAGTGTCCGGGCCCATGAGACTGTGCTTTTCTCGGCCCCTGGTGGTCCGATGTCGTTCCCGCTGCACAGATTCATGCGTCAGGGCCTCCTACAGGTAATGCACTTTGATTTATTGCGCTATCTGTAATAGCACCCGAGATATCACCAGATCTATATTGGATTTTCCCCTGACCCTGAGTGTCCGGCCCCATGAGACTGTGGTTTTCTCGGCCCCTGGTGGACCGAGGTCGTTCCCACTGCACAGATTCATGCGCCAGGGCCTACTGCAGATAATTCACTTTGATTTATTGCGCTATCTGTAATAGCACCCGAGATATCACCACATATATATTGGATTTTTCACTGAACCTGAGTATCCGTCCCCATGAGACGGTGGTTTTCTCGGTTCCTGGTGTTCCGAGGTCGTTCCCGCTGCACAGATTCATGCGCCAGGGCCTCCTACAGACAATGTACTTTGGTTTATTGCGCTATCTGTAATAGCACCCGAGATATCTCCAGATATATATTGGATTTTCCCCTGACCCTGAGTGACCGGCCCCATGAGACTGTGGTTTTTTCGGCCCCTGGTGGTCCTACGTCGTTCCCGCTGACCAGATTCATGCGCCAGGGCCTCCTACAGACAATGCACTTTGATTTATTGCGCTATCTGTAATTGCACCCGAGATATCAGCAGATATATATTGGATTTTTCACTGACGCTGAGTGTCCGGCCCCATGAGACGGTCGTTTTCTCGGACCCTGGTGTTCCCAGGTCGTTCCCGCTGCACAGATTCATGCGCCAGGGCCTCCTACAGACAATGCACTTTGGTTTATTGCGCTATCTGTAATAGCACCCGAGATATCACCAGATATATATTGGATTTTACCCTGACCCTGAGTGTCCGGCCCCATGAGACTGTGCTTTTCTCGGCCCCTGGTGGTCCGAGGTCTTTCCCGCTGCACAGATTCATGCGCCAGGGCCTCCTACAGACAATGCACTTTGATTTATTGCGCTATCTGTAATAGCACCCGAGATATCACCAGATATATATTGGATTTTCCACTGACCCTGAGTGTCCGGCCACATGAGACTGTGGTTTTCTCGGCCCCTGGTGGTCCGAGGTCGTTCCCGTTGCACAGATTCATGCGCCAGGGCCTCCTGCAGATAATTCACTTTGGTTTATTGCGCTATCTGTAATAGCACCCGAGATATCACCAGATATATATTGGATTTTCCCCTGACCCTGAGTGTCCGGCCCCATGAGACTGTGGTTTTCTCGGCCCCTGGTCGTCCGAGGTCGATCCCGCTGCACAGATTCATGCGCCAGGGCCTCCTACAGACAACGCACTTTGATTTATTGCGCTATCTGTAATAGCACCCGAGATATCACCAGATATATATTGGACTTTACCCTGACCCTGAGTGTCCGGCCCCATGAGACGGTCGTTGTCTCGGCCCCTGGAGGTCCGAGGACGTTCCCGCTGCACAGATTCATGCGCCAGGGCCTCCTACAGGTAATGCACTTTGATTTATTGCGCTATCTGTAATAGCACCCGAGATATCACCAGATCTATATTGGATTTTCCCCTGACCCTGAGTGTCCGGCCCAATGAGACTGTGGTTTTTTCGGCCCCTGGTGGTCCGAGGTCGTTCCCGCTGCACAAATTCATGCGCCAGGGCCTCCTGCAGATAATTCACTTTGGTTTATTGCGCTATCTCTAATAGCACCCGAGATATCACCAGATATATATTGGATTTTAACCTGACCCTGAGTGTCCGGCCCCATGAGACTGTGCTTTTCTCGGCCCCTGGTGGTCCGAGGTCGTTCCCGCTGCACAGATTCATGCGCCAGGGCCTCCAACAGACAACGCACTTTGATTTATTGCGCTATCTGTAATAGCACCCGAGATATCACCAGATATATATTGGATTTTACCCTGACCCTGAGTGTCCGGCCCCATGAGACGGTCGTTGTCTCGGCCCCTGGAGGTCCGAGGACGTTCCCGCTGCACAGATTCATGCGCCAGGGCCTCCTACAGGTAATGCACTTTGATTTATTGCGCTACCTGTAATAGCACCCGAGATATCACCAGATATATATTGGATTTTCCCCTGACCCTGAGTGTCCGGCCCCATGAGACTGTGGTTTTCTCGGCCCCTGGTGGCCCGAGGTCGTTCCCGTTAAACAGATTCATGCGCCAGGGCCTCCTACAGACAATGCACTTTGATTTATTGCGCTATCTGTAATAGCACCCGAGATATCAGCAGATATATATTGGATTTTTCACTGACCCTGAGTGTCCGGCCCCATGAGACGGTCGTTTCCTCGAACCCTGGTGGTCCGAGGTCGTTCCCGCTGCACAGAATCATGCGCCAGGGCCTCCTACAGACAATGCACTTTGATTTATTGCGCGATCTCTAATAGCACCCGAGATATCACCAAATATATATTGGATTTTTCCTTGACCCTGACAGTCCGGCCCCATGTGTGGATGGTTTTCTCGGCCCCTGGTGGTCCGAGGTCGTTCCCGCTGCACAGATTCATGCGCCAGGGCCTCCTACAGACAATGAACTTTGATTTATTGCGCTATCTGTAATAGCACCCGAGATATCACCAGATATAAATTGGATTTTCCCCTGACCCTGACAGTCCGGCCCCATGAGACGGTGGTTTTCTCGGTCCTGGTGGTCCGAGGTCGTTCCCGCTGCACAGATTCATGCGCCTGGGCCTCCTGCAGATAATTCACTTTGGTTTGTTGCGCTATCTCTAATAGCACCCGAGATATCACCATATACATATTGGATTTTCCCCTGACCCTGAGTGTCCGGCCCCATGAGACGGTGGTTTTCTCGGCCCCTGGCGGTCCGAGGTCGTTCCCGCGGCACAGATTTATGCGCCAGGGCCTCCTGCAGACAATGCACTTTGATTTATTTCGCTATCTCTAATAGCACCCGAGATATCACCAGATATATATTGGATTTTTCCCTGACCCTGACAGTCCGGCCCCATGAGATGGAGATTTTCTCGGCCCCTGGTGGTCCGAGGTCGATCCCGCTGCACAGATTCATGCGCCAGGGCCTCCTATAGATAATTCACTTTGGTTTAGTGCGCTATCTGTAAGAGCACCCGAGATGTCACCAGATATATGCTGGATTTTTACATGACCTTGGGTAACGGATTCCGAATATATGTAATTTTCTCGGCGCCTGGTGGTCCGAGGTCGTTCCTGCTGCTCAGATTAATACGCCAGGCCCTCCTGCAGATAATTCACTTTGGTTTATTGCGCTATCTCTAATAGCACTCGGGATATCACCAGATATATATTGGATTTCCCCCTGACCATGAGTGTCCGGCCCCATGTGTCGGTGGTTTTCTCGGTCCCTGGTGGTCCAAGGTCGATCCCGCGGCACAGATTTGTGCGCCAGGGCCTTCAGCAGACAATGCACTTTCATTTATTTCGCTATCTCTAATCGCACCCGAGATATCACCAGATATATATTGGATTTTTCCCTGACCCTGGCAATCCGGCCCCATGAGGCGGTGATTTTCTCGGCCTCTGGTGGTCCGAGGTCGATCCCGCTGCACAGATTCATGCGCCAGGGCCCCCTGCAGATAATTCACTTTGGTTTAGTGCGCTATCTGTAAGAGCACCCGAGATATCACCAGATATATATTGAATTTTTCCTCGACCCTGAGTGTCCGGCCTCATGTGTCGGTGGTTTTCTCGGCCCCTGGTGGTCCGAGGTCGATCCCGCGGCACAGATTTATGCGCCAGGGCCTCCTGCAGACAATGCAGTTTGATTTATTTCGCTATCTCTAATAGCACCCGAGATATCACCAGATATACACTCTGTTTGACAAGAGCGTGTCCGGCAAAACTCGAAAACTATTTCGGATATCGGGTTCGAAAAAAATACACAAATTCTTTATGGTGTATACTAAGATGCGTTATTATTAATATGGTGCCCAGTCACCGCCATTATCAATAATTAATTTACATCTTCGAGGCATACTTTCTACTAATGTAATCGCATAATCACGAGATAAGGACCTCCATACCAATCGAATTTGACGAATCAGCTTCTTGATCGTGTTGTGCTTCTTTCCTCTGAGCTTGATCTTCATGATTGCCCAAACATTTTCTATTGGATTTGCATCCGTCGACTGTGAAGGCTAATCTAGTACATCGATGTGATTTTCCTCTTTCCAGGCTGTACAGTGTCGACTTCGATGTTTTGGGTCATTATCCTCTTCCAGTAGCCAATGTTTATTATTTCTTATAAACCACCTCTGGGCAGATGGTAATAAGGCTCTCTGATAGATTTTGACCATTTTGGCAGCGTTTAAATTGTCAGTGAATACGTGCAAAGTACCGAATCTCTGCTTCGAGAAGCAACCCCAAACATGCACCCTTACCGGGTGTTTAACGGTTCGCTGAAGGAGTTTATTGGCGTGGTTACACCAGGTATGGGTTATAAAAGTATGTGCCCAAAAAGAAGTTTCGTCCGAAAAAATTACATTGTCCAAATCACGGTTCAAATTTTCATTCGCCCAAGCGAGTCTTTTTGTGACATGTTTCTCGGATAGTAGCACTTTCTTTATTGTGCTTCTCAATTTCACATTATTTGCCAATAATCGTCTTCTTATCGTATCACATAACAATTTCAAACCCTTTCTACATAAAACTGCCTGTCCACTACGTAACGATAGACGGGGATTCTTCTCGAATTCGCGTAAAATCAATTTATCCTCTTTCTTCGTCGTCTTTGACTTAGTGCCACGATTTGGTAGGTCATCGACATTTTTGACCTCCAAATATCGTTTCACCCACTTACTAACAAATGTCTTCGATTTGTTCATGTATTTAGCAGCCGCTGTGTATGACATTTTTGGTCCTTTAGGATGGGAACACAGAAACACTGCTTCGTAACGTGATGCGTACGCGGCACTCATAATGAAATGCGTCGTTTTACGAATAAGCTCGATCAACAACTGAAGGTTTTTTGTACAAAGCATCTTAGGGAAACATTCAAGTTACCTGCTTGAAGTGGAATTTCTTACCTAAGACATCGCACGTAAGAGTTTTGCCGTACACGCTCTTGTCAAACAGACTGTATATTGGATTTCTCCCTGACCCTGACAGTCCGGCCGCATGAGACGGAGATTTTCTCGGCCCCTGCTGGTCCGAGGTCGATCCCGCTGCACAGATTCATGCGCCAGGGCCTCCTACAGACAATGTACTTTGATTTATTGCGCTATCTCTAATAGCACCCGAGATATCACCAGATATATATTGGATTTTCCCCTGACCCCGAGTTTCCGACCCCATGAGACGGTGGTTGTCTCGGCCCCTGGAGGTCCGAGGTCGTCCCCGCTGCACAGATTCATGCCACAGGGCCTCCTGCAGACAATGCACTTTGATTTATTTCGCTATCTCTAATAGCACCCGAGATATCACCAGATATATATTGGAATTTTCCCTGACCCTGAGTGTCCGACCCCATGAGACGGTGGTTTTCTCGGCCCCTGGTGGTCCGAGGTCGATTCCGCTGCACAGATTCATGCGCCAAGGCATCCTGCAGACAACTCACTTTGGTTTATTGCGCTATCTGTAACAGCACCCGAGATATCATCAGATAGATGCTGGATTTTTACGTGACCTTGTGTGACGGATTCCGAATATCTGTAATTTTCTCGGCCCCTGGTGGTCCGAGGTAGTTCCTGCTGCACAGATTCATACGCCAGTGCCTCGTACAGACAATGGACTTTGATTTATTGCTCTACCTCTAATAGCACCCGAGATATCACCATATATATATTGGATTCTTCCCTGACCCTGACAGTCCGGCCCCATGTGTCGGTGGTTTTCTGGGCCACTGGTGGTCCTAGGTCGTTCCCGCTGCACAGATTCATGAGCCAGGGCCCCCTGCAGATAGTTCACTTTGGTTTAGTGCGCGATCTGTAATAGCACCCGAGATATCACCAGATATATATTGGATTTTTCCCTGACACTGAGTGTCGAACACCATGAGACGGTAGTTTTCTCGGCCCCTGGTGGTCCCAGGTCGTTCCCGCTGCACAGATTCATGCGCTAGGGCCTCCTGCAGACAATGCACTTTGATTTATTGCGCTATCTCTAATAGCACCCGAGATATCACCTGATATATATTGTATTTTTCCCTGACCCTGACAGTCCGGCCGCATGAGACGGAGATTTTCTGGGCCCCTGGTTGTCCGATGTCGATCCCGCTGCACAGATTCATGCGCCAGGGCCTCCTATAGATAATTCACTTTGGTTTATTGCGCTATCTCTAATAGCACCCGAGATGTCACCAGATATACATTGGATTTTTCCCTGACCCTGACAATCCAGCCCCATGAGACGGTGATTTTCTCGGCCCCTGGTGGTCCGAGGTCGTTCCCGCTGCATAGATTCATGCGCCAGGGCCTCCTACAGACAATACAGTTTGATTTATGTCGCTATCTCTAATAGCACCCGAGATATCACCAGATATATATTGGATTTTTCCCTGACCCTGACAGTCCGACCCCATGAGGCGGTGGTTTTCTCGGCACCTGGTGGTCCGAGGTCGATTCCGCTGCACAGATTCATGCGCCAAGGCTTCCTGCAGACAATTCACTTTGGTTTATTGCGCTATCTGTAATAGGACCCGAGATATCACCATATATATGCTGGATTTTTACATGACCTTGGGTGACGGATTCCGAATATCCGTAATTTTCTCGGCCCCTGGTTGGTCCGAGGTCGCTCCCGCTGCACAGATTCATGCGCAGGGCCTCCTACAGACAATGCACTTTGATTTATTGCACTATCTCTAATAGCACCCGAGATATCACCATATACATATTGGATTTTCCCCTGACCCTGAGTGTCCGGCCCCATGAGACGGTGGTTTTCTCGGCCCCAGGTGGTCCGAGGTCGTTCCCGCTGCACAGATTCATGCGCCAGGGCCCCCTGCAGATAATTCACTTTGGTTTAGTGCGCTATCTGTAAGAGCACCCGAGATGTCACCAGATATATGCTGGATTTTTACATGAAATTAGGTGACGCATTCCGAATATTTGTAATTTTCTCGGCGCCTGGTGGGCCGAGGACGTTCCTGCTGCTCAGATTAATACGCCAGGCCCTCCTGCAGACAATGCACTTTGATTTATTTCGCTATCTCTAATAGCACCCGAAATATCACCAGATATATATCGGATTTTTCCCTGACCCTGACAGTCCGACCCCATGAGACGGTGGTTTTCTCGGCCCCTGGTGGTCCGAGGTCGTTCCCGCTGCATAGATTCATGCGCCAGGGCCTCCTGCAGACAATGCTTTTTGATTTATTGCGCTATCTGTAATATCACCCGAGATATCACCAGATTTGTATTCGATTTTTCCCGGACCCTGAGTGTCCGACCCCATGAGACGGTGGTTTTCTCGGCCCCTGGTGGTCCGAGGTCGTTCCCGCTGCACAGATTCATGCGCCAGGGCCTCCTGCAGACAATGCACTTTGATTTATTGCGCTATCTGTAATATCACCCGAGATATCACCAGATTTGTATTCGATTTTCCCCTGACCCTGACAGTCCGGCCCCATGAGACGGTGGTTTTATCGGCCCTGGTGGTCCGAGGTCGTCCCCGCTGCACAGATTCATGCGCCTGGGCCTCCTGCAGATAATTCACTTTGGTTTGTTGCGCTATCTCTAATAGCACCCGAGATATCACCATATACATATTGGATTTTCCCCTGACCCTGAGTGTCCGGCCCCATGAGACGGTGGTTTTCTCGGCCCCTGGTGGTCCGAGGTCGTTCCCGCTGCACAGATTCATGCGCCAGGGCCCCCTGCAGATAATTCACTTTGGTTTAGTGCGCTATCTGTAAGAGCACCCGAGATGTCACCAGATATATGCTGGATTTTTACATGACATTAGGTGACGGATTCCGAATATCTGTAATTTTCTCGGCGCCTGGTGGTCCGAGGTCGTGCCTGCTGCTCAGATTAATACGCCAGGCCCTCCTGCAGATAATTCACTTTGGTTTGTTGCGCTATCTCTAATAGCACCCGAGATATCACCATATATATATTGGATTTTCCCCTGACCCTGAGTGGCCGGCCCCATGAGGCGGTCGTTTTCTCAGCCCCTGGTGGTCCGAGGTCGTTCCCGCTGCACAGATTCATGCGCCAGGGCCTCCTACAGACAATGCACTTTGATTTATTGCGCTATCTCTAATTGCACCCGAGATATCACCATATACATATTGGATTTTCCCCTGACCCTGAGTGTCCGGCCCCATGAGACGGTGGTTTTCTCGGCCCCTGGCGGTCCGAGGTCGTTCCCGCGGCACAGATTTATGCGCCAGGGCCTCCTGCAGACAATGCACTTTGATTTATTTCGCTATCTCTAATAGCACCCGAGATATCACCAGATATATATTGGATTTTTCCCTGACCCTGACAGTCCGGCCCCATGAGATGGAGATTTTCTCGGCCCCTGGTGGTCCGAGGTCGATCCCGCTGCACAGATTCATGCGCCAGGGCCCCCTGCAGATAATTCACTTTGGTTTAGTGCGCTATCTGTAAGAGCACCCGAGATGTCACCAGATATATGCTGGATTTTTACATGAAATTAGGTGACGCATTCCGAATATCTGTAATTTTCTCGGCGCCTGGTGGTCCGAGGACGTTCCTGCTGCTCAGATTAATACGCCAGGCCCACCTGCAGATAATTCACTTTGGTTTATTGCGCTATCTCTAATAGCACTCGAGATATCACCAGATATATATTGGATTTTCCCCTGACCATGAGTGTCCGGCCCCATGTGTCGGTGGTTTTCTCGGTCCCTGGTGGTCCAAGGTCGATCCCGCGGCACAGATTTGTGCGCCAGGGCCTTCAGCAGACAATGCACTTTCATTTATTTCGCTATCTCTAATAGCACCCGAGATATCACCAGATATATATTGGATTTTTCCCTGACCCTGGCAATCCGGCCCCATGAGGCGGTGATTTTCTCGGCCTCTGGTGGTCCGAGGTCGATCCCGCTGCACAGATTCATGCGCCAGGGCCCCCTGCAGATAATTCACTTTGGTTTAGTGCGCTATCTGTAAGAGCACCCGAGATATCACCAGATATATATTGAATTTTTCCTCGACCCTGAGTGTCCGGCCTCATGTGTCGGTGGTTTTCTCGGCCCCTGGTGGTCCGAGGTCGATCCCGCGGCACAGATTTATGCGCCAGGGCCTCCTGCAGACAATGCAGTTTGATTTATTTCGCTATCTCTAATAGCACCCGAGATATCACCAGATATATATTGCACCTTTCCCTGACGCTGACAGTCCGGCCTCATGAGAAAGTGATTTTCTCGGCCCCTGGTGGTCCGAATTCGATCCCGCTGCACAGATTCATGGGCCAGGGCCTCCTACAGACAATGCACTTTGCTTTATTGCGCTATCAGTAATAGCACCCGAGGTATCCCCAGATATATATTGGATTTTCCCCTGACACTGAGTGTCCGGCCCCATGAGACGGTGGTTTTCTCGGCCCCTGGTGGTCCGAGGTCGTTCCCGCTGCACAGATTTATGCGCCAGGGCCTCCTGCAGACAATGCACTTTGATTTATTTCGCTATCTCTAATAGCACCCGAGATATCACCAGATATATATTGGATTTATCCCTGACCCTGACAGTCCGGCCGCATGAGACGGAGATTTTCTCGGCCCCTGCTGGTCCGAGGTCGATCCCGCTGCACAGATTCATGCGCCAGGGCCTCCTACAGACAATGTACTTTGATTTATTGCGCTATCTCTAATAGCACCCGAGATATCACCAGATATATATTGGATTTTCCCCTGACCCCGAGTTTCCGGCCCCATGAGACGGTGGTTGTCTCGGCCCCTGGAGGTCCGAGGTCGTCCCCGCTGCACAGATACATGCGCTAGGGCCTCCTGCAGACAATGCACTTTGATTTATTGCGCTAGCTCTAATAGCACCCGAGATATCACCAGATATATATTGCACCTTTCCCTGACCCTGACAGTCCGGCCTCATGAGAAAGTGATTTTCTCGGCCCCTGGTGGTCCGAATTCGATCCCGCTGCACAGATTCATGCGCCAGGGCCTCCTACAGACAATGCACTTTGCTTTATTGCGCTATCAGTAATAGCACCCGAGATATCACCAGATATATATTGGATTTTCCCCTGACACTGAGTGTCCGGCCCCATGAGACGGTGGTTTTCTCAGCCCCTGGTGGTCCGAGGTCGTTCCCGCGGCACAGATTCATGCCACAGGGCCTCCTGCAGACAATGCACTTTGATTTATTTCGCTATCTCTAATAGCACCCGAGATATCACCAGATATATATTGGAATTTTCCCTGACCCTGAGTGTCCGACCCCATGAGACGGTGGTTTTCTCGGCCCCTGGTGGTCCGAGGTCGATTCCGCTGCACAGATTCATGCGCCAAGGCATCCTGCAGACAACTCACTTTGGTTTATTGCGCTATCTGTAACAGCACCCGAGATATCATCAGATAGATGCTGGATTTTTACGTGACCTTGTGTGACGGATTCCGAATATCTGTAATTTTCTCGGCCCCTGGTGGTCCGAGGTAGTTCCTGCTGCACAGATTCATACGCCAGTGCCTCGTACAGACAATGGACTTTGATTTATTGCTCTACCTCTAATAGCACCCGAGATATCACCATATATATATTGGATTCTTCCCTGACCCTGACAGTCCGGCCCCATGTGTCGGTGGTTTTCTCGGCCACTGGTGGTCCTAGGTCGTTCCCGCTGCACAGATTCATGAGCCAGGGCCCCCTGCAGATAGTTCACTTTGGTTTAGTGCGCGATCTGTAATAGCACCCGAGATATCACCAGATATATATTGGATTTTTCCCTGACACTGAGTGTCGAACACCATGAGACGGTAGTTTTCTCGGCCCCTGGTGGTCCCAGGTCGTTCCCGCTGCACAGATTCATGCGCTAGGGCCTCCTGCAGACAATGCACTTTGATTTATTGCGCTATCTCTAATAGCACCCGAGATATCACCAGATATATATTGCACCTTTCCCTGACGCTGACAGTCCGGCCTCATGAGAAAGTGATTTTCTCGGCCCCTGGTGGTCCGAATTCGATCCCGCTGCACAGATTCATGGGCCAGGGCCTCCTACAGACAATGCACTTTGCTTTATTGCGCTATCAGTAATAGCACCCGAGGTATCCCCAGATATATATTGGATTTTCCCCTGACACTGAGTGTCCGGCCCCATGAGACGGTGGTTTTCTCGGCCCCTGGTGGTCCGAGGTCGTTCCCGCTGCACAGATTTTTGCGCCAGGGCCTCCTGCAGACAATGCACTTTGATTTATTTCGCTATCTCTAATAGCACCCGAGATATCACCAGATATATATTGGATTTATCCCTGACCCTGACAGTCCGGCCGCATGAGACGGAGATTTTCTCGGCCCCTGCTGGTCCGAGGTCGATCCCGCTGCACAGATTCATGCGCCAGGGCCTCCTACAGACAATGTACTTTGATTTATTGCGCTATCTCTAATAGCACCCGAGATATCACCTGATATATATTGTATTTTTCCCTGACCCTGACAGTCCGGCCGCATGAGACGGAGATTTTCTCGGCCCCTGGTTGTCCGATGTCGATCCCGCTGCACAGATTCATGCGCCAGGGCCTCCTATAGATAATTCACTTTGGTTTATTGCGCTACCTCTAATAGCACCCGTGATATCAAAAGATATATATTGGATTTTCCCTTGACCCTGACAGTCCTGCCCCATGTGTCGATGTTTTTCTCGGTCCCTGGTGGTCCTAGGTCGTTCTCGCTGCACAGATTCATGCGCCAGGGCCTCCTATAGATAATTCACTTTGGTTTATTGCGCTATCTCTAATAGCACCGGAGATGTCACCAGATATACATTGGATTTTTCCCTGACCCTGACAATCCAGCCCCATGAGACGGTGATTTTCTCGGCCCCTGGTGGTCCGAGGTCGATCCCGCTGCACAGATTCAGGCGCCAGGGCCCACTGCAGATAATTCACTTTGGTTTAGTGGGCTATCTGTAATAGCACCCGAAATATCACCAGATATATATTGGATTGTTCCCTGACCCTGAGTGTCCGACCCCATGAGACGGTGGTTTTCTCGGCCCCTGGTGTTCCGAGGTCGTTCCCGCTGCACAGATTCATGCGCCAGGGCCTCCGGCAGACAATGCACTTTGATTTATTGCGCTATCTCTAATAGCACACGAGATATCACCAGATATATATTGGATTTTTCCCTGACCCTGTCTTTCCGGCTCCATGAGACGGTGATTTCCTCGGCCCCTGGTGGTCCGAGGTCGATCCCGCTGCACAGATTCATGCGCCAGGGCCTCCTACAGGCAATGCACTTTGATTTATTGCGCTATCTTTAATAGCACCCGAGATATCACCAGATATATATTGGATTTTTCCTTGACCCTGACAGTCCGGCCCCATGTGTCGATGGTTTACTCGGTCCCTCGTGGTCCGAGGTCGATCCGGCTGAACAGATTCATGCGCCAAGGCTTCCTGCAGGCAATTCACTTTGGTTTATTGCGCGATCTGTAATAGCACCCGAGATATCAAAAGATATATGCTGGATTTTTACATGACCTTGGGTGACGGATTCCGAATATCTGTAATTTTCTCGGCCCCTGGTGGTCCGAGGTAGTTCCTGCTGCACAGATTCATTCGCCAGTGCCTCCTACAGACAATGCGCTTTGATTTATTGCGCTATCTCTAATAGCACCCGAGATATCACCAGATATATATTGGATTTTTCCCTGACCCTGCCAGTCCGACCCCATGAGAAAGTGATTTTCTCGGCCCCTGGTGGTCCGAATTCGATCCCGCTGCACAGATTCATGCGCCAGGGCCTCCTACAGACAATGCACTTTGCTTTATTGCGCTATCAGTAATAGCACCCGAGGTATCACCAGATATATATTGGATTTTCCCCTGACACTGAGTGTCCGGCCCCATGAGACGGTGGTTTTCTCGGCCCCTGGTTGTCCGATGTCGATCCCGCTGCACAGATTCATGCGCCAGGGCCTCCTATAGATAATTCACTTTGGTTTATTGCGCTACCTCTAATAGCACCCGTGATATCAAAAGATATATATTGGATTTTTCCTTGACCCTGACAGTCCTGCCCCATGTGTCGATGTTTTTCTCGGTCCCTGGTGGTCCTAGGTCGTTCTCGCTGCACAGATTCATGCGCCAGGGCCTCCTATAGATAATTCACTTTGGTTTATTGCGCTATCTCTAATAGCACCGGAGATGTCACCAGATATACATTGGATTTTTCCCTGACCCTGACAATCCAGCCCCATGAGACGGTGATTTTCTCGGCCCCTGGTGGTCCGAGGTCGATCCCGCTGCACAGATTCAGGCGCCAGGGCCCACTGCAGATAATTCACTTTGGTTTAGTGGGCTATCTGTAATAGCACCCGAAATATCACCAGATATATATTGGATTGTTCCCTGACCCTGAGTGTCCGACCCCATGAGACGGTGGTTTTCTCGGCCCCTGGTGTTCCGAGGTCGTTCCCGCTGCACAGATTCATGCGCCAGGGCCTCCGGCAGACAATGCACTTTGATTTATTGCGCTATCTCTAATAGCACACGAGATATCACCAGATATATATTGGATTTTTCCCTGACCCTGTCTTTCCGGCTCCATGAGACGGTGATTTCCTCGGCCCCTGGTGGTCCGAGGTCGATCCCGCTGCACAGATTCATGCGCCAGGGCCTCCTACAGGCAATGCACTTTGATTTATTGCGCTATCTTTAATAGCACCCGAGATATCACCAGATATATATTGGATTTTTCCTTGACCCTGACAGTCCGGCCCCATGTGTCGATGGTTTACTCGGTCCCTCGTGGTCCGAGGTCGATCCGGCTGAACAGATTCATGCGCCAAGGCTTCCTGCAGGCAATTCACTTTGGTTTATTGCGCGATCTGTAATAGCACCCGAGATATCAAAAGATATATGCTGGATTTTTACATGACCTTGGGTGACGGATTCCGAATATCTGTAATTTTCTCGGCCCCTGGTGGTCCGAGGTAGTTCCTGCTGCACAGATTCATTCGCCAGTGCCTCCTACAGACAATGCGCTTTGATTTATTGCGCTATCTCTAATAGCACCCGAGATATCACCAGATATATATTGGATTTTTCCCTGACCCTGCCAGTCCGACCCCATGAGAAAGTGATTTTCTCGGCCCCTGGTGGTCCGAATTCGATCCCGCTGCACAGATTCATGCGCCAGGGCCTCCTACAGACAATGCACTTTGCTTTATTGCGCTATCAGTAATAGCACCCGAGGTATCACCAGATATATATTGGATTTTCCCCTGACACTGAGTGTCCGGCCCCATGAGACGGTGGTTTTCTCGGCCCCTGGTTGTCCGATGTCGATCCCGCTGCACAGATTCATGCGCCAGGGCCTCCTATAGATAATTCACTTTGGTTTATTGCGCTACCTCTAATAGCACCCGTGATATCAAAAGATATATATTGGATTTTTCCTTGACCCTGACAGTCCTGCCCCATGTGTCGATGTTTTTCTCGGTCCCTGGTGGTCCTAGGTCGTTCTCGCTGCACAGATTCATGCGCCAGGGCCTCCTATAGATAATTCACTTTGGTTTATTGCGCTATCTCTAATAGCACCCGAGATATCACCAGATATATATAGGATTTTTCCCTGACCCTGACAGTCAGGCCCCATGAGACGGTGACTTTCTCGGCCCCTGGTGGTCCGAGGTCGATCCCGCTGCACAGATGCATGCGCCAGGGCCTCCTGCAAATAATTCACTTTGGTTTATTGCGCTATCTCTAATAGCACCCGTGATTTCACCAGATATATATTTGATTTTTCCCTGACCCTGAGTGTCCGGCGCCATGAGACGGTGGTTTTCTTGGCCCCTGGTGGTCCGAGGTCGTTCCCGCTGGCCAGATTCATTCGCCTGGGCCTCCTACAGACAATGCACTTTGATTTATTGCGCTATCTGTAATAGCACCCGAGATATCACCAGATATATATTGAATTTTCCCCTGACCCTGAGTGTCCGGCCCCATGAGACTGTGGTTTTCCCGGCCCCTGGTGGTCCGAGGTCGTTCCCGCTGCACAGATTCATGCGGCAGGGCCTCCTACAGACAATGCACTTTGATTTGTTGGGCTATCTGTAATAGCTACCGAGATATCACCAGATATATATTGGATTTTCCCCTGACCCTGAGTGTCCGGCCCCATGAGACGGTGGTTGTCTTGGCCCCTGGTGGTCCGAGGTCGTTCCCGCTGGCCAGATTCATTCGCCTGGGCCTCCTACAGACAATGCACTTTGATTTATTGCGCTATCTGTAATAGCACCCGAGATATCACCAGATATATATTGAATTTTCCCCTGACCCTGAGTGTCCGGCCCCATGAGACGGTGGTTTTCTCGGCCCCTGGTGGTCGGAGGTCGTTCCTGCTGGCCAGATTCATTCGCCTGGGCCTACTAAAGACAATGCACTTTGGTTTATTGCGCTATCTGTAATAGCACCCGAGATATCACCACATATATATTGGATTTTTCCCTGACCCTGAGTGTCCGGCTCCATGAGACGGTGATTTTCTCGGCCCCTGGTGGACCGAGGTCCTTCCCGCTGCACAGATTCATTCGCCTGGGCGTCCTACAGACAATGCACTTTGATTTAGTGCGCTATCTCTAATAGCACCCGAGATATCACCAGATATATATTGGATTTTTCCCTGACCCTGAGTGTCCGGCGCCATGAGACGGTGGTTTTCTTGGCCCCTGGTGGTCCGAGGTCGTTCCCGCTGGCCAGATTCATTCGCCTGGGCCTCCTACAGACAATGCACTTTGATTTATTGCGCTATCTGTAATAGCACCCGAGATATCACCAGATATATATTGAATTTTCCCCTGACCCTGAGTGTCCGGCCCCATGAGACGGTGGTTTTCTCGGCCCCTGGTGGTCGGAGGTCGTTCCTGCTGGCCAGATTCATTCGCCTGGGCCTACTAAAGACAATGCACTTTGGTTTATTGCGCTATCTGTAATAGCACCCGAGATATCACCACATATATATTGGATTTTTCCCTGACCCTGAGTGTCCGGCTCCATGAGACGGTGATTTTCTCGGCCCCTGGTGGACCGAGGTCCTTCCCGCTGCACAGATTCATTCGCCTGGGCGTCCTACAGACAATGCACTTTGATTTAGTGCGCTATCTCTAATAGCACCCGAGATATCACCAGATATATATTGGATTTTTCCCTGACCCTGAGTGACCGGCGCCATGAGACGGTGGTTTTCTTGGCCCCTGGTGGTCCGAGGTCGTTCCCGCTGCACAGATGCATGCGCCAGGGCCTCCTGCAGATAATTCGCTTTGGTTTATTGCGCTGTCTCTAATAGCACCCGAGATATCACCAGATATATATTGGATTTTCCCCTGACCCTGAGTGTCCGGCCCCGTGAGTCGGTGGTTTTCTCGGCCCCTGGTGGTCCTAGGTCGTTCCCGCTGCCCAGATTCATGCGCCAGGGCCTCCTACAGACAATGCACTTTGATTTATTGCGCTATCTGTAATAGCACCCGAGATATCACCAGATATATATTTGATATTTCCCGCACCCTGAGTGTCCAGCCCCATGAGACGGTGGTTTTCTCGGCCCCTGGTGGACCGAGGTCGTTCTCGCTGCACAGATTCATGCGCCAGGGCCTCCTGCAGATAATTCACTTTGATTTATTTCCCTATCTGTAATAGGACCCGAGATATCACCAGATATATATTGGATTTTCCCCAGAACCTGAGTGTCCGGCCGCATGAGACTGTAGTTTTCTCGGCCCCTGGTGGTCCGAGGTCGTTCCCGCTGAACAGATTCATGCGCCAGGGCCTCCTACAGACAATGCACTTTGATTTATTGCGCTATCTCTAATAGCACCCGAGATATCACCACATATATATTGGATTTTTCCCTGACCCAGAGTGTCCGGCCCCATGAGACGGTGGTTTTCTCGGCCCCTGGTGGTCCGAGGTCGTTCCCGCTTCACAGATTCATGCGCCAGGGCCTCCTACAGACAATGCACTTTGGTTTATTGCGCTGTCTCTAATAGCACCCGAGATATCACCAGATATATATTGGATTTTCCCCTGACCCTGAGTGTCCGGCCCCGTGAGTCAGTGGTTTTCTCGGCCCCTGGTGGTCCTAGGTCGTTCCCGCTGCCCAGATTCATGCGCCAGGGCCTCCTACAGACAATGCACTTTGATTTATTGCGCTATCTGTAATAGCACCCGAGATATCACCAGATATATATTGGATATTTCCCGCACCCTGAGTGTCCAGCCCCATGAGACGGTGGTTTTCTCGGCCCCTGGTGGACCGAGGTCGTTCCCGCTGCACAGATTCATGCGCCAGGGCCTCCTGCAGATAATTCACTTTGATTTATTTCCCTATCTGTAATAGGACCCGAGATATCACCAGATATATATTGGATTTTCCCCAGACCCTGAGTGTCCGGCCATATGAGACTGTAGTTTTCCCGGCCCCTGGTGGTCCGAGGTCGTTCCCGCTGAACAGATTCATGCGCCAGGGCCTCCTACAGACAATGCACTTTGATTTATTGCGCTATCTCTAATAGCACCCGAGATATCACCACATATATATTGGATTTTTCCCTGACCCAGAGTGTCCGGCCCCATGAGACGGTGGTTTTCTCGGCCCCTGGTGGTCCGAGGTCGTTCCCGCTTCACAGATTCATGCGCCAGGGCCTCCTACAGACAATGCACTTTGATTTATTGCGCTATCTGTAATAGCACCCGAGATATCACCAGATATATATTGGATATTTCCCTCACCCTGAGTGTCCAGCCCCTTCAGACGGTGGTTTTCTCGGCCCCTGGTGGACCGAGGTCGTTCCCGCTGCACAGATTCATGCGCCTGGGCCTCCTGCAGATAATTCACTTTGGTTTATTGCGCTATCTGTAATAGGACCCGAGATATCACCAGATATATATTGGATTTTCCCCAGACCCTGAGTGTTCGGCGCCATGTGACTGTAGTTTTCTCGGCCCCTGGTGGTCCGAGGTCGTTCCCGCTGCACAGATACATGCGCCAGGGCCTCCTACAGACAATGCACTTTGATTTATTGCGCTATCTGTAATAGCACCCGAGATATCACCACATATATATTGGATTTTTCAATGACCCAGAGTGTCCGGCCCCATGAGACGGTGGTTTTCTCGGCCCCTGGCGGTCCGAGGTCGTTCCCGCTGCACAGATGCATGCGCCAGGTCCTCCTGCAGATAGTTCACTTTGGTTTATTGCGCTATCTCTAATAGCACCCGAGATATCACCAGATATATATTGGATTTTCCCCTGACCCTGATTGTCCGGCCCCATGAGACTGTGGTTTTCTCGGCCCCTGGTCGTCCGAGGTCGTTCCAGCTGCACAGATTCATGCGCCAGGGCCTCCTGCAGATAATTCCCTTTGGCTTATTGCGCTATCTCTAATAGCACGCGAGATATCACCACATATATATTGGATTTTTCCCTGACCCAGAGTGTCCGGCCCCATGAGACGGTGGTTTTCTCGGCCCCTGGTGGTCCGAGGTCGTTCCCGCTTCCCAGATTCATGCGCCAGGGCCTCCTCCAGACAATGCACTTTGATTTATTGCGCTATCTGTAATAGCACCCGACATATCACCAGATATATATTGGATTTTTCCCTGACCCTGAGTGTCCGGCCCCATGAGACGGTGGATGTCTCGGCCCCTGGTGGTCCGAGGTCGTTCCCGCTGCACAGATTCATGCGCCAGGGCCTCCTGCAGATAATTCACTTTGGTTTATTGCGCTATCTCTAATAGCACCCAAGACATCACCAGATATATATTGGATTTTTATCTGACCCTGAGTGTCCGGCCCCATGAGACTGTGGTTTTCTCGGCCCCTGGTGGTCCGAGGTCGTTCCCGTTGCACAGATTCATGAGCCAGGGCCTCCTGCAGATAATTCACTTTGGTTTATTGCGCTATCTGTAATAGCACCCGAGATATCACCACATATATATTGGATTTTTCAATGACCCAGAGTGTCCGGCCCCATGAGACGGTGGTTTTCTCGGCCCCTGGCGGTCCGAGGTCGTTCCCGCTGCACAGATGCATGCGCCAGGGCCTCCTGCAGATAGTTCACTTTGGTTTATTGCGCTATCTCTAATAGCACCCGAGATATCACCAGATATATATTGGATTTTCCCCTGACCCTGAGTGTCCGGCCCCATGAGACTGTGGTTTTCTCGGCCCCTGGTGGTCCGAGGTCGTTCCCGCTGCACAGATACATGCGCCAGGGCCTCCTACAGACAATGCACTTTGATTTATTGCGCTATCTGTAATAGCACCCGAGAGGTCACCAGATATATATTGGATTTTCCCCTGACCCTGAGTGTCCGGCCCCATGAGACTGTGGTTTTCTCGGCACCTGGTGGTCCGAGGTCGTTCCCGCAGCACAGATACATGCGCCAGGGCCTCCTACAGACAATGCACTTTGATTTATTGCGCTATCTGTAATAGCACCCGAGATATCACCAGATATATATTGGATTTTCCCCTGACCCTGAGTGTCCGGCCCCATGAGACTGTGGTTTTCTCGGCCCCTGGTGGTCCGAGGTCGTTCCCGCTGCACAGATTCATGCGCCAGGGCCTCCTACAGACAATGCACTTTGATTTATTGCGCTATCTGTAATAACACCCGAGATATCACCAGATATATATTGGATTTTTCACTGACCCTGAGTGGCCGGCCCCGTGAGACGGTGGTTTTCTCGGCCCCTGGTGGTCCGAGGTCGTTCCCGCTGCACAGATTCGTGCGCCAGGGCCTCCTACAGACAATGCACTTTGATTTATTGCGCTATCTGTAATAGCACCCGAGATATCACCAGATATATATTGGATTTTTCACTGACCCTAAGTGTCCGGCCCCTCGGGACGGTGGTTTTCTCGGCCCCTGGTGGTCCGAGGTCGTTCCCGCTGCACAGATTCATGCGCCAGGGCCTCCTGCAGATAACTCACTTTGGTTTATTGCGCTATCTGTAATAGCACCCGAGATATCACCACATATATATTGGATTTTTCCCTGACCCAGATTGTCCGGCCCCATGAGACGGTGGTTTTCTCTGCCCCTGGTTGTCCGAGGTCGTTCCCGCTGCACAGATTCATGCGCCAGGGCCTCCTGCAGATAAGTCCCTTTGGCTTATTGCGCTATCTCTAATAGCACCCGAGATATCACCAGATATATATTGGATTTTCCCCTGACCCTGAGTGTCCGGCCCCATGAGACGGTGGTTTTCTCGGCCCCTGGTGGTCCGAGGTCGTTCCCGCTGCACAGATGCATGCGCCAGGGCCTCCTGCAGATAAGTCCCTTTGGCTTATTGCGCTATCTCTAATAGCACCCGAGATATCACCAGATATATATTGGATTTTCCCCTGACTCTGAGTGTCCGGCCCCATGAGACGGTGGTTTTCTCGGCCCCTGGTGGTCCGAGGTCGTTCCCGCTTCCCAGATTCATGCGCCAGGGCCTCCTCCAGACAATGCACTTTGATTTATTGCGCTATCTGTAATAGCACCCGACATATCACCAGATATATATTGGATTTTTCCCTGACACTGAGTGTCCGGCCCCATGAGACGGTGGATGTCTCGGCCCCTGGTGGTCCGAGGTCGTTCCCGCTGCACAGATTCATGCGCCAGGGCCTCCTACAGACAATGCACTTTGATTTATTGCGCTATCTGTAATAGCACCCGAGATATCACCAGATATATATTGGATTTTTCACTGACCCTAAGTGTCCGGCCCCTCGGGACGGTGGTTTTCTCGGCCCCTGGTGGTCCGAGGTCGTTCCCGCTGCACAGATTCATGCGCCAGGTCCTCCTGCAGATAACTCACTTTGGTTTATTGCGCTATCTCTAATAGCACCCGAGATATCACCAGATATATATTGGATTTTCCCCTGACCCTGATTGTCCGGCCCCATGAGACTGTGGTTTTCTCGGCCCCTGGTCGTCCGAGGTCGTTCCAGCTGCACAGATTCATGCGCCAGGGCCTCCTGCAGATAATTCCCTTTGGCTTATTGCGCTATCTCTAATAGCACGCGAGATATCACCACATATATATTGGATTTTTCCCTGACCCAGAGTGTCCGGCCCCATGAGACGGTGGTTTTCTCGGCCCCTGGTGGTCCGAGGTCGTTCCCGCTTCCCAGATTCATGCGCCAGGGCCTCCTCCAGACAATGCACTTTGATTTATTGCGCTATCTGTAATAGCACCCGACATATCACCAGATATATATTGGATTTTTCCCTGACCCTGAGTGTCCGGCCCCATGAGACGGTGGATGTCTCGGCCCCTGGTGGTCCGAGGTCGTTCCCGCTGCACAGATTCATGCGCCAGGGCCTCCTGCAGATAATTCACTTTGGTTTATTGCGCTATCTCTAATAGCACCCAAGACATCACCAGATATATATTGGATTTTTATCTGACCCTGAGTGTCCGGCCCCATGAGACTGTGGTTTTCTCGGCCCCTGGTGGTCCGAGGTCGTTCCCGTTGCACAGATTCATGAGCCAGGGCCTCCTGCAGATAATTCACTTTGGTTTATTGCGCTATCTCTAATAGCACCCGAGATATCACCAGATATATATTGGATTTTCCCCTGACCCTGAGTGTCCGGCCCCATGAGACTGTGGTTTTCTCGGCCCCTGGTGGTCCGAGGTCGTTCCCGCTGCACAGATTCATGCGCCAGGGCCTCCTACAGACAATGCGATTGATTTATTGCGCTATCTGTAATAGCACCCGAGATATCACCAGATATATATTGGATTTTCCCCTGACCCTGAGTGTCCGGCCCCATGAGACTGTGGTTTTCTCGGCCCCTGGTGGTCCGAGGTCGTTCCCGTTGCACAGATTCATGCGTCAGGGCCTCCTGCAGATAATTCACTTTGGTTTATTGCGCTATCACTAATAGCACCCGAGACATCACCAGATATATATTGGATTTTCCCCTGACCCTGAGTGTCCGGCCCCATGAGATGGTGGTTTTCTCGGCCCCTGGTGGTCCGAGGTCGTTCCCGCTTCCCAGATTCATGCGCCAGGGCCTCCTCCAGACAATGCACTTTGATTTATTGCGCTATCTGTAATAGCACCCGACATATCACCAGATATATATTGGATTTTTCCCTGACCCTGAGTGTCCGGCCCCATGAGACTGTGGTTTTCTCGGCCCCTGATGGTCCGAGGTCGTTCCCGTTGCACAGATTCATGCGCCAGGGCCTCCTGCAGACAATGCACTTTGATTTATTGCGCTATCTGTAATAGCACCCGAGATATCACCAGATATATGCTGCATTTTTACATGACCTTGGGTGACGGATTCCGAATATCACCAATTTTCTCGGCCCCTGGTGGTCCGAGGTCGTTCCCGCTGCACAGATACATGCGCCAGGGCCTCCTACAGACAATGCACTTTGATTTATTGCGCTATCTGTAATAGCACCCGAGATATCACCAGATATATGCTGCATTTTTACATGACCTTGCGTGACGGATTCCGAATATCACTAATTTTCTCGGCCCCTGGTGGTCCGAGGTCGTTCCTGCAGCACAGATTCATTCGCCAGGGCCTCCTACAGACAATGCACTTCGATTTATTGCGGTATCCCTAATAGCACCCTAGATATCACCAGATATATATTGGGTTTTTCCCTGACCCTTACAGTCCGGCCCCATGAGACGGTGATTTTCTCGGCCCCTGGTGGTCCGAGGTCGTTCCCGCTGCACAGAATCATGCGCCAGGGCTTCCTGCAGACAATGCACTTTGGTTTATTGCGCTATCTCTAATAGCACCCGAGATATCACCAGATATATATTGGATTTTCCCCTGAACCTGAGTGTCCGGCCCCATGAGACGGTGATTTTCTCGGCCCCTGGTGGTCCGAGGTCGTTCCCGTTGCACAGATTCATGCGCCAGGGCCTCCTGCAGATAATTGACTTTGGTTTATTGCGCTATCTCTAATAGCACCCGAGATATAACCAGATATATATTGGATTTTCCCCTGACCTTGAGTGTCCGGCCCCATGAGACTGTGGTTTTCTCGGCCCCTGGTGCTCCGAGGTCGTTTCCGCTGCACAGATTCTTGCGCCAGGGCCTCCTACAGACAATGCACTTTGATTTATTGCGCTATCTGTAATAGCACCCGAGATATCACCAGATATATGCTGCATTTTTACATGACCTTGGGTGACGGATTCCGAATATCACCAATTTTCTCGGCCCCTGGTGGTCCGAGGTCGTTCCCGTTGCACAGATACATGCGCCAGGGCCTCCTACAGACAATGCACTTTGATTTATTGCGCTATCTGTAATAGCACCCGAGATATCACCAGATATATGCTGCATTTTTACATGACCTTGGGTGACGGATTCCGAATATCACTAATTTTCTCGGCCCCTGGTGGTCCGAGGTCGTTCCTGCAGCACAGATTCATTCGCCAGGGCCTCCTACAGACAATGCACTTTGATTTATTGCGGTATCTCTAATAGCACCCTAGATATCACCAGATATATATTGGGTTTTCCCCTGACCCTTACAGTCCGGCCCCATGAGACGGTGATTTTCTCGGCCCCTGGTGGTCCGAGGTCGTTCCCGCTGCACAGAATCATGCGCCAGGGCTTCCTATAGACAATTCACTTTGGTTTATTGCGCTATCACTAATAGCACCCGAGATATCACCAGAGATATATTGGATTTTTCACTGACCCTGAGTGTCCGGCCCCATGAGACTGTGGTTTTCTCGGCGCCTGGTGGTCCGAGGTCGTTCCCGCTGCACAGATTCATGCGCCAGGGCCTCCTACAAGTAATGCACTTTGATTTATTGCGCTATCTGTAATAGCACCCGAGATATCACCAGATATATATTGGATTTTGCCCTGACCCTGAGTGTCCGGCCCCATGAGACTGTGGTTTTCTCGGCCCCTGGTGGTCCGAGGTCGTTCCCGTTGCACAGATTCATGCGCCAGGGCCTCCTGCAGATAATTCAGTTTCGTTTATTGCGCTATCTCTAATAGCACCCGAGATATCACCAGATATATATTGGGTTTTTCCCTGACCCTTACAGTCCGGCCCCATGAGACGGTGATTTTCTCGGCCCCTGGTGGTCCGAGGTCGTTCCCGCTGCATAGAATCATGCGCCAGGGCCTCCTACAGAAAATGCACTTTGATTTATTGCGCTATCTGTAATAGCACCCGAGATATCACCAGATATATATTGGATTTTCCCCTGACCCTGAGTGTCCGGCCCCATGAGACTGTGGTTTTCTCGGCCCCTGGTGGTCCGAGGTCGTTCCCGTTGCACAGATTCATGCGCCAGGGCCTCCTGCAGATAATTCACTTTGGTTTATTGCGCTATCTCTAATAGCAGCCGAGATATCACCAGATATATATTGGATTTTCCCCTGACCTTGAGTGTCCGGCCCCATGAGACTGTGGTTTTCTCGACCCCTGGTGGTCCGAGGTCGTTTCCGCTGCACAGATTCATGCGCCAGGGCCTCCTACAGACAATGCACTTTGATTTATTGCGGTATCTCTAATAGCACCCTAGATATCACCAGATATATATTGGGTTTTCCCCTGACCCTTACAGTCCGGCCCCATGAGACGGTGATTTTCTCGGCCCCTGGTGGTCCGAGGTCGTTCCCGCTGCACAGAATCATGCGCCAGGGCCTCCTACAGACAATGCACTTTGATTTATTGCGCTATCTGTAATAGCACCCGAGATATCACCAGATATATGCTGCATTTTTACATGACCTTGGGTGACGGATTCCGAATATCACCAATTTTCTCGGCCCCTGGTGGTCCGAGGTCGTTCGCGCTGCACAGATACATGCGCCAGGGCCTCCTACAGACAATGCACTTTGATTTATTGCGCTATCTGTAATAGCACCCGAGATATCACCAGATATATGCTGCATTTTTACATGACCTTGGGTGACGGATTCCGAATATCACTAATTTTCTCGGCCCCTGGTGGTCCGAGGTCGTTCCTGCAGCACAGATTCATTCGACAGGGCCTCCTACAGACAATGCACTTCGATTTATTGCGGTATCTCTAATAGCACCCTAGATATCACCAGATATATATTGGGTTTTTCCCTGACCCTTACAGTCCGGCCCCATGAGACGGTGATTTTCTCGGCCCCTGGTGGTCCGAGGTCGTTCCCGCTGCACAGAATCATGCGCCAGGGCTTCCTGCAGACAGTGCACTTTGGTTTATTGCGCTATCTCTAATAGCACCCGAGATATCACCAGATATATATTGGATTGTTCCCTGACGCTGAGTGTCCGGCCCCATGAGACTGTGGTTTTCTCGGCCCCTGGTGGTCCGAGGTCTTTCCCGCTGCACAGATTCATGCGCCAGGGCCTCCTTCAGACAATGCACTTTGATTTATTGCGCTATCTGTAATAGCACCCGAGATATCACCAGATATATGCTGCATTTTTACATGACCTTGGGTGACGGATTCCGAATATCACTAATTATCTCGGCCCCTGGTGGTCCGAGGTCGTTCCCGCTGCACAGATACATGCGCCAGGGCCTCCTACAGACAATGCACTTTGATTTATTGCGCTATCTGTAATAGCACCCGAGATATCACCAGATATATGCTGCATTTTTACATGACCTTGGGTGACGGATTCCGAATATCACTAATTTTCTCGGCCCCTGGTGGTCCGAGGTCGTTCCTGCTGCACAGATTCAGTCGCCAGGGCCTCCTACAGACAATGCACTTGGATTTATTGCGGTATCTCTAATAGCACCCTAGATATCACCAGATATATATTGGGTTTTTCCCTGACCCTTACAGTCCGGCCCCATGAGACGGTGATTTTCTCGGCCCCTGGTGGTCCGAGGTCGATCCCGCTGCACAGATTCAGGCGCCAGGGCCCACTGCAGATAATTCACTTTGGTTTAGTGGGCTATCTGTAATAGCACCCGAAATATCACCAGATATATATTGGATTGTTCCCTGACCCTGAGTGTCCGACCCCATGAGACGGTGGTTTTCTCGGCCCCTGGTGTTCCGAGGTCGTTCCCGCTGCACAGATTCATGCGCCAGGGCCTCCGGCAGACAATGCACTTTGATTTATTGCGCTATCTCTAATAGCACACGAGATATCACCAGATATATATTGGATTTTTCCCTGACCCTGTCTTTCCGGCTCCATGAGACGGTGATTTCCTCGGCCCCTGGTGGTCCGAGGTCGATCCCGCTGCACAGATTCATGCGCCAGGGCCTCCTACAGGCAATGCACTTTGATTTATTGCGCTATCTTTAATAGCACCCGAGATATCACCAGATATATATTGGATTTTTCCTTGACCCTGACAGTCCGGCCCCATGTGTCGATGGTTTACTCGGTCCCTCGTGGTCCGAGGTCGATCCGGCTGAACAGATTCATGCGCCAAGGCTTCCTGCAGGCAATTCACTTTGGTTTATTGCGCGATCTGTAATAGCACCCGAGATATCAAAAGATATATGCTGGATTTTTACATGACCTTGGGTGACGGATTCCGAATATCTGTAATTTTCTCGGCCCCTGGTGGTCCGAGGTAGTTCCTGCTGCACAGATTCATTCGCCAGTGCCTCCTACAGACAATGCGCTTTGATTTATTGCGCTATCTCTAATAGCACCCGAGATATCACCAGATATATATTGGATTTTTCCCTGACCCTGCCAGTCCGACCCCATGAGAAAGTGATTTTCTCGGCCCCTGGTGGTCCGAATTCGATCCCGCTGCACAGATTCATGCGCCAGGGCCTCCTACAGACAATGCACTTTGCTTTATTGCGCTATCAGTAATAGCACCCGAGGTATCACCAGATATATATTGGATTTTCCCCTGACACTGAGTGTCCGGCCCCATGAGACGGTGGTTTTCTCGGCCCCTGGTTGTCCGATGTCGATCCCGCTGCACAGACTCATGCGCCAGGGCCTCCTATAGATAATTCACTTTGGTTTATTGCGCTACCTCTAATAGCACCCGTGATATCAAAAGATATATATTGGATTTTTCCTTGACCCTGACAGTCCTGCCCCATGTGTCGATGTTTTTCTCGGTCCCTGGTGGTCCTAGGTCGTTCTCGCTGCACAGATTCATGCGCCAGGGCCTCCTATAGATAATTCACTTTGGTTTATTGCGCTATCTCTAATAGCACCCGAGATATCACCAGATATATATAGGATTTTTCCCTGACCCTGACAGTCAGGCCCCATGAGACGGTGACTTTCTCGGCCCCTGGTGGTCCGAGGTCGATCCCGCTGCACAGATGCATGCGCCAGGGCCTCCTGCAAATAATTCACTTTGGTTTATTGCGCTATCTCTAATAGCACCCGTGATTTCACCAGATATATATTTGATTTTTCCCTGACCCTGAGTGTCCGGCGCCATGAGACGGTGGTTTTCTTGGCCCCTGGTGGTCCGAGGTCGTTCCCGCTGGCCAGATTCATTCGCCTGGGCCTCCTACAGACAATGCACTTTGATTTATTGCGCTATCTGTAATAGCACCCGAGATATCACCAGATATATATTGAATTTTCCCCTGACCCTGAGTGTCCGGCCCCATGAGACTGTGGTTTTCCCGGCCCCTGGTGGTCCGAGGTCGTTCCCGCTGCACAGATTCATGCGGCAGGGCCTCCTACAGACAATGCACTTTGATTTGTTGGGCTATCTGTAATAGCTACCGAGATATCACCAGATATATATTGGATTTTCCCCTGACCCTGAGTGTCCGGCCCCATGAGACGGTGGTTGTCTTGGCCCCTGGTGGTCCGAGGTCGTTCCCGCTGGCCAGATTCATTCGCCTGGGCCTCCTACAGACAATGCACTTTGATTTATTGCGCTATCTGTAATAGCACCCGAGATATCACCAGATATATATTGAATTTTCCCCTGACCCTGAGTGTCCGGCCCCATGAGACGGTGGTTTTCTCGGCCCCTGGTGGTCGGAGGTCGTTCCTGCTGGCCAGATTCATTCGCCTGGGCCTACTAAAGACAATGCACTTTGGTTTATTGCGCTATCTGTAATAGCACCCGAGATATCACCACATATATATTGGATTTTTCCCTGACCCTGAGTGTCCGGCTCCATGAGACGGTGATTTTCTCGGCCCCTGGTGGACCGAGGTCCTTCCCGCTGCACAGATTCATTCGCCTGGGCGTCCTACAGACAATGCACTTTGATTTAGTGCGCTATCTCTAATAGCACCCGAGATATCACCAGATATATATTGGATTTTTCCCTGACCCTGAGTGTCCGGCGCCATGAGACGGTGGTTTTCTTGGCCCCTGGTGGTCCGAGGTCGTTCCCGCTGGCCAGATTCATTCGCCTGGGCCTCCTACAGACAATGCACTTTGATTTATTGCGCTATCTGTAATAGCACCCGAGATATCACCAGATATATATTGAATTTTCCCCTGACCCTGAGTGTCCGGCCCCATGAGACTGTGGTTTTCCCGGCCCCTGGTGGTCCGAGGTCGTTCCCGCTGCACAGATTCATGCGGCAGGGCCTTCTACAGACAATGCACTTTGATTTGTTGGGCTATCTGTAATAGCTACCGAGATATCACCAGATATATATTGGATTTTCCCCTGACCCTGAGTGTCCGGCCCCATGAGACGGTGGTTTTCTTGGCCCCTGGTGGTCCGAGGTCGTTCCCGCTGGCCAGATTCATTCGCCTGGGCCTCCTACAGACAATGCACTTTGATTTATTGCGCTATCTGTAATAGCACCCGAGATATCACCAGATATATATTGAATTTTCCCCTGACCCTGAGTGTCCGGCCCCATGAGACGGTGGTTTTCTCGGCCCCTGGTGGTCGGAGGTCGTTCCTGCTGGCCAGATTCATTCGCCTGGGCCTACTAAAGACAATGCACTTTGGTTTATTGCGCTATCTGTAATAGCACCCGAGATATCACCACATATATATTGGATTTTTCCCTGACCCTGAGTGTCCGGCTCCATGAGACTGTGGTTTTCTCGGCCCCTGGTGGTCCGAGGTCGTTTCCGCTGCACAGATTCATGCGCCAGGGCCTCCTACAGACAATGCACTTTGATTTATTGCGCTATCTCTAATAGCAGCCGAGATATCACCAGATATATATTGGATTTTCCCCTGACCTTGAGTGTCCGGCCCCATGAGACTGTGGTTTTCTCGGCCCCTGGTGGTCCGAGGTCGTTTCCGCTGCACAGATTCATGCGCCAGGGCCTCCTACAGACAATGCACTTTGATTTATTGCGCTATCTGTAATAGCACCCGAGATATCACCAGATATATGCTGCATTTTTACATGACCTTGGGTGACGGATTCCGAATATCACCAATTTTCTCGGCCCCTGGTGGTCCGAGGTCGTTCGCGCTGCACAGATACATGCGCCAGGGCCTCCTACAGACAATGCACTTTGATTTATTGCGCTATCTGTAATAGCACCCGAGATATCACCAGATATATGCTGCATTTTTACATGACCTTGGGTGACGGATTCCGAATATCACTAATTTTCTCGGCCCCTGGTGGTCCGAGGTCGTTCCTGCAGCACAGATTCATTCGACAGGGCCTCCTACAGACAATGCACTTCGATTTATTGCGGTATCTCTAATAGCACCCTAGATATCACCAGATATATATTGGGTTTTTCCCTGACCCTTACAGTCCGGCCCCATGAGACGGTGATTTTCTCGGCCCCTGGTGGTCCGAGGTCGTTCCCGCTGCACAGAATCATGCGCCAGGGCTTCCTGCAGACAGTGCACTTTGGTTTATTGCGCTATCTCTAATAGCACCCGAGATATCACCAGATATATATTGGATTGTTCCCTGACGCTGAGTGTCCGGCCCCATGAGACTGTGGTTTTCTCGGCCCCTGGTGGTCCGAGGTCTTTCCCGCTGCACAGATTCATGCGCCAGGGCCTCCTTCAGACAATGCACTTTGATTTATTGCGCTATCTGTAATAGCACCCGAGATATCACCAGATATATGCTGCATTTTTACATGACCTTGGGTGACGGATTCCGAATATCACTAATTATCTCGGCCCCTGGTGGTCCGAGGTCGTTCCCGCTGCACAGATACATGCGCCAGGGCCTCCTACAGACAATGCACTTTGATTTATTGCGCTATCTGTAATAGCACCCGAGATATCACCAGATATATGCTGCATTTTTACATGACCTTGGGTGACGGATTCCGAATATCACTAATTTTCTCGGCCCCTGGTGGTCCGAGGTCGTTCCTGCTGCACAGATTCAGTCGCCAGGGCCTCCTACAGACAATGCACTTGGATTTATTGCGGTATCTCTAATAGCACCCTAGATATCACCAGATATATATTGGGTTTTTCCCTGACCCTTACAGTCCGGCCCCATGAGACGGTGATTTTCTCGGCCCCTGGTGGTCCGAGGTCGATCCCGCTGCACAGATTCAGGCGCCAGGGCCCACTGCAGATAATTCACTTTGGTTTAGTGGGCTATCTGTAATAGCACCCGAAATATCACCAGATATATATTGGATTGTTCCCTGACCCTGAGTGTCCGACCCCATGAGACGGTGGTTTTCTCGGCCCCTGGTGTTCCGAGGTCGTTCCCGCTGCACAGATTCATGCGCCAGGGCCTCCGGCAGACAATGCACTTTGATTTATTGCGCTATCTCTAATAGCACACGAGATATCACCAGATATATATTGGATTTTTCCCTGACCCTGTCTTTCCGGCTCCATGAGACGGTGATTTCCTCGGCCCCTGGTGGTCCGAGGTCGATCCCGCTGCACAGATTCATGCGCCAGGGCCTCCTACAGGCAATGCACTTTGATTTATTGCGCTATCTTTAATAGCACCCGAGATATCACCAGATATATATTGGATTTTTCCTTGACCCTGACAGTCCGGCCCCATGTGTCGATGGTTTACTCGGTCCCTCGTGGTCCGAGGTCGATCCGGCTGAACAGATTCATGCGCCAAGGCTTCCTGCAGGCAATTCACTTTGGTTTATTGCGCGATCTGTAATAGCACCCGAGATATCAAAAGATATATGCTGGATTTTTACATGACCTTGGGTGACGGATTCCGAATATCTGTAATTTTCTCGGCCCCTGGTGGTCCGAGGTAGTTCCTGCTGCACAGATTCATTCGCCAGTGCCTCCTACAGACAATGCGCTTTGATTTATTGCGCTATCTCTAATAGCACCCGAGATATCACCAGATATATATTGGATTTTTCCCTGACCCTGCCAGTCCGACCCCATGAGAAAGTGATTTTCTCGGCCCCTGGTGGTCCGAATTCGATCCCGCTGCACAGATTCATGCGCCAGGGCCTCCTACAGACAATGCACTTTGCTTTATTGCGCTATCAGTAATAGCACCCGAGGTATCACCAGATATATATTGGATTTTCCCCTGACACTGAGTGTCCGGCCCCATGAGACGGTGGTTTTCTCGGCCCCTGGTTGTCCGATGTCGATCCCGCTGCACAGACTCATGCGCCAGGGCCTCCTATAGATAATTCACTTTGGTTTATTGCGCTACCTCTAATAGCACCCGTGATATCAAAAGATATATATTGGATTTTTCCTTGACCCTGACAGTCCTGCCCCATGTGTCGATGTTTTTCTCGGTCCCTGGTGGTCCTAGGTCGTTCTCGCTGCACAGATTCATGCGCCAGGGCCTCCTATAGATAATTCACTTTGGTTTATTGCGCTATCTCTAATAGCACCCGAGATATCACCAGATATATATAGGATTTTTCCCTGACCCTGACAGTCAGGCCCCATGAGACGGTGACTTTCTCGGCCCCTGGTGGTCCGAGGTCGATCCCGCTGCACAGATGCATGCGCCAGGGCCTCCTGCAAATAATTCACTTTGGTTTATTGCGCTATCTCTAATAGCACCCGTGATTTCACCAGATATATATTTGATTTTTCCCTGACCCTGAGTGTCCGGCGCCATGAGACGGTGGTTTTCTTGGCCCCTGGTGGTCCGAGGTCGTTCCCGCTGGCCAGATTCATTCGCCTGGGCCTCCTACAGACAATGCACTTTGATTTATTGCGCTATCTGTAATAGCACCCGAGATATCACCAGATATATATTGAATTTTCCCCTGACCCTGAGTGTCCGGCCCCATGAGACTGTGGTTTTCCCGGCCCCTGGTGGTCCGAGGTCGTTCCCGCTGCACAGATTCATGCGGCAGGGCCTCCTACAGACAATGCACTTTGATTTGTTGGGCTATCTGTAATAGCTACCGAGATATCACCAGATATATATTGGATTTTCCCCTGACCCTGAGTGTCCGGCCCCATGAGACGGTGGTTGTCTTGGCCCCTGGTGGTCCGAGGTCGTTCCCGCTGGCCAGATTCATTCGCCTGGGCCTCCTACAGACAATGCACTTTGATTTATTGCGCTATCTGTAATAGCACCCGAGATATCACCAGATATATATTGAATTTTCCCCTGACCCTGAGTGTCCGGCCCCATGAGACGGTGGTTTTCTCGGCCCCTGGTGGTCGGAGGTCGTTCCTGCTGGCCAGATTCATTCGCCTGGGCCTACTAAAGACAATGCACTTTGGTTTATTGCGCTATCTGTAATAGCACCCGAGATATCACCACATATATATTGGATTTTTCCCTGACCCTGAGTGTCCGGCTCCATGAGACGGTGATTTTCTCGGCCCCTGGTGGACCGAGGTCCTTCCCGCTGCACAGATTCATTCGCCTGGGCGTCCTACAGACAATGCACTTTGATTTAGTGCGCTATCTCTAATAGCACCCGAGATATCACCAGATATATATTGGATTTTTCCCTGACCCTGAGTGTCCGGCGCCATGAGACGGTGGTTTTCTTGGCCCCTGGTGGTCCGAGGTCGTTCCCGCTGGCCAGATTCATTCGCCTGGGCCTCCTACAGACAATGCACTTTGATTTATTGCGCTATCTGTAATAGCACCCGAGATATCACCAGATATATATTGAATTTTCCCCTGACCCTGAGTGTCCGGCCCCATGAGACTGTGGTTTTCCCGGCCCCTGGTGGTCCGAGGTCGTTCCCGCTGCACAGATTCATGCGGCAGGGCCTTCTACAGACAATGCACTTTGATTTGTTGGGCTATCTGTAATAGCTACCGAGATATCACCAGATATATATTGGATTTTCCCCTGACCCTGAGTGTCCGGCCCCATGAGACGGTGGTTTTCTTGGCCCCTGGTGGTCCGAGGTCGTTCCCGCTGGCCAGATTCATTCGCCTGGGCCTCCTACAGACAATGCACTTTGATTTATTGCGCTATCTGTAATAGCACCCGAGATATCACCAGATATATATTGAATTTTCCCCTGACCCTGAGTGTCCGGCCCCATGAGACGGTGGTTTTCTCGGCCCCTGGTGGTCGGAGGTCGTTCCTGCTGGCCAGATTCATTCGCCTGGGCCTACTAAAGACAATGCACTTTGGTTTATTGCGCTATCTGTAATAGCACCCGAGATATCACCACATATATATTGGATTTTTCCCTGACCCTGAGTGTCCGGCTCCATGAGACGGTGATTTTCTCGGCCCCTGGTGGACCGAGGTCCTTCCCGCTGCACAGATTCATTCGCCTGGGCGTCCTACAGACAATGCACTTTGATTTAGTGCGCTATCTCTAATAGCACCCGAGATATCACCAGATATATATTGGATTTTTCCCTGACCCTGAGTGACCGGCGCCATGAGACGGTGGTTTTCTTGGCCCCTGGTGGTCCGAGGTCGTTCCCGCTGCACAGATGCATGCGCCAGGGCCTCCTGCAGATAATTCGCTTTGGTTTATTGCGCTGTCTCTAATAGCACCCGAGATATCACCAGATATATATTGGATTTTCCCCTGACCCTGAGTGTCCGGCCCCGTGAGTCGGTGGTTTTCTCGGCCCCTGGTGGTCCTAGGTCGTTCCCGCTGCCCAGATTCATGCGCCAGGGCCTCCTACAGACAATGCACTTTGATTTATTGCGCTATCTGTAATAGCACCCGAGATATCACCAGATATATATTTGATATTTCCCGCACCCTGAGTGTCCAGCCCCATGAGACGGTGGTTTTCTCGGCCCCTGGTGGACCGAGGTCGTTCTCGCTGCACAGATTCATGCGCCAGGGCCTCCTGCAGATAATTCACTTTGATTTATTTCCCTATCTGTAATAGGACCCGAGATATCACCAGATATATATTGGATTTTCCCCAGAACCTGAGTGTCCGGCCGCATGAGACTGTAGTTTTCTCGGCCCCTGGTGGTCCGAGGTCGTTCCCGCTGAACAGATTCATGCGCCAGGGCCTCCTACAGACAATGCACTTTGATTTATTGCGCTATCTCTAATAGCACCCGAGATATCACCACATATATATTGGATTTTTCCCTGACCCAGAGTGTCCGGCCCCATGAGACGGTGGTTTTCTCGGCCCCTGGTGGTCCGAGGTCGTTCCCGCTTCACAGATTCATGCGCCAGGGCCTCCTACAGACAATGCACTTTGGTTTATTGCGCTGTCTCTAATAGCACCCGAGATATCACCAGATATATATTGGATTTTCCCCTGACCCTGAGTGTCCGGCCCCGTGAGTCAGTGGTTTTCTCGGCCCCTGGTGGTCCTAGGTCGTTCCCGCTGCCCAGATTCATGCGCCAGGGCCTCCTACAGACAATGCACTTTGATTTATTGCGCTATCTGTAATAGCACCCGAGATATCACCAGATATATATTGGATATTTCCCGCACCCTGAGTGTCCAGCCCCATGAGACGGTGGTTTTCTCGGCCCCTGGTGGACCGAGGTCGTTCCCGCTGCACAGATTCATGCGCCAGGGCCTCCTGCAGATAATTCACTTTGATTTATTTCCCTATCTGTAATAGGACCCGAGATATCACCAGATATATATTGGATTTTCCCCAGACCCTGAGTGTCCGGCCATATGAGACTGTAGTTTTCCCGGCCCCTGGTGGTCCGAGGTCGTTCCCGCTGAACAGATTCATGCGCCAGGGCCTCCTACAGACAATGCACTTTGATTTATTGCGCTATCTCTAATAGCACCCGAGATATCACCACATATATATTGGATTTTTCCCTGACCCAGAGTGTCCGGCCCCATGAGACGGTGGTTTTCTCGGCCCCTGGTGGTCCGAGGTCGTTCCCGCTTCACAGATTCATGCGCCAGGGCCTCCTACAGACAATGCACTTTGATTTATTGCGCTATCTGTAATAGCACCCGAGATATCACCAGATATATATTGGATATTTCCCTCACCCTGAGTGTCCAGCCCCTTCAGACGGTGGTTTTCTCGGCCCCTGGTGGACCGAGGTCGTTCCCGCTGCACAGATTCATGCGCCAGGGCCTCCTACAGACAATGCACTTTGATTTATTGCGCTATCTGTAATAACACCCGAGATATCACCAGATATATATTGGATTTTTCACTGACCCTGAGTGGCCGGCCCCGTGAGACGGTGGTTTTCTCGGCCCCTGGTGGTCCGAGGTCGTTCCCGCTGCACAGATTCGTGCGCCAGGGCCTCCTACAGACAATGCACTTTGATTTATTGCGCTATCTGTAATAGCACCCGAGATATCACCAGATATATATTGGATTTTTCAATGACCCAGAGTGTCCGGCCCCATGAGACGGTGGTTTTCTCGGCCCCTGGCGGTCCGAGGTCGTTCCCGCTGCACAGATGCATGCGCCAGGGCCTCCTGCAGATAGTTCACTTTGGTTTATTGCGCTATCTCTAATAGCACCCGAGATATCACCAGATATATATTGGATTTTCCCCTGACCCTGAGTGTCCGGCCCCATGAGACTGTGGTTTTCTCTGCCCCTGGTTGTCCGAGGTCGTTCCCGCTGCACAGATTCATGCGCCAGGGCCTCCTGCAGATAAGTCCCTTTGGCTTATTGCGCTATCTCTAATAGCACCCGAGATATCACCAGATATATATTGGATTTTCCCCTGACCCTGAGTGTCCGGCCCCATGAGACGGTGGTTTTCTCGGCCCCTGGTGGTCCGAGGTCGTTCCCGCTGCACAGATGCATGCGCCAGGGCCTCCTGCAGATAAGTCCCTTTGGCTTATTGCGCTATCTCTAATAGCACCCGAGATATCACCAGATATATATTGGATTTTCCCCTGACTCTGAGTGTCCGGCCCCATGAGACGGTGGTTTTCTCGGCCCCTGGTGGTCCGAGGTCGTTCCCGCTTCCCAGATTCATGCGCCAGGGCCTCCTCCAGACAATGCACTTTGATTTATTGCGCTATCTGTAATAGCACCCGACATATCACCAGATATATATTGGATTTTTCCCTGACCCTGAGTGTCCGGCCCCATGAGACGGTGGATGTCTCGGCCCCTGGTGGTCCGAGGTCGTTCCCGCTGCACAGATTCATGCGCCAGGGCCTCCTACAGACAATGCACTTTGATTTATTGCGCTATCTGTAATAGCACCCGAGATATCACCAGATATATATTGGATTTTTCACTGACCCTAAGTGTCCGGCCCCTCGGGACGGTGGTTTTCTCGGCCCCTGGTGGTCCGAGGTCGTTCCCGCTGCACAGATTCATGCGCCAGGTCCTCCTGCAGATAACTCACTTTGGTTTATTGCGCTATCTCTAATAGCACCCGAGATATCACCAGATATATATTGGATTTTCCCCTGACCCTGATTGTCCGGCCCCATGAGACTGTGGTTTTCTCGGCCCCTGGTCGTCCGAGGTCGTTCCAGCTGCACAGATTCATGCGCCAGGGCCTCCTGCAGATAATTCCCTTTGGCTTATTGCGCTATCTCTAATAGCACGCGAGATATCACCACATATATATTGGATTTTTCCCTGACCCAGAGTGTCCGGCCCCATGAGACGGTGGTTTTCTCGGCCCCTGGTGGTCCGAGGTCGTTCCCGCTGCACAGATTCATGCGCCAGGGCCTCCTACAGACAATGCACTTTGATTTATTGCGCTATCTGTAATAGCACCCGAGATATCACCACATATATATTGGATTTTTCCCTGACCCAGATTGTCCGGCCCCATGAGACGGTTGTTTTCTCTGCCCCTGGTGGTCCGAGGTCGTTCCCGCTGCACAGATTCATGCGCCAGGGCCTCCTGCAGATAAGTCCCTTTGGCTTATTGCGCTATCTCTAATAGCACCCGAGATATCACCAGATATATATTGGATTTTCCCCTGACCCTGAGTGTCCGGCCCCATGAGACGGTGGTTTTCTCGGCCACTGGTGGTCCGAGGTCGTTCCCGCTGCACAGATGCATGCGCCAGGGCCTCCTGCAGTTAAGTCCCTTTGGCTTATTGCGCTATCTCTAATAGCACCCGAGATATCACCAGATATATATTGGATTTTCCCCTGACTCTGAGTGTCCGGCCCCATGAGACGGTGGTTTTCTCGGCCCCTGGTGGTCCGAGGTCGTTCCCGCTTCCCAGATTCATGCGCCAGGGCCTCCTCCAGACAATGCACTTTGATTTATTGCGCTATCTGTAATAGCACCCGACATATCACCAGATATATATTGGATTTTTCCCTGACCCTGAGTGTCCGGCCCCATGAGACGGTGGATGTCTCGGCCCCTGGTGGTCCGAGGTCGTTCCCGCTGCACAGATTCATGCGCCAGGGCCTCCTGCAGATAATTCACTTTGGTTTATTGCGCTATCTCTAATAGCACCCAAGACATCACCAGATATATATTGGATTTTTATCTGACCCTGAGTGTCCGGCCCCATGAGACTGTGGTTTTCTCGGCCCCTGGTGGTCCGAGGTCGTTCCCGTTGCACAGATTCATGAGCCAGGGCCTCCTGCAGATAATTCACTTTGGTTTATTGCGCTATCTCTAATAGCACCCGAGATATCACCAGATATATATTGGATTTTCCCCTGACCCTGAGTGTCCGGCCCCATGAGACTGTGGTTTTCTCGGCCCCTGGTGGTCCGAGGTCGTTCCCGCTGCACAGATTCATGCGCCAGGGCCTCCTACAGACAATGCGATTGATTTATTGCGCTATCTGTAATAGCACCCGAGATATCACCAGATATATATTGGATTTTCCCCTGACCCTGAGTGTCCGGCCCCATGAGACTGTGGTTTTCTCGGCCCCTGGTGGTCCGAGGTCGTTCCCGTTGCACAGATTCATGCGTCAGGGCCTCCTGCAGATAATTCACTTTGGTTTATTGCGCTATCACTAATAGCACCCGAGACATCACCAGATATATATTGGATTTTCCCCTGACCCTGAGTGTCCGGCCCCATGAGATGGTGGTTTTCTCGGCCCCTGGTGGTCCGAGGTCGTTCCCGCTTCCCAGATTCATGCGCCAGGGCCTCCTACAGACAATGCACTTTGATTTATTGCGCTATCTGTAATAGCACCCTAGATATCACCAGATATATATTGGGTTTTGCCCTGACCCTTACAGTCCGGCCCCATGAGACGGTGATTTTCTCGGCCCCTGGTGGTCCGAGGTCGTTCCCGCTGCACAGAATCATGCGCCAGGGCTTCCTGCAGACAATTCACTTTGGTTTATTGCGCTATCACTAATAGCACCCGAGATATCACCAGATATATATTGGATTTTTCACTGACCCTGAGTGTCCGGCCCCATGAGACTGTGGTTTTCTCGGCCCCTGGTGGTCCGAGGTCGTTTCCGCTGCACAGATTCATGCGCCAGGGCCTCCTACAGACAATGCACTTTGATTTATTGCGCTATCTGTAATAGCACCCGAGATATCACCAGATATATGCTGCATTTTTACATGACCTTGGGTGACGGATTCCGAATATCACTAATTTTCTCGGCCCCTGGTGGGCCGAGGTCGTTCCTGCAGCACAGATTCATTCGACAGGGCCTCCTACAGACAATGCACTTCGATTTATTGCGGTATCTCTAATAGCACCCTAGATATCACCAGATATATATTGGGTTTTTCCCTGACCTTTACAGTCCGGCCACATGAGACGGTGATTTTCTCGGCCCCTGGTGTTCCGAGGTCGTTCCCGCTGCACAGAATCATGCGCCAGGGCTTCCTGCAGACAATGCACTTTGGTTTATTGCGCTATCTCTAATAGCACCCGAGATATCACCAGATATATATTGGATTTTCCCCTGACCCTGAGTGTCCGGCCCCATGAGATTGTGGTTTTCTCGGCCCCTGGTGGTCCGAGGTCGTTCCCGTTGCACAGATTCATGCGCCAGGGCCTCCTGCAGATAATTCACTTTGGTTTATTGCGCTATCTCTAATAGCAGCCGAGATATCACCAGATATATATTGGATTTTCCCCTGACCTTGAGTGTCCGGCCCCATGAGACTGTGGTTTTCTCGGCCCCTGGTGGTCCGAGGTCGTTTCCGCTGCACAGATTCATGCGCCAGGGCCTCCTACAGACAATGCACTTTGATTTATTGCGCTATCTGTAATAGCACCCGAGATATCACCAGATATATGCTGCATTTTTACATGACCTTGGGTGACGGATTCCGAATATCACCAATTTTCTCGGCCCCTGGTGGTCCGAGGTCGTTCGCGCTGCACAGATACATGCGCCAGGGCCTCCTACAGACAATGCACTTTGATTTATTGCGCTATCTGTAATAGCACCCGAGATATCACCAGATATATGCTGCATTTTTACATGACCTTGGGTGACGGATTCCGAATATCACTAATTTTCTCGGCCCCTGGTGGTCCGAGGTCGTTCCTGCAGCACAGATTCATTCGACAGGGCCTCCTACAGACAATGCACTTCGATTTATTGCGGTATCTCTAATAGCACCCTAGATATCACCAGATATATATTGGGTTTTTCCCTGACCCTTACAGTCCGGCCCCATGAGACGGTGATTTTCTCGGCCCCTGGTGGTCCGAGGTCGTTCCCGCTGCACAGAATCATGCGCCAGGGCTTCCTGCAGACAGTGCACTTTGGTTTATTGCGCTATCTCTAATAGCACCCGAGATATCACCAGATATATATTGGATTGTTCCCTGACGCTGAGTGTCCGGCCCCATGAGACTGTGGTTTTCTCGGCCCCTGGTGGTCCGAGGTCTTTCCCGCTGCACAGATTCATGCGCCAGGGCCTCCTTCAGACAATGCACTTTGATTTATTGCGCTATCTGTAATAGCACCCGAGATATCACCAGATATATGCTGCATTTTTACATGACCTTGGGTGACGGATTCCGAATATCACTAATTATCTCGGCCCCTGGTGGTCCGAGGTCGTTCCCGCTGCACAGATACATGCGCCAGGGCCTCCTACAGACAATGCACTTTGATTTATTGCGCTATCTGTAATAGCACCCGAGATATCACCAGATATATGCTGCATTTTTACATGACCTTGGGTGACGGATTCCGAATATCACTAATTTTCTCGGCCCCTGGTGGTCCGAGGTCGTTCCTGCTGCACAGATTCAGTCGCCAGGGCCTCCTACAGACAATGCACTTGGATTTATTGCGGTATCTCTAATAGCACCCTAGATATCACCAGATATATATTGGGTTTTTCCCTGACCCTTACAGTCCGGCCCCATGAGACGGTGATTTTCTCGGCCCCTGGTGTTCCGAGGTCGTTCCCGTTGCACAGATTCATGCGCCAGGGCCTCCTGCAGATAATTGACTGTGGTTTATTGCGCTATCTCTAATAGCACCCGAGATATAACCAGATATATATTGGATTTTCCCCTGACCTTGAGTGTCCGGCCCCATGAGACTGTGGTTTTCTCGGCCCCTGGTGGTCCGAGGTCGTTTCCGCTGCACAGATTCTTGCGCCAGGGCCTCCTACAGACAATGCACTTTGATTTATTGCGCTATCTGTAATAGCACCCGAGATATCACCAGATATATGCTGCATTTTTACATGACCTTGGGTGACGGATTCCGAATATCACCAATTTTCTCGGCCCCTGGTGGTCCGAGGTCGTTCCCGCTGCACAGATACATGCGCCAGGGCCTCCTACAGACAATGCACTTTGATTTATTGCGCTATCTGTAATAGAACCCGAGATAACACCAGATATTTATTGCATTTTCCCCAGACCCTGAGTGTCCGGCCGCATGAGACTGTAGTTTTCTCGGCCCCTGGTGGTCCGAGGTCGTTCCCGCTGCACAGATTCATGCGCCAGGGCCTCCTGCAGATAATTCACTTTGGTTTATTTCGCTATCTGTAATAGGACCCGAGATATCACCAGATATATATTGGATTTTCCCCAGACCCTGAGTGTCCGGCCGCATGAGACTGTAGTTTTCTCGGCCCCTGGTGGTCCGAGGTCGTTCCCGCTGCACAGATTCATGCGCCAGGGCCTCCTACAGACAATGCACTTTGATTTATTGCGGTATCTCTAATAGCACCCGAGATATCACCACATATATATTGGATTTTTCCCTGACCCAGAGTGTCCGGCCCCATGAGACTGTGGTTTTCTCGGCCCCTGGTAGTCCGAGGTCGTTCCCGTTGCACAGATTCATGCGCCAGCGCCTCCTGCAGATAATTCACTTTGGTTTATTGCGCTATCTCTAATAGCACCCGAGATATCACCAGATATATATTGGATTTTGCCCTGACGCTGAGTGTCCGGCCCCATGAGACTGTGGTTTTCTCGGCTCCTGGTGGTCCGAGGTCGTTCCCGTTGCACAGATTCATGCGCCAGGGCCTCCTGCAGATAATTCACTTTGGTTTATTGCGCTATCTCTAATAGCACCCGAGATATCACCAGATATATATTGGATTTTCCCCTCACCCTGAGTGTCCGGCCCCATGGGACTGTGGTTTTCTCGGCCCCTGGTGGTCCGAGGTCGTTCCCGCTGCACAGATTCATGCGCCAGGGCCTCCTGCAGATAATTCACTTTGATTTATTGCGCTATCTGTAATAGCACCCGAGATATCACCAGATATATATTGGATTTTTCCCTGACCCTGAGTGTCCGGCCCCATGAGACTGCGGTTTTCTCGGCCCCTGGTGGACCGAGGTCGTTCCCGCTGCACAGATTCATTCGCCAGGGCCTCCTGCAGATAATTCACTTTGATTTATTTCCCTATCTGTAATAGGACCCGATATATCACCAGATATATATTGGATTTTCCCCAGACCCTGAGTGTCCGGCCGCATGAGACTGTAGTTTTCTCGGCCCCTGGTGGTCCGAGGTCGTTCCCGCTGCACAGATTCATGCGCCAGGGCCTCCTGCAGATAATTCACTTTCGGTTATTGCGCTATCTCTAATAGCACCCGAGATATCACCTGATATATATTGGATTTTTCCCTTACCCTGAGTGTCCGGCCCCATGAGACGGTGGTTTTCCCGGCCCCTGGTGGTCCTAGGTCGTTCCCGCTGCACAGATTCATGCGCCAGGGCCTCCTACAGACAATGCTCTTTGATTTATTGCGCTATCTCTAACAGCACCCAAGATATCACCAGATATATATTGGATTTTTCCCTGACCCTGAGTGTCCGGCCCCATGAGACGGTGGTCTTCTCGGCCCCTGGTGATCCGAGGTCGTTCCCGCTGCCCAGATTCATGCGCCACGGCCTCCTACTGACAATGCACTTTGATTTATTGCGCTATCTGTAATAGCACCCAAGATATCACCAGATATATATAGGATTTTCCCTGACCCTGACTGTCCGGCCCCATGAGACGGTGATTTTCTCGGCCCCTACGGGTCCGACGTCGTTCCCGCTGCACAGATTCATGCGCCAGGGCCTCCTACAGACAATGCACTTTGATTTATTGCGCTATCTCTAATAGCACCCGAGATATCACCAGATGTATATTGGATTTTCCCCTGACCCTGAGTGTCCGGCCCCATGAGACTGTGGTTTTTTCGGACCCTGGTGGTCCGAGGTCGTTCCCGCTGCACAGATTCAGGCGCCAGGGCCTCCTGCAGATAACTCACTTTGGTTTATTGCGCTATCTCTAATAGCACCCGAGATATCACCAGATATATATTGGATTTTTCCCTGACCCTGAGTGTCCGGCCCCATGAGACGGTGGTTTTCTCGGCTCCTGGTGGTCCGAGGTCGTTCCCGCTGCACAGATTCATGCGCCAGGGCCTCCTGCAGATAATTCACTTTCGTTTATTGCGCTATCTCTAATAGCACCAGAGATATCACCAGATATATTTTGGATTTTCCCCTGACTCTGAGTGTCCGGCCCCATGAGACGGTGGTTTTCTCGGCCCCTGGTGGTCCGAGGTCGTTCCCGCTTCCCAGATTCATGCGCCAGGGCCTCCTGCAGATAATTCACATTGGTTTATTGCGCTACCTCTAATAGCACCCGAGATATCACCAGATATATATTGGATTTTCCCCTGACTCTGGGTGTCCGGCCCCATGAAACGGTGGTTTTCTCGGCCCCTGGTGGTCCGAGGTCGTTCCCGCTGCACTGATTCATGCGCCAGGGCCTCCTGCAGATAATTCACTTTCGTTTATTGCGCTATCTCTAATAGCACCCGAAATATCACCAGATATATATTGGATTTTCCCCTGACCCTGAGTATCCGGCCCCATGAGACGGTGGTTTTCTCGGCCCCTGGTGGTTCGAGGTCGTTCCCGCTGCACAGATTCATGCGCCAGGGCCTCCTACAGACAATGCACTTTGATTTATTGCGCTATCTCTAATAGCACCCGAGATATCACCAGATGTATATTGGATTTTCCCCTGACCCTGAGTGTCCGGCCCCATGAGACTGTGGTTTTTTCGGACCCTGGTGGTCCGAGGTCGTTCCCGCTGCACAGATTCAGGCGCCAGGGCCTCCTGCAGATAACTCACTTTGGTTTATTGCGCTATCTCTAATAGCACCCGAGATATCACCAGATGTATATTGGATTTTCCCCTGACCCTGAGTGTCCGGCCCCATGAGACTGTGGTTTTTTCGGACCCTGGTGGTCCGAGGTCGTTCCCGCTGCACAGATTCAGGCGCCAGGGCCTCCTGCAGATAACTCACTTTGGTTTATTGCGCTATCTCTAATAGCACCCGAGATATCACCAGATATATATTGGATTTTTCCCTGACCCTGAGTGTCCGGCCCCATGAGACGGTGGTTTTCTCGGCTCCTGGTGGTCCGAGGTCGTTCCCGCTGCACAGATTCATGCGCCAGGGCCTCCTGCAGATAATTCACTTTCGTTTATTGCGCTATCTCTAATAGCACCAGAGATATCACCAGATATATTTTGGATTTTCCCCTGACTCTGAGTGTCCGGCCCCATGAGACGGTGGTTTTCTCGGCCCCTGGTGGTCCGAGGTCGTTCCCGCTTCCCAGATTCATGCGCCAGGGCCTCCTGCAGATAATTCACATTGGTTTATTGCGCTACCTCTAATAGCACCCGAGATATCACCAGATATATATTGGATTTTCCCCTGACTCTGGGTGTCCGGCCGCATGAGACTGTGGTTTTCTCGGCCCCTGGTGGTCCGAGGTCGTTCCCGCTGCACAGATTCATGCGCCAGGGCCTCCTACAGACAATGCACTTTGATTTATTGCGCTATCTGTAATAGCACCCGAGATATCACCACATATATATTGGATTTTTCCCTGACCCAGAGTGTCCGGCCCCATGAGACGGTGGTTTTCTCGGCCCCTGGTGGTCCGAGGTCGTTCCCGCTGCACAGATTCAGGCGCCAGGGCCTCCTGCAGATAACTCACTTTGGTTTATTGCGCTATCTCTAATAGCACCCGAGATATCACCAGATATATATTGGATTTTTGCCTGACCCTGAGTTCTCGGCCCCATGTGACTGTGGTTTTCTCGGCACCTGGTGGTCCGAGGTAGTTCCCGTTGCACAGATTCATGCGTCAGGGCCTCCTGCAGATAATTCACTTTGGTTTATTGCGCTATCACTAATAGCACCCGAGATATCACCAGATATATATTGGATTTTCCCCTGACCCTGAGTGTCCGGCCCCATGAGACGGTGGTTTTCTCGGCCCCTGGTGGTCCGAGGTCGTTCCCGCTGCACAGATTCATGCGCCAGGGCCTCCTACAGACAATGCACTTTGATTTATTTCGCTATCTGTAATAGGAACCGAGATATCACCAGATATATATTGGATTTTCCCCAGACCCTGAGTGTCCGGCCGCATGAGACTGTAGTTTTCTCGGCCCCTGGTGGTCCGAGGTCGTTCCCGCTGCACAGATTCATGCGCCAGGGCCTCCTACAGACAATGCACTTTGATTTATTGCGCTATCTGTAATAGCACCCGCGATATCACCAGATAAATATTGGATATTTCCCTCACCCTGAGTGTCCAGCCCCATGAGACGGTGGTTTTCTCGGCCCCTGGTGGACCGAGGTCGTTCCCGCTGCACAGATTCATGCGCCAGGGCATCCTGCAGATAATTCACTTTGATTTATTTCCTTATCTGTAATAGGACCCGAGATATCACCAGATATATATTGGATTTTCCACAGACCCTGAGTGTCCGGCCGCATGAGACTGTAGTTTTCTCGGCCCCTGGTGGTCCGAGGTCGTTCCCGCTGCACAGATTCATGCGCCAGGGCCTCCTACAGACAATGCACTTTGATTTATTGCGCTATCTCTAATAGCACCCGAGATATCACCAGATGTATATTGGATTTTCCCCTGACCCTGAGTGTCCGGCCCCATGAGACTGTGGTTTTTTCGGACCCTGGTGGTCCGAGGTCGTTCCCGCTGCACAGATTCAGGCGCCAGGGCCTCCTGCAGATAACTCACTTTGGTTTATTGCGCTATCTCTAATAGCACCCGAGATATCACCAGATATATATTGGATTTTTCCCTGACCCTGAGTGTCCGGCCCCATGAGACGGTGGTTTTCTCGGCTCCTGGTGGTCCGAGGTCGTTCCCGCTGCACAGATTCATGCGCCAGGGCCTCCTGCAGATAATTCACTTTCGTTTATTGCGCTATCTCTAATAGCACCAGAGATATCACCAGATATATTTTGAATTTTCCCCTGACACTGAGTGTCCGGCCCCATGAGACGGTGGTTTTCTCGGCCCCTGGTGGTCCGAGGTCGTTCCCGCTACCCAGATTCATGCGCCAGGGCCTCCTGCAGATAATTCACATTGGTTTATTGCGCTACCTCTAATAGCACCCGAGATATCACCAGATATATATTGGATTTTCCCCTGACTCTGGGTGTCCGGCCGCATGAGACTGTGGTTTTCTCGGCCCCTGGTGGTCCGAGGTCGTTCCCGCTGCACAGATTCATGCGCCAGGGCCTCCTGCAGATAATTCACTTTCGTTTATTGCGCTATCTCTAATAGCACCCGAAATATCACCAGATATATATTGGATTTTCCCCTGACCCTGAGTGTCCGGCCCCATGAGACGGTGGTTTTCTCGGCCCCTGGTGGTTCGAGGTCGTTCCCGCTGCACAGATTCATGCGCCAGGGCCTCCTACAGACAATGCACTTTGATTTATTGCGCTATCTCTAATAGCACCCGAGATATCACCAGATGTATATTGGATTTTCCCCTGACCCTGAGTGTCCGGCCCCATGAGACTGTGGTTTTTTCGGACCCTGGTGGTCCGAGGTCGTTCCCGCTGCACAGATTCAGGCGCCAGGGCCTCCTGCAGATAACTCACTTTGGTTTATTGCGCTATCTCTAATAGCACCCGAGATATCACCAGATGTATATTGGATTTTCCCCTGACCCTGAGTGTCCGGCCCCATGAGACTGTGGTTTTTTCGGACCCTGGTGGTCCGAGGTCGTTCCCGCTGCACAGATTCAGGCGCCAGGGCCTCCTGCAGATAACTCACTTTGGTTTATTGCGCTATCTCTAATAGCACCCGAGATATCACCAGATATATATTGGATTTTTCCCTGACCCTGAGTGTCCGGCCCCATGAGACGGTGGTTTTCTCGGCTCCTGGTGGTCCGAGGTCGTTCCCGCTGCACAGATTCATGCGCCAGGGCCTCCTGCAGATAATTCACTTTCGTTTATTGCGCTATCTCTAATAGCACCAGAGATATCACCAGATATATTTTGGATTTTCCCCTGACTCTGAGTGTCCGGCCCCATGAGACGGTGGTTTTCTCGGCCCCTGGTGGTCCGAGGTCGTTCCCGCTTCCCAGATTCATGCGCCAGGGCCTCCTGCAGATAATTCACATTGGTTTATTGCGCTACCTCTAATAGCACCCGAGATATCACCAGATATATATTGGATTTTCCCCTGACTCTGGGTGTCCGGCCGCATGAGACTGTGGTTTTCTCGGCCCCTGGTGGTCCGAGGTCGTTCCCGCTGCACAGATTCATGCGCCAGGGCCTCCTACAGACAATGCACTTTGATTTATTGCGCTATCTGTAATAGCACCCGAGATATCACCACATATATATTGGATTTTTCCCTGACCCAGAGTGTCCGGCCCCATGAGACGGTGGTTTTCTCGGCCCCTGGTGGTCCGAGGTCGTTCCCGCTTCACAGATTCATGCGCCAGGGCCTCCTACAGACAATGCACTTTGATTTATTGCGCTATCTCTAATAGCACCCGAGATATCACCAGATGTATATTGGATTTTCCCCTGACCCTGAGTGTCCGGCCCCATGAGACTGTGGTTTTTTCGGACCCTGGTGGTCCGAGGTCGTTCCCGCTGCACAGATTCAGGCGCCAGGGCCTCCTGCAGATAACTCACTTTGGTTTATTGCGCTATCTCTAATAGCACCCGAGATATCACCAGATATATATTGGATTTTTGCCTGACCCTGAGTTCTCGGCCCCATGTGACTGTGGTTTTCTCGGCACCTGGTGGTCCGAGGTAGTTCCCGTTGCACAGATTCATGCGTCAGGGCCTCCTGCAGATAATTCACTTTGGTTTATTGCGCTATCACTAATAGCACCCGAGATATCACCAGATATATATTGGATTTTCCCCTGACCCTGAGTGTCCGGCCCCATGAGACGGTGGTTTTCTCGGCCCCTGGTGGTCCGAGGTCGTTCCCGCTGCACAGATTCATGCGCCAGGGCCTCCTACAGACAATGCACTTTGATTTATTTCGCTATCTGTAATAGGAACCGAGATATCACCAGATATATATTGGATTTTCCCCAGACCCTGAGTGTCCGGCCGCATGAGACTGTAGTTTTCTCGGCCCCTGGTGGTCCGAGGTCGTTCCCGCTGCACAGATTCATGCGCCAGGGCCTCCTACAGACAATGCACTTTGATTTATTGCGCTATCTGTAATAGCACCCGCGATATCACCAGATAAATATTGGATATTTCCCTCACCCTGAGTGTCCAGCCCCATGAGACGGTGGTTTTCTCGGCCCCTGGTGGACCGAGGTCGTTCCCGCTGCACAGATTCATGCGCCAGGGCATCCTGCAGATAATTCACTTTGATTTATTTCCTTATCTGTAATAGGACCCGAGATATCACCAGATATATATTGGATTTTCCCCAGACCCTGAGTGTCCGGCCGCATGAGACTGTGGTTTTCTCGGCCCCTGGTGGTCCGAGGTCGTTCCCGCTGCACAGATTCATGCGCCAGGGCCTCCTACAGACAATGCACTTTGATTTATTGCGCTATCTGTAATAGCACCCGAGATATCACCACATATATATTGGATTTTTCCCTGACCCAGAGTGTCCGGCCCCATGAGACGGTGGTTTTCTCGGCCCCTGGTGGTCCGAGGTCGTTCCCGCTTCACAGATTCATGCGCCAGGGCCTCCTACAGACAATGCACTTTGATTTATTGCGCTATCTGTAATAGCACCCGAGATATCACCACATATATATTGGATTTTCCCCTGACCCTGAGTGTCCGGCCCCATGCGACGGTGATTTTCTCGGCCCCTGGTGGTCCGAGGTCGTTCCCGCTGCACCGAATCATGCGCCAGGGCTTCCGGGAGACAATGCACTTTGATTTATCGCGCTATCTGTAATAGCACCCGAGATATCACCAGATATATGCTGGTTTTTTGCATGACCTTGGGTGACGGATTCCGAATATCTGTAATTTTCTCGCCCCCTGGTGGTCCGAGGTCGTTCCTGCTGCACAGATTCATTCGCCAGTGCCTCCTACAAACATTGCACATTGATTTATTGCGCTGTCTCTAATAGCACCCGAGATATCACCAGATGTATATTGGATTTTTCCCTGTCCCTGAGTGTCCGGCACCATGAGTCTGTAGTTTTCTCGGCCCCTGGTGGTCCGAGGTCGTTTCCGCTGCACAGATTCATGCGCTAGGGCCTCCTGCAGACAATGCACTTTGATTTATTGCGCTATCTGTAATAGCACCCGAGATATCACCAGATATATATTTCATTTTTCCCTGACCCTGACAGTCCGGCCTCATGAGACGGTGATATTCTCGGCCCCTGGTGGTCCGAGGTCGATCCCGCTGCACAGATTCATGCGCCAGGGCCTCCTACAGACAATGCACTTTGATTTATTGCGCTGTCTGTAATAGCACCCGAGATATCACCAGATATATATTGAATTTTTCCCCGACCGTGAGTGTCCGGCCCCATGTGTCGGTGGTTTTCTCGGCCCCTGGTGGTCCGAGGTCGATCCCGCTGCACAGATTCATGCGCCAGAGCCCCCTGCAGATAATTCACTTTGATTTATTGCGCTATCTCTAATAGCACCCGAGATATCACCAGATATACTATATATTGGATTTTTCCCTGACCCTGAGTGTCCGGCCCCATGAGACGGTGATTTTCTCGGTCCCTCGTGGCACGAGGTCGACCCCGCTGCACAGATTCATGCGCCAGGTTTCCCTGCAAATTATTTACTTTGATTTATTGCGCTATCTGTAATAGCACCCGAGATATCACCAGATACATATTTCATTTTTCCCTGACCCTGACAGCCCGGCCTCATGAGACGGTGATTTTCTCGGCCCCTGCTGGTCCGAGGTCGTTCCCGCTGCACAGATTCATGCGCCAGGGCCTCCTGCAGACAATGCAATTTGATTTATTGCGCTATCTCTAATAGCACCCGAGATATCACCAGATAGATATTTCATTTTTCCCTTACCCTGACAGCCCGGCCTCATGAGACGGTGATTTTCTCGGCCCCTGCTGGTCCGAGGTCGTTCCCGCTGCACAGATTCATGCGCCAGGGCCTCCTGCAGACAATGAAATTTGATTTATTGCGCTATCTGTAATAGCACCCGAGATATCACCAGATATATATCGGATTTTTCCCTGACCCTGACAGTCCGGCCCCATGAAACGGTGACTTTCTCGGCCCCTGGTGGTCCGAGGTCGATCCCGCTGCACACATTCATGCGCCAGGGCCTCCTACAGACAATGCACTTTGATTTATTTCGCTATCTGTAATAGGACCCGAGATATCACCAGATATATATTGGATTTTCCCCAGACCCTGAGTGTCCGGCCGCATGCGACTGTAGTATTCTCGGCCGCTGGTGGTCCGAGGTCGTTCCCGCTGCACAGATTCATGCGCCAGGGCCTCCTACAGACAATGCACTTTGATTTATTGCGCTATCTCTAATAGCACCCGAAATATCACCAGATATATATTGGATTTTCCCCTGACCCTGAGTGTCCGGCCCCATGAGACGGTGGTTTTCTCGGCCCCTGGTGGACCGAGGTCGTTCCCGCTGCACAGATTCATGCGCCAGGGCCTCCTGCAGATAATTCGCTTTGGTTTATTTCCCTATCTGTAATAGGACCCGAGATATCACCAGATATATATTGGATTTTCCCCAGACCCTGAGTGGCCGGCCCCATGAGACGGTGGTCTTCTCGGCCCCTGGTGGTCCCAGGTCGTTCCCGCTTCACAGATTCATGCGCCAGGGCCTCCTACAGACAATGCACTTTGATTTATTGCGCTATCTGTAATAGCACCCGAGATATCACCACATATATATTAGATTTTTCAATGACCCACAGTGTCCGGGCCCATGAGACGGTGGTTTTCTCGGCCCCTGGCGGTCCGAGGTCGTTCCCGCTGCACAGATTCATGCGCCAGGGCCTCCTACAGACAATGCACTTTGATTTATTGCTCTATCTGTAATAGCACCCGAGATATCGCCAGATATATATTGGATTTTCCCCTGACCCTGAGTGTCCGGCCCCATGAGACTGTGGTTTTCTCGGCCCCTGGTGGTCCGAGGTCGTTCCCGTTGCACAGATTCATGCTCCAGGGCCTCCTGCAGATAATTCACTTTGGTTTATTGCGCTATCTCTAATAGCACCCGAGATATCACCAGATATATATTGGATTTTCCCCTGACCTCGAGTGTCCGGCCCCATGAGACTGTGGTTTTCTCGGCCCCTGGTGGTCCGAGGTCGTTCCCGCTGCACACATTCGTGCGCCAGGGCCTCCTACAGACATTGCACTCTGATTTATTGCGCTATCTGTAATAGCACCCGAGATATCACCAGATATTTGATGCATTTTTACATGACCTTGGGTGACGGATTCCGAATATCACTAATTTTCTCGGCCCCTGGTGGTCCGAGGTCGTTCCTGCTCCACAGATTCATTCGCCAGGGCCTGATACAGACAACGCACTTTGATTTATTGCGGTATCTCTAATAGCACCCTAGATATCACCAGATATATATTGGGTATTTCCCTGACCCTTAGAGTCCGGCCCCATGAGACGGTGATTTTCTCGGCCCCTGGTGGTCCGAGGTCGTTCCCGCTGCACAGAATCATGCGCCAGGGCTTCCTGCAGACAATGCACTTTGGTTTATTGCGCTATCTCTAATAGCACCCGAGATATCACCAGATATATATTGGATTTTCCCCTGAACCTGAGTGTCCGGCCCCATGAGATGGTGGTTTTCTCGGCCCCTGGTGATCCGAGGTCGTTCCCGCTGCACAGATTCATGCACCAGGGCCTCTTGCAGACAATTCACTTTGGTTTATTGCGCTATCACTAATAGCACCCGAGATATCACCAGATATATATCGGATTTTTCACTGACCCTGAGTGTCCGGCCCCATGAGACTGTGGTTTTCTAGGCCCCTGGTGGTCCGAGGTCGTTCCCGTTGCACCGATTCATGCGGCAGGGCCTCCTGCAGATAATTCACTTTGGTTTATTGCGCTATCTCTAATAGCACCCGAGATATCACCAGATATATATTGGATTTTTGCCTGACCCTGAGTTCTCGGCCCCATGTGACTGTGGTTTTCTCGGCACCTGGTTGTCCGAGGTAGTTCCCGTTGCACAGATTCATGCGTCAGGGCCTCCTGCAGATAATTCACTTTGGTTTATTGCGCTATCACTAATAGCACCCGAGATATCACCAGATATATATTGGATTTTCCCCTGACCCTGAGTGTCCGGCCCCATGAGACGGTGGTTTTCTCGGCCCCTGGTGGTCCGAGGTCGTTCCCGCTGCACAGATTCATGTGCCAGGGCCTCCTACAGACAATGCACTTTGATTTATTTGGCTATCTGTAATAGGAACCGAGATATCACCAGATATATATTGGATTTTCCCCAGACCCTGAGTGTCCGGCCGCATGAGACTGTAGTTTTCTCGGCCCCTGGTGGTCCGAGGTCGTTCCCGCTGCACAGATTCATGCGCCAGGGCCTCCTACAGACAATGCACTTTGATTTATTGCGCTATCTGTAATAGCACCCGCGATATCACCAGATAAATATTGGATATTTCCCTCACCCTGAGTGTCCAGCCCCATGAGACGGTGGTTTTCTCGGCCCCTGGTGGACCGAGGTCGTTCCCGCTGCACAGATTCATGCGCCAGGGCATCCTGCAGATAATTCACTTTGATTTATTTCCTTATCTGTAATAGGACCCGAGATATCACCAGATATATATTGGATTTTCCCCAGACCCTGAGTGTCCGGCCGCATGAGACTGTAGTTTTCTCGGCCCCTGGTGGTCCGAGGTCGTTCCCGCTGCACAGATTCATGCGCCAGGGCCTCCTACAGACAATGCACTTTGATTTATTGCGCTATCTGTAATAGCACCCGAGATATCACCACATATATATTGGATTTTTCCCTGACCCAGAGTGTCCGGCCCCATGAGACGGTGGTTTTCTCGGCCCCTGGTGGTCCGAGGTCGTTCCCGCTTCACAGATTCATGCGCCAGGGCCTCCTACAGACAAGGCACTTTGATTTATTGCGCTATCTGTAATAGCACCCGAGATATCACCACATATATATTGGATTTTTCAATGACCCAGAGTGTCCGGGCCCATGAGACGGTGGTTTTCTCGGCCCCTGGCGGTCCGAGGTCGTTCCCGCTGCACAGATGCATGCGCCAGGGCCTCCTACAGGTAATGCACTTTGATTTATTGCGCTATCTGTAATAGCACCCGAGATATCACCAGATCTATGTTGGATTTTCCCCTGACCCTGAGTGTCCGGCCCCATGAGACTGTGGTTTTCTCGGCCCCTGGTGGTCCGAGGTCGTTCCCGTTGCACAGATTCATGCGCCAGGGCCTCCTGCAGATAATTCACTTTGGTTTATTGCGCTATCTGTAATAGCACCCGAGATATCACCAGATCTATATTGGATTTTCCCCTGACCCTGAGTGTCCGGCCCCATGAGACTGTGGTTTTCTCGGCCCCTGGTGGTCCGAGGTCGTTCCCGCTGCACAGATTCATGCGCCAGGGCCTCCTACAGATAACTCACTTTGGTTTATTGCGCTATCTATAATAGCACCCGAGATATCAGCAGATATATATTGGATTTTTCCCTGACCCTGAGTGTCCGGCCCCATGAGACGGTAGTTTTCTCGGCCCCTGGTGGTCCGAGGACGTTCCCGCTGCACAGATTCATGCGCCAGGGCCTCCTGCAGATAATTCACTTTCGTTTATTGCGCTATCTGTAATAGCACCCGAGATATCACCAGATATATATTGGATTTTTCCCTGCCCCTGACAGTCCGGCCCCATGCGACGGTGATTTTCTCGGCCCCTGGTGGTCCGAGGTCGTTCCCGCTGCACCGAATCATGCGCCAGGGCTTCCGGGAGACAATGCACTTTGATTTATCGCGCTATCTGTAATAGCACCCGAGATATCACCAGATATATGCTGGTTTTTTGCATGACCTTGGGTGACGGATTCCGAATATCTGTAATTTTCTCGCCCCCTGGTGGTCCGAGGTCGTTCCTGCTGCACAGATTCATTCGCCAGTGCCTCCTACAAACATTGCACATTGATTTATTGCGCTATCTCTAATAGCACCCGAGATATCACCAGATGTATATTGGATTTTCCCCTGACCCTGAGTGTCCGGCCCCATGAGACTGTGGTTTTCTCGGCCCCTGGTGGTCCGAGGTCGTTCCCGCTGCACAGATTCATGCGCCAGGGCCTCCTACAGACAATGCACTTTGATTTATTGCGCTATCTGTAATAGCACCCGCGATATCACCAGATAAATATTGGATATTTCATCACCCTGAGTGTCCAGCCCCATGAGACGGTGGTTTTCTCGGCCCCTGGTGGACCGAGGTCGTTCCCGCTGCACAGATTCATGCGCCAGGGCCTCCTACAGACAATGCACTTTGATTTATTTCGCTATCTGTAATAGGAACCGAGATATCACCAGATATATATTGGATTTTCCCCAGACCCTGAGTGTCCGGCCGCATGAGACTGTAGTTTTCTCGGCCCCTGGTGGTCCGAGGTCGTTCCCGCTGCACAGATTCATGCGCCAGTGCCTCCTACAAACATTGCACATTGATTTATTGCGCTATCTCTAATAGCACCCGAGATATCACCAGATGTATATTGGATTTTTCCCTGTCCCTGAGTGTCCGGCACCATGAGTCTGTAGTTTTCTCGGCCCCTGGTGGTCCGAGGTCGTTTCCGCTGCACAGATTCATGCGCTAGGGCCTCCTGCAGACAATGCACATTGATTTATTGCTCTATCTGTAATAGCACCCGAGATATCACCAGATATATATTTCATTTTTCCCTGACCCTGACAGTCCGGCCTCATGAGACGGTGATATTCTCGGCCCCTGGTGGTCCGAGGTCGATCCCGCTGCACAGATTCATGCGCCAGGGCCTCCTACAGACAATGCACTTTGATTTATTGCGCTGTCTGTAATAGCACCCGAGATATCACCAGATATATATTGAATTTTTCCCCGACCCTGAGTGTCCGGCCCCATGTGTCGGTGGTTTTCTCGGCCCCTGGTGGTCCGAGGTCGATCCCGCTGCACAGATTCATGCGCCAGAGCCCCCTGCAGATAATTCACTTTGATTTATTGCGCTATCTCTAATAGCACCCGAGATATCACCAGATATATATAGGATTTTTCCCTGACCCTGAGTGTCCGGCCCCATGAGACGGTGATTTTCTCGGTCCCTCGTGGCACGAGGTCGACCCCGCTGCACAGATTCATGCGCCAGGTTTCCCTGCAAATTATTTACTTTGATTTATTGCGCTATCTGTAATAGCACCCGAGATATCACCAGATATATATTGGATTTTTCCCTGACCCTGAGTGTCCGGCCCTATGAGACGGTAGTTTTCTCGGCCCCTGGTGGTCCCAGGACGTTCCCGCTGCACAGATTCATGCGCTAGGGCCTCCTGCAGACAATGCACTTTGATTTATTGCGCTATCTCTAATAGCACCCGAGATATCACCAGATAGATATTTCATTTTTCCCTGACCCTGACAGCCCGGCCTCATGAGACGGTGATTTTCTCGGCCCCTGCTGGTCCGAGGTCGTTCCCGCTGCACAGATTCATGCGCCAGGGCCTCCTGCAGACAATGCAATTTGATTTATTGCGCTATCTGTAATAGCACCCGAGATATCACCAGATATATATAGGATTTTTCCCTGACCCTGACAGTCCGGCCCCATGAAACGGTGACTTTCTCGGCCCCTGGTGGTCCGAGGTCGATCTCGCTGCACACATTCATGCGCCAGGGCCTCCTACAGACAATGCACGTTGATTTATTGCGCTATCTGTAATAGCACCCGAGATATCACCAGATATATATTGGATTTTTCCTTGCCCCTGACAGTACGGCCCCATGCGACGGTGATTTTCTCGGCCCCTGGTGGTCCGAGGTCGTTCCCGCTGCACCGAATCATGCGCCAGGGCTTCCTGGAGACAATGCACTTTGATTTATCGCGCTATCTGTAATAGCACCCGAGATATCACCAGATATATATTGGATTTTCCCCTGACCCTGAGTGTCCGGCCCCATGAGACGGTGGTTTTCTCGGCCCCTGGTGGTCCGAGGTCGTTCCCGCTGCACAGATTCATGCGCCAGGGCTTCCTACAGACAATGCACTTTGATTTATTTCGCTATCTGTAATAGGAACCGAGATATCACCAGATATATATTGGATTTTCCCCAGACCCTGAGTGTCCGGCCGCATGAGACTGTAGTTTTCTCGGCCCCTGGTGGTCCGAGGTCGTTCCCGCTGCACAGATTCATGCGCCAGGGCATCCTGCAGATAATTCACTTTGATTTATTTCCTTATCTGTAATAGGACCCGAGATATCACCAGATATATATTGGATTTTCCCCAGACCCCGAGTGTCCGGCCGCATGAGACTGTAGTTTTCTCGGCCCCTGGTGGTCCGAGGTCGTTCCCGCTGCACAGATTCGTGCGCCAGGGCCTCCTACAGACAATGCACTCTGATTTATTGCGCTATCTGTAATAGCACCCGAGATATCACCAGATATTTGATGCATTTTTACATGACCTTGGGTGACGGATTCCGAATATCACTAATTTTCTCGGCCCCTGGTTGTCCGAGGTCGTTCCCGCTCCACAGATTCATTCGCCAGGGCCTCATACAGACAATGCACTTTGATTTATTGCGGTATCTCTAATAGCACCCTAGATATCACCAGATATATATTGGGTTTTTCCCTGACCCTTACAGTCCGGCCCCATGAGACGGTGATTTTCTCGGCCCCTGGTGGACCGAGGTCGTTCCCGCTGCACAGAATCATGCGCCAGGGCTTCCTGCAGACAATGCACTTTGGTTTATTGCGCTATCTCTAATAGCACCCGAGATATCACCAGATATATATTGGATTTTCCCCTGACCCTGAGTGTCCGGCCCCATGAGACGGTGGTTTTCTCGGCCCCTGGTGGTCCGAGGTCGTTCCCGCTGCACAGATTCATGCGCCAGGGCCTCCTACAGACAATGCACTTTGATTTATTTCGCTATCTGTAATAGGAACCGAGATATCACCAGATATATATTGGATTTTCCCCAGACCCTGAGTGTCCGGCCGCATGAGACTGTAGTTTTCTCGGCCCCTGGTGGTCCGAGGTCGTTCCCGCTGCACAGATTCATGCGCCAGGGCCTCCTACAGACAATGCACTTTGATTTATTGCGCTATCTGTAATAGCACCCGCGATATCACCAGATAAATATTGGATATTTCCCTCACCCTGAGTGTCCAGCCCCATGAGACGGTGGTTTTCTCGGCCCCTGGTGGACCGAGGTCGTTCCCGCTGCACAGATTCATGCGCCAGGGCATCCTGCAGATAATTCACTTTGATTTATTTCCTTATCTGTAATAGGACCCGAGATATCACCAGATATATATTGGATTTTCCCCAGACCCCGAGTGTCCGGCCGCATGAGACTGTAGTTTTCTCGGCCCCTGGTGGTCCGAGGTCGTTCCCGCTGCACAGATTCGTGCGCCAGGGCCTCCTACAGACAATGCACTCTGATTTATTGCGCTATCTGTAATAGCACCCGAGATATCACCAGATATTTGATGCATTTTTACATGACCTTGGGTGACGGATTCCGAATATCACTAATTTTCTCGGCCCCTGGTGGTCCGAGGTCGTTCCTGCTCCACAGATTCATTCGCCAGGGCCTCATACAGACAATGCACTTTGATTTATTGCGGTATCTCTAATAGCACCCTAGATATCACCAGATATATATTGGGTTTTTCCCTGACCCTTACAGTCCGGCCCCATGAGACGGTGATTTTCTCGGCCCCTGGTGGACCGAGGTCGTTCCCGCTGCACAGAATCATGCGCCAGGGCTTCCTGCAGACAATGCACTTTGGTTTATTGCGCTATCTCTAATAGCACCCGAGATATCACCAGATATATATTGGATTTTCCCCTGACCCTGAGTGTCCGGCCCCATGAGACGGTGGTTTTCTCGGCCCCTGGTGGTCCGAGGTCGTTCCCGCTGCACAGATTCATGCGCCAGGGCCTCCTACAGACAATGCACTTTGATTTATTTCGCTATCTGTAATAGGAACCGAGATATCACCAGATATATATTGGATTTTCCCCAGACCCTGAGTGTCCGGCCGCATGAGACTGTAGTTTTCTCGGCCCCTGGTGGTCCGAGGTCGTTCCCGCTGCACAGATTCATGCGCCAGGGCCTCCTACAGACAATGCACTTTGATTTATTGCGCTATCTGTAATAGCACCCGCGATATCACCAGATAAATATTGGATATTTCCCTCACCCTGAGTGTCCAGCCCCATGAGACGGTGGTTTTCTCGGCCCCTGGTGGACCGAGGTCGTTCCCGCTGCACAGATTCATGCGCCAGGGCATCCTGCAGATAATTCACTTTGATTTATTTCCTTATCTGTAATAGGACCCGAGATATCACCAGATATATATTGGATTTTCCCCAGACCCCGAGTGTCCGGCCGCATGAGACTGTAGTTTTCTCGGCCCCTGGTGGTCCGAGGTCGTTCCCGCTGCAAAGATTCATGCGCCAGGGCCTCCTACAGACAATGCACTTTGATTTATTGCGCTATCTGTAATAGCACCCGAGATATCACCACATATATATTGGATTTTTCAATGACCCAGAGTGTCCGGGCCCATGAGACGGTGGTTTTCTCGGCCCCTGGCGGTCCGAGGTCGTTCCCGCTGCACAGATGCATGCGCCAGGGCCTCCTACAGATAATTCACTTTGGTTTATTGCGCTATCTCTAATAGCACCCGAGATATCACCTGATATATATTGGATTATGCCCTGACCATGAGTGTCCGGCCCCATGAGACTGTGGTTTTCTTGGCCCCTGGTGGTCCGAGGTTGTTCCCGCTGCACAGATTCATGCGCCAGGGCCTCCTACAGACAATGCACTTTGATTTATTGCTCTATCTGTAATAGCACCCGAGATATCACCAGATATATATTGGATTTTCCCCTGACCCTGAGTGTCCGGCCCCATGAGACTGTGGTTTTCTCGGCCCCTGGTGGTCCGAGGTCGTTCCCGCTGCACAGATTCATGCGCCAGGGCCTCCTACAGATAACTCACTTTGGTTTATTGCGCTATCTATAATAGCACCCGAGATATCACCAGATATATATTGGATTTTTCCGTGACCCTGAGTGTCCGGCCCCATGAGACGGTAGTTTTCTCGGCCCCTGGTGGTCCGAGGTCGTTCCCGCTGCACAGATTCATGCGCCAGGGCCTCCTGCAGATAATTCACTTTCGTTTCTTGCGCTATCTGTAATAGCACCCGAGATATCACCAGATATATATTGGATTTTTCCCTGCCCCTGACAGTCCGGCCCCATGCGACGGTGATTTTCTCGGCCCCTGGTGGTCCGAGGTCGTTCCCGCTGCACCGAATCATGCGCCAGGGCTTCCGGGAGACAATGCACTTTGATTTATCGCGCTATCTGTAATAGCACCCGAGATACCACCAGATATATGCTGGTTTTTTGCATGACCTTGGGTGACGGATTCCGAATATCTGTAATTTTCTCGCCCCCTGGTGGTCCGAGGTCGTTCCTGCTGCACAGATTCATTCGCCAGTGCCTCCTACAAACATTGCACATTGATTTATTGCGCTATCTGTAATAGCACCCGAGATATCACCACATATATATTGGATTTTTCAATGACCCAGAGTGTCCGGGCCCATGAGACGGTGGTTTTCTCGGCCCCTGGCGGTCCGAGGTCGTTCCCGCTGCACAGATGCATGCGCCAGGGCCTCCTGCAGATAATTCACTTTGGTTTATTGCGCTATCTCTAATAGCACCCGAGATATCACCAGATATATATTGGATTATGCCCTGACCATGAGTGTCCGGCCCCATGAGACTGTGGTTTTCTCGGCCCCTGGTGGTCCGAGGTTGTTCCCGCTGCACAGATTTATGCGCCAGGGCCTCCTACAGACAATGCACTTTGATTTATTGCTCTATCTGTAATAGCACCCGAGATATCACCAGATATATATTGGATTTTCCCCTGACCCTGAGTGTCCGGCCCCATGAGACTGTGGTTTTCTCGGCCCCTGGTGGTCCGAGGTCGTTCCCGCTGCACAGATTCATGCGCCAGGGCCTCCTACAGATAACTCACTTTGGTTTATTGCGCTATCTATAATAGCACCCGAGATATCACCAGATATATATTGGATTTTTCCCTGACCCTGAGTGTCCGGCCCCATGAGACGGTAGTTTTCTCGGCCCCTGGTGGTCCGAGGACGTTCCCGCTGCACAGATTCATGCGCCAGGGCCTCCTGCAGATAATTCACTTTCGTTTATTGCGCTATCTGTAATAGCACCCGAGATATCACCAGATATATATTGGATTTTTCCCTGCCCCTGACAGTCCGGCCCCATGCGACGGTGATTTTCTCGGCCCCTGGTGGTCCGAGGTCGTTCCCGCTGCACCGAATCATGCGCCAGGGCTTCCGGGAGACAATGCACTTTGATTTATCGCGCTATCTCTAATAGCACCCGAGATATCACCAGATGTATATTGGATTTTTCCCAGTCCCTGAGTGTCCGGCACCATGAGTCTGTAGTTTTCTCGGCCCCTGGTGGTCCGAGGTCGTTTCCGCTGCACAGATTCATGCGCTAGGGCCTCCTGCAGACAATGCACTTTGATTTATTGCGCTATCTGTAATAGCACCCGAGATATCACCAGATATATATTTCATTTTTCCCTGACCCTGACAGTCCGGCCTCATGAGACGGTGATATTCTCGGCCCCTGGTGGTCCGAGGTCGATCCCGCTGCACAGATTCATGCGCCAGGGCCTCCTACAGACAATGCACTTTGATTTATTGCGCTGTCTGTAATAGCACCCGAGATATCACCAGATATATATTGAATTTTTCCCCGACCCTGAGTGTCCGGCCCCATGTGTCGGTGGTTTTCTCGGCCCCTGGTGGTCCGAGGTCGATCCCGCTGCACAGATTCATGCGCCAGAGCCCCCTGCAGATAATTCACTGTGATTTATTGCGCTATCTCTAATAGCACCCGAGATATCACCAGATATATATTGGATTTTTCCCTGACCCTGAGTGTCCGGCCCCATGAGACGGTGATTTTCTCGGTCCCTCGTGGCACGAGGTCGACCCCGCTGCACAGATTCATGCGCCATGTTTCCCTGCAAATTATTTACTTTGATTTATTCCGCTATCTGTAATAGCACCCGAGATATCACCAGATATATATTGGATTTTTCCCTGACCCTGAGTGTCCGGCCCTATGAGACGGTAGTTTTCTCGGCCCCTGGTGGTCCCAGGACGTTCCCGCTGCACAGATTCATGCGCTAGGGCCTCCTGCAGACAATGCACATTGATTTATTGCGCTATCTCTAATAGCACCCGAGATATCACCAGATAGATATTTCATTTTTCCCTGACCCTGACAGCCCGGCCTCATGAGACGGTGATTTTCTCGGCCCCTGCTGGTCCGAGGTCGTTCCCGCTGCACAGATTCATGCGCCAGGGCTTCCTGCAGACAATGCACTTTGATTTATAGCGCTATCTGTAATAACACCCGAGATATCACCAGATATATATTGGATTTTCCCCTGACCCTGAGTGTCCGGCCCCATGAGACTGTGGTTTTCTCGGCCCCTGGTGGTCCGAGGTCGTTCCCGCTGGCCAGATTCATGCGCCAGGGCCTGCTACAGACAATGCACTTTGATTTATTGCGCTATCTGTAATAGCACCCGCGATATCACCAGATATATATTGGATTATTCCCTGACCCTGAGTGTCCGGCCCCATGAGACGGTGGTTTTCTCGGCCCGTGGTGGTCCGAGGTCATTCCCGCTGCACAGATTCATGCGCCAGGGCCTCCTGCAGATAATTCACTTTGGTTTATTGCGCTATCTCTAATAGCACCCGAGATATCACCAGATATATAATGGATTTTTCTCCGACCCTGACAGTCCGGCCCCATGAGACGGTGGTTTTCTCGGCCCCTAGTGTTCCGAGGTCGTTCCTGCTGCACAGATTCATGCGCCAGGGCCCCCAGCAGATAATTCAGTTTGGTTTAGTGCGGTATCTGTAAGAGCACCCGAGATATCACCAGATATATATTGGATTTTTCCCCGACCCTGAGTGTCCGGCCCCATGTGTCGATGGTTTTCTCGTTCCCTCGTGGTCCGAGTACGATCCCGCTGAACAGATTCATGCGCCAGGGTTTCCTGCAGACAATTCCATTTGATTTATTGCGCTATCTCTAAAAGCACCCGAGATATCACCAGATATATATTGGATTTTTCCCCGACCCTGAGTGTCCGGCCCCATGTGTCGATGGTTTTCTCGTTCCCTCGTGGTCCGAGTACGATCCCGCTGAACAGATTCATGCGCCAGGGTTTCCTGCAGACAATTCCATTTGGTTTATTGCGCTATCTCTAAAAGCACCCGAGATATCGCCAGATATATATTGGATTTTTCCCTCACCCTGAGTGTCCGGCCCCATGAGACTGTGGTTTTCTCGGCCCCTGGTTGTCCGAGGTCGTTCACGCTGGCCAGATTCATGCGACAGGGTCTCCTACAGACCAGGCACTTTGATTTATTGCGCTATCTGAAACAGCACCCGAGATATCACTAGATATATATTGGATTTTTCAGTGACCCTGAGTGTCCGGCCCCATGAGACGGTGGTTTTCTCGGCCCGTGGTGGTCCGAGGGGTTTCCCGCTTGCCAGATTCATGCGCCAGGGCCTCCTACAGACAATGCTCTTTGATTTATTGCGCTATCTCTAATAGCACCCGAGATATCACCAGATATATATTGGATTTTCCCCTGACCCTGTGTGTCCGGCCCCATGAGACTGTGGTTTTCTCGGCCCCTCGTGTTCCGAGGTCATTCCCGCTGGCCAGATTCATGCGCCAGGGCCTCCTACAGACAATGCACTTTGATTTATTGCGCTATCTCTAATAGCACCCGAGATATCACCAGATATATATTGGATTTTTCCCTGACCCTGAGTGTCCGGCCCCATGAGACGGTGGTTTTCTCGGCGCCTGGTGGTCCGAGGTCGCTCCCGCTGCACAGATGCATGTGCCAGGGCCTCCTGCAGACAATCCACTTTGGTTTATTGCGCTATCTGTAATAGCACCCTAGATATCACCAGATATATATTGGATTTTCCCCTGACCCTGAGTGTCCGGCCCCATGTGACTGTGGTTTTCTCGGCCCATGGTGTTCCGAGGTCGTCCGAGCTGCACAGATTCATGCGCCAGGGCCTCCTACAGACAATGCACTTTGATTTATTGCGCTATCTGTAATCGCACCCGAGATATCACCAGATATATATTGGATTTTTCCCTGACCCTGAGTGTCCGGCCCAATGTGTCGGTGGTTTTCTCGGCCCCTGGTTTTCCGAGGTCTTTGCCGCTGCACAGATTCATGCGCCAGGGCCTCCCGCAGACAAAGCACTTTGGTTTATGGCGCTATCTGTAATAGCACCCGAGATATCACCAGATATATATTGGATTTTTTCCCTGAACCTGTGTGTCCGGCCCCATGTGACGGTGGTTTTCTCGGCCCCTGGTGGTCCGAGGTCGTTCCCGCTGCACAGATTCATGCGCCAGGGCCTCCTACAGACAATGCACATTGATTTATTGCACTATCTGTAATATCACCCGAGATATCACCAGATATATATTGGATTATTCCCTGTCCCTGAGTGTCCGGCCACATGAGACGGTGGTTTTCTCGGCGCCTGGTGGTCCGAGGTCGTTCGAGCTGCACAGATTCATGCCCCAGGGCCTCCTACAGACAAAGCACTTTGATTTGTTGCGCTATCTCTAATAGCAGCCGAGATATCACCAGATATATATTGGATTTTCCCCTGACCCTGAGTGTCCGGCCCCATGAGACGGTGGTTTTCTCGGCCCCTGGTGGTCCGAGGTCGTTCCCGCTGGCCAGATTCATGCGCCAGGGCATTCTACAGACAACGCACTTTGATTTATTGCGCTATCTCTAATGGCACCCGAGATATCACCAGATATATATTGCATTTTTCCCTGACCCTGTGTGTCCGGCCCCATGAGACTGTGGTTTTCTCGGCCCCTCGTGTTCCGAGGTCATTCCCGCTGGCCAGATTCATGCGCCAGGGCCTCCTACAGACAATGCACTTTGATTTATTGCGCTATCTCTAATAGCACCCGAGATATCACCAGATATATATTGGATTTTCCCCTGACCCTGAGTGTCCGGCCCCATGAGACGGTGGTTTTCTCGGCGCCTGGTTGTCCGAGGTCGCTCCCGCTGCACAGATGCATGCGCCAGGGCCTCCTGCAGATAATTCACTTTGGTTTATTGCGCTATCTCTAATAGCACCCGAGATATCACCAGATATATATTGGATTATTCCCTGTCCCTGAGTGTCCGGCCCCATGAGACGGTGGTTTTCTCGGCCCCTGGTGGTCCGAGGTCGTTCGAGCTGCACAGATTCATGCGCCAGGGCCTCCTACAGACAATGCACTTTGATTTATTGCGCTATCTGTAATAGCACCCGAGATATCACCAGATATATACTGGATTTTTCCCTGACCCTGAGTGTCCGGCCCCATGAGACGGTGGTTTTCTCGGCCCTTGGTGGTCCGAGGTCGTTCCCGCTGGCCAGATTCATGCGCCAGGGCCTCCTACAGACAATGCACTTTGATTTATTGCGCTATCTGTAATAGCACCCTAGATATCACCAGATATATATTGGATTTTCCCCTGACCCTGAGTGTCCGGCCCCATGTGACTGTGGTTTTCTCGGCCCATGGTGTTCCGAGGTCGTCCGAGCTGCACAGATTCATGCGCCAGGGCCTCCTACAGACAATGCACTTTGATTTATCGCGCTATCTGTAATAGCACCCGAGATATCACCAGATATATGCTGGTTTTTTGCATGACCTTGGGTGACGGATTCCGAATATCTGTAATTTTCTCGCCCCCTGGTGGTCCGAGGTCGTTCCTGCTGCACAGATTCATGCGCCAGAGCCCCCTGCAGATAATTCACTGTGATTTATTGCGCTATCTCTAATAGCACCCGAGATATCACCAGATATATATTTGATTTTTCCCTGACCCTGAGTGTCCGGCCCCATGAGACGGTGATTTTCTCGGTCCCTCGTGGCACGAGGTCGACCCCGCTGCACAGATTCATGCGCCATGTTTCCCTGCAAATTATTTACTTTGATTTATTGCGCTATCTGTAATAGCACCCGAGATATCACCAGATAGATATTGGATTTTTCCCTGACCCTGAGTGTCCGGCCCTATGAGACGGTAGTTTTCTCGGCCCCTGGTGGTCCCAGGTCGCTCCCGCTGCACAGATGCATGCGCCAGGGCCTCCTGCAGACAATTCACTTTGGTTTATTGCGCTATCTCTAATAGCAGCCGAGATATCACCAGATATATATTGGATTTTCCCCTGACCCTGAGTGTCCGGCCCCATGAGACGGTGGTTCTCTTGGCCCCTGGTGGTCCGAGGTCGTTCCCTCTGCACAGATGCATGCGCCAGGGCCTCCTGAAGATAATCCACTTTGGTTTATTGCGCTATCTCTAATAGCACCCGAGATATCACCAGATATATACTGGATTTTTCCCTGACCCTGAGTGTCCGGCCCCATGAGACGGTGGTTTTCTCGGCCCTTGGTGGTCCGAGGTCGTTCCCGCTGGCCAGATTCATGCGCCAGGGCCTCCTACAGACAATGCACTTTGATTTATTGCGCTATCTGTAATAGCACCCTAGATATCACCAGATATATATTGGATTTTCCCCTGACCCTGAGTGTCCGGCCCCATGTGACTGTGGTTTTCTCGGCCCATGGTGTTCCGAGGTCGTCCGAGCTGCACAGATTCATGCGCCAGGGCCTCCCGCAGACAAAGCACTTTGGTTTATGGCGCTATCTGTAATAGCACCCGAGATATCACCAGATATATATTGGATTTTTTCCCTGAACCTGTGTGTCCGGCCCCATGAGACTGTGGTTTTCTCGGCCCCTGGTCGTCCGAGGTCGTTCCCGCTGAACAGATTCATGCGCCAGGGCCTCCTACAGACAATGCACTTTGATTTATTGCGCTATCTCTAATAGCACCCGAGATATCACCAGATATATATTGGATTATGCCCTGACCATGAGTGTCCGGCCCCATGAGACTGTGGTTTTCTCGGCCCCTGGTGGTCCGAGGTTGTTCCCGCTGCACAGATTCATGCGCCAGGGCCTCCTACAGACAATGCACTTTGATTTATTGCTCTATCTGTAATAGCACCCGAGATATCACCAGATATATATTGGATTTTCCCCTGACCCTGAGTGTCCGGCCCCATGAGACTGTGGTTTTCTCGGCCCCTGGTGGTCCGAGGTCGTTCCCGCTTCACAGATTCATGCGCCAGGGCCTCCTACAGATAACTCACTTTGGTTTATTGCGCTATCTATAATAGCACCCGAGATATCACCAGATATATATTGGATTTTTCCCTGACCCTGATTGTCCGGCCCCATGAGACGGTAGTTTTCTCGGCCTCTGGTGGTCCGAGGCCGTTCCCGCTGCACAGATTCATGCGCCAGGGCCTCCTGCAGATAATTCACTTTCGTTTATTGCGCTATCTGTAATAGCACCCGAGATATCACCAGATATATATTGGATTTTTCCCTGCCCCTGACAGTCCGGCCCCATGCGACGGTGATTTTCTCGGCCCCTGGTGGTCCGAGGTCGTTCCCGCTGCACCGAATCATGCGCCAGGGCTTCCGGGAGACAATGCACTTTGATTTATCGCGCTATCTGTAATAGCACCCGAGATATCACCAGATATATGCTGGTTTTTTTGCATGACCTTGGGTGACGGATTCCGAATATCTGTAATTTTCTCGCCCCCTGGTGGTCCGAGGCCGTTCCTGATGCACAGATTCATTCGCCAGTGCCTCCTACAAACATTGCACATTGATTTATTGCGCTATCTCTAATAGCACCCGAGATATCACCAGATGTATATTGGATTTTTCCCTGTCCCTGAGTGTCCGGCACCATGAGTCTGTAGTTTTCTCGGCCCCTGGTGGTCCGAGGTCGTTTCCGCTGCACAGATTCATGCGCTAGGGCCTCCTGCAGACAATGCACTTTGATTTATTGCGCTATCTGTAATAGCACCCGAGATATCACCAGATATATATTTCATTTTTCCCTGACCCTGACAGTCCGGCCTCATGAGACGGTGATATTCTCGGCCCCTGGTGGTCCGAGGTCGATCCCGCTGCACAGATTCATGCGCCAGGGCCTCCTACAGACAATGCACTTTGATTTATTGCGCTGTCTGTAATAGCACCCGAGATATCACCAGATATATATTGAATTTTTCCCCGACCCTGAGTGTCCGGCCCCATGTGTCGGTGGTTTTCTCGGCCCCTGGTGGTCCGAGGTCGATCCCGCTGCACAGATTCATGCGCCAGAGCCCCCTGCAGATAATTCACTGTGATTTATTGCGCTATCTCTAATAGCACCCGAGATATCACCAGATATATATTGGATTTTTCCCTCACCCTGAGTGTCCGGCCCTATGAGACGGTAGTTTTCTCGGCCCCTGGTGGTCCCAGGACGTTCCCGCTGCACAGATTCATGCGCTAGGGCCTCCTGCAGACAATGCACATTGATTTATTGCGCTATCTCTAATAGCACCCGAGATATCACCAGATAGATATTTCATTTTTCCCTGACCCTGACAGCCCGGCCTCATGAGACGGTTATTTTCTCGGCCCCTGCTGGTCCGAGGTCGTTCCCGCTGCACAGATTCATGCGCCAGGGCCTCCTGCAGACAATGCACGTTGATTTATTGCGCTATCTGTAATAGCACCCGAGATATCACCAGATATATATTGGATTTTTCCTTGCCCCTGACAGTCCGGCCCCATGCGACGGTGATTTTCTCGGCCCCTGGTGGTCCGAGGTCGTTCCCGCTGCACCGAATCATGCGCCAGGGCTTCCTGGAGACAATGCACTTTGATTTATCGCGCTATCTGTAATAGCACCCGAGATATCACCAGATATATGCTGGTTTTTTGCATGACCTTGGGTGACGGATTCCGAATATCTGTAATTTTCTCGGCCCCTGGTGGTCCGAGGTCGTTTCCGCTGCACAGATTCATGCGCTAGGGCCTCCTGCAGACAATACACTTTGATTTATTGCGCTATCTGTAATAGCACCCGAGATATCACCAGATATATATTTCATTTTTCCCTGACCCTGACAGTCCGGCCTCATGAGACGGTGATTTTCTCGGCCCCTGGTGGTCCGAGGGCGATCCCGCTGCACAGATTCATGCGCCAGGGCCTCCTACAGAGAATGCACTTTGATTTATTGCGCTGTCTGTAATAGCACCCGAGATATCAGCAGATATATATTGAATTTTTCCCTGACCCTGAGTGTCCGGCCCCATGAGACGGTAGTTTTCTCGGCCCCTGGTAGTCCGAGGTCGTTCCCGCTGCACAGATTCAAGCGCCAGTGCCTCCTACAGACAATGCACTTTGATTTATTGCGCTATCTCTAATAGCACCCGAGATATCACCAGATATATAATGGATTTTTCCCCGACCCTGACAGTCCGGCCCCATGAGACGGTAATAATCTCGGCCCCTGGTGGTCCGAGGTCGTTCCCGCTGCACAGAATCAAGCATCAGGGCTTCCTGCAGACAATGCACTTTGATTTATAGCGCTATCTCAAATAGCACCCGAGATATCACCAGATATATATTGGATTTTCCCCTGACCCTGAGTGTCCGGCCCCATGAGACGGTGGTTTTCTCGGCCCGTGGTGGTCCGAGGTCATTCCCGCTGCACAGATTCATGCGCCAGGGCCTCCTGCAGATAATTCACTTTGGTTTATTGCGCTATCTCTAATAGCACCCGAGATATCACCAGATATATAATGGATTTTTCTCCGACCCTGACAGTCCGGCCCCATGAGACGGTGGTTTTCTCGGCCCCTAGTGTTCCGAGGTCGTTCCTGCTGCACAGATTCATGCGCCAGGGCCCCCAGCAGATAATTCAGTTTGGTTTAGTGCGGTATCTGTAAGAGCACCCGAGATATCACCAGATATATATTGGATTTTTCCCCGACCCTGAGTGTCCGGCCCCATGTGTCGATGGTTTTCTCGTTCCCTCGTGGTCCGAGTACGATCCCGCTGAACAGATTCATGCGCCAGGGTTTCCTGCAGACAATTCCATTTGGTTTATTGCGCTATCTCTAAAAGCACCCGAGATATCACCAGATATATATTGGATTTTTCCCTGACCCTGAGTGTCCGGCCCCATGAGACGGTGGTTTTCTCGGCCCGTGGTGGTCCGAGGTCGTCCCCGCTGCACAGATTCATGCGCCAGGGCCTCCTGCAGATAATTCACTTTGGTTTATTGCGCTATCTCTAATAGCACCCGAGATATCACCAGATATATAATGGATTTTTCTCCGACCCTGACAGTCCGGCCCCATGAGACGGTGGTTTTCTCGGCCCCTAGTGTTCCGAGGTCGTTCCTGCTGCACAGATTCATACGCCAGGGCCCCCAGCAGATAATTCAGTTTGGTTTAGTGCGGTATCTGTAAGAGCACCCGAGATATCACCAGATATATATTGGATTTTTCCCCGACCCTGAGTGTCCGGCCCCATGTGTCGATGGTTTTCTCGTTCCCTCGTGGTCCGAGTACGATCCCGCTGAACAGATTCATGCGCCAGGGTTTCCTGCAGACAATTCAATTTGGTTTATTGCGCTATCTCTAAAAGCACCCGAGATATCACCAGATATATATTGGATTTTTCCCTCACCCTGAGTGTCCGGCCCCATGAGACTGTGGTTTTCTCGGCCCCTGGTTGTCCGAGGTCGTTCACGCTGGCCAGATTCATGCGCCAGGGCCTCCTACAGACCAGGCACTTTGATTTATTGCGCTATCTGTAATAGCACACGAGATATCACCAGATATATATTGAATTTTCCCCTGACCCTGAGTGTCCGGACCCATGAGACGGTGGTTTTATCGGCCCCTGGTGGTCCGAGGTCGTTCCCGCTGCACAGATTCATGCACCAGTGCCTCCTGCAGATAATTCACTTTGGTTTATTGCGCTATCTCTAATAGCACCCGAGATATCACCAGATATATATTGGATTTTTCCCTGACCCTGACAGTCCGGCCCCATGTGTCGATGGTTTTCTCGTTCCCTCGTGGTCCGAGTACGATCCCGCTGAACAGATTCATGCGCCAGGGTTTCCTGCAGACAATTCCATTTGGTTTATTGCGCTATCTCTAAAAGCACCCGAGATATCACCAGATATATATTGGATTTTTCCCTCACCCTGAGTGTCCGGCCCCATGAGACTGTGGTTTTCTCGGCCCCTGGTGGTCCGAGGTCGTTCACGCTGGCCAGATTCACGCGACAGGGTCTCCTACAGACCAGGCACTTTGATTTATTGCGCTATCTGAAACAGCACCCGAGATATCACTAGATATATATTGGATTTTTCAGTGACCCTGAGTGTCCGGCCCCATGAGACGGTGGTTTTCTCGGCCCGTGGTGGTCCGAGGGCTTTCCCGCTTGCCAGATTCATGCGCCAGGGCCTCCTACAGACAATGCTTTTTGATTTATTGCGCTATCTCTAATAGCATCCGAAATATCACCAGGTATATATTGGATTTTCCCCTGTCCCTGAGTGTCCGGCCCCATGAGACGGTGGTGTTCTTGGCCCATGGTGATCCGAGGTAGTTCCCGCTGCACAGATGCATGCGCCAGGGCCTCCTGCAGATAATTCACTTTGGTTTATTGCGCTATCTCTAATAGCACCCGAGACATCACCAGATATATATCGGATTTTTCCCTAACCCTGACAGTCCGGCCCCATGAGACGGTGATTTTCTCGGCCCCTGGTGGTCCGAGGTCGTTCCCGCTGCACAGATTCATGCGCTAGGGCCTCCTGCAGACAATGCACTTTGATTTATCGCGCTATCTCAAATAGCACCCGAGATATCACTTGATTTATAATGGATTTTTCCCTGACCCTGAGTGTCCGGCCCCATGAGACGGTAGTTTTCTCGGCCCCTGGTGGTCCGAGGTCGTTCCCGCTGCACAGATTCATGTGCTAGGGCCTCCGGCAGACAATGCACTTTAGATTTATTTCGCTATCTCTAATAGCACCCGAGATATCACCAGATATATATTGGATTTCTCCCTGACCCTGACAGTCCGGCCCCATGAGACGGTGATTTTCTCGGCCCCTGGTGGTCCGAGGTCGTTCCCGCTGCACAGATGCATGCGCCAGGGCCTCCTGCAGATAATTCACTTTGGTTTATGGCGCTATCTCTAATAGCACCCGAGATATCACCAGATATATATTGGATTTTTCCCTGACCCTGAGTGTCCGGCCCCATGAGACGGTGGTTTTCTCGGCCCCTGGTGGTCCGAGGTCGTTCCCGCTGCACAGATTCATGCGCCAGGGCCTCCTACAGACAACGCACTTTGATTTGTTGCGCTATCTGTAATAGCACCCGAGATATCACCAGATATATATTGCATTTTTCCCTGACCCTGTGTGTCCGGCCCCATGAGACTGTGGTTTTCTCGGCCCCTCGTGTTCCAAGGTCGTTCCCGCTGGCCAGATTCATGCGCCAGGGCCTCCTACAGACAATGCACTTTGATTTATTGCGCTATCTCTAATAGCACCCGAGATATCACCAGATATATATTGGACTTTCCCCTGACCCTGAGTGTCCGGCCCCATGAGACGGTGGTTTTCTCGGCCCCTGGTGGTCCGAGGTCGTTCCCGCTGCACAGATTCGTGCGCCAGGGCCTCCTACAGACAATGCACTATGATTTATTGCGCTATCTTTAATAGCACCCGAGATATCACCAGATATATATTGGATTTTCCCCTGACCCTGAGTGTCCGGCCCCATGAGACGGTGGTTTTCTCGGCCCCTGGTGGTCCGAGGTGGTTCTCGCGGCACAGATTTATGCGCCAGGGCCTCCTGCAGACAATGCACTTTGATTTATTTCGCTATCTCTAATAGCACACGAGATATCACCAGATATATATTGGATTTTTCCCTGACCCTGACAGTCCGGCCCAATGAGACGGTGATTTTCTCGGCCCCCGGTGGTCCGAGGTCGATCCCGCTGCACAGATTCATGCGCCAGGGCATCCTATAGATAATTCACTTTGGTTTATAGCGCTATCTCTAATAGCACCCGAGATATCACCAGATATATATTGGATTTTTCCCTGACCCTGACAATCCGGCCCCATGAGACGGTGATTTTCTCGGCCCCTGGTGGTCCGAGGCCGATCCCGATGCAAAGATTCATGCGCCAGGGCCTCCTGCAGACAATGCACTTTGATTTATTTCGCTATCTCTAATAGCACCCGAGATATCACCAGATAGATATTTCATTTTTCCCTGACCCTGACAGCCGGGCCTCATGAGACGGTGATTTTCTCGGCCCCTGCTGGTCCGAGGTCGTTCCCGCTGCACAGATTCATGCGCCAGGGCCTCCTGCAGACAATGCAATTTGATTTATTGCGCTATCTGTAATAGCACCCGAGATATCACCAGATATATATAGGATTTTTCCCTGACCCTGACAGTCCGGCCCCATGAAACGGTGACTTTCTCGGCCCCTGGTGGTCCGAGGTCGATCCCGCTGCACACATTCATGCGCCAGGGCCTCCTACAGACAATGCACGTTGATTTATTGCGCTATCTGTAATAGCACCCGAGATATCACCAGATATATATTGGATTTTTCCTTGCCCCTGACAGTCCGGCCCCATGCGACGGTGATTTTCTCGGCCCCTGGTGGTCCGAGGTCGTTCCCGCTGCACCGAATCATGCGCCAGGGCTTCCTGGAGACAATGCACTTTAATTTATCGCGCTATCTGTAATAGCACCCGAGATATCACCAGATATATGCTGGTTTTTTGCATGACCTTGGGTGACGGATTCCGAATATCTGTAATTTTCTCGGCCCCTGGTGGTCCGAGGTCGTTTCCGCTGTACAGATTCATGCGCCAGGGCCTCCTACAGACAATGCACTTTGATTTATTGCGCTATCTGTAATAGCACCCGCGATATCACCAGATAAATATTGGATATTTCCCTCACCCTGAGTGTCCAGCCCCATGAGACGGTGGTTTTCTCGGCCCCTGGTGGACCGAGGTCGTTCCCGCTGCACAGATTCATGCGCCAGGGCATCCTGCAGATAATTCACTTTGATTTATTTCCTTATCTGTAATAGGACCCGAGATATCACCAGATATATATTGGATTTTCCCCAGACCCTGAGTGTCCGGCCGCATGAGACTGTAGTTTTCTCGGCCCCTGGTGGTCCGAGGTCGTTCCCGCTGCACAGATTCATGCGCCAGGGCCTCCTACAGACAATGCACTTTGATTTATTGCGCTATCTGTAATAGCACCCGAGATATCACCACATATATATTGGATTTTTCCCTGACCCAGAGTGTCCGGCCCCATGAGACGGTGGTTTTCTCGGCCCCTGGTGGTCCGAGGTCGTTCCCGCTTCACAGATTCATGCGCCAGGGCCTCCTACAGACAATGCACTTTGATTTATTGCGCTATCTGTAATAGCACCCGAGATATCACCACATATATATTGGACTTTTCAATGACCCAGAGTGTCCGGGCCCATGAGACGGTGGTTTTCTCGGCCCCTGGCGGTCCGAGGTCGTTCCCGCTGCACAGATGCATGCGCCAGGGCCTCCTGCAGATAATTCACTTTGGTTTATTGCGCTATCTCTAATAGCACCCGAGATATCACCAGATATATATTGGATTATGCCCTGACCATGAGTGTCCGGCCCCATGAGACTGTGGTTTTCTCGGCCCCTCGTGTTCCAAGGTCGTTCCCGCTGGCCAGATTCATGCGCCAGGGCCTCCTACAGACAATGCACTTTGATTTATTGCGCTATCTCTAATAGCACCCGAGATATCACGAGATATATATTGGATTTTCCCCTGACCCTGAGTGTCCGGCCCCATGAGACGGTGGTTTTCTCGGTCCCTCGTGGTCCGAGGTCGATCCCGCTGCACAGATTCATGCGCCAGGGCCTCCTACAGACAATGCACTTTGATTTATTGCGCTATCTGTAATAGCACCCGAGATATCAACAGATATATATTTGATTTTTCCCAGACCCTGAGTGTCCGGCCCCATGAGACGGTGGTTTTCTTGGCCCCTGGTGGTCCGAGATCGTTCCCGCTGCACAGATACATGCGCCAGGGCCTCCTGCAGATAATTCACTTTGGTTTATTGCGCTATCTCTAATAGCACCCGAGATATCACCAGGTATATATTGGATTTTCCCCTGTCCCTGAGTGTCCGTCCCCATGAGACGGTGGTTTTCTCGGCCCCTGGTGGACCGAGGTCGTTCCCGCTGCACAGATTCGTGCGCCAGGCCCTCCTACAGACAATGCACTATGATTTATTGCGCTATCTTTAATAGCACCCGAGATATCACCAGATATATATTGGACTTTCCCCTGACCCTGAGTGTCCGGCCCCATGAGACGGTGGTTTTCTCGGCCCCTGGTGGTCCGAGGTCGTTCCCGCTGCACAGATTCGTGCGCCAGGGCCTCCTACAGACAATGCACTATGATTTATTGCGCTATCTTTAATAGCACCCGAGATATCACCAGATATATATTGGATTTTCCCCTGACCCTGAGTGTCCGGCCCCATGAGACGGTGGTTTTCTCGGCCCCTGGTGGTCCGAGGTGGTCCTCGCGGCACAGATTTATGCGCCAGGGCCTCCTGCAGACAATGCACTTTGATTTATTTCGCTAACTCTAATAGCACACGAGATATCACCAGATATATATTGGATTTTTCCCTGACCCTGACAGTCCGGCCCAATGAGACGGTGATTTTCTCGGCCCCCGGTGGTCCGAGGTCGATCCCGCTGCACAGATTCATGCGCCAGGGCATCCTATAGATAATTCACTTTGGTTTATAGCGCTATCTCTAATAGCACCCGAGATATCACCAGATATATATTGGATTTTTCCCTGACCCTGACAATCCGGCCCCATGAGACGGTGATTTTCTCGGCCCCTGGTGGTCCGAGGCCGATCCCGATGCAAAGATTCATGCGCCAGGGCCTCCTGCAGACAATGCACTTTGATTTATTTCGCTATCTCTAATAGCACCCGAGATATCACCAGATAGATATTTCATTTTTCCCTGACCCTGACAGCCCGGCCTCATGAGACGGTGATTTTCTCGGCCCCTGCTGGTCCGAGGTCGTTCCCGCTGCACAGATTCATGCGCCAGGGCCTCCTGCAGACAATGCAATTTGATTTATTGCGCTATCTGTAATAGCACCCGAGATATCACCAGATATATATAGGATTTTTCCCTGACCCTGACAGTCCGGCCCCATGAAACGGTGACTTTCTCGGCCCCTGGTGGTCCGAGGTCGATCCCGCTGCACACATTCATGCGCCAGGGCCTCCTACAGACAATGCACGTTGATTTATTGCGCTATCTGTAATAGCACCCGAGATATCACCAGATATATATTGGATTTTTCCTTGCCCCTGACAGTCCGGCCCCATGCGACGGTGATTTTCTCGGCCCCTGGTGGTCCGAGGTCGTTCCCGCTGCACCAAATCATGCGCCAGGGCTTCCTGGAGACAATGCACTTTAATTTATCGCGCTATCTGTAATAGCACCCGAGATATCACCAGATATATGCTGGTTTTTTGCATGACCTTGGGTGACGGATTCCGAATATCTGTAATTTTCTCGGCCCCTGGTGGTCCGAGGTCGTTTCCGCTGTACAGATTCATGCGCCAGGGCCTCCTACAGACAATGCACTTTGATTTATTGCGCTATCTGTAATAGCACCCGCGATATCACCAGATAAATATTGGATATTTCCCTCACCCTGAGTGTCCAGCCCCATGAGACGGTGGTTTTCTCGGCCCCTGGTGGACCGAGGTCGTTCCCGCTGCACAGATTCATGCGCCAGGGCATCCTGCAGATAATTCACTTTGATTTATTTCCTTATCTGTAATAGGACCCGAGATATCACCAGATATATATTGGATTTTCCCCAGACCCTGAGTTTCCGGCCGCATGAGACTGTAGTTTTCTCGGCCCCTGGTGGTCCGAGGTTGTTCCCGCTGCACAGATTCATGCGCCAGGGCCTCCTACAGACAATGCACTATGATTTATTGCGCTATCTTTAATAGCACCCGAGATATCACCAGATATATATTGGATTTTCCCCTGACCCTGAGTGTCCGGCCCCATGAGACGGTGGTTTTCTCGGCCCCTGGTGGTCCGAGGTGGTTCTCGCGGCACAGATTTATGCGCCAGGGCCTCCTGCAGACAATGCACTTTGATTTATTTCGCTATCTCTAATAGCACACGAGATATCACCAGATATATATTGGATTTTTCCCTGACCCTGACAGTCCGGCCCAATGAGACGGTGATTTTCTCGGCCCCCGGTGGTCCGAGGTCGATCCCGCTGCACAGATTCATGCGCCAGGGCATCCTATAGATAATTCACTTTGGTTTATAGCGCTATCTCTAATAGCACCCGAGATATCACCAGATATATATTGGATTTTTCCCTGACCCTGACAATCCGGCCCCATGAGACGGTGATTTTCTCGGCCCCTGGTGGTCCGAGGCCGATCCCGATGCAAAGATTCATGCGCCAGGTCCTCCTGCAGACAATGCACTTTGATTTATTTCGCTATCTCTAATAGCACCCGAGATATCACCAGATATATATTGGATTTTTCACTGACCCTGAGTGTCCAGCCCCATGAAACCGTGGTTTTCTCGGTCCCTGGTGTTCCGAGGTCGTTCCCGCTGCACAGATTCATGCGCCAGGGCCTCCTACAGACAATGCACTTTGATTTATTGCGCTATCTCTAATAGCACCCGAAATATCACCAGATATATATTGGATTTTCCCCTGACCCTGAGTGTCCGGCCCCATGAGACTGTGGTTTTCTCGGCCCCTGGTGGTCCGAGGTCGTTCCCGCTGCACAGATTCATGCGCCAGGGCCTCCTACAGACAATGCACTTTGGTTTATTGCGCTATCTCTAATAGCACCCGAGATATCACCATATACATATTGGATTTTCCCCTGACCCTGAGTGTCCGGCCCCATGAGACGGTGGTTTTCTCGGCCCCTGGTGGTCCGAGGTCGTTCCAGCTCCACAGATTCATGCGCTAGGGCCTCCTACAGACAATACACTATGATTTATTGCGCTATCTTTAATAGCACCCGAGATATCACCAGATATATATTGGATTTTCCCCTGACCCTGAGTGTCCGGCCCCATGAGACGGTGGTTTTCTCGGCCCCTGGTGGTCCGAGGTCGTTCCAGCTCCACAGATTCATGCGCCAGGGCCCCCAGCAGATAATTCAGTTTGGTTTAGTGCGGTATCTGTAAGAGCACCCGAGATATCACCAGATATATATTGGATTTTTCCCCGACCCTGAGTGTCCGGCCCCATGTGTCGATGGTTTTCTCGTTCCCTCGTGGTCCGAGTACGATCCCGCTGAACAGATTCATGCGCCAGGGTTTCCTGCAGACAATTCCATTTGGTTTATTGCGCTATCTCTAAAAGCACCCGAGATATCACCAGATATATATTGGATTTTTCCCTGACCCTGAGTGTCCGGCCCCATGAGACGGTGGTTTTCTCGGCCCGTGGTGGTCCGAGGTCGTTCCCGCTGCACAGATTCATGCGCCAGGGCCTCCTGCAGATAATTCACTTTGGTTTATTGCGCTATCTCTAATAGCACCCGAGATATCACCAGATATATAATGGATTTTTCTCCGACCCTGACAGTCCGGCCCCATGAGACGGTGGTTTTCTCGGCCCCTAGTGTTCCGAGGTCGTTCCTGCTGCACAGATTCATACGCCAGGGCCCCCAGCAGATAATTCAGTTTGGTTTAGTGCGGTATCTGTAAGAGCACCCGAGATATCACCAGATATATATTGGATTTTTCCCCGACCCTGAGTGTCCGGCCCCATGTGTCGATGGTTTTCTCGTTCCCTCGTGGTCCGAGTACGATCCCGCTGAACAGATTCATGCGCCAGGGTTTCCTGCATACAATTCAATTTGGTTTATTGCGCTATCTCTAAAAGCACCCGAGATATCACCAGATATATATTGGATTTTTCCCTCACCCTGAGTGTCCGGCCCCATGAGACTGTGGTTTTCTCGGCCCCTGGTTGTCCGAGGTCGTTCACGCTGGCCAGATTCATGCGCCAGGGCCTCCTACAGACCAGGCACTTTGATTTATTGCGCTATCTGTAATAGCACACGAGATATCACCAGATATATATTGAATTTTCCCCTGACCCTGAGTGTCCGGACCCATGAGACGGTGGTTTTATCGGCCCCTGGTGGTCCGAGGTCGTTCCCGCTGCACAGATTCATGCACCAGTGCCTCCTGCAGATAATTCACTTTGGTTTATTGCGCTATCTCTAATAGCACCCGAGATATCACCAGATATATATTGGATTTTTCCCTGACCCTGACAGTCCGGCCCCATGTGTCGATGGTTTTCTCGTTCCCTCGTGGTCCGAGTACGATCCCGCTGAACAGATTCATGCGCCAGGGTTTCCTGCAGACAATTCCATTTGGTTTATTGCGCTATCTCTAAAAGCACCCGAGATATCACCAGATATATATTGGATTTTTCCCTCACCCTGAGTGTCCGGCCCCATGAGACTGTGGTTTTCTCGGCCCCTGGTGGTCCGAGGTCGTTCACGCTGGCCAGATTCATGCGACAGGGTCTCCTACAGACCAGGCACTTTGATTTATTGCGCTATCTGAAACAGCACCCGAGATATCACTAGATATATATTGGATTTTTCAGTGACCCTGCGTGTCCGGCCCCATGAGACGGTGGTTTTCTCGGCCCGTGGTGGTCCGAGGGCTTTCCCGCTTGCCAGATTCATGCGCCAGGGCCTCCTACAGACAATGCTTTTTGATTTATTGCGCTATCTGTAATAGCACCCGAGATATCACCACATATATATTGGATTTTTCACTGACCCTGAGTGTCCGGCCCCATGAGACTGTGGTTTTCTCGGTCCCTGGTGTTCCGAGGTCGTTCCCGCTGCACAGATTCATGCGCCAGGGCCTCCTACAGACAATGCACTTTGATTTATTGCGCTATCTTTAATAGCAGCCGAGATATCACCAGATATATATATTGGATTTTTCACTGACCCTGAGTGTCCGGCCCCATGAGACGGTCGTTGTCTCGGCCCCTTGAGGTCCGAGGACGTTCCCGCTGCACAGATTCATGCGCCAGGGCCTCCTACAGGTAATGCACTTTGATTTATTGCGCTATCTGTAATAGCACCCGAGATATCACCAGATCTATATTGGATTTTCCACTGACCCTGAGTGTCCGGCCCCATGAGACTGTGGTTTTCTCGGCCCCTGGAAGTCCGAGGACGTCCCCGCTGCACAGATTCATGCGCCAGGGCCTCCTACAGACAATGCACTTTGATTTATTGCGCTATCTGTAATAGCACCCGAGATATCACCACATATATATTGGATTTTTCACTGACCCTGAGTGTCCGGCCCCATGAGACTGTGGTTTTCTCGGTCCCTGGTGTTCCGAGGTCGTTCCCGCTGCACAGATTCATGCGCCAGGGCCTCCTACAGACAATGCACTTTGATTTATTGCGCTATCTTTAATAGCAGCCGAGATATCACCAGATATATATATTGGATTTTTCACTGACCCTGAGTGTCCGGCCCCATGAGACGGTCGTTTTCTCGGCCCCTGGTGGTCCGAGGTCGTTCCCGCTGCACAGATTCATGCGCCAGGGCCTCCTACAGACAATGCACTTTGATTTATTGCGCTATCTGTAATAGCACCCGAGATATCAGCAGATATATATTGGATTTTTCACTGACCCTGAGTGTCCGGCCCCATGAGACGGTCGTTTTCTCGGCCCCTGGTGGTCCGAGGTCGTTCCCGCTGCACAGATTCATGCGCCAGGGCCTCCTACAGACAATGCACTTTGATTTATTGCGCTATCTCTAATAGCACCCGAAATATCACCAGATATATATTGGATTTTCCCCTGACCCTGAGTGTCCGGCCCCATGAGACTGTGGTTTTCTCGGCCCCTGGTGGTCCGAGGTCGTTCCCGCTGCACAGATTCATGCGCCAGGGCCTCCTACAGACAATGCACTTTGGTTTATTGCGCTATCTCTAATAGCACCCGAGATATCACCATATACATATTGGATTTTCCCCTGACCCTGAGTGTCCGGCCCCATGAGACGGTGGTTTTCTCGGCCCCTGGTGGTCCGAGGTCGTTCCAGCTCCACAGATTCATGCGCTAGGGCCTCCTACAGACAATACACTATGATTTATTGCGCTATCTTTAATAGCACCCGAGATATCACCAGATATATATTGGATTTTCCCCTGACCCTGAGTGTCCGGCCCCATGAGACGGTGGTTTTCTCGGCCCCTGGTGGTCCGAGGTCGTTCCAGCTCCACAGATTCATGCGCCAGGGCCCCCAGCAGATAATTCAGTTTGGTTTAGTGCGGTATCTGTAAGAGCACCCGAGATATCACCAGATATATATTGGATTTTTCCCCGACCCTGAGTGTCCGGCCCCATGTGTCGATGGTTTTCTCGTTCCCTCGTGGTCCGAGTACGATCCCGCTGAACAGATTCATGCGCCAGGGTTTCCTGCAGACAATTCCATTTGGTTTATTGCGCTATCTCTAAAAGCACCCGAGATATCACCAGATATATATTGGATTTTTCCCTGACCCTGAGTGTCCGGCCCCATGAGACGGTGGTTTTCTCGGCCCGTGGTGGTCCGAGGTCGTTCCCGCTGCACAGATTCATGCGCCAGGGCCTCCTGCAGATAATTCACTTTGGTTTATTGCGCTATCTCTAATAGCACCCGAGATATCACCAGATATATAATGGATTTTTCTCCGACCCTGACAGTCCGGCCCCATGAGACGGTGGTTTTCTCGGCCCCTAGTGTTCCGAGGTCGTTCCTGCTGCACAGATTCATACGCCAGGGCCCCCAGCAGATAATTCAGTTTGGTTTAGTGCGGTATCTGTAAGAGCACCCGAGATATCACCAGATATATATTGGATTTTTCCCCGACCCTGAGTGTCCGGCCCCATGTGTCGATGGTTTTCTCGTTCCCTCGTGGTCCGAGTACGATCCCGCTGAACAGATTCATGCGCCAGGGTTTCCTGCATACAATTCAATTTGGTTTATTGCGCTATCTCTAAAAGCACCCGAGATATCACCAGATATATATTGGATTTTTCCCTCACCCTGAGTGTCCGGCCCCATGAGACTGTGGTTTTCTCGGCCCCTGGTTGTCCGAGGTCGTTCACGCTGGCCAGATTCATGCGCCAGGGCCTCCTACAGACCAGGCACTTTGATTTATTGCGCTATCTGTAATAGCACACGAGATATCACCAGATATATATTGAATTTTCCCCTGACCCTGAGTGTCCGGACCCATGAGACGGTGGTTTTATCGGCCCCTGGTGGTCCGAGGTCGTTCCCGCTGCACAGATTCATGCACCAGTGCCTCCTGCAGATAATTCACTTTGGTTTATTGCGCTATCTCTAATAGCACCCGAGATATCACCAGATATATATTGGATTTTTCCCTGACCCTGACAGTCCGGCCCCATGTGTCGATGGTTTTCTCGTTCCCTCGTGGTCCGAGTACGATCCCGCTGAACAGATTCATGCGCCAGGGTTTCCTGCAGACAATTCCATTTGGTTTATTGCGCTATCTCTAAAAGCACCCGAGATATCACCAGATATATATTGGATTTTTCCCTCACCCTGAGTGTCCGGCCCCATGAGACTGTGGTTTTCTCGGCCCCTGGTGGTCCGAGGTCGTTCACGCTGGCCAGATTCATGCGACAGGGTCTCCTACAGACCAGGCACTTTGATTTATTGCGCTATCTGAAACAGCACCCGAGATATCACTAGATATATATTGGATTTTTCAGTGACCCTGCGTGTCCGGCCCCATGAGACGGTGGTTTTCTCGGCCCGTGGTGGTCCGAGGGCTTTCCCGCTTGCCAGATTCATGCGCCAGGGCCTCCTACAGACAATGCTTTTTGATTTATTGCGCTATCTGTAATAGCACCCGAGATATCACCACATATATATTGGATTTTTCACTGACCCTGAGTGTCCGGCCCCATGAGACTGTGGTTTTCTCGGTCCCTGGTGTTCCGAGGTCGTTCCCGCTGCACAGATTCATGCGCCAGGGCCTCCTACAGACAATGCACTTTGATTTATTGCGCTATCTTTAATAGCAGCCGAGATATCACCAGATATATATATTGGATTTTTCACTGACCCTGAGTGTCCGGCCCCATGAGACGGTCGTTGTCTCGGCCCCTTGAGGTCCGAGGACGTTCCCGCTGCACAGATTCATGCGCCAGGGCCTCCTACAGGTAATGCACTTTGATTTATTGCGCTATCTGTAATAGCACCCGAGATATCACCAGATCTATATTGGATTTTCCACTGACCCTGAGTGTCCGGCCCCATGAGACTGTGGTTTTCTCGGCCCCTGGAAGTCCGAGGACGTCCCCGCTGCACAGATTCATGCGCCAGGGCCTCCTACAGACAATGCACTTTGATTTATTGCGCTATCTGTAATAGCACCCGAGATATCACCACATATATATTGGATTTTTCACTGACCCTGAGTGTCCGGCCCCATGAGACTGTGGTTTTCTCGGTCCCTGGTGTTCCGAGGTCGTTCCCGCTGCACAGATTCATGCGCCAGGGCCTCCTACAGACAATGCACTTTGATTTATTGCGCTATCTTTAATAGCAGCCGAGATATCACCAGATATATATATTGGATTTTTCACTGACCCTGAGTGTCCGGCCCCATGAGACGGTCGTTTTCTCGGCCCCTGGTGGTCCGAGGTCGTTCCCGCTGCACAGATTCATGCGCCAGGGCCTCCTACAGACAATGCACTTTGATTTATTGCGCTATCTGTAATAGCACCCGAGATATCAGCAGATATATATTGGATTTTTCACTGACCCTGAGTGTCCGGCCCCATGAGACGGTCGTTTTCTCGGCCCCTGGTGGTCCGAGGTCGTTCCCGCTGCACAGATTCATGCGCCAGGGCCTCCTGCAGATAATTCACTTTGGTTCATTGCGCTATCTCTAAAAGCACCCGAGATATCACCAGATATATATTGGATTTTTCCCTCACCCTGAGTGTCCGGCCCCATGAGACTGTGGTTTTCTCGGCCCCTGGTGGTCCGAGGTCGTTCACGCTGGCCAGATTCATGCGACAGGGTCTCCTACAGACCAGGCACTTTGATTTATTGCGCTATCTGAAACATCACCCGAGATATCACTAGATATATATTGGATTTTTCAGTGACCCTGAGTGTCCGGCCCCATGAGACGGTGGTTTTCTCGGCCCGTGGTGGTCCGAGGGCTTTCCCCCTTGCCAGATTCATGCGCCAGGGCGTCCTACAGACAATGCTTTTTGATTTATTGCGCTATCTCTAATAGCACCCGAGATATCACCAGGTATATATTGGATTTTCCCCTGTCCCTGAGTGTCCGGCCCCATGAGACGGTGGTGTTCTTGGCCCCTGGTGATCCGAGGTAGTTACCGCTGCACAGATGCATGCGCCAGGGCCTCCTACAGACAACGCACTTTGATTTGTTGCGCTATCTGTAATAGCACCCGAGATATCACCAGATATATATTGCATTTTTCCCTGACCCTGTGTGTCCGGCCCCATGAGACTGTGGTTTTCTCGGCCCCTCGTGTTCCAAGGTCATTCCCGCTGCACAGATTCATGTGCCAGGGCCTCCTGCAGATAATTCACTTTGGTTTATTGCGCTTTCTCTAATAGCACCCGAGATATCACCAGATATATATTGAATTTTCCCCTGACCCTGAGTGTCCGGTCCCCTGTGACTGTGGTTTTCTCGGCCCCTGGTGGTCCGAGGTCGTTCCCGCTGCCCAGATTCATCCGCCAGGGCCTCCTACAGACAATGCACTTTGGTTTGTTGCGCTATCTCTAATAGCACCCGAGATATCACCAGATATATATTGGATTTTTCCCTGACCCTGAGTGTCCGGACCCATGAGACGGTGGTTTTATCGGCCCCTGGTGGTCCGAGGTCGTTCCCGCTGCACAGATTCATGCACCAGGGCCTGCTGCAGATAATTCACCTTGGTTTATTGCGCTATCTCTAATAGCACCCGAGATATCACCAGATATATATTGGATTTTTCCCTGAGCCTGAGTGTCCGGCCCCATGAGACTGTGGTTTTCTCGGCCCCTGGTGGTCCGAGGTCGTTCCCGCTGCACAGGTTCATGCGCCAGTGTCTCCTACAGACAATGCACTTTGATTTATTGCGCTATCTGTAATAGCACCCGAGATATCACCACCTATATATTGGATTTTTCCCTGACCCTGAGCGTCCGGCCCCATGAGACGGTCGTTTTCTCGGCCCCTGGTGGTCCGAGGTCGTTCCCGCTGCACAGGTTCATGCGCCAGGGCCTCCTACAGACAATGCACTTTGATTTATTGCGCTATCTCTAATAGCACCCGAGATATCACCAGATATATATTGGATTTTCCCCTGACCCTGAGTGTCCGGCCCCATGAGACTGTGGTTTTCTCGGCCCCTGGTGGTCCGAGGTCGTGCCCGTTGCACAGATTCATGCGCCAGTGCCTCCTGCAGATAATTCACTTTGGTTTATTGCGCTATCTCTAATAGCACCCGAGATATCACCAGATATATATTGGATTTTCCCCTGACCCTGAGTGTCCGGCCCCATGAGACTGTGGTTTTCTCGGCCCCTGGTCGTCCGAGGTCGTTCCCGCTGAACAGATTCATGCGCCTGGGCCTCCTACAGACAATGCACATTGATTTATTGCGCTATCTGTAATAGCACCCGAGATATCACCAGATATATATTGGATTTTACCCTGACCCTGAGTGTCCGGCCCCATGAGACGGTCGTTGTCTCGGCCCCTTGAGGTCCGAGGACGTTCCCGCTGCACAGATTCATGCGCCAGGGCCTCCTACAGACAATGCACTTTGATTTATTGCGCTATCTTTAATAGCAGCCGAGATATCACCAGATATATATATTGGATTTTTCACTGACCCTGAGTGTCCGGCCCCATGAGACGGTCGTTTTCTCGGCCCCTGGTGGTCCGAGGTCGTTCCCGCTGCACAGATTCATGCGCCAGGGCCTCCTACAGACAATGCACTTTGATTTATTGCGCTATCTGTAATAGCACCCGAGATATCACCAGATATATATATTGGATTTTTCACTGACCCTGAGCGTCCGGCCCCATGAGACGGTCGTTTTCTCGGCCCCTGGTGGTCCGAGGTCGTTCCCGCTGCACAGGTTCATGCGCCAGGGCCTCCTGCAGATAATTCACTTTGGTTTATTGCGCTATCTCTAATAGCACCCGAGATATCACCAGATATATATTGGATTTTTCACTGACCCTGAGCGTCCGGCCCCATGAGACGGTCGTTTTCTCGGCCCCTGGTGGTCCGAGGTCGCTCCCGTTGCACAGATTCATGCGCCAGGGCCACCTGCTGATAATTCACTTTGGTTTATTGCGCTATCTCTAATAGCACCCGAGATATCACCAGATATATATTGGATTTTTCACTGAACCTGAGTGTCCGGCCCCATGAGACGGTGGTTTTCTCGGTCCCTGGTGTTCCGAGGTCGTTCCCGCTGCACAGATTCATGCGCCAGGGCCTCCTACAGACAATGCACTTTGATTTATTGCGCTACCTGTAATAGCACCCGAGATATCGCCAGATATATATTGGATTTTACCCTGACCCTGAGTGTCCGGCCCCATGAGACGGTGGTTTTCTCGGTCCCTGGTGTTCCGAGGTCGTTCCCGCTGCACAGATTCATGCGCCAGGGCCTCCTACAGACAATGCACTTTGATTTATTGCGCTATCTCTAATAGCACCCGAGATATCACCAGATATATATTGGATTTTCCCCTGACCCTGAGTGTCCGGCCCCATGAGACTGTGGTTTTCTCGGCCCCTGGTGGTCCGAGGTCGTTCCCGTTGCACAGATTCATGCGCCAGGGCCTCCTGCAGATAATTCACTTTGGTTTATTGCGCTATCTCTAATAGCACCCGAGATATCACCAGATATATATTGGATTTTCCCCTGACCCTGAGTGTCCGGCCCCATGAGACTGTGGTTTTCTCGGCCCCTGGTGGTCCGAGGTCGTTCCCGCTGCACAGATTCATGCGCCAGGGCCTCCTACAGACAATGCACTTTGATTTATTGCGCTATCTCTAATAGCACCCGAGATATCACCAGATATATATTGGATTTTTCACTGACCCTGAGTGACCGGCCCCATGAGACGGTTGTTTTCTCGGCCCCTGGTGGTCCGAGGTCGTTCCCGCTGCACAGATTCATGCGCCAGGGCCTCCTGCAGATAATTCACTTTGATTTATTGCGCTATCTGTAATAGCACCCGAGATATCACCACATATATATTGGATTTTTCACTGACCCTGAGTATCCGGCCCCATGAGACGGTGGTTTTCTCGGTCCCTGGTGTTCCGAGGTCGTTCCCGCTGCACAGATTCATGCGGCAGGGCCTCCTACAGACAATGCACTTTCGTTTATTGCGCTATCTCTAATAGCACCCGAGATATCACCTGATATATATTGGATTTTCCCCTGACCCTGAGTGTCCGGCCCCATGAGACTGTGGTTTTCTCGGCCCCTGGTGGTCCGAGGTCGTTCCCGCTGCACAGGTTCATGCGCCAGTGTCTCCTACAGACAATGCACTTTGATTTATTGCGCTATCTGTAATAGCACCCGAGATATCACCACCTATATATTGGATTTTTCCCTGACCCTGAGCGTCCGGCCCCATGAGACGGTCGTTTTCTCGGCCCCTGGTGGTCCGAGGTCATTCCCGCTGCACAGATTCATGCGCCAGGGCCTCCTACAGACAATGCACTTTGATTTATTGCGCTATCTGTAATAGCACCCGAGATATCAGCAGATATATATTGGATTTTTCACTGACAATGAGTGTCCGGCCCCATGAGACTGTGGTTTTCTCGGCCCCTGGTGGTCCGAGGTCGTTCCCGTTGCACAGATTCATGCGCCAGGGCCTCCTACAAGTAATGCACTTTGATTTATTGCGCTATCTGTAATAGCACCCGAGATATCACCAGATCTATATTGGATTTTCCCCTGACCCTGAGTGTCCGGCCCCATGAGACTGTGGTTTTCTCGGCCCCTGGTCGTCCGAGGTCGTTCCCGCTGCACAGATTCATGCGCCAGAGCCTCCTACAGACAATGCACTTTGATTTATTGCGCTATCGGTAATAGCAGCCGAGATATCACCAGATATATATTGGATTTTTCACTGACCCTGAGTGTCCGGCCCCATGAGACGGTCGTTTTCTCGGCCCCTGGTGGTCCGAGGTCATTCCCGCTGCACAGATTCATGCGCCAGGGCCTCCTACAGACAATTCACTTTGATTTATTGCGCTATCTGTAATAGCACCCGAGATATCACCAGATATGTATTGGATTTTACCCTGACCCTGAGTGTCCGGCCCCATGAGACGGTCGTTGTCTCGGCCCCTGGAGGTCCGAGGACGTACCCGCTGCACAGATTCATGCGCCAGGGCCTCCTACAGACAATGCACTTTGATTTATTGCGCTATCTGTAATAGCACCCGAGATATCACCAGATATATATTGGATTTTTCACTGACCCTGAGTGTCCGGCCCCATGTGGCGGTCGTGTCCTCGGCTCCTGGTGGTCCGAGGTCGTTCCCGCTGCACAGATTCATGCGCCAGGGCCTCCTACAGACAATGCACTTTGATTTATTGCGCTATCTGTAATAGCACCCGAGATATCACCAGATATATATTGGATTTTTCACTGACCCTGAGTGTCCGGCCCCATGAGGCGGTAGTTTTCTCGGCCCCTGGTGGTCCGAGGTCGTTCCCACTGCACAGATTCATGCGCCAGGGCCTCCTACAGACAATGCACTTTGATTTATTGCGCTATCTGTAATAGCACCCGAGATATCAGCAGATATATATTGGATTTTTCACTGACCCTGAGTGTCCGGCCCCATGAGACGGTCGTTTTCTCGGCCCCTGGTGGTCCGAGGTCGTTCCCGCTGCACAGATTCATGCGCCAGGGCCTCCTACAGGTAATGCACTTTGATTTATTGCGCTATCTGTAATAGCACCCGAGATATCACCACCTATATATTGGATTTTTCCCTGACCCTGAGCGTCCGGCCCCATGAGACGGTCGTTTTCTCGGCCCCTGGTGGTCCGAGGTCATTCCCGCTGCACAGATTCATGCGCCAGGGCCTCCTACAGACAATGCACTTTGATTTATTGCGCTATCTGTAATAGCACCCGAGATATCAGCAGATATATATTGGATTTTTCACTGACAATGAGTGTCCGGCCCCATGAGACTGTGGTTTTCTCGGCCCCTGGTGGTCCGAGGTCGTTCCCGTTGCACAGATTCATGCGCCAGGGCCTCCTACAAGTAATGCACTTTGATTTATTGCGCTATCTGTAATAGCACCCGAGATATCACCAGATCTATATTGGATTTTCCCCTGACCCTGAGTGTCCGGCCCCATGAGACTGTGGTTTTCTCGGCCCCTGGTCGTCCGAGGTCGTTCCCGCTGCACAGATTCATGCGCCAGAGCCTCCTACAGACAATGCACTTTGATTTATTGCGCTATCGGTAATAGCAGCCGAGATATCACCAGATATATATTGGATTTTTCACTGACCCTGAGTGTCCGGCCCCATGAGACGGTCGTTTTCTCGGCCCCTGGTGGTCCGAGGTCATTCCCGCTGCACAGATTCATGCGCCAGGGCCTCCTACAGACAATTCACTTTGATTTATTGCGCTATCTGTAATAGCACCCGAGATATCACCAGATATGTATTGGATTTTACCCTGACCCTGAGTGTCCGGCCCCATGAGACGGTCGTTGTCTCGGCCCCTGGAGGTCCGAGGACGTACCCGCTGCACAGATTCATGCGCCAGGGCCTCCTACAGACAATGCACTTTGATTTATTGCGCTATCTGTAATAGCACCCGAGATATCACCAGATATATATTGGATTTTTCACTGACCCTGAGTGTCCGGCCCCATGTGGCGGTCGTGTCCTCGGCTCCTGGTGGTCCGAGGTCGTTCCCGCTGCACAGATTCATGCGCCAGGGCCTCCTACAGACAATGCACTTTGATTTATTGCGCTATCTGTAATAGCACCCGAGATATCACCAGATATATATTGGATTTTTCACTGACCCTGAGTGTCCGGCCCCATGAGGCGGTAGTTTTCTCGGCCCCTGGTGGTCCGAGGTCGTTCCCACTGCACAGATTCATGCGCCAGGGCCTCCTACAGACAATGCACTTTGATTTATTGCGCTATCTGTAATAGCACCCGAGATATCAGCAGATATATATTGGATTTTTCACTGACCCTGAGTGTCCGGCCCCATGAGACGGTCGTTTTCTCGGCCCCTGGTGGTCCGAGGTCGTTCCCGCTGCACAGATTCATGCGCCAGGGCCTCCTACAGGTAATGCACTTTGATTTATTGCGCTATCTGTAATAGCACCCGAGATATCACCAGATATATATTGGATTTTTCCCTGACCCTGAGTGTCCGGCCCCATGAGAAGGTGGTTGTCTCGCACCTGGTGGTCCGAGGTCGTTCCCGCTGCACAGATTCATGCGCCAGGGCCTCCTACAGACAATGCACTTTGATTTATTGCGCTATCTGTAATAGCAGCCGAGATATCACCAGATATATATTGGATTTTTCACTGACCCTGAGTGTCCGGCCCCATGAGGCGGTGATTTTCTCGGCCCCTGGTGGTCCGAGGCCGATCCCGCTGCAAAGATTCATGCGCCAGGGCCTCCTGCAGACAATGCACTTTGATTTATTTCGCTATCTCTAATAGCACCCGAAATATCACCAGATATATATTGGATTTTCCCCTGACCCTGAGTGTCCGGACCCATGAGACTGTGGTTTTCTCGGCCCCTGGTGGTCCGAGGTCGTTCCCGCTGCACAGATTCATGCGCCAGCGCCTCCTACAGACAATGCACTTTTGTTTATTGCGCTATCTCTAATAGCACCCGAGATATCACCATATACATATTGGATTTTCCCCTGACCCTGAGTGTCCGGCCCCATGAGACTGTGGTTTTCTCGGCCCCTGGTGGTCCGAGGTCGTTCCAGCTCCACAGATTCATGCGCTAGGGCCTCCTACAGACAATGAACTATGATTTATTGCGCTATCTTTAATAGCACCCGAGATATCACCAGATATATATTGGATTTTTCCCAGACCCTGACAGTCCGGCCCCATGTGTCGGTGGTTTTCTCGGCCCCTGGTGGTCCGAGGTCGTTCCTGCTGCTCCGATTAATACGCTAGGCCCTCCTGCAGATAATTCGCTTTGGTATATTGCGCTATCTCTAATAGCACCCGTGATATCAAAAGATATATATTGGATAATTCCTTGACCCTGACAGTCCGGCCCCATGTGTCGATGTTTTTCTCGGTCCCTGGTGGTCCGAGGTCGATCCCGCTGCACAGATCCATGCGCCAGGGCATCCTATAGATAATTCACTTTGGTTTATTGCGCTATCTCTAATAGCACTCGAGATATCACCAGATATATATTGGATTTTCTCCAGACCCTGAGTGTCCGGCCCCATGTGTCGGTGGTTTTCTCGGCCCCTGGTGGTCCGTGGTCGATCCCGCGGCACAGATTTATGCGCCAGGGCCTCCTGCAGACAATGCACTTTGATTTATTTCGCTATCGCTAATAGCACCCGAGATATCACCAGATATATATTGGATTTTTCCCTGACCCTGACAGTCCGGCCGCATGAGACGGTGGTTTTCTCGGCCCCTGGTGGTCCGAGGTCGTTCCCACTGCACAGATTCATGCGCCAGGGCCTCCTATAGATAATTCACTTTGGTTTATTGCGCTATCTCTAATAGCACCCGAGATATCACCAGATATATATTGCATTTTTCCCTGACCCTGACAGTCCGGCCTCATGAGAAAGTGATTTTCTCGGCCCCTGGTGGTCCGAATTCGATCCCGCTGCACAGATTCATGCACCAGGGCCTCCTACGGACGATGCACTTTGATTTATTGCGCTATCTGTAATAGCACCCGAGATATCAGCAGATATATATTGGATTTTTCACTGACCCTGAGTGTCCGGCCCCATGAGACGGTCGTTTTCTCGGCCCCTGGTGGTCCGAGGTCGTTCCCGCTGCACAGATTCATGCGCCAGGGCCTCCTACAGGTAATGCACTTTGATTTATTGCGCTATCTGTAATAGCACCCGAGATATCACCAGATATATATTGGATTTTTCCCTGACCCTGAGTGTCCGGCCCCATGAGAAGGTGGTTGTCTCGCCCCTGGTGGTCCGAGGTCGTTCCCGCTGCACAGATTCATGCGCCAGGGCCTCCTACAGACAATGCACTTTGATTTATTGCGCTATCTGTAATAGCAGCCGAGATATCACCAGATATATATTGGATTTTTCACTGACCCTGAGTGTCCGGCCCCATGAGGCGGTGATTTTCTCGGCCCCTGGTGGTCCGAGGCCGATCCCGCTGCAAAGATTCATGCGCCAGGGCCTCCTGTAGACAATGCACTTTGATTTATTTCGCTATCTCTAATAGCACCCGAAATATCACCAGATATATATTGGATTTTCCCCTGACCCTGAGTGTCCGGCCCCATGAGACTGTGGTTTTCTCGGCCCCTGGTGGTCCGAGGTCGTTCCCGCTGCACAGATTCATGCGCCAGCGCCTCCTACAGACAATGCACTTTTGTTTATTGCGCTATCTCTAATAGCACCCGAGATATCACCATATACATATTGGATTTTCCCCTGACCCTGAGTGTCCGGCCCCATGAGACGGTGGTTTTCTCGGCCCCTGGTGGTCCGAGGTCGTTCCAGCTCCACAGATTCATGCGCTAGGGCCTCCTACAGACAATGAACTATGATTTATTGCGCTATCTTTAATAGCACCCGAGATATCACCAGATATATATTGGATTTTTCCCAGACCCTGACAGTCCGGCCCCATGTGTCGGTGGTTTTCTCGGCCCCTGGTGGTCCGAGGTCGTTCCCGCTGCTCCGATTAATACGCTAGGCCCTCCTGCAGATAATTCACTTTGGTATATTGCGCTATCTCTAATAGCACCCGTGATATCAAAAGATATATATTGGATAATTCCTTGACCCTGACAGTCCGGCCCCATGTGTCGATGTTTTTCTCGGTCCCTGGTGGTCCGAGGTCGATCCCGCTGCACAGATCCATGCGCCAGGGCATCCTATAGATAATTCACTTTGGTTTATTGCGCTATCTCTAATAGCACTCGAGATATCACCAGATATATATTGGATTTTCTCCAGACCCTGAGTGTCCGGCCCCATGTGTCGGTGGTTTTCTCGGCCCCTGGTGGTCCGTGGTCGATCCCGCGGCACAGATTCATGCGCTAGGGCCTCCTACAGACAATGCACTATGATTTATTGCGCTATCTTTAATAGCACCCGAGATATCACCAGATATATATTGGATTTTCCCCTGACCCTGAGTGTCCGGCCCCATGAGACGGTGGTTTTCTCGGCCCCTGGTGCTCCGAGGTCGTTCCCGCTGCACATATTCATGCGCCAGGGCCCCCTGCAGATAATTCACTTTGGTTTAGTGCGCTATCTGTAAGAGCACCCGAGATGTCACCAGATATATGCTGGATTTTTACATGACATTAGGTGACGGATTCCGAATATCTGTAATTTTCTCGGCGCCTGGTGGTCCGAGGTCGTTCCTGCTGCACAGATTAATACGCTAGGCCCTCCTGCAGATAATTCACTTTGGTTTATTGCGCTATCTCTAATAGCACTCGAGATATCACCAGATATATATTGGATTTTTCACTGACCCTGAGTGTCCAGCCCAATGAGACCGTGGTTTTCTCGGTCCCTGGTGTTCCGAAGTCGTTCCCGCTGCACAGATTCATGCGCCAGGGCCTCCTACAGACAATGCACTTTGATTTATTGCGCTATCTGTAATAGCACCCGAGATATCAGCAGATATATATTGGATTTTTCACTGACCCTGAGTGTCCGGCCCCATGAGACGGTCGTTTTCTCGGCCCCTGGTGGTCCGAGGTCGTTCCCGCTGCACAGATTCATGCGCCAGGGCCTCCTACAGGTAATGCACTTTGATTTATTGCGCTATCTGTAATAGCACCCGAGATATCACCAGATATATATTGGATTTTTCCCTGACCCTGAGTGTCCGGCCCCATGAGAAGGTGGTTGTCTCGCCCCTGGTGGTCCGAGGTCGTTCCCGCTGCACAGATTCATGCGCCAGGGCCTCCTACAGACAATGCACTTTTGTTTATTGCGCTATCTCTAATAGCACCCGAGATATCACCATATACATATTGGATTTTCCCCTGACCCTGAGTGTCCGGCCCCATGAGACTGTGGTTTTCTCGGCCCCTGGTGGTCCGAGGTCGTTCCAGCTCCACAGATTCATGCGCTAGGGCCTCCTACAGACAATGAACTATGATTTATTGCTCTATCTTTAATAGCACCCGAGATATCACCAGATATATATTGGATTTTTCCCAGACCCTGACAGTCCGGCCCCATGTGTCGGTGGTTTTCTCGGCCCCTGGTGGTCCGAGGTCGTTCCTGCTGCTCCGATTAATACGCTAGGCCCTCCTGCAGATAATTCGCTTTGGTATTTTGCGCTATCTCTAATAGCACCCGTGATATCAAAAGATATATATTGGATAATTCCTTGACCCTGACACTCCGGCCCCATGTGTCGATGTTTTTCTCGGTCCCTGGTGGTCCGAGGTCGATCCCGCTGCACAGATCCATGCGCCAGGGCATCCTATAGATAATTCACTTTGGTTTATTGCGCTATCTCTAATAGCACTCGAGATATCACCAGATATATATTGGATTTTCTCCAGACCCTGAGTGTCCGGCCCCATGTGTCGGTGGTTTTCTCGGCCCCTGGTGGTCCGTGGTCGATCCCGCGGCACAGATTTATGCGCCAGGGCCTCCTGCAGACAATGCACTTTGATTTATTTCGCTATCTCTAATAGCACCCGAGATATCACCAGATATATATTGGATTTTTCCCTGACCCTGACAGTCCGGCCGCATGAGACGGTGGTTTTCTCGGCCCCTGGTGGTCCGAGGTCGTTCCCACTGCACAGATTCATGCGCCAGGGCCTCCTATAGATAATTCACTTTGGTTTATTGCACTATCTCTAATAGCACCCGAGATATCACCAGATATATATTGCATTTTTCCCTGACCCTGACAGTCCGGCCTCATGAGAAAGTGATTTTCTCGGCCCCTGGTGGTCCGAATTCGATCCCGCTGCACAGATTCATGCGCCAGGGCCTCCTACGGACGATGCACTTTGATTTATTGCGCTCTCTGTAATAGCACCCGAGATATCACCATATACATATTGGATTTTCCCCTGACCCTGACAATCCGGCCCCATGAGACGGTGATTTTCTCGGCCCCTAGTGGTCCGAGGTCGATCCCGCTGCACAGATTCATGCGCCAGGGCCTCCTGCAGACAATGCACTTTGATTTATTTCGCTATCTCTAATAGCACCCGAGATATCACCTGATATATATTGTATTTTTCCCTGACCCTGACAGTCCGGCCGCATGAGACGGAGATTTTCTCGGCCCATGCTGGTCCGAGGTCGATCCCGCTGCACAGATTCATGCGCCAGGGCCTCCAAAAGACAATGCACTTTGATTCATTGCGCTATCTCTAATAGCACCCGAGATATCACCAGATAAATATTGGATTTTTCCTTGACCCTGACAGTCCGGCCCCATGTGTCGATGTTTTTCTCGGTCCCTCGTGGTCCGAGGTCGATCCCGCTGCACAGATTTATGCGCCAGGGCATCCTATAGATAATGCACTTTGATTTATTGCGCTATCTCTAATAGCACCCGAGATATCACCAGATGTATATTGCATTTTTGCCTGACTCTGACAGTCCGGCCTCATGAGAAAGTGATTTTCTCGGCCCCTGGTGGTCCGAATTCGATCCCGCTGTACAGATTCATGCGCCAGGGCCTCCTACAGACGATGCACTTTGATTTATTGCGCTCTCTGTAATAGCACCCGAGATATCACCATATACATATTGGATTTTCCCCTGACCCTGAGTGTCCGGCCCCATGAGACGGTGGTTTTCTCGGCCCCTGGTGGTCCGAGGTCGATCCCCCTGCACAGATTCGTGCGCCAGGGCCCCCTGCAGATAATTCACTTTGGTTTAGTGCGCTATCTGTAAGAGCACCCGAAATATCACCAGATATATATTGGATTTTCCCCTGACCCTGAGTGTCCGGCCCCATGAGACTGTGGTTTTCTCGGCCCCTGGTGGTCCCAGGTCGTTCCCGCTGCACATATTCATGCGCCAGGGCCCCCTGCAGATAATTCACTTTGGTTTAGTGCGCTATCTGTAAGAGCACCCGAGATGTCACCAGATATATATTGGATTTTTCCCTGACCCTGACAATCCGGCCCCATGAGACGGTGATTTTCTCGGCCCCTGGTGGTCCGAGGCCGATCCCGATGCAAAGATTCATGCGCCAGGGCCTCCTGCAGACAATGCACTTTGATTTATTTCGCTATCTCTAATAGCACCCGAGATATCACCAGATATATATAGGATTTTTCACTGACCCTGAGTGTCCAGCCCCATGAGACCGTGGTTTTCTCGGTCCCTGGTGTTCCGAGGTCGTTCCCGCTGCACAGATTCATGCGCCAGGGCCTCCTACAGACAATGCACTTTGATTTATTGCGCTATCTCTAATAGCACCCGAAATATCACCAGATATATATTGGATTTTCCCCTGACCCTGAGTGTCCGGCCCCATGAGACTGTGGTTTTCTCGGCCCCTGGTGGTCCGAGGTCGTTCCCGCTGCACAGATTCATGCGCCAGGGCCTCCTACAGACAATGCACTTTGGTTTATTGCGCTATCTCTAATAGCACCCGAGATATCACCATATACATATTGGATTTTCCCCTGACCCTGAGTGTCCGGCCCCATGAGACGGTGGTTTTCTCGGCCCCTGGTGGTCCGAGGTCGTTCCAGCTCCACAGATTCATGCGCTAGGGCCTCCTACAGACAATGCACTATGATTTATTGCGCTATCTTTAATAGCACCCGAGATATCACCAGATATATATTGGATTTTCCCCTGACCCTGAGTGTCCGGCCCCATGAGACGGTGGTTTTCTCGGCCCCTGGTGCTCCGAGGTCGTTCCCGCTGCACATATTCATGCGCCAGGGCCCCCTGCAGATAATTCACTTTGGTTTAGTGCGCTATCTGTAAGAGCACCCGAGATGTCACCAGATATATGCTGGATTTTTACATGACATTAGGTGACGGATTCCGAATATCTGTAATTTTCTCGGCGCCTGGTGGTCCGAGGTCGTTCCTGCTGCACAGATTAATACGCTAGGCCCTCCTGCAGATAATTCACTTTGGTTTATTGCGCTATCTCTAATAGCACTCGAGATATCACCAGATATATATTGGATTTTTCCCAGACCCTGACAGTCCGGCCCCATGTGTCGGTGGTTTTCTCGGCCCCTGGTGGTCCGAGGTCGTTCCCGCTGCTCAGATTAATACGCTAGGCCCTCCTGCGGATAATTCACATTGGTATATTGCGCTATCTCTAATAGCACCCGTGATATCAAAAGATATATATTGGATAATTCCTTGACCCTGACAGTCCGGCCCCATGTGTCGATGTTTTTCTCGGTCCCTGGTGGTCCGAGGCCGATCCCGATGCAAAGATTCATGCGCCAGGGCCTCCTGCAGACAATGCACTTTGATTTATTTCGCTATCTCTAATAGCACCCGAGATATCACCAGATATATATTGGATTTTTCACTGACCCTGAGTGTCCAGCCCCATGAGACCGTGGTTTTCTCGGTCCCTGGTGTTCCGAGGTCGTTCCCGCTGCACAGATTCATGCGCCAGGGCCTCCTACAGACAATGCACTTTGATTTATTGCGCTATCTGTAATAGCACCCGAGATATCAGCAGATATATATTGGATTTTTCACTGACCCTGAGTGTCCGGCCCCATGAGACGGTCGTTTTCTCGGCCCCTGGTGGTCCGAGGTCGTTCCCGCTGCACAGATTCATGCGCCAGGGCCTCCTACAGGTAATGCACTTTGATTTATTGCGCTATCTGTAATAGCACCCGAGATATCACCAGATATATATTGGATTTTTCCCTGACCCTGAGTGTCCGGCCCCATGAGACTGTGGTTTTCTCGGCCCCTGGTGGTCCGAGGTCGTTCCAGCTCCACAGATTCATGCGCTAGGGCCTCCTACAGACAATGAACTATGATTTATTGCGCTATCTTTAATAGCACCCGAGATATCACCAGATATATATTGGATTTTTCCCAGACCCTGACAGTCCGGCCCCATGTGTCGGTGGTTTTCTCGGCCCCTGGTGGTCCGAGGTCGTTCCCGCTGCTCAGATTAATACGCTAGGCCCTCCTGCAGATAATTCACTTTGGTATATTGCGCTATCTCTAATAGCACCCGTGATATCAAAAGATATATATTGGATAATTCCATGACCCTGACAGTCCGGCCCCTTGTGTCGATGTTTTTCTCGGTCCCTGGTGGTCCGAGGTCGATCCCGCTGCACAGATCCATGCGCCAGGGCATCCTATAGATAATTCACTTTGGTTTATTGCGCTATCTCTAATAGCACTCGAGATATCACCAGATATATATTGGATTTTCTCCAGACCCTGAGTGTCCGGCCCCATGTGTCGGTGGTTTTCTCGGCCCCTGGTGGTCCGTGGTCGATCCCGCGGCACAGATTTATGCGCCAGGGCCTCCTGCAGACAATGCACTTTGATTTATTTCGCTATCTCTAATAGCACCCGAGATATCACCAGATATATATTGGATTTTTCCCTGACCCTGACAGTCCGGCCGCATGAGACGGTGGTTTTCTCGGCCCCTGGTGGTCCGAGGTCGTTCCCACTGCACAGATTCATGCGCCAGGGCCTCCTATAGATAATTCACTTTGGTTTATTGCGCTATCTCTAATAGCACCCGAGATGTCACCAGATATATATTGGGTTTTTCCCTGACCCTGACAATCCGGCCCCATGAGACGGCGATTTTCTCGGCCCCTAGTGGTCCGAGGTCGATCCCGCTGCACAGATTCATGCGCCAGGGCCTCCTGCAGACAATGCACTTTGATTTATTTCGCTATCTCTAATAGCACCCGAGATATCACCTGATATATATTGTATTTTTCCCTGACCCTGACAGTCCGGCCGCATGAGACGGAGATTTTCTCGGCCCATGCTGGTCCGAGGTCGATCCCGCTGCACAGATTCATGCGCCAGGGCCTCCAAAAGACAATGCACTTTGATTCATTGCGCTATCTCTAATAGCACCCGAGATATCACCAGATATATATTGGATTTTTCCTTGACCCTGACAGTCCGGCCCCATGTGTCGATGTTTTTCTCGGTCCCTCGTGGTCCGAGGTCGATCCCGCTGCACAGATTTATGCGCCAGGGCATCCTATAGATAATGCACTTTGATTTATTGCGCTATCTCTAATAGCACCCGAGATATCACCAGATATATATTGCATTTTTCCCTGACCCTGACAGTCCGGCCTCATGAGAAAGTGATTTTCTCGGCCCCTGGTGGTCCGAATTCGATCCCGCTGCACAGATTCATGCGCCAGGGCCTCCTACGGACGATGCACTTTGATTTATTGCGCTCTCTGTAATAGCACACGAGATATCACCATATACATATTGGATTTTCCCCTGACCCTGACAATCCGGCCCCATGAGACGGTGATTTTCTCGGCCCCTAGTGGTCCGAGGTCGATCCCGCTGCACAGATTCATGCGCCAGGGCCTCCTGCAGACAATGCACTTTGATTTATTTCGCTATCTCTAATAGCACCCGAGATATCACCTGATATATATTGTATTTTTCCCTGACCCTGACAGTCCGGCAGCATGAGACAGAGATTTTCTCGGCCCATGCTGGTCCGAGGTCGATCCCGCTGCACAGATTCATGCGCCAGGGCCTCCAAAAGATAATGCACTTTGATTCATTGCGCTATCTCTAATAGCACCCGAGATATCACCAGATAAATATTGGATTTTTCCTTGACCCTGACAGTCCGGCCCCATGTGTCGATGTTTTTCTCGGTCCCTCGTGGTCCGAGGTCGATCCCGCTGCACAGATTTATGCGCCAGGGCATCCTATAGATAATGCACTTTGATTTATTGCGCTATCTCTAATAGCACCCGAGATATCACCAGATGTATATTGCATTTTTGCCTGACTCTGACAGTCCGGCCTCATGAGAAAGTGATTTTTTCGGCCCCTGGTGGTCCGAATTCGATCCCGCTGCACAGATTCATGCGCCAGGGCCTCCTACAGACGATGCACTTTGATTTATTGCGCTCTCTGTAATAGCACCCGAGATATCACCATATACATATTGGATTTTCCCCTGACCCTGAGTGTCCGGCCCCATGAGACGGTGGTTTTCTCGGCCCCTGGTGGTCCGAGGTCGATCCCGCTGCACAGATTCGTGCGCTAGGGCCTCCTACAGACAATGCACTATGATTTATTGCGCTATCTTTAATAGCACCCGAGATATCACCAGATATATATTGGACTTTCCCCTGACCCTGAGTGTCCGGCCCCATGAGACGGTGGTTTTCTCGGCCCCTGGTGGTCCGAGGTCGTTCCCGCTGCACAGATTCGTGCGCCAGGGCCTCCTACAGACAATGCACTATGATTTATTGCGCTATCTTTAATAGCACCCGAGATATCACCAGATATATATTGGATTTTCCCCTGACCCTGAGTGTCCGGCCCCATGAGACGGTGGTTTTCTCGGCCCCTGGTGGTCCGAGGTGGTTCTCGCGGCACAGATTTATGCGCCAGGGCCTCCTGCAGACAATGCACTTTGATTTATTTCGCTATCTCTAATAGCACACGAGATATCACCAGATATATATTGGATTTTTCCCTGACCCTGACAGTCCGGCCCAATGAGACGGTGATTTTCTCGGCCCCCGGTGGTCCGAGGTCGATCCCGCTGCACAGATTCATGCGCCAGGGCATCCTATAGATAATTCAATTTGGTTTATAGCGCTATCTCTAATAGCACCCGAGATATCACCAGATATATATTGGATTTTTCCCTGACCCTGACAATCCGGCCCCATGAGACGGTGATTTTCTCGGCCCCTGGTGGTCCGAGGCCGATCCCGATGCAAAGATTCATGCGCCAGGGCCTCCTGCAGACAATGCACTTTGATTTATTTCGCTATCTCTAATAGCACCCGAGATATCACCAGATATATATTGGATTTTTCACTGACCCTGAGTGTCCAGCCCCATGAGACCGTGGTTTTCTCGGTCCCTGGTGTTCCGAGGTCGTTCCCGCTGCACAGATTCATGCGCCAGGGCCTCCTACAGACAATGCACTTTGATTTATTGCGCTATCTCTAATAGCACCCGAAATATCACCAGATATATATTGGATTTTCCCCTGACCCTGAGTGTCCGGCCCCATGAGACTGTGGTTTTCTCGGCCCCTGGTGGTCCGAGGTCGTTCCCGCTGCACAGATTCATGCGCCAGGGCCTCCTACAGACAATGCACTTTGGTTTATTGCGCTATCTCTAATAGCACCCGAGATATCACCATATACATATTGGATTTTCCCCTGACCCTGAGTGTCCGGCCCCATGAGACGGTGGTTTTCTCGGCCCCTGGTGGTCCGAGGTCGTTCCAGCTCCACAGATTCATGCGCTAGGGCCTCCTACAGACAATGCACTATGATTTATTGCGCTATCATTAATAGCACCCGAGATATCACCAGATATATATTGGATTTTCCCCTGACCCTGAGTGTCCGGCCCCATGAGACGGTGGTTTTCTCGGCCCCTGGTGCTCCGAGGTCGTTCCCGCTGCACATATTCATGCGCCAGGGCCCCCTGCAGATAATTCACTTTGGTTTAGTGCGCTATCTGTAAGAGCACCCGAGATGTCACCAGATATATGCTGGATTTTTACATGACATTAGGTGACGGATTCCGAATATCTGTAATTTTCTCGGCGCCTGGTGGTCCGAGGTCGTTCCTGCTGCACAGATTAATACGCTAGGCCCTCCTGCAGATAATTCACTTTGGTTTATTGCGCTATCTCTAATAGCACTCGAGATATCACCAAATATATATTGGATTTTTCCCAGACCCTGACAGTCCGGCCCCATGTGTCGGTGGTTTTCTCGGCCCCTGGTGGTCCGAGGTCGTTCCCGCTGCTCAGATTAATACGCTAGGCCCTCCTGCAGATAATTCACATTGGCATATTGCGCTATCTCTAATAGCACCCGTGATATCAAAAGATATATATTGGATAATTCCTTGACCCTGACAGTCCGGCCCCATGTGTCGATGTTTTTCTCGGTCCCTGGTGGTCCGAGGTCGATCCCGCTGCACAGATCCATGCGCCAGGGCATCCTATAGATAATTCACTTTGGTTTATTGCGCTATCTCTAATAGCACTCGAGATATCACCAGATATATATTGGATTTTCTCCAGACCCTGAGTGTCCGGCCCCATGTGTCGGTGGTTTTCTCGGCCCCTGGTGGTCCAAGGTCGATCCCGCGGCACAGATTTATGCGCCAGGGCCTCCTGCAGACAATACACTTTGATTTATTTCGCTATCTCTAATAGCACCCGAGATATCACCAGATATATATTGGATTTTTCCCTGACCCTGACAGTCCGGCAGCATGAGACGGTGGTTTTCTCGGCCCCTGGTGGTCCGAGGTCGTTCCCACTGCACAGATTCATGCGCCAGGGCCTCCTATAGATAATTCACTTTGGTTTATTGCGCTATCTCTAATAGCACCCGAGATGTCACCAGATATATATTGGGTTTTTCCCTGACCCTGACAATCCGGCCCCATGAGACGGTGATTTTCTCGGCCCCTAGTGGTCCGAGGTCGATCCCGCTGCACAGATTCATGCACCAGGGCCTCCTGCAGACAATGCACTTTGATTTATTTCGCTATCTCTAATAGCACCGGAGATATCACCTGATATATATTGTATTTTTCCCTGACCCTGACAGTCCGGCCGCATGAGACGGAGATTTTCTCGGCCCATGCTGGTCCGAGGTCGATCCCGCTGCACAGATTCATGCGCCAGGGCCTCCAAAAGACAATGCACTTTGATTCATTGCGCTATCTCTAATAGCATCCGAGATATCACCAGATAAATATTGGATTTTTCCTTGACCCTGACAGTCCGGCCCCATGTGTCGATGTTTTTCTCGATCCCTCGTGGTCCTAGGTCGATCCCGCTGCACAGATTTATGCGCCAGGGCATCCTATAGATAATGCACTTTGATTTATTGCGCTATCTCTAATAGCACCCGAGATATCACCAGATGTATATTGCATTTTTGCCTGACCCTGACAGTCCGGCCTCATGAGAAAGTGATTTTCTCGGCCCCTGGTGGTCCGAATTCGATCCCGCTGCACAGATTCATGCGCCAGGGCCTCCTACAGACGATGCACTTTGATTTATTGCGCTCTCTGTAATAGCACCCGAGATATCACCATATACATATTGGACTTTCCCCTGACCCTGAGTGTCCGGCCCCATGAGACGGTGGTTTTCTCGGCCCCTGGTGGTCCGAGGTCGTTCCCGCTGCACAGATTCGTGCGCCAGGGCCTCCTACAGACAATGCACTATGATTTATTGCGCTATCTTTAATAGCACCCGAGATATCACCAGATATATATTGGATTTTCCCCTGACCCTGAGTGTCCGGCCCCATGAGACGGTGGTTTTCTCGGCCCCTGGTGGTCCGAGGTGGTTCTCGCGGCACAGATTTATGCGCCAGGGCCTCCTGCAGACAATGCACTTTGATTTATCTCGCTATCCCTAATAGCACCCGAGATATCACAAGATATATATTGGATTTTCCCCTGACCCTGAGTGTCCGGCCCCATGAGACTGTGGTTTTCTCGGCCCCTGGTGGTCCGAGGTCGTTCCCGTTGCACAGATTCATGCGCCAGGGCCTCCTGCAGATAATTCACTTTGGTTTATTGCGCTATCTCTAATAGCACCCGAGATATCACCAGATATATATTGGATTTTACCCTGACCCTGAGTGTCCGGCCCCATGAGACGGTCGTTGTCTCGGCCCCTGGAGGTCCGAGGACGTTTCCGCTGCAGAGATTCATGCGCCAGGGCCTCCTACAGGTAATGCAGTTTGATTTATTGCGCTATCTGTAATAGCACCCGAGATATCACCAGATATATATTGGATTTTTCCCTGACCCTGAGTGTCCGGCCCCATGAGAAGGTGGTTGTCTCGCCCCTGGTGGTCCGAGGTCGTTCCCGCTGCACAGATTCATGCGCCAGGGCCTCCTACAGACAATGCACTTTGATTTATTGCGCTATCTGTAATAGCACCCGAGATATCACCAGATATATATTGGATTTTACCCTGACCCTGAGTGTCCGGCCCCATGAGACGGTCGTTGTCTCGGCCCCTGGAGGTCCGAGGATGTTTCCGCTGCAGAGATTCATGCGCCAGGGCCTCCTACAGGTAATGCACTTTGATTTATTGCGCTATCTGTAATAGCACCCGAGATATCACCAGATATATATTGGATTTTTCCCTGACCCTGGGTGTCCGGCCCCATGAGAAGGTGGTTGTCTCGCCCCTGGTGGTCCGAGGTCGTTCCCGCTGCACAGATTCATGCGCCAGGGCCTCCTACAGACAATGCACTTTGATTTATTGCGCTATTTGTAATAGCAGCCGAGATATCACCAGATATATATTGGATTTTTAACTGACCCTTAGTGTCCGGCCCCATGAGGCGGTCGTTTCCTCGGCTCCAGGTGGTCCGAGGTCGTTCCCGCTGCACAGATTCATGCGCCAGGGCCTCCTACAGACAATGCACTTTGATGTATTGCGCTATCTGTAATAGCACCCGAGATATCAGCAGATGTATATTGGATTTTTCACTGACCTTGAGTGTCCGGCCCCATGAGACGCTCGTTTTCTCGGCCCCTGGTGGTCCGAGGTCGTTCCCGCTGCACAGATTCATGCGCCAGGGCCTCCTACAGACAGTGCACTTTGGTTTATTGCGCTATCTGTAATAGCACCCGAGATATCACCAGATATATATTGGATTTTTCCCTGACCCTGAGTGTCCGGCTCCATGAGACGGTGATTTTCTCGTCCCCTGGTGGTCCGACGTCGTTCCCGCTGCCCAGATTCATGCGCCAGGGCCTCCTACAGACAATGCACTTTGGTTTATTGCGCTATCTGTAATATCACCCGAGATATCACCAGATATATGCTGGATTTTTCCCTGACCCTGAGTGTCCGGCTCCATGAGACGGTGATTTTCTCGTCCCCTGGTGGTCCGACGTTGTTCCCGCTGCCCAGATTCATGCGCCAGGGCCTCCTACAGACAATGCACTTTGATTTATTGCGCTATCTGTAATAGCAGCCGAGATATCACCAGATATATATTGGATTTTTCACTGACCCTGAGTGTCCGGCCCCATGAGGCGGTCGTTTCCTCGGCTCCTGGTGGTCCGAGGTCGTTCCCGCTGCACAGATTCATGCGCCAGGGCCTCCTACAGACAATGCACTTTGATTTATTGCGCTATCTGTAATAGCACCCGAGATATCACCAGATATATATTGGATTTTACCCTGACCCTGAGTGTCCGGCCCCATGAGACTGCGGTTTTTTCGGCCCCTGGTGGTCCGAGGTCGTTCCCCCTGCACAGATTCATGCGCCAGGTCCTCCTACAGACAATGCACTTTGATTTATTGCGCTATCTGTAATAGCACCCGAGATATCAGCAGATATATATTGGATTTTTCACTGACCCTGAGTGTCCGGCCCCATGAGACGGTCGTTTTCTCGGCCCCTGGTGGTCCGAGGTCGTTCCCGCTGCACAGATTCATGCGCCAGGGCCTCCTGCAGATAATTCTCTTTGGTTTATTGCGCTATCTCTAATAGCACCCGAGATATCAGCAGATATATATTGGATTTTTCACTGACCCTGAGTGACCGGCCCCATGAGACGGTAGTTTTCTCGGCCCCTGGTGGTCCGAGGTCGTTCCCGCTGCACAGATTCATACGCCAGGGCCTACTGCAGATAATTCACTTTGATTTATTGCGCTATCTGTAATAGCACCCGAGATATCACCACATATATATTGGATTTTTCACTGACCCTGAGTGTCCGGCCCCATGAGACTGTGGTTTTCTCGGCCCCTGGTGGTCCGAGGTCGTTCCCGCTGCACAGATTCATGCGCCAGGGCCTCCTACAGACAATGCACGTTGATTTATTGCGCTATCTGTAATAGCACCCGAGATATCAGCAGATATATATTGGATTTTTCACTGACCCTGAGTGTCCGGCCCCATGAGACGGTCGTTTTCTCGGCCCCTGGTGGTCCGAGGTCGTTCCCGCTGCACAGATTCATGCGCCAGGGCCTCCTGCAGATAATTCACTTTGGTTTATTGCGCTATCTCTAATAGCACCCGAGATATCAGCTGATATATATTGGATTTTTCACTGACCCTGAGTGACCGGCCCCATGAGACGGTAGTTTTCTCGGCCCCTGGTGGTCCGAGGTCGTTCCCGCTGCACAGATTCATGCGCCAGGGCCTACTGCAGATAATTCACTTTGATTTATTGCGCTATCTGTAACAGCAGCCGAGATATCACCACATATATATTGGATTTTTCACTGACCCTGAGTATCCGGCCCCATGAGACGGTGGTTTTCTCGGTCCCTGGTGTTCCGAGGTCGTTCCCGCTGCACAGATTCATGCGCCAGGGCCTCCTACAGACAATGCACTTTCGTTTATTGCGCTATCTGTAATAGCACCCGAGATATCACCAGATATATATTGGATATTCCCCTGACCCTGAGTGACCGGCCCCATGAGACTGTGGTTTTTTCGGCCCCTGGTGGTCCGAGGTCGTTCCCGCTGCACAGATTCATGCGCCAGGGCCTCCTACAGACAATGCACTTTGATTTATTGCGCTATCTGTAATAGCACCCGAGATATCACCAGATATATATTGCATTTTACCCTGACCCTGAGTGTCCGGCCCCATGAGACTGTGGTTTTTTCGGCCCCTGGTGGTCCGAGGTCGTTCCCGCTGCACAGATTCATGCGCCAGGGCATCCTACAGACAATGCACTTTGATGTATTAGGCTATCTGTAATAGCACCCGAGATATCAGCAGATGTATATTGGATTTTTCACTGACCCTGAGTGTCCGGCCCCATGAGACGGTCGTTTTCTCGGACCCTGGTGGTCCGAGGTCGTTCCCGCTGCACAGATTCATGCGCCAGGGCCTCCTGCAGATAATTCACTTTGGTTTATTGCGCTATCTCTAATAGCACCCGAGATATCACAAGATATATATTGGATTTTCCCCTGACCCTGAGTGTCCGGCCCCATGAGACTGTGGTTTTCTCGGCCCCTGGTCGTCCGAGGTCGTTCCCGCTGCACAGATTCATGCGCCAGGGCCTCCTACAGACAATGCACTTTGATTTATTGCGCTATCTGTAATAGCACCCGAGATATCACCAGATATATATTGGATTTTTCCCTGACCCTGACAGTCCGGCCCCATGTGTCGGTGGTTTTCTCGGCCCCTGGTGGTCCGAGGTCGATCCCATTGCACAGATTTATGCGCCAGGGCATCCTATAGATAATGCACTTTGATTTATTGCGCTATCTCTAATAGCACCCGAGATATCACCAGATATATATTGAATTTTTCCCTGACCCTGAGTGTCCGGCCCCATGTGTCGGTGGTTATCTCGGCTCCTGGAGGTCCGAGGACGTTCCCGCTGCACAGATTCATGCGCCAGGGCCTCCTACAGACAATGCACTTTGATTTATTGCGCTATCTGTAATAGCACCCGAGATATCACCAGATATATATTGGATTTTTCCCTGACCCTGAGTGTCCGGCCCCATGAGAAGGTGGTTGTCTCGCCCCTGGTGGTCCGAGGTCGTTCCCGCTGCACAGATTCATGCGCCAGGGCCTCCTGCAGATAATTCACTTTGGTTTATTGCGCTATCTCTAATAGCACCCGAGATATCACCAGATATATATTGGATTTTCCCCTGACCCTGAGTGTCCGGCCCCATGAGACTGTGGTTTTCTCGGCCCCTGGTGGTCCGAGGTCGTTCCCGCTGCACAGATTCATGCGCCAGGGCCTCCTACAGACAATGCACTTTGATGTATTGCGCTATCTGTAATAGCACCCGAGATATCAGCAGATATATATTGGATTTTTCACTGACCCTGAGTATCCGGCCCCATGAGACGGTCGTTTTCTCGGACCCTGGTGGTCCGAGGTCGTTCCCGCTGCACAGATTCATGCGCCAGGGCCTCCTGCAGATAATTCACTTTGGTTTATTGCGCTATCTCTAATAGCACCCGAGATATCACAAGATATATATTGGATTTTCCCCTGACCCTGAGTGTCCGGCCCCATGAGACTGTGGTTTTCTCGGCCCCTGGTCGTCCGAGGTCGTTCCCGCTGCACAGATTCATGCGCCAGGGCCTCCTACAGACAATGCACTTTGATTTATTGCTCTATCTGTAATAGCACCCGAGATATCACCAGATATATATTGGATTTTTCCCTGACCCTGACAGTCCGGCCCCATGTGTCGGTGGTTTTCTCGGCCCCTGGTGGTCCGAGGTCGATCCCATTGCACAGATTTATGCGCCAGGGCATCCTATAGATAATGCACTTTGATTTATTGCGCTATCACTAATAGCACCCGAGATATCACCAGATATATATTGAATTTTTCCCTGACCCTGAGTGTCCGGCCCCATGTGTCGGTGGTTATCTCGGCCCCTGGAGGTCCGAGGACGTTCCCGCTGCACAGATTCATGCGCCAGGGCCTCCTACAGACAATGCACTTTGATTTATTGCGCTATCTGTAATAGCACCCGAGATATCACCAGATATATATTGGATTTTTCCCTGACCCTGAGTGTCCGGCCCCATGAGAAGGTGGTTGTCTCGCCCCTGGTGGTCCGAGGTCGTTCCCGCTGCACAGATTCATGCGCCAGGGCCTCCTGCAGATAATTCACTTTGGTTTATTGCGCTATCTCTAATAGCACCCGAGATATCACCAGATATATATTGGATTTTCCCCTGACCCTGAGTGTCCGGCCCCATGAGACTGTGGTTTTCTCGGCCCCTGGTGGTCCGAGGTCGTTCCCGCTGCACAGATTCATGCGCCAGGGCCTCCTACAGACAATGCACTTTGATGTATTGCGCTATCTGTAATAGCACCCGAGATATCAGCAGATATATATTGGATTTTTCACTGACCCTGAGTATCCGGCCCCATGAGACGGTCGTTTTCTCGGACCCTGGTGGTCCGAGGTCGTTCCCGCTGCACAGATTCATGCGCCAGGGCCTCCTGCAGATAATTCACTTTGGTTTATTGCGCTATCTCTAATAGCACCCGAGATATCACAAGATATATATTGGATTTTCCCCTGACCCTGAGTGTCCGGCCCCATGAGACTGTGGTTTTCTCGGCCCCTGGTCGTCCGAGGTCGTTCCCGCTGCACAGATTCATGCGCCAGGGCCTCCTACAGACAATGCACTTTGATTTATTGCGCTATCTGTAATAGCACCCGAGATATCACCAGATATATATTGGATTTTTCCCTGACCCTGACAGTCCGGCCCCATGTGTCGGTGGTTTTCTCGGCCCCTGGTGGTCCGAGGTCGATCCCATTGCACAGATTTATGCGCCAGGGCATCCTATAGATAATGCACTTTGATTTATTGCGCTATCTCTAATAGCACCCGAGATATCACCAGATATATATTGAATTTTTCCCTGACCCTGAGTGTCCGGCCCCATGTGTCGGTGGTTATCTCGGCCCCTGGAGGTCCGAGGACGTTCCCGCTGCACAGATTCATGCGCCAGGGCCTCCTACAGACAATGCACTTTGATTTATTGCGCTATCTGTAATAGCACCCGAGATATCACCAGATATATATTGGATTTTCCCCTGACCCTGAGTGTCCGGCCCCATGAGACTGTGGTTTTCTCGGCCCCTGGTGGTCCGAGGTCGTTCCCGCTGCACAGATTCATGCGCCAGGGCCTCCTACAGACAATGCTCTTTGATGTATTGCGCTATCTGTAATAGCACCCGAGATATCAGCAGATATATATTGGATTTTTCACTGACCCTGAGTATCCGGCCCCATGAGACGGTCGTTTTCTCGGACCCTGGTGGTCCGAGGTCGTTCCCGCTGCACAGATTCATGCGCCAGGGCCTCCTGCAGATAATTCACTTTGGTTTATTGCGCTATCTCTAATAGCACCCGAGATATCACAAGATATATATTGGATTTTCCCCTGACCCTGAGTGTCCGGCCCCATGAGACTGTGGTTTTCTCGGCCCCTGGTCGTCCGAGGTCGTTCCCGCTGCACAGATTCATGCGCCAGGGCCTCCTACAGACAATGCACTTTGATTTATTGCGCTATCTGTAATAGCACCCGAGATATCACCAGATATATATTGGATTTTTCCCTGACCCTGACAGTCCGGCCCCATGTGTCGGTGGTTTTCTCGGCCCCTGGTGGTCCGAGGTCGATCCCATTGCACAGATTTATGCGCCAGGGCATCCTATAGATAATGCACTTTGATTTATTGCGCTATCTCTAATAGCACCCGAGATATCACCAGATATATATTGAATTTTTCCCTGACCCTGAGTGTCCGGCCCCATGTGTCGGTGGTTATCTCGGCCCCTGGAGGTCCGAGGACGTTCCCGCTGCACAGATTCATGCGCCAGGGCCTCCTACAGACAATGCACTTTGATTTATTGCGCTATCTGTAATAGCACCCGAGATATCACCAGATATATATTGGATTTTTCCCTGACCCTGAGTGTCCGGCCCCATGAGAAGGTGGTTGTCTCGCCCCTGGTGGTCCGAGGTCGTTCCCGCTGCACAGATTCATGCGCCAGGGCCTCCTGCAGATAATTCACTTTGGTTTATTGCGCTATCTCTAATAGCACCCGAGATATCACCAGATATATATTGGATTTTCCCCTGACCCTGAGTGTCCGGCCCCATGAGACTGTGGTTTTCTCGGCCCCTGGTGGTCCGAGGTCGTTCCCGCTGCACAGATTCATGCGCCAGGGCCTCCTACAGACAATGCACTTTGATGTATTGCGCTATCTGTAATAGCACCCGAGATATCAGCAGATATATATTGGATTTTTCACTGACCCTGAGTATCCGGCCCCATGAGACGGTCGTTTTCTCGGACCCTGGTGGTCCGAGGTCGTTCCCGCTGCACAGATTCATGCGCCAGGGCCTCCTGCAGATAATTCACTTTGGTTTATTGCGCTATCTCTAATAGCAACCGAGATATCACAAGATATATATTGGATTTTCCCCTGACCCTGAGTGTCCGGCCCCATGAGACTGTGGTTTTCTCGGCCCCTGGTCGTCCGAGGTCGTTCCCGCTGCACAGATTCATGCGCCAGGGCCTCCTACAGACAATGCACTTCGATTTATTGCGCTATCTGTAATAGCACCCGAGATATCACCAGATATATATTGGATTTTACCCTGACCCTGAGTGTCCGGCCCCATGAGACGGTCGTTGTCTCGGCCCCTGGAGGTCCGAGGACGTTCCTGCTGCACAGATTCATGCGCCAGGGCCTCCTACAGGTAATGCACTTTGATTTATTGCGCTATCTGTAATAGCACCCGAGATATCACCAGATATATATTGGATTTTTCCCTGACCCTGAGTGTCCGGCCCCATGAGAAGGTGGTTGTCTCGCCCCTGGTGGTTCGAGGTCGTTCCCGCTGCACAGATTCATGCGCCAGGGCCTCCTACAGACAATGCACTTTGATTTATTGCGCTATCTGTAATAGCACCCTAGATATCACCAGATATATATTGGATTTTACCCTGACCCTGGGTGTCCGGCCCCATGAGACTGTGGTTTTTTCGGCCCCTGATGGTCCGAGGTCGTTCCCGCTGCACAGATTCATGCGCCAGGGCCTCCTACAGACAATGCACTTTGATTTATTGCGCTATCTGTAATAGCACCCGAGATATCAGCAGATTTATATTGGATTTTTCACTGACCCTGAGTGTCCGCCCCATGAGACGGTCGTTTTCTCGGCCCATGGTGGTCCGAGGTCGTTCCCGCTGCACAGATTCATGCGCCAGGGCCTCCTGCAGATAATTCACTTTGGTTTATTGCGCTATCTCTAATAGCACCCGAGATATCACCAGATATATATTGGATTTTCCCCTGACCCTGAGTGTCCGGCCCCATGAGACTGTGGTTTTCTCGGCCCCTGGTGGTCCGAGGTCGTTCCCGCTGCACAGATTCATGCGCCAGGGACTCCTACAGACAATGCACTTTGATTTATTGCGCTATCTGTAATAGCACCCGAGATATCACCGGATATATATTGGATTTTCCCCTGACCCTGAGTGTCCGGCCCCATGAGACGGTGGTTTTCTCGGCCCCTGGTGGTCCGATGTCGTTCCCGCTGCACAGGTTCATGCGCCAGGGTCTCCTACAGACAATGCACTTTGATTTATTGCGCTATCTGTCATAGCACCCGAGATATCACCACATATATATTGGATTTTTCACTGACCCTGAGTGTCCAGCCCCATGAGACGGTGGTTTTCTCGGTCCCTGGTGTTCCGAGGTCGTTCCCGCTGCACAGATTCATGCGCCAGGGCCTCCTAGAGACAATGCACTTTGATTTATTGCGCTATCTCTAATAGCACCCGAAATATCACCAGATATATATTGGATTTTCCCCTGACCCTGAGTGTCCGGCCCCATGAGACTGTGGTTTTCTCGGCCCCTGGTGGTCCCAGGTCGTTCCCGCTGCACATATTCATGCGCCAGGGCCCCCTGCAGATAATTCACTTTGGTTTAGTGCGCTATCTGTAAGAGCACCCGAGATGTCACCAGATATATGCTGGATTTTTACATGACATTAGGTGACGGATTCCGAATATCTGTAATTTTCTCGGCGCCTGGTGGTCCGAGGTCGTTCCTGCTGCTCAGATTAATACGCTAGGCCCTCCTGCAGATAATTCACTTTGGTATATTGCGCTATCTCTAATAGCACCCGAAATATCACCAGATATATATTGGATTTTCCCCTGACCCTGAGTGTCCGGCCCCATGAGACTGTGGTTTTTTCGGCCCCTGGTGGTCCCAGGTCGTTCCCGCTGCACATATTCATGCGCCAGGGCCCCCTGCAGATAATTCACTTTGGTTTAGTGCGCTATCTGTAAGAGCACCCGAAATATCACCAGATATATATTGGATTTTCCCCTGACCCTGAGTGTCCGGCCCCATGAGACTGTGGTTTTCTCGGCCCCTGGTGGTCCCAGGTCGTTCCCGCTGCACATATTCATGCGCCAGGGCCCCCTGCAGATAATTCACTATGGTTTAGTGCGCTATCTGTAAGAGCACCCGAGATGTCACCAGATATATGCTGGATTTTTACATGACATTAGGTGACGGATTCCGAATATCTGTAATTTTCTCGGCGCCTGGTGGTCCGAGGTCGTTCCTGCTGCTCAGATTAATACGCTAGGCCCTCCTGCAGATAATTCACTTTGGTATATTGCGCTATCTCTAATAGCACCCGTGATATCAAAAGATATATATTGGATTTTTCCTTGACCCTGACAGTCCGGCCCCATGTGTCGATGTTTTTCTCGGTCCCTGGTGGTCCGAGGTCGATCCCGCTGCACAGATCCATGCGCCAGTGCATCCTATAGATAATTCATTTTGGTTTATTGCGCTATCTCTAATAGCACTCGAGATATCACCAGATATATATTGGATTTTCTCCTGACCCTGTGTGTCCGGCCCCATGTGTCGGTGGTTTTCTCGGCCCCTGGTGGTCCGTGGTCGATCCCGCGGAACAGATTTATGCGCCAGGGCCTCCTGCAGACAATGCACTTTGGTTTATTTCGCTATCTCTAATAGCACCCGAGATATCACCTGATATATATTGTATTTTTCCCTGACCCTGACAGTCCGGCCGCATGAGACGGAGATTTTCTCGGCCCATGCTGGTCCGAGGTCGATCCCGCTGCACAGATTCATGCGCCAGGGCCTCCAAAAGACAATGCACTTTGATTCATTGCGCTATCTCTAATAGCACCCGAGATATCACCAGATAAATATTGGATTTTTCCTTGACCCTGACAGTCCGGCCCCATGTGTCGATGTTTTTCTCGGTCCCTCGTGGTCCGAGGTCGATCCCGCTGCACAGATTTATGCGCCAGGGCATCCTATAGATAATGCACTTTGATTTATTGCGCTATCTCTAATAGCACCCGAGATATCACCAGATGTATATAGCATTTTTGCCTGACCCTGACAGTCCGGCCTCATGAGAAAGTGATTTCCTCGGCCCCTGGTGGTCCGAATTCGATCCCGCTGCACAGATTCATGCGCCAGGGCCTACTACAGACAATGCACTTTGATTTATTGCGCTATCTGTAATAGCACCCGAGATATCACCGGATATATATTGGATTTTCCCCTGACCCTCAGTGTCCGGCCCCATGAGACGGTGGTTTTCTCGGCCCCTGGTGGTCCGATGTCGTTCTCGCTGCACAGGTTCATGCGCCAGGTTCTCCTACAGACAATGCACTTTGATTTATTGCGCTATCTGTAATAGCACCCGAGATATCACCACATATATATTGGATTTTTCACTGACCCTGAGTGTCCAGCCCCATGAGACTGTGGTTTTTTCGGCCCCTGGTGGTCCGAGGTCGTTCCCGCTGCACAGATTCATGCGCCAGGGCCTCCTACAGACAATGCACTTTGATTTATTGCGCTATCTGTAATAGCAGCCGAGATATCACCAGATATATATTGGATTTTTCACTGACCCTGAGTGTCCGGCCCCATGAGGCGGTCGTTTCCTCGGCTCCTGGTGGTCCGAGGTCGTTCCCGCTGCACAGATTCATGCGCCAGGGCCTCCTACAGACAATGCACTTTGATTTATTGCGCTATCTGTAATAGCACCCGAGATATCACCACATATATATTGGATTTTTCACTGACCCTGAGTGTCCAGCCCCATGAGACGGTGGTTTTCTCGGTCCCTGGTGTTCCGAGGTCGTTCCCGCTGCACAGATTCATGCGCCAGGGCCTCCTAGAGACAATTCACTTTGATTTATTGCGCTATCTGTAATAGCACCCGAGATATCAGCAGATATATATTGGATTTTTCACTGACCCTGAGTGTCCGGCCCCATGAGACGGTCGTTTTCTCGGCCCCTGGTGGTCCGAGGTCGTTCCCGCTGCACAGATTCATGCGCCAGGGCCTCCTGCAGATAATTCTCTTTGGTTTATTGCGCTATCTCTAATAGCACCCGAGATATCAGCAGATATATATTGGATTTTTCACTGACCCTGAGTGACCGGCCCCATGAGACGGTAGTTTTCTCGGCCCCTGGTGGTCCGAGGTCGTTCCCGCTGCACAGATTCATACGCCAGGGCCTACTGCAGATAATTCACTTTGATTTATTGCGCTATCTGTAATAGCACCCGAGATATCACCACATATATATTGGATTTTTCACTGACCCTGAGTGTCCGGCCCCATGAGACTGTGGTTTTCTCGGCCCCTGGTGGTCCGAGGTCGTTCCCGCTGCACAGATTCATGCGCCAGGGCCTCCTACAGACAATGCACGTTGATTTATTGCGCTATCTGTAATAGCACCCGAGATATCAGCAGATATATATTGGATTTTTCACTGACCCTGAGTGTCCGGCCCCATGAGACGGTCGTTTTCTCGGCCCCTGGTGGTCCGAGGTCGTTCCTGCTGCACAGATTCATGCGCCAGGGCCTCCTGCAGATAATTCACTTTGGTTTATTGCGCTATCTCTAATAGCACCCGAGATATCAGCTGATATATATTGGATTTTTCACTGACCCTGAGTGACCGGCCCCATGAGACGGTAGTTTTCTCGGCCCCTGGTGGTCCGAGGTCGTTCCCGCTGCACAGATTCATGCGCCAGGGCCTACTGCAGATAATTCACTTTGATTTATTGCGCTATCTGTAATAGCAGCCGAGATATCACCACATATATATTGGATTTTTCACTGACCCTGAGTATCCGGCCCCATGAGACGGTGGTTTTCTCGGTCCCTGGTGTTCCGAGGTCGTTCCCGCTGCACAGATTCATGCGCCAGGGCCTCCTACAGACAATGCACTTTCGTTTATTGCGCTATCTGTAATAGCACCCGAGATATCACCAGATATATATTGGATATTCCCCTGACCCTGAGTGACCGGCCCCATGAGACTGTGGTTTTTTCGGCCCCTGGTGGTCCGAGGTCGTTCCCGCTGCACAGATTCATGCGCCAGGGCCTCCTACAGACAATGCACTTTGATTTATTGCGCTATCTGTAATAGCACCCGAGATATCACCAGATATATATTGCATTTTACCCTGACCCTGAGTGTCCGGCCCCATGAGACTGTGGTTTTTTCGGCCCCTGGTGGTCCGAGGTCGTTCCCGCTTTACAGATTCATGCGCCAGGGCCTCCTACAGACAATGCACGTTGATTTATTGCGCTATCTGTAATAGCACCCGAGATATCACCAGATATATATTGGATTTTACCCTGACCCTGAGTGTCAGGCCCCATGAGACGGTCGTTGTCTCGGCCCCTGGAGGTCCGAGGACGTTCCCGCTGCACAGATTCATGCGCCAGGGCCTCCTACAGGTAATGCACTTTGATTTATTGCGCTATCTGTAATAGCACCCGAGATATCACCAGATATATATTGGATTTTTCCCTGACCCTGAGTGTCCGGCCCAATGAGAAGGTGGTTGTCTCGCCCCTGGTGGTCCGAGGTCGTTCCCGCTGCACAGATTCATGCGCCAGGGCCTCCTACAGACAATGCACTTTGATTTATTGCGCTATCTGTAATAGCACCCTAGATATCACCAGATATATATTGGATTTTACCCTGACCCTGGGTGTCCGGCCCCATGAGACTGTGGTTTTTTCGGCCCCTGATGGTCCGAGGTCGTTCCCGCTGCACAGATTCATGCGCCAGGGCCTCCTACAGACAATGCACTTTGATTTATTGCGCTATCTGTAATAGCACCCGAGATATCAGCAGATTTATATTGGATTTTTCACTGACCCTGAGTGTCCACCCCATGAGACGGTCGTTTTCTCGGCCCATGGTGGTCCGAGGTCGTTCCCGCTGCACAGATTCATGCGCCAGGGCCTCCTGCAGATAATTCACTTTGGTTTATTGCGCTATCTCTAATAGCACCCCAGATATCACCAGATATATATTGGATTTTCCCCTGACCCTGAGTGTCCGGCCCCATGAGACTATGGTTTTTTCGGCCCCTGATGGTCCGAGGTCGTTCCCGCTGCACAGATTCATGCGCCAGGGCCTCCTACAGACAATGCACTTTGATTTATTGCGCTATCTGTAATAGCACCCGAGATATCAGCAGATTTATATTGGATTTTTCACTGACCCTGAGTGTCCACCCCATGAGACGGTCGTTTTCTCGGCCCATGGTGGTCCGAGGTCGTTCCCGCTGCACAGATTCATGCGCCAGGGCCTCCTGCAGATAATTCACTTTGGTTTATTGCGCTATCTCTAATAGCACCCGAGATATCACCAGATATATATTGGATTTTCCCCTGACCCTGAGTGTCCGGCCCCATGAGACTGTGGTTTTCTCGGCCCCTGGTGGTCCGAGGTCGTTCCCGCTGCACAGATTCATGCGCCAGGGCCTCCTACAGACAATGCACTTTGATTTATTGCGCTATCTGTAATAGCACCCGAGATATCACCGGATATATATTGGATTTTCCCCTGACCCTGAGTGTCCGGCCCCATGAGACGGTAGTTTTCTCGGCCCCTGGTGGTCCGATGCCGTTCCCGCTGCACAGGTTCATGCGCCAGGGTCTCCTACAGACAATGCACTTTGATTTATAGCGCTATCTGTCATAGCACCCGAGATATCACCACATATATATTGGATTTTTCACTGACCCTGAGTGTCCAGCCCCATGAGACGGTGGTTTTCTCGGTCCCTGGTGTTCCGAGGTCGTTCCCGCTGCACAGATTCATGCGCCAGGGCCTCCTAGAGACAATGCACTTTGATTTATTGCGCTGTCTCTAATAGCACCCGAAATATCACCAGATATATATTGGATTTTCCCCTGACCCTGAGTGTCCGGCCCCATGAGACTGTGGTTTTCTCGGCCCCTGGTGGTCCCAGGTCGTTCCCGCTGCACATATTCATGCGCCAGGGCCCCCTGCAGATAATTCACTTTGGTTTAGTGCGCTATCTGTAAGAGCACCCGAGATGTCACCAGATATATGCTGGATTTTTACATGACATTAGGTGACGGATTCCGAATATCTGTAATTTTCTCGGCGCCTGGTGGTCCGAGGTCGTTCCTGCTGCTCAGATTAATACGCTAGGCCCTCCTGCAGATAAATCAATTTGGTATATTGCGCTATCTCTAATAGCACCCGAAATATCACCAGATATATATTGGATTTTCCCCTGACCCTGCGTGTCCGGCCCCATGAGACTGTGGTTTTCTCGGCCCCTGGTGGTCCCAGGTCGTTCCCGCTGCACATATTCATGCGCCAGGGCCCCCTGCAGATAATTCACTTTGGTTTAGTGCGCTATCTGTAAGAGCACCCGAAATATCACCAGATATATATTGGATTTTCCCCTGACCCTGAGTGTCCGGCCCCATGAGACTGTGGTTTTCTCGGCCCCTGGTGGTCCCAGGTCGTTCCCGCTGCACATATTCATGCGCCAGGGCCCCCTGCAGATAATTCACTTTGGTTTAGTGCGCTATCTGTAAGAGCACCCGAGATGTCACCAGATATATGCTGGATTTTTACATGACATTAGGTGACGGATTCCGAATATCTGTAATTTTCTCGGCGCCTGGTGGTCCGAGGTCGTTCCTGCTGCTCAGATTAATACGCTAGGCCCTCCTGCAGATAATTCACTTTGGTATATTGCGCTATCTCTAATAGCACCCGTGATATCAAAAGATATATATTGGATTTTTCCTTGACCCTGACAGTCCGGCCCCATGTGTCGATGTTTTTCTCGGTCCCTGGTGGTCCGAGGTCGATCCCGCTGCACAGATCCATGCGCCAGTGCATCCTATAGATAATTCACTTTGGTTTATTGCGCTATCTCTAATAGCACTCGAGATATCACCAGATATATATTGGATTTTCTCCTGACCCTGAGTGTCCGGCCCCATGTGTCGGTGGTTTTCTCGGCCCCTGGTGGTCCGTGGTCGATCCCGCGGAACAGATTTATGCGCCAGGGCCTCCTGCAGACAATGCACTTTGGTTTATTGCGCTATCTCTAATAGCACCCGAGATGTCACCAGATATATATTGGATGTTTCCCTGACCCTGACAATCCGGCCCCATGAGACGGTGATTTTCTCGGCCCCTAGTGGTCCGAGGTCGATCCCGCTGCACAGATTCATGCGCCAGGGCCTCCTGCAGACAATGCACTTTGATTTATTTCGCTATCTCTAATAGCACCCGAGATATCACCTGATATATATTGTATTTTTCCCTGACCCTGACAGTCCGGCCGCATGAGACGGAGATTTTCTCGGCCCATGCTGGTCCGAGGTCGATCCCGCTGCACAGATTCATGCGCCAGGGCCTCCAAACGACAATGCACTTTGATTCATTGCGCTATCTCTAATAGCACCCGAGATATCACCAGATAAATATTGGATTTTTCCTTGACCCTGACAGTCCGGCCCCATGTGTCGATGTTTTTCTCGGTCCCTCGTGGTCCGAGGTCGATCCCGCTGCACAGATTTATGCGCCAGGGCATCCTATAGATAATGCACTTTGATTTATTGCGCTATCTCTAATAGCACCCGAGATATCACCAGATGTATATAGCATTTTTGCCTGACCCTGACAGTCCGGCCTCATGAGAAAGTGATTTCCTCGGCCCCTGGTGGTCCGAATTCGATCCCGCTGCACAGATTCATGCGCCAGGGCCTACTACAGACAATGCACTTTGATTTATTGCGCTATCTGTAATAGCACCCGAGATATCACCGGATATATATTGGATTTTCCCCTGACCCTGAGTGTCCGGCCCCATGAGACGGTGGTTTTCTCGGCCCCTGGTGGTCCGATGTCGTTCTCGCTGCACAGGTTCATGCGCCAGGTTCTCCTACAGACAATGCACTTTGATTTATTGCGCTATCTGTAATAGCACCCGAGATATCACCACATATATATTGGATTTTTCACTGACCCTGAGTGTCCAGCCCCATGAGACGGTTGTTTTCTCGGTCCCTGGTGTTCCGAGGTCGTTCCCGCTGCACAGATTCATGCGCCAGGGCCTACTACAGACAATGCACTTTGATTTATTGCGCTATCTGTAATAGCACCCGAGATATCACCGGATATATATTGGATTTTCCCCTGACCCTGACAGTCCGGCCCCATGAGACGGAGATTTTCTGGGCCCCTGGTGGTCCGAGGTCGATCCCGCTGCACAGATTCATGCGCCAGGGCCTCCTATAGATAATTCACTTTGGTTTGTTGCGCTACCTCCAATAGCACCCGTGATATCAAAAGATATATATTGGATTTTTCCTTGACCCTGACAGTCCTGCCCCATGTGTCGATGTTTTTCTCGGTCCCTGGTGGTCCGAGGTCGATCCCGCTGCAACAGATTCATGCACCAGGGCATCCTATAGATAATTCACTTTGGTTTATTGCGCTATCTCTAATAGCACCCGAGATATCATCAGATATATATTGGATTTACCCCTGACCCTGAGTGTCCGGCCCCATGAAACGGTGGTTTTCTCGGCCCCTGGTGGTCCGAGGTCGTTCTCGCTGCACAGATTCATGCGCCAGGGCCTCCTATAGATAATTCACTTTGGTTTATTGCGCTATCTCTAATAGCACCCGAGATGTCAGCAGATATATATTGGATTTTTCCCTGACCCCGACAATCCAGCCCCATGAGACGGTGATATTCTCAGCCCCTGGTGGTCCGAGGTCGATCCCGCTGCACAGAATCAGGCGCCAGGGCCCCCTGCAGATAATTCACTTTGGTTTATTGCGCTATCTCTAATAGCACCCGAGATATCACCATATACATATCGGATTTTCCCCTGACCCTGAGTGTCCGGCCCCATGAGACGGTGGTTTTCTCGGCCCCTGGTGCTCCGAGGTCGTTCCCGCTGCACATATTCATGCGCCAGGGCCCCCTGCAGATCATTCACTTTGGTTTAGTGCGCTATCTGAAAGAGCACCCGAGATGTCACCAGATATATGCTGGATTTTTACATGACATTAGGTGACGGATTCCGAATATCTGTAATTTTCTCGGCGCCTGGTGGTCCGAGGTCGTTCCTGCTGCTCAGATTAATACGCTAGGCCCTCCTGCAGATAATTCACTTTGGTTTATTGCGCTATCTCTAATAGCACTCGAGATATCACCAGATATATATTGGATTTTTCCCAGACCCTGACAGTCCGGCCCCATGTGTCGGTGGTTTTCTCGGCCCCTGGTGGTCCGAGGTCGTTCCCGCTGCTCAGATTAATACGCTAGGCCCTCCTGCAGATAATTCACTTTGGTATATTGCGCTATCTCTAATAGCACCCGTGATATCAAAAGATATATATTGGATTTTTCCTTGACCCTGACAGTCCGGCTCCATGTGTCGATGTTTTTCTCGCTCCCTGGTGGTCCGAGGTCGATCCCGCTACACAGATCCATGCGCCAGTGCATCCTATAGATAATTCACTTTGGTTTATTGCGCTATCTCTAATAGCACTCGAGATATCACCAGATATATATTGGATTTTCTCCTGACCCTGAGTGTCCGGCCCCATGTGTCGGTGGTTTTCTCGGCCCCTGGTGGTCCGTGGTCGATCCCGCGGCACAGATTTATGCGCCAGGGACTCCTGCAGACAATGCACTTTGGTTTATTGCGCTATCTCTAATAGCACCCGAGATGTCACCAGATATATATTGGATTTTCCCCTGACCCTGACAGGCCGGCCGCATGTGTCGGTGGTTTTCTCGGCCCCTGGTGGTCCTAGGCCGTTCCCGCTGCACAGATTCATGCGCCAGGGCCTCCTACAGACAATGCACTTTGCTTTATTGCGCTATCTGTAATAGCACCCGAGATATCACCAGATATATATTGGATTTTCCACTGACACTGAGTGTCCGGCCCCATGAGACGGTGGTTTTCTCGGCCCCTGGTGGTCCGAGGTCGTTCCCGCGGCACAGATTTATGCGCCAGGGCCTCCTGCAAACAATGCACTTTGATTTATTTCGCTATCTCTAATACCACCCGAGATATCACCAGATATATATTGGATTTATCCCTGACCCTGACAGTCCGGCCCCATGAGACGGAGCTTTTCTCGGCCCCTGGTGGTCCGAGGTCGATGCCGCTGCACAGATTCATGCGCCAATGCCTCATACAGACAATGCACTTTGGTTTAATGCGCTATCTGTAATAGCACCCGAGATATCACCAGATATATGCTGGATTTTTACATGACCTTCGGTGACGGATTCCGAATATCTGTAATTGTCCTCGGCGCCTGGTGGTCCGAGGTCGTTCCTGCTGCACAGATTCATTCGCCAGTGCCTCCTACAGACAATGCACTTTGATTTATTCCGCTATCCCTAATAGCACCCGAGATATCACCAGATATATATTGGATTTTTCCCTGACCCTGACAGTCCGGCCCCATGAGACTGTGATGTTCTCGGCCCCTGGTGGTCCGAGGTCGATCCCGCTGCACAGATTCATGCGCCAGGGCCCCCTACAGACAATGCACTTTGATTTATTGCGCTATCTGTAATAGCTCCCGAGATATCACCAGATACATATTGGATTTTTCCCTGACCCTGACAGTCCGGCCCCATGAGACGGTAGTTTTTTCGGCCCCTGGTGGTCCGAGGTCGTTCCCGCTTTACAGATTCATGCGCCAGGGCCTCCTACAGACAATGCACGTTGATTTATTGCGCTATCTGTAATAGCACCCGAGATATCACCAGATATATATTGGATTTTACCCTGACCCTGAGTGTCAGGCCCCATGAGACGGTCGTTGTCTCGGCCCCTGGAGGTCCGAGGACGTTCCCGCTGCACAGATTCATGCGCCAGGGCCTCCTACAGGTAATGCACTTTGATTTATTGCGCTATCTGTAATAGCACCCGAGATATCACCAGATATATATTGGATTTTTCCCTGACCCTGAGTGTCCGGCCCAATGAGAAGGTGGTTGTCTCGCCCCTGGTGGTCCGAGGTCGTTCCCGCTGCACAGATTCATGCGCCAGGGCCTCCTACAGACAATGCACTTTGATTTATTGCGCTATCTGTAATAGCACCCTAGATATCACCAGATATATATTGGATTTTACCCTGACCCTGGGTGTCCGGCCCCATGAGACTGTGGTTTTTTCGGCCCCTGATGGTCCGAGGTCGTTCCCGCTGCACAGATTCATGCGCCAGGGCCTCCTACAGACAATGCACTTTGATTTATTGCGCTATCTGTAATAGCACCCGAGATATCAGCAGATTTATATTGGATTTTTCACTGACCCTGAGTGTCCACCCCATGAGACGGTCGTTTTCTCGGCCCATGGTGGTCCGAGGTCGTTCCCGCTGCACAGATTCATGCGCCAGGGCCTCCTGCAGATAATTCACTTTGGTTTATTGCGCTATCTCTAATAGCACCCCAGATATCACCAGATATATATTGGATTTTCCCCTGACCCTGAGTGTCCGGCCCCATGAGACTATGGTTTTTTCGGCCCCTGATGGTCCGAGGTCGTTCCCGCTGCACAGATTCATGCGCCAGGGCCTCCTACAGACAATGCACTTTGATTTATTGCGCTATCTGTAATAGCACCCGAGATATCAGCAGATTTATATTGGATTTTTCACTGACCCTGAGTGTCCACCCCATGAGACGGTCGTTTTCTCGGCCCATGGTGGTCCGAGGTCGTTCCCGCTGCACAGATTCATGCGCCAGGGCCTCCTGCAGATAATTCACTTTGGTTTATTGCGCTATCTCTAATAGCACCCGAGATATCACCAGATATATATTGGATTTTCCCCTGACCCTGAGTGTCCGGCCCCATGAGACTGTGGTTTTCTCGGCCCCTGGTGGTCCGAGGTCGTTCCCGCTGCACAGATTCATGCGCCAGGGCCTCCTACAGACAATGCACTTTGATTTATTGCGCTATCTGTAATAGCACCCGAGATATCACCGGATATATATTGGATTTTCCCCTGACCCTGAGTGTCCGGCCCCATGAGACGGTAGTTTTCTCGGCCCCTGGTGGTCCGATGTCGTTCCCGCTGCACAGGTTCATGCGCCAGGGTCTCCTACAGACAATGCACTTTGATTTATAGCGCTATCTGTCATAGCACCCGAGATATCACCACATATATATTGGATTTTTCACTGACCCTGAGTGTCCAGCCCCATGAGACGGTGGTTTTCTCGGTCCCTGGTGTTCCGAGGTCGTTCCCGCTGCACAGATTCATGCGCCAGGGCCTCCTAGAGACAATGCACTTTGATTTATTGCGCTGTCTCTAATAGCACCCGAAATATCACCAGATATATATTGGATTTTCCCCTGACCCTGAGTGTCCGGCCCCATGAGACTGTGGTTTTCTCGGCCCCTGGTGGTCCCAGGTCGTTCCCGCTGCACATATTCATGCGCCAGGGCCCCCTGCAGATAATTCACTTTGGTTTAGTGCGCTATCTGTAAGAGCACCCGAGATGTCACCAGATATATGCTGGATTTTTACATGACATTAGGTGACGGATTCCGAATATCTGTAATTTTCTCGGCGCCTGGTGGTCCGAGGTCGTTCCTGCTGCTCAGATTAATACGCTAGGCCCTCCTGCAGATAAATCAATTTGGTATATTGCGCTATCTCTAATAGCACCCGAAATATCACCAGATATATATTGGATTTTCCCCTGACCCTGAGTGTCCGGCCCCATGAGACTGTGGTTTTCTCGGCCCCTGGTGGTCCCAGGTCGTTCCCGCTGCACATATTCATGCGCCAGGGCCCCCTGCAGATAATTCACTTTGGTTTAGTGCGCTATCTGTAAGAGCACCCGAAATATCACCAGATATATATTGGATTTTCCCCTGACCCTGAGTGTCCGGCCCCATGAGACTGTGGTTTTCTCGGCCCCTGGTGGTCCCAGGTCGTTCCCGCTGCACATATTCATGCGCCAGGGCCCCCTGCAGATAATTCACTTTGGTTTAGTGCGCTATCTGTAAGAGCACCCGAGATGTCACCAGATATATGCTGGATTTTTACATGACATTAGGTGACGGATTCCGAATATCTGTAATTTTCTCGGCGCCTGGTGGTCCGAGGTCGTTCCTGCTGCTCAGATTAATACGCTAGGCCCTCCTGCAGATAATTCACTTTGGTATATTGCGCTATCTCTAATAGCACCCGTGATATCAAAAGATATATATTGGATTTTTCCTTGACCCTGACAGTCCGGCCCCATGTGTCGATGTTTTTCTCGGTCCCTGGTGGTCCGAGGTCGATCCCGCTGCACAGATCCATGCGCCAGTGCATCCTATAGATAATTCACTTTGGTTTATTGCGCTATCTCTAATAGCACTCGAGATATCACCAGATATATATTGGATTTTCTCCTGACCCTGAGTGTCCGGCCCCATGTGTCGGTGGTTTTCTCGGCCCCTGGTGGTCCGTGGTCGATCCCGCGGAACAGATTTATGCGCCAGGGCCTCCTGCAGACAATGCACTTTGGTTTATTGCGCTATCTCTAATAGCACCCGAGATGTCACCAGATATATATTGGATGTTTCCCTGACCCTGACAATCCGGCCCCATGAGACGGTGATTTTCTCGGCCCCTAGTGGTCCGAGGTCGATCCCGCTGCACAGATTCATGCGCCAGGGCCTCCTGCAGACAATGCACTTTGATTTATTTCGCTATCTCTAATAGCACCCGAGATATCACCTGATATATATTGTATTTTTCCCTGACCCTGACAGTCCGGCCGCATGAGACGGAGATTTTCTCGGCCCATGCTGGTCCGAGGTCGATCCCGCTGCACAGATTCATGCGCCAGGGCCTCCAAACGACAATGCACTTTGATTCATTGCGCTATCTCTAATAGCACCCGAGATATCACCAGATAAATATTGGATTTTTCCTTGACCCTGACAGTCCGGCCCCATGTGTCGATGTTTTTCTCGGTCCCTCGTGGTCCGAGGTCGATCCCGCTGCACAGATTTATGCGCCAGGGCATCCTATAGATAATGCACTTTGATTTATTGCGCTATCTCTAATAGCACCCGAGATATCACCAGATGTATATAGCATTTTTGCCTGACCCTGACAGTCCGGCCTCATGAGAAAGTGATTTCCTCGGCCCCTGGTGGTCCGAATTCGATCCCGCTGCACAGATTCATGCGCCAGGGCCTACTACAGACAATGCACTTTGATTTATTGCGCTATCTGTAATAGCACCCGAGATATCACCGGATATATATTGGATTTTCCCCTGACCCTGAGTGTCCGGCCCCATGAGACGGTGGTTTTCTCGGCCCCTGGTGGTCCGATGTCGTTCTCGCTGCACAGGTTCATGCGCCAGGTTCTCCTACAGACAATGCACTTTGATTTATTGCGCTATCTGTAATAGCACCCGAGATATCACCACATATATATTGGATTTTTCACTGACCCTGAGTGTCCAGCCCCATGAGACGGTTGTTTTCTCGGTCCCTGGTGTTCCGAGGTCGTTCCCGCTGCACAGATTCATGCGCCAGGGCCTACTACAGACAATGCACTTTGATTTATTGCGCTATCTGTAATAGCACCCGAGATATCACCGGATATATATTGGATTTTCCCCTGACCCTGACAGTCCGGCCCCATGAGACGGAGATTTTCTGGGCCCCTGGTGGTCCGAGGTCGATCCCGCTGCACAGATTCATGCGCCAGGGCCTCCTATAGATAATTCACTTTGGTTTGTTGCGCTACCTCCAATAGCACCCGTGATATCAAAAGATATATATTGGATTTTTCCTTGACCCTGACAGTCCTGCCCCATGTGTCGATGTTTTTCTCGGTCCCTGGTGGTCCGAGGTCGATCCCGCTGCACAGATTCATGCACCAGGGCATCCTATAGATAATTCACTTTGGTTTATTGCGCTATCTCTAATAGCACCCGAGATATCATCAGATATATATTGGATTTACCCCTGACCCTGAGTGTCCGGCCCCATGAAACGGTGGTTTTCTCGGCCCCTGGTGGTCCGAGGTCGTTCTCGCTGCACAGATTCATGCGCCAGGGCCTCCTATAGATAATTCACTTTGGTTTATTGCGCTATCTCTAATACCACCCGAGATGTCAGCAGATATATATTGGATTTTTCCCTGACCCCGACAATCCAGCCCCATGAGACGGTGATATTCTCAGCCCCTGGTGGTCCGAGGTCGATCCCGCTGCACAGAATCAGGCGCCAGGGCCCCCTGCAGATAATTCACTTTGGTTTATTGCGCTATCTCTAATAGCACCCGAGATATCACCATATACATATCGGATTTTCCCCTGACCCTGAGTGTCCGGCCCCATGAGACGGTGGTTTTCTCGGCCCCTGGTGCTCCGAGGTCGTTCCCGCTGCACATATTCATGCGCCAGGGCCCCCTGCAGATCATTCACTTTGGTTTAGTGCGCTATCTGAAAGAGCACCCGAGATGTCACCAGATATATGCTGGATTTTTACATGACATTAGGTGACGGATTCCGAATATCTGTAATTTTCTCGGCGCCTGGTGGTCCGAGGTCGTTCCTGCTGCTCAGATTAATACGCTAGGCCCTCCTGCAGATAATTCACTTTGGTTTATTGCGCTATCTCTAATAGCACTCGAGATATCACCAGATATATATTGGATTTTTCCCAGACCCTGACAGTCCGGCCCCATGTGTCGGTGGTTTTCTCGGCCCCTGGTGGTCCGAGGTCGTTCCCGCTGCTCAGATTAATACGCTAGGCCCTCCTGCAGATAATTCACATTGGTATATTGCGCTATCTCTAATAGCACCCGTGATATCAAAAGATATATATTGGATTTTTCCTTGACCCTGACAGTCCGGCTCCATGTGTCGATGTTTTTCTCGCTCCCTGGTGGTCCGAGGTCGATCCCGCTACACAGATCCATGCGCCAGTGCATCCTATAGATAATTCACTTTGGTTTATTGCGCTATCTCTAATAGCACTCGAGATATCACCAGATATATATTGGATTTTCTCCTGACCCTGAGTGTCCGGCCCCATGTGTCGGTGGTTTTCTCGGCCCCTGGTGGTCCGTGGTCGATCCCGCGGCACAGATTTATGCGCCAGGGACTCCTGCAGACAATGCACTTTGGTTTATTGCGCTATCTCTAATAGCACCCGAGATGTCACCAGATATATATTGGATTTTCCCCTGACCCTGACAGGCCGGCCGCATGTGTCGGTGGTTTTCTCGGCCCCTGGTGGTCCTAGGCCGTTCCCGCTGCACAGATTCATGCGCCAGGGCCTCCTACAGACAATGCACTTTGCTTTATTGCGCTATCTGTAATAGCACCCGAGATATCACCAGATATATATTGGATTTTCCACTGACACTGAGTGTCCGGCCCCATGAGACGGTGGTTTTCTCGGCCCCTGGTGGTCCGAGGTCGTTCCCGCGGCACAGATTTATGCGCCAGGGCCTCCTGCAAACAATGCACTTTGATTTATTTCGCTATCTCTAATAGCACCCGAGATATCACCAGATATATATTGGATTTATCCCTGACCCTGACAGTCCGGCCCCATGAGACGGAGCTTTTCTCGGCCCCTGGTGGTCCGAGGTCGATGCCGCTGCACAGATTCATGCGCCAATGCCTCATACAGACAATGCACTTTGGTTTAATGCGCTATCTGTAATAGCACCCGAGATATCACCAGATATATGCTGGATTTTTACATGACCTTCGGTGACGGATTCCGAATATCTGTAATTGTCCTCGGCGCCTGGTGGTCCGAGGTCGTTCCTGCTGCACAGATTCATTCGCCAGTGCCTCCTACAGACAATGCACTTTGATTTATTCCGCTATCCCTAATAGCACCCGAGATATCACCAGATATATATTGGATTTTTCCCTGACCCTGACAGTCCGGCCCCATGAGACTGTGATGTTCTCGGCCCCTGGTGGTCCGAGGTCGATCCCGCTGCACAGATTCATGCGCCAGGGCCCCCTACAGACAATGCACTTTGATTTATTGCGCTATCTGTAATAGCTCCCGAGATATCACCAGATACATATTGGATTTTTCCCTGACCCTGACAGTCCGGCCCCATGAGACGGTAGTTTTCTCGGCCCCTGGTGGTCCGAGGTCGTTCCCGCTGCACAGACTCATGCGCCAGGACCTCCTGCAGACAATGCACTTTGGTTTATTGCGCTATCTTTAATAGCACCCGAGATATCACCAGATATATATTGGATTTTTCCATGACCCTGAGTGTCCGGCCCCATGAGACGGTAATTTTCTCGGCGCCTGGTGGTCCGAGGTCGTTCCTGCTGCACAGATTCATTCGCCAGTGCCACCTACAGACAATGCACTTTGATTTATTCCGCTATCTCTAATAGCACCCGAGATATCACCAGATATATGCTGGATTTTTACATGACCTTCGGTGACGGATTCCGAATATCTCTAATTTTCCTCGGCGCCTGGTGGTCCGAGGTCGTTCCTGCTGCACAGATTCATTCGCCAGTGCCTCCTACAGACAATGCACTTTGATTTATTCCGCTATCCCTAATAGCACCCGAGATATCACCAGATATATATTGGATTTTTCCCTGACCCTGACAGTCCGGCCCCATGAGACTGTGATGTTCTCGGCCCCTGGTGGTCCGAGGTCGATCCCGCTGCACAGATTCATGCGCCAGGGCCTCCTACAGACAATGCACTTTGATTTATTGCGCTATCTGTAATAGCTCCCGAGATATCACCAGATATATATTGGATTTTTCCCTGACCCTGACAGTCCGGCCCCATGAGACGGTAGTTTTCTCGGCCCCTGGTGGTCCGAGGTCGTTCCCGCTGCACAGACTCATGCGCCAGGACCTCCTGCAGACAATGCACTTTGGTTTATTGCGCTATCTTTAATAGCACCCGAGATATCACCAGATATATATTGGATTTTTCCATGACCCTGAGTGTCCGGCCCCATGAGACGGTAATTTTCTCGGCGCCTGGTGGTCCGAGGTCGTTCCTGCTGCACAGATTCATTCGCCAGTGCCTCCTACAGACAATGCACTTTGATTTATTCCGCTATCTCTAATAGCACCCGAGATATCACCAGATATATATTGGATTTTTCCCTGACCCTGACAGTCCGGCCCCATGAGACGGTAGTTTTCTCGGCCCCTGGTGGTCCGAGGTCGTTCCCGCTGCACAGATTCATGCGCCAGGACCTTCTGCAGACAATGCACTTCGGTTTATTGCGCTATCTGTAATAGCACCCGAGATATCACCAGATATATATTGGATTTTCCCCTGACCCCGAATTTCCGGCCCCATGAGACGGTGGTTTTCTAGGCCCCTGGTGGTCCGAGGTCATTCCCGCTGCACAGAATCATGCGCCAGGCCCGCCTGCGGATAATTCACTTTGTTTTAGTGCGCTATCTGTAAGAGGACCCGAGATATCACCAGATATATATTGAATTTTTCCCCGACCCTGAGTGTCCGGCCCCATGTCTCGGTGGTTTTCTCGGCCCCTGGTGGTCCGAGGTCGTTCCCGCTGCACAGATTCATGCGCCAGGGCCCCCCGCAGATAATTCACTTTGGTTTAGTGCGCGATCTGTAATAGCACCCGAGATATCACCAGATATATATTGGATTTTTCCCTGACCCTGAGTGTCGAACACCATGAGATGGTAGTTTTCTCGGCCCCTGGTGGTCCCAGGTCGTTCCCGCTGCACAGATTCATGCGCCAGGGCATCCTATAGATAATGCACTTTGATTTATTGCGCTATCTCTAATAGCACCCGAGATATCACCAGATATATATTGAATTTTTCCCTGACCCTGAGTGTCCGGCCCCATGTGTCGGTGGTTATCTCGGTCCCTCGTGGTCCCAGGTAGATCCCGCTGCACAGATTCATGCGCCAGGGCCCCATTGCAGATAATTCACTTTGATTTATTGCGCTATCTCTAATAGCACCCGAGATATCACCAGATATATATCGGATTTTTCCCTGACCCTGACATTCCGGCCCCATGAGACGGTGATTTTCTCGGCCCCTGGTGGTCCGAGGTCGTTCCCGCTGCACAGATTCATGCGCCAGGGCCCCCTGCAGATAATTCACTTTGATTTTTTGCGCTATCTCTAATAGCACCCGAGATATCACCAGATATATATTGGATTTTTCCTTGACCCTGAGAGTCCGGCCCCATGTGTCGATGGTTTTCTCGGTCCCTCGTGGTCCCAGGTAGATCCCGCTGCACAGATTCATGCGCAAGGGCCCCATGCAGATAATTTACTTTGATTTATTGCGCTATCTCTAATAGCACCCGAGATATCACCAGATATATATCGGATTTTTCCCTGACCCTGACAGTCCGGCCCCATGAGACGGTGATTTTCTCGGCCCCTGGTGGTCCGAGGTCGATCCCGCTGCACAGATTCATGCGCCAGGGCCTCCTACAGACAGTGCACATTGATTTATTGCGCTATCTGTAATAGCACCCGAGATATCACCAGATATATTTTGGATTTTTCCATGACTCTGAGGCTCCGACACCATGAGACGGTGGTTTCCTCGGCCCCTGCTGGTCCGAGGTCGTTCCCGCTGCACAGATTCATGCGCCAGGGCCCCCTGCAGATAATTCACTTTGATTTTTTGCGTTATCTCTAATAGCACCCGAGATATCACCAGATATATATAGGATTTTTCCCTGACCCTGACAGTCCGGCCCCATGAGACGGTGACTTTCTCGGCCCATGGTGGTCCGAGGTCGATCCCGCTGCACAGATTCATGCGCCAGGGCCTCCTGCAGACAATGCACATTGGTTTATTTCGCTATCCCTAATAGCACCCGAGATATCACCAGATATAAATTGGATTTTTCCCTGACCCTGAGTGTCCGACCCCATGAGACGGTGGTTTTCTCGGCCCCTGGTGGTCCGAAGTCGATCCCGCTGCACAGATTCATGCGCCAGGGCCTCCTACAGACAATGCACTTTGATTTATTGTGGTATCTGTAATAGCACCCGAGATATCACCATATATATATTGGATTTTCCCCTGACAATGAGTGTCCGGCCCCATGAGACGGTGGTTTTCTCGGCCCCTGGTGGGTCGAGGTCGATCCCGGTGCACAGATTCATGCGCCAGCGCCCCCTGCAGATAATTCACTTTGATTTATTGCGCTATTACTAATAGCACCCGAGATATCACCAGATATATATTGGATTTTTCCCTGACCCTGACAGTCCGGCCCCATGAGACGGTGATTTTCTCGGCCCCTGGTGGTCCGAGGTCGATCCCGCTGCACAGATTCATGCGCCAGGGCCTCCTGCAGACAATGCACTTTGATTTATTTCTCTATCCCTAATAGCACCCGAGATATCACCAGATATATATTGGATTTTTCCCTGACCCTGAGCGTCCGACCCCATGAGACGGTGGTTTTCTCGGCCCCTGGTGGTCCGAGGTCGATCCCGCTGCACAGATTCATGCGCCAGGGCCTCCTACAGACAATGCACTTTGATTTATTGCGCTATCTGTAATAGCACCCGAGATATCATCAGATGTATATGGGATTTTTCCCCGACCCTGAGTGTCCGACCCCATGACACGGTGGTTTTCTCGGCCCCTGGTGGTCCTAGGTCGATCCCGCTGCACAGATTCACGCTCCAGGGCCTCCTACAAACAATGCACTTTGATTTATTGCGCTATCTTTAATAGCACCCGAGATATCACCAGATATATATTGGATTTTTCCCTGACCCTGCCAGTCCGACCCCATGAGACGGTGATTTTCTCGGACCCTTGTGGTCCGAGGTCGATCCCGCTGCACAGATTCATGCGCCAGGGCCTGCTACAGACATTGCACTTCGATTTATTGTGCTATCTGTAATAGCACCCGAGATATCACCATATATATATTGGATTTTCCCCTGACAATGAGTGTCCGGCCCCATGAGACGGTAGTTTTCTCGGCCCCTGGTGGTCCCAGGTCGTTCCCACTGCACAGATTCATGCGCTAGGGCCTGCTACAGACAATGCACTTTGATTTATTGCGCTATCTCTAATAGCACCCGAGATATCACCAGATATATATTGGATTTTTCCTTGACCCTGACAGTCCGGCCCCATGTGTCGATGTTTTTCTCGGTCCCTCGTGGTCCGAGGTCGATCCCGCTGCACAGATTCATGCGCCAGGGCCCCCTGCAGATAATTCACTTTGGTTTAGTGCGCGATCTGTAAGAGCACCCGATATATCACCAGATATATATTGAATTTTTCCTCGACCCTGTGTGTCCGGCCCCAATTGTCGGTGGTTTTCTCGGCCCCTGGTGGTCAGAGGTCGATCCCATTGCACAGATTCATGCGCCAGGGTCTCCTACAGACAATGCACTTTGATTTATTGCGCTATCAGCAATAGCACCCGAGATATCACCAGATATATATTGGATTTTTCCCTGACCCTGCCAACCCGGCCCCATGAGACGGGGATTTTCTCAGCCCTTGGTGGTCCGAGGTCGTTCCCGCTGCACAGATTCATGGGCTAGGGCCTCCTACAGACAATGCACTTTGATTTATTGCGCTATCTGCAATAGCACCCGAGATATCACCAGATATATATTGAATTTTTCCTCGACCCTGTGTGTCCGGCCCCAATTGTCGGTGGTTTTCTCGGCCCCTGGTGGTCCGAGGTCGATTCCGCTGCACAGATTCATGCGCCAAGGCTTCCTGCAGACAATTGACTTTGGTTTATTGCGCTATCTGTAACAGCACCCGAGATATCATCAGATAGATGCTGGATTTTTATATGACCTTGTGTGACGTATTCCGAATATCTGTAATTTTCTCGACCCCTGGTGGTCCGAGGTAGTTCCTGCTGCACAGATTCATTCGCCAGTGCCTCCTACAGACAATGCACTTTGATTTATTGCGCTATCTCTAATAGCACCCGAGATATCACCAGATATATATTGGATTTTTCCCTGACCCTGACAGTCCGGCCCCATGTGTCGATGGTTTTCTCGGTCCCTCGTGGTCTCAGGTAGATCCCGCTGCACAGATTCATGCGCCAGGGCCCCATGCAGATAATTCACTTTGATTTATTGCGCTATCTCTAATAGCACCCGAGATATCACCAGATATATATATCGGATTTTTCCCTGACCCTGACAGTCCGGCCCCATGAGACGGTGATTTTCTCGGCCCCTGGTGGTCCGAGGTCGTTCCCGCTGCACAGATTCATGCGCCAGGGCCCCCTGCAGATAATTCACTTTGATTTTTTGCGCTATCTGTAATAGCACCCGAGATATCACCAGATATATATAGGATTTTTCCCTGACCCTGACAGTCCGGCCCCATGAGACGGTGACTTTCTCGGCCCATGGTGGTCCGAGGTCGATCCCGCTGCACAGATTCATGCGCCAGGGCCTCCAGCAGACAATGCACATTGGTTTATTTCGCTATCCCTAATAGCACCCGAGATATCACCAGATGTATATGGGATTTTTCCCCGACCCTGAGTGTCCGACCCCATGAGACGGTGGTTTTCTCGGCCCCTGGTGGTCCTAGGTCGATCCCGCTGCACAGATTCACGCTCCAGGGCCTCCTACAGACAATGCACTTTGATTTATTGCGCTATCTGTAATAGCACCCGAGATATCACCAGATGTATATGGGATTTTTCCCCGACCCTGAGTGTCCGACCCCATGAGACGGTGGTTTTCTCGGCCCCTGGTGGGCCGAGGTCGATCCCGCTGCACAGATTCATGCGCCAGGGCCCCATGCAGATAATTCACTTTGATTTATTGCGCTATCTCTAATAGCACCCGAAATATCACCAGATATATATCGGATTTTTCCCTGACCCTGACAGTCCGGCCCCATGTGGCGATGGTTTTCTCGGTCCCTCGTGGTCCGAGGTGGATCCGGCTGAACAGATTCATGCGCCAAGGCTTCCCGCAGGCAATTCACTTTGGTTTATTGGGCGATCTGTAATAGCACCCGACATATCAAAAGATATATGCTGGATTTTTACATGATCTTGGGTGACGGATTCCGAATATCTGTGATTTTCTCGGCCCCTGGTGGTCCGAGGTAGTTCCTGCTGCACAGATTCATACGCCAGTGCCTCCTACAGACAATGCACTTTGATTTATTGCGCTATCTCTAATATCACCCGAGATATCACCAGATTTATATTGGATTTTTCCCTGACCCTGAGAGTCCGACCCCATGAGACTGTGGTTTTCTCGGCCCCTGGTGGTCCGAGGTCGTTCCCGCTGCACAGATTCATGCGACAGGGCCTCCTATAGATAACTCACTTTGGTTTATTGTGCTATCTCTAATAGCACCCGAGATATCACCAGATATATATCGGATTTTTCCCTGACCCTGACAGTCCGAGCCCATGAGACGGTGATTTTCTCGGAGCCTGGTGGTCCGAGGTAGTTCCTGCTGCACAGATTCATGCGCCAGGGCCTCCTGCAGACAATGCACATTGGTTTATTGCGCTATCTGTAATAGCACCCGAGATATCAGCAGATATATATTGGATTTTTCCATGACCCTGAGTGTCCGACCCCATGAGACGGTGGTTTTCTCGGCCCCTGGTGGTCCGAGGTCGTGCCCGCTGCACAGATTCATGCGGCAGGGACTCCTACAGACAATGCACTTTGATTTATTGCGCTATCTGTAATAGCACCCAAGATATCACCATATATATATTGGATTTTTCCCTGACCCTGAGTGTCCGGCCCCATGAGACGGTGATTTTCTCGGCCCCTGGTGGTCCGAGATCGATCCCGCTGCACTGATTCATGCGCCAGGGCCTCCTACAGACAATGCACTTTGATTTATTGCGCTATCTGTAATAGCACCCGAGATATCACCAGATATATATTGGATTTTCCCCTGACCCTGAGTGTCCGGCCCCAGGAGACGGTAGTTTTCTCGGCCCCTGGTGGTCCGAAGTCGTTCCCGCTGCACAGATCCATGCGCCAGGGCCTCCTACAGACAATGCACTTTGATTTATTGCGCTATCTGTAATAGCACCCGAAATATCACCGGATATATATTGGATTTTTCCCTGACCTTGAGTGTCCGACCCCATGAGACGGTCGTTTTCTCGGACCCTGGTGGTCCGAGGTCGTTCCCGCTGCACAGATTCATGCGCCAGGGCCTCCTATAGATAATTCACTTTGGTTTATTGTGCTATCTCTAATAGCACCCGAGATATCACCAGATATATATTGGATTTTTCCCTGACCCTAACAGTCCGGCCCCATGAGACGGTGATTTTCTCGCCCCCTGGTGGTCCGAGGTCGATCCTGCTGCACAGATTCTTTCGCCAGTGCCTCCTACAGGCAATACACTTTGATTTATTGCGCTATCTCTAACAGCACCCGAGATATCACCAGATATATATTGGATTTTCCCCTGACCCTGAGTGTCCGGCCCCAGGAGACGGTAGTTTTCTCGGCCCCTGGTGGTCCGAAGTCGTTCCCGCTGCACAGATTCATGCGCCAGGGCCTCCTACAGACAACGCACTTTGATTTATTGCGCTATCTGTAATAGCACCCGAAATATCACCGGATATATATTGGATTTTTCCCTGACCTTGAGTGTCCGACCCCATGAGACGGTCGTTTTCTCGGACCCTGGTGGTCCGAGGTCGTTCCCGCTGCACAGATTCATGCGCCAGGGCCTCCTATACATAATTCACTTTGGTTTATTGTGCTATCTCTAATAGCACCCGAGATATCACCAGATATATATTGGATTCTTCCCTGACCCTAACAGTCCGGCCCCATGAGACGGTGATTTTCTCGGCCCCTGGTGGTCCGAGGTCGTTGCCGCTGCACAGATTCATTCGCCGGTGCCTCCTACAGACAATGCACTTTGAGTTATTGCGCTATCTCTAATAGCACCCGAGATATCACCAGATATATGCTGGATAATCACATGAACTTGGGTGACGGATTCCGAATATCTGTAATTTTCTCGGCCCCTGGTGGTCCGAGGTCGTTCCTGCTGCACAGATTCATTCGCCAGTGCCTCCTACAGGCAATGCACTTTGATTTATTGCGCTATCTCTAATAGCACCCGAGATATCACCAGATATATATTGGATTTTACCCTGACCTTGACAGTCCGGCCCCATGTGTCGGTGATTTTCTGGGTCCCTGGTGGTCCGAGGTAGATCCCGCTGCACAGATTCATGCGACAGGGCCTCCTGCAGACAATGCACTTTGATTTATTGCGCTATCTATAATAGCACCCGAGATATCACCAGATATATATTGGCTTTTCCCCTGACCCTGAGTGTCCGGCCAACTGTGACGGTGGTTTTCTCGGCCCCTGGTGGTCCGAGGTCGTTCCCGCTGCCCAGATTCATGCCCCAGGGCCTCCTACAGACAATGGACTGTGATTGTTTGCGCTATCTGTAATAGCACCCGAGATATCACCAGATATATATTGGATTTTTCCATGACCCTGAGTGTCCGGCCCCATGAGACGGTGGTTTCCTCGGCCCCTGGTGGTGCGAGGTCGTTCCCGCTGCACAGGTTCCTGCGCCAGGGCCTCCTACAGACAATGCACTTTGATTTATTGCGCTACCTGTAATAGCACCCAAGATATCACCAGATATATATTGGATTTTTCCCTGTCCCTGAGTGTCCGGCCCCATGAGACGGTGGTTTTCTCGGCCCCTGGTGGTCCGAGGTCGTTCCCGCGGGCCAGATTCATGCGACAGGGCCTCCTACAGAGAATGCACTTTGATTTATTGCGCTATCTGTAATAGCGCCCGAGATATCACCACATATATATTGGATTTTTCCCTGACCCTGACTGTCCGGCCCCATGGAACGGTGGTTTTCTCGGCCCCTGGTGATCCGAGGTCCTTCCCGCTGCACAGATTCATGTGCCAGGGCCTCCTGCAGATAATTCACTTTGGCTTATTGCGCTATCTCTAACAGCACCCGAGATATCACAAGATATATATTGGATTTTCGCCTGACCCTGAGTGTCCGGCCCCATGTGACTGTGGTTTTCTCGGCCCCTGGTGGTCCGAGGTCGTTCCCGCTGCCCAGATTCATGCGTCAGGGCCTCCTACAGACAATACAATTTGATTTATTACGCTATCTGTAATAGCACCCGAGATATCACCAGATATATGTTGAATTTTCCCTGACCCTGAGTGTCCGGCCCCATGACACGGTGGTTTTCTCGGCCCCTGGTGGTCCGAGGTCGTTCCCGCTGGCCAGATTCATGCGCCAGGGCCTCCTACAGACAATGCACTTTGATTTATTGCGCTATCTGTAATAGCACCCGAGATATCACCACATATACATTGGATTTTTCCCTGACCCTGACTGTCCGTCCCCATGTGACGGTGGTTTTCTCGGCCCCTGGTGGTCCGAGGTCCTTCCCGCTGCACAGATTCATGCGCCAGGGCCTCCTACAGACAATGCACTTTGATTTATTGGGCTATCTCTAATAGCACCGGAGATATCATCAGATACATCCTGGGTATTTACATGACCTTGGGTGTCCGGCGCCATGTGTCGGTGGTTTTCTCGGCCCCTGGTGGTCCGAGGACGTTCCCGCTGCCCAGTTTCATGCGCCAGGGACTCCTACAGACAATTCACTTTGATTTGTTCCGCTATCTGTAATAGCACCCGAGATATCACCTCATATACATTGGATTTTTCCCTGACCCTGCCTGTCCGGCACCATGTGACGGTGGTTTTCTCGGCCCCTGGTGGTCCGAGGTCCTTCCCGCTGCACAGATTCATGCGCCAGGGCCTCCTACAGACAATGCACTTTGATTTATTGGGCTATCTCTAATAGCACCGGAGATATCATCAGATACATCCTGGGTATTTACATGACCTTGGGTGTCCGGCGCCATGTGTCGGTGGTTTTCTCGGCCCCTGGTGGTCCGAAGACGTTCCCGCTGCCCAGTTTCATGCGCCAGGGCCTCCTACAGACAATGCACTTTGATTTATTGGGCTATCTGTAATAGCACCCGAGATATCACCAGATATATATTGGATTTTTCCCTGACCCTGAGTGTCCGGCCCCATGAGACGGTGGTTTTCTCGGCCCCTGGTGGTCCGAGGTCGTTCCCGCTGCACAGATTCATGCGCCAGAGCCTCCTGCAGATAAGGCACTCTGGTTTATTGCGCTATCTCTAATAGCACCCGAGATATCACCAGATATATATTGAATTTTCCCCAGACCCTGAGTGTCCGGCCCCATGAGACTGTGGTTTTCTCGGCCCCTGGTGGTCCGAGGTCGTTCCCGCTGCACAAATTCATGCGCCAGGGCCTCCTACAGAAAATGCACATTGATTTATTGGGCTATCTGTAATAGCACCCGAGATATCACCAGATATATATTGAATTTTTCCCTGACCCTGGGTGTCCGGCCCCATGAGACGGTGGTTGTCTCGGCCCCTGGTGGTCGGAGGTCGTTCCCGCTGCACAGATGCATGCGCCAGGGCCTCCTGCAAATAATTCACTTTGGTTTATTGCGCTATCTCTAATAGCACCCGAGATATCACCAGATATATATTGGCTTTTCCCCTGACCCTGTGTGTCCGGCCAACTGTGACGGTGGTTTTCTCGGCCCCTGGTGGTCCGAGGTCGTTCCCGCTGGCCAGATTCATGCCCCAGGGCCTCCTACAGACAATGGACTGTGATTGTTTGCGCTATCTGTAATAGCACCCGAGATATCACCAGATATATATTGGATTTTTCCATGACCCTGAGTGTCCGGCCCCATGAGACGGTGGTTTCCTCGGCCCCTGGTGGTGCGAGGTCGTTCCCGCTGCACAGGTTCCTGCGCCAGGGCCTCCTACAGACAATGCACTTTGATTTATTGCGCTACCTGTAATAGCACCCAAGATATCACCAGATATATATTGGATTTTTCCCTGTCCCTGAGTGTCCGGCCCCATGAGACGGTGGTTTTCTCGGCCCCTTGTGGTCCGAGGTCGTTCCCGCTGCACAGATGCATGCGCCAGGGCCTCCTTCAGATAATTCACTTTGGTTTATTGCGCTATCTCTAATAGCACCCGAGATATCACCAGATATATATTGGATTTTCCCCTGACCCTGAGTGTCCGTCCCCATGAGACGGTGGTTTTCTCGGCCCCTGGTGGTCCGAGGTCGTGACCGCGGGCCAGATTCATGCGCCAGGGCCTCCTACAGAGAATGCACTTTGATTTATTGCGCTATCTGTAATAGCGCCCGAGATACCACCACATATATATTGGATTTTTCCCTGACCCTGACTGTCCGGCCCCATGGGACGGTGGTTTTCTCGGCCCCTTGTGGTCCGAGGTCGTTCCCGCTGCACAGATGCATGCGCCAGTGCCTCCTTCAGATAATTCACTTTGGTTTATTGCGCTATCTCTAATAGCACCCGAGATATCACCAGATATATGTTGAATTTTCCCTGACCCTGAGTGTCCGGCCCCATGACACGGTGGTTTTCTCGGCCCCTGGTGGTCCGAGGTCGTTCCCGCTGGCCAGATTCATGCGCCAGGGCCTCCTACAGACAATGCACTTTGATTTATTGCGCTATCTGTAATAGCACCCGAGATATCACCACATATACATTGGATTTTTCCCTGACCCTGACTGTCCGTCCCCGTGTGACGGTGGTTTTCTCGGCCCCTGCTGGTCCGAGGTCCTTCCCGCTGCACAGATTCATGCGCCAGGGCCTCCTACAGACAATGCACTTTGATTTATTGGGCTATCTCTAATAGCACCGGAGATATCATCAGATACATCCTGGGTATTTACATGACCTTGGGTGTCCGGCGCCATGTGTCGGTGGTTTTCTCGGCCCCTGGTGGTCCGAGGACGTTCCCTCTGCCCAGTTTCATGCGCCAGGGCCTCCTACAGACAATTCACTTTGATTTGTTCCGCTATCTGTAATAGCACCCGAGATATCACCTCATATACATTGGATTTTTCCTTGACCCTGACTGTCCGGCACCATGTGACGGTGGTTTTCTCGGCCCCTGGTGGTCCGAGGTCCTTCCCGCTGCACAGATTCATGCGCCAGGGCCTCCTACAGACAATGCACTTTGATTTATTGGGCTATCTCTAATAGCACCGGAGATATCATCAGATACATCCTGGGTATTTACATGACCTTGGGTGTCCGGCGCCATGTGTCGGTGGTTTTCTCGGCCCCTGGTGGTCCGAAGACGTTCCCGCTGCCCAGTTTCATGCGCCAGGGCCTCCTACAGACAATGCACTTTGATTTATTGGGCTATCTGTAATAGCACCCGAGATATCACCAGATATATATTGGATTTTTCCCTGACCCTGAGTGTCCGGCCCCATGAGACGGTGGTTTTCTCGGCCTCTGGTGGTCCGAGGTCGTTCCCGCTGCACAGATTCATGCGCCAGAGCCTCCTGCAGATAAGGCACTCTGGTTTATTGCGCTATCTCTAATAGCACCCGAGATATCACCAGATATATATTGAATTTTCCCCAGACCCTGAGTGTCCGGCCCCATGGGACTGTGGTTTTCTCGGCCCCTGGTGGTCCGAGGTCCTTCCCGCTGCACAGATTCATGCGCCAGGGCCTCCTACAGACAATGCACTTTGATTTATTGGGCTATCTCTAATAGCACCGGAGATATCATCAGATACATCCTGGGTATTTACATGACCTTGGGTGTCCGGCGCCATGTGTCGGTGGTTTTCTCGGCCCCTGGTGGTCCGAAGACGTTCCCGCTGCCCAGTTTCATGCGCCAGGGCCTCCTACAGACAATGCACTATTATTTATTGGGCTATCTGTAATAGCACCCGAGATATCACCAGATATATATTGGACTTTTCCCTGACCCTGAGTGTCCGGCCCCATGAGACGGTGGTTTTCTCGGCCCCTGGTGGTCCGAGGTCGTTCCCGCTGCACAGATTCATGCGCCAGAGCCTCCTGCAGATAAGGCACTCTGGTTTATTGCGCTATCTCTAATAGCACCCGAGATATCACCAGATATATATTGAATTTTCCCCAGACCCTGAGTGTCCGGCCCCATGAGACTGTGGTTTTCTCGGCCCCTGGTGGTCCGAGGTCGTTCCCGCTGCACAAATTCATGCGCCAGGGCCTCCTACAGAAAATGCACATTGATTTATTGGGCTATCTGTAATAGCACCCGAGATATCACCAGATATATATTGAATTTTTCCCTGACCCTGAGTGTCCGGCCCCATGAGACGGTGGTTGTCTCGGCCCCTGGTGGTCGGAGGTCGTTCCCGCTGCACAGATGCATGCGCCAGGGCCTCCTGCAAATAATTCACTTTGGTTTATTGCGCTATCTCTAATAGCACCCGTGATATCACCAGATATATATTGGCTTTTCCCCTGACCCTGAGTGTCCGGCCAACTGTGACGGTGGTTTTCTCGGCCCCTGGTGGTCCGAGGTCGTTCCCGCTGGCCAGATTCATGCCCCAGGGCCTCCTACAGACAATGGACTGTGATTGTTTGCGCTATCTGTAATAGCACCCGAGATATCACCAGATATATATTGGATTTTTCCATGACCCTGAGTGTCCGGCCCCATGAGACGGTGGTTTCCTCGGCCCCTGGTGGTGCGAGGTCGTTCCCGCTGCACAGGTTCCTGCGCCAGGGCCTCCTACAGAGAATGCACTTTGATTTATTGCGCTATCTGTAATAGCGCCCGAGATACCACCACATATATATTGGATTTTTCCCTGACCCTGACTGTCCGGCCCCATGGGACGGTGGTTTTCTCGGACCCTTGTGGCCCGAGGTCGTTCCCGCTGCACAGATGCATGCGCCAGGGCCTCCTTCAGATAATTCACTTTGGTTTATTGCGCTATCTCTAATAGCACCCGAGATATCACCAGATATATATTGAATTTTTCCCTGTCCCTGAGTGTCCGGCCCCATGAGACGGTGGTTTTCTCGGCCCCTGGTGGTCCGAGGTCGTTCCCGCTGCCCAGATTCATGCGTCAGGGCCTCCTACAGACAATACAATTTGATCTATTGCGCTATCTGTAATAGCACCCGAGATATCACCAGATATATATTGTATTTTTTCCTGACCCTGAGTGTCCGGCCCCATGAGACGGTGGTTTTCTCGGCCCCTGGTGGTGCGAGGACGTTTCCGCTGCACAGATTCATGCGCCAGGGCCTCCTGCAGATAATTCACATTGGTTTATTGCGCTATCTCTAATAGCACCCGAGATATCACCAGATATATATTGAATTTTCCCTGACCCTGAGTGTCCGGCCCAATGTGACTGTGGTTTTCTCGGCCCCTGGTGGACCGAGGTCCTTACCGCTGCCCAGATTCATGCGCCAGGGCCTCCTACAGACTATGCACTTTGATTTATTGCGTTATCTGTAATAGCACCCGAGAAAGCTCCATATATATGCTGGATTTTTACATGACTTTGGGTGACGGATACCGAAAATCTGTAATTTTCTCCGCCCCTGGTGGTCCGATGTCGTTCCCGCTGGCCAGATCCATGCGCCAGGGCCTCATACAGACAATGCACTTTGATTTATTGCGCTATCTGTAATAGCACCCGAGATACCACCAGATATATATTGGATTTTTCCCAGACCCTGAGTGTCCGGCCCCATGAGACGGTGGTTTTCTCGGCCCCTGGTGGTCCGAGGTCGTTCCCGCTGCACAGATTCATGCGCCAGGGCCTCCTGCAGATAATTCACTTTGGTTTAATGCGCTATCTCTAATAGCACCCGAGATATCACCAGATATATATTGAATTTTCCCCTGACCCTGAGTGTCCGGCCCCATGAGACTGTGGTTGTCTCGGCCCCTGGTGGTCCGAGGTCGTTCCCGCTGCACAAATTCATGCGCCAGGGCCTCCTACAGAAAATGCACATTGAAGTATTGGGCTATCTGTAATAGCATCCGAGATATCACCAGATATATATTGAATTTTTCCCTGACCCTGAGTGTCCGTCCCCATGAGACGGTAGTTGTCTCGGCCCCTGGTGGTCGGAGGTCGTTCCCGCTGCACAGATGCATGCGCCAGGGCCTCCTGCAGATAATTCACTTTGGTTTATTGCGCTATCTGTAATAGCACCCAAGATATCACCAGATATATATTGGATTTTTCCCTGACCCTGAGTGTCCGGCCCCATGAGACGGTGGTTTCCCGGCCTCTGGTGGTCCGAGGTCGTTCCCGCTGCACAGATTCATGCGGCAGGGCCTCCTACAGACAATGCACTTTGATTTATTGGGCTATCTGTAATAGCACCCGAGATATCACCAGATATATATTGGATTTTCCCCTGACCCTGAGTGTCCGACCCCATGAGACGGTGGTTTTCTCGGCCCCTGGAGGTCGGAGGTCGTTCCTGCTGGCCAGATTCATGCGCCTGGGCCTCCTACAGACAATGCACTTTGGTTTATTGCGCTATCTCTAATAGCACCCGAGATATCACCAGATATATATTGGATTTTCCCATGACCCTGAGTGTCCGGACCCATGAGACGGTGGTTTTCTCGGCCTCTGGTGGCCCGAGGTCATTCCTGCTGGCCAGATTCATTCGCCTGGGCCTCCTACAGACAATGCACTTTGATTTATTGCGCTATCTGTAATAGCACCCGAGATATCACCAGATATATATTGGATTTTCCCCTGACCCTGAGTGTCCGGACCCATGAGACGGTGGTTTTCTCGGCCCCTGGTGGTCCGAGGTCGTTCCCGCTGGCCAGATTCATGCGCCTGGGCCTCCTACAGACAATGCACTTTGGTTTATTGCGCTATCTCTAATAGCACCCGAGATATCACCAGATATATATTGGATTTTCCCCTGACCCTGAGTGTCCGGGCCCATGAGACTGTGGTTTTCTCGGCCCCTGGTGGTTCGAGGTCGTTCCCGCTGGCCAGATTCATGCGCCTGGGCCTCCTACAGACAATGCACTTTGATTTATTGCGCTATCTCTAATAGCACCCGAGATATCACCAGATATATATTGGATTTTTCCCTGACCCTGAGTGTCCGGCGCCATGAGACGGTGGTTTTCTCGGCCCCTGGTGGTCCGAGGTCGTTCCCGCTGCACAGATTCATTCGCCTGGGTCTCCTACAGATAATTCACATTGGTTTATTGCGCTATCTCTAATAGCACCCGAGATATCACCAGATATATATTGAATTTTCCCTGACCCTGAGTGTCCGGCCCAATGTGACTGTGGTTTTCTCGGCCCCTGGTGGACCGAGGTCCTTACCGCTGCCCAGATTCATGCGCCAGGGCCTCCTACAGACTATGCACTTTGATTTATTGCGTTATCTGTAATAGCACCCGAGAAAGCTCCATATATATGCTGGATTTTTACATGACTTTGGGTGACGGATACCGAAAATCTGTAATTTTCTCGGCCACTGGTGGTCCGAGGTCGTTCCTGCGGCACAGATTCATTCGCCAGTGCCTCTTACAGACAATGCACTTTGATTTATTGCGCTATCTCTAATAGCCCCCGAGCTATCACCAGATATATATTGAATTTTCCCCTGACCCTGAGTGTCCGGCCCCATGAGACTGTGGTTTTCCCGGCCTCTGGAGGTCCGAGGTCGTTCCCGCTGCACAGATTCATGCGGCAGGGCCTCCTACAGACAATGCACTTTGATTTATTGGGCTATCTGTAATAGCACCCGAGATATCACCAGATATATATTGGATTTTCCCCTGACCCTGAGTGTCCGGCCCCATGAGACGGTGGTTTTCTCGGACCCTGGAGGTCGGAGGTCGTTCCTGCTGGCCAGATTCATTCGCCTGGGCCTCCTACAGACAATGCACTTTGATTTATTGCGCTATCTGTAATAGCACCCGAGATATCACCAGATATATATTGGATTTTCCCCTGACCCTGAGTGTCCGGACCCATGAGACGGTGGTTTTCTCGGCCCCTGGTGGTCCGAGGTCGTTCCCGCTGGCCAGATTCATGCGCCTGGGCCTCCTACAGACAATGCACTTTGGTTTATTGCGCTATCTCTAATAGCACCCGAGATATCACCAGATGTATATTGGATTTTCCCATGACCCTGAGTGTCCGGACCCATGAGACGGTGGTTTTCTCGGCCTCTGGTGGCCCGAGGTCGTTCCCGCTGCACAGATTCATTCGCCTGGGCCTCCTATAGACAATGCACTTTGATTTATTGCGCTATCTGTAATAGCACCCGAGATATCACCAGATATATATTGGATTTTCCCCTGACCCTGAGTGTCCGGACCCATGAGACGGTGGTTTTCTCGGCCCCTGGTGGTCCGAGGTCGTTCCCGCTGCTCAGATTCATGCGCCAGGGCCTCCTACAGACAGTGCACTTTGGTTTATTGCGCTATCTGTAATAGCACCCGAGATATCACCAGATATATATTGGATTTTTCCCTGACCCTGAGTGTCCGGCTCCATGAGACGGTGATTTTCTCGTCCCCTGGTGGTCCGACGTCGTTCCCGCTGCCCAGATTCATGCGCCAGGGCCTCCTACAGACAATGCACATTGGTTTATTGCGCTATCTGTAATAGCACCCGAGATATCACCAGATATATGCTGGATTTTTACATGACCTTGGGTGACGGATTCCGAATATCTGTAATTTTCTCGGCCACTGGTTGTCCGAGGTAGTTCCTGCGGCACAGATTCATTCGCCAGTGCCTCCTACAGAAAATGCACTTTGATTTATTGTGCTATCTCTAATAGCACCCGAGATATCACCAGATATATATTGGATTTTCCCCTGACCTTGGGTGACGGATTCCGAATATCTGTAATTTTCTCGGCCACTGGTGGTCCGAGATCGTTCCTGCGGTACAGATTCATTCGCAAGGGCCTCCTACAGACAATGCACTTTGGTTTATAGCGCTATCTGTAATAGCACCCGAGATATCACCAGATATATATTGGATTTTCCCCTGACCCTGAGTGTCCGGACCCATGAGACGGTGGTTTTCTCGGCCCCTGGTGGTCCGAGGTCGTTCCCGCTGCACAGATTCATTCGCCTGGGCCTCCTACAGACAATGCACTTTGATTTATTGCGCTATCTGTAATAGCACCCGAGATATCACCAGATATATATTGGATTTTTCCCTGACCCTGAGTGTCCGGCTCCATGAGACGGTGATTTTCTCGGCCCCTGGTGGTCCGATGTCCTTCCCGCTGCACAGATTCATTCGCCTGGGCCTCCTACAGACAATGCACTTTGGTTTATTGCGCTATCTGTAATAGAACCCGAGATATCGCCAGATATATATTGGGTTTTCCCCTGACCCTGAGTGTCCGGACCCATGAGACGGTGGTTTTCTCGGCCACTGGTGGTCCGAGGTCGTTCCTGCGACACAGATTCATTCGCAAGGGCCTCCTACAGACAATGCACTTTGGTTCATTGCGCTATCTGCAATAGCACCAGAGATATAACCAGATATATATTGGATTTTCCCCTGACCCTGACTGTCCGGACCCATGAGACGGTGGGTTTCTCGGCCCCTGGTGGTCCGATGTCCTTCCCGCTGCACAGATGCATGCGCCAGGGCCTCCTGCAGATAATTCACTTTGGTTTATTGCGCTATCTGTAATAGCACCCAAGATATCACCAGATATATATTGGATTTTTCCCTGACCCTGAGTGTCCGGCCCCATGAGACGGTGGTTTCCCGGCCTCTGGTGGTCCGAGGTCGTTCCCGCTGCACAGATTCATGCGGCAGGGCCTCCTACAGACAATGCACTTTGATTTATTGGGCTATCTGTAATAGCACCCGAGATATCACCAGATATATATTGGATTTTCCCCTGACCCTGAGTGTCCGACCCCATGAGACGGTGGTTTTCTCGGCCCCTGGAGGTCGGAGGTCGTTCCTGCTGGCCAGATTCATGCGCCTGGGCCTCCTACAGACAATGCACTTTGGTTTATTGCGCTATCTCTAATAGCACCCGAGATATCACCAGATATATATTGGATTTTCCCCTGACCCTGAGTGTCCGGACCCATGAGACGGTGGTTTTCTCGGCCTCTGGTGGCCCGAGGTCATTCCTGCTGGCCAGATTCATTCGCCTGGGCCTCCTACAGACAATGCACTTTGATTTATTGCGCTATCTGTAATAGCACCCGAGATATCACCAGATATATATTGGATTTTCCCCTGACCCTGAGTGTCCGGACCCATGAGACGGTGGTTTTCTCGGCCCCTGGTGGTCCGAGGTCGTTCCCGCTGGCCAGATTCATGCGCCTGGGCCTCCTACAGACAATGCACTTTGGTTTATTGCGCTATCTCTAATAGCACCCGAGATATCACCAGATATATATTGGATTTTCCCCTGACCCTGAGTGTCCGGGCCCATGAGACTGTGGTTTTCTCGGCCCCTGGTGGTTCGAGGTCGTTCCCGCTGGCCAGATTCATGCGCCTGGGCCTCCTACAGACAATGCACTTTGATTTATTGCGCTATCTCTAATAGCACCCGAGATATCACCAGATATATATTGGATTTTTCCCTGACCCTGAGTGTCCGGCGCCATGAGACGGTGGTTTTCTCGGCCCCTGGTGGTCCGAGGTCGTTCCCGCTGCACAGATTCATTCGCCTGGGTCTCCTACAGACAATGCACTTTGATTTATTGCGCTATCTGTAATAGCACCCGAGATATCACCAGATATATATTGGATTTCTCCCTGACCCTGAGTGTCCGGCTCCATGAGACGGTGATTTTCTCGGCCCCTGGTGGTCCGAGGTCGTTCCCGCTGCCCAGATTCATGCGCTAGGGCCTCCTACAGACAATGCACTTTGGTTTTCTGCGCTATCTCTAATAGCACCCAAGATATCACCAGATATTTGCTGGATTTTTACATGACCTTGGGTGACGGATTCCGAATATCTGTAATTTTCTCGGCCACTGGTGGTCCGAGGTCGTTCCCGCTGCACAGATGCATGCACCAGGGCCTCCTGCAGATAATTCACTTTGGTTTATTGCGATATCTCTAATAGCACCCGAGATATCACCAGATATATATTGGATTTTCCCCTGAACCTGAGTGTCCGGACCCATGAGACGGTGGTTTTCTCGGCCTCTGGTTGTCCGAGGTCGTTCCCGCTGCACAGATACATTCGCCTGGGCCTCCTACAGACAATGCACTTTGATTTATTGCGCTATCTGTAATAGCACCCGAGATATCACCAGATATATGCTGGATTTTTACATGACCTTGGGTGACGGATTCCGAATATCTGTAATTTTCTCGGCCACTGGTGGTCCGAGGTCGTTCCTGCGGCACAGATTCATTCGCCAGTGCCTCTTACAGACAATGCACTTTGATTTATTGCGCTATCTCTAATAGCCCCCGAGCTATCACCAGATATATATTGAATTTTCCCCTGACCCTGAGTGTCCGGCCCCATGAGACTGTGGTTTTCCCGGCCTCTGGTGGTCCGAGGTCGTTCCCGCTGCACAGATTCATGCGGCAGGGCCTCCTACAGACAATGCACTTTGATTTATTGGGCTATCTGTAATAGCACCCGAGATATCACCAGATATATATTGGATTTTCCCCTGACCCTGAGTGTCCGGCCCCATGAGACGGTGGTTTTCTCGGACCCTGGAGGTCGGAGGTCGTTCCTGCTGGCCAGATTCATTCGCCTGGGCCTCCTACAGACAATGCACTTTGATTTATTGCGCTATCTGTAATAGCACCCGAGATATCACCAGATATATATTGGATTTTCCCCTGACCCTGAGTGTCCGGACCCATGAGACGGTGGTTTTCTCGGCCCCTGGTGGTCCGAGGTCGTTCCCGCTGGCCAGATTCATGCGCCTGGGCCTCCTACAGACAATGCACTTTGGTTTATTGCGCTATCTCTAATAGCACCCGAGATATCACCAGATGTATATTGGATTTTCCCATGACCCTGAGTGTCCGGACCCATGAGACGGTGGTTTTCTCGGCCTCTGGTGGCCCGAGGTCGTTCCCGCTGCACAGATTCATTCGCCTGGGCCTCCTATAGACAATGCACTTTGATTTATTGCGCTATCTGTAATAGCACCCGAGATATCACCAGATATATATTGGATTTTCCCCTGACCCTGAGTGTCCGGACCCATGAGACGGTGGTTTTCTCGGCCCCTGGTGGTCCGAGGTCGTTCCCGCTGCTCAGATTCATGCGCCAGGGCCTCCTACAGACAGTGCACTTTGGTTTATTGCGCTATCTGTAATAGCACCCGAGATATCACCAGATATATATTGGATTTTTCCCTGACCCTGAGTGTCCGGCTCCATGAGACGGTGATTTTCTCGTCCCCTGGTGGTCCGACGTCGTTCCCGCTGCCCAGATTCATGCGCCAGGGCCTCCTACAGACAATGCACATTGGTTTATTGCGCTATCTGTAATAGCACCCGAGATATCACCAGATATATGCTGGATTTTTACATGACCTTGGGTGACGGATTCCGAATATCTGTAATTTTCTCGGCCACTGGTTGTCCGAGGTAGTTCCTGCGGCACAGATTCATTCGCCAGTGCCTCCTACAGACAATGCACTTTGATTTATTGTGCTATCTCTAATAGCACCCGAGATATCACCAGATATATATTGGATTTTCCCCTGACCTTGGGTGACGGATTCCGAATATCAGTAATTTTCTCGGCCACTGGTGGTCCGAGATCGTTCCTGCGGTACAGATTCATTCGCAAGGGCCTCCTACAGACAATGCACTTTGGTTTATAGCGCTATCTGTAATAGCACCCGAGATATCACCAGATATATATTGGATTTTCCCCTGACCCTGAGTGTCCGGACCCATGAGACGGTGGTTTTCTCGGCCCCTGGTGGTCCGAGGTCGTTCCCGCTGCACAGATTCATTCGCCTGGGCCTCCTACAGACAATGCACTTTGATTTATTGCGCTATCTGTAATAGCACCCGAGATATCACCAGATATATATTGGATTTTTCCCTGACCCTGAGTGTCCGGCTCCATGAGACGGTGATTTTCTCGGCCCCTGGTGGTCCGATGTCCTTCCCGCTGCACAGATTCATTCGCCTGGGCCTCCTACAGACAATGCACTTTGGTTTATTGCGCTATCTGTAATAGAACCCGAGATATCGCCAGATATATATTGGGTTTTCCCCTGACCCTGAGTGTCCGGACCCATGAGACGGTGGTTTTCTCGGCCACTGGTGGTCCGAGGTCGTTCCTGCGACACAGATTCATTCGCAAGGGCCTCCTACAGACAATGCACTTTGGTTCATTGCGCTATCTGCAATAGCACCAGAGATATAACCAGATATATATTGGATTTTCCCCTGACCCTGACTGTCCGGACCCATGAGACGGTGGGTTTCTCGGCCCCTGGTGGTCCGAGGTCGTTCCCGCTGCACAGATTCATTCGCCTGGGCCTCCTACAGACAATGCACTTTGATTTATTGCGCTATCTGTAATAGCACCCGAGATATCACCAGATATATATTGGATTTTTCCCTGACCCTGAGTGTCCGGCTCCATGAGACGGTGATTTTCTCGGCCCCTGGTGGTCCGATGTCCTTCCCGCTGCACAGATTCATTCGCCTGGGCCTCCTACAGACAATGCACTTTGATTTATTGCGCTATCTGTAATAGCACCCGAGATATCACCAGATATATGCTGGATTTTTACATGACCTTGGGTGACGGATTCCGAATATCTGTAATTTTCTCGGCCACTGGTGGTCCGAGGTCGTTCCTGCGGCACAGATTCATTCGCCAGTGCCACCTACAGACAATGCGCTTTGGTTTATTGCGCTATCTGTAATAGCACCCGAGATATCACCAGATATATATTGGATTTTTCCCTGACCCTGAGTGTCCGGCTCCATGAGACGGTGGTTTTCTCGGCCCCTGGTGGTCCGAGGTCGTTCCCGCTGCACAGATTCATGCGCCAGGGCCTCCTGCAGATAATGCACTTTGGTTTATTGCGCCATCTCTAATAGCACCCGAGATATCACCAGATATATATTGAATTTTCCCCTGACCCTGAGTGTCCGGACCCATGAGACTGTGGTTGTCTCGGCCCCTGGTGGTCCGAGGTCGTTCCCGCTGCACAAATTCATGCGCCAGGGCCTCCTACAGAAAATGCACATTGATTTATTGGGCTATCGGTAATAGCACCCGAGATATCACCAGATATATATTGAATTTTTCCCTGACCCTGAGTGTCCGGCCCCATGAGACGGTGGTTTCCCGGCCTCTGGTGGTCCGAGGTCGTTCTCGCTGCACAGATTCATGCGGCAGGGCCTCCTACAGACAATGCACTTTGATTTATTGGGCTATCTGTAATAGCACCCGAGATATCACCAGATATATATTGGATTTTCCCCTGACCCTGAGTGTCCGACCCCATGAGACGGTGGTTTTCTCGGCCCCTGGAGGTCGGAGGTCGTTCCTGCTGGCCAGATTCATGCGCCTGGGCCTCCTACAGACAATGCACTTTGGTTTATTGCGCTATCTCTAATAGCACCCGAGATATCACCAGATATATATTGGATTTTCCCATGACCCTGAGTGTCCGGACCCATGAGACGGTGGTTTTCTCGGCCTCTGGTGGCCCGAGGTCATTCCTGCTGGCCAGATTCATTCGCCTGGGCCTCCTACAGACAATGCACTTTGATTTATTGCGCTATCTGTAATAGCACCCGAGATATCACCAGATATATATTGGATTTTCCCCTGACCCTGAGTGTCCGGACCCATGAGACGGTGGTTTTCTCGGCCCCTGGTGGTCCGAGGTCGTTCCCGCTGGCCAGATTCATGCGCCTGGGCCTCCTACAGACAATGCACTTTGATTTATTGCGCTATCTCTAATAGCACCCGAGATATCACCAGATATATATTGGATTTTTCCCTGACCCTGAGTGTCCGGCGCCATGAGACGGTGGTTTTCTCGGCCCCTGGTGGTCCGAGGTCGTTCCCGCTGCACAGATTCATTCGCCTGGGTCTCCTACAGACAATGCACTTTGATTTATTGCGCTATCTGTAATAGCACCCGAGATATCACCAGATATATATTGGATTTCTCCCTGATCCTGAGTGTCCGGCTCCATGAGACGGTGATTTTCTCGGCCCCTGGTGGTCCGAGGTCGTTCCCGCTGCCCAGATTCATGCGCTAGGGCCTCCTACAGACAATGCACTTTGGTTTTCTGCGCTATCTCTAATAGCACCCAAGATATCACCAGATATTTGCTGGATTTTTACATGACCTTGGGTGACGGATTCCGAATATCTGTAATTTTCTCGGCCACTGGTGGTCCGAGGTCGTTCCCGCTGCACAGATGCATGCACCAGGGCCTCCTGCAGATAATTCACTTTGGTTTATTGCGATATCTCTAATAGCACCCGAGATATCACCAGATATATATTGGATTTTCCCCTGAACCTGAGTGTCCGGACCCATGAGACGGTGGTTTTCTCGGCCTCTGGTGGTCCGAGGTCGTTCCCGCTGCACAGATTCATTCGCCTGGGCCTCCTACAGACAATGCACTTTGATTTATTGCGCTATCTGTAATAGCACCCGAGATATCACCAGATATATGCTGGATTTTTACATGACCTTGGGTGACGGATTCCGAATATCTGTAATTTTCTCGGCCACTGGTGGTCCGAGGTCGTTCCTGCGGCACAGATTCATTCGCCAGTGCCTCTTACAGACAATGCACTTTGATTTATTGCGCTATCTCTAATAGCCCCCGAGCTATCACCAGATATATATTGAATTTTCCCCTGACCCTGAGTGTCCGGCCCCATGAGACTGTGGTTTTCCCGGCCTCTGGTGGTCCGAGGTCGTTCCCGCTGCACAGATTCATGCGGCAGGGCCTCCTACAGACAATGCACTTTGATTTATTGGGCTATCTGTAATAGCACCCGAGATATCACCAGATATATATTGGATTTTCCCCTGACCCTGAGTGTCCGGCCCCATGAGACGGTGGTTTTCTCGGACCCTGGAGGTCGGAGGTCGTTCCTGCTGGCCAGATTCATTCGCCTGGGCCTCCTACAGACAATGCACTTTGATTTATTGCGCTATCTGTAATAGCACCCGAGATATCACCAGATATATATTGGATTTTTCCCTGACCCTGAGTGTCCGGCTCCATGAGACGGTGATTTTCTCGTCCCCTGGTGGTCCGACGTCGTTCCCGCTGCCCAGATTCATGCGCCAGGGCCTCCTACAGACAATGCACATTGGTTTATTGCGCTATCTGTAATAGCACCCGAGATATCACCAGATATATGCTGGATTTTTACATGACCTTGGGTGACGGATTCCGAATATCTGTAATTTTCTCGGCCACTGGTTGTCCGAGGTAGTTCCTGCGGCACAGATTCATTCGCCAGTGCCTCCTACAGACAATGCACTTTGATTTATTGTGCTATCTCTAATAGCACCCGAGATATCACCAGATATATATTGGATTTTCCCCTGACCTTGGGTGACGGATTCCGAATATCTGTAATTTTCTCGGCCACTGGTGGTCCGAGATCGTTCCTGCGGTACAGATTCATTCGCAAGGGCCTCCTACAGACAATGCACTTTGGTTTATAGCGCTATCTGTAATAGCACCCGAGATATCACCAGATATATATTGGATTTTCCCCTGACCCTGAGTGTCCGGACCCATGAGACGGTGGTTTTCTCGGCCCCTGGTGGTCCGAGGTCGTTCCCGCTGCACAGATTCATTCGCCTGGGCCTCCTACAGACAATGCACTTTGATTTATTGCGCTATCTGTAATAGCACCCGAGATATCACCAGATATATATTGGATTTTTCCCTGACCCTGAGTGTCCGGCTCCATGAGACGGTGATTTTCTCGGCCCCTGGTGGTCCGATGTCCTTCCCGCTGCACAGATTCATTCGCCTGGGCCTCCTACAGACAATGCACTTTGGTTTATTGCGCTATCTGTAATAGAACCCGAGATATCGCCAGATATATATTGGGTTTTCCCATGACCCTGAGTGTCCGGACCCATGAGACGGTGGTTTTCTCGGCCTCTGGTGGCCCGAGGTCATTCCTGCTGGCCAGATTCATTCGCCTGGGCCTCCTACAGACAATGCACTTTGATTTATTGCGCTATCTGTAATAGCACCCGAGATATCACCAGATATATATTGGATTTTCCCCTGACCCTGACTGTCCGGACCCATGAGACGGTGGGTTTCTCGGCCCCTGGTGGTCCGAGGTCGTTCCCGCTGGCCAGATTCATGCGCCTGGGCCTCCTACAGACAATGCACTTTGATTTATTGCGCTATCTCTAATAGCACCCGAGATATCACCAGATATATATTGGATTTTTCCCTGACCCTGAGTGTCCGGCGCCATGAGACGGTGGTTTTCTCGGCCCCTGGTGGTCCGAGGTCGTTCCCGCTGCACAGATTCATTCGCCTGGGTCTCCTACAGACAATGCACTTTGATTTATTGCGCTATCTGTAATAGCACCCGAGATATCACCAGATATATATTGGATTTCTCCCTGATCCTGAGTGTCCGGCTCCATGAGACGGTGATTTTCTCGGCCCCTGGTGGTCCGAGGTCGTTCCCGCTGCCCAGATTCATGCGCTAGGGCCTCCTACAGACAATGCACTTTGGTTTTCTGCGCTATCTCTAATAGCACCCAAGATATCACCAGATATTTGCTGGATTTTTACATGACCTTGGGTGACGGATTCCGAATATCTGTAATTTTCTCGGCCACTGGTGGTCCGAGGTCGTTCCCGCTGCACAGATGCATGCACCAGGGCCTCCTGCAGATAATTCACTTTGGTTTATTGCGATATCTCTAATAGCACCCGAGATATCACCAGATATATATTGGATTTTCCCCTGAACCTGAGTGTCCGGACCCATGAGACGGTGGTTTTCTCGGCCTCTGGTGGTCCGAGGTCGTTCCCGCTGCACAGATTCATTCGCCTGGGCCTCCTACAGACAATGCACTTTGATTTATTGCGCTATCTGTAATAGCACCCGAGATATCACCAGATATATGCTGGATTTTTACATGACCTTGGGTGACGGATTCCGAATATCTGTAATTTTCTCGGCCACTGGTGGTCCGAGGTCGTTCCTGCGGCACAGATTCATTCGCCAGTGCCTCTTACAGACAATGCACTTTGATTTATTGCGCTATCTCTAATAGCCCCCGAGCTATCACCAGATATATATTGAATTTTCCCCTGACCCTGAGTGTCCGGCCCCATGAGACTGTGGTTTTCCCGGCCTCTGGTGGTCCGAGGTCGTTCCCGCTGCACAGATTCATGCGGCAGGGCCTCCTACAGACAATGCACTTTGATTTATTGGGCTATCTGTAATAGCACCCGAGATATCACCAGATATATATTGGATTTTCCCCTGACCCTGAGTGTCCGGCCCCATGAGACGGTGGTTTTCTCGGACCCTGGAGGTCGGAGGTCGTTCCTGCTGGCCAGATTCATTCGCCTGGGCCTCCTACAGACAATGCACTTTGATTTATTGCGCTATCTGTAATAGCACCCGAGATATCACCAGATATATATTGGATTTTTCCCTGACCCTGAGTGTCCGGCTCCATGAGACGGTGATTTTCTCGTCCCCTGGTGGTCCGACGTCGTTCCCGCTGCCCAGATTCATGCGCCAGGGCCTCCTACAGACAATGCACATTGGTTTATTGCGCTATCTGTAATAGCACCCGAGATATCACCAGATATATGCTGGATTTTTACATGACCTTGGGTGACGGATTCCGAATATCTGTAATTTTCTCGGCCACTGGTTGTCCGAGGTAGTTCCTGCGGCACAGATTCATTCGCCAGTGCCTCCTACAGACAATGCACTTTGATTTATTGTGCTATCTCTAATAGCACCCGAGATATCACCAGATATATATTGGATTTTCCCCTGACCTTGGGTGACGGATTCCGAATATCTGTAATTTTCTCGGCCACTGGTGGTCCGAGATCGTTCCTGCGGTACAGATTCATTCGCAAGGGCCTCCTACAGACAATGCACTTTGGTTTATAGCGCTATCTGTAATAGCACCCGAGATATCACCAGATATATATTGGATTTTCCCCTGACCCTGAGTGTCCGGACCCATGAGACGGTGGTTTTCTCGGCCCCTGGTGGTCCGAGGTCGTTCCCGCTGCACAGATTCATTCGCCTGGGCCTCCTACAGACAATGCACTTTGATTTATTGCGCTATCTGTAATAGCACCCGAGATATCACCAGATATATATTGGATTTTTCCCTGACCCTGAGTGTCCGGCTCCATGAGACGGTGATTTTCTCGGCCCCTGGTGGTCCGATGTCCTTCCCGCTGCACAGATTCATTCGCCTGGGCCTCCTACAGACAATGCACTTTGATTTATTGCGCTATCTGTAATAGCACCCGAGATATCACCAGATATATGCTGGATTTTTACATGACCTTGGGTGACGGATTCCGAATATCTGTAATTTTCTCGGCCACTGGTGGTCCGAGGTCGTTCCTGCGGCACAGATTCATTCGCCAGTGCCACCTACAGACAATGCGCTTTGGTTTATTGCGCTATCTGTAATAGCACCCGAGATATCACCAGATATATATTGGATTTTTCCCTGACCCTGAGTGTCCGGCTCCATGAGACGGTGGTTTTCTCGGCCCCTGGTGGTCCGAGGTCGTTCCCGCTGCACAGATTCATGCGCCAGGGCCTCCTGCAGATAATGCACTTTGGTTTATTGCGCCATCTCTAATAGCACCCGAGATATCACCAGATATATATTGAATTTTCCCCTGACCCTGAGTGTCCGGACCCATGAGACTGTGGTTGTCTCGGCCCCTGGTGGTCCGAGGTCGTTCCCGCTGCACAAATTCATGCGCCAGGGCCTCCTACAGAAAATGCACATTGATTTATTGGGCTATCGGTAATAGCACCCGAGATATCACCAGATATATATTGAATTTTTCCCTGACCCTGAGTGTCCGGCCCCATGAGACGGTGGTTTCCCGGCCTCTGGTGGTCCGAGGTCGTTCCCGCTGCACAGATTCATGCGGCAGGGCCTCCTACAGACAATGCACTTTGATTTATTGGGCTATCTGTAATAGCACCCGAGATATCACCAGATATATATTGGATTTTCCCCTGACCCTGAGTGTCCGACCCCATGAGACGGTGGTTTTCTCGGCCCCTGGAGGTCGGAGGTCGTTCCTGCTGGCCAGATTCATGCGCCTGGGCCTCCTACAGACAATGCACTTTGGTTTATTGCGCTATCTCTAATAGCACCCGAGATATCACCAGATATATATTGGATTTTCCCATGACCCTGAGTGTCCGGACCCATGAGACGGTGGTTTTCTCGGCCTCTGGTGGCCCGAGGTCATTCCTGCTGGCCAGATTCATTCGCCTGGGCCTCCTACAGACAATGCACTTTGATTTATTGCGCTATCTGTAATAGCACCCGAGATATCACCAGATATATATTGGATTTTCCCCTGACCCTGAGTGTCCGGACCCATGAGACGGTGGTTTTCTCGGCCCCTGGTGGTCCGAGGTCGTTCCCGCTGGCCAGATTCATGCGCCTGGGCCTCCTACAGACAATGCACTTTGATTTATTGCGCTATCTCTAATAGCACCCGAGATATCACCAGATATATATTGGATTTTTCCCTGACCCTGAGTGTCCGGCGCCATGAGACGGTGGTTTTCTCGGCCCCTGGTGGTCCGAGGTCGTTCCCGCTGCACAGATTCATTCGCCTGGGTCTCCTACAGACAATGCACTTTGATTTATTGCGCTATCTGTAATAGCACCCGAGATATCACCAGATATATATTGGATTTCTCCCTGATCCTGAGTGTCCGGCTCCATGAGACGGTGATTTTCTCGGCCCCTGGTGGTCCGAGGTCGTTCCCGCTGCCCAGATTCATGCGCTAGGGCCTCCTACAGACAATGCACTTTGGTTTTCTGCGCTATCTCTAATAGCACCCAAGATATCACCAGATATTTGCTGGATTTTTACATGACCTTGGGTGACGGATTCCGAATATCTGTAATTTTCTCGGCCACTGGTGGTCCGAGGTCGTTCCCGCTGCACAGATGCATGCACCAGGGCCTCCTGCAGATAATTCACTTTGGTTTATTGCGATATCTCTAATAGCACCCGAGATATCACCAGATATATATTGGATTTTCCCCTGAACCTGAGTGTCCGGACCCATGAGACGGTGGTTTTCTCGGCCTCTGGTGGTCCGAGGTCGTTCCCGCTGCACAGATTCATTCGCCTGGGCCTCCTACAGACAATGCACTTTGATTTATTGCGCTATCTGTAATAGCACCCGAGATATCACCAGATATATGCTGGATTTTTACATGACCTTGGGTGACGGATTCCGAATATCTGTAATTTTCTCGGCCACTGGTGGTCCGAGGTCGTTCCTGCGGCACAGATTCATTCGCCAGTGCCTCTTACAGACAATGCACTTTGATTTATTGCGCTATCTCTAATAGCCCCCGAGCTATCACCAGATATATATTGAATTTTCCCCTGACCCTGAGTGTCCGGCCCCATGAGACTGTGGTTTTCCCGGCCTCTGGTGGTCCGAGGTCGTTCCCGCTGCACAGATTCATGCGGCAGGGCCTCCTACAGACAATGCACTTTGATTTATTGGGCTATCTGTAATAGCACCCGAGATATCACCAGATATATATTGGATTTTCCCCTGACCCTGAGTGTCCGGCCCCATGAGACGGTGGTTTTCTCGGACCCTGGAGGTCGGAGGTCGTTCCTGCTGGCCAGATTCATTCGCCTGGGCCTCCTACAGACAATGCACTTTGATTTATTGCGCTATCTGTAATAGCACCCGAGATATCACCAGATATATATTGGATTTTCCCCTGACCCTGAGTGTCCGGACCCATGAGACGGTGGTTTTCTCGGCCCCTGGTGGTCCGAGGTCGTTCCCGCTGGCCAGATTCATGCGCCTGGGCCTCCTACAGACAATGCACTTTGGTTTATTGCGCTATCTCTAATAGCACCCGAGATATCACCAGATGTATATTGGATTTTCCCATGACCCTGAGTGTCCGGACCCATGAGACGGTGGTTTTCTCGGCCTCTGGTGGCCCGAGGTCGTTCCCGCTGCACAGATTCATTCGCCTGGGCCTCCTATAGACAATGCACTTTGATTTATTGCGCTATCTGTAATAGCACCCGAGATATCACCAGATATATATTGGATTTTCCCCTGACCCTGAGTGTCCGGACCCATGAGACGGTGGTTTTCTCGGCCCCTGGTGGTCCGAGGTCGTTCCCGCTGCTCAGATTCATGCGCCAGGGCCTCCTACAGACAGTGCACTTTGGTTTATTGCGCTATCTGTAATAGCACCCGAGATATCACCAGATATATATTGGATTTTTCCCTGACCCTGAGTGTCCGGCTCCATGAGACGGTGATTTTCTCGTCCCCTGGTGGTCCGACGTCGTTCCCGCTGCCCAGATTCATGCGCCAGGGCCTCCTACAGACAATGCACATTGGTTTATTGCGCTATCTGTAATAGCACCCGAGATATCACCAGATATATGCTGGATTTTTACATGACCTTGGGTGACGGATTCCGAATATCTGTAATTTTCTCGGCCACTGGTTGTCCGAGGTAGTTCCTGCGGCACAGATTCATTCGCCAGTGCCTCCTACAGACAATGCACTTTGATTTATTGTGCTATCTCTAATAGCACCCGAGATATCACCAGATATATATTGGATTTTCCCCTGACCTTGGGTGACGGATTCCGAATATCTGTAATTTTCTCGGCCACTGGTGGTCCGAGATCGTTCCTGCGGTACAGATTCATTCGCAAGGGCCTCCTACAGACAATGCACTTTGGTTTATAGCGCTATCTGTAATAGCACCCGAGATATCACCAGATATATATTGGATTTTCCCCTGACCCTGAGTGTCCGGACCCATGAGACGGTGGTTTTCTCGGCCCCTGGTGGTCCGAGGTCGTTCCCGCTGCACAGATTCATTCGCCTGGGCCTCCTACAGACAATGCACTTTGATTTATTGCGCTATCTGTAATAGCACCCGAGATATCACCAGATATATATTGGATTTTTCCCTGACCCTGAGTGTCCGGCTCCATGAGACGGTGATTTTCTCGGCCCCTGGTGGTCCGATGTCCTTCCCGCTGCACAGATTCATTCGCCTGGGCCTCCTACAGACAATGCACTTTGGTTTATTGCGCTATCTGTAATAGAACCCGAGATATCGCCAGATATATATTGGGTTTTCCCCTGACCCTGAGTGTCCGGACCCATGAGACGGTGGTTTTCTCGGCCACTGGTGGTCCGAGGTCGTTCCTGCGACACAGATTCATTCGCAAGGGCCTCCTACAGACAATGCACTTTGGTTCATTGCGCTATCTGCAATAGCACCAGAGATATAACCAGATATATATTGGATTTTCCCCTGACCCTGACTGTCCGGACCCATGAGACGGTGGGTTTCTCGGCCCCTGGTGGTCCGAGGTCGTTCCCGCTGCACAGATTCATTCGCCTGGGCCTCCTACAGACAATGCACTTTGATTTATTGCGCTATCTGTAATAGCACCCGAGATATCACCAGATATATATTGGATTTTTCCCTGACCCTGAGTGTCCGGCTCCATGAGACGGTGATTTTCTCGGCCCCTGGTGGTCCGATGTCCTTCCCGCTGCACAGATTCATTCGCCTGGGCCTCCTACAGACAATGCACTTTGATTTATTGCGCTATCTGTAATAGCACCCGAGATATCACCAGATATATGCTGGATTTTTACATGACCTTGGGTGACGGATTCCGAATATCTGTAATTTTCTCGGCCACTGGTGGTCCGAGGTCGTTCCTGCGGCACAGATTCATTCGCCAGTGCCACCTACAGACAATGCGCTTTGGTTTATTGCGCTATCTGTAATAGCACCCGAGATATCACCAGATATATATTGGATTTTTCCCTGACCCTGAGTGTCCGGCTCCATGAGACGGTGGTTTTCTCGGCCCCTGGTGGTCCGAGGTCGTTCCCGCTGCACAGATTCATGCGCCAGGGCCTCCTGCAGATAATGCACTTTGGTTTATTGCGCCATCTCTAATAGCACCCGAGATATCACCAGATATATATTGAATTTTCCCCTGACCCTGAGTGTCCGGACCCATGAGACTGTGGTTGTCTCGGCCCCTGGTGGTCCGAGGTCGTTCCCGCTGCACAAATTCATGCGCCAGGGCCTCCTACAGAAAATGCACATTGATTTATTGGGCTATCGGTAATAGCACCCGAGATATCACCAGATATATATTGGATTTTCCCCTGACCCTGAGTGTCCGGCCCCCTGCGACGGTGGTTTTCTCGGCCCCTGGTGGTCCGAGGTCGTTCCCGCGGGCCATATTCATGCCCCAGGGCCTCCTACAGACAATGCACTGTGATTTATTGCGCTATCTGTAATAGCACCCGAGATATCACCAGATATATATTGGATTTTTCCCTGTCCCTGAGTGTCCTGCCCCATGAGACGGTGGTTTTCTTGGCACCTGGTGGCCCGAGGTCGTTCCCGCTGCACAGATGCATGCGCCAGGGCCTCCTGCAGATAATTCACTTTGGTTTATTGCGCTATCTCTAATAGCACCCGAGATATCACCAGATATATATTGGATTTTCCCCTGACCCTGAGTGTCCGGCCCCGTGAGTCGGTGGTTTTCTCGGCACCTGGCGGTCCGAGGTCGTTCCCGCTGCCCAGATTCATGCGCCAGGGCCTCCTACAGACAATGCACTTTGGTTTATTGCGCTATCTCTAATATCACCCGAGATATCACCAGATATTTGCTGGATTTTTACATGACCTTGGTTGACGGATTCCGAATATCTGTAATTTTCTCGGCCACTGGTGGTCCGAGATCGTTCCTGCGGCACAGATTCATTCGCCAGTGCCTCCTACAGACATTGCACTTTGATTTATTGCGCTATCTGTAATAGCACCCGAGATATCACCAGATATATATTGGATTTTCCCCTGACCCTGAGTGTCCGGACCCATGAGACGGTGGTTCTCTCGGCCCCTGGTGGTCCGAGGTCGTTCCCGGTGCACAGATGCATGCACCCGGGCCTCCTGCAGATAATTCACTTTGGTTTATTGCGCTATCTCTAATAGCACCCGAGATATCACCAGATATATATTGGATTTTCCCCTGACCCTGAGTGTCCGGACCCATGAGACGGTGGTTTTCTCGGCCTCTGGTGGTCCGAGGTCGTTCCCGCTGCACAGATTCATTCGCCTGGGCCTCCTACAGACAATGCACTTTGATTTATTGCGCTATTTGTAATAGCACCCGAGATATCACCAGATATATATTGGATTTTCCCCTGACCCTGAGTGTCCGGCCCCATGAGACTGTGGTTTTCCCGGCCTCTGGTGGTCCGAGGTCGTTCCCGCTGCACAGATTCATTCGCCTGGGCCTCCTACAGACAATGCACTTTGATTTATTGCGCTATCTGTAATAGCACCCGAGATATCACCAGATATATATTGGATTTTTCCCTGACCCCGACAGTCCGGCCCTATGAGACGGTGGTTTTCTCGCCCCCTGGTGGTCCGAGGTCGTTCCCGCTGCACAGATTCATGCGCCCTGGCCTCCTGCAGATAATTCACTTTGGTTTATTGCGCTATCGATAATAGCACCGGAGATATCACCCGATATATATTGGATTTTTCGCCGACCCTGAGTGTCCGGCCCCATGAGACGGTGGTTTTCTCGGACCCTGGTGATCCGAGGTCGTTCCCGCTGAACAGATTCATGCGCCAGGGCCTCCTGCAGATAATTCACTTTGGTCTATTGGGCTATCTCTAATAGCACCCGAGATATCACCAGATATATGCTGGATTATTACATGACCTTGGGTGACGGATTCCGAATATCTGTAATTTTCTCGGCTCCTGGTGGTCCGAGGTCGTTCCCGCTGCACAGAATCATGCGCCAGGGCTTCCTGCAGACAATGCAATTTGATTTATCGCGCTATATCTAATAGCCCCCGAGATATCACCAGATATATAGTGGATTTTTCCCTGACCCCCACAGTCCGGCCCCATGAGACGGTGGTTTTCTCGCCCCCTGGTGGTCGGAGGTCGTTCCCGCTACACAGATTCATGCGCCAGGGCCTCCTGCACATAATTCACTTTGGTTTATTGCGCTATCTCTAATAGCACCCGAGATATCACCAGATATATATTTGACTTTTCCCTGACCCTGAGTGTCCGGCCCCATGAGACGGTGGTTTTCTCGACCCCTGGTGGTCCGAGGTAGTTCCCGCTGCACAGATTCACTCGCCAGTGCCACCTACAGACAATGCACTTTTGTTTATTGCGCTCTCTCTAATAGCACCCGAGATATCATCAGATACATCCTGGGTTTTTACATGACCTTTGGAGAGCGGCCCCATGTGTCGGTGGTTTTCTCGGCCCCTGGTGGTCCGAGGTCGTTCCCGCTGCACAGAATCATGCGCCAGGGCCTCTTGCAGACAATTCACTTTGGTTTATTGCGCTATCTCTAATAGCACCCGAGATATCACCAGATATATATTGGATTTTTCGCCGACCCTGAGTGTCCGGCCCCATGAGACGGTGGTTTTCTCGGACCCTGGTGGTCCAAGGTCGTTCCCGCTGCACAGGTTCATGCGCCAGGGCCTCCTACATGCAATGCACTTTGGTTTATTGCGCTATCTGTAATAGCACCCAAGATACCACCAGATATATATTTTATTTTTCCCTGACCCTGAGTGTCCGGCCCCATGAGACGGTGGTTTTCTCGGCCCCTGGTGGTCCGAGGTCGTTGCCGCTGCACAGATTCATGCGCCAGGGCCTCCTACAGAAAATACACATTGATTTATTGGGCTATCTGTAATAGCACCCGAGATATCACCACATATATATCGGATTTTTCCCTGACCCTGAGTGTCCGGTCCCATGAGACGGTGGTTGTGTCGGCCCCTGGTGGTCGGAGGTCGTTCCCGCTGCACACATGCATGCGCCAGGGCCTCCTGCAGATAATTCACTTTGGTTTATTGCGCTATCTCTAATAGCAACCAAGATATCACCAGATATATATTGGATTTTTCCCTGACCCTGAGTGTCCGGCCCCATGAGACGGTTGTTTTCTCGGCCCCTGGTGGTCCGACGTCGTTCCCGCTGCACAGATGCATGCGCCAGGGCCTCCTGCAGATAATTCACTTCGGTTTATTGCGCAATCTCTAATAGCACCCGAGATATCACCAGATATTTATTGGCTTTTCCCCTGACCCTGTGTGTCCGGCCCCATGAGACGGTGGTTTTCTCGGCCCCTGGTGGTCAGAGGTCGTTCCCGCCGCACAGATTCATGCGCCAGGGCCTTCTACAGACAATGCACTTTGGTTTATTGCGCTATCTCTAATAGCACCCGAGATATCACCAGATATATGCTGGATTCTTACATGACCCTGAGTGTCCGGCCCCATGAGACGGTGGTTTTCTCGGCCCCTGGTGGTCCGAGGTCGTTCCCGCTGCACAGATTCATGCGACAGGGTCCCCTGCAGATAATACACGTTGATTTATTGAGCTATCGCTAATAGCACCCGAGATATCACGAGATATATATTGGATATTTCCCTGACCCTGACAGTCCGGCCCCATGAGACTTTGATTTTCTCGGCCCCTGGTGGTCCGAGGTCGATCCCGCTGCACAGATTCATGCGCCAGGGCCTCCTACAGACAAAGCACTTTGATTTATTGCGCTATCTGTAATAGCACCCGAGATATCACCAGATATATATTGGATTTTTCCCTGACACTGAATGTCCGGCCCCATGAGACGGTGTTTTTCTCGGCCCCTAGTTGTCCGAGGTCGTTCGCGATGCACAGATTCATGCGCCAGGGCCTCCTGCAGATAATTCACTTTGGTTTATTGCGCTATCTGTAATAGCACCCAAGATATCACCAGATATATATTGGATTTTTCCCTGACCCTGAGTGTCCGGCCCCATGAGACGGTGGTTTTCTCGGCCCCTGGTGATCCGAGGTCGTTCCCGCTGCCCATATTCATGCGCCAGGGCAGCTTACAGACAATGCACTTTGATTTATTGGGCTATCTGTAATAGCACCCGAGATATCACCAGATATATATCGGATTTTTCCCTGACCCTGAGTTTCCGGCCCCATGAGACGGTGGTTTTCTCGGCCCCTGGTGGTCTGAGGTCGTTCCCGCTGGCCAGATTCATGCCCCAGGGCCTCTTACAGACAATGCACTTTGATTTATTGCGCTATCTGTAATAGCACCCGAGATATCACCAGATATATATTGTATTTTTCCCTGAACCTGAATGTCCGGCCCCATGAGACGGTGGTTTTCTCGGCCCCTGGTGGTCCGAGGTCGTTCCTGCTGTACAGATTCATGCGCCAGGGCCTCCTGCAGATAATTCACTTTGGTTTATTGCGCTATCTCTAATAGCACCCGAGATATCACCAGATATATATTGGATTTTCCCCTGACCCTCAGTGTCCGGCCCAATGAGACGGTTGTTTTCTCGGCCCCTGGTGGTCCGACGTCGTTCCCGCTGCACAGATGCATGCGCCAGGGCCTCCTGCAGATAATTCACTTTGGTTTATTGCGCTATCTCTACTAGCACGCGAGATATCACCAGATATATATTGGATTTTTCCCCGACCCTGAGTGTCCGGCCCCACGGGACGGTGATTTCCTCGGCCCCTGGTGGTCCGAGGTCGATCCCGCTGCACAGATTCATGCGCCAGGGCCTCCTACAGACAAAGCACTTTGATTTATTGCGCTATCTGTAATAGCACCCGAGATATCACCAGATATATATTGGATTTTTCCCTGACACTGAATGTCCGGCCCCATGAGACGGTGTTTTTCTCGGCCCCTAGTTGTCCGAGGTCGTTCGCGATGCACAGATTCATGCGCCAGGGCCTCCTGCAGATAATTCACTTTGGTTTATTGCGCTATCTGTAATAGCACCAAAGATATCACCAGATATATATTGGATTTTTCCCTGACCCTGAGTGTCCGGCCCCATGAGACGGTGGTTTTCTCGGCCCCTGGTGATCCGAGGTCGTTCCCGCTGCCCATATTCATGCGCCAGGGCAGCTTACAGACAATGCACTTTGATTTATTGGGCTATCTGTAATAGCACCCGAGATATCACCAGATATATATCGGATTTTTCCCTGACCCTGAGTTTCCGGCCCCATGAGACGGTGGTTTTCTCGGCCCCTGGTGGTCTGAGGTCGTTCCCGCTGGCCAGATTCATGCCCCAGGGCCTCTTACAGACAATGCACTTTGATTTATTGCGCTATCTGTAATAGCACCCGAGATATCACCAGATATATATTGTATTTTTCCCTGAACCTGAATGTCCGGCCCCATGAGACGGTGGTTTTCTCGGCCCCTGGTGGTCCGAGGTCGTTCCTGCTGTACAGATTCATGCGCCAGGGCCTCCTGCAGATAATTCACTTTGGTTTATTGCGCTATCTCTAATAGCACCCGAGATATCACCAGATATATATTGGATTTTCCCCTGACCCTCAGTGTCCGGCCCAATGAGACGGTTGTTTTCTCGGCCCCTGGTGGTCCGACGTCGTTCCCGCTGCACAGATGCATGCGCCAGGGCCTCCTGCAGATAATTCACTTTGGTTTATTGCGCTATCTCTACTAGCACGCGAGATATCACCAGATATATATTGGATTTTTCCCCGACCCTGAGTGTCCGGCCCCACGGGACGGTGATTTCCTCGGCCCCTGGTGGTCCCAGGTCGTTCCCGCTGCACAGAATCATGCGCCAGGGCTTCCTGCAGACAATCCACTTTGATTTATTGCGCTATATGTAATAGCAGCCGAGATATCACCAGATTTATATTGGATTTTCCCCAGACCCTGAGTGCCCGTCCCCATGAGACGGTGATTTTCTCGGCCCCTGGTGGTCCGAGGTCGTTCCCGCTGCACAGATGCATGCGCCAGGGCCTCCTGCAGATAATTCACTCTGATTTATCGCGCTATCTCTAATAGCACCCGAGATATCACCAGATATATATTGGATTTTTCCTCGACCCTGAGTGTCCGGCCCCATGTGTCTGTGGTTTTCTCGGCCCCTGGTGATCCGAGGTCGTTCCCGCTGAACAGATTCATTCGCAAGGGCCTCCTGCAGACAATGCACTTTGATTTATTGCGCTATCTGTAATAGCACCCGAGATATCACCAGATATATATTGGATTTTCCCCTGACCCAGAGTGTCCGGCCCCATGAGACTGTGGTTTTCTCGGCCCCTGGTGGTCCGAGGTCGTTGCCGCTGCACAGGTTCATGCGCCAGGGCCTCCTACAGACAATGCACTTTGATTTATTGCGCTATCTGTAATAGCACCCGAGATATCACCAGATATATATTGGATATTACCCTCACCCTGAGTGTCCAGCCCCATGAGACGGTGGTTTTCTCGGCCCCTGGTGGACCGAGGTCGTTCCCGCTGCACAGATTCATGCGCCAGGGCCTCGTCCAGACAATGCACTTTGATTTATTGTGCTATCTGTAATATAACCCGAGATATCACCAGATATATATTGGATTTTTCCCTGACCCTGAGTGTCCAGCCCCATGAGACGGTGGTTTTCTCGGCCCCTGGTGGACCGAGGTCGTTCCCGCTGCACAGATTCATGCGCCAGGGCCTCGTCCAGACAATGAACTTTGATTTATTGCGCTATCTGTAATAGCTCCCGACATATCACCAGATATATAATGGATTTTCCCCAGACCCTGAGTGTCCGGCCCCATGAGACTTTAGTTTTCTCGGCCCCTGGTGGTCCGAGGTCGTTCCCGCTGCACAGATGCATGCGCCAGGGCCTCTTGCAGGTAATACACTTTGGTTTATTGCGCTGTATCTAATAGCACCCGAGATATCACTTGATATATATATTGGATTTTCCCCTGACCCTGAGTGTCCGGCCCCACTAGACTGTGGTTTTCTCGGCCCCTGGTGGTCCGAGGTCGTTCCCGCTGCCCAGATTCATGCGCCAGGGCCTCCTGCAGATAATTCAATTAGGTTTATTGCGCTGTATCTAATAGCACCCGAGATATCACCAGATATATATTGGATTTTCCCCTGACTCTGAGTGACCGGCCCCATGTGACTGTGGTTTTCTCGGCCCCTGGTGGTCCGAGGTCGTTCCCGCTGCACAGATTCATGCGCCAGGGCCTCCTGCAGATAATTCACTTTGATTTATTGCGCTATCTGTAATAGCACCCGAGATATCACCAGATATATATTGGATTTTCCCCTGACCCTGAGTGTCCGGCTCCATGAGACTGTGGTTTTCTCGGCCCCTGGTGGTCCGAGGTCGTTCCCGCTACACAGATTCATGCGCCAGGGCCTCCTGCAGATAATTCACTTTGGTTTATTGCGCTATCTGTAATAGCACCCGAGATATCACCAGATATATATTGGATTTTCCCCTGACCCTGAGTGTCCGGCCCCACTAGACTGTGGTTTTCTCGGCCCCTGGTGGTCCGAGGTCGTTCCCGCTGCCCAGATTCATGCGCCAGGGCCTCCTGCAGATAATTCAATTTGGTTTATTGCGCTGTATCTAATAGCACCCGAGATATCACCAGATATATATTGGATTTTCCCCTGACCCTGAGTGTCCGGCTCCATGAGACTGTGGTTTTCTCGGCCCCTGGTGGTCCGAGGTCGTTCCCGCTGCGCAGATTCATGCGCCAGGGCCTCCTACAGACAATGCACTTTGATTTATTGCGCTATCTGTAATAGCACCCGAGATATCACCAGATATATATTGGATTTTTCCCTGAACCTGAATGTCCGGCCCCATGAGACGGTGGTTTTCTCGGCCCCTGGTGGTCCGAGGTCGTTCCCGCTGTACAGATTCATGCGCCAGGGCCTCCTGCAGATAATTCACTTTGGTTTATTGCGCTATCTCTAATAGCACCCGAGATATCACCAGATATATATTGGATTTTCCCCTGACCCTGAGTGTTCGGAGCCGTGTGACTGCGGTTTTCTCGGCCCCTGGTTGTCCGAGGTCGTTCCCGCTGCACAGATTCATGCGCCAGGGCCTCCTACAGACAATGGACTTTGATTTATTGCGCTATCTGTAATAGCACCCGAGATATCACCAGATATATATATTGGATTTTTCCATGACCCTGAGTGTCCGGCCCCATGAGACGGTGGTTTCCTCGGCCCCTGGTGGTGCGAGGTCGTTCCCGCTGCACAGATTCATGCGCCAGGGCCTCCTACAGACAATGCACTTTGGTTTATTGCGCTATCTGTAATAGCACCCGAGATATCACCAGATATATGCTGGATTTTTACATGACCTTGGGTGACGGATTCCGAATATCTGTAATTTTCTCGGCCACTGGTGGTCCGAGGTCGTTCCTGCGGCACAGATTCATTCGCCAGTGCCTCCTACAGACAATGCACTTTGATTTATTGCGCTATCTCTAATAGCACCCGAGATATCACCAGATATATATTGAATTTTCCCCTGACCCTGAGTGTCCGGCCCCATTAGACTGTGGTTTTCCCGGCCCCTGGTGGTCCGCGGTCGTTCCCGCTGCACAGATTCATGCGGCAGGGCCTCCTACAGACAATGCACTTTGATTTGTTGGGCTATCTGTAATAGCACCCGAGATATCACCAGATATATATGGGATTTTCCCCTGACCCTGAGTGTCCGGCTCCATGAGACGGTGATTTTCTCGGCCCCTGGTGGTCCGAGGTCGTTCCCGCTGCCCAGATTCATGCGCCAGGGCCTCCTACATACAGTGCACTTTGGTTTATTGCGCTATCTCTAATAGCACCCGAGATATCACCAGATATATATTGGATTTTCCCCTGACCCTGAGTGTCCGGCCCCGTGAGTCGGTGGTTTTCTCGGCCCCTGGTGGTCCGAGGTCGTTCCCGCTGCACAGATGCATGCGCCAGGGCCTCCTGCAGACAATTCACTTTGGTTTATTGCGCTATCTCTAATAGCACCCGAGATATCACCAGATATATGCTGGATTTTTACATGACCTTGGGTGACGGATTCCGAATATCTGTAATTTTCTCGGCCCCTGGTGATCCGAGTTCGTTCCCGCTGCACAGATTCATGCTCCAGGGCCCGCTGCAGATGATTCACTTTGGTTTAGTGCGCTATCTGTAAGAGCACCAGAGATATCACCAGATTTATATTGGATTTTCCCCTGACTCTGAGTGTCCGGCCCCATGTGTCGATGGTTTTCTCGGTCCCTCGTTGTCCGAGGTAGATCCCGCTGCACAGATTCATGCGCCAGGGCCTCCTACAGACAATTCACTTTGATTTATTGCGCTATCTGTAATAGCACCCGAGATATCACCAGATATATATTGTATTTTTCCCTGAACCTGAATGTCCGGCCCCATGTGACGGTGGTTTTCTCGGCCCCTGGTGGTCCGAGGTCGTTCCCGCTGCCCAGATTCATGCGCCAGGGCAGCTTACAGACAATGCACTTTGATTTATTGCGCTATCTGTAATAGCACCCGAGATATCACCAGATATATATTGGATTTTCCCCTGACCCAGAGTGTCCGGCCCCATGAGACTGTGGTTTTCTCGGCCCCTGGTGGTCCGAGGTCGTTGCCGCTGCACAGGTTCATGCGCCAGGGCCTCCTACAGACAATGCACTTTGATTTATTGCGCTATCTGTAATAGCACCCGAGATATCACCAGATATATATTGGATATTACCCTCACCCTGAGTGTCCAGCCCCATGAGACGGTGGTTTTCTCGGCCCCTGGTGGACCGAGGTCGTTCCCGCTGCACAGATTCATGCGCCAGGGCCTCCTCCAGACAATGAACTTTGATTTATTGCGCTATCTGTAATAGCTCCCGACATATCACCAGATATACAATGGATTTTCCCCAGACCCTGAGTGCCCGGCCCCATGAGACTTTAGTTTTCTCGGCCCCTGGTGGTCCGTGGTCGTTCCCGCTGCACAGATGCATGCGTCAGGGCCTCTTGCAGATAATACACTTTGGTTTATTGCGCTGTATCTAATAGCACCCGAGATATCACCTGATATATATATTGGATTTTCCCCTGACCCTGAGTGTCCGCCCCACTAGACTGTGGTTTTCTCGGCCCCTGGTGGTCCGAGGTCGTTCCCGCTGCCCAGATTCATGCGCCAGGGCCTCCTGCAGATAATTCAATTTGGTTTATTGCGCTGTATCTAATAGCACCCGAGATATCACCAGATATATATTGGATTTTCCCCTGACCCTGAGTGTCCGGCTCCATGAGACTGTGGTTTTCTCGGCCCCTGGTGGTCCGAGGTCGTTCCCGCTGCGCAGATTCATGCGCCAGGGCCTCCTGCAGATAATTCACTTTGGTTTATTGCGCTATCTATAATAGCACCCGAAATATCACCAGATATATGCTGGATTTTCACATGACCTTGGGTGACGGATTCCGAATATCTGTAATTTTCTCGGCCCCTGGTGGTTCGAGATCGTTCCTGCTGCACAGACTCATTCGCCAGTGCCTCCTACAGACAATGCACTTTGATTTATCGCGCTATCTGTAATAGCACCCGAGTTATCACCAGATATATATTGGATTTTTCCTCGACCCTGAGTGTCCGGCCCCATGAGACGGTGGTTTTCTCGGCCTCTTGTGGTCAGAGGTCGTTCCCGCTGCACAGATTCATGCGCCAGGGCCTCCTACAGACAATGCACTTTGGTTTGTTACGCTATCTCTAATAGCACCCGAGATATCAGCAGATACATATTGGATTTTCCCCAGACCCTGAGTGCCCGTCCCCATGAGACGGTGATTTTCTCGGCCCCTGGTGGTCCGAGGTCGTTCCCGCTGCACAGATGCATGCGCCAGGGCCTCCTGCAGATAATTCACTCTGATTTATCGCGCTATCTCTAATAGCACCCGAGATATCACCAGATATATATTGGATTTTTCCTCGACCCTGAGTGTCCGGCCCCATGTGTCTGTGGTTTTCTCGGCCCCTGGTGATCCGAGGTCGTTCCCGCTGAACAGATTCATTCGCAAGGGCCTCCTGCAGACAATGCACTTTGATTTATTGCGCTATCTGTAATAGCACCCGAGATATCACCAGATATATATTGGATTTTCCCCTGACCCAGAGTGTCCGGCCCCATGAGACTGTGGTTTTCTCGGCCCCTGGTGGTCCGAGGTCGTTGCCGCTGCACAGGTTCATGCGCCAGGGCCTCCTACAGACAATGCACTTTGATTTATTGCGCTATCTGTAATAGCACCCGAGATATCACCAGATATATATTGGATATTACCCTCACCCTGAGTGTCCAGCCCCATGAGACGGTGGTTTTCTCGGCCCCTGGTGGACCGAGGTCGTTCCCGCTGCACAGATTCATGCGCCAGGGCCTCGTCCAGACAATGCACTTTGATTTATTGTGCTATCTGTAATATAACCCGAGATATCACCAGATATATATTGGATTTTTCCCTGACCCTGAGTGTCCAGCCCCATGAGACGGTGGTTTTCTCGGCCCCTGGTGGACCGAGGTCGTTCCCGCTGCACAGATTCATGCGCCAGGGCCTCGTCCAGACAATGAACTTTGATTTATTGCGCTATCTGTAATAGCTCCCGACATATCACCAGATATATAATGGATTTTCCCCAGACCCTGAGTGTCCGGCCCCATGAGACTTTAGTATTCTCGGCCCCTGGTGGTCCGAGGTCGTTCCCGCTGCACAGATGCATGCGCCAGGGCCTCTTGCAGGTAATACACTTTGGTTTATTGCGCTGTATCTAATAGCACCCGAGATATCACTTGATATATATATTGGATTTTCCCCTGACCCTGAGTGTCCGGCCCCACTAGACTGTGGTTTTCTCGGCCCCTGGTGGTCCGAGGTCGTTCCCGCTGCCCAGATTCATGCGCCAGGGCCTCCTGCAGATAATTCAATTAGGTTTATTGCGCTGTATCTAATAGCACCCGAGATATCACCAGATATATATTGGATTTTCCCCTGACTCTGAGTGACCGGCCCCATGTGACTGTGGTTTTCTCGGCCCCTGGTGGTTCGAGATCGTTCCTGCTGCACAGACTCATTCGCCAGTGCCTCCTACAGACAATGCACTTTGATTTATCGCGCTATCTGTAATAGCACCCGAGATATCACCAGATATATATTGGATTTTTCCTCGACCCTGAGTGTCCGGCCCCATGAGACGGTGGTTTTCTCGGCCTCTTGTGGTCAGAGGTCGTTCCCGCTGCACAGATTCATGCGCCAGGGCCTCCTACAGACAATGCACTTTGGTTTGTTACGCTATCTCTAATAGCACCCGAGATATCAGCAGATACATATTGGATTTTCCCCAGACCCTGAGTGCCCGTCCCCATGAGACGGTGATTTTCTCGGCCCCTGGTGGTCCGAGGTCGTTCCCGCTGCACAGATGCATGCGCCAGGGCCTCCTGCAGATAATTCACTCTGATTTATCGCGCTATCTCTAATAGCACCCGAGATATCACCAGATATATATTGGATTTTTCCTCGACCCTGAGTGTCCGGCCCCATGTGTCTGTGGTTTTCTCGGCCCCTGGTGATCCGAGGTCGTTCCCGCTGAACAGATTCATTCGCAAGGGCCTCCTGCAGACAATGCACTTTGATTTATTGCGCTATCTGTAATAGCACCCGAGATATCACCAGATATATATTGGATTTTCCCCTGACCCAGAGTGTCCGGCCCCATGAGACTGTGGTTTTCTCGGCCCCTGGTGGTCCGAGGTCGTTGCCGCTGCACAGGTTCATGCGCCAGGGCCTCCTACAGACAATGCACTTTGATTTATTGCGCTATCTGTAATAGCACCCGAGATATCACCAGATATATATTGGATATTACCCTCACCCTGAGTGTCCAGCCCCATGAGACGGTGGTTTTCTCGGCCCCTGGTGGACCGAGGTCGTTCCCGCTGCACAGATTCATGCGCCAGGGCCTCGTCCAGACAATGCACTTTGATTTATTGTGCTATCTGTAATATAACCCGAGATATCACCAGATATATATTGGATTTTTCCCTGACCCTGAGTGTCCAGCCCCATGAGACGGTGGTTTTCTCGGCCCCTGGTGGACCGAGGTCGTTCCCGCTGCACAGATTCATGCGCCAGGGCCTCGTCCAGACAATGAACTTTGATTTATTGCGCTATCTGTAATAGCTCCCGACATATCACCAGATATATAATGGATTTTCCCCAGACCCTGAGTGTCCGGCCCCATGAGACTTTAGTTTTCTCGGCCCCTGGTGGTCCGAGGTCGTTCCCGCTGCACAGATGCATGCGCCAGGGCCTCTTGCAGGTAATACACTTTGGTTTATTGCGCTGTATCTAATAGCACCCGCGATATCACTTGATATATATATTGGATTTTCCCCTGACCCTGAGTGTCCGGCCCCACTAGACTGTGGTTTTCTCGGCCCCTGGTGGTCCGAGGTCGTTCCCGCTGCCCAGATTCATGCGCCAGGGCCTCCTGCAGATAATTCAATTAGGTTTATTGCGCTGTATCTAATAGCACCCGAGATATCACCAGATATATATTGGATTTTCCCCTGACTCTGAGTGACCGGCCCCATGTGACTGTGGTTTTCTCGGCCCCTGGTGGTCCGAGGTCGTTCCCGCTGCACAGATTCATGCGCCAGGGCCTCCTGCAGATAATTCACTTTGATTTATTGCGCTATCTGTAATAGCACCCGAGATATCACCAGATATATATTGGATTTTCCCCTGACCCTGAGTGTCCGGCTCCATGAGACTGTGGTTTTCTCGGCCCCTGGTGGTCCGAGGTCGTTCCCGCTACACAGATTCATGCGCCAGGGCCTCCTGCAGATAATTCACTTTGGTTTATTGCGCTATCTGTAATAGCACCCGAGATATCACCAGATATATATTGGATTTTCCCCTGACCCTGAGTGTCCGGCCCCACTAGACTGTGGTTTTCTCGGCCCCTGGTGGTCCGAGGTCGTTCCCGCTGCGCAGATTCATGCGCCAGGGCCTCCTGCAGATAATTCACTTTGGTTTATTGCGCTATCTCTAATAGCACCCGAGATATCACCAGATATATAGTGGATTTTCGCCAGACCCTGAGTGTCCGTCCCCATGAGACGGTGGTTTTCTCGGCCCCTGGTGGTCCGAGGTCGTTCCCGCTGCAGAGATTCATGCGCGAGGGCCTCCTACAGACAGTGCACTTTGATTTATTGTACTATCTGTAATAGCACCCGAGATATCACCAGATATATATTGGATTTTTCCTCGACCCTGAGTGTCCGGCCCCATGAGACGGTGGTTTTCTCGGCCTCTTGTGGTCAGAGGTCGTTCCCGCTGCACAGATTCATGCGCCAGGGCCTCCTACAGACAATGCACTTTGGTTTGTTACGCTATCTCTAATAGCACCCGAGATATCAGCAGATACATATTGGATTTTCCCCAGACCCTGAGTGCCCGTCCCCATGAGACGGTGATTTTCTCGGCCCCTGGTGGTCCGAGGTCGTTCCCGCTGCACAGATGCATGCGCCAGGGCCTCCTGCAGATAATTCACTCTGATTTATCGCGCTATCTCTAATAGCACCCGAGATATCACCAGATATATATTGGATTTTTCCTCGACCCTGAGTGTCCGGCCCCATGTGTCTGTGGTTTTCTCGGCCCCTGGTGATCCGAGGTCGTTCCCGCTGAACAGATTCATTCGCAAGGGCCTCCTGCAGACAATGCACTTTGATTTATTGCGCTATCTGTAATAGCACCCGAGATATCACCAGATATATATTGGATTTTCCCCTGACCCAGAGTGTCCGGCCCCATGAGACTGTGGTTTTCTCGGCCCCTGGTGGTCCGAGGTCGTTGCCGCTGCACAGGTTCATGCGCCAGGGCCTCCTACAGACAATGCACTTTGATTTATTGCGCTATCTGTAATAGCACCCGAGATATCACCAGATATATATTGGATATTACCCTCACCCTGAGTGTCCAGCCCCATGAGACGGTGGTTTTCTCGGCCCCTGGTGGACCGAGGTCGTTCCCGCTGCACAGATTCATGCGCCAGGGCCTCGTCCAGACAATGCACTTTGATTTATTGTGCTATCTGTAATATAACCCGAGATATCACCAGATATATATTGGATTTTTCCCTGACCCTGAGTGTCCAGCCCCATGAGACGGTGGTTTTCTCGGCCCCTGGTGGACCGAGGTCGTTCCCGCTGCACAGATTCATGCGCCAGGGCCTCGTCCAGACAATGAACTTTGATTTATTGCGCTATCTGTAATAGCTCCCGACATATCACCAGATATATAATGGATTTTCCCCAGACCCTGAGTGTCCGGCCCCATGAGACTTTAGTATTCTCGGCCCCTGGTGGTCCGAGGTCGTTCCCGCTGCACAGATGCATGCGCCAGGGCCTCTTGCAGGTAATACACTTTGGTTTATTGCGCTGTATCTAATAGCACCCGAGATATCACTTGATATATATATTGGATTTTCCCCTGACCCTGAGTGTCCGGCCCCACTAGACTGTGGTTTTCTCGGCCCCTGGTGGTCCGAGGTCGTTCCCGCTGCCCAGATTCATGCGCCAGGGCCTCCTGCAGATAATTCAATTAGGTTTATTGCGCTGTATCTAATAGCACCCGAGATATCACCAGATATATATTGGATTTTCCCCTGACCCTGAGTGTCCGGCTCCATGAGACTGTGGTTTTCTCGGCCCCTGGTGGTCCGAGGTCGTTCCCGCTGGCCAGATTCATGCGCCAGGGCCTCCTACAGACAATGCACTTTGATTTATTGCGCTATCTGTAATAGCACCCGAGATATCACCAGATATATATTGGATTTTCCCCTGACCCTGAGTGTCCGGCGCCATGAAACGGTGGTTTTCTCGGCCCCTGGTGGTCCGAGGTCGTTCCCTCTGCACAGATTTATGCGCCAGGGCCTCCTACAGACAATGCACTTTGATTTATTGTGCTATCTGTAATATAACCCGAGATATCACCAGATATATATTGGATTTTTCCCTGACCCTGAGTGTCCGGCCCCATGAGACGGTTGTTGTCTCGGCCCCTGGTGGTCCGAAATCGTTCCCTCTGCACAGATTCATGCGCCAGGGCCTCCTACAGACAATGCACTTTGATTTATTGTGCTATCTGTAATATAACCCGAGATATCACCAGATATATATTGGAATTTTCCCTGACCCTGAGTGTCCGGCCCCATGAGACGGTTGTTGTCTCGGCCCCTGGTGGTCCGAGGTCGTTCCCGCTGCACAGATTCTTGCGCCAGGGCCTCCTGCAGATAATTCACTTTGGTTTATTACGCTATCTCTAATACCACCCAAGATATCACCAGATATATATTGGATTTTTCCCTGATCCTGAGTGTCCGGCCCCATGAGACTGTGGATTTTTCGGCCCCTGGTGGTCCGAGGTCGTTCCCGTTGCACAGATTCATGCGCCAGGGCCTCCTGCAGATAATTCACTTTGGTTTATTGCGCTATATCTAATAGCACCCAAGATATCACCAGATATATATATTGGATTTTCCCCTGACCCTGAGTGTCCGGCCCCACTAGACTGTGGTTTTCTCGGCCCCTGGTGGTCCGAGGTCGTTCCCGCTGCCCAGATTCATGCGCCAGGGCCTCCTGCAGATAATTCAATTAGGTTTATTGCGCTGTATCTAATAGCACCCGAGATATCACCAGATATATATTGGATTTTCCCCTGACCCTGAGTGACCGGCCCCATGTGACTGTGGTTTTCTCGGCCCCTGGTGGTCCGAGGTCGTTCCCGCTGCACAGATTCATGCGCCAGGGCCTCCTGCAGATAATTCACTTTGATTTATTGCGCTATCTGTAATAGCACCCGAGATATCACCAGATATATATTGGATTTTCCCCTGACCCTGAGTGTCCGGCTCCATGAGACTGTGGTTTTCTCGGCCCCTGGTGGTCCGAGGTCGTTCCCGCTGCACAGATTCATGCGCCAGGGCCTCCTGCAGATAATTCACTTTGGTTTATTGCGCTATCTGTAATAGCACCCGAGATATCACCAGATATATATTGGATTTTCCCCTGACCCTGAGTGTCCGGCTCCATGAGACTGTGGTTTTCTCGGCCCCTGGTGGTCCGAGGTCGTTCCCGCTGCACAGATTCATGCGCCAGGGCCTCCTGCAGATAATTCACTTTGATTTATTGCGCTATCTGTAATAGCACCCGAGATATCACCAGATATATATTGGATTTTCCCCTGACCCTGAGTGTCCGGCGCCATGAGACGGTGGTTTTCTCGGCCCCTGGTGGTCCGAGGTCGTTGCCTCTGCACAGATTCATGCGCCAGGGCCTCCTACAGACAATGCACTTTGATTTATTGTGCTATCTGTAATATAACCCGAGATATCACCAGATATATATTGGATTTTTCCCTGACCCTGAGTGTCCGGCCCCATGAGACGGTTGTTGTCTCGGCCCCTGGTGGTCCGAAATCGTTCCCTCTGCACAGATTCATGCGCCAGGGCCTCCTACAGACAATGCACTTTGATTTATTGTGCTATCGGTAATATAACCCGAGATATCACCAGATATATATTGGATTTTTCCCTGACCCTGAGTGTCCGGCCCCATGAGACGGTTGTTGTCTCGGCCCCTGGTGGTCCGAGGTCGTTCCCGCTGCACAGATTCTTGCGCCAGGGCCTCCTGCAGATAATTCACATTGGTTTATTACGCTATCTCTAATACCACCCAAGATATCACCAGATATATATTGGATTTTTCCCTGATCCTGAGTGTCCGGCCCCATGAGACTGTGGACTTTTCGGCCCCTGGTGGTCCGAGGTCGTTCCCGCTGCACAGATTCATGCGGCAGGGCCTCCTGTAGATAATTCACTTTGGTTTATTGCGCTATCTGTAATAGCACCCGAGATATCACCAGATATATATTGGATTTTCCCCTGACCCTGAGTGTCCGGCTCCATGAGACTGTGGTTTTCTCGGCCCCTGGTGGTCCGAGGTCGTTCCCGCTGCACAGATTCATGCGCCAGGGCCTCCTGCAGATAATTCACTTTGATTTATTGCGCTATCTGTAATAGCACCCGAGATATCACCAGATATATATTGGATTTTCCCCTGACCCTGAGTGTCCGGCGCCATGAGACGGTGGTTTTCTCGGCCCCTGGTGGTCCGAGGTCGTTCCCTCTGCACAGATTCATGCGCCAGGGCCTCCTACAGACAATGCACTTTGATTTATTGTGCTATCTGTAATATAACCCGAGATATCACCAGATATATATTGGATTTTTCCCTGACCCTGAGTGTCCGGCCCCATGAGACGGTTGTTGTCTCGGCCCCTGGTGGTCCGAAATCGTTCCCTCTGCACAGATTCATGCGCCAGGGCCTCCTACAGACAATGCACTTTGATTTATTGTGCTATCGGTAATATAACCCGAGATATCACCAGATATATATTGGATTTTTCCCTGACCCTGAGTGTCCGGCCCCATGAGACGGTTGTTGTCTCGGCCCCTGGTGGTCCGAGGTCGTTCCCGCTGCACAGATTCTTGCGCCAGGGCCTCCTGCAGATAATTCACTTTGGTTTATTACGCTATCTCTAATACCACCCAAGATATCACCAGATATATATTGGATTTTTCCCTGATCCTGAGTGTCCGGCCCCATGAGACTGTGGATTTTTCGGCCCCTGGTGGTCCGAGGTCGTTCCCGTTGCACAGATTCATGCGCCAGGGCCTCCTGCAGATAATTCACTTTGGTTTATTGCGCTATATCTAATAGCACCCAAGATATCACCAGATATATATTGGATTTTTCCCTGACCCTGAGTGTCCTGCCCCATGAGACTGTGGTTTCCTCGGCCCCTGGTGGTCCGAGGTCGTTCCCGCTGCACAGATTCATGCGCCAGGGCCTCCTACAGACAATGCACTTTGATTTATTGCGCTATCTGTAATAGCACCCGAGATATCACCAGATATATATTGGATTTTTCGCTGACCCAGAGTGTCCGGCCCCATGAGACGGTGGTTTTCTCGGCCCCTGGTGGTCCGAGGTCGTTCCCGCTGGACAGGTTCATGCGCCAGGGTCTCCTACAGACAATGCACTTTGATTTATTGCGCTATCTGTAATAGCACCCGAGATATCACCACATATATATTGGATTTTCCCCTGACCTTGAGTGTCCGGCCCCATGAGACTGTGGTTTTCTCGGTCCCTGGAGGTCCGAGAACGTTCCCGCTGCACAGGTTCATGCGCCAGGGTCTCCTACAGACAATGCACTTTGATTTATTGCGCTATCTGTAACAGCACCCGAGATATCAGCAGATATATATTGGATTTTTCACTGACCCTGAGTGTCCTGCCCCATGAGACGGTGGTTTTCTCGGCCCCTGGTGTTCCGAGGTCGTTCCCGCTGCACAGATGCATGCGGCAGGGCCTCCTGCAGATAATTCACTTTGGTTTATTGCGCTATCTCTAATAGCACCCGAGATATCACCAGATATATATTGGATTTTCCCCTGACCCTGAGTGTCCGGCCCCATTAGACTGTGGTTTTCTCGGCCCCTGGTGGTCCGAGGTCGTTCCCGCTGCCCAGATTCATGCGCCAGGGCCTCCTGCAGATAATTCACTTTGGTTTATTGCGCTGTATCTAATAGCACCCGAGATATCACCAGATATATATTGGATTTTCCCCTGACCCTGAGTGTCCGGCCCCATGAGACTGTGGTTTTCTCGGCCCCTGGTGGTTCGAGGTCGTTCCCGCTGCCCAGATACATGCGCCAGGGCCTCCTCCAGACAATGCACTTTGATTTATTGCGCTATCTGTAATAGCACCCGACATATCACCAGATATATATAGCATTTTACCCTGACCCTGAGTGTCCGGCCCCATGAGACGGTGGTTTTCTCGGCCCCTGGTGATCCGAGGTTGTTCCCGCTGCACAGATGCATGGGCCAGGGCCTCCTGCAGATAATTCACTTTGGTTTATTGCTCTATCTGTAATAGCACCCGAGATATCACCAGATATATATTGGATTTTCCCCTGACCCTGAGTGTCCGGCCCCATGAGACGGTGGTTGTCTCGGCCCCTGGTGGTCCGAGGTCGTTCCCGCTGCTCAGATTCATGCGCCAGGGCCTCCTACAGACAATGCACGTTGATTTATTGTGCTATCTGTAATATAACCCGAGATATCACCAGATATATATTGGATTTTTCCCTGACCCTGAGTGTACGGCCCCATGAGACGGTTGTTGTCTCGGCCCCTGGTGGTCCGAGGTCGTTCCCGCTGCACAGATTCTTGCGCCAGGGCCTCCTGCAGATAATTCACTTTGGTTTATTACGCTATCGCTAATAGCACCCAAGATATCACCAGATATATATTGGATTTTTCCCTGACCCTGAGTGTCCGGCCCCATGAGACTGTGGATTTTTCGGCCCCTGGTGGTCCGAGGTCGTTCCCGTTGCACAGATTCATGCGCCAGGGCCTCCTGGAGATAATGCACTTTGGTTTATTGCGCTATATCTAATAGCACCCAAGATATCACCAGATATATATTGGATTTTTCCCTGACCCTGAGTGTCCGGCCCCATGAGACTGTGGTTTCCTCGGCCCCTGGTGGTTCGAGGTCGTTCCCGCTGCACAGATTCATGCGACAGGGCCTCCTACAGACAATGCACTTTGATTTATTTCGCTATCTGTAATAGGACCCGAGATATCACCAGATATATATTGGATTTTCCCCAGACCCTGAGTGTCCGGCCGCATGAGACTGTAGTTTTCTCGGCCCCTGGTGGTCCGAGGTCGTTCCCGCTGCACAGATTCATGCGCCAGGGCATCCTACAGACAATGCACTTTGATTTATTGCGCTATCTCTAATAGCACCCGAGATATCACCAGATATATATTGGATTTTACCCTGACCGTGAGAGTCCGGCCCCATGAGACTGTGGTTTTTTCGGACCCTGGTGGTCCGAGGTCGTTCCCGCTGCACAGATTCATGCGCCAGGGCCTCCTACAGACAATGCACTTTGGTTTATTACGCTATCTCTAATAGCACCCGAGATATCACCAGATATATATTGGATTTTCCCCAGACCCTGAGTGCCCGGCCCCATGAGACGGTGGTTTTCTCGGCCCCTGGTGATCCGAGGTCGTTCCCGCTGCCACAGATGCATGCGCCAGGGCCTCCTGCAGATAATTCACCTTGATTTATCGCGCTATCTCTAATAGCACCCGAGATATCACCAGATCTATATTGGATTTTCCCCTGACCCTGAGTGTCCGGCCCCATGAGACGGTCGTTTTCTCGGCCCCTGGTGGTCCGAGGTCGTTCCCACTGCACAGATTCATGCGCCAGGGCCTCCTACAGACAATGCACTTTGATTTATTGCGCTATCTGTAATAGCACCCGAGATATCACCAGATATATATCGGATTTTACCCTGACCGTGAGAGTCCGGCCCCATGAGACTGTGGTTTTTTCGGCCCCTGGTGGTCCGAGGTCGTTCCCGCTGCACAGATTCATGCGACAGGGCCACCTACAGATAATGCACTTTGATTTATTGCGCTATCTGTAATAGCACCCGAGATATCACCAGATACATATTGGATTTTACCCTGACCCTGAGTGTCCGGCCCCATGAGACTGTGGTTTTCTCGGCCCCTGGTGGTCCGAGGTCGTTCCCGCTGCACAGATTCATGCGCCAGGGCCTCCTACAGACAATGCACTTTGATTTATTCCGCTATCTGTAATAGCAGCCGAGATATCACCAGATATATATTGGATTTTTCACTGACCCTGAATGTCCGGCCCCATGAGACGGTCGTTTTCTCAGCCCCTGGTGGCCCGAGGTCGTTCCCGCTGCTCAGATTCATGCGCCAGGGCCTCCTACAGACAATGCACGTTGATTTATTGTGCTATCTGTAATATAACCCGAGATATCACCAGATATATATTGGATTTTTCCCTGACCCTGAGTGTCCGGCCCCATGAGACGGTTGTTGTCTCGGCCCCTGGTGGTCCGAGGTCGTTCCCGCTGCACAGATTCATGCGCCAGGGCCTCCTACAGACAATGCACTTTGATTTATTGCGCTATCTCTAATAGCACCCGAGATATCACCAGATATATATTGGATTTTACCCTGACCGTGAGAGTCCGGCCCCATGAGACTGTGGTTTTTTCGGACCGTGGTGGTCCGAGGTCGTTCCCGCTGCACAGATTCATGCGCCAGGGCCTCCTACAGACAATGCACTTTGGTTTATTACGCTATCTCTAATAGCACCCGAGATATCACCAGATATATATTGGATTTTCCCCAGACCCTGAGTGCCCGGCCCCATGAGACGGTGGTTTTCTCGGCCCCTGGTGATCCGAGGTCGTTCCCGCTGCCACAGATGCATGCGCCAGGGCCTCCTGCAGATAATTCACCTTGATTTATCGCGCTATCTCTAATAGCCCCCGAGATATCACCAGATCTATATTGGATTTTCCCCTGACCCTGAGTGTCCGGCCCCATGAGACGGTCGTTTTCTCGGCCCCTGGTGGTCCGAGGTCGTTCCCACTGCACAGATTCATGCGCCAGGGCCTCCTACAGACAATGCACTTTGATTTATTGCGCTATCTGTAATAGCACCCGAGATATCACCAGATATATATTGGATTTTACCCTGACCGTGAGAGTCCGGCCCCATGAGACTGTGGTTTTTTCGGCCCCTGGTGGTCCGAGGTCGTTCCCGCTGCACAGATTCATGCGACAGGGCCACCTACAGATAATGCACTTTGATTTATTGCGCTATCTGTAATAGCACCCGAGATATCACCAGATACATATTGGATTTTACCCTGACCCTGAGTGTCCGGCCCCATGAGACTGTGGTTTTCTCGGCCCCTGGTGGTCCGAGGTCGTTCCCGCTGCACAGATTCATGCGCCAGGGCCTCCTACAGACAATGCACTTTGATTTATTCCGCTATCTGTAATAGCAGCCGAGATATCACCAGATATATATTGGATTTTTCACTGACCCTGAATGTCCGGCCCCATGAGACGGTCGTTTTCTCAGCCCCTGGTGGCCCGAGGTCGTTCCCGCTGCTCAGATTCATGCGCCAGGGCCTCCTACAGACAATGCACGTTGATTTATTGTGCTATCTGTAATATAACCCGAGATATCACCAGATATATATTGGATTTTTCCCTGACCCTGAGTGTCCGGCCCCATGAGACGGTTGTTGTCTCGGCCCCTGGTGGTCCGAGGTCGTTCCCGCTGCACAGATTCATGCGCCAGGGCCTCCTACAGACAATGCACTTTGATTTATTGCGCTATCTCTAATAGCACCCGAGATATCACCAGATATATATTGGATTTTACCCTGACCGTGAGAGTCCGGCCCCATGAGACTGTGGTTTTTTCGGACCGTGGTGGTCCGAGGTCGTTCCCGCTGCACAGATTCATGCGCCAGGGCCTCCTACAGACAATGCACTTTGGTTTATTACGCTATCTCTAATAGCACCCGAGATATCACCAGATATATATTGGATTTTCCCCAGACCCTGAGTGCCCGGCCCCATGAGACGGTGGTTTTCTCGGCCCCTGGTGATCCGAGGTCGTTCCCGCTGCCACAGATGCATGCGCCAGGGCCTCCTGCAGATAATTCACCTTGATTTATCGCGCTATCTCTAATAGCCCCCGAGATATCACCAGATCTATATTGGATTTTCCCCTGACACTGAGTGTCCGGCCCCATGAGACGGTCGTTTTCTCGGCCCCTGGTGGTCCGAGGTCGTTCCCACTGCACAGATTCATGCGCCAGGGCCTCCTACAGACAATGCACTTTGATTTATTGCGCTATCTGTAATAGCACCCGAGATATCACCAGATATATATTGGATTTTACCCTGACCGTGAGAGTCCGGCCCCATGAGACTGTGGTTTTTTCGGCCCCTGGTGGTCCGAGGTCGTTCCCGCTGCACAGATTCATGCGACAGGGCCACCTACAGATAATGCACTTTGATTTATTGCGCTATCTGTAATAGCACCCGAGATATCACCAGATACATATTGGATTTTACCCTGACACTGAGTGTCCGGCCCCTTGAGACGGTGGTTGTCTCGGCCCCTGGAGGTCCGAGGACGTTCCCGCTGCACAGATTCATGCGCCAGGGCCTCCTGCAGATAATTCACTTTGGCTTATTGCGCTATCTCTAATAGCACCCGAGATATCACCAGATATATACTGGATTTTCCCCTGACCCTGAGTGTCCGGCCCCATGAGACTGTGGTTTTCTCGGCCCCTGGTGGTCCGAGGTCGTTCCCGCTGCACAGATTCATGCGCCAGGGCCTCCTACAGACAATGCACTTTGATTTATTCCGCTATCTCTATTAGCACCCGAGATATCACCAGATATATATTGGATTTTTCCTCGACCCTGAGTGTCCGGCCCCATGAGACGGTGGTTTTCTCGGCCCCTTGTGGTCAGAGGTCGCTCCCGCTGCACAGATTCATGCGCCAGGGCCTCCTACAGACAATGCAGTTTGGTTTATTTCGCTATCTCTAATAGCACCCGAGATATCACCAGATATATAGTGGATTTTCGCCAGACCCTGAGTGTCCGTCCCCATGAGACGGTGGTTTTCTCGGCCCCTGGTGGTCCGAGGTCGTTCCCGCTGCACAGATTCATGCGCCAGGGCCTCCTACAGACAGTGCACTTTGATTTATTGTACTATCTGTAATAGCACCCGAGATATCACCAGATATATATTGGATTTTTTCCTAACCCTGAGTGTCCAGCCCCATGAGTCTGTGGCTTTCTCGGCCCCTGGTTGTCCGAGGTCGTTCCCGCTGCACAGATGCATGCGCCAGGGCCTACTGCAGATAATTCACTTTGGTTTATTGCGCTATCTATAATAGCACCCGAAATATCACCAGATATATGCTGGATTTTCACATGACCTTGGGTGACGGATTCCGAATATCTGTAATTTTCTCGGCCCCTGGTGGTTCGAGGTCGTTCCTGCTGCACAGACTCATTCGCCAGTGCCTCCTACAGACAATGCACTTTGATTTATCGCGCTATCTGTAATAGCACCCGAGATATCACCAGATATATATTGGATTTTACCCTGACCATGAGTGTCCGGCCCCATGAGACTGTGGTTTTTTCGGCCCCTGGTGGTCAGAGGTCGTTCCCGCTGCACAGATTCATGCGCCAGGGCCTCCTACAGACAATGCACTTTGGTTTGTTACGCTATCTCTAATAGCACCCGAGATATCAGCAGATACATATTGGATTTTCCCCAGACCCTGAGTGCCCGTCCCCATGAGACGGTGATTTTCTCGGCCCCTGGTGGTCCGAGGTCGTTCCCGCTGCACAGATGCATGCGCCAGGGCCTCCTGCAGATAATTCACTTTGATTTATCGCGCTATCTCTAATAGCACCCGAGATATCACCAGATATATATTGGATTTTTCCTCGACCCTGAGTGTCCGGCCCCATGTGTCGGTGGTTTTCTCGGCCCCTGGTGATCCGAGGTCGTTCCCGCTGAACAGATTCATTCGCAAGGGCCTCCTGCAGACAATGCACTTTGATTTATTGCGCTATCTGTAATAGCACCCGAGATATCACCAGATATATATTGGATTTTCCCCTGACCCAGAGTGTCCGGCCCCATGAGACTGTGGTTTTCTCGGCCCCTGGCGGTCCGAGGTCGTTGCCGCTGCACAGGTTCATGCGCCAGGGCCTCCTACAGACAATGCACTTTGATTTATTGCGCTATCTGTAATAGCACCCGAGATATCACCAGATATATATTGGATATTACCCTCACCCTGAGTGTCCAGCCCCATGAGACGGTGGTTTTCTCGGCCCCTGGTGGACCGAGGTCGTTCCCGCTGCACAGATTCATGCGCCAGGGCCTCCTCCAGACAATGAACTTTGATTTATTGCGCTATCTGTAATAGCTCCCGACATATCACCAGATATATAATGGATTTTCCCCAGACCCTGAGTGTCCGGCCCCATGAGACTTTAGTTTTCTCGGCCCCTGGTGGTCCGAGGTCGTTCCCGCTGCACAGATGCATGCGCCAGGGCCTCTTGCAGATAATACACTTTGGTTTATTGCGCTGTATCTAATAGCACCCGAGATATCACCTGATATATATATTGGATTTTCCCCTGACCCTGAGTGTCCGGCCCCACTAGACTGTGGTTTTCTCGGCCCCTGGTGGTCCGAGGTCGTTCCCGCTGCCCAGATTCATGCGCCAGGGCCTCCTGCAGATAATTCAATTTGGTTTATTGCGCTGTATCTAATAGCACCCGAGATATCACCAGATATATATTGGATTTTCCCCTGACCCTGAGTGACCGGCCCCATGTGACTGTGGTTTTCTCGGCCCCTGGTGGTCCGAGGTCGTTCCCGCTGCACAGATTCATGCGCCAGGGCCTCCTGCAGATAATTCACTTTGATTTATTGCGCTATCTGTAATAGCACCCGAGATATCACCAGATATATATTGGATTTTCCCCTGACCCTGAGTGTCCGGCTCCATGAGACTGTGGTTTTCTCGGCCCCTGGTGGTCCGAGGTCGTTCCCGCTGCGCAGATTCATGCGCCAGGGCCTCCTGCAGATAATTCACTTTGGTTTATTGCGCTATCTCTAATAGCACCCGAGATATCACCAGATATATATTGGATTTTTCCCTAACCGTGAGTGTCCAGCCCCATGAGTCTGAGGCTTTCTCGGCCCCTGGTTGTCCGAGGTCGTTCCCGCTGCACAGATGCATGCGCCAGGGCCTACTGCAGATAATTCACTTTGGTTTATTGCGCTATCTATAATAGCACCCGAGATATCACCAGATCTATATTGGATTTTCCCCTGACCCTGAGTGTCCGGCCCCATGAGACGGTCGTTTTCTCGGCCCCTGGTGGTCCGAGGTCGTTCCCACTGCACAGATTCATGCGCCAGGGCCTGCTACAGACAATGCACTTTGATTTATTGCGCTATCTGTAATAGCACCCGAGATATCACCAGATATATATTGGATTTTACCCTGACCGTGAGAGTCCGGTCCCATGAGACTGTGGTTTTTTCGGCCCCTGGTGGTCCGAGGTCGTTCCCGCTGCACAGATTCATGCGACAGGGCCACCTACAGATAATGCACTTTGATTTATTGCGCTATCTGTAATAGCACCCGAGATATCACCAGATACATATTGGATTTTACCCTGACCCTGAGTGTCCGGCCCCTTGAGACGGTGGTTGTCTCGGCCCCTGGAGGTCCGAGGACGTTCCCGCTGCACAGATTCATGCGCCAGGGCCTCCTGCAGATAATTCACTTTGGCTTATTGCGCTATCTCTAATAGCACCCGAGATATCACCAGATATATACTGGATTTTCCCCTGACCCTGAGTGTCCGGCCCCATGAGACTGTGGTTTTCTCGGCCCCTGGTGGTCCCAGGTCGTTCCCGCTGCACAGATTCATGCGCCAGGGCCTCCTACAGACAATGCACTTTGATTTATTCCGCTATCTGTAATAGCAGCCGAGATATCACCAGATATATATTGGATTTTTCACTGACCCTGAATGTCCGGCCCCATGAGACGCTCGTTTTCTCAGCCCCTGGTGATCCGAGGTCGTTCCCGCTGAACAGATTCATTCGCAAGGGCCTCCTGCAGACAATGCACTTTGATTTGTTACGCTATCTCTAATAGCACCCGAGATATCAGCAGATACATATTGGATTTTCCCCAGACCCTGAGTGCCCGTCCCCATGAGACTGTGGTTTTCTCGGCCCCTGGCGGTCCGAGGTCGTTGCCGCTGCACAGGTTCATGCGCCAGGGCCTCCTGCAGATAATGCACTTTGATTTATTGCGCTATCTGTAATAGCACCCGAGATATCACCAGATATATATTGGATATTACCCTCACCCTGAGTGTCCAGCCCCATGAGACGGTGGTTTTCTCGGCCCCTGGTGGACCGAGGTCGTTCCCGCTGCACAGATTCATGCGCCAGGGCCTCCTCCAGACAATGAACTTTGATTTATTGCGCTATCTCTAATAGCACCCGAGATATCACCAGATATATATTGGATTTTTCCCTGACCCTGAGTGTCCGGCCCCATGAGACGGTTGTTGTCTCGGCCCCTGGTGGTCCGAGGTCGTTCCCGCTGCACAGATTCTTGCGCCAGGGCCTCCTGCAGATAATTCACTTTGGTTTATTACGCTATCTCTAATACCACCCAAGATATCACCAGATATATATTGGATTTTTCCCTGATCCTGAGTGTCCGGCCCCATGAGACTGTGGATTTTTCGGCCCCTGGTGGTCCGAGGTCGTTCCCGTTGCACAGATTCATGCGCCAGGGCCTCCTGCAGATAATTCACTTTGGTTTATTGCGCTATATCTAATAGCACCCAAGATATCACCAGATATATATTGGATTTTTCCCTGACCCTGAGTGTCCTGCCCCATGAGACTGTGGTTTCCTCGGCCCCTGGTGGTCCGAGGTCGTTCCCGCTGCACAGATTCATGCGCCAGGGCCTCCTACAGACAATGCACTTTGATTTATTGCGCTATCTGTAATAGCACCCGAGATATCACCAGATATATATTGGATTTTTCGCTGACCCAGAGTGTCCGGCCCCATGAGACGGTGGTTTTCTCGGCCCCTGGTGGTCCGAGGTCGTTCCCGCTGGACAGGTTCATGCGCCAGGGTCTCCTACAGACAATGCACTTTGATTTATTGCGCTATCTGTAATAGCACCCGAGATATCACCACATATATATTGGATTTTCCCCTGACCTTGAGTGTCCGGCCCCATGAGACTGTGGTTTTCTCGGTCCCTGGAGGTCCGAGAACGTTCCCGCTGCACAGGTTCATGCGCCAGGGTCTCCTACAGACAATGCACTTTGATTTATTGCGCTATCTGTAACAGCACCCGAGATATCAGCAGATATATATTGGATTTTTCACTGACCCTGAGTGTCCTGCCCCATGAGACGGTGGTTTTCTCGGCCCCTGGTGTTCCGAGGTCGTTCCCGCTGCACAGATGCATGCGGCAGGGCCTCCTGCAGATAATTCACTTTGGTTTATTGCGCTATCTCTAATAGCACCCGAGATATCACCAGATATATATTGGATTTTCCCCTGACCCTGAGTGTCCGGCCCCATTAGACTGTGGTTTTCTCGGCCCCTGGTGGTCCGAGGTCGTTCCCGCTGCCCAGATTCATGCGCCAGGGCCTCCTGCAGATAATTCACTTTGGTTTATTGCGCTGTATCTAATAGCACCCGAGATATCACCAGATATATATTGGATTTTCCCCTGACCCTGAGTGTCCGGCCCCATGAGACTGTGGTTTTCTCGGCCCCTGGTGGTTCGAGGTCGTTCCCGCTGCCCAGATACATGCGCCAGGGCCTCCTCCAGACAATGCACTTTGATTTATTGCGCTATCTGTAATAGCACCCGACATATCACCAGATATATATAGCATTTTACCCTGACCCTGAGTGTCCGGCCCCATGAGACGGTGGTTTTCTCGGCCCCTGGTGATCCGAGGTTGTTCCCGCTGCACAGATGCATGGGCCAGGGCCTCCTGCAGATAATTCACTTTGGTTTATTGCTCTATCTGTAATAGCACCCGAGATATCACCAGATATATATTGGATTTTCCCCTGACCCTGAGTGTCCGGCCCCATGAGACGGTGGTTGTCTCGGCCCCTGGTGGTCCGAGGTCGTTCCCGCTGCTCAGATTCATGCGCCAGGGCCTCCTACAGACAATGCACGTTGATTTATTGTGCTATCTGTAATATAACCCGAGATATCACCAGATATATATTGGATTTTTCCCTGACCCTGAGTGTACGGCCCCATGAGACGGTTGTTGTCTCGGCCCCTGGTGGTCCGAGGTCGTTCCCGCTGCACAGATTCTTGCGCCAGGGCCTCCTGCAGATAATTCACTTTGGTTTATTACGCTATCGCTAATAGCACCCAAGATATCACCAGATATATATTGGATTTTTCCCTGACCCTGAGTGTCCGGCCCCATGAGACTGTGGATTTTTCGGCCCCTGGTGGTCCGAGGTCGTTCCCGTTGCACAGATTCATGCGCCAGGGCCTCCTGGAGATAATGCACTTTGGTTTATTGCGCTATATCTAATAGCACCCAAGATATCACCAGATATATATTGGATTTTTCCCTGACCCTGAGTGTCCGGCCCCATGAGACTGTGGTTTCCTCGGCCCCTGGTGGTTCGAGGTCGTTCCCGCTGCACAGATTCATGCGACAGGGCCTCCTACAGACAATGCACTTTGATTTATTTCGCTATCTGTAATAGGACCCGAGATATCACCAGATATATATTGGATTTTCCCCAGACCCTGAGTGTCCGGCCGCATGAGACTGTAGTTTTCTCGGCCCCTGGTGGTCCGAGGTCGTTCCCGCTGCACAGATTCATGCGCCAGGGCATCCTACAGACAATGCACTTTGATTTATTGCGCTATCTCTAATAGCACCCGAGATATCACCAGATATATATTGGATTTTACCCTGACCGTGAGAGTCCGGCCCCATGAGACTGTGGTTTTTTCGGACCCTGGTGGTCCGAGGTCGTTCCCGCTGCACAGATTCATGCGCCAGGGCCTCCTACAGACAATGCACTTTGGTTTATTACGCTATCTCTAATAGCACCCGAGATATCACCAGATATATATTGGATTTTCCCCAGACCCTGAGTGCCCGGCCCCATGAGACGGTGGTTTTCTCGGCCCCTGGTGATCCGAGGTCGTTCCCGCTGCCACAGATGCATGCGCCAGGGCCTCCTGCAGATAATTCACCTTGATTTATCGCGCTATCTCTAATAGCACCCGAGATATCACCAGATCTATATTGGATTTTCCCCTGACCCTGAGTGTCCGGCCCCATGAGACGGTCGTTTTCTCGGCCCCTGGTGGTCCGAGGTCGTTCCCACTGCACAGATTCATGCGCCAGGGCCTCCTACAGACAATGCACTTTGATTTATTGCGCTATCTGTAATAGCACCCGAGATATCACCAGATATATATCGGATTTTACCCTGACCGTGAGAGTCCGGCCCCATGAGACTGTGGTTTTTTCGGCCCCTGGTGGTCCGAGGTCGTTCCCGCTGCACAGATTCATGCGACAGGGCCACCTACAGATAATGCACTTTGATTTATTGCGCTATCTGTAATAGCACCCGAGATATCACCAGATACATATTGGATTTTACCCTGACCCTGAGTGTCCGGCCCCATGAGACTGTGGTTTTCTCGGCCCCTGGTGGTCCGAGGTCGTTCCCGCTGCACAGATTCATGCGCCAGGGCCTCCTACAGACAATGCACTTTGATTTATTCCGCTATCTGTAATAGCAGCCGAGATATCACCAGATATATATTGGATTTTTCACTGACCCTGAATGTCCGGCCCCATGAGACGGTCGTTTTCTCAGCCCCTGGTGGCCCGAGGTCGTTCCCGCTGCTCAGATTCATGCGCCAGGGCCTCCTACAGACAATGCACGTTGATTTATTGTGCTATCTGTAATATAACCCGAGATATCACCAGATATATATTGGATTTTTCCCTGACCCTGAGTGTCCGGCCCCATGAGACGGTTGTTGTCTCGGCCCCTGGTGGTCCGAGGTCGTTCCCGCTGCACAGATTCATGCGCCAGGGCCTCCTACAGACAATGCACTTTGATTTATTGCGCTATCTCTAATAGCACCCGAGATATCACCAGATATATATTGGATTTTACCCTGACCGTGAGAGTCCGGCCCCATGAGACTGTGGTTTTTTCGGACCGTGGTGGTCCGAGGTCGTTCCCGCTGCACAGATTCATGCGCCAGGGCCTCCTACAGACAATGCACTTTGGTTTATTACGCTATCTGTAATAGCACCCGAGATATCACCAGATATATATTGGATTTTACCCTGACCGTGAGAGTCCGGCCCCATGAGACTGTGGTTTTTTCGGCCCCTGGTGGTCCGAGGTCGTTCCCGCTGCACAGATTCATGCGACAGGGCCACCTACAGATAATGCACTTTGATTTATTGCGCTATCTGTAATAGCACCCGAGATATCACCAGATCTATATTGGATTTTCCCCTGACCCTGAGTGTCCGGCCCCATGAGACGGTCGTTTTCTCGGCCCCTGGTGGTCCGAGGTCGTTCCCACTGCACAGATTCATGCGCCAGGGCCTCCTACAGACAATGCACTTTGATTTATTGCGCTATCTGTAATAGCACCCGAGATATCACCAGATATATATTGGATTTTACCCTGACCGTGAGAGTCCGGCCCCATGAGACTGTGGTTTTTTCGGCCCCTGGTGGTCCGAGGTCGTTCCCGCTGCACAGATTCATGCGACAGGGCCACCTACAGATAATGCACTTTGATTTATTGCGCTATCTGTAATAGCACCCGAGATATCACCAGATACATATTGGATTTTACCCTGACACTGAGTGTCCGGCCCCTTGAGACGGTGGTTGTCTCGGCCCCTGGAGGTCCGAGGACGTTCCCGCTGCACAGATTCATGCGCCAGGGCCTCCTGCAGATAATTCACTTTGGCTTATTGCGCTATCTCTAATAGCACCCGAGATATCACCAGATATATACTGGATTTTCCCCTGACCCTGAGTGTCCGGCCCCATGAGACTGTGGTTTTCTCGGCCCCTGGTGGTCCGAGGTCGTTCCCGCTGCACAGATTCATGCGCCAGGGCCTCCTACAGACAATGCACTTTGATTTATTCCGCTATCTCTATTAGCAACCGAGATATCACCAGATATATATTGGATTTTTCCTCGACCCTGAGTGTCCGGCCCCATGAGACGGTGGTTTTCTCGGCCCCTTGTGGTCAGAGGTCGCTCCCGCTGCACAGATTCATGCGCCAGGGCCTCCTACAGACAATGCAGTTTGGTTTATTTCGCTATCTCTAATAGCACCCGAGATATCACCAGATATATAGTGGATTTTCGCCAGACCCTGAGTGTCCGTCCCCATGAGACGGTGGTTTTCTCGGCCCCTGGTGGTCCGAGGTCGTTCCCGCTGCACAGATTCATGCGCCAGGGCCTCCTACAGACAGTGCACTTTGATTTATTGTACTATCTGTAATAGCACCCGAGATATCACCAGATATATATTGGATTTTTTCCTAACCCTGAGTGTCCAGCCCCATGAGTCTGTGGCTTTCTCGGCCCCTGGTTGTCCGAGGTCGTTCCCGCTGCACAGATGCATGCGCCAGGGCCTACTGCAGATAATTCACTTTGGTTTATTGCGCTATCTATAATAGCACCCGAAATATCACCAGATATATGCTGGATTTTCACATGACCTTGGGTGACGGATTCCGAATATCTGTAATTTTCTCGGCCCCTGGTGGTTCGAGGTCGTTCCTGCTGCACAGACTCATTCGCCAGTGCCTCCTACAGACAATGCACTTTGATTTATCGCGCTATCTGTAATAGCACCCGAGATATCACCAGATATATATTGGATTTTACCCTGACCATGAGTGTCCGGCCCCATGAGACTGTGGTTTTTTCGGCCCCTGGTGGTCAGAGGTCGTTCCCGCTGCACAGATTCATGCGCCAGGGCCTCCTACAGACAATGCACTTTGGTTTGTTACGCTATCTCTAATAGCACCCGAGATATCAGCAGATACATATTGGATTTTCCCCAGACCCTGAGTGCCCGTCCCCATGAGACGGTGATTTTCTCGGCCCCTGGTGGTCCGAGGTCGTTCCCGCTGCACAGATGCATGCGCCAGGGCCTCCTGCAGATAATTCACTTTGATTTATCGCGCTATCTCTAATAGCACCCGAGATATCACCAGATATATATTGGATTTTTCCTTGACCCTGAGTGTCCGGCCCCATGTGTCGGTGGTTTTCTCGGCCCCTGGTGATCCGAGGTCGTTCCCGCTGCACAGATTCATTCGCAAGGGCCTCCTGCAGACAATGCACTTTGATTTATTGCGCTATCTGTAATAGCACCCGAGATATCACCAGATATATATTGGATTTTCCCCTGACCCAGAGTGTCCGGCCCCATGAGACTGTGGTTTTCTCGGCCCCTGGCGGTCCGAGGTCGTTGCCGCTGCACAGGTTCATGCGCCAGGGCCTCCTACAGACAATGCACTTTGATTTATTGCGCTATCTGTAATAGCACCCGAGATATCACCAGATATATATTGGATATTACCCTCACCCTGAGTGTCCAGCCCCATGAGACGGTGGTTTTCTCGGCCCCTGGTGGACCGAGGTCGTTCCCGCTGCACAGATTCATGCGCCAGGGCCTCCTCCAGACAATGAACTTTGATTTATTGCGCTATCTGTAATAGCTCCCGACATATCACCAGATATATAATGGATTTTCCCCAGACCCTGAGTGTCCGGCCCCATGAGACTTTAGTTTTCTCGGCCCCTGGTGGTCCGAGGTCGTTCCCGCTGCACAGATGCATGCGCCATGGCCTCTTGCAGATAATACACTTTGGTTTATTGCGCTGTATCTAATAGCACCCGAGATATCACCTGATATATATATTGGATTTTCCCCTGACCCTGAGTGTCCGGCCCCACTAGACTGTGGTTTTCTCGGCCCCTGGTGGTCCGAGGTCGTTCCCGCTGCCCAGATTCATGCGCCAGGGCCTCCTGCAGATAATTCAATTTGGTTTATTGCGCTATCTGTAATAGCACCCGAGATATCACCAGATATATATTGGATTTTCTCCTGACCCTGAGTGTCCGGCTCCATGAGACTGTGGTTTTCTCGGCCCCTGGTGGTCCGAGGTCGTTCCCGCTGCACAGATTCATGCGCCAGGGCCTCCTGCAGATAATTCACTTTGATTTATTGCGCTATCTGTAATAGCACCCGAGATATCACCAGATATATATTGGATTTTCCCCTGACCCTGAGTGTCCGGCGCCATGAGACGGTGGTTTTCTCGGCCCCTGGTGGTCCGAGGTCGTTCCCTCTGCACAGTTTCATGCGCCAGGGCCTCCTACAGACAATGCACTTTGATTTATTGTGCTATCTGTAATATAACCCGAGATATCACCAGATATATATTGGATTTTTCCCTGACCCTGAGTGTCCGGCCCCATGAGACGGTTGTTGTCTCGGCCCCTGGTGGTCCGAAATCGTTCCCTCTGCACAGATTCATGCGCCAGGGCCTCCTACAGACAATGCACTTTGATTTATTGTGCTATCTGTAATATAACCCGAGATATCACCAGATATATATTGGATTTTTCCCTGACCCTGAGTGTCCGGCCCCATGAGACGGTTGTTGTCTCGGCCCCTGGTGGTCCGAGGTCGTCCCCGTTGCACAGATTCATGCGCCAGGGCCTCCTGCAGATAATTCACTTTGGTTTATTGCGCTATATCTAATAGCACCCAAGATATCACCAAATATATATTGGATTTTTCCCTGACCCTGAGTATCCGGCCCCATGAGACTGTGGTTTCCTCGGCCCCTGGTGGTCCGAGGTCGTTCCCGCTGCACAGATTCATGCGCCAGGGCCTCCTACAGACAATGCACTTTGATTTATTTCGCTATCTGTAATAGGACCCGAGATATCACCAGATATATATTGGATTTTCCCCAGACCCTGAGTGTCCGGCCGCATGAGACTGTAGTTTTCTCGGACCCTGGTGGTCCGAGGTCGTTCCCGCTGCACAGAGTCATGCGCCAGGGCCTCCTACAGACAATGCACTTTGATTTATTGCGCTATCTGTAATAGCACCCGAGATATCACCAGATATATATTGGATTTTTCGCTGACCCAGAGTGTCCGGCCCCATGAGACGGTGGTTTTCTCGGCCCCTGGTGGTCCGAGGTCGTTCCCGCTGGACAGGTTCATGCGCCAGGGTCTCCTACAGACAATGCACTTTGATTTATTGCGCTATCTGTAATAGCACCCGAGATATCACCACATATATATTGGATTTTCCCCTGACCTTGAGTGTCCGGCCCCATGAGACTGTGGTTTTCTCGGTCCCTGGAGGTCCGAGAACGTTCCCGCTTCACAGGTTCATGCGCCAGGGTCTCCTACAGACAATGCACTTTGATTTATTGCGCTATCTGTAACAGCACCCGAGATATCAGCAGATATATATTGGATTTTTCACTGACCCTGAGTGTCCTGCCCCATGAGACGGTGGTTTTCTCGGCCCCTGGTGTTCCGAGGTCGTTCCCGCAGCACAGATTCATGCGCCAGGGCATCCTACAGACAATGCACTTTGATTTATTGCGCTATCTCTAATAGCACCCGAGATATCACCAGATATATATTGGATTTTACCCTGACCGTGAGAGTCCGGCCCCATGAGACTGTGGTTTTTTCGGACCCTGGTGGTCCGAGGTCGTTCCCGCTGCACAGATTCATGCGCCAGGGCCTCCTACAGACAATGCACTTTGGTTTATTACGCTATCTCTAATAGCACCCGAGATATCACCAGATATATATTGGATTTTCCCCAGACCCTGAGTGCCCGGCCCCATGAGACGGTGGTTTTCTCGGCCCCTGGTGATCCGAGGTCGTTCCCGCTGCCACAGATGCATGCGCCAGGGCCTCCTGCAGATAATTCACCTTGATTTATCGCGCTATCTCTAATAGCACCCGAGATATCACCAGATCTATATTGGATTTTCCCCTGACCCTGAGTGTCCGGCCCCATGAGACGGTCGTTTTCTCGGCCCCTGGTGGTCCGAGGTCGTTCCCACTGCACAGATTCATGCGCCAGGGCCTGCTACAGACAATGCACTTTGATTTATTGCGCTATCTGTAATAGCACCCGAGATATCACCAGATATATATTGGATTTTACCCTGACCGTGAGAGTCCGGTCCCATGAGACTGTGGTTTTTTCGGCCCCTGGTGGTCCGAGGTCGTTCCCGCTGCACAGATTCATGCGACAGGGCCACCTACAGATAATGCACTTTGATTTATTGCGCTATCTGTAATAGCACCCGAGATATCACCAGATACATATTGAATTTTACCCTGACCCTGAGTGTCCGGCCCCTTGAGACGGTGGTTGTCTCGGCCCCTGGAGGTCCGAGGACGTTCCCGCTGCACAGATTCATGCGCCAGGGCCTCCTGCAGATAATTCACTTTGGCTTATTGCGCTATCTCTAATAGCACCCGAGATATCACCAGATATATACTGGATTTTCCCCTGACCCTGAGTGTCCGGCCCCATGAGACTGTGGTTTTCTCGGCCCCTGGTGGTCCCAGGTCGTTCCCGCTGCACAGATTCATGCGCCAGGGCCTCCTACAGACAATGCACTTTGATTTATTCCGCTATCTGTAATAGCAGCCGAGATATCACCAGATATATATTGGATTTTTCACTGACCCTGAATGTCCGGCCCCATGAGACGCTCGTTTTCTCAGCCCCTGGTGATCCGAGGTCGTTCCCGCTGAACAGATTCATTCGCAAGGGCCTCCTGCAGACAATGCACTTTGATTTGTTACGCTATCTCTAATAGCACCCGAGATATCAGCAGATACATATTGGATTTTCCCCAGACCCTGAGTGCCCGTCCCCATGAGACTGTGGTTTTCTCGGCCCCTGGCGGTCCGAGGTCGTTGCCGCTGCACAGGTTCATGCGCCAGGGCCTCCTGCAGATAATGCACTTTGATTTATTGCGCTATCTGTAATAGCACCCGAGATATCACCAGATATATATTGGATATTACCCTCACCCTGAGTGTCCAGCCCCATGAGACGGTGGTTTTCTCGGCCCCTGGTGGACCGAGGTCGTTCCCGCTGCACAGATTCATGCGCCAGGGCCTCCTCCAGACAATGAACTTTGATTTATTGCGCTATCTGTAATAGCTCCCGACATATCACCAGATATATAATGGATTTTCCCCAGACCCTGAGTGTCCGGCCCCATGAGACTTTAGTTTTCTCGGCCCCTGGTGGTCCGAGGTCGTTCCCGCTGCACAGATGCATGCGCCAGGGCCTCTTGCAGATAATACACTTTGGTTTATCGCGCTATCTCTAATAGCACCCGAGATATCACCAGATATATATTGGATTTTTCCCTGACCCTGAGTGTCCGGCCCCATGTGTCGGTGGTTTTCTCGGCCCCTGGTGATCCGAGGTCGTTCCCGCTGAACAGATTCATTCGCAAGGGCCTCCTGCAGACAATGCACTTTGGTTTATTGCGCTATCTGTAATAGCACCCGAGATATCACCAGATATATATTGGATTTTCTCCTGACCCTGAGTGTCCGGCTCCATGAGACTGTGGTTTTCTCGGCCCCTGGTGGTCCGAGGTCGTTCCCGCTGCACAGATTCATGCGCCAGGGCCTCCTGCAGATAATTCACTTTGATTTATTGCGCTATCTGTAATAGCACCCGAGATATCACCAGATATATATTGGATTTTCCCCTGACCCTGAGTGTCCGGCGCCATGAGACGGTGGTTTTCTCGGCCCCTGGTGGTCCGAGGTCGTTCCCTCTGCACAGATTCATGCGCCAGGGCCTCCTACAGACAATGCACTTTGATTTATTGTGCTATCTGTAATATAACCCGAGATATCACCAGATATATATTGGATTTTTCCCTGACCCTGAGTGTCCGGCCCCATGAGACGGTTGTTGTCTCGGCCCCTGGTGGTCCGAGGTCGTTCCCGCTGCACAGATTCATGCGCCAGGGCCTCCTACAGACAATGGACTCTGATTTATTGCGCTATCTGTAATAGTACCCGAGATATCACCAGATATATATTGGATTTTCCCCTGACCCTGAGTGTCCGGCCCCATGTGACGGTGGTTTTCTCGGCCCCTGGTGGTCCGAGGTCGTTCCCGCTGCCCATATTCATGCGCCAGGGCAGCTTACAGACAATGCACTTTGATTTATTGGGCTATCTGTAATAGCACCCGAGATATCACCAGATATATATCGGATTTTTCCCTGACGCTGAGTTTCCGGCCCCATGAGACGGTGGTTTTCTCGGCCCCTGGTGGTCTGAGGTCGTTCCCGCTGCACAGATGCATGCGCCAGGGCCTCCTGCAGATAATTCACTTTGGTTTATTGCGCTATCTGTAATAGCACCCAAGATATCACCAGATATATATTGGATTTTTCCCTGACCCTGAGTGTCCGGCCCCATGTGACGGTGGTTTTCTCGGCCCCTGGTGGTCCGAGGTCGTTCCCGCTGCCCATATTCATGCGCCAGGGCAGCTTACAGACAATGCACTTTGATTTATTGGGCTATCTGTAATAGCACCCGAGATATCACCAGATATATATTGGATTTTTCCCTGACCCTGAGTGTCCGGCCCCATGAGACGGTTGTTGTCTCGGCCCCTGGTGGTCCGAGGTCGTCCCCGTTGCACAGATTCATGCGCCAGGGCCTCCTGCAGGTAATTCACTTTGGTTTATTGCGCTATATCTAATAGCACCCAAGATATCACCAAATATATATTGGATTTTTCCCTGACCCTGAGTATCCGGCCCCATGAGACTGTGGTTTCCTCGGCCCCTGGTGGTCCGAGGTCGTTCCCGCTGCACAGATTCATGCGCCAGGGCCTCCTACAGACAATGCACTTTGATTTATTTCGCTATCTGTAATAGGACCCGAGATATCACCAGATATATATTGGATTTTCCCCAGACCCTGAGTGTCCGGCCGCATGAGACTGTAGTTTTCTCGGACCCTGGTGGTCCGAGGTCGTTCCCGCTGCACAGAGTCATGCGCCAGGGCCTCCTACAGACAATGCACTTTGATTTATTGCGCTATCTGTAATAGCACCCGAGATATCACCAGATATATATTGGATTTTTCGCTGACCCAGAGTGTCCGGCCCCATGAGACGGTGGTTTTCTCGGCCCCTGGTGGTCCGAGGTCGTTCCCGCTGGACAGGTTCATGCGCCAGGGTCTCCTACAGACAATGCACTTTGATTTATTGCGCTATCTGTAATAGCACCCGAGATATCACCACATATATATTGGATTTTCCCCTGACCTTGAGTGTCCGGCCCCATGAGACTGTGGTTTTCTCGGTCCCTGGAGGTCCGAGAACGTTCCCGCTTCACAGGTTCATGCGCCAGGGTCTCCTACAGACAATGCACTTTGATTTATTGCGCTATCTGTAACAGCACCCGAGATATCAGCAGATATATATTGGATTTTTCACTGACCCTGAGTGTCCTGCCCCATGAGACGGTGGTTTTCTCGGCCCCTGGTGTTCCGAGGTCGTTCCCGCAGCACAGATTCATGCGCCAGGGCATCCTACAGACAATGCACTTTGATTTATTGCGCTATCTCTAATAGCACCCGAGATATCACCAGATATATATTGGATTTTACCCTGACCGTGAGAGTCCGGCCCCATGAGACTGTGGTTTTTTCGGACCCTGGTGGTCCGAGGTCGTTCCCGCTGCACAGATTCATGCGCCAGGGCCTCCTACAGACAATGCACTTTGGTTTATTACGCTATCTCTAATAGCACCCGAGATATCACCAGATATATATTGGATTTTCCCCAGACCCTGAGTGCCCGGCCCCATGAGACGGTGGTTTTCTCGGCCCCTGGTGATCCGAGGTCGTTCCCGCTGCCACAGATGCATGCGCCAGGGCCTCCTGCAGATAATTCACCTTGATTTATCGCGCTATCTCTAATAGCACCCGAGATATCACCAGATCTATATTGGATTTTCCCCTGACCCTGAGTGTCCGGCCCCATGAGACGGTCGTTTTCTCGGCCCCTGGTGGTCCGAGGTCGTTCCCACTGCACAGATTCATGCGCCAGGGCCTGCTACAGACAATGCACTTTGATTTATTGCGCTATCTGTAATAGCACCCGAGATATCACCAGATATATATTGGATTTTACCCTGACCGTGAGAGTCCCGTCCCATGAGACTGTGGTTTTTTCGGCCCCTGGTGGTCCGAGGTCGTTCCCGCTGCACAGATTCATGCGACAGGGCCACCTACAGATAATGCACTTTGATTTATTGCGCTATCTGTAATAGCACCCGAGATATCACCAGATACATATTGGATTTTACCCTGACCCTGAGTGTCCGGCCCCTTGAGACGGTGGTTGTCTCGGCCCCTGGAGGTCCGAGGACGTTCCCGCTGCACAGATTCATGCGCCAGGGCCTCCTGCAGATAATTCACTTTGGCTTATTGCGCTATCTCTAATAGCACCCGAGATATCACCAGATATATACTGGATTTTCCCCTGACCCTGAGTGTCCGGCCCCATGAGACTGTGGTTTTCTCGGCCCCTGGTGGTCCCAGGTCGTTCCCGCTGCACAGATTCATGCGCCAGGGCCTCCTACAGACAATGCACTTTGATTTATTCCGCTATCTGTAATAGCAGCCGAGATATCACCAGATATATATTGGATTTTTCACTGACCCTGAATGTCCGGCCCCATGAGACGCTCGTTTTCTCAGCCCCTGGTGATCCGAGGTCGTTCCCGCTGAACAGATTCATTCGCAAGGGCCTCCTGCAGACAATGCACTTTGATTTGTTACGCTATCTCTAATAGCACCCGAGATATCAGCAGATACATATTGGATTTTCCCCAGACCCTGAGTGCCCGTCCCCATGAGACTGTGGTTTTCTCGGCCCCTGGCGGTCCGAGGTCGTTGCCGCTGCACAGGTTCATGCGCCAGGGCCTCCTGCAGATAATGCACTTTGATTTATTGCGCTATCTGTAATAGCACCCGAGATATCACCAGATATATATTGGATATTACCCTCACCCTGAGTGTCCAGCCCCATGAGACGGTGGTTTTCTCGGCCCCTGGTGGACCGAGGTCGTTCCCGCTGCACAGATTCATGCGCCAGGGCCTCCTCCAGACAATGAACTTTGATTTATTGCGCTATCTGTAATAGCTCCCGACATATCACCAGATATATAATGGATTTTCCCCAGACCCTGAGTGTCCGGCCCCATGAGACTTTAGTTTTCTCGGCCCCTGGTGGTCCGAGGTCGTTCCCGCTGCACAGATGCATGCGCCAGGGCCTCTTGCAGATAATACACTTTGGTTTATCGCGCTATCTCTAATAGCACCCGAGATATCACCAGATATATATTGGATTTTTCCCTGACCCTGAGTGTCCGGCCCCATGTGTCGGTGGTTTTCTCGGCCCCTGGTGATCCGAGGTCGTTCCCGCTGAACAGATTCATTCGCAAGGGCCTCCTGCAGACAATGCACTTTGGTTTATTGCGCTATCTGTAATAGCACCCGAGATATCACCAGATATATATTGGATTTTCTCCTGACCCTGAGTGTCCGGCTCCATGAGACTGTGGTTTTCTCGGCCCCTGGTGGTCCGAGGTCGTTCCCGCTGCACAGATTCATGCGCCAGGGCCTCCTGCAGATAATTCACTTTGATTTATTGCGCTATCTGTAATAGCACCCGAGATATCACCAGATATATATTGGATTTTCCCCTGACCCTGAGTGTCCGGCGCCATGAGACGGTGGTTTTCTCGGCCCCTGGTGGTCCGAGGTCGTTCCCTCTGCACAGATTCATGCGCCAGGGCCTCCTACAGACAATGCACTTTGATTTATTGTGCTATCTGTAATATAACCCGAGATATCACCAGATATATATTGGATTTTTCCCTGACCCTGAGTGTCCGGCCCCATGAGACGGTTGTTGTCTCGGCCCCTGGTGGTCCGAGGTCGTTCCCGCTGCACAGATTCATGCGCCAGGGCCTCCTACAGACAATGGACTCTGATTTATTGCGCTATCTGTAATAGTACCCGAGATATCACCAGATATATATTGGATTTTCCCCTGACCCTGAGTGTCCGGCCCCATGTGACGGTGGTTTTCTCGGCCCCTGGTGGTCCGAGGTCTTCCTGCTGTACAGATTCATGCGCCAGGGCCTCCTGCAGATAATTCACTTTGGTTTATTGCGCTATCTCTAATAGCACCCGAGAAATCACCAGATATATATTGGATTTTCCCCTGACCCTCAGTGTCCGGCCCCATGTGACGGTGGTTTTCTCGGCCCCTGGTGTTCAGAGGTCGTTCCCGCCGCACAGATTCATGCGCCAGGGCCTCCTGCAGACAATGCACTTTGGTTTATTGCGCTATCTCTACTAGCACGCGAGATATCACCAGATATATATTGGATTTTTCCCCGACCCTGAGTGTCCGGCCCCACGGGACGGTGATTTCCTCGGCCCCTGGTGGTCCCAGGTCGTTCCCGCTGCACAGAATCATGCGCCAGGGCTTCCTGCAGACAATCCACTTTGATTTATTGCGCTATCTGTAATAGCAGCCGAGATATCACCAGATTTATATTGGATTTTCCCCTGACCCTGAGTGTCCGGCCCCATGAGACGGTGGTTGTCTCGGCCCCTGGTGGTCCGAGGTCGTTCCCGCTGCACAGATTCATGCGCCAGGGCCTCTTCCAGATAATTCACTTTGGTTTATTGCGCTATCTCTAATAGCACCCGAGATATCACTAGATATATATTGGATTTTCCCCTGGCCCTGACTGTCCGGCCCCATGAGACTGCGGTTTTCTCGGCCCCTGGTGGTGCGAGGTTGTTCCGGCTGCACAGATTCATGCGGCGGGCTCTCTTACAGACAATGCAGTTTGATTCATTGCGCTATCTGTAATAGCACCCGAGATATCACCAGATATATATTGGATTTTTCAATGACCCTGAGTGTCCGGCCCCATGTGACGGTGGTTTTCACGGCACCTGGTGGTCCGAGGTCGTTCGCGATGCACAGATTCATGCGCCAGGGCCTCCTGCAGATAATTCACTATGGTTTATTGCGCTATCTCTAATAGCACCCGAGATATCACCAGATATATATTGGATTTTCCCCTGACCCTGAGTGTTCGGAGCCGTGAGACTGCGGTTTTCTCGGCCCCTGGTTGTCCGAGGTCGTTCCCGCTGCACAGATTCATGCGCCAGGGCCTCCTACAGACAATGGACTTTGATTTATTGCGCTATCTGTAATAGCACCCGAGATATCACCAGATATATATATTGGATTTTTCCATGACCCTGAGTGTCCGGCCCCATGAGACGGTGGTTTCCTCGGCCCCTGGTGGTGCGAGGTCGTTCCCGCTGCACAGATTCATGCGCCAGGGCCTCCTACAGACAATGCACTTTGGTTTATTGCGCTATCTGTAATAGCACCCGAGATATCACCAGATATATGCTGGATTTTTACATGACCTTGGGTGACGGATTCCGAATATCTGTAATTTTCTCGGCCACTGGTGGTCCGAGGTCGTTCCTGCGGCACAGATTCATTCGCCAGTGCCTCCTACAGACAATGCACTTTGATTTATTGCGCTATCTCTAATAGCACCCGAGATATCACCAGATATATATTGAATTTTCCCCTGACCCTGAGTGTCCGGCCCCATTAGACTGTGGTTTTCCCGGCCCCTGGTGGTCCGCGGTCGTTCCCGCTGCACAGATTCATGCGGCAGGGCCTCCTACAGACAATGCACTTTGATTTGTTGGGCTATCTGTAATAGCACCCGAGATATCACCAGATATATATGGGATTTTCCCCTGACCCTGAGTGTCCGGCTCCATGAGACGGTGATTTTCTCGGCCCCTGGTGGTCCGAGGTCGTTCCCGCTGCCCAGATTCATGCGCCAGGGCCTCCTACATACAGTGCACTTTGGTTTATTGCGCTATCTCTAATAGCACCCGAGATATCACCAGATATATATTGGATTTTCCCCTGACCCTGAGTGTCCGGCCCCGTGAGTCGGTGGTTTTCTCGGCCCCTGGTGGTCCGAGGTCGTTCCCGCTACACAGATGCATGCGCCAGGGCCTCCTGCAGACAATTCACTTTGGTTTATTGCGCTATCTCTAATAGCACCCGAGATATCACCAGATATATGCTGGATTTTTACATGACCTTGGGTGACGGATTCCGAATATCTGTAATTTTCTCGGCCCCTGGTGATCCGAGTTCGTTCCCGCTGCACAGATTCATGCTCCAGGGCCCGCTGCAGATGAATCACTTTGGTTTAGTGCGCTATCTGTAAGAGCACCAGAGATATCACCAGATTTATATTGGATTTTCCCCTGACTCTGAGTGTCCGGCCCCATGTGTCGATGGTTTTCTCGGTCCCTCGTGGTCCGAGGTAGATCCCGCTGCACAGATTCATGCGCCAGGGCCTCCTACAGACAATTCACTTTGATTTATTGCGCTATCTGTAATAGCACCCGAGATATCACCAGATATATATTGTATTTTTCCCTGAACCTGAATGTCCGGCCCCATGTGACGGTGGTTTTCTCGGCCCCTGGTGGTCCGAGGTCGTTCCCGCTGCCCAGATTCATGCACCAGGGCAGCTTACAGACAATGCACTTTGATTTATTGCGCTATCTGTAATAGCACCCGAGATATCACCAGATATATATTGGATTTTCCCCTGACCCAGAGTGTCCGGCCCCATGAGACTGTGGTTTTCTCGGCCCCTGGTGGTCCGAGGTCGTTGCCGCTGCACAGGTTCATGCGCCAGGGCCTCCCACAGACAATGCACTTTGATTTATTGCGCTATCTGTAATAGCACCCGAGATATCACCAGATATATATTGGATTTTTCCCTGACCCTGAGTGTCCAGCCCCATGAGACGGTGGTTTTCTCGTCCCCTGGTGGACCGAGGTCGTTCCCGCTGCACAGATTCATGCGCCAGGGCCTCGTCCAGACAATGAACTTTGATTTATTGCGCTATCTGTAATAGCTCCCGACATATCACCAGATATATAATGGATTTTCCCCAGACCCTGAGTGTCCGGCCCCATGAGACTTTAGTTTTCTCGGCCCCTGGTGGTCCGAGGTCGTTCCCGCTGCACAGATGCATGCGCCAGGGCCTCTTGCAGATAATACACTTTGGTTTATTGCGCTGTATCTAATAGCACCCGAGATATCACTTGATATATATATTGGATTTTCCCCTGACCCTGAGTGTCCGGCCCCACTAGACTGTGGTTTTCTCGGCCCCTGGTGGTCCGAGGTCGTTCCCGCTGCCCAGATTCATGCGCCAGGGCCTCCTGCAGATAATTCAATTAGGTTTATTGCGCTGTATCTAATAGCACCCGAGATATCACCAGATATATATTGGATTTTCCCCTGACCCTGAGTGACCGGCCCCATGTGACTGTGGTTTTCTCGGCCCCTGGTGGTCCGAGGTCGTTCCCGCTGCACAGATTCATGCGCCAGGGCCTCCTGCAGATAATTCACTTTGATTTATTGCGCTATCTGTAATAGCACCCGAGATATCACCAGATATATATTGGATTTTCCCCTGACCCTGAGTGTCCGGCTCCATGAGACTGTGGTTTTCTCGGCCCCTGGTGGTCCGAGGTCGTTCCCGCTGCACAGATTCATGCGCCAGGGCCTCCTGCAGATAATTCACTTTGGTTTATTGCGCTATCTGTAATAGCACCCGAGATATCACCAGATATATATTGGATTTTCCCCTGACCCTGAGTGTCCGGCTCCATGAGACTGTGGTTTTCTCGGCCCCTGGTGGTCCGAGGTCGTTCCCGCTGCACAGATTCATGCGCCAGGGCCTCCTGCAGATAATTCACTTTGGTTTATTGCGCTATATCTAATAGCACCCAAGATATCACCAGATATATATTGGATTTTTCCCTGACCCTGAGTGTCCGGCCCCATGAGACTGTGGTTTCCTCGGCCCCTGGTGGTCCGAGGTCGTTCCCGCTGCACAGATTCATGCGCCAGGGCCTCCTACAGACAATGCACTTTGATTTATTGCGCTATCTGTAATAGCACCCGAGATATCACCAGATATATATTGGATTTTTCGCTGACCCAGAGTGTCCGGCCCCATGAGACGGTGGTTTTCTCGGCCCCTGGTGGTCCGAGGTCGTTCCCGCTGGACAGGTTCATGCGCCAGGGTCTCCTACAGACAATGCACTTTGATTTATTGCGCTATCTGTAATAGCACCCGAGATATCACCACATATATATTGGATTTTCCCCTGACCTTGAGTGTCCGGCCCCATGAGACTGTGGTTTTCTCGGTCCCTGGAGGTCCGAGAACGTTCCCGCTGCACAGGTTCATGCGCCAGGGTCTCCTACAGACAATGCACTTTGATTTATTGCGCTATTTGTAACAGCACCCGAGATATCAGCAGATATATATTGGATTTTTCACTGACCCTGAGTGTCCTGCCCCGTGAGACGGTGGTTTTCTCGGCCCCTGGTGTTCCGAGGTCGTTCCCGCTGCACAGATGCATGCGGCAGGGCCTCCTGCAGATAATTCACTTTGGTTTATTGCGCTATCTCTAATAGCACCCGAGATATCACCAGATATATATTGGATTTTCCCCTGACCCTGAGTGTCCGGCCCCATTAGACTGTGGTTTTCTCGGCCCCTGGTGGTCCGAGGTCGTTCCCGCTGCCCAGATTCATGCGCCAGGGCCTCCTGCAGATAATTCACTTTGGTTTATTGCGCTGTATCTAATAGCACCCGAGATATCACCAGATATATATTGGATTTTCCCCTGACCCTGAGTGTCCGGCCCCATGAGACTGTGGTTTTCTCGGCCCCTGGTGGTTCGAGGTCGTTCCCGCTGCCCAGATACATGCGCCAGGGCCTCCTCCAGACAATGCACTTTGATTTATTGCGCTATCTGTAATAGCACCCGACATATCACCAGATATATATAGCATTTTACCCTGACCCTGAGTGTCCGGCCCCATGAGACGGTGGTTTTCTCGGCCCCTGGTGGTCCGAGGTCGTTCCCGCTGCACAGATTCATGCGCCAGGGCCTCCTACAGACAATGCACTTTGATTTATTCCGCTATCTGTAATAGCAGCCGAGATATCACCAGATATATATTGGATTTTTCACTGACCCTGAATGTCCGGCCCCATGAGACGGTCGTTTTCTCAGCCCCTGGTGGCCCGAGGTCGTTCCCGCTGCACAGATTCATGCGCCAGGGCCTCCTGCAGATAATTCACTTTGGTTTATTGCTCTATCTGTAATAGCACCCGAGATATCACCAGATATATATTGGATTTTCCCCTGACCCTGAGTGTCCGGCCCCATGAGACGGTGGTTGTCTCGGCCCCTGGTGGTCCGAGGTCGTTCCCGCTGCTCAGATTCATGCGCCAGGGCCTCCTACAGACAATGCACGCTGATTTATTGTGCTATCTGTAATATAACCCGAGATATCACCAGATATATATTGGATTTTTCCCTGACCCTGAGTGTCCGGCCCCATGAGACGGTTGTTGTCTCGGCCCCTGGTGGTCCGAGGTCGTTCCCGCTGCACAGACTCTTGCGCCAGGGCCTCCTGCAGATAATCCACTTTGGTTTATTACGCTATCGCTAATAGCACCCAAGATATCACCAGATATATATTGGATTTTTCCCTGACCCTGAGTGTCCGGCCCCATGAGACTGTGGATTTTTCGGCCCCTGGTGGTCCGAGGTCGTTCCCGTTGCACAGATTCATGCGCCAGGGCCTCCTGCAGATAATGCACTTTGGTTTATTGCGCTATATCTAATAGCACCCAAGATATCACCAGATATATATTGGATTTTTCCCTGACCCTGAGTGTCCGGCCCCATGAGACTGTGGTTTCCTCGGCCCCTGGTGGTTCGAGGTCGTTCTCGCTGCACAGATTCATGCGCCAGGGCCTCCTACAGACAATGCACTTTGATTTATTTCGCTATCTGTAATAGGACCCGAGATATCACCAGATATATATTGGATTTTCCCCAGACCCTGAGTGTCCGGCCGCATGAGACTGTAGTTTTCTCGGCCCCTGGTGGTCCGAGGTCGTTCCCGCTGCACAGATTCATGCGCCAGGGCCTCCTACAGACAATGCACTTTGATTTATTGCGCTATCTCTAATAGCACCCGAGATATCACCAGATATATATTGGATTTTACCCTGACCGTGAGAGTCCGGCCCCATGAGACTGTGGTTTTTTCGGACCCTGGTGTTCCGAGGTCGTTCCCGCTGCACAGATTCATGCGCCAGGGCCTCCTACAGACAATGCACTTTGGTTTATTACGCTATCTCTAATAGCACCCGAGATATCACCAGATATATATTGGATTTTCCCCAGACCCTGAGTGCCCGGCCCCATGAGACGGTGGTTTTCTCGGCCCCTGGTGATCCGAGGTCGTTCCCGCTGCCACAGATGCATGCGCCAGGGCCTCCTGCAGATAATTCACCTTGATTTATCGCGCTATCTCTAATAGCCCCCGAGATATCACCAGATCTATATTGGATTTTCCCCTGACCCTGAGTGTCCGGCCCCATGAGACGGTCGTTTTCTCGGCCCCTGGTGGTCCGAGGTCGTTCCCACTGCACAGATTCATGCGCCAGGGCCTCCTACAGACAATGCACTTTGATTTATTGCGCTATCTGTAATAGCACCCGAGATATCACCAGATATATATTGGATTTTACCCTGACCGTGAGAGTCCGGCCCCATGAGACTGTGGTTTTTTCGGCCCCTGGTGGTCCGAGGTCGTTCCCGCTGCACAGATTCATGCGACAGGGCCACCTACAGATAATGCACTTTGATTTATTGCGCTATCTGTAATAGCACCCGAGATATCACCAGATACATATTGGATTTTACCCTGACCCTGAGTGTCCGGCCCCTTGTGACGGTGGTTGTCTCGGCCCCTGGAGGTCCGAGGACGTTCCCGCTGCACAGATTCATGCGCCAGGGCCTCCTGCAGATAATTCACTTTATCTTATTGCGCTATCTCTAATAGCACCCGAGATATCACCAGATATATACTGGATTTTCCCCTGACCCTGAGTGTCCGGCCCCATGAGACTGTGGTTTTCTCGGCCCCTGGTGGTCCGAGGTCGTTCCCGCTGCACAGATTCATGCGCCAGGGCCTCCTACAGACAATGCACTTTGATTTATTCCGCTATCTGTAATAGCAGCCGAGATATCACCAGATATATATTGGATTTTTCACTGACCCTGAATGTCCGGCCCCATGAGACGGTCGTTTTCTCAGCCCCTGGTGGCCCGAGGTCGTTCCCGCTGCACAGATTCATGCGCCAGGGCCTCCTGCAGATAATTCACTTTGGTTTATTGCGCTATCTCTAATAGCGCCCGAGATATCACCAGATATATATTGGATTTTTCCCTGACCCTGAGAGTCCGTCCCCATGAGACTGCGGTCTTCTCGGCCCCTGGTGGTCCGAGGTCGTTCCCGCTGCACAGATTCATGCGCCAGGGCCTCCTACAGACAATGCACTTTGATTTATTGCGCTATCTGTAATAGCACCCGAGATATCACCAGATATATATTGGATTTTCCCCTGACCCTGAGTGTCCGGCCCCATGAGACGGTGGTTTTATCGGCCCCTGGTGGTCCGAGGTCGTTCCCGCTGCACAGATTTATGCGCCATGGCCTCCTACAGACAATGCGCGTTGGTTTAATGCGCTATGTGTAATAGCACCCGAGATATCACCAGATATATATTGGATTTTTGCCTGACCCTGAGTTCTCGGCCCCATGAGACTGTGGTTTTCTCGGCCCCTGGTGGTCCGAGGTCGTTCCCGCTGCACAGATTCATGCGTCAGGGCCTCCTGCAGACAATGCACTTTGATTTATCGAGCTATCTCTAATGGCACCCGATATATCACCAGATATATAATGGATTTTTCCCTGACCCTGAGTGTCCGGCCCCATGAGACTGTGGTTTTCTCGGACCCTGGTGGTCCGAGGTCGTTCCCGCTGCACAGATTCATGCGCCAGGGCCTCCTACAGACAATGCACATTGATTTGTTGCGCTATCTGTAATAGCACCCGAGATATCACCAGATATATATTGGATTTTACCCTGACCCTGAGTGCCCGGCCCCATGAGACGGTGGTTGTCTCGGCCCCTGGAGGTCCGAGGACGTTCCCGCTGCACAGATTCATGCGCCAGGGCCTCCTGCAGATAATTCACTTTGGTTTATTGCGCTATCTATAATAGCACCCGAAATGTCACCAGATATATGCTGGATTTTCACATGACCTTGGGTGACGGATTCCGAATATCTGTAATTTTCTCGGCCCCTGGTGGTTCGAGGTCGTTCCTGCTGCACAGACTCATTCGTCTGTGCCTCCTACAGACAATGCACTTTGATTTATCGCGCTATCTGTAATAGCACCCGAGATATCACCAGATATATATTGGATTTTTCCTCGACCCTGAGTGTCCGGCCCCTTGAGACGGTGGTTTTCTCGGCCTCTTGTGGTCAGAGGTCGTTCCCGCTGCACAGAATCATGCGCCAGGGCCTCCTACAGACAATGCACTTTGATTAATTGCGCTATCTGTAATAGCACCCGAGATATCACCAGATATATATTGGATTTTACCCTGACCATGAGTGTCCGGCCCCATGAGACTGTGGTTTTTTCGGCCCCTGATGGTCCGAGGTCGTTCCCGCTGCACAGATTCATGCGCCGGGGCCTCCTACAGACAATGCACTTTGATTTATTGCGCTATCTGTAATAGCACCCGAGATATCACCAGATATATATTGGATTTTCCCCTGACCCTGAGTGTCCGGCCCCATGAGACTGTGGTTGTCTCGGCCCCTGGAGGTCCGAGGACGTTCCCGCTGCACAGATTCATGCGCCTGCGCCTCCTGCAGATAATTCACTTTGGTTTATTGCGCTATCTCTAATAGCACCCGAGATATCACCAGATATATACTGGATTTTTCACTGACCCTGAGTGTCCGGCCCCATGAGACGGTCGTTTTCTCAGCCCCTGGTGGCCCGAGGTCGTTCCCGCTGCACAGATTCATGCGCCAGGGCCTCCTGCAGATAATTCACTTTGGTTTATTGCGCTATCTGTAATAGCACCCGAGATATCACCAGATATATATTGGATTTTCCCCTGACCCTGAGTGTCCGGCCCCATGAGACGGTGGTTTTATCGGCCCCTGGTGGTCCGAGGTCGTTCCCGCTGCACAGGTTCATGCGTCAGGGCCTCCTGCAGACAATGCACTTTGATTTATCGAGCTATCTCTAATGGCACCCGATATATCACCAGATATATAATGGATTTTTCCCTGACCCTGAGTGTCCGGCCACATGAGACTGTGGTTTTCTGGGCCCCTGGTGGCCCGAGGTCGTTCCCGCTGCACAGATTCATGCGCCAGGGCCTCCTACAGACATTGCACTTTGATTTATTGCGCTATCTGTAATAGCACCCGAGATATCACCAGATATATATTGGATTTTTCACTGACCCTGGGCGTCCGGCCCCATGAGACGGTCGTTTTCTCGGCCCGTGGTGGTCCGAGGTCGTTCCCGCTGCACAGATTCATGCGCCGGGGCCTCCTACAGACTATGCACTTTGATTTATTGCGCTATCTCTAATAGCACCCGAGATATCACTAGATATATACTGGATTTTCCCCTGACCCTGAGTGTCCGGCCCCATGAGACTGTGGTTTCCTCGGCCCCTTGTGGTCAGAGGTCGCTCCCGCTGCACAGATTCATGCGCCAGGGCCTCCTACAGACAATGCACGTTGATTTATTGCGCTATCTGTAATAGCACCCGAGATATCACCAGATATATATTGGATTTTTCACTGACCCTGAGTGTCCGGCCCCATGAGACGGTCGTTTTCTCGGCCCCTGGTGGTCCGAGGTCGTTCCCGCTGCACAGATTCATGCGCCAGGGCCTCCTGCAAATAATTCACTTTGGTTTATTGCGCTATCTCTATTAGCACCCGAGATATCACGAGATATATATTGGATTTTTCCTCGACCCTGAGTGTCCGGCCCCATGAGACGGTGGTTTTCTCGGCCCCTTGTGGTCAGAGGTCGCTCCCGCTGCACAGATTCATGCGCCAGGGCCTCCTACAGACAATGCAGTTTGGTTTATTGCGCTATCTCTAATAGCACCCGAGATATCACCAGATATATAGTGGATTTTCGCCAGACCCTGAGTGTCCGTCCCAATGAGACGGTGGTTTTTTCGGCCCCTGGTGGTCCGAGGTCGTTTCCGCTGCACAGATTCATGCGCCAGGGCCTCCTGCAGATAATTCACTTTGGTTTATTGCGCTATCTATAATAGCACCCGAAATGTCACCAGATATATGCTGGATTTTCACATGACCTTGGGTGACGGATTCCGAATATCTGTAATTTTCTCGGCCCCTGGTGGTTCGAGGTCGTTCCTGCTGCACAGACTCATTCGTCTGTGCCTCCTACAGACAATGCACTTTGATTTATCGCGCTATCTGTAATAGCACCCGAGATATCACCAGATATATATTGGATTTTTCCTCGACCCTGAGTGTCCGGCCCCTTGAGACGGTGGTTTTCTCGGCCTCTTGTGGTCAGAGGTCGTTCCCGCTGCACAGATTCATGCGCCAGGGCCTCCTACAGACAATGCACTTTGATTTATTGCGCTATCTGTAATAGCACCCGAGATATCACCAGATATATATTGGATTTTACCCTGACCATGAGTGTCCGGCCCCATGAGACTGTGGTTTTTTCGGCCCCTGATGGTCCGAGGTCGTTCCCGCTGCACAGATTCATGCGCCAGGGCCTCCTACAGACAATGCACTTTGATTTATTGCGCTATCTGTAATAGCACCCGAGATATCACCAGATACATATTGGATTTTACCCTGACCCTGAGTGTCCGGCCCCTTGTGACGGTGGTTGTCTCGGCCCCTGGAGGTCCGAGGACGTTCCCGCTGCACAGATTCATGCGCCAGGGCCTCCTGCAGATAATTCACTTTGGCTTATTGCGCTATCTCTAATAGCACCCGAGATATCACCAGATATATACTGGATTTTCCCCTGACCCTGAGTGTCCGGCCCCATGAGACTGTGGTTTTCTCGGCCCCTGGTGGTCCGAGGTCGTTCCCGCTGCACAGATTCATGCGCCAGGGCCTCCTACAGACAATGCACTTTGATTTATTCCGCTATCTGTAATAGCAGCCGAGATATCACCAGATATATATTGGATTTTTCACTGACCCTGAATGTCCGGCCCCATGAGACGGTCGTTTTCTCAGCCCCTGGTGGCCCGAGGTCGTTCCCGCTGCACAGATTCATGCGCCAGGGCCTCCTGCAGATAATTCACTTTGGTTTATTGCGCTATCTCTAATAGCGCCCGAGATATCACCAGATATATATTGGATTTTTCCCTGACCCTGAGAGTCCGTCCCCATGAGACTGCGGTCTTCTCGGCCCCTGGTGGTCCGAGGTCGTTCCCGCTGCACAGATTCATGCGCCAGGGCCTCCTACAGACAATGCACTTTGATTTATTGCGCTATCTGTAATAGCACCCGAGATATCACCAGATATATATTGGATTTTCCCCTGACCCTGAGTGTCCGGCCCCATGAGACGGTGGTTTTATCGGCCCCTGGTGGTCCGAGGTCGTTCCCGCTGCACAGATTCATGCGCCATGGCCTCCTACAGACAATGCGCGTTGGTTTAATGCGCTATGTGTAATAGCACCCGAGATATCACCAGATATATATTGGATTTTTGCCTGACCCTGAGTTCTCGGCCCCATGAGACTGTGGTTTTCTCGGCCCCTGGTGGTCCGAGGTCGTTCCCGCTGCACAGATTCATGCGTCAGGGCCTCCTGCAGACAATGCACTTTGATTTATCGAGCTATCTCTAATGGCACCCGATATATCACCAGATATATAATGGATTTTTCCCTGACCCTGAGTGTCCGGCCCAATGAGACTGTGGTTTTCTCGGACCCTGGTGGTCCGAGGTCGTTCCCGCTGCACAGATTCATGCGCCAGGGCCTCCTGCAGATAATTCACTTTGGTTTATTGCGCTATCTATAATAGCACCCGAAATGTCACCAGATATATGCTGGATTTTCACATGACCTTGGGTGACGGATTCCGAATATCTGTAATTTTCTCGGCCCCTGGTGGTTCGAGGTCGTTCCTGCTGCACAGACTCATTCGTCTGTGCCTCCTACAGACAATGCACTTTGATTTATCGCGCTATCTGTAATAGCACCCGAGATATCACCAGATATATATTGGATTTTTCCTCGACCCTGAGTGTCCGGCCCCTTGTGACGGTGGTTTTCTCGGCCTCTTGTGGTCAGAGGTCGTTCCCGCTGCACAGATTCATGCGCCAGGGCCTCCTACAGACAATGCACTTTGATTTATTGCGTTATCTGTAATAGCACCCGAGATATCACCAGATATATATTGGATTTTACCCTGACCATGAGTGTCCGGCCCCATGAGACTGTGGTTTTTTCGGCCCCTGATGGTCCGAGGTCGTTCCCGCTGCACAGATTCATGCGCCAGGGCCTCCTACAGACAATGCACTTTGATTTATTGCGCTATCTGTAATAGCACCCGAGATATCACCAGATATATATTGGATTTTCCCCTGACCCTGAGTGTCCGGCCCCATGAGACTGTGGTTGTCTCGGCCCCTGGAGGTCGGAGGACGTTCCCGCTGCACAGATTCATGCGCCAGCGCCTCCTGCAGATAATTCACTTTGGTTTATTGCGCTATCTCTAATAGCACCCGAGATATCACCAGATATATACTGGATTTTTCACTGACCCTGAGTGTCCGGCCCCATGAGACGGTCGTTTTCTCAGCCCCTGGTGGCCCGAGGTCGTTCCCGCTGCACAGATTCATGCGCCAGGGCCTCCTGCAGATAATTCACTTTGGTTTATTGCGCTATCTGTAATAGCACCCGAGATATCACCAGATATATATTGGATTTTCCCCTGACCCTGAGTGTCCGGCCCCATGAGACGGTGGTTTTATCGGCCCCTGGTGGTCCGAGGTCGTTCCCGCTGCACAGGTTCATGCGTCAGGGCCTCCTGCAGACAATGCACTTTGATTTATCGAGCTATCTCTAATGGCACCCGATATATCACCAGATATATAATGGATTTTTCCCTGACCCTGAGTGTCCGGCCACATGAGACTGTGGTTTTCTGGGCCCCTGGTGGCCCGAGGTCGTTCCCGCTGCACAGATTCATGCGCCAGGGCCTCCTACAGACATTGCACTTTGATTTATTGCGCTATCTGTAATAGCACCCGAGATATCACCAGATATATATTGGATTTTTCACTGACCCTGAGCGTCCGGCCCCATGAGACGGTCGTTTTCTCGGCCCGTGGTGGTCCGAGGTCGTTCCCGCTGCACAGATTCATGCGCCGGGACCTCCTACAGACTATGCACTTTGATTTATTGCGCTATCTCTAATAGCACCCGAGATATCACTAGATATATACTGGATTTTCCCCTGACCCTGAGTGTCCGGCCCCATGAGACTGTGGTTTCCTCGGCCCCTTGTGGTCAGAGGTCGCTCCCGCTGCACAGATTCATGCGCCAGGGCCTCCTACAGACAATGCACTTTGATTTATTGCGCTATCTGTAATAGCACCCGAGATATCACCAGATATATATTGGATTTTTCACTGACCCTGAGTGTCCGGCCCCATGAGACGGTCGTTTTCTCGGCCCCTGGTGGTTCGAGGTCGTTCCCGCTGCACAGATTCATGCGCCAGGGCCTCCTGCAGATAATTCACTTTGGTTTATTGCGCTATCTCTATTAGCACCCGAGATATCACCAGATATATATTGGATTTTTCCTCGACCCTGAGTGTCCGGCCCCATGAGACGGTGGTTTTCTCGGCCCCTTGTGGTCAGAGGTCGCTCCCGCTGCACAGATTCATGCGCCAGGGCCTCCTACAGACAATGCACATTGGTTTGTTACGCTATCTCTAATAGCACCCGAGATATCAGCAGATACATATTGGATTTTCCCCAGACCCTGAGTGCCCGTCCCCATGAGACGGCGATTTTCTCGGCCCCTGGTGGTCCGAGGTCGTTCCCGCTGCACAGATGCATGCGCCAGGGCCTCCTGCAGATAATTCACTTTGATTTATCGCGCTATCTCTAATAGCACCCGAGATATCACCAGATATATATTGGATTTTTCCTCGACCCTGAGTGTCCGGCCCCATGTGTCGGTGGTTTTCTCGGCCCCTGGTGATCCGAGGTCGTTCCCGCTGAACAGATTCATTCGCAAGGGCCTCCTGCAGACAATGCACTTTGATTTATTGCGCTATCTGTAATAGCACCCGAGATATCACCAGATATATATTGGATTTTCCCCTGACCCAGAGTGTCCGGCCCCATGAGACTGTGGTTTTCTCGGCCCCTGGCGGTCCGAGGTCGTTGCCGCTGCACAGGTTCATGCGCCAGGGCCTCCTGCAGACAATGCACTTTGATTTATTGCGCTATCTGTAATAGCACCCGAGATATCACCAGATATATATTGGATTTTCCCCTGACCCTGAGTGTCCGGCCCCATGAGACTGTGGTTGTCTCGGCCCCTGGAGGTCGGAGGACGTTCCCGCTGCACAGATTCATGCGCCAGCGCCTCCTGCAGATAATTCACTTTGGTTTATTGCGCTATCTCTAATAGCACCCGAGATATCACCAGATATATACTGGATTTTTCACTGACCCTGAGTGTCCGGCCCCATGAGACGGTCGTTTTCTCAGCCCCTGGTGGCCCGAGGTCGTTCCCGCTGCACAGATTCATGCGCCAGGGCCTCCTGCAGATAATTCACTTTGGTTTATTGCGCTATCTGTAATAGCACCCGAGATATCACCAGATATATATTGGATTTTCCCCTGACCCTGAGTGTCCGGCCCCATGAGACGGTGGTTTTATCGGCCCCTGGTGGTCCGAGGTCGTTCCCGCTGCACAGGTTCATGCGTCAGGGCCTCCTGCAGACAATGCACTTTGATTTATCGAGCTATCTCTAATGGCACCCGATATATCACCAGATATATAATGGATTTTTCCCTGACCCTGAGTGTCCGGCCACATGAGACTGTGGTTTTCTGGGCCCCTGGTGGCCCGAGGTCGTTCCCGCTGCACAGATTCATGCGCCAGGGCCTCCTACAGACATTGCACTTTGATTTATTGCGCTATCTGTAATAGCACCCGAGATATCACCAGATATATATTGGATTTTTCACTGACCCTGAGCGTCCGGCCCCATGAGACGGTCGTTTTCTCGGCCCGTGGTGGTCCGAGGTCGTTCCCGCTGCACAGATTCATGCGCCGGGGCCTCCTACAGACTATGCACTTTGATTTATTGCGCTATCTCTAATAGCACCCGAGATATCACTAGATATATACTGGATTTTCCCCTGACCCTGAGTGTCCGGCCCCATGAGACTGTGGTTTCCTCGGCCCCTTGTGGTCAGAGGTCGCTCCCGCTGCACAGATTCATGCGCCAGGGCCTCCTACAGACAATGCACTTTGATTTATTGCGCTATCTGTAATAGCACCCGAGATATCACCAGATATATATTGGATTTTTCACTGACCCTGAGTGTCCGGCCCCATGAGACGGTCGTTTTCTCGGCCCCTGGTGGTTCGAGGTCGTTCCCGCTGCACAGATTCATGCGCCAGGGCCTCCTGCAGATAATTCACTTTGGTTTATTGCGCTATCTCTATTAGCACCCGAGATATCACCAGATATATATTGGATTTTTCCTCGACCCTGAGTGTCCGGCCCCATGTGACGGTGGTTTTCTCGGCCCCTTGTGGTCAGAGGTCGCTCCCGCTGCACAGATTCATGCGCCAGGGCCTCCTACAGACAATGCACTTTGGTTTGTTACGCTATCTCTAATAGCACCCGAGATATCAGCAGATACATATTGGATTTTCCCCAGACCCTGAGTGCCCGTCCCCATGAGACGGCGATTTTCTCGGCCCCTGGTGGTCCGAGGTCGTTCCCGCTGCACAGATGCATGCGCCAGGGCCTCCTGCAGATAATTCACTTTGATTTATCGCGCTATCTCTAATAGCACCCGAGATATCACCAGATATATATTGGATTTTTCCTCGACCCTGAGTGTCCGGCCCCATGTGTCGGTGGTTTTCTCGGCCCCTGGTGATCCGAGGTCGTTCCCGCTGAACAGATTCATTCGCAAGGGCCTCCTGCAGACAATGCACTTTGATTTATTGCGCTATCTGTAATAGCACCCGAGATATCACCAGATATATATTGGATTTTCCCCTGACCCAGAGTGTCCGGCCCCATGAGACTGTGGTTTTCTCGGCCCCTGGCGGTCCGAGGTCGTTGCCGCTGCACAGGTTCATGCGCCAGGGCCTCCTACAGACAATGCACTTTGATTTATTGCGCTATCTGTAATAGCACCCGAGATATCACCAGATATATATTGGATATTACCCTCACCCTGAGTGTCCAGCCCCATGAGACGGTGGTTTTCTCGGCCCCTGGTCGTCCGAGGTCGTTCCCGCTGCATAGATTCATGCGCCGGGGCCTCCTACAGACTATGCACTTTGATTTATTGCGCTATCTGTAATAGCACCCGAGATATCACCAGATATATATTGGATTTTACCCTGACCATGAGTGTCCGGCCCCATGAGACTGTGGTTTTTTCGGCCCCTGGTGGTCCGAGGTCGTTCCCGCTGCACAGATTCATGCGCCAGGGCCTCCTGCAGATAATTCACTTTGGTTTATTGCGCTATCTCTATTAGCACCCGAGATATCACCAGATATATATTGGATTTTTCCTCGACCCTGAGTGTCCGGCCCCATGAGACGGTGGTTTTCTCGGCCCCTTGTGGTCAGAGGTCGCTCCCGCTGCACAGATTCATGCGCCAGGGCCTCCTACAGACAATGCAGTTTGGTTTATTGCGCTATCTCTAATAGCACCCGAGATATCACCAGATATATAGTGGATTTTCGCCAGACCCTGAGTGTCCGTCCCCATGAGACGGTGGTTTTCTCGGCCCCTGGTGGTCCGAGGTCGTTCCCGCTGCACAGATTCATGCGCCAGGGCCTCCTACAGACAGTGCACTTTGATTTATTGTACTATCTGTAATAGCACCCGAGATATCACCAGATATATATTGGATTTTTCCCTAACCCTGAGTGTCCAGCCCCATGAGTCTGTGGCTTTCTCGGCCCCTGGTTGTCCGAGGTCGTTCCCGCTGCACAGATGCATGCGCCAGGGCCTACTGCAGATAATTCACTTTGGTTTATTGCGCTATCTATAATGGCACCAGAAATATCACCAGATATATGCTGGATTTTCACATGACCTTGGGTGACGGATTCCGAATATCTGTAATTTTCTCGGCCCCTGGTGGTTCGAGGTCGTTCCTGCTGCACAGACTCATTCGCCAGTGCCTCCTACAGACAATGCACTTTGATTTATCGCGCTATCTGTAATAGCACCCGAGATATCACCAGATATATATTGGATTTTTCCTCGACCCTGAGTGTCCGGCCCCATGAGACGGTGGTTTTCTCGGCCTCTTGTGGTCAGAGGTCGTTCCCGCTGCACAGATTCATGCGCCAGGGCCTCCTACAGACAATGCACTTTGGTTTGTTACGCTATCTCTAATAGCACCCGAGATATCAGCAGATACATATTGGATTTTCCCCAGACCCTGAGTGCCCGTCCCCATGAGACGGTGATTTTCTCGGCCCCTGGTGGTCCGAGGTCGTTCCCGCTGCACAGATGCATGCGCCAGGGCCTCCTGCAGATAATTCACTTTGATTTATCGCGCTATCTCTAATAGCACCCGAGATATCACCAGATATATATTGGCTTTTTCCTCGACCCTGAGTGTCCGGCCCCATGTGTCGGTGGTTTTCTCGGCCCCTGGTGATCCGAGGTCGTTCCCGCTGAACAGATTCATTCGCAAGGGCCTCCTGCAGACAATGCACTTTGATTTATTGCGCTATCTGTAATAGCACCCGAGATATCACCAGATATATATTGGATTTTCCCCTGACCCAGAGTGTCCGGCCCCATGAGACTGTGGTTTTCTCGGCCCCTGGTGGACCGAGGTCGTTCCCGCTGCACAGATTCATGCGCCAGGGCCTCCACCAGACAATGAACTTTGATTTATTGCGCTATCTGTAATAGCTCCCGACATATCACCAGATATATAATGGATTTTCCCCAGACCCTGAGTGTCCGGCCCCATGAGACTTTAGTTTTCTCGGCCCCTGGTGGTCCGAGGTCGTTCCCGCTGCACAGATGCATGCGCCAGGGCCTCTTGCAGATAATACACATTGGTTTATTGCGCTGTATCTAATAGCACCCGAGATATCAGCTGATATGTATATAGGATTTTCCCCTGACCCTGAGTGTCCGGCCCCACTAGACTGTGGTTTTCTCGGCCCCTGGTGGTCCGAGGTCGTTCCCGCTGCCCAGATTCATGCGCCAGGGCCTCCTGCAGATAATTCAATTTGGTTTATTGCGCTGTATCTAATAGCACCCGAGATATCACCAGATATATATTGGATTTTCCCCTGACCCTGAGTGTCCGGCTCCATGAGACTGTGGTTTTCTCGGCCCCTGGTGGTCCGAGGTCGTTCCCGCTGCACAGATTCATGCGACAGGGCCTCCTGCAGATAATTCACTTTGGTTTATTGCGCTATCTGTAATAGCACCCGAGATATCACCAGATATATATTGGATTTTCCCCTGACCCTGAGTGTCCGGCTCCATGAGACTGTGGTTTTCTCGGCCCCTGGTGGTCCGAGGTCGTTCCCGCTGCACAGATTCATGCGCCAGGGCCTCCTGCAGATAATTCACTTTGATTTATTGCGCTATCTGTAATAGCACCCGAGATATCACCAGATATATATTGGATTTTCCCCTGACCCTGAGTGTCCGCCTCCATGAGACTGTGGTTTTCTCGGCCCCTGGTGGCCCGAGGTCGTTCCCGCTGCACAGATTCATGCGCCAGGGCCTCCTACAGACATTGCACTTTGATTTATTGCGCTATCTGTAATAGCACGCGAGATATCACCAGATATATATTGGATTTTTCACTGACCCTGAGCGTCCGGCCCCATGAGACGGTCGTTTTCTCGGCCCGTGGTGGTCCGAGGTCGTTCCCGCTGCACAGATTCATGCGCCAGGGTCTCCTACAGACAATGCACATTGATTTATTGCGCTATCTGTAATAGCACCCGAGATATCACCAGATATATATTGGATTTTACCCTGACCATGAGTGTCCGGCCCCATGAGACTGTGGTTTTTTCGGCCCCTGGTGGTCCGAGGTCGTTCCCGCTGCACAGATTCATGCGCCGGGGCCTCCTACAGACTATGCACTTTGATTTATTGCGCTATCTGTAATAGCACCCGAGATATCACCAGATATATATTGGATTTTACCCTGACCATGAGTGTCCGGCCCCATGAGACTGTGGTTTTTTCGGCCCCTGGTGGTCCGAGGTCGTTCCCGCTGCACAGATTCATGCGCCAGGGCCTCCTGCAGATAATTCAGTTTGGTTTATTGCGCTATCTCTAATAGCACCCGAGATATCACCAGATATATACTGGATTTTCCCCTGACCCTGAGTGTCCGGCCCCATGAGACTGTGGTTCTCTCGGCCCCTTGTGGTCAGAGGTCGCTCCCGCTGCACAGATTCATGCGCCAGGGCCTCCTACAGACAATGCACTTTGATTTATTGCGCTATCTGTAATAGCACCCGAGATATCACCAGATATATATTGGATTTTTCACTGACCCTGAGTGTCCGGCCCCATGAGACGGTCGTTTTCTCGGCCCCTGGTTTTCCGAGGTCGTTCCCGCTGCACAGATTCATGCGCCAGGGCCTCCTGCAGATAATTCACTTTGGTTTATTGCGCTATCTCTATTAGCACCCGAGATATCACCAGATATATATTGGATTTTTCCTCGACCCTGAGTGTCCGGCCCCATGAGACGGTGGTTTTCTCGGCCCCTTGTGGTCAGAGGTCGCTCCCGCTGCACAGATTCATGCGCCAGGGCCTCCTACAGACAATGCAGTTTGGTTTATTGCGCTATCTCTAATAGCACCCGAGATATCACCAGATATATAGTGGATTTTCGCCAGACCCTGAGTGTCCGTCCCCATGAGACGGTGGTTTTCTCGGCCCCTGGTGGTCCGAGGTCGTTCCCGCTGCACAGATTCATGCGCCAGGGCCTCCTACAGACAGTGCACTTTGATTTATTGTACTATCTGTAATAGCACCCGAGATATCACCAGATATATATTAGATTTTTCCCTAACCCTGAGTGTCCAGCCCCATGAGTCTGTGGCTTTCTCGGCCCCTGGTTGTCCGAGGTCGTTCCCGCTGCACAGATGCATGCGCCAGGGCCTACTGCAGATAATTCACTTTGGTTTATTGCGCTATCTATAATGGCACCCGAAATATCACCAGATATATGCTGGATTTTCACATGACCTTGGGTGACGGATTCCGAATATCTGTAATTTTCTCGGCCCCTGGTGGTTCGAGGTCGTTCCTGCTGCACAGACTCATTCGCCAGTGCCTCCTACAGACAATGCACTTTGATTTATCGCGCTATCTGTAATAGCACCCGAGATATCACCAGATATATATTGGATTTTTCCTCGACCCTGAGTGTCCGGCCCCATGAGACGGTGGTTTTCTCGGCCTCTTGTGGTCAGAGGTCGTTCCCGCTGCACAGATTCATGCGCCAGGGCCTCCTACAGACAATGCACTTTGGTTTGTTACGCTATCTCTAATAGCACCCGAGATATCAGCAGATACATATTGGATTTTCCCCAGACCCTGAGTGCCCGTCCCCATGAGACGGTGATTTTCTCGGCCCCTGGTGGTCCGAGGTCGTTCCCGCTGCACAGATGCATGCGCCAGGGCCTCCTGCAGATAATTCACTTTGATTTATCGCGCTATCTCTAATAGCACCCGAGATATCACCAGATATATATTGGCTTTTTCCTCGACCCTGAGTGTCCGGCCCCATGTGTCGGTGGTTTTCTCGGCCCCTGGTGATCCGAGGTCGTTCCCGCTGAACAGATTCATTCGCAAGGGCCTCCTGCAGACAATGCACTTTGATTTATTGCGCTATCTGTAATAGCACCCGAGATATCAGCAGATACATATTGGATTTTCCCCAGACCCTGAGTGCCCGTCCCCATGAGACGGTGATTTTCTCGGCCCCTGGTGGTCCGAGGTCGTTCCCGCTGCACAGATGCATGCGCCAGGGCCTCCTGCAGATAATTCACTTTGATTTATCGCGCTATCTCTAATAGCACCCGAGATATCACCAGATATATATTGGCTTTTTCCTCGACCCTGAGTGTCCGGCCCCATGTGTCGGTGGTTTTCTCGGCCCCTGGTGATCCGAGGTCGTTCCCGCTGAACAGATTCATTCGCAAGGGCCTCCTGCAGACAATGCACTTTGATTTATTGCGCTATCTGTAATAGCACCCGAGATATCACCAGATATATATTGGATTTTCCCCTGACCCAGAGTGTCCGGCCCCATGAGACTGTGGTTTTCTCGGCCCCTGGTGGTCCGAGGTCGTTGCCGCTGCACAGGTTCATGCGCCAGGGCCTCCTACAGACAATGCACTTTGATTTATTGCGCTATCTGTAATAGCACCCGAGATATCACCAGATATATATTGCATATTACCCTCACCCTGAGTGTCCAGCCCCATGAGACGGTGGTTTTCTCGGCCCCTGGTGGACCGAGGTCGTTCCCGCTGCACAGATTCATGCGCCAGGGCCTCCTCCAGACAATGAACTTTGATTTATTGCGCTATCTGTAATAGCTCCCGACATATCACCAGATATATAATGGATTTTCCCCAGACCCTGAGTGTCCGGCCCCATGAGACTTTAGTTTTCTCGGCCCCTGGTGGTCCGAGGTCGTTCCCGCTGCACAGATGCATGCGCCAGGGCCTCTTGCAGATAATACACATTGGTTTATTGCGCTGTATCTAATAGCACCCGAGATATCACCTGATATATATATTGGATTTTCCCCTGACCCTGAGTGTCCGGCCCCACTAGACTGTGGTTTTCTCGGCCCCTGGTGGTCCGAGGTCGTTCCCGCTGCCCAGATTCATGCGCCAGGGCCTCCTGCAGATAATTCAATTTGGTTTATTGCGCTGTATCTAATAGCACCCGAGATATCACCAGATATATATTGGATTTTCCCCTGACCCTGAGTGACCGGCCCCATGTGACTGTGGTTTTCTCGGCCCCTGGTGATCCGAGGTCGTTCCCGCTGCACAGATTCATGCGCCAGGGCCTCCTGCAGATAATTCACTTTGATTTATTGCGCTATCTGTAATAGCACCCGAAATATCACCAGATATATATTGGATTTTCCCCTGACCCTGAGTGTCCGGCTCCATGAGACTGTGGTTTTCTCGGCCCCTGGTGGTCCGAGGTCGTTCCCGCTGCACAGATTCATGCGCCAGGGCCTCCTGCAGATAATTCACTTTGGTTTATTGCGCTATCTGTAATAGCACCCGAGATATCACCAGATATATATTGGATTTTCCCCTGACCCTGAGTGTCCGGCTCCATGAGACTGTGGTTTTCTCGGCCCCTGGTGGTCCGAGGTCGTTCCCGCTGCACAGATTCATGCGCCAGGGCCTCCTGCAGATAATTCACTTTGATTTATTGCGCTATCTGTAATAGCACCCGAGATATCACCAGATATATATTGGATTTTCCCCTGACCCTGAGTGTCCGGCGCCATGAGACGGTGGTTTTCTCGGCCCCTGGTGGTCCGAGGTCGTTCCCTCTGCACAGATTCATGCGCCAGGGCCTCCTACAGACAATGCACTTTGATTTATTGTGCTATCTGTAATATAACCCGAGATATCACCAGATATATATTGGATTTTTCCCTGACCCTGAGTGTCCGGCCCCATGAGACGGTTGTTGTCTCGGCCCCTGGTGGTCCGAAATCGTTCCCTCTGCACAGATTCATGCGCCAGGGCCTCCTACAGACAATGCACTTTGATTTATTGTGCTATCTGTAATATAACCCGAGATATCACCAGATATATATTGGATTTTTCCCTGACCCTGAGTGTCCGGCCCCATGAGACTGTGGTTTCCTCGGCCCCTGGTGGTCCGAGGTCGTTCCCGCTGCACAGATTCATGCGCCAGGGCCTCCTACAGACAATGCACTTTGATTTATTTCGCTATCTGTAATAGGACCCGAGATATCACCAGATATATATTGGATTTTCCCCAGACCCTGAGTGTCCGGCCGCATGAGACTGTAGTTTTCTCGGCCCCTGGTGGTCCGAGGTCGTTCCCGCTGCACAGAGTCATGCGCCAGGGCCTCCTACAGACAATGCACTTTGATTTATTGCGCTATCTGTAATAGCACCCGACATATCACCAGATATATATAGCATTTTTCCCTGACCCAGAGTGTCCGGCCCCATGAGACGGTGGTTTTCTCGGCCCCTGGTGGTCCGAGGTTGTTCCCGCTGCAGAGATTCATGCGCCAGGGCCTGCTGCAGATAATTCACTTTGGTTTATTGCCCTATCTCTAATAGCACCCGAGATATCACCAGATATATATTGGATTTTCCCCTGACCCTGAGTGTCCGGCCCCATGAGACTGTGGTTTTCTCGGCCCCTTGTGGTCCGAGGTCGTTCCCGCTGCCCAGATTCATGCGCCAGGGCCTCGTCCAGACAATCCACTTTGATTTATTGTGCTATCTGTAATAGCACCCGACATATCACCAGATATATATTGCATTTTTCCCTGACCCTGAGTGTCCGGCCCCATGAGACGGTGGTTTTCTCGGCCCCTGGTGGTCCGAGGTCGTTCCCGCTGCACAGATGCATGGGCCAGGGCCTCCTGCAGATAATTCACTTTGATTTATTGTGCTATCTGTAATATAACCCGAGATATCACCAGATATATATTGGATTTTTCCCTGACCCTGAGTGTCCGGCCCCATGAGACGGTAGTTGTCTCGGCCCCTGGTGGTCCGAGGTCGTTCCCGCTGCACAGATTCTTGCGCCAGGGCCTCCTGCAGATAATTCACCTTGGTTTATTACGCTATCGCTAATAGCACCCAAGATATCACCAGATATATATTGGATTTTTCCCTGACCCTGAGTGTCCGGCCCCATGGGACTGTGGTTTCCTCGGCCCCTGGTGGTCCGAGGTCGTTCCCGCTGCACAGATTCATGCGCCAGGGCCTCCTACAGACAATGCACTTTGATTTATTTCGCTATCTGTAATAGGACCCGAGATATCACCAGATATATATTGGATTTTCCCCAGACCCTGAGTGCGCGGCCCCTTGAGACGGTGGTTTTCTCGGCCTCTTGTGGTCAGAGGTCGTTCCCGCTGCACAGATTCATGCGCCAGGGCCTCCTACAGACAATGCACTTTGATTTATTGCGCTATCTGTAATAGCACCCGAGATATCACCAGATATATATTGGATTTTACCCTGACCATGAGTGTCCGGCCCCATGAGACTGTGGTTTTTTCGGCCCCTGATGGTCCGAGGTCGTTCCCGCTGCACAGATTCATGCGCCAGGGCCTCCTACAGACAATGCACTTTGATTTATTGCGCTATCTGTAATAGCACCCGAGATATCACCAGATATATATTGGATTTTCCCCTGACCCTGAGTGTCCGGCCCCATGAGACTGTGGTTGTCTCGGCCCCTGGAGGTCCGAGGACGTTCCCGCTGCACAGATTCATGCGCCAGCGCCTCCTGCAGATAATTCACTTTGGTTTATTGCGCTATCTCTAATAGCACCCGAGATATCACCAGATATATACTGGATTTTTCACTGACCCTGAGTGTCCGGCCCCATGAGACGGCAGTTTTATCGGCCCCTGGTGGTCCGAGGTCGTTCCCGCTGCACAGGTTCATGCGTCAGGGCCTCCTGCAGACAATGCACTTTGATTTATCGAGCTATCTCTAATGGCACCCGATATATCACCAGATATATAATGGATTTTTCCCTGACCCTGAGTGTCCGGCCCCATGAGACGGTGGTTTTCTCGGCCCCTTGTGGTCAGAGGTCGCTCCCGCTGCTCAGATTCATGCGCCAGGGCCTCCTACAGACAATGCAGTTTGGTTTATTGCGCTATCTCTAATAGCACCCGAGATATCACCAGATATATAGTGGATTTTCGCCAGACCCTGAGTGTCCGTCCCCATGAGACGGTGGTTTTCTCGGCCCCTGGTGGTCCGAGGTCGTTCCCGCTGCACAGATTCATGCGCCAGGGCCTCCTACAGACAATGCACTTTGATTTATTGCGCTATCTGTAATAGCACCCGAGATATCACCAGATATATATTGGATTTTTCCCTAACCCTGAGTGTCCAGCCCCATGAGTCTGTGGCTTTCTCGGCCCCTGGTTGTCCGAGGTCGTTCCCGCTGCACAGATGCATGCGCCAGGGCCTACTGCAGATAATTCACTTTGGTTTATTGCGCTATCTATAATAGCACCCGAAATATCACCAGATATATGCTGGATTTTCACATGACCTTGGGTGACGGATTCCGAATATCTGTAATTTTCTCGGCCCCTGGTGGTTCGAGGTCGTTCCTGCTGCACAGACTCATTCGCCAGTGCCTCCTACAGACAATGCACTTTGATTTATCGCGCTATCTGTAATAGCACCCGAGATATCACCAGATATATATTGGATTTTTCCTCGACCCTGAGTGTCCGGCCCCATGAGACGGTGGTTTTCTCGGCCTCTTGTGGTCAGAGGTCGTTCCCGCTGCACAGATTCATGCGCCAGGGCCTCCTACAGACAATGCACTTTGGTTTGTTACGCTATCTCTAATAGCACCCGAGATATCAGCAGATACATATTGGATTTTCCCCAGACCCTGAGTGCCCGTCCCCATGAGACGGTGATTTTCTCGGCCCCTGGTGGTCCGAGGTCGTTCCCGCTGCACAGATGCATGCGCCAGGGCCTCCTGCAGATAATTCACTTTGATTTATCGCGCTATCTCTAATAGCACCCGAGATATCACCAGATATATATTGGATTTTTCCTCGACCCTGAGTGTCCGGCCCCATGTGTCGGTGGTTTTCTCGGCCCCTGGTGATCCGAGGTCGTTCCCGCTGAACAGATTCATTCGCAAGGGCCTCCTGCAGACAATGCACTTTGATTTATTGCGCTATCTGTAATAGCACCCGAGATATCACCAGATATATATTGGATTTTCCCCTGACCCAGAGTGTCCGGCCCCATGAGACTGTGGTTTTCTCGGCCCCTGGTGGTCCGAGGTCGTTGCCGCTGCACAGGTTCATGCGCCAGGGCCTCCTACAGACAATGCACTTTGATTTATTGCGCTATCTGTAATAGCACCCGAGATATCACCAGATATATATTGGATATTACCCTCACCCTGAGTGTCCAGCCCCATGAGACGGTGGTTTTCTCGGCCCCTGGTGGACCGAGGTCGTTCCCGCTGCACAGATTCATGCGCCAGGGCCTCCTCCAGACAATGAACTTTGATTTATTGCGCTATCTGTAGTAGCTCCCGACATATCACCAGATATATAATGGATTTTCCCCAGACCCTGAGTGTCCGGCCCCATGAGACTTTAGTTTTCTCGGCCCCTGGTGTTCCGAGGTCGTTCCCGCTGCACAGATGCATGCGCCAGGGCCTCTTGCAGACAATACACTTTGGTTTATTGCGCTGTATCTAATAGCACCCGAGATATCACCTGATATATATATTGGATTTTCCCCTGACCCTGAGTGTCCGGCCCCACTAGACTGTGGTTTTCTCGGCCTCTGGTGGTCCGAGGTCGTTCCCGCTGCCCAGATTCATGCGCCAGGGCCTCCTGCAGATAATTCACTTTGGTTTATTGCGCTATCTCTAATAGCACCCGAGATATCACCTGATATATAGTGGATTTTCGCCAGACCCTGAGTGTCCGTCCCCATGAGACGGTGGTTTTCTCGGCCCCTGGTGGTCCGAGGTCGTTCCCGCTGCACAGATGCATGCGCCAGGGCCTACTGCAGATAATTCACTTTGGTTTATTGCGCTATCTATAATAGCACCCGAAATATCACCAGATATATGCTGGATTTTCACATGACCTTGGGTGACGGATTCCGAATATCTGTAATTTTCTCGGCCCCTGGTGGTTCGAGGTCGTTCCTGCTGCACAGACTCATTCGCCAGTGCCTCCTACAGACAATGCACTTTGATTTATCGCGCTATCTGTAATAGCACCCGAGATATCACCAGATATATATTGGATTTTACCCTGACCATGAGTGTCCGGCCCCATGTGACTGTGGTTTTTTCGGACCCCGATGGTCCGAGGTCGTTCCCGCTGCACAGATTCATGCGCCAGGGCCTCCTACAGACATTGCACTTTGATTTATTGCGCTATCTCTAATAGCACCCGAGATATCACCAGATATATACTGGATTTTCCCCTGACCCTGAGTGTCCGGCCCCATGAGACTGTGGTTTTCTCGGCCGCTGGTGGTCCGAGGTCGTTCCCGCTGCACAGATTCATGCGCCAGGGCCTCCTACAGACAATGCACTTTGATTTATTGCGCTATCTGTAATAGCACCCGAGATATCACCAGATATATATTGGATTTTACCCTGACCCTGAGTGTCCGGCCCCATGAGACTGTGGTTTTTTCGGCCCCTGGTGTTCCGAGGTCGTTCCCGCTGCACAGATTCATGCGCCAGGGCCTCCTGCAGACAATGCACTTTGATTTATTGCGCTATCTATAATAGCACCCGAGATATCACCAGATATATATTGGATTTTCCCCTGACCCTGAGTGTCCGGCCCCATGAGACTGTGGTTTTCTCGGCCCCTGGTGGTCCGAGGTCGTTCCCGCTGCACAGATTCATGCGCCAGGGCCTCCTACAGACAATGCACTTTGATTTATTGCGCTATCTGTAATACCACCCGTGATATCACCAGATATATATTGGATATTCCCCTGACCCTGAGTGTCCGGGCCCATGAGACGGTGGTTGTCTCGGCCCCTGGTGGTCCGAGGTCGTTCTCGCTGCACAGATTCATGCGCCAGGGCCTCCTACAGACAATGCACTTTGATTTATGGCGCTATCTGTAATAGCACCCGAGATATCACCAGATCTATATTGGATTTTCCCCTGACCCTGAGTATCCGGCCCCATGAGACTGTGGTTTTTTCGGCCCCTGGTGGTCCGCGGTCGTTCCCGCTGCATAGATTCATGCGCCAGGGCCTCCTGCAGATAATTCACTTTGGTTTATTGCGCTATCTCTAATAGCACCCGAGATATCTCCAGATATATACTGGATTTTCCCCTGTCACTGAGTGTCCGGCCCCATGAGACTGTGGTTTTCTCGGACCCTGGTTGTCCGAGGTCGTTCCCGCTGCACAGATTCATGCGCCAGGGCCTCCTACAGACAATGCACTTTGATTTATTGCGCTATCTGTAATAGCACCCGAGATATCACCAGATCTATATTGGATTTTCCCCTGACCCTGAGTGTCCGGCCCCATGAGACGGTCGTTTTCTCGGCCCCTGGTGGTCCGAGGTCGTTCCCACTGCACAGATTCATGCGCCAGGGCCTCCTACAGACAATGCACTTTGATTTATTGCGCTATCTGTAATAGCACCCGAGATATCACCAGATATATATTGGACTTTCCCCTGACCCTGAGTGTCCGGCCGCATGAGACTGTGGTTTTCTCGGCCCCTGGTGGTCCGAGGTCCTTGCCGCTGCACAGATTCATGCGCCAGGGCCTCCTACAGACAATGCACTTTGATTTATTGCGCTATCTGTAATAGCACCCGAGATATCACCAGATATATATTGGATTTTTCACTGACCCTGAGTGTGCGGCCCCATGAGACGGTGTTTTTCTCGGACCCTGGTGGTCCGAGGTCGTTCCCGCTGCACAAATCCATGCGCCAGGGCCTCCTGCAGATAATACACTTTGATTTATTGCGCTTTCTGTAATAGCACCCGAGATATCACCGGATATATATTGGATTTTTCCCAGACCCTGAGTGTCCGGCCCCATGAGACGGTGGTTGTCTCGGCCCCTGGGGGTCCGAGGTCGTTCCCGCTGCACAGATTCATGCACTAGGGCCTCCTACAGACAATGCACTTTGATTTATTGCGCTATCTGTAATAGCACCCGAGATATCACCAGATATATATTGGATTTTTAACTGACCCTGAGCGTCCGGCCCCATGAGACGGTCGTTTTCTCGGCCCCTAGTGGTCCGAGGTCGTTCCCGCTGCAGAGGTTCATGCGCCAGGGTCTCCTACAGACAATGCACTTTGATTTATTGCGCTATGTGTAATAGCACCCGAGATATCACCAGATATATATTGGATTTTCCCCTGACCCTGAGTGTCCGGCCCCACTAGACTGTGGTTTTCTCGGCCCCTGGTGGTCCGAGGTCGTTCCCGCTGCCCAGATTCATGCGCCAGGGCCTCCTGCAGATAATTCAATTTGGTTTATTGCGCTGTATCTAATAGCACCCGAGATATCACCAGATATATATTGGATTTTCCCCTGACCCTGAGTGACCGGCCCCATGTGACTGTGGTTTTCTCGGCCCCTGGTGATCCGAGGTCGTTCCCGCTGCACAGATTCATGCGCCAGGGCCTCCTGCAGATAATTCACTTTGATTTATTGCGCTATCTGTAATAGCACCCGAGATATCACCAGATATATATTGGATTTTCCCCTGACCCTGAGTGTCCGGCTCCATGAGACTGTGGTTTTCTCGGCCCCTGGTGGTCCGAGGTCGTTCCCGCTGCACAGATTCATGCGCCAGGGCCTCCTGCAGATAATTCACTTTGGTTTATTGCGCTATCTGTAATAGCACCCGAGATATCACCAGATATATATTGGATTTTCCCCTGACCCTGAGTGTCCGGCTCCATGAGACTGTGGTTTTCTCGGCCCCTGGTGGTCCGAGGTCGTTCCCGCTGCACAGATTCATGCGCCAGGGCCTCCTGCAGATAATTCACTTTGATTTATTGCGCTATCTGTAATAGCACCCGAGATATCACCAGATATATATTGGATTTTCCCCTGACCCTGAGTGTCCGGCGCCATGAGACGGTGGTTTTCTCGGCCCCTGGTGGTCCGAGGTCGTTCCCTCTGCACAGATTCATGCGCCAGGGCCTCCTACAGACAATGCACTTTGATTTATTGTGCTATCTGTAATATAACCCGAGATATCACCAGATATATATTGGATTTTTCCCTGACCCTGAGTGTCCGGCCCCATGAGACGGTTGTTGTCTCGGCCCCTGGTGGTCCGAAATCGTTCCCTCTGCACAGATTCATGCGCCAGGGCCTCCTACAGACAATGCACTTTGATTTATTGTGCTATCTGTAATATAACCCGAGATATCACCAGATATATATTGGATTTTTCCCTGACCCTGAGTGTCCGGCCCCATGAGACTGTGGTTTCCTCGGCCCCTGGTGGTCCGAGGTCGTTCCCGCTGTACAGATTCATGCGCCAGGGCCTCCTACAGACAATGCACTTTGATTTATTTCGCTATCTGTAATAGGACCCGAGATATCACCAGATATATATTGGATTTTCCCCAGACCCTGAGTGTCCGGCCGCATGAGACTGTAGTTTTCTCGGCCCCTGGTGGTCCGAGGTCGTTCCCGCTGCACAGAGTCATGCGCCAGGGCCTCCTACAGACAATGCACTTTGATTTATTGCGCTATCTGTAATAGCACCCGACATATCACCAGATATATATAGCATTTTTCCCTGACCCAGAGTGTCCGGCCCCATGAGACGGTGGTTTTCTCGGCCCCTGGTGGTCCGAGGTTGTTCCCGCTGCAGAGATTCATGCGCCAGGGCCTGCTGCAGATAATTCACTTTGGTTTATTGCCCTATCTCTAATAGCACCCGAGATATCACCAGATATATATTGGATTTTCCCCTGACCCTGAGTGTCCGGCCCCATGAGACTGTGGTTTTCTCGGCCCCTTGTGGTCCGAGGTCGTTCCCGCTGCCCAGATTCATGCGCCAGGGCCTCGTCCAGACAATCCACTTTGATTTATTGTGCTATCTGTAATAGCACCCGACATATCACCAGATATATATTGCATTTTTCCCTGACCCTGAGTGTCCGGCCCCATGAGACGGTGGTTTTCTCGGCCCCTGGTGGTCCGAGGTCGTTCCCGCTGCACAGATGCATGGGCCAGGGCCTCCTGCAGATAATTCACTTTGATTTATTGTGCTATCTGTAATATAACCCGAGATATCACCAGATATATATTGGATTTTTCCCTGACCCTGAGTGTCCGGCCCCATGAGACGGTAGTTGTCTCGGCCCCTGGTGGTCCGAGGTCGTTCCCGCTGCACAGATTCTTGCGCCAGGGCCTCCTGCAGATAATTCACCTTGGTTTATTACGCTATCGCTAATAGCACCCAAGATATCACCAGATATATATTGGATTTTTCCCTGACCCTGAGTGTCCGGCCCCATGAGACTGTGGTTTCCTCGGCCCCTGGTGGTCCGAGGTCGTTCCCGCTGCACAGATTCATGCGCCAGGGCCTCCTACAGACAATGCACTTTGATTTATTTCGCTATCTGTAATAGGACCCGAGATATCACCAGATATATATTGGATTTTCCCCAGACCCTGAGTGCCCGGCCCCTTGAGACGGTGGTTTTCTCGGCCTCTTGTGGTCAGAGGTCGTTCCCGCTGCACAGATTCATGCGCCAGGGCCTCCTACAGACAATGCACTTTGATTTATTGCGCTATCTGTAATAGCACCCGAGATATCACCAGATATATATTGGATTTTACCCTGACCATGAGTGTCCGGCCCCATGAGACTGTGGTTTTTTCGGCCCCTGATGGTCCGAGGTCGTTCCCGCTGCACAGATTCATGCGCCAGGGCCTCCTACAGACAATGCACTTTGATTTATTGCGCTATCTGTAATAGCACCCGAGATATCACCAGATATATATTGGATTTTCCCCTGACCCTGAGTGTCCGGCCCCATGAGACTGTGGTTGTCTCGGCCCCTGGAGGTCCGAGGACGTTCCCGCTGCACAGATTCATGCGCCAGCGCCTCCTGCAGATAATTCACTTTGGTTTATTGCGCTATCTCTAATAGCACCCGAGATATCACCAGATATATACTGGATTTTTCACTGACCCTGAGTGTCCGGCCCCACGAGACGGTAGTTTTATCGGCCCCTGGTGGTCCGAGGTCGTTCCCGCTGCACAGGTTCATGCGTCAGGGCCTCCTGCAGACAATGCACTTTGATTTATCGAGCTATCTCTAATGGCACCCGATATATCACCAGATATATAATGGATTTTTCCCTGACCCTGAGTGTCCGGCCCCATGAGACGGTGGTTTTCTCGGCCCCTTGTGGTCAGAGGTCGCTCCCGCTGCTCAGATTCATGCGCCAGGGCCTCCTACAGACAATGCAGTTTGGTTTATTGCGCTATCTCTAATAGCACCCGAGATATCACCAGATATATAGTGGATTTTCGCCAGACCCTGAGTGTCCGTCCCCATGAGACGGTGGTTTTCTCGGCCCCTGGTGGTCCGAGGTCGTTCCCGCTGCACAGATTCATGCGCCAGGGCCTCCTACAGACAATGCACTTTGATTTATTGCGCTATCTGTAATAGCACCCGAGATATCACCAGATATATATTGGATTTTTCCCTAACCCTGAGTGTCCAGCCCCATGAGTCTGTGGCTTTCTCGGCCCCTGGTTGTCCGAGGTCGTTCCCGCTGCACAGATGCATGCGCCAGGGCCTACTGCAGATAATTCACTTTGGTTTATTGCGCTATCTATAATAGCACCCGAAATATCACCAGATATATGCTGGATTTTCACATGACCTTGGGTGACGGATTCCGAATATCTGTAATTTTCTCGGCCCCTGGTGGTTCGAGGTCGTTCCTGCTGCACAGACTCATTCGCCAGTGCCTCCTACAGACAATGCACTTTGATTTATCGCGCTATCTGTAATAGCACCCGAGATATCACCAGATATATATTGGATTTTTCCTCGACCCTGAGTGTCCGGCCCCATGAGACGGTGGTTTTCTCGGCCTCTTGTGGTCAGAGGTCGTTCCCGCTGCACAGATTCATGCGCCAGGGCCTCCTACAGACAATGCACTTTGGTTTGTTACGCTATCTCTAATAGCACCCGAGATATCAGCAGATACATATTGGATTTTCCCCAGACCCTGAGTGCCCGTCCCCATGAGACGGTGATTTTCTCGGCCCCTGGTGGTCCGAGGTCGTTCCCGCTGCACAGATGCATGCGCCAGGGCCTCCTGCAGATAATTCACTTTGATTTATCGCGCTATCTCTAATAGCACCCGAGATATCACCAGATATATATTGGATTTTTCCTCGACCCTGAGTGTCCGGCCCCATGTGTCGGTGGTTTTCTCGGCCCCTGGTGATCCGAGGTCGTTCCCGCTGAACAGATTCATTCGCAAGGGCCTCCTGCAGACAATGCACTTTGATTTATTGCGCTATCTGTAATAGCACCCGAGATATCACCAGATATATATTGGATTTTCCCCTGACCCAGAGTGTCCGGCCCCATGAGACTGTGGTTTTCTCGGCCCCTGGTGGTCCGAGGTCGTTGCCGCTGCACAGGTTCATGCGCCAGGGCCTCCTACAGACAATGCACTTTGATTTATTGCGCTATCTGTAATAGCACCCGAGATATCACCAGATATATATTGGATATTACCCTCACCCTGAGTGTCCAGCCCCATGAGACGGTGGTTTTCTCGGCCCCTGGTGGACCGAGGTCGTTCCCGCTGCACAGATTCATGCGCCAGGGCCTCCTCCAGACAATGAACTTTGATTTATTGCGCTATCTGTAATAGCTCCCGACATATCACCAGATATATAATGGATTTTCCCCAGACCCTGAGTGTCCGGCCCCATGAGACTTTAGTTTTCTCGGCCCCTGGTGTTCCGAGGTCGTTCCCGCTGCACAGATGCATGCGCCAGGGCCTCTTGCAGACAATACACTTTGGTTTATTGCGCTGTATCTAATAGCACCCGAGATATCACCTGATATATATATTGGATTTTCCCCTGACCCTGAGTGTCCGGCCCCACTAGACTGTGGTTTTCTCGGCCTCTGGTGGTCCGAGGTCGTTCCCGCTGCCCAGATTCATGCGCCAGGGCCTCCTGCAGATAATTCACTTTGGTTTATTGCGCTATCTCTAATAGCACCCGAGATATCACCTGATATATAGTGGATTTTCGCCAGACCCTGAGTGTCCGTCCCCATGAGACGGTGGTTTTCTCGGCCCCTGGTGGTCCGAGGTCGTTCCCGCTGCACAGATGCATGCGCCAGGGCCTACTGCAGATAATTCACTTTGGTTTATTGCGCTATCTATAATAGCACCCGAAATATCACCAGATATATGCTGGATTTTCACATGACCTTGGGTGACGGATTCCGAATATCTGTAATTTTCTCGGCCCCTGGTGGTTCGAGGTCGTTCCTGCTGCACAGACTCATTCGCCAGTGCCTCCTACAGACAATGCACTTTGATTTATCGCGCTATCTGTAATAGCACCCGAGATATCACCAGATATATATTGGATTTTACCCTGACAATGAGTGTCCGGCCCCATGAGACTGTGGTTTTTTCGGCCCCCGATGGTCCGAGGTCGTTCCCGCTGCACAGATTCATGCGCCAGGGCCTCCGACAGACAATGCACTTTGATTTATTGCGCTATCTGTAATAGCACCCGAGATATCACCAGATATATATTGGATTTTACCCTGACCATGAGTGTCCGGCCCCATGAGACTGTGGTTTTTTCGGCCCCTGATGGTCCGAGGTCGTTCCCGCTGCACAGATTCATGCGCCAGGGCCTCCTACAGACAATGCACTTTGATTTATTGCGCTATCTGTAATAGCACCCGAGATATCACCAGATATATATTGGATTTTCCCCTGACCCTGAGTGTCCGGCCCCATGAGACTGTGGTTGTCTCGGCCCATGGAGGTCCGAGGACGTTCCCGCTGCACAGATTCATGCGCCAGCGCCTCCTGCAGATAATTCACTTTGGTTTATTGCGCTATCTCTAATAGCACCCGAGATATCACCAGATATATACTGGATTTTTCACTGACCCTGAGTGTCCGGCCCCACGAGACGGTAGTTTTATCGGCCCCTGGTGGTCCGAGGTCGTTCCCGCTGCACAGGTTCATGCGTCAGGGCCTCCTGCAGACAATGCACTTTGATTTATCGAGCTATCTCTAATGGCACCCGATATATCACCAGATATATAATGGATTTTTCCCTGACCCTGAGTGTCCGGCCCCATGAGACGGTGGTTTTCTCGGCCCCTTGTGGTCAGAGGTCGCTCCCGCTGCTCAGATTCATGCGCCAGGGCCTCCTACAGACAATGCAGTTTGGTTTATTGCGCTATCTCTAATAGCACCCGAGATATCACCAGATATATAGTGGATTTTCGCCAGACCCTGAGTGTCCGTCCCCATGAGACGGTGGTTTTCTCGGCCCCTGGTGGTCCGAGGTCGTTCCCGCTGCACAGATTCATGCGCCAGGGCCTCCTACAGACAATGCACTTTGATTTATTGCGCTATCTGTAATAGCACCCGAGATATCACCAGATATATATTGGACTTTCCCCTGACCCTGAGTGTCCGGCCCCATGAGACTGTGGTTTTTTCGGCCCCTGGTGGTCCGAGGTCGTTCCCGCTGCACAGATTCATGCGCCAGGGCCTCCTGCAGATAATTCACTTTGGTTTATTGCGCTATCTCTAATAGCACCCGTGATATCACCAGATATATACTGGATTTTCCCCTGACCCTGAGTGTCCGGCCCCATGAGACTGTGGTTTTCTCGGCCCCTGGTGGTCAGAGGTCGTTGCCGCTTCACAGATTCATGCGCCAGGGCCTCCTACAGACAATGCACTTTGATTTATTGCGCTATCTGTAATAGCACCCGAGATATCACCAGATATATATTGGATTTTTCACTGACCCTGAGCGTCCGGCCCCATGAGACGGTCGTTTTCTCGGCCCCTGGTGGTCCGAGGTCGTTCCCGCTGCACAGGTTCATGCGCCAGGGTCTCCTACACACAATGCACTTTGATTTATTGCGCTATGTGTAATAGCACCCGAGATATCACCAGATATATATTGGATTTTTCACTGACCCTGAGTGTCCTGCCCCATGAGACGGTGGTTTTCTCGGCCCCTTGTGTTCCGAGGTCGTTCCCGCTGCACAGATTCATGCGCCAGGGCCTCCTACAGACAATGCACTTTGATTTATTGCGCTATCTGTAATAGCACCCGAGATGTCACCAGATATATTTTTGATTTTTCCCTGACCCTGAGTGTCCGGCCCCATGAGACGGTGGTTGTCTCGGCCCCTGGTGGTCCGAGGTCGTTCCCGCTGCACAGATTCATGCGCCAGGGCCTCCTACAGACAATGCACTTTGATTTATTGCGCTATCTGTAATAGCACCCGAGATATCACCAGATCTTTATTGGATTTTCCCCTGACCCAGAGTATCCGGCCCCATGAGACTGTGGTTTTTTCGGCCCCTGGTGGTCCGAGGTCGTTCCCGCTGCACAGATTCATGCGCCAGGGCCTCCTGCAGATAATTCACTATGGTTTATTGCGCTATCTGTAATAGCACCCGAGATATCACCAGATATATATTGGATTTTACGCTGACCCTGAGTGTCCGGCCCCATGAGACGGTGGTTGTCTCGGCCCCTGGAGGCCCGAGGACGTTCCCGCTGCACAGATTCATGCGCTAGGGACTCCTGCAGATAATTCACTTTGGTTTATTGCGCTATCTCTATTAGCACCCGAGATATCACCAGATATATATTGGATTTTCTCCTGACCCTGAGTGTCCGGCCCCATGAGACTGTGGTTTTCTCGGCCCCTGGGGGTCCGAGGTCGTTCCCGCTGCACAGATTCATGCGCCAGGGCCTCCTACAGACAATGCACTTTGATTTATTGCGCTATCTGTAATAGCACCCGAGATATCACCAGATATATATTGGATTTTCCCCTGACCCTGAGTGTCCGGCCCCATGAGACTGTGGTTTTCTCGGCCCCTGTTGGTCCGAGGTCGTTGCCGCTGCACAGGTTCATGCGCCAGGGCCTCCTACAGACAATGCCCTTTGATTTATTGCGCTATCTGTAATAGCACCCGAGATATCACCAGATATATATTGGATTTTTCACTGACCCTGAGTGTCCGGCCCCATTAGACTGTGGTTTTCTCGGCCCCTGGTGGTCCGAGGTCGTTCCCGCTGCCCAGATTCATGCGCCAGGGCCTCCTGCAGATAATTCACTTTGGTTTATTGCGCTGTATCTAATAGCACCCGAGATATCACCAGATATATATTGGATTTTCCCCTGACCCTGAGTGTCCGGCCCCATGAGACTGTGGTTTTCTCGGCCCCTGGTGGTCCGAGGTCGTTCCCGCTGCCCAGATTCATGCGCCAGTGCCTCCTCCAGACAATGCACTTTGATTTATTGCGCTATCTGTAATAGCACCCGACATATCACCAGATATATATAGCATTTTTCCCTGACCCTGAGTGTCCGGCCCCATGAGACGGTGGTTTTCTCGGCCCCTGGTGGTCCGAGGTCGTTCCCGCTGCACAGATTCATGCGCCAGGGCCTCCTGCATATAATTCACTTTGGTTTATTGCGCTATCTCTAATAGCACCCGAGATATCACCAGATATATATTGGATTTTGCCCTTACCCTGAGTGTCCGGCCCCATGAGACTGTGGTTTTCTTATCCCTGGTGGTCCGAGGTCGTTGCCGCTTCACAGATTCATGCGCCAGGGCCTCCTACAGACAATGCACTTTGATTTATTGCGCTATCTGTAATAGCACCCGAGATATCACCAGATATATTTTTGATTTTTCCCTGACCCTGAGTGTCCGGCCCCATGAGACGGTGGTTGTCTCGGCCCCTGGTGGTCCGAGGTCGTTCCCGCTGCACAGATTCATGCGCCAGGGCCTCCTACAGACAATGCACTTTGATTTATTGCGCTATCTGTAATAGCACCCGAGATATCACCAGATATATATTGGATTTTTCACTGACCCTGAGCGTCCGGCCCCATGAGACGGTCGTTTTCTCGGCCCCTGGTGGTCCGAGGTCGTTCCCGCTGCACAGGTTCATGCGCCAGGGTCTCCTACACACAATGCACTTTGATTTATTGCGCTATGTGTAATAGCACCCGAGATATCACCAGATATATATTGGATTTTTCACTGACCCTGAGTGTCCTGCCCCATGAGACGGTGGTTTTCTCGGCCCCTTGTGTTCCGAGGTCGTTCCCGCTGCACAGATTCATGCGCCAGGGCCTCCTACAGACAATGCACTTTGATTTATTGCGCTATCTGTAATAGCACCCGAGATATCACCAGATATATATTGGATATAACCCTCACCCTGAGTGTCCAGCCCCATGAGACGGTGGTTTTCTCGACCCCTGGTGGTCCGAGGTCGTTCCCGCTGGACAGATGCATGCGCCAGGGCCTCCTGCAGATAATTCACTTTGGTTTATTGCGCTATCTCTAATAGCACCCGAGATATCACGAGATATATATTGGATTTTCCCCTGACCCTGAGTGTCCGGCCCCATGAGACTGTGGTTTTCTCGGCCCCTGGTGGTCCGAGGTCGTTCCCGCTGCACAGATTCATGCGCCAGGGCCTCCTACAGACAATGCACTTTGATTTATTGCGCTATCTGTAATAGCACCCGAGATATCACCAGATATATATTGGATTTTCCCCTGACCCTGAGTGTCCGGCCCCATGAGACTGTGGTTTTCTCGGCCCCTGTTGGTCCGAGGTCGTTGCCGCTGCTCAGGTTCATGCGCCAGGGCCTCCTACAGACAATGCCCTTTGATTTATTGCGCTATCTGTAATAGCACCCGAGATATCACCAGATATATATTGGATTTTTCACTGACCCTGAGTGTCCGGCCCCATTAGACTGTGGTTGTCTCGGCCCCTGGTGGTCCGAGGTCGTTCTCGCTGCACAGATTCATGCGCCAGGGCCTCCTACAGACAATGCACTTTGATTTATGGCGCTATCTGTAATAGCACCCGAGATATCACCAGATCTATATTGGATTTTCCCCTGACCCTGAGTATCCGGCCCCATGAGACTGTGGTTTTTTCGGCCCCTGGTGGTCCGCGGTCGTTCCCGCTGCACAGATTCATGCGCCAGGGCCTCCTGCAGATAATTCACTTTGGTTTATTGCGCTATCTCTAATAGCACCCGAGATATCTCCAGATATATACTGGATTTTCCCCTGTCACTGAGTGTCCGGCCCCATGAGACTGTGGTTTTCTTGGACCCTGGTTGTCCGAGGTCGTTCCCGCTGCACAGATTCATGCGCCAGGGCCTCCTACAGACAATGCACTTTGATTTATTGCGCTATCTGTAATAGCACCCGAGATATCACCAGATATATATTGGATTTTACCCTGACCCTGAGTGTCCGGCCCCATGAGACTGTGGTTTTCTTATCCCTGGTGGTCCGATGTCGTTGCCGCTTCACAGATTCATGCGCCAGGGCCTCCTACAGACAATGCACTTTGATTTATTGCGCTATCTGTAATAGCACCCGAGATATCACCAGATATATTTTTGATTTTTCCCTGACCCTGAGTGTCCGGCCCCATGAGACTGTGGTTTTCTCGGCCCCTGGTGGTCCGAGGTCGTTCCCGCTGCACAGATTCATGCGCCAGGGCCTCCTACAGACAATGCACTCTGATTTATTACGCTATCTCTAATAGCACCCGAGATATCACCAGATATATATTGGATTTTACCCTGACCCTGAGTGACCGGCCCCATGAGACTGTGCTTTTCTCGGCCCCTGGTGGTCCGAGGTCGTTCCCGCTGAACAGATTCATACGCCAGGACCTCCTACAGACAATGCACTTTGATTTATTGCGCTATCTGTAATAGCACCCGACATATCACCAGATATATATTGGATTTTACCCTGACCCTGAGTGTCCGGCCCCATGAGACGGTCGTTGTCTTGGCCCCTGGCGGTCCGAGGACGTCCCCGCTGCACAGATTCATGCGCCAGGGCCTCCTACAGGTAATGCACATTGATTTATTGTGCTATCTGTAATAGCGCCCGAGATATCACCAGATCTATATTGGATTTTCCCCTGACCCTGAGTGTCCGGCCCCATGAGACTGTGGTTTTCTCGGCCCCTGGTGGTCCGAGGTCGTTCCCGTTGCACAGATTCATGCGCCAGGGCCTCCTGCAGATAATTCACTTTGGTTTATTGCGCTATCTGTAATAGCACCCGAGATATCACCAGATCTATATTGGATTTTCCCCTGACCCTGAGTGTCCGACCCCATGAGACTGTGGTTTTCTCGGCCACTGGTGGTCCGAGGTCGTTCCCGCTGGCCACATTTATGCGCCAGGGCCTCCTACAGACAATGCACTTTGATTTATTGCGCTATCTGTAATAGCACCCGAGATATCACCAGATCTATATTGGATTTTCCCCTGACCCTGAGTATCCGGCCCCATGAGACGGTAGTTTTCTCGGCCCCTGGTGATCCGAGGTCGTTCCCGCAGCACAGATTCATGCGCCAGGGCCTCCTGCAGATAATTCACTTTCGTTTATTGCGCTATCTCTAATAGCACCCGAGACATCACCAGATATATATTGGATTTTTCCCTTACCCTGAGTGTCAGGCCCCATGAGACGGTGGTTTTCTCGGCCCCTGGTGGTCCTAGGTCGTTCCCGCTGCACAGATGCATGCGCCAGGGCCTCCTGCAGATAATTCCCTTTGGCTTATTGCGCTATCTCTAATAGCGCCCGAGATATCACCAGATATTTATTGGATTTTTCACTGACCCTGAGCGTCCGGCCCCATGAGACTGTGGTTTTCTCGGCCCCTGGTGGTCCGAGGTCGTTCCCGCTGCACAGGTTCATGCGCCAGGGTCTCCTACAGACAATGCACTTTGATTTATTGCGCTATCTGTAATAGCACCCGAGATATCACCACATATATATTGGATTTTTCACTGACCCTGAGTGTCCGGCCCCATGAGACGGTGGTTTTCTCGGTCCCTGGTGTTCCGAGGTCGTTCCCGCTGCACAGATTCATGCGCCAGGGCCTCCTACAGACAATGCACTTTGATTTATTGCGCTATCTCTAATAGCACCCGAGATATCACCAGATATATATTGGATTTTCCCCTGACCCTGAGTGTCCGGCCCCATGAGACTATGGTTTTATCGGCCCCTGGTGGTCCGAGGTCGTTCCCGTTGCACAGATTCATGCGCCAGGGCCTCCTGCAGATAACTCACTTTGGTTTATTGCGCTATCTCTAATAGCACCCGAGATATCACCAGATATATATTGGATTTTTCCCTGACCCTGAGTGTCCGGCCCCATGAGACGGTGGTTTTCTCGGCCCCTGGTGGTCCGCGGTCGTTCCCGCTGCACAGATTCATGCGCCAGGGCCTCCTGCAGATAATTCACTTTCGTTTATTGCGCTATCTCTAATAGCACCCGAGACATCACCAGATATATATTGGATTTTTCCCTTACCCTGAGTGTCCGGCCCCATGAGACGGTGGTTTTCTCGGCCCCTGGTGGTCCTAGGTCGTTCCCGCTGCACAGATGCATGCGGCAGGGCCTCCTGCAGATAATTCCCTTTGGCTTATTGCGCTATCTCTAATAGCGCCCGAGATATCACCAGATATATATTGGATTTTTCCCTGACCCTGAGTGTCCGGCCCCATGAGACTGCGGTTTTCTCGGCCCCTGGTGGTCCGAGGTCGTTCCCGCTGCACAAATTCATGCGCCAGGGCCTCCTACAGACAATGCACTTTGATTTATTGCTCTATCTCTAATAGCACCCGAGATATCACCAGATATATATTGGATTTTCCCCTGACCCTGAGTGTCCGGCCCCATGAGACTGTGGTTTTCTCGGCCCCTGGTGGTCCGGGGTCGTTCCGGCTGCACACATTCATGCGCCAGGGCCTCCTACAGACAATGCACTTTGATTTATTGCGCTATCTGTAATAGCACCCGAGATATCACCAGATATATATTGGATTTTTCCCTGACCCTGAGTGTCCGGCCCCATGAGACGGTGGATGTCTCGGCCCCTGATGGTCCGAGATCGTTCCCGCTGCACAGATTCATGCGCCAGGGCCTCCTGCAGACAATTCACTTTGGTTTATTGCGCTATCTCTAATAGCACCCGAGATATCACCAGATATATATTGGATTTTTCCCCGACCCTGAGGGTCCGGCCCCATGAGACGGTGGTTCTCTCGGCCGCTGGTGGTCCGAGGTCGTTCCCGCTGGCCAGATTCATGCGCCAGGGCCTCCTACAGACAATGCACTTTGATGTATTGCGCTATCTGTAATAGCACCCGAGATATCACCAGATATATATTGGATTTTTCACTGACCCTGAGTTTCCGGCCCCATGAGACGGTCGTTTTCTCGGCCCCTGGTGGTCCGAGGTCGTTCCCGCTGCACAGATTCATGCGCCAGGGCCTCCTGCAGATAATTCACTTTGGTTTATTGCGCTATCTCTAATAGCACCCGAGATATCACCAGATATATATTGGATTTTCCCCTGACCCTGAGTGTCCGGCTCCATGAGACTGTGGTATTCTCGGCCCCTGGTGGTCCGAGGTCGTTCCCGCTGCACAGATTCATGCGCCAGGGCCTCCTACAGACAATGCACTTTGATTTATTGCGCTATCTGTAATAGCTCCCGAGATATCAGCAGATATATATTGGATTTTTCACTGACCCTGAGTGTCCGGCCCCATGAGACGGTCGTTTTCTCGGCCCCTGGTGGTCCGCGGTCGTTCCCGCTGCACAGATTCATGCGCCAGGGCCCCCTGCAGATAATTCACTTTGGTTTATTGCGCTGTCTCTAATAGCACCCGAGATATCACCAGATATATATTGGATTTTTCACTGACCCTGAGGGTCCGGCCCCATGAGGCGGTCGTTTTCTCGGCCCCTGGTGGTCCGAGGTCGTTCCCGCTGCACAGAATCATGCGCCAGGGCCTCCTACAGACAATGCACTTTGATTTATTGCGCTATCTGTAATAGCACCCGAGATATCAGCAGATATATATTGGATTTTTCACTGACCCTGAGTGTCCGGCCCCATGAGACGGTCGTTTTCTCGGCCCCTGGTGGTCCGAGGTCGTTCCCGCGGCACAGATTCATGCGCCAGGGCCTCCTGCAGATAATTCACTTTGGTTTATTGCGCTATCTCTAATAGCACCCGAGATATCACCAGATATATATTGGATTTTCCCCTGACCCTGAGTGTCCGGCCCCATGAGACTGTGGTTTTCTCGGCCCCTGGTGGTCCGAGGTCGTTCCCGCTGCACAGATTCATGCGCCAGGGCCTCCTACAGACAATGCACTCTGATTTATTACGCTATCTCTAATAGCACCCGAGATATCAGCAGATATATATTGGATTTTTCACTGACCCTGAGTGTCCGGCCCCATGAGACGGTCGTTTTATCGGCCCCTGGTGGTCCGAGGTCGTTGCCGCTGCACAGATTCATGCGCCAGGGCCTCCTGCAGATAATTCACTTTGGTTTATTGCGCTATCTCTAATAGCACCCGAGATATCACCAGATATATATTGGATTTTACCCTGACCCTGAGTGTCCGGCCCCATGAGACTGCGGTTTTCTCGGCCCCTGGTGGTCCGAGGTCGTTCCCGCTGCACAGATTCATGCGCCAGGGCCTCCTACAGACAATGCACTTTGATTTATTGCGCTATCTGTAATAGCACCCGGGATATCACCAGATATATATTGGATTTTTCCCTGACCCTGAGTGTCCGGCCCCATGAGACGGTGGATGTCTCGGCCCCTGATGGTCCGAGATCCTTCCCGCTGCACAGATTCATGCGCCAGGGCCTCCTGCAGATAATTCCCTTTGGCTTATTGCGCTATCTCTAATAGCGCCCGAGATATCACCAGATATATATTGGATTTTTCCCTGACCCTGAGTGTCCGGCCCCATGAGACTGCGGTTTTCTCGGCCCCTGGTGGTCCGAGGTCGTTCCCGCTGCACACATTCATGCGCCAGGGCCTCCTACAGACAATGCACTTTGATTTATTGCTCTATCTGTAATAGCACCCGAGATATCACCAGATATATATTGGATTTTCCCCTGACCCTGAGTGTCCGGCCCCATGAGACTGTGGTTTTCTCGGCCCCTGGTGGTCCGAGGTCGTTCCCGCTGCACAGATTCATGCGCCAGGGCCTCCTACAGACAATGCACTTTGATTTATTGCGCTATCTGTTATAGCACCCGAGATATCACCAGATATATATTGGATTTTACCCTGACCCTGAGTGTCCGGCCCCATGAGACGGTCGTTGTCTCGGCCCCTGGAGGGCCGAGGACGTTCCCGCTGCACAGATTCATGCGCCAGGGCCTCCTACAGGTAATGCACTTTGATTTATTGCGCTATCTGTAATAGCACCCGAGATATCACCAGATATATATTGGATTTTTCACTCACCCTGAGCGTCCGGCCCCATGAGACGGTCGTTTTCTCGGCCCCTGGTGGTCCGAGGTCGTTCCCGCTGCGCAGGTTCATGCGCCAGGGTCTCCTACAGACAATGCACTTTGATTTATTGCGCTATCTGTAATAGCACCCGAGATATCACCACATATATATTGGATTTTTCACTGACCCTGAGTGTCCGGCCCCATGAGACGGTGGTTTTCTCGGTCCCTGGTGTTCCGAGGTCGTTCCCGCTGCACAGATTCATGCGCCAGGGCCTCCTACAGACAATGCACTTTGATTTATTGCGCTATCTCTAATAGCACCCGAGATATCACCAGATATATATTGGATTTTCTCCTGACCCTGAGTGTCCGGCCACATGAGACTGTGGTTTTCTCGGCCCCTGGTGGTCCGAGGTCGTTCCCGTTGCACAGATTCATGCGCCAGGGCCTCCTGCAGATAACTCACTTTGGTTTATTGCGCTATCTCTAATAGCACCCGAGATATCACCAGATATATATTGGATTTTTCCCTGTCCCTGAGTGTCCGGCCCCATGAGACGGTGGTTTTCTCGGCCCCTGGTGGTCCGCGGTCGTTTCCGCTGCACAGATTCATGCGCCAGGGCCTCCTGCAGATAATTCACTTTCGTTTATTGCGCTATCTCTAATAGCACCCGAGATATCACCAGATATATATTGGATTTTTCCCTTACCCTGAGTGTCCGGCCCCATGAGACGGTGGTTTTCTCGGCCCCTGGTGGTCCTAGGTCGTTCCCGCTGCACAGATGCATGCGCCAGGGCCTCCTGCAGATAATTCCCTTTGGCTTATTGCGCTATCTCTAATAGCGCCCGAGATATCACCAGATATATATTGGATTTTTCCCTGACCCTGAGTGTCCGGCCCCATGAGACTGCGGTTTTCTCGGCCCCTGGTGGTCCGAGGTCGTTCCCGCTGCACACATTCATGCGCCAGGGCCTCCTACAGACAATGCACTTTGATTTATTGCGCTATCTGTAATAGCATCCGAGATATCACCAGATATATATTGGATTTTTCCCTGACCCTGAGTGTCCGGCCCCATGAGACGGTGGATGTCTCGGCCCCTGATGGTCCGAGATCGTTCCCGCTGCACAGATTCATGCGCCAGGGCCTCCTGCAGACAATTCACTTTGGTTTATTGCGCTATCTCTAATAGCACCCGAGATATCACCAGATATATATTGGATTTTTCCCCGACCCTGAGTGTCCGGCCCCATGAGACTGTGGTTTTCTCGGCCCCTGGTGGTCCGAGGTCGTTCCCGCGGCACAGATTCATGCGCCAGGGCCTCCTACAGACAATGCACTTTGATTTATTGCGCTATCTGTAATAGCACACGAGATATCACCAGATATATACTGGATTTTCCCCTGACCCTGAGTGTCCGGCCCCATGAGACTGTGGTTTTCTCGGCCCCTCGTGGTCCGAGGTCGTTCCCGCTGCACAGATTCATGCGCCAGGGCCTCCTACAGACAATGCACTTTGGTTTATTACGCTATCTCTAATAGCACCCGAGATATCACCAGATATATACTGGATTTTCCCCTGACCCTGAGTGCCCGGCCCCATGAGACGGTGGTTGTCTCGGCCCCGGGTGGTCCTAGGTCGTTCCCGCTGCACAGATTCATGCGCCAGGGCCTCCTACAGACAATGCACTTTGATTTATTGCGCTATCTGTAATAGCACCCGAGATATCACCAGATCTATATTCGATTTTCCCCTGACCCTGAGTATCCGGCCCCATGAGACTGTGGTTTTTTCGGCCCCTGGTGGTCCGAGGTCGTTCCCGCTGCACAGATTCATGCGCCAGGGCCTCCTGCAGATAATTCACTTTGGTTTATTGCGCTATCTCTAATAGCACCCGAGATATCACCAGATATATATTGGATTTTCCCCTGACCCTGAGTGTCCGGCCCCATGAGACTGTGGTTTTCTCGGCCCCTGGTGGTCCGAGGTCGTTCCCGCTGCACAGATTCATGCGCCAGGGCCTCCTACAGACAATGCACTTTGATTTATTGCGCTATCTGTAATAGCACACGAGATATCACCAGATATATAATGGATTTTACCCTGACCATGAGGGTCCGGCCCCATGAGACTGTGGTTTTTTCGGCCCCTGGTGGTCCGACGTCGTTCCCGCTGCACAGATTCATGCGCCAGGGCCTCCTACAGACAATGCACTTTGATTTATTGCGCTATCTGTAATAGCACCTGAGATATCACCAGATATATATTGGATTTTACCCTGACCCTGAGCGTCCGGCCCCATGAGACGGTGGTTGTCTCGGCCCCAGGACGTCCGAGGACGTTCCTGCTTGCACAGATTCATGCGCCAGGGCATCCTGCAGATAATTCACTTTGGTTTATTGCGCTATCTCTAATAGCACCCGAGATATCACCAGATATATATTGGATTTTTCCCTGACCCTGAATGTCCGGCCCCATGAGACTGCGGTTTTCTCGGCCCCTGGTGGTCCGAGGTCGTTCCCGCTGCACACATTCATGCGCCAGGGCCTCCTACAGACAATGCACTTTGATTTATTGCTCTATCTGTAATAGCACCAGAGATATCACCAGATATATATTGGATTTTCCCCTGACCCTGAGTGTCCGGCCCCATGAGACTGTGGTTTTCTCGGCCCCTGGTGGTCCGAGGTCGTTCCCGCTGCACAGATTCATGCGCCAGGGCCTCCTACAGACAATGCACTTTGATTTATTGCGCTATCTGTAATAGCACCCGAGATATCACCAGATATATATTGGATTTTTCCCTGACCCTGAGTGTCCGGCCCCATGAGACGGTGGATGTCTCGGCCCCTGATGGTCCGAGATCCTTCCCGCTGCACAGATTCATGCGCCAGGGCCTCCTGCAGATAATTCCCTTTGGCTTATTGCGCTATCTCTAATAGCGCCCGAGATATCACCAGATATATATTGGATTTTTCCCTGACCCTGAGTGTCCGGCCCCATGAGACGGTCGTTGTCTCGGCCCCTGGAGGTCCGAGGACGTTCCCGCTGCACAGATTCATGCGCCAGGGCCTCCTACAGACAATGCACTTTGATTTATTGCGCTATCTGTAATAGCACCTGAGATATCACCAGATATATATTGGATTTTACCCTGACCCTGAGCGTCCGGCCCCATGAGACGGTGGTTGTCTCGGCCCCAGGACGTCCGAGGACGTTCCTGCTTGCACAGATTCATGCGCCAGGGCATCCTGCAGATAATTCACTTTGGTTTATTGCGCTATCTCTAATAGCACCCGAGATATCACCAGATATATATTGGATTTTTCCCTGACCCTGAATGTCCGGCCCCATGAGACTGCGGTTTTCTCGGCCCCTGGTGGTCCGAGGTCGTTCCCGCTGCACACATTCATGCGCCAGGGCCTCCTACAGACAATGCACTTTGATTTATTGCTCTATCTGTAATAGCACCAGAGATATCACCAGATATATATTGGATTTTCCCCTGACCCTGAGTGTCCGGCCCCATGAGACTGTGGTTTTCTCGGCCCCTGGTGGTCCGAGGTCGTTCCCGCTGCACAGATTCATGCGCCAGGGCCTCCTACAGACAATGCACTTTGATTTATTGCGCTATCTGTAATAGCACCCGAGATATCACCAGATATATATTGGATTTTTCCCTGACCCTGAGTGTCCGGCCCCATGAGACGGTGGATGTCTCGGCCCCTGATGGTCCGAGATCCTTCCCGCTGCACAGATTCATGCGCCAGGGCCTCCTGCAGATAATTCCCTTTGGCTTATTGCGCTATCTCTAATAGCGCCCGAGATATCACCAGATATATATTGGATTTTTCCCTGACCCTGAGTGTCCGGCCCCATGAGACGGTCGTTGTCTCGGCCCCTGGAGGTCCGAGGACGTTCCCGCTGCACAGATTCATGCGCCAGGGCCTCCTACAGGTAATGCACTTTGACTTATTGCGCTATCTGTAATAGCACCCGAGATATCACCAGATCTATATTGGATTTTCCACTGACCCTGAGTGTCCGGCCCCATGAGACTGTGGTTTTCTCGGCCCCTGGTGGTCCGAGGACGTTCCCGTTGCACAGATTCATGCGCAAGGGCCTCCTTCAGATAATTCACTTTGGTTTATTGCGCTATGTGTAATAGCACCCGAGATATCACCAGATCTATATTGGATTTTCCCCTGACCCTGAGTGTCCGGCCCCATGAGACTGTGGTTTTCTCGGCCCCTGGTGGTCCGGGGTCGTTCCCGTTGCACAGATTCATGCGCCAGGGCCTCCTGCAGATAATTCACTTTGGTTTATTGCGCTATCTCTAATAGCACCCGAGATATCACCAGATATATATTGGATTTTTCACTCACCCTGAGCGTCCGGCCCCATGAGACGGTGGTTTTCTCGGCCGCTGGTGGTCCGAGGTCGTTCCCGCTGGCCAGATTCATGCGCCAGGGTCTCCTACAGACAATGCACTATGATTTATTGCGCTATCTGTAATAGCACCCGAGATATCACCAGATATATATTGGATTTTTCACTGACCCTGAGTGTCCTGCCCCATGAGACGGTGGTTTTCTCGGCCCCTGGTGTTCCGAGGTCGTTCCCGCTGCACAGATTCATGCGCCAGGGCCTCCTACAGACAATGCACTTTGATTTATTGCGCTATCTCTAATAGCGCCCGAGATATCACCAGATATATATTGGATTTTTCCCTGACCCTGAGTGTCCGGCCCCATGAGACTGCGGTTTTCTCGGCCCCTGGTGGTCCGAGGTCGTTCCTGCTGCACAGATTCATGCGCCAGGGCCTCCTACAGACAATGCACTTTGATTTATTGCGCTATCTCTAATAGCGCCCGAGATATCACCCGATATATATTGGATTTTTCCCCGACCCTGAGTGTCCGGCCCCATGAGACGGTGGTTTTCTCGGCCGCTGGTGGTCCGAGGTCGTTCCCGCTGGCCAGATTCATGCGCCAGGGCCTTCTACAGACAATGCACTATGATTTATTGCGCTATTTGTAATAGCACCCGAGATATCACCAGATCTATATTGGATTTTCCCCTGACCCTGAGTATCCGGCCCCATGAGACTGTGGTTTTCTCGGCCCCTGGTGGTCCGAGGTCGTTCCCGTTGCACAGATTCATGCGCCAGGGCCTCCTGCAGACAATTCACTTTGGTTAATTGCGCTATCTCTAATAGCACCCGAGATATCACCCGATATATATTGGATTTTTCCCCGACCCTGAGTGTCCGGCCCCATGAGACGGTGGTTTTCTCGGCCGCTGGTGGTCCGAGGTCGTTCCCGCTGGCCAGATTCATGCGCCAGGGCCTTCTACAGACAATGCACTATGATTTATTGCGCTATTTGTAATAGCACCCGAGATATCACCAGATCTATATTGGATTTTCCCCTGACCCTGAGTATCCGGCCCCATGAGACTGTGGTTTTCTCGGCCCCTGGTGGTCCGAGGTCGTTCCCGTTGCACAGATTCATGCGCCAGGGCCTCCTGCAGATAATCCACTTTGGTTTATTGCGCTATCTCTATTAGCACCCGAGATATCACCAGATATATATTGGATTTTTCACTGACCCTGAGCGTCCGGCCCCATGAGACGGTGGTTTTCTCGGCCCCTGGTGTTCCGAGGTCGTTCCCGCTGCACAGATTCATGCGCCAGGGCCTCCTACAGACAATGCACTTTGATTAATTGCGCTATCTCTAATAGCGCCCGAGATATCACCAGATATATATTGGATTTTTCCCTGACCCTGAGTGTCCGGCCCCATGAGACTGCGGTTTTCTCGGCCACTGGTGGTCCGAGGTCGTTCCCGCTGCACAGATTCATGCGCCAGGGCCTCCTGCAGACAATTCACTTTGGTTTATTGCGCTATCTCTAATAGCACCCGAGATATCACCAGATATATATTGGATTTTTCCCCGACCCTGAGTGTCCGGCCCCATGAGACGGTGGTTTTCTCGGCCGCTGGTGGTCCGAGGTCGTTCCCGCTGGCCAGATTCATGCGCCAGGGCCTCCTACAGACAATGCACTATGATTTATTGCGCTATCTGTAATAGCACCCGAGATATCACCAGATCTATATTGGATTTTCCCCTGACCCTGAGTATCCGGCCCCATGAGACTGTGGTTTTCTCGGCCCCTGGTGGTCCGAGGTCGTTCCCGTTGCACAGATTCATGCGCCAGGGCCTCCTGCAGATAATTCACTTTGGTTTATTGCGCTATCTCTAATAGCACCCGAGATATCACCAGATATATATTGGATTTTTCACTGACCCTGAGCGTCCGGCCCCATGAGACGGTCGTTTTCTCGGCCCCTGGTGGTCCGAGAACGCTCCCGCTGAACAGGTTCATGCGCCAGCGTCTCCTACAGACAATGCACTTTGATTTATTGCGCTATCTGTAATAGCACCCGAGATATCACCAGATATATATTGGATTTTTCACTGACCCTGAGTGTCCTGCCCCATGAGACGGTGGTTTTCTCGGCCCCTGGTGTTCCGAGGTCGTTCCCGCTGCACAGATTCATGCGCCAGGGCCTCCTACAGACAATGCACTTTGATTTATTGCGCTATCTCTAATAGCGCCCGAGATATCACCAGATATATATTGGATTTTTCCCTGACCCTGAGTGTCCGGCCCCATGAGACTGCGGTTTTCTCGGCCCCTGGTGGTCCGAGGTCGTTCCTGCTGCACAGATTCATGCGCCAGGGCCTCCTGCAGACAATTCACTTTGGTTTATTGCGCTATCTCTAATAGCACCCGAGATATCACCCGATATATATTGGATTTTTCCCCGACCCTGAGTGTCCGGCCCCATGAGATGGTGGTTTCCTCTGCCGCTGGTGGTCCGAGGTCGTTCCCGCTGGCCAGATTCATGCGCCAGGGCCTCCTACAGACAATGCACTATGATTTATTGCGCTATTTGTAATAGCACCCGAGATATCACCAGATCTATATTGGATTTTCCCCTGACCCTGAGTATCCGGCCCCATGAGACTGTGGTTTTCTCGGCCCCTGGTGGTCCGAGGTCGTTCCCGTTGCACAGATTCATGCGCCAGGGCCTCCTGCAGATAATTCACTTTGGTTTATTGCGCTATCTCTAATAGCACCCGAGATATCACCAGATATATATTGGATTTTTCACTGACCCTGAGCGTCCGGCCCCATGAGACGGTGGTTTTCTCGGCCCCTGGTGTTCCGAGGTCGTTCCCGCTGCACAGATTCATGCGCCAGGGCCTCCTACAGACAATGCACTTTGATTTATTGCGCTATCTCTAATAGCGCCCGAGATATCACCAGATATATATTGGATTTTTCCCTGACCCTGAGTGTCCAGCCCCATGAGACTGCGGTTTTCTCGGCCCCTGGTGGTCCGAGGTCGTTCCCGCTGCACAGATTCATGCGCCAGGGCCTCCTACAGACAATGCACTTTGATTTATTGCGCTATCTCTAATAGCGCCCGAGATATCACCAGATATATATTGGATTTTTCCCTGACCCTGAGTGTCCGGCCCCATGAGACTGCGGTTTTCTCGGCCCCTGGTGGTCCGAGGTCGTTCCCGCTGGCCAGATTCATGCGCCAGGGCCTCCTACAGACAATGCACTATGATTTATTGCGCTATCTGTAATAGCACCCGAGATATCACCAGATCTATATTGGATTTTCCCCTGACCCTGAGTATCCGGCCCCATGAGACTGTGGTTTTCTCGGCCCCTGGTGGTCCGAGGTCGTTCCCGTTGCACAGATTCATGCGCCAGGGCCTCCTGCAGATAATTCACTTTGGTTTATTGCGCTATCTCTAATAGCACCCGAGATATCACCAGATATATATTGGATTTTACCCTGACCCTGAGTGTCCGGCCCCATGAGACTGTGCTTTTCTCGGCCCCTGGTGGTCCGAGGTCGTTCCCGCTGCACAGATTCATGCGCCAGGGCCTCCTACAGACAATGCACTTTGATTTATTGCGCTATCTGTTATAGCACCCGAGATATCACCAGATATATATTGGATTTTACCCTGACCCTGAGTGTCCGGCCCCATGAGACGGTCGTTGTCTCGGCCCCTGGAGGTCCGAGGACGTTCCCGCTGCACAGATTCATGCGCCAGGGCCTCCTACAGGTAATGCACTTTGATTTATTGCGCTATCTGTAATAGCAGCCGAGATATCACCAGATCTATATTGGATTTTCCCCTGACCCTGAGTGTCCGGCCCCATGAGACTGTGGTTTTCTCGGCCCCTGGTGGTCCGAGGACGTTCCCGTTGCACAGATTCATGCGCAAGGGCCTCCTGCAGATAATTCACTTTGGTTTATTGCGCTATCTGTAATAGCACCCGAGACATCACCAGATATATATTGGATTTTCCCCTGACCCTGAGTATCCGGCCCCATGAGACTGTGGTTTTCTCGGCCCCTGGTGGTCCGAGGTCGTTCCCGTTGCACAGATTCATGCGCCAGGGCCTCCTGCAGATAATTCACTTTGGTTTATTGCGCTATCTCTAATAGCACCCGAGATATCACCAGATATATATTGGATTTTTCCGCGACCCTGAGTGTCCGGCCCCATGAGACGGTGGTTTTCTCGGCCGCTGGTGGTCGGAGGTCGTTCCCGCTGGCCAGATTCATGCGCCAGGGCCTCCTACAGACAATGCACTATGATTTATTGCGCTATCTGTAATAGCACCCGAGATATCACCAGATCTATATTGGATTTTCCCCTGACCCTGAGTATCCGGCCCCATGAGACTGTGGTTTTCTCGGCCCCTGGTGGTCCGAGGTCCTTCCCGTTGCACAGATTCATGCGCCAGGGCCTCCTGCAGACAATGCACTTTGATTTATTGCGCTATCTGTAATAGCACCCGAGATATCACCAGATATATATTGGATTTTTCACTGACCCTGAGTGTCCTGCCCCATGAGACGGTGGTTTTCTCGGCCCCTGGTGTTCCGAGGTCGTTCCCGCTGCACAGATTCATGCGCCAGGGCCTCCTACAGACAATGCACTTTGATTTATTGCGCTATCTCTAATAGCGCCCGAGATATCACCAGATATATATTGGATTTTTCCCTGACCCTGAGTGTCCGGCCCCATGAGACTGCGGTTTTCTCGGCCCCTGGTGGTCCGAGGTCGTTCCTGCTGCACATATTCATGCGCCAGGGCCTCCTGCAGACAATTCACTTTGGTTTATTGCGCTATCTCTAATAGCACCCGAGATATCACCCGATATATATTGGATTTTTCCCCGACCCTGAGTGTCCGGCCCCATGAGATGGTGGTTTTCTCGGCCGCTGGTGGTCCGAGGTCGTTCCCGCTGGCCAGATTCATGCGCCAGGGCCTCCTACAGACAATGCACTATGATTTATTGCGCTATTTGTAATAGCACCCGAGATATCACCAGATCTATATTGGATTTTCCCCTGACCCTGAGTATCCGGCCCCATGAGACTGTGGTTTTCTCGGCCCCTGGTGGTCCGAGGACGTTCCCGTTGCACAGATTCATGCGCAAGGGCCTCCTGCAGATAATTCACTTTGGTTTATTGCGCTATCTGTAATAGCACCCGAGACATCACCAGATATATATTGGATTTTTCCCTTACCCTGAGTGTCCGGCCCCATGAGACGGTGGTTTTCTCGGCCCCTGGTGGTCCTAGGTCGTTCCCGCTGCACAGATGCATGCGCCAGGGCCTCCTGCAGATAATTCCCTTTGGCTTATTGCGCTATCTCTAATAGCGCCCGAGATATCACCAGATATATATTGGATTTTTCCCTGACCCTGAGTGTCCGGCCCCATGAGACCGCGGTTTTCTCGGCCCCTGGTGGTCCGAGGTCGTTCCCGCTGCACACATTCATGCGCCAGGGCCTCCTACAGACAATGCACTTTGATTTATTGCTCTATCTGTAATAGCACCCGAGATATCACCAGATATATATTGGATTTTCCCCTGACCCTGAGTGTCCGGCCCCATGAGACTGTGGTTTTCTCGGCCGCTGGTGGTCCGAGGTCGTTCCCGCTGCACAGATTCATGCGCCAGGGCCTCCTACAGACAATGCACTTTGATTTATTGCGCTATCTGTTATAGCACCCGAGATATCACCAGATATATATTGGATTTTACCCTGACCCTGAGTGTCCGGCCCCATGAGACTGTGGTTTTCTCGGCCCCTGGTGGTCCGAGGACGTTCCCGTTGCACAGATTCATGCGCAAGGGCCTCCTGCAGATAATTCACTTTGGTTTATTGCGCTATCTGTAATAGCACCCGAGATATCACCACATATATATTGGATTTTTCCCTGACCCTGAATGTCCGGCCCCATGAGACTGCGGTTTTCTCGGCCCCTGGTGGTCCGAGGTCGTTCCCGCTGCACACATTCATGCGCCAGGGCCTCCTACAGACAATGCACTTTGATTTATTGCTCTATCTGTAATAGCACCAGAGATATCACCAGATATATATTGGATTTTCCCCTGACCCTGAGTGTCCGGCCCCATGAGACGGTGGTTTTCTCGGCCCCTGGTGGTCCGACGTCGTTCCCGCTGCCCAGATTCATGCGCCAGGGCCTCCTACAGACAATGCACTTTGGTTTATTGCGCTATCTGTAATAGCACCCGAGATATCACCAGATATATGCTGGATTTTTACATGACCTTGGGTGACGGATTCCGAATATCTGTAATTTTCTCGGCCACTGGTGGTCCGAGGTCGTTCCTGCGGCACAGATTCATTCGCCAGTGCCTCCTACAGACAATGCACTTTGATTTATTGCGCTATCTCTCATAGCACCCGAGCTATCACCAGATATATATTGAATTTTCCCCTGACCCTGAGTGTCCGGCCCCATGAGACGGTGGTTTTCTCGGCCCCTGGTGGTCCGACGTCGTTCCCGCTGCCCAGATTCATGCGCCAGGGCCTCCTACAGACAATGCACTTTGGTTTATTGCGCTATCTGTAATAGCACCCGAGATATCACCAGATATATGCTGGATTTTTACATGACCTTGGGTGACGGATTCCGAATATCTGTAATTTTCTCGGCCACTGGTGGTCCGAGGTCGTTCCTGCGGCACAGATTCATTCGCCAGTGCCTCCTACAGACAATGCACTTTGATTTATTGCGCTATCTCTAATAGCACCCGAGCTATCACCAGATATATATTGAATTTTCCCCTGACCCTGAGTGTCCGGCCCCATGAGACTGTGGTTTTCCCGGCCTCTGGTGGTCCGAGGTCGTTCCCGCTGCACAGATTCATTCGCCTGGGCCTCCTACAGACAATGCACTTTGATTTATTGCGCTATCTGTAATAGCACCCGAGATATCACCAGATATATATTGAATTTTTCCCTGACCCCGACAGTCCGGCCCTATGAGACGGTGGTTTTCTCGCCCCCTGGTGGTCCGAGGTCGTTCCCGCTGCACAGATTCATGCGCCCTGGCCTCCTGCAGATAATTCACTTTGGTTTATTGCGCTATCGATAATAGCACCGGAGATATCACCCGATATATATTGGATTTTTCGCCGACCCTGAGTGTCCGGCCCCATGAGACGGTGGTTTTCTCGGACCCTGGTGATCCGAGGTCGTTCCCGGTGAACAGATTCATGCGCCGGGGCCTCCTGCAGATAATTCACTTTCGTTTATTGAGCTATCTCTAATAGCACCCGAGATATCACCAGATATATGCTGGATTATTACATGACCTTGGGTGACGGATTCCGAATATCTGTAATTTTCTCGGCTCCTGGTGGTCCGAGGTCGTTCCCGCTGCACAGAATCATGCGCCAGGGCTTCCTGCAGACAATGCAATTTGATTTATCGCGCTATATCTAATAGCCCCCGAGATATCACCAGATATATAATGGATTTTTCCCTGACCCCCACAGTCCGGCCCCATGAGACGGTGGTTTTCACGCCCCCTGGTGGTCGGAGGTCGTTCCCGCTACACAGATTCATGCGCCAGGGCCTCCTGCAGATAATTCACTTTGGTTTATTGCGCTATCTCTAATAGCACACGAGATATCACCAGATATATATTTGACTTTTCCCAGACCCTGAGTGTCCGGCCCCATGAGACGGTGGTTTTCTCGACCCCTGGTGGTCCGAGGTAGTTCCCGCTGCACAGATGCATGCGCCAGGGACTCCTGCAGATAATTCACTTTGGTTTATTGCGCTATCTCTAATAGCACCCGAGATATCACCAGATATATATTGGATTTTTCGCCGACCCTGAGTGTCCGGCCCCATGAGACTTTGGTTTTCTCGGCCCCTGGTGGTCCGAGGTCGTTCCCGCTGCACAGATTCATGCGCCAGGGCGTCCTGCAGATAATTCACTTTGGTTTATTGCGCTATCTCTAATAGCACCCGAGATATCACCAGATGTATATTGGATTTTTCCCCGACCCTGAGCGGCCGGCCCCATGAGACGGTGGTTTTCTCGGGCCCTGGATATCCGAGGTCGTTCCCGCTGCACAGATTCACTCGCCAGTGCCACCTACAGACATTGCACTTTTGTTTATTGCGCTCTCTCTAATAGCACCCGAGATATCATCTGATACATCCTGGGTTTTTACATGACCTTGGGAGTGAGGCCCCATGTGTCGGTGGTTTTCTCGGCCCCTGGTGGTCCGAGGTCGTTCCCGCTGCACAGAATCATGCGCCAGGGCCTCTTGCAGACAATTCACTTTGGTTTATTGCGCTATCTCTAATAGCACCCGAGATATCACCAGATATATATTGGATTTTTCGCCGACCCTGAGTGTCCGGCCCCATGAGACGGTGGTTTTCTCGGACCCTGGTGGTCCGAGGTCGTTCCCGCTGCACAGGTTCATGCGACAGGGCCTCCTACAGGCAATGCACTTTGGTTTATTGCGCTATCTGTAATAGCACCCGAGATATCACCAGATATATATTGGATTTTTCCCTGACCCTGACAGTCCGGCCCCACGAGACGGTGATTTTCTCGGCCCCTGGTGGTCCGAGGTCTTTCCCGCTGCCCAGATTCATGCGCCAGGGCAGCTTACAGACAATGCACTGTCATTTATTGCGCTATCTGTAATAGCACCCAAGATACCACCAGATATATATTTTATTTTTCCCTGACCCTGAGTGTCCGGCCCCATGAGACGGTGGTTTTCTCGGCCCCTGGTGGTCCGAGGTCGTTGCCGCTGCACAGATTCATGCGCCAGGGCCTCCTACAGAAAATACACATTGATTTATTGGGCTATCTGTAATAGCACCCGAGATATCACCACATATATATCGGATTTTTCCCTGACCCTGAGTGTCCGGTCCCATGAGACGGTGGTTGTGTCGGCCCCTGGTGGTCGGAGGTCGTTCCCGCTGCACACATGCATGCGCCAGGGCCTCCTGCAGATAATTCACTTTGGTTTATTGCGCTATCTCTAATAGCAACCAAGATATCACCAGATATATATTGGATTTTTCCCTGACCCTGAGTGTCCGGCCCCATGAGACGGTTGTTTTCTCGGCCCCTGGTGGTCCGACGTCGTTCCCGCTGCACAGATGCATGCGCCAGGGCCTCCTGCAGATAATTCACTTCGGTTTATTGCGCAATCTCTAATAGCACCCGAGATATCACCAGATATTTATTGGCTTTTCCCCTGACCCTGTGTGTCCGGCCCCATGAGACGGTGGTTTTCTCGGCCCCTGGTGGTCAGAGGTCGTTCCCGCCGCACAGATTCATGCGCCAGGGCCTTCTACAGACAATGCACTTTGGTTTATTGCGCTATCTCTAATAGCACCCGAGATATCACCAGATATATGCTGGATTCTTACATGACCCTGAGTGTCCGGCCCCATGAGACGGTGGTTTTCTCGGCCCCTGGTGGTCCGAGGTCGTTCCCGCTGCACAGATTCATGCGACAGGGTCCCCTGCAGATAATTCACTTTGATTTATTGAGCTATCGCTAATAGCACCCGAGATATCACGAGATATATATTGGATTTTTCCCTGATCCTGAGTGTCTGGCCCCATGTGACGGTGGTTTTCTCGGCCCCTGGTGGTCCGAGGTCGTTCCCGCTGCCCAGATTCATGCGCCAGGGCAGCTTACAGACAATGCACTTTGATTTATTGCGCTATCTGTAATAGCACCCGAGATACCATCTGATATATATTGGATTTTTCCCTGACCCTGAGTGTCCCGCCCCATGAGACGGTGGTTTTCTCGGCCCCTGGTGGTCCGAGGTCGTTCCCGCTGCACAGATTCATGCGACAGGGTCCCCTGCAGATAATTCACTTTGATTTATTGAGCTATCGCTAATAGCACCCGAGATATCACCAGATATATATTGGATTTTTCCCAGACCCTGACAGTCGGACTCCATGAGACGGTGGTTTTCTCGGCCCCTGGTGGTCCGAGGTCGTTCCCGCTGCACAGATTTATGCGCCAGGGCCTCCTGCAGACAATGCACTTTGATTTATTGCGCTATCTGTAATAGTACCCGAGATATCACCAGATTTATATTGGATTTTCCCCTGACTCTGAGTGTCCGGCCCCATGTGTCGATGGTTTTCTCGGTCCCTCGTGGTCCGCGGTAGATCCCGCTGCACAGATTCATGCGCCAGGGCCTCCTACAGACAATGCACTTCGATTTATTGCGCTATCTGTAATAGCACCCGAGATATCACCATGTATATATTGGATTTTCCCACGACCCTGAGTGTCCGGCCCCATGAGACGGTGGTTGTCTCGGCACCTGGTGGTCCGAGGTCGTTCCCGCTGCACAGATTCATGCGCTAGGGCCTCCTGCAGATAATTCACTTTGGTTTATTGCGCTATCTCTAATAGCACCCGAGATATCACCAGATATATATTTGACTTTTCCCTGACCCTGAGTGTCCGGCCCCATGAGACGGTGGTTTTCTCGACCCCTGGTGGTCCGAGGTAGTTCCCCCTGCACAGATGCATGCGCCAGGGCCTCCTGCAGATAACTCACTTTGGTTTATTGCGCTATCTCTAATAGCACCCGAGAAATCATCAGATACATCCTGGGTTTTTACATGACCTTGGGAGTGCGGCCACATGTGTCGGTGGTTTTCTCGGCCCCTGGTGGTCCCAGGTCGTTCCCGCTGCACAGATTTATGCGCCAGCGCCTCCTGCACATAATTCACTTTGGTTTATTGCGCTATCTCTAATAGCACCCGAGATATCACCAGATATTTATTGGCTTTTCCCCTGACCCTGTGTGTCCGGCCCCATGGGACGGTGGTTTTCTCGGCCCCTGGTTGTCCGAGGTCGTTCCCGCTTGCCAGATTCATGCGCCAGGGCCTCCTACAGACAAAGCACTTTGATTTATTGCGCTATCTGTAATAGCACCCGAGATATCACCAGATATATATTGGATTTTTCCCTGACACTGAATGTCCGGCCCCATGAGACGGTGTTTTTCTCGGCCCCTAGTGGACCGAGGTCGTTCGCGATGCACAGATTCATGCGCCAGGGCCTCCTGCAGATAATTCACTCTGGTTTATTGCGCTATCTCTGATAGCACCCGAGATATCACCAGATATGTATTGGATTTTCCACTGACCCTGAGTGTCCGGCCCCGTGAGACTGCGGTTTTCTCGGCCCCTGGTGGTCCGAGGTCGTTCCCGCTGCACAGATTCATGCGCCAGGGCCTCCTACAGACAATGGACTCTGATTTATTGCGCTATCTGTAATAGTACCCGAGATATCACCAGATATATATTGGATTTTCCCCTGACCCTGAGTGTCCGGCCCCATGTGACGGTGGTTTTCTCGGCCCCTGGTGGTCCGAGGTCGTTCCCGCTGCCCATATTCATGCGCCAGGGCAGCTTACAGACAATGCACTTTGATTTATTGGGCTATCTGTAATAGCACCCGAGATATCACCAGATATATATCGGATTTTTCCCTGACCCTGAGTTTCCGGCCCCATGAGACGGTGGTTTTCTCGGCCCCTGGTGGTCTGAGGTCGTTCCCGCTGCACAGATGCATGCGCCAGGGCCTCCTGCAGATAATTCACTTTGGTTTATTGCGCTATCTGTAATAGCACCCAAGATATCACCAGATATATATTGGATTTTTCCCTGACCCTGAGTGTCCGGCCCCATGAGACGGTGGTTTTCTCGGCCCCTGGTGATCCGAGGTCGTTCCCGCTGCCCATATTCATGCGCCAGGGCAGCTTACAGACAATGCACTTTGATTTATTGGGCTATCTGTAATAGCACCCGAGATATCACCAGATATATATCGGATTTTTCCCTGACCCTGAGTTTCCGGCCCCATGAGACGGTGGTTTTCTCGGCCCCTTGTGCTCTGAGGTCGCTCCCGCTGCACAGATGCATGCGCCAGGGCCTCCTGCAGCTAATTCCCTTTGGCTTATTGCGCTATCTCTAATAGCGCCCGAGATATCACCAGATATATATTGGATTTTTCCCTGACCCTGAGTGTCCGGCCCCATGAGACCGCGGTTTTCTCGGCCCCTGGTGGTCCGAGGTCGTTCCCGCTGCACACATTCATGCGCCAGGGCCTCCTACAGACAATGCACTTTGATTTATTGCTCTATCTGTAATAGCACCCGAGATATCACCAGATATATATTGGATTTTCCCCTGACCCTGAGTGTCCGGCCCCATGAGACTGTGGTTTTCTCGGCCGCTGGTGGTCCGAGGTCGTTCCCGCTGCACAGATTCATGCGCCAGGGCCTCCTACAGACAATGCACTTTGATTTATTGCGCTATCTGTTATAGCACCCGAGATATCACCAGATATATATTGGATTTTCCCCTGACCCTCAGTGTCCGGCCCAATGAGACGGTTGTTTTCTCGGCCCCTGGTGGTCCGACGTCGTTCCCGCTGCACAGATGCATGCGCCAGGGCCTCCTGCAGATAATTCACTTTGGTTTATTGCGCTATCTCTAATAGCACCCGAGAAATCACCAGATACACATTGGATTTTCCCCTGACCCTGAGTGTCCGGCCCCATGTGACGGTGGTTTTCTCGGCCCCTGGTGTTCAGAGGTCGTTCCCGCCGCACAGATTCAAGCGCCAGGGCCTCCTACAGACAATGCACTATGATTTATTGCGCTATTTGTAATAGCACCCGAGATATCACCAGATCTATATTGGATTTTCCCCTGACCCTGAGTATCCGGCCCCATGAGACTGTGGTTTTCTCGGCCCCTGGTGGTCCGAGGACGTTCCCGTTGCACAGATTCATGCGCAAGGGCCTCCTGCAGATAATTCACTTTGGTTTATTGCGCTATCTGTAATAGCACCCGAGACATCACCAGATATATATTGGATTTTTCCCTTACCCTGAGTGTCCGGCCCCATGAGACGGTGGTTTTCTCGGCCCCTGGTGGTCCTAGGTCGTTCCCGCTGCACAGATGCATGCGCCAATGCCTCCTGCAGATAATTCCCTTTGGCTTATTGCGCTATCTCTAATAGCGCCCGAGATATCACCAGATATATATTGGATTTTTCCCTGACCCTGAGTGTCCGGCCCCATGAGACCGCGGTTTTCTCGGCCCCTGGTGGTCCGAGGTCGTTCCCGCTGCACAGATTCATGCGCCAGGGCCTCCTACAGACAATGCACTTTGATTTATTGCGCTATCTGTTATAGCACCCGAGATATCACCAGATATATATTGGATTTTACCCTGACCCTGAGTGTCCGGCCCCATGAGACTGTGGTTTTCTCGGCCCCTGGTGGTCCGAGGACGTTCCCGTTGCACAGATTCATGCGCAAGGGCCTCCTGCAGATAATTCACTTTGGTTTATTGCGCTATCTGTAATAGCACCCGAGATATCACCACATATATATTGGATTTTTCCCTGACCCTGAATGTCCGGCCCCATGAGACTGCGGTTTTCTCGGCCCCTGGTGGTCCGAGGTCGTTCCCGCTGCACACATTCATGCGCCAGGGCCTCCTACAGACAATGCACTTTGATTTATTGCTCTATCTGTAATAGCACCAGAGATATCACCAGATATATATTGGATTTTCCCCTGACCCTGAGTGTCCGGCCCCATGAGACGGTGGTTTTCTTGGCCCCTGGTGGTCCGACGTCGTTCCCGCTGCCCAGATTCATGCGCCAGGGCCTCCTACAGACAATGCACTTTGGTTTATTGCGCTATCTGTAATAGCACCCGAGATATCACCAGATATATGCTGGATTTTTACATGACCTTGGGTGACGGATTCCGAATATCTGTAATTTTCTCGGCCACTGGTGGTCCGAGGTCGTTCCTGCGGCACAGATTCATTCGCCAGTGCCTCCTACAGACAATGCACTTTGATTTATTGCGCTATCTCTAATAGCACCCGAGCTATCACCAGATATATATTGAATTTTCCCCTGACCCTGAGTGTCCGGCCCCATGAGACGGTGGTTTTCTCGGCCCCTGGTGGTCCGACGTCGTTCCCGCTGCCCAGATTCATGCGCCAGGGCCTCCTACAGACAATGCACTTTGGTTTATTGCGCTATCTGTAATAGCACCCGAGATATCACCAGATATATGCTGGATTTTTACATGACCTTGGGTGACGGATTCCGAATATCTGTAATTTTCTCGGCCACTGGTGGTCCGAGGTCGTTCCTGCGGCACAGATTCATTCGCCAGTGCCTCCTACAGACAATGCACTTTGATTTATTGCGCTATCTCTAATAGCACCCGAGCTATCACCAGATATATATTGAATTTTCCCCTGACCCTGAGTGTCCGGCCCCATGAGACTGTGGTTTTCCCGGCCTCTGGTGGTCCGAGGTCGTTCCCGCTGCACAGATTCATTCGCCTGGGCCTCCTACAGACAATGCACTTTGATTTATTGCGCTATCTGTAATAGCACCCGAGATATCACCAGATATATATTGAATTTTTCCCTGACCCCGACAGTCCGGCCCTATGAGACGGTGGTTTTCTCGCCCCCTGGTGGTCCGAGGTCGTTCCCGCTGCACAGATTCATGCGCCAGGGCGTCCTGCAGATAATTCACTTTGGTTTATTGCGCTATCTCTAATAGCACCCGAGATATCACCAGATGTATATTGGATTTTTCCCCGACCCTGAGCGGCCGGCCCCATGAGACGGTGGTTTTCTCGGGCCCTGGATATCCGAGGTCGTTCCCGCTGCACAGATTCACTCGCCAGTGCCACCTACAGACATTGCACTTTTGTTTATTGCGCTCTCTCTAATAGCACCCGAGATATCATCTGATACATCCTGGGTTTTTACATGACCTTGGGAGTGCGGCCCCATGTGTCGGTGGTTTTCTCGGCCCCTGGTGGTCCGAGGTCGTTCCCGCTGCACAGATTCATGCGCCAGGGCGTCCTGCAGATAATTCACTTTGGTTTATTGCGCTATCTCTAATAGCACCCGAGATATCACCAGATATATATTGGATTTTTCGCCGACCCTGAGTGTCCGGCCCCATGAGACGGTGGTTTTCTCGGACCCTGGTGGTCCGAGGTCGTTCCCGCTGCACAGGTTCATGCGACAGGGCCTCCTACAGGCAATGCACTTTGGTTTATTGCGCTATCTGTAATAGCACCCGAGATATCACCAGATATATATTGGATTTTTCCCTGACCCTGACAGTCCGGCCCCACGAGACGGTGATTTTCTCGGCCCCTGGTGGTCCGAGGTCTTTCCCGCTGCCCAGATTCATGCGCCAGGGCAGCTTACAGACAATGCACTGTCATTTATTGCGCTATCTGTAATAGCACCCAAGATACCACCAGATATATATTTTATTTTTCCCTGACCCTGAGTGTCCGGCCCCATGAGACGGTGGTTTTCTCGGCCCCTGGTGGTCCGAGGTCGTTGCCGCTGCACAGATTCATGCGCCAGGGCCTCCTACAGAAAATACACATTGATTTATTGGGCTATCTGTAATAGCACCCGAGATATCACCACATATATATCGGATTTTTCCCTGACCCTGAGTGTCCGGTCCCATGAGACGGTGGTTGTGTCGGCCCCTGGTGGTCGGAGGTCGTTCCCGCTGCACACATGCATGCGCCAGGGCCTCCTGCAGATAATTCACTTTGGTTTATTGCGCTATCTCTAATAGCAACCAAGATATCACCAGATATATATTGGATTTTTCCCTGACCCTGAGTGTCCGGCCCCATGAGACGGTTGTTTTCTCGGCCCCTGGTGGTCCGACGTCGTTCCCGCTGCACAGATGCATGCGCCAGGGCCTCCTGCAGATAATTCACTTCGGTTTATTGCGCAATCTCTAATAGCACCCGAGATATCACCAGATATTTATTGGCTTTTCCCCTGACCCTGTGTGTCCGGCCCCATGAGACGGTGGTTTTCTCGGCCCCTGGTGGTCAGAGGTCGTTCCCGCCGCACAGATTCATGCGCCAGGGCCTTCTACAGACAATGCACTTTGGTTTATTGCGCTATCTCTAATAGCACCCGAGATATCACCAGATATATGCTGGATTCTTACATGACCCTGAGTGTCCGGCCCCATGAGACGGTGGTTTTCTCGGCCCCTGGTGGTCCGAGGTCGTTCCCGCTGCACAGATTCATGCGACAGGGTCCCCTGCAGATAATTCACTTTGATTTATTGAGCTATCGCTAATAGCACCCGAGATATCACGAGATATATATTGGATTTTTCCCTGATCCTGAGTGTCTGGCCCCATGTGACGGTGGTTTTCTCGGCCCCTGGTGGTCCGAGGTCGTTCCCGCTGCCCAGATTCATGCGCCAGGGCAGCTTACAGACAATGCACTTTGATTTATTGCGCTATCTGTAATAGCACCCGAGATACCATCTGATATATATTGGATTTTTCCCTGACCCTGAGTGTCCCGCCCCATGAGACGGTGGTTTTCTCGGCCCCTGGTGGTCCGAGGTCGTTCCCGCTGCACAGATTCATGCGACAGGGTCCCCTGCAGATAATTCACTTTGATTTATTGAGCTATCGCTAATAGCACCCGAGATATCACCAGATATATATTGGATTTTTCCCAGACCCTGACAGTCGGACTCCATGAGACGGTGGTTTTCTCGGCCCCTGGTGGTCCGAGGTCGTTCCCGCTGCACAGATTTATGCGCCAGGGCCTCCTGCAGACAATGCACTTTGATTTATTGCGCTATCTGTAATAGTACCCGAGATATCACCAGATTTATATTGGATTTTCCCCTGACTCTGAGTGTCCGGCCCCATGTGTCGATGGTTTTCTCGGTCCCTCGTGGTCCGCGGTAGATCCCGCTGCACAGATTCATGCGCCAGGGCCTCCTACAGACAATGCACTTCGATTTATTGCGCTATCTGTAATAGCACCCGAGATATCACCATGTATATATTGGATTTTCCCACGACCCTGAGTGTCCGGCCCCATGAGACGGTGGTTGTCTCGGCACCTGGTGGTCCGAGGTCGTTCCCGCTGCACAGATTCATGCGCTAGGGCCTCCTGCAGATAATTCACTTTGGTTTATTGCGCTATCTCTAATAGCACCCGAGATATCACCAGATATATATTTGACTTTTCCCTGACCCTGAGTGTCCGGCCCCATGAGACGGTGGTTTTCTCGACCCCTGGTGGTCCGAGGTAGTTCCCCCTGCACAGATGCATGCGCCAGGGCCTCCTGCAGATAACTCACTTTGGTTTATTGCGCTATCTCTAATAGCACCCGAGAAATCATCAGATACATCCTGGGTTTTTACATGACCTTGGGAGTGCGGCCACATGTGTCGGTGGTTTTCTCGGCCCCTGGTGGTCCCAGGTCGTTCCCGCTGCACAGATTTATGCGCCAGCGCCTCCTGCACATAATTCACTTTGGTTTATTGCGCTATCTCTAATAGCACCCGAGATATCACCAGATATTTATTGGCTTTTCCCCTGACCCTGTGTGTCCGGCCCCATGGGACGGTGGTTTTCTCGGCCCCTGGTTGTCCGAGGTCGTTCCCGCTTGCCAGATTCATGCGCCAGGGCCTCCTACAGACAAAGCACTTTGATTTATTGCGCTATCTGTAATAGCACCCGAGATATCACCAGATATATATTGGATTTTTCCCTGACACTGAATGTCCGGCCCCATGAGACGGTGTTTTTCTCGGCCCCTAGTGGACCGAGGTCGTTCGCGATGCACAGATTCATGCGCCAGGGCCTCCTGCAGATAATTCACTATGGTTTATTGCGCTATCTCTGATAGCACCCGAGATATCACCAGATATGTATTGGATTTTCCACTGACCCTGAGTGTCCGGCCCCGTGAGACTGCGGTTTTCTCGGCCCCTGGTGGTCCGAGGTCGTTCCCGCTGCACAGATTCATGCGCCAGGGCCTCCTACAGACAATGGACTCTGATTTATTGCGCTATCTGTAATAGTACCCGAGATATCACCAGATATATATTGGATTTTCCCCTGACCCTGAGTGTCCGGCCCCATGTGACGGTGGTTTTCTCGGCCCCTGGTGGTCCGAGGTCGTTCCCGCTGCCCATATTCATGCGCCAGGGCAGCTTACAGACAATGCACTTTGATTTATTGGGCTATCTGTAATAGCACCCGAGATATCACCAGATATATATCGGATTTTTCCCTGACCCTGAGTTTCCGGCCCCATGAGACGGTGGTTTTCTCGGCCCCTGGTGGTCTGAGGTCGTTCCCGCTGCACAGATGCATGCGCCAGGGCCTCCTGCAGATAATTCACTTTGGTTTATTGCGCTATCTGTAATAGCACCCAAGATATCACCAGATATATATTGGATTTTTCCCTGACCCTGAGTGTCCGGCCCCATGAGACGGTGGTTTTCTCGGCCCCTGGTGATCCGAGGTCGTTCCCGCTGCCCATATTCATGCGCCAGGGCAGCTTACAGACAATGCACTTTGATTTATTGGGCTATCTGTAATAGCACCCGAGATATCACCAGATATATATCGGATTTTTCCCTGACCCTGAGTTTCCGGCCCCATGAGACGGTGGTTTTCTCGGCCCCTTGTGCTCTGAGGTCGCTCCCGCTGCACAGATGCATGCGCCAGTGCCTCCTGCAGATAATTCACTTTGGTTTATTGCGCTATCTCTAATAGCACCCGAGATATCACCAGATATATATTGGCTTTTCCCCTGACCCTGAGTGTCCGGCCCTCTGAGACGGTGGATTTCTCGGCCCCTGGTGGTCCGAGGTCGTTCCCGCTGGCCAGATTCATGCCCCAGGGCCTCTTACAGACAATGCACTTTGATTTATTGCGCTATCTGTAATAGCACCCGAGATATCACCAGATATATATTGTATTTTTCCCTGAACCTGAATGTCCGGCCCCATGAGACGGTGGTTTTCTCGGCCCCTGGTGGTCCGAGGTCGTTCCTGCTGTACAGATTCATGCGCCAGGGCCTCCTGCAGATAATTCACTTTGGTTTATTGCGCTATCTCTAATAGCACCCGAGATATCACCAGATATATATTGGATTTTCCCCTGACCCTCAGTGTCCGGCCCAATGAGACGGTTGTTTTCTCGGCCCCTGGTGGTCCGACGTCGTTCCCGCTGCACAGATGCATGCGCCAGGGCCTCCTGCAGATAATTCACTTTGGTTTATTGCGCTATCTCTAATAGCACCCGAGAAATCACCAGATACACATTGGATTTTCCCCTGACCCTGAGTGTCCGGCCCCATGTGACGGTGGTTTTCTCGGCCCCTGGTGTTCAGAGGTCGTTCCCGCCGCACAGATTCAAGCGCCAGGGCCTCCTGCAGACAATGCACTTTGGTTTATTGCGCTATCTCTACTAGCACCCGAGATATCACCAGATATATATTGGCTTTTCCCCTGACCCTGAGTGTCCGGCCCCCTGAGACGGTGGATTTCTCGGCCCCTGGTGGTCCGAGGTCGTTCCCGCTGGCCAGATTCATGCCCCAGGGCCTCTTACAGACAATGCACTTTGATTTATTGCGCTATCTGTAATAGCACCCGAGATATCACCAGATATATATTGTATTTTTCCCTGAACCTGAATGTCCGGCCCCATGAGACGGTGGTTTTCTCGGCCCCTGGTGGTCCGAGGTCGTTCCTGCTGCACATATTCATGCGCCAGGGCCTCCTGCAGACAATTCACTTTGGTTTATTGCGCTATCTCTAATAGCACCCGAGATATCACCCGATATATATTGGATTTTTCCCCGACCCTGAGTGTCCGGCCCCATGAGATGGTGGTTTTCTCGGCCGCTGGTGGTCCGAGGTCGTTCCCGCTGGCCAGATTCATGCGCCAGGGCCTCCTACAGACAATGCACTATGATTTATTGCGCTATTTGTAATAGCACCCGAGATATCACCAGATCTATATTGGATTTTCCCCTGACCCTGAGTATCCGGCCCCATGAGACTGTGGTTTTCTCGGCCCCTGGTGGTCCGAGGACGTTCCCGTTGCACAGATTCATGCGCAAGGGCCTCCTGCAGATAATTCACTTTGGTTTATTGCGCTATCTGTAATAGCACCCGAGACATCACCAGATATATATTGGATTTTTCCCTTACCCTGAGTGTCCGGCCCCATGAGACGGTGGTTTTCTCGGCCCCTGGTGGTCCTAGGTCGTTCCCGCTGCACAGATGCATGCGCCAGGGCCTCCTGCAGCTAATTCCCTTTGGCTTATTGCGCTATCTCTAATAGCGCCCGAGATATCACCAGATATATATTGGATTTTTCCCTGACCCTGAGTGTCCGGCCCCATGAGACCGCGGTTTTCTCGGCCCCTGGTGGTCCGAGGTCGTTCCCGCTGCACACATTCATGCGCCAGGGCCTCCTACAGACAATGCACTTTGATTTATTGCTCTATCTGTAATAGCACCCGAGATATCACCAGATATATATTGGATTTTCCCCTGACCCTGAGTGTCCGGCCCCATGAGACTGTGGTTTTCTCGGCCGCTGGTGGTCCGAGGTCGTTCCCGCTGCACAGATTCATGCGCCAGGGCCTCCTACAGACAATGCACTTTGATTTATTGCGCTATCTGTTATAGCACCCGAGATATCACCAGATATATATTGGATTTTACCCTGACCCTGAGTGTCCGGCCCCATGAGACTGTGGTTTTCTCGGCCCCTGGTGGTCCGAGGACGTTCCCGTTGCACAGATTCATGCGCAAGGGCCTCCTGCAGATAATTCACTTTGGTTTATTGCGCTATCTGTAATAGCACCCGAGATATCACCACATATATATTGGATTTTTCCCTGACCCTGAATGTCCGGCCCCATGAGACTGCGGTTTTCTCGGCCCCTGGTGGTCCGAGGTCGTTCCCGCTGCACACATTCATGCGCCAGGGCCTCCTACAGACAATGCACTTTGATTTATTGCTCTATCTGTAATAGCACCAGAGATATCACCAGATATATATTGGATTTTCCCCTGACCCTGAGTGTCCGGCCCCATGAGACGGTGGTTTTCTCGGCCCCTGGTGGTCCGACGTCGTTCCCGCTGCCCAGATTCATGCGCCAGGGCCTCCTACAGACAATGCACTTTGGTTTATTGCGCTATCTGTAATAGCACCCGAGATATCACCAGATATATGCTGGATTTTTACATGACCTTGGGTGACGGATTCCGAATATCTGTAATTTTCTCGGCCACTGGTGGTCCGAGGTCGTTCCTGCGGCACAGATTCATTCGCCAGTGCCTCCTACAGACAATGCACTTTGATTTATTGCGCTATCTCTAATAGCACCCGAGCTATCACCAGATATATATTGAATTTTCCCCTGACCCTGAGTGTCCGGCCCCATGAGACGGTGGTTTTCTCAGCCCCTGGTGGTCCGACGTCGTTCCCGCTGCCCAGATTCATGCGCCAGGGCCTCCTACAGACAATGCACTTTGGTTTATTGCGCTATCTGTAATAGCACCCGAGATATCACCAGATATATGCTGGATTTTTACATGACCTTGGGTGACGGATTCCGAATATCTGTAATTTTCTCGGCCACTGGTGGTCCGAGGTCGTTCCTGCGGCACAGATTCATTCGCCAGTGCCTCCTACAGACAATGCACTTTGATTTATTGCGCTATCTCTAATAGCACCCGAGCTATCACCAGATATATATTGAATTTTCCCCTGACCCTGAGTGTCCGGCCCCATGAGACTGTGGTTTTCCCGGCCTCTGGTGGTCCGAGGTCGTTCCCGCTGCACAGATTCATTCGCCTGGGCCTCCTACAGACAATGCACTTTGATTTATTGCGCTATCTGTAATAGCACCCGAGATATCACCAGATATATATTGAATTTTTCCCTGACCCCGACAGTCCGGCCCTATGAGACGGTGGTTTTCTCGCCCCCTGGTGGTCCGAGGTCGTTCCCGCTGCACAGATTCATGCGCCCTGGCCTCCTGCAGATAATTCACTTTGGTTTATTGCGCTATCGATAATAGCACCGGAGATATCACCCGATATATATTGGATTTTTCGCCGACCCTGAGTGTCCGGCCCCATGAGACGGTGGTTTTCTCGGCCCCTTGTGCTCTGAGGTCGCTCCCGCTGCACAGATGCATGCGCCAGTGCCTCCTGCAGATAATTCACTTTGGTTTATTGCGCTATCTCTAATAGCACCCGAGATATCACCAGATATATATTGGCTTTTCCCCTGACCCTGAGTGTCCGGCCCCCTGAGACGGTGGATTTCTCGGCCCCTGGTGGTCCGAGGTCGTTCCCGCTGGCCAGATTCATGCCCCAGGGCCTCTTACAGACAATGCACTTTGATTTATTGCGCTATCTGTAATAGCACCCGAGATATCACCAGATATATATTGTATTTTTCCCTGAACCTGAATGTCCGGCCCCATGAGACGGTGGTTTTCTCGGCCCCTGGTGGTCCGAGGTCGTTCCTGCTGTACAGATTCATGCGCCAGGGCCTCCTGCAGATAATTCACTTTGGTTTATTGCGCTATCTCTAATAGCACCCGAGATATCACCAGATATATATTGGATTTTCCCCTGACCCTCAGTGTCCGGCCCAATGAGACGGTTGTTTTCTCGGCCCCTGGTGGTCCGACGTCGTTCCCGCTGCACAGATGCATGCGCCAGGGCCTCCTGCAGATAATTCACTTTGGTTTATTGCGCTATCTCTAATAGCACCCGAGAAATCACCAGATACACATTGGATTTTCCCCTGACCCTGAGTGTCCGGCCCCATGTGACGGTGGTTTTCTCGGCCCCTGGTGTTCAGAGGTCGTTCCCGCCGCACAGATTCAAGCGCCAGGGCCTCCTACAGACAATGCACTATGATTTATTGCGCTATTTGTAATAGCACCCGAGATATCACCAGATCTATATTGGATTTTCCCCTGACCCTGAGTATCCGGCCCCATGAGACTGTGGTTTTCTCGGCCCCTGGTGGTCCGAGGACGTTCCCGTTGCACAGATTCATGCGCAAGGGCCTCCTGCAGATAATTCACTTTGGTTTATTGCGCTATCTGTAATAGCACCCGAGACATCACCAGATATATATTGGATTTTTCCCTTACCCTGAGTGTCCGGCCCCATGAGACGGTGGTTTTCTCGGCCCCTGGTGGTCCTAGGTCGTTCCCGCTGCACAGATGCATGCGCCAATGCCTCCTGCAGATAATTCCCTTTGGCTTATTGCGCTATCTCTAATAGCGCCCGAGATATCACCAGATATATATTGGATTTTTCCCTGACCCTGAGTGTCCGGCCCCATGAGACCGCGGTTTTCTCGGCCCCTGGTGGTCCGAGGTCGTTCCCGCTGCACACATTCATGCGCCAGGGCCTCCTACAGACAATGCACTTTGATTTATTGCTCTATCTGTAATAGCACCCGAGATATCACCAGATATATATTGGATTTTCCCCTGACCCTGAGTGTCCGGCCCCATGAGACTGTGGTTTTCTCGGCCGCTGGTGGTCCGAGGTCGTTCCCGCTGCACAGATTCATGCGCCAGGGCCTCCTACAGACAATGCACTTTGATTTATTGCGCTATCTGTTATAGCACCCGAGATATCACCAGATATATATTGGATTTTACCCTGACCCTGAGTGTCCGGCCCCATGAGACTGTGGTTTTCTCGGCCCCTGGTGGTCCGAGGACGTTCCCGTTGCACAGATTCATGCGCAAGGGCCTCCTGCAGATAATTCACTTTGGTTTATTGCGCTATCTGTAATAGCACCCGAGATATCACCACATATATATTGGATTTTTCCCTGACCCTGAATGTCCGGCCCCATGAGACTGCGGTTTTCTCGGCCCCTGGTGGTCCGAGGTCGTTCCCGCTGCACACATTCATGCGCCAGGGCCTCCTACAGACAATGCACTTTGATTTATTGCTCTATCTGTAATAGCACCAGAGATATCACCAGATATATATTGGATTTTCCCCTGACCCTGAGTGTCCGGCCCCATGAGACGGTGGTTTTCTTGGCCCCTGGTGGTCCGACGTCGTTCCCGCTGCCCAGATTCATGCGCCAGGGCCTCCTACAGACAATGCACTTTGGTTTATTGCGCTATCTGTAATAGCACCCGAGATATCACCAGATATATGCTGGATTTTTACATGACCTTGGGTGACGGATTCCGAATATCTGTAATTTTCTCGGCCACTGGTGGTCCGAGGTCGTTCCTGCGGCACAGATTCATTCGCCAGTGCCTCCTACAGACAATGCACTTTGATTTATTGCGCTATCTCTAATAGCACCCGAGCTATCACCAGATATATATTGAATTTTCCCCTGACCCTGAGTGTCCGGCCCCATGAGACGGTGGTTTTCTCGGCCCCTGGTGGTCCGACGTCGTTCCCGCTGCCCAGATTCATGCGCCAGGGCCTCCTACAGACAATGCACTTTGGTTTATTGCGCTATCTGTAATAGCACCCGAGATATCACCAGATATATGCTGGATTTTTACATGACCTTGGGTGACGGATTCCGAATATCTGTAATTTTCTCGGCCACTGGTGGTCCGAGGTCGTTCCTGCGGCACAGATTCATTCGCCAGTGCCTCCTACAGACAATGCACTTTGATTTATTGCGCTATCTCTAATAGCACCCGAGCTATCACCAGATATATATTGAATTTTCCCCTGACCCTGAGTGTCCGGCCCCATGAGACTGTGGTTTTCCCGGCCTCTGGTGGTCCGAGGTCGTTCCCGCTGCACAGATTCATTCGCCTGGGCCTCCTACAGACAATGCACTTTGATTTATTGCGCTATCTGTAATAGCACCCGAGATATCACCAGATATATATTGAATTTTTCCCTGACCCCGACAGTCCGGCCCTATGAGACGGTGGTTTTCTCGCCCCCTGGTGGTCCGAGGTCGTTCCCGCTGCACAGATTCATGCGCCCTGGCCTCCTGCAGATAATTCACTTTGGTTTATTGCGCTATCGATAATAGCACCGGAGATATCACCCGATATATATTGGATTTTTCGCCGACCCTGAGTGTCCGGCCCCATGAGACGGTGGTTTTCTCGGACCCTGGTGATCCGAGGTCGTTCCCGGTGAACAGATTCATGCGCCGGGGCCTCCTGCAGATAATTCACTTTGGTTTATTGAGCTATCTCTAATAGCACCCGAGATATCACCAGATATATGCTGGATTATTACATGACCTTGGGTGACGGATTCCGAATATCTGTAATTTTCTCGGCTCCTGGTGGTCCGAGGTCGTTCCCGCTGCACAGAATCATGCGCCAGGGCTTCCTGCAGACAATGCAATTTGATTTATCGCGCTATATCTAATAGCCCCCGAGATATCACCAGATATATAATGGATTTTTCCCTGACCCCCACAGTCCGGCCCCATGAGACGGTGGTTTTCTCGCCCCCTGGTGGTCGGAGGTCGTTCCCGCTACACAGATTCATGCGCCAGGGCCTCCTGCAGATAATTCACTTTGGTTTATTGCGCTATCTCTAATAGCACACGAGATATCACCAGATATATATTTGACTTTTCCCTGACCCTGAGTGTCCGGCCCCATGAGACGGTGGTTTTCTCGACCCCTGGTGGTCCGAGGTAGTTCCCGCTGCACAGATGCATGCGCCAGGGACTCCTGCAGATAATTCACTTTGGTTTATTGCGCTATCTCTAATAGCACCCGAGATATCACCAGATATATATTGGATTTTTCGCCGACCCTGAGTGTCCGGCCCCATGAGACTTTGGTTTTCTCGGCCCCTGGTGGTCCGAGGTCGTTCCCGCTGCACAGATTCATGCGCCAGGGCGTCCTGCAGATAATTCACTTTGGTTTATTGCGCTATCTCTAATAGCACCCGAGATATCACCAGATGTATATTGGATTTTTCCCCGACCCTGAGCGGCCGGCCCCATGAGACGGTGGTTTTCTCGGGCCCTGGATATCCGAGGTCGTTCCCGCTGCACAGATTCACTCGCCAGTGCCACCTACAGACATTGCACTTTTGTTTATTGCGCTCTCTCTAATAGCACCCGAGATATCATCTGATACATCCTGGGTTTTTACATGACCTTGGGAGTGCGGCCCCATGTGTCGGTGGTTTTCTCGGCCCCTGGTGGTCCGAGGTCGTTCCCGCTGCACAGAATCATGCGCCAGGGCCTCTTGCAGACAATTCACTTTGGTTTATTGCGCTATCTCTAATAGCACCCGAGATATCACCAGATATATATTGGATTTTTCGCCGACCCTGAGTGTCCGGCCCCATGAGACGGTGGTTTTCTCGGACCCTGGTGGTCCGAGGTCGTTCCCGCTGCACAGGTTCATGCGACAGGGCCTCCTACAGGCAATGCACTTTGGTTTATTGCGCTATCTGTAATAGCACCCGAGATATCACCAGATATATATTGGATTTTTCCCTGACCCTGACAGTCCGGCCCCACGAGACGGTGATTTTCTCGGCCCCTGGTGGTCCGAGGTCTTTCCCGCTGCCCAGATTCATGCGCCAGGGCAGCTTACAGACAATGCACTGTCATTTATTGCGCTATCTGTAATAGCACCCAAGATACCACCAGATATATATTTTATTTTTCCCTGACCCTGAGTGTCCGGCCCCATGAGACGGTGGTTTTCTCGGCCCCTGGTGGTCCGAGGTCGTTGCCGCTGCACAGATTCATGCGCCAGGGCCTCCTACAGAAAATACACATTGATTTATTGGGCTATCTGTAATAGCACCCGAGATATCACCACATATATATCGGATTTTTCCCTGACCCTGAGTGTCCGGTCCCATGAGACGGTGGTTGTGTCGGCCCCTGGTGGTCGGAGGTCGTTCCCGCTGCACACATGCATGCGCCAGGGCCTCCTGCAGATAATTCACTTTGGTTTATTGCGCTATCTCTAATAGCAACCAAGATATCACCAGATATATATTGGATTTTTCCCTGACCCTGAGTGTCCGGCCCCATGAGACGGTTGTTTTCTCGGCCCCTGGTGGTCCGACGTCGTTCCCGCTGCACAGATGCATGCGCCAGGGCCTCCTGCAGATAATTCACTTCGGTTTATTGCGCAATCTCTAATAGCACCCGAGATATCACCAGATATTTATTGGCTTTTCCCCTGACCCTGTGTGTCCGGCCCCATGAGACGGTGGTTTTCTCGGCCCCTGGTGGTCAGAGGTCGTTCCCGCCGCACAGATTCATGCGCCAGGGCCTTCTACAGACAATGCACTTTGGTTTATTGCGCTATCTCTAATAGCACCCGAGATATCACCAGATATATGCTGGATTCTTACATGACCCTGAGTGTCCGGCCCCATGAGACGGTGGTTTTCTCGGCCCCTGGTGGTCCGAGGTCGTTCCCGCTGCACAGATTCATGCGACAGGGTCCCCTGCAGATAATTCACTTTGATTTATTGAGCTATCGCTAATAGCACCCGAGATATCACGAGATATATATTGGATTTTTCCCTGATCCTGAGTGTCTGGCCCCATGTGACGGTGGTTTTCTCGGCCCCTGGTGGTCCGAGGTCGTTCCCGCTGCCCAGATTCATGCGCCAGGGCAGCTTACAGACAATGCACTTTGATTTATTGCGCTATCTGTAATAGCACCCGAGATACCATCTGATATATATTGGATTTTTCCCTGACCCTGAGTGTCCCGCCCCATGAGACGGTGGTTTTCTCGGCCCCTGGTGGTCCGAGGTCGTTCCCGCTGCACAGATTCATGCGACAGGGTCCCCTGCAGATAATTCACTTTGATTTATTGAGCTATCGCTAATAGCACCCGAGATATCACCAGATATATATTGGATTTTTCCCAGACCCTGACAGTCGGACTCCATGAGACGGTGGTTTTCTCGGCCCCTGGTGGTCCGAGGTCGTTCCCGCTGCACAGATTTATGCGCCAGGGCCTCCTGCAGACAATGCACTTTGATTTATTGCGCTATCTGTAATAGTACCCGAGATATCACCAGATTTATATTGGATTTTCCCCTGACTCTGAGTGTCCGGCCCCATGTGTCGATGGTTTTCTCGGTCCCTCGTGGTCCGCGGTAGATCCCGCTGCACAGATTCATGCGCCAGGGCCTCCTACAGACAATGCACTTCGATTTATTGCGCTATCTGTAATAGCACCCGAGATATCACCATATATATATTGGATTTTCCCACGACCCTGAGTGTCCGGCCCCATGAGACGGTGGTTGTCTCGGCACCTGGTGGTCCGAGGTCGTTCCCGCTGCACAGATTCATGCGCTAGGGCCTCCTGCAGATAATTCACTTTGGTTTATTGCGCTATCTCTAATAGCACCCGAGATATCACCAGATATATATTGGACTTTTCCCTGACCCTGAGTGTCCGGCCCCATGAGACGGTGGTTTTCTCGACCCCTGGTGGTCCGAGGTAGTTCCCCCTGCACAGATGCATGCGCCAGGGCCTCCTGCAGATAACTCACTTTGGTTTATTGCGCTATCTCTAATAGCACCCGAGATATCATCAGATACATCCTGGGTTTTTACATGACCTTGGGAGTGCGGCCCCATGTGTCGGTGGTTTTCTCGGCCCCTGGTGGTCCCAGGTCGTTCCCGCTGCACAGATTTATGCGCCAGCGCCTCCTGCACATAATTCACTTTGGTTTATTGCGCTATCTCTAATAGCACCCGAGATATCACCAGATATTTATTGGCTTTTCCCCTGACCCTGTGTGTCCGGCCCCATGGGACGGTGGTTTTCTCGGCCCCTGGTTGTCCGAGGTCGTTCCCGCTTGCCAGATTCATGCGCCAGGGCCTCCTACAGACAAAGCACTTTGATTTATTGCGCTATCTGTAATAGCACCCGAGATATCACCAGATATATATTGGATTTTTCCCTGACACTGAATGTCCGGCCCCATGAGACGGTGTTTTTCTCGGCCCCTAGTGGACCGAGGTCGTTCGCGATGCACAGATTCATGCGCCAGGGCCTCCTGCAGATAATTCACTATGGTTTATTGCGCTATCTCTGATAGCACCCGAGATATCACCAGATATGTATTGGATTTTCCACTGACCCTGAGTGTCCGGCCCCGTGAGACTGCGGTTTTCTCGGCCCCTGGTGGTCCGAGGTCGTTCCCGCTGCACAGATTCATGCGCCAGGGCCTCCTACAGACAATGGACTCTGATTTATTGCGCTATCTGTAATAGTACCCGAGATATCACCAGATATATATTGGATTTTCCCCTGACCCTGAGTGTCCGGCCCCATGTGACGGTGGTTTTCTCGGCCCCTGGTGGTCCGAGGTCGTTCCCGCTGCCCATATTCATGCGCCAGGGCAGCTTACAGACAATGCACTTTGATTTATTGGGCTATCTGTAATAGCACCCGAGATATCACCAGATATATATCGGATTTTTCCCTGACCCTGAGTTTCCGGCCCCATGAGACGGTGGTTTTCTCGGCCCCTGGTGGTCTGAGGTCGTTCCCGCTGCACAGATGCATGCGCCAGGGCCTCCTGCAGATAATTCACTTTGGTTTATTGCGCTATCTGTAATAGCACCCAAGATATCACCAGATATATATTGGATTTTTCCCTGACCCTGAGTGTCCGGCCCCATGAGACGGTGGTTTTCTCGGCCCCTGGTGATCCGAGGTCGTTCCCGCTGCCCATATTCATGCGCCAGGGCAGCTTACAGACAATGCACTTTGATTTATTGGGCTATCTGTAATAGCACCCGAGATATCACCAGATATATATCGGATTTTTCCCTGACCCTGAGTTTCCGGCCCCATGAGACGGTGGTTTTCTCGGCCCCTTGTGCTCTGAGGTGGCTCCCGCTGCACAGATGCATGCGCCAGTGCCTCCTGCAGATAATTCACTTTGGTTTATTGCGCTATCTCTAATAGCACCCGAGATATCACCAGATATATATTGGCTTTTCCCCTGACCCTGAGTGTCCGGCCCCCTGAGACGGTGGATTTCTCGGCCCCTGGTGGTCCGAGGTCGTTCCCGCTGGCCAGATTCATGCCCCAGGGCCTCTTACAGACAATGCACTTTGATTTATTGCGCTATCTGTAATAGCACCCGAGATATCACCAGATATATATTGTATTTTTCCCTGAACCTGAATGTCCGGCCCCATGAGACGGTGGTTTTCTCGGCCCCTGGTGGTCCGAGGTCGTTCCTGCTGTACAGATTCATGCGCCAGGGCCTCCTGCAGATAATTCACTTTGGTTTATTGCGCTATCTCTAATAGCACCCGAGATATCACCAGATATATATTGGATTTTCCCCTGACCCTCAGTGTCCGGCCCAATGAGACGGTTGTTTTCTCGGCCCCTGGTGGTCCGACGTCGTTCCCGCTGCACAGATGCATGCGCCAGGGCCTCCTGCAGATAATTCACTTTGGTTTATTGCGCTATCTCTAATAGCACCCGAGAAATCACCAGATACACATTGGATTTTCCCCTGACCCTGAGTGTCCGGCCCCATGTGACGGTGGTTTTCTCGGCCCCTGGTGTTCAGAGGTCGTTCCCGCCGCACAGATTCAAGCGCCAGGGCCTCCTGCAGACAATGCACTTTGGTTTATTGCGCTATCTCTACTAGCACGCGAGATATCACCAGATATATATTGGATTTTTCCCCGACCCTGAGTGTCCGGCCCCACGGGACGGTGATTTCCTCGGCCCCTGGTGGTCCCAGGTCGTTCCCGCTGCACAGAATCATGCGCCAGGGCTTCCTGCAGACAATCCACTTTGATTTATTGCGCTATCTGTAATAGCAGCCGAGACATCACCAGATTTATATTGGATTTTTCCCTGACCCTGAGTGTCCGGCCCCATGAGACGGTGGTTGTCTCGGCCCCTGGTGGTCCGAGGTCGTTCCCGCTGCACAGATTCATGCGCCAGGGCCTCTTTCAGATAATTCACTTTGGTTTATTGCGCTATCTCTAATAGCACCCGAGATATCACTAGATATATATTGGATTTTCCCCTGGCCCTGACTGTCCGGCCCCATGAGACTGCGGTTTTCTCGGCCCCTGGTGGTGCGAGGTTGTTCCGGCTGCACAGATTCATGCGGCGTGCTCTCTTACAGACAATGCAGTTTGATTCATTGCGCTATCTGTAATAGCACCCGAGATATCACCAGATATATATTGGATTTTTCAATGACCCTGAGTGTCCGGCCCCATGAGACGGTGGTTTTCACGGCACCTGGTGGTCCGAGGTCGTTCGCGATGCACAGATTCATGCGCCAGGGCCTCCTGCAGATAATTCACTATGGTTTATTGCGCTATCTCTAATAGCACCCGAGATATCACCAGATATGTATTGGATTTTCCCCTGACCCTGAGTGTCCGGCCCCGTGAGACTGCGGTTTTCTCGGCCCCTGGTGGTCCGAGGTCGTTCCCGCTGCACAGATTCATGCGCCAGGGCCTCCTACAGACAATGGACTTTGATTTATTGCGCTATCTGTAATAGTACCCGAGATATCACCAGATATATATTGGATTTTCCCCTGACCCTCAGTGTCCGGCCCCATGAGACGGTTGTTTTCTCGGCCCCTGGTGGTCCGACGTCGTTCCCGCTGCACAGATGCATGCGCCAGGGCCTCCTGCAGATAATTCAATTTGGTTTATTGCGCTATCTCTAATAGCACCCGAGATATCACCAGATATATATTGGATTTTCCCCTGACCCTGAGTGTCCGGCCCCGTGAGTCGGTGGTTTTCTCGGCCCCTGGTGGTCCGAGGTCGTTCCCGCTGCACAGATTCATGCGCCAGGGCCTCCTGCAGATAATTCACTTTGGTTTATTGCGCTATCTCTAATAGCACCCGAGATATCACCAGATATATATTGGATTTTCCCCTGACCCTGAGTGTCCGGAGCCGTGAGACTGCGGTTTTCTCGGCCCCTGGTTGTCCGAGGTCGTTCCCGCTGCACAGATTCATGCGCCAGGGCCTCCTACAGACAATGGACTTTGATTTATTGCGCTATCTGTAATAGCACCCGAGATATCACCAGATATATATATTGGATTTTTCCATGACCCTGAGTGTCCGGCCCCATGACACGGTGGTTTCCTCGGCCCCTGGTGGTGCGAGGTCGTTCCCGCTGCACAGATTCATGCGCCAGGGCCTCCTACAGACAATGCACTTTGGTTTATTGCGCTATCTGTAATAGCACCCGTGATATCACCAGATATATGCTGGATTTTTACATGACCTTGGGTGACGGATTCCGAATATCTGTAATTTTCTCGGCCACTGGTGGTCCGAGGTCGTTCCTGCGGCACAGATTCATTCGCCAGTGCCTCCTACAGACAATGCACTTTGATTTATTGGGCTATCTGTAATAGCACCCGAGATATCACCAGATATATATCGGATTTTTCCCTGACCCTGAGTTTCCGGCCACATGAGACGGTGGTTTTCTCGGCCCCTTGTGCTCTGAGGTCGCTCCCGCTGCACAGATGCATGCGCCAGTGCCTCCTGCAGATAATTCACTTTGGTTTATTGCGCTATCTCTAATAGCACCCGAGATATCACCAGATATATATTGGCTTTTCCCCTGACCCTGAGTGTCCGGCCCCCTGAGACGGTGGATTTCTCGGCCCCTGGTGGTCCGAGGTCGTTCCCGCTGGCCAGATTCATGCCCCAGGGCCTCTTACAGACAATGCACTTTGATTTATTGCGCTATCTGTAATAGCACCCGAGATATCACCAGATATATATTGTATTTTTCCCTGAACCTGAATGTCCGGCCCCATGAGACGGTGGTTTTCTCGGCCCCTGGTGGTCCGAGGTCGTTCCTGCTGTACAGATTCATGCGCCAGGGCCTCCTGCAGATAATTCACTTTGGTTTATTGCGCTATCTCTAATAGCACCCGAGATATCACCAGATATATATTGGATTTTCCCCTGACCCTCAGTGTCCGGCCCAATGAGACGGTTGTTTTCTCGGCCCCTGGTGGTCCGACGTCGTTCCCGCTGCACAGATGCATGCGCCAGGGCCTCCTGCAGATAATTCACTTTGGTTTATTGCGCTATCTCTAATAGCACCCGAGAAATCACCAGATACACATTGGATTTTCCCCTGACCCTGAGTGTCCGGCCCCATGTGACGGTGGTTTGCTCGGCCCCTGGTGTTCAGAGGTCGTTCCCGCCGCACAGATTCATGCGCCAGGGCCTCCTGCAGACAATGCACTTTGGTTTATTGCGCTATCTCTACTAGCACGCGAGATATCACCAGATATATATTGGATTTTTCCCCGACCCTGAGTGTCCGGCCCCACGGGACGGTGATTTCCTCGGCCCCTGGTGGTCCCAGGTCGTTCCCGCTGCACAGAATCATGCGCCAGGGCTTCCTGCAGACAATCCACTTTGATTTATTGCGCTATCTGTAATAGCAGCCGAGATATCACCAGATTTATATTGGATTTTCCCCTGACCCTGAGTGTCCGGCCCCATGTGACGCTGGTTTTCTCGGGCCCTGGTTGTCCGAGGTCGTTCCCGCTGCCCAGATTCATGCGCCAGGGCAGCTTACAGACAATGCACTTTGATTTATGGCGCTATCTGTAATAGCACCCGAGATACCACCAGATATATATTGGATTTTTCCCTGACCCTGAGTGTCCGGCCCCATGAGACGGTGGTTGTCTCGGCCCCTGGTGGTCCGAGGTCGTTCCCGCTGCACAGATTCATGCGCCAGGGCCTCTTTCAGATAATTCACTTTGGTTTATTGCGCTATCTCTAATAGCACCCGAGATATCACTAGATATATATTGGATTTTCCCCTGGCCCTGACTGTCCGGCCCCATGAGACTGCGGTTTTCTCGGCCCCTGGTGGTGCGAGGTTGTTCCGGCTGCACAGATTCATGCGGCGGGCTCTCTTACAGACAATGCAGTTTGATTCATTGCGCTATCTGTAATAGCACCCGAGATATCACCAGATATATATTGGATTTTTCAATGACCCTGAGTGTCCGGCCCCATGAGACGGTGGTTTTCACGGCACCTGGTGGTCCGAGGTCGTTCGCGATGCACAGATTCATGCGCCAGGGCCTCCTGCATATAATTCACTATGGTTTATTGCGCTATCTCTAATAGCACCCGAGATATCACCAGATATGTATTGGATTTTCCCCTGACCCTGAGTGTCCGGCCCCGTGAGACTGCGGTTTTCTCGGCCCCTGGTGGTCCGAGGTCGTTCCCGCTGCACAGATTCATGCGCCAGGGCCTCCTACAGACAATGGACTTTGATTTATTGCGCTATCTGTAATAGTACCCGAGATATCACCAGATATATATTGGATTTTCCCCTGACCCTCAGTGTCCGGCCCCATGAGATGGTTGTTTTCTCGGCCCCTGGTGGTCCGACGTCGTTCCCGCTGCACAGATGCATGCGCCAGTGCCTCCTGCAGATAATTCAATTTGGTTTATTGCGCTATCTCTAATAGCACCCGAGATATCACCAGATATATATTGGATTTTCCCCTGACCCTGAGTGTCCGGCCCCGTGAGTCGGTGGTTTTCTCGGCCCCTGGTGGTCCGAGGTCGTTCCCGCTGCACAGATTCATGCGCCAGGGCCTCCTGCAGATAATTCACTTTAGTTTATTGCGCTATCTCTAATAGCACCCGAGATATCACCAGATATATATTGGATTTTCCCCTGACCCTGAGTGTCCGGAGCCGTGAGACTGCGGTTTTCTCGGCCCCTGGTTGTCCGAGGTCGTTCCCGCTGCACAGATTCATGCGCCAGGGCCTCCTACAGACAATGGACTTTGATTTATTGCGCTATCTGTAATAGCACCCGAGATATCACCAGATATATATATTGGATTTTTCCATGACCCTGAGTGTCCGGCCCCATGAGACGGTGGTTTCCTCGGCCCCTGGTGGTGCGAGGTCGTTCCCGCTGCACAGATTCATGCGCCAGGGCCTCCTACAGACAATGCACTTTGGTTTATTGCGCTATCTGTAATAGCACCCGTGATATCACCAGATATATGCTGGATTTTTACATGACCTTGGGTGACGGATTCCGAATATCTGTAATTTTCTCGGCCACTGGTGGTCCGAGGTCGTTCCTGCGGCACAGATTCATTCGCCAGTGCCTCCTACAGACAATGCACTTTGATTTATTGCGCTATCTGTAATAGCACCCGAGATATCACCAGATATATATGGGATTTTCCCCTGACCCTGAGTGTCCGGCTCCATGAGACGGTGATTTTCTCGGCCCCTGGTGGTCCGAGGTCGTTCCCGCTGCCCAGATTCATGCGCCAGGGCCTCCTACATACAGTGCACTTTGGTTTATTGCGCTATCTCTAATAGCACCCGAGATATCACCAGATATATATTGGATTTTCCCCTGACCCTGAGTGTCCGGCCCCGTGAGTCGGTGGTTTTCTCGGCCCCTGGTGGTCCGAGGTCGTTCCCGCTGCACAGATGCATGCGCCAGGGCCTCCTGCAGACAATTCACTTTGGTTTATTGCGCTATCTCTAATAGCACCCGAGATATCACCAGATATATGCTGTATTTTTACATGACCTTGGGTGACGGATTCCGAATATCTGTAATTTTCTCGGCCCCTGGTGATCCGAGTTCGTTCCCGCTGCACAGATTCATGCTCCAGGGCCCGCTGCAGATGATTCACTTTGGTTTAGTGCGCTATCTGTAAGAGCACCAGAGATATCACCAGATTTATATTGGATTTTCCCCTGACTCTGAGTGTCCGGCCCCATGTGTCGATGGTTTTCTCGGTCCCTCGTGGTCCGAGGTAGATCCCGCTGCACAGATTCATGCGCCAGGGCCTCCTACAGACAATTCACTTTGATTTATTGCGCTATCTGTAATAGCACCCGAGATATCACCAGATATATATTGTATTTTTCCCTGAACCTGAATGTCCGGCCCCATGTGACGGTGGTTTTCTCGGCCCCTGGTGGTCCGAGGTCGTTCCCGCTGCCCAGATTCATGCGCCAGGGCAGCTTACAGACAATGCACTTTGATTTATTGCGCTATCTGTAATAGCACCCGAGATATCACCAGATATATATTGGATTTTCCCCTGACCCAGAGTGTCCGGCCCCATGAGACTGTGGTTTTCTCGGCCCCTGGTGGTCCGAGGTCGTTGCCGCTGCACAGGTTCATGCGCCAGGGCCTCCTACAGACAATGCACTTTGATTTATTGCGCTATCTGTAATAGCACCCGAGATATCACCAGATATATATTGGATATTACCCTCACCCTGAGTGTCCAGCCCCATGAGACGGTGGTTTTCTCGGCCCCTGGTGGACCGAGGTCGTTCCCGCTGCACAGATTCATGCGCCAGGGCCTCCTCTAGACAATGAACTTTGATTTATTGCGCTATCTGTAATAGCTCCCGACATATCACCAGATATACAATGGATTTTCCCCAGACCCTGAGTGTCCGGCCCCATGAGACTTTAGTTTTCTCGGCCCCTGGTGGTCCGAGGTCGTTCCCGCTGCACAGATGCATGCGCCAGGGCCTCTTGCAGATAATACACTTTGGTTTATTGCGCTGTATCTAATAGCACCCGAGATATCACCTGATATATATATTGGATTTTCCCCTGACCCTGAGTGTCCGGCCCCACTAGACTGTGGTTTTCTCGGCCCCTGGTGGTCCGAGGTCGTTCCCGCTGCCCAGATTCATGCGCCAGGGCCTCCTACAGACAGTGCACTTTGATTTATTGTACTATCTGTAATAGCACCCGAGATATCACCAGATATATATTGGATTTTTCCCTAACCGTGAGTGTCCAGCCCCATGAGTCTGTGGCTTTCTCGGCCCCTGGTTGTCCGAGGTCGCTCCCGCTGCACAGATGCATGCGCCAGGGCCTACTGCAGATAATTCACTTTGGTTTATTGCGCTATCTATAATAGCACCCGAAATATCACCAGATATATGCTGGATTTTCACATGACCTTGGGTGACGGATTCCGAATATCTGTAATTTTGTCGGCCCCTGGTGGTTCGAGGTCGTTCCTGCTACACAGACTCATTCGCCAGTGCCTCCTACAGACAATGCACTTCGATTTATCGCGCTATCTGTAATAGCACCCGAGATATCACCAGATATATATTGGATTTTTCCTCGACCCTGAGTGTCCGGCCCCATGAGACGGTGGTTTTCTCGGCCTCTTGTGGTCAGAGGTCGTTCCCGCTGCACAGATTCATGCGCCAGGGCCTCCTACAGACAATGCACTTTGGTTTGTTACGCTATCTCTAATAGCACCCGAGATATCAGCAGATACATATTGGATTTTCCCCAGACCCTGAGTGCCCGTCCCCATGAGACGGTGATTTTCTCGGCCCCTGGTGGTCCGAGGTCGTTCCCGCTGCACAGATGCATGCGCCAGGGCCTCCTGCAGATAATTCACTTTGATTTATCGCGCTATCTCTAATAGCACCCGAGATATCACCAGATATATATTGGATTTTTCCTCGACCCTGAGTGTCCGGCCCCATGTGTCTGTGGTTTTCTCGGCCCCTGGTAATCCGAGGTCGTTCCCGCTGAACAGATTCATTCGCAAGGGCCTCCTGCAGACAATGCACTTTGATTTATTGCGCTATCTGTAATAGCACCCGAGATATCACCAGATATATATTGGATTTTCCCCTGACCCAGAGTGTCCGGCCCCGTGAGACTGTGGTTTTCTCGGCCCCTGGTGGTCCGAGGTCGTTGCCGCTGCACAGGTTCATGCGCCAGGGCCTCCTACAGACAATGCACTTTGATTTATTGCGCTATCTGTAATAGCACCCGAGATATCACCAGATATATATTGGATATTACCCTCACCCTGAGTGTCCAGCCCCATGAGACGGTGGTTTTCTCGGCCCCTGGTGGACCGAGGTCGTTCCCGCTGCACAGATTCATGCGCCAGTGCCTCGTCCAGACAATGCACTTTGATTTATTGTGCTATCTGTAATATAACCCGAGATATCACCAGATATATATTGGATTTTTCCCTGACCCTGAGTGTCCAGCCCCATGAGACGGTGGTTTTCTCGGCCCCTGGTGGACCGAGGTCGTTCCCGCTGCACAGATTCATGCGCCAGGGCCTCGTCCAGACAATGAACTTTGATTTATTGCGCTATCTGTAATAGCTCCCGACATATCACCAGATATATAATGGATTTTCCCCAGACCCTGAGTGTCCGGCCCCATGAGACTTTAGTTTTCTCGGCCCCTGGTGGTCCGAGGTCGTTCCCGCTGCACAGATGCATGCGCCAGGGCCTCTTGCAGATAATACACTTTGGTTTATTGCGCTGTATCTAATAGCACCCGAGATAACACTTGATATATATATTGGATTTTCCCCTGACCCTGAGTGTCCGGCCCCACTAGACTGTGGTTTTCTCGGCCCCTGGTGGTCCGAGGTCGTTCCCGCTGCCCAGATTCATGCGCCAGGGCCTCCTGCAGATAATTCAATTAGGTTTATTGCGCTATCTGTAATAGCACCCGAGATATCACCAGATATATATTGGATTTTCCCCTGACCCTGAGTGTCCGGCTCCATGAGACTGTGGTTTTCTCGGCCTCTGGTGGTCCGAGGTCGTTCCCGCTGCACAGATTCATGCGCCAGGGCCTCCTGCAGATAATTCACTTTGGTTTATTGCGCTATATCTAATAGCACCCAAGATATCACCAGATATATATATTGGATTTTCCCCTGACCCTGAGTGTCCGGCCCCAATAGACTGTGGTTTTCTCGGCCCCTGGTGGTCCGAGGTCGTTCCCGCTGCCCAGATTCATGCGCCAGGGCCTCCTGCAGATAATTCAATTAGGTTTATTGCGCTGTATCTAATAGCACCCGAGATATCACCAGATATATATTGGATTTTCCCCTGACCCTGAGTGTCCGGCTCCATGAGACTGTGGTTTTCTCGGCCCCTGGTGGTCCGAGGTCGTTCCCGCTGCACAGATTCATGCGCCAGGGCCTCCTGCAGATAATTCACTTTGGTTTATTGCGCTATCTGTAATAGCACCCGAGATATCACCAGATATATATTGGATTTTCCCCTGACCCTGAGTGACCGGCCCCATGTGACTGTGGTTTTCTCGGCCCCTGGTGGTCCGAGGTCGTTCCCGCTGCACAGATTCATGCGCCAGGGCCTCCTGCAGATAATTCACTTTGAATTATTGCGCTATCTGTAATAGCACCCGAGATATCACCAGATATATATTGGATTTTCCCCTGACCCTGAGTGTCCGGCGCCATGAGACGGTGGTTTTCTCGGCCCCTGGTGGTCCGAGGTCGTTCCCTCTGCACAGATTCATGCGCCAGGGCCTCCCACAGACAATGCACTTTGATTTATTGTGCTATCTGTAATATAACCCGAGATATCACCAGATATATATTGGATTTTTCCCTGACCCTGAGTGTCCGGCCCCATGAGACGGTTGTTGTCTCGGCCCCTGGTGGTCCGAAATCGTTCCCTCTGCACAGATTCATGCGCCAGGGCCTCCTACAGACAATGCACTTTGATTTATTGTGCTATCTGTAATATAACCCGAGATATCACCAGATATATATTGGATTTTTCCCTGACCCTGAGTGTCCGGCCCCATGAGACGGTTGTTGTCTCGGCCCCTGGTGGTCCGAGGTCGTTCCCGCTGCACAGATTCTTGCGCCAGGGCCTCCTGCAGATAATTCACTTTGGTTTATTACGCTATCTCTAATACCACCCAAGATATCACCAGATATATATTGGATTTTTCCCTGATCCTGAGTGTCCGGCCCCATGAGACTGTGGATTTTTCGGCCCCTGGTGGTCCGAGGTCGTTCCCGTTGCACAGATTCATGCGCCAGGGCCTCCTGCAGATAATTCACTTTGGTTTATTGCGCTATATCTAATAGCACCCAAGATATCACCAGATATATATATTGGATTTTCCCCTGACCCTGAGTGTCCGGCCCCACTAGACTGTGGTTTTCTCGGCCCCTGGTGGTCCGAGGTCGTTCCCGCTGCCCAGATTCATGCGCCAGGGCCTCCTGCAGATAATTCAATTAGGTTTATTGCGCTGTATCTAATAGCACCCGAGATATCACCAGATATATATTGGATTTTCCCCTGACCCTGAGTGACCGGCCCCATGTGACTGTGGTTTTCTCGGCCCCTGGTGGTCCGAGGTCGTTCCCGCTGCACAGATTCATGCGCCAGGGCCTCCTGCAGATAATTCACTTTGATTTATTGCGCTATCTGTAATAGCACCCGAGATATCACCAGATATATATTGGATTTTCCCCTGACCCTGAGTGTCCGGCTCCATGAGACTGTGGTTTTCTCGGCCCCTGGTGGTCCGAGGTCGTTCCCGCTGCACAGATTCATGCGCCAGGGCCTCCTGCAGATAATTCACTTTGATTTATTGCGCTATCTGTAATAGCACCCGAGATATCACCAGATATATATTGGATTTTCCCCTGACCCTGAGTGTCCGGCTCCATGAGACTGTGGTTTTCTCGGCCCCTGGTGGTCCGAGGTCGTTCCCGCTGCACAGATTCATGCGCCAGGGCCTCCTGCAGATAATTCACTTTGGTTTATTGCGCTATCTGTAATAGCACCCGAGATATCACCAGATATATATTGGATTTTTCCCTGACCCTGAGTGTCCGGCCCCATGAGACGGTTGTTGTCTCGGCCCCTGGTGGTCCGAGGTCGTTCCCGCTGCACAGATTCTTGCGCCAGGGCCTCCTGCAGATAATTCACTTTGGTTTATTACGCTATCTCTAATACCACCCAAGATATCACCAGATATATATTGGATTTTTCCCTGATCCTGAGTGTCCGGCCCCATGAGGCTGTGGATTTTTCGGCCCCTGGTGGTCCGAGGTCGTTCCCGTTGCACAGATTCATGCGCCAGGGCCTCCTGCAGATAATTCACTTTGGTTTATTGCGCTATATCTAATAGCACCCAAGATATCACCAGATATATATATTGGATTTTCCCCTGACCCTGAGTGTCCGGCCCCACTAGACTGTGGTTTTCTCGGCCCCTGGTGGTCCGAGGTCGTTCCCGCTGCCCAGATTCATGCGCCAGGGCCTCCTGCAGATAATTCAATTAGGTTTATTGCATTGTATCTAATAGCACCCGAGATATCACCAGATATATATTGGATTTTCCCCTGACCCTGAGTGTCCGGCTCCATGAGACTGTGGTTTTCTCGGCCCCTGGTGGTCCGAGGTCGTTCCCGCTGCACAGATTCATGCGCCAGGGCCTCCTGCAGATAATTCACTTTGGTTTATTGCGCTATCTGTAATAGCACCCGAGATATCACCAGATATATATTGGATTTTCCCCTGACCCTGAGTGACCGGCCCCATGTGACTGTGGTTTTCTCGGCCCCTGGTGGTCCGAGGTCGTTCCCGCTGCACAGATTCATGCGCCAGGGCCTCCTGCAGATAATTCACTTTGATTTATTGCGCTATCTGTAATAGCACCCGAGATATCACCAGATATATATTGGATTTTCCCCTGACCCTGAGTGTCCGGCGCCATGAGACGGTGGTTTTCTCGGCCCCTGGTGGTCCGAGGTCGTTCCCTCTGCACAGATTCATGCGCCAGGGCCTCCCACAGACAATGCACTTTGATTTATTGTGCTATCTGTAATATAACCCGAGATATCACCAGATATATATTGGATTTTTCCCTGACCCTGAGTGTCCGGCCCCATGAGACGGTTGTTGTCTCGGCCCCTGGTGGTCCGAAATCGTTCCCTCTGCACAGATTCATGCGCCAGGGCCTCCTACAGACAATGCACTTTGATTTATTGTGCTATCTGTAATATAACCCGAGATATCACCAGATATATATTGGCTTTTCCCCTGACCCTGAGTGTCCGGCCTCCTGAGACGGTGGATTTCTCGGCCCCTGGTGGTCCGAGGTCGTTCCCGCTGCACAGATTCTTGCGCCAGGGCCTCCTGCAGATAATTCACTTTGGTTTATTACGCTATCTCTAATACCACCCAAGATATCACCAGATATATATTGGATTTTTCCCTGATCCTGAGTGTCCGGCCCCATGAGGCTGTGGATTTTTCGGCCCCTGGTGGTCCGAGGTCGTTCCCGTTGCACAGATTCATGCGCCAGGGCCTCCTGCAGATAATTCACTTTGGTTTATTGCGCTATATCTAATAGCACCCAAGATATCACCAGATATATATATTGGATTTTCCCCTGACCCTGAGTGTCCGGCCCCACTAGACTGTGGTTTTCTCGGCCCCTGGTGGTCCGAGGTCGTTCCCGCTGCCCAGATTCATGCGCCAGGGCCTCCTGCAGATAATTCAATTAGGTTTATTGCATTGTATCTAATAGCACCCGAGATATCACCAGATATATATTGGATTTTCCCCTGACCCTGAGTGTCCGGCTCCATGAGACTGTGGTTTTCTCGGCCCCTGGTGGTCCGAGGTCGTTCCCGCTGCACAGATTCATGCGCCAGGGCCTCCTGCAGATAATTCACTTTGGTTTATTGCGCTATCTGTAATAGCACCCGAGATATCACCAGATATATATTGGATTTTCCCCTGACCCTGAGTGACCGGCCCCATGTGACTGTGGTTTTCTCGGCCCCTGGTGGTCCGAGGTCGTTCCCGCTGCACAGATTCATGCGCCAGGGCCTCCTGCAGATAATTCACTTTGATTTATTGCGCTATCTGTAATAGCACCCGAGATATCACCAGATATATATTGGATTTTCCCCTGACCCTGAGTGTCCGGCGCCATGAGACGGTGGTTTTCTCGGCCCCTGGTGGTCCGAGGTCGTTCCCTCTGCACAGATTCATGCGCCAGGGCCTCCCACAGACAATGCACTTTGATTTATTGTGCTATCTGTAATATAACCCGAGATATCACCAGATATATATTGGATTTTTCCCTGACCCTGAGTGTCCGGCCCCATGAGACGGTTGTTGTCTCGGCCCCTGGTGGTCCGAAATCGTTCCCTCTGCACAGATTCATGCGCCAGGGCCTCCTACAGACAATGCACTTTGATTTATTGTGCTATCTGTAATATAACCCGAGATATCACCAGATATATATTGGCTTTTCCCCTGACCCTGAGTGTCCGGCCCCCTGAGACGGTGGATTTCTCGGCCCCTGGTGGTCCGAGGTCGTTCCCGCTGCACAGATTCTTGCGCCAGGGCCTCCTGCAGATAATTCACTTTGGTTTATTACGCTATCTCTAATACCACCCAAGATATCACCAGATATATATTGGATTTTTCCCTGATCCTGAGTGTCCGGCCCCATGAGGCTGTGGATTTTTCGGCCCCTGGTGGTCCGAGGTCGTTCCCGTTGCACAGATTCATGCGCCAGGGCCTCCTGCAGATAATTCACTTTGGTTTATTGCGCTATATCTAATAGCACCCAAGATATCACCAGATATATATATTGGATTTTCCCCTGACCCTGAGTGTCCGGCCCCACTAGACTGTGGTTTTCTCGGCCCCTGGTGGTCCGAGGTCGTTCCCGCTGCCCAGATTCATGCGCCAGGGCCTCCTGCAGATAATTCAATTAGGTTTATTGCATTGTATCTAATAGCACCCGAGATATCACCAGATATATATTGGATTTTCCCCTGACCCTGAGTGTCCGGCTCCATGAGACTGTGGTTTTCTCGGCCCCTGGTGGTCCGAGGTCGTTCCCGCTGCACAGATTCATGCGCCAGGGCCTCCTGCAGATAATTCACTTTGGTTTATTGCGCTATCTGTAATAGCACCCGAGATATCACCAGATATATATTGGATTTTCCCCTGACCCTGAGTGACCGGCCCCATGTGACTGTGGTTTTCTCGGCCCCTGGTGGTCCGAGGTCGTTCCCGCTGCACAGATTCATGCGCCAGGGCCTCCTGCAGATAATTCACTTTGATTTATTGCGCTATCTGTAATAGCACCCGAGATATCACCAGATATATATTGGATTTTCCCCTGACCCTGAGTGTCCGGCGCCATGAGACGGTGGTTTTCTCGGCCCCTGGTGGTCCGAGGTCGTTCCCTCTGCACAGATTCATGCGCGAGGGCCTCCCACAGACAATGCACTTTGATTTATTGTGCTATCTGTAATATAACCCGAGATATCACCAGATATATATTGGATTTTTCCCTGACCCTGAGTGTCCGGCCCCATGAGACGGTTGTTGTCTCGGCCCCTGGTGGTCCGAAATCGTTCCCTCTGCACAGATTCATGCGCCAGGGCCTCCTACAGACAATGCACTTTGATTTATTGTGCTATCTGTAATATAACCCGAGATATCACCAGATATATATTGGATTTTTCCCTGACCCTGAGTGTCCGGCCCCATGAGACGGTTGTTGTCTCGGCCCCTGGTGGTCCGAGGTCGTTCCCGCTGCACAGATTCTTGCGCCAGGGCCTCCTGCAGATAATTCACTTTGGTTTATTACGCTATCTCTAATACCACCCAAGATATCACCAGATATATATTGGATTTTTCCCTGATCCTGAGTGTCCGGCCCCATGAGACTGTGGATTTTTCGGCCCCTGGTGGTCCGAGGTCGTTCCCGTTGCACAGATTCATGCGCCAGGGCCTCCTGCAGATAAGTCACTTTGGTTTATTGCGCTATATCTAATAGCACCCAAGATATCACCAGATATATATATTGGATTTTCCCCTGACCCTGAGTGTCCGGCCCCACTAGACTGTGGTTTTCTCGGCCCCTGGTGGTCCGAGGTCGTTCCCGCTGCCCAGATTCATGCGCCAGGGCCTCCTGCAGATAATTCAATTAGGTTTATTGCGCTGTATCTAATAGCACCCGAGATATCACCAGATATATATTGGATTTTCCCCTGACCCTGAGTGTCCGGCTCCATGAGACTGTGGTTTTCTCGGCCCCTGGTGGTCCGAGGTCGTTCCCGCTGCACAGATTCATGCGCCAGGGCCTCCTGCAAATAATTCACTTTGATTTATTGCGCTATCTGTAATAGCACCCGAGATATCACCAGATATATATTGGATTTTCCCCTGACCCTGAGTGTCCGGCTCCATGAGACTGTGGTTTTCTCGGCCCCTGGTGGTCCGAGGTCGTTCCCGCTGCACAGATTCATGCGCCAGGGCCTCCTGCAGATAATTCACTTTGGTTTATTGCGCTATCTGTAATAGCACCCGAGATATCACCAGATATATATTGGATTTTCCCCTGACCCTGAGTGTCCGGCTCCATGAGACTGTGGTTTTCTCGGCCCCTGGTGGTCCGAGGTCGTTCCCGCTGCACAGATTCATGCGCCAGGGCCTCCTGCAGATAATTCACTTTGATTTATTGCGCTATCTGTAATAGCACCCGAGATATCACCAGATATATATTGGATTTTCCCCTGACCCTGAGTGTCCGGCGCCATGAGACGGTGGTTTTCTCGGCCCCTGGTGGTCCGAGGTCGTTCCCGCTGCACAGATTCATGCGCCAGGGCCTCCCACAGACAATGCACTTTGATTTATTGTGCTATCTGTAATATAACCCGAGATATCACCAGATATATATTGGATTTTTCCCTGACCCTGAGTGTCCGGCCCCATGAGACGGTTGTTGTCTCGGCCCCTGGTGGTCCGAAATCGTTCCCTCTGCACAGATTCATGCGCCAGGGCCTCCTACAGACAATGCACTTTGATTTATTGTGCTATCTGTAATATAACCCGAGATATCACCAGATATATATTGGATTTTTCCCTGACCCTGAGTGTCCGGCCCCATGAGACGGTTGTTGTCTCGGCCCCTGGTGGTCCGAGGTCGTTCCCGCTGCACAGATTCTTGCGCCAGGGCCTCCTGCAGATAATTCACTTTGGTTTATTACGCTATCTCTAATACCACCCAAGATATCACCAGATATATATTGGATTTTTCCCTGATCCTGAGTGTCCGGCCCCATGAGACTGTGGATTTTTCGGCCCCTGGTGGTCCGAGGTCGTTCCCGTTGCACAGATTCATGCGCCAGGGCCTCCTGCAGATAATTCACTTTGGTTTATTGCGCTATATCTAATAGCACCCAAGATATCACCAGATATATATATTGGATTTTCCCCTGACCCTGAGTGTCCGGCCCCACTAGACTGTGGTTTTCTCGGCCCCTGGTGGTCCGAGGTCGTTCCCGCTGCCCAGATTCATGCGCCAGGGCCTCCTGCAGATAATTCACTTTGATTTATTGCGCTATCTGTAATAGCACCCGAGATATCACCAGATATATATTGGATTTTCCCCTGACCCTGAGTGTCCGGCTCCATGAGACTGTGGTTTTCTCGGCCCCTGGTGGTCCGAGGTCGTTCCCGCTGCACAGATTCATGCGCCAGGGCCTCCTGCAGATAATTCACTTTGATTTATTGCGCTATCTGTAATAGCACCCGAGATATCACCAGATATATATTGGATTTTCCCCTGACCCTGAGTGTCCGGCCCCACTAGACTGTGGTTTTCTCGGCCCCTGGTGGTCCGAGGTCGTTCCCGCTGCCCAGATTCATGCGCCAGGGCCTGCTGCAGATAATTCAATTAGGTTTATTGCGCTGTATCTAATAGCACCCGAGATATCACCAGATATATATTGGATTTTCCCCTGACCCTGAGTGTCCGGCTCCATGAGACTGTGGTTTTCTCGGCCCCTGGTGGTCCGAGGTCGTTCCCGCTGCACAGATTCATGCGCCAGGGCCTCCTGCAGATAATTCACTTTGGTTTATTGCGCTATCTGTAATAGCACCCGAGATATCACCAGATATATATTGGATTTTCCCCTGACCCTGAGTGTCCGGCCCCCTGAGACGGTGGATTTCTCGGCCCCTGGTGGTCCGAGGTCGTTCCCGTTGCACAGATTCATGCGCCAGGGCCTCCTGCAGATAATTCACTTTGGTTTATTGCGCTATATCTAATAGCACCCAAGATATCACCAGATATATATATTGGATTTTCCCCTGACCCTGAGTGTCCGGCCCCACTAGACTGTGGTTTTCTCGGCCCCTGGTGGTCCGAGGTCGTTCCCGCTGCCCAGATTCATGCGCCAGGGCCTCCTGCAGATAATTCACTTTGATTTATTGCGCTATCTGTAATAGCACCCGAGATATCACCAGATATATATTGGATTTTCCCCTGACCCTGAGTGTCCGGCTCCATGAGACTGTGGTTTTCTCGGCCCCTGGTGGTCCGAGGTCGTTCCCGCTGCACAGATTCATGCGCCAGGGCCTCCTGCAGATAATTCACTTTGATTTATTGCGCTATCTGTAATAGCACCCGAGATATCACCAGATATATATTGGATTTTCCCCTGACCCTGAGTGTCCGGCCCCACTAGACTGTGGTTTTCTCGGCCCCTGGTGGTCCGAGGTCGTTCCCGCTGCCCAGATTCATGCGCCAGGGCCTGCTGCAGATAATTCAATTAGGTTTATTGCGCTGTATCTAATAGCACCCGAGATATCACCAGATATATATTGGATTTTCCCCTGACCCTGAGTGTCCGGCTCCATGAGACTGTGGTTTTCTCGGCCCCTGGTGGTCCGAGGTCGTTCCCGCTGCACAGATTCATGCGCCAGGGCCTCCTGCAGATAATTCACTTTGGTTTATTGCGCTATCTGTAATAGCACCCGAAGAAACACCAGATATATATTGGATTTTCCCCTGACCCTGAGTGTCCGGCTCCATGAGACTGTGGTTTTCTCGGCCCCTGGTGGTCCGAGGTCGTTCCCGCTGCAGAGATTCATGCGCCAGGGCCTCCTACAGACAGTGCACTTTGATTTATTGTACTATCTGTAATAGCACCCTAGATATCACCAGATATATATTGGATTTTTCCCTAACCGTGAGTGTCCAGCCCCATGAGTCTGTGGCTTTCTCGGCCCCTGCTTGTCCGAGGTCGTTCCCGCTGCACAGATGCATGCGCCAGGGCCTACTGCAGATAATTCACTTTGGTTTGTTGCGCTATCTATAATAGCACCCGAAATATCACCAGATATATGCTGGATTTTCACATGACCTTGGGTGACGGATTCCGAATATCTGTAATTTTCTCGGCCCCTGGTGGTTCGAGGTCGTTCCTGCTGCACAGACTCATTCCCCAGTGCCTCCTACAGACAATGCACTTTGATTTATCGCGCTATCTGTAATAGCACCCGAGATATCACCAGATATATATTGGATTTTTCCTCGACCCTGAGTGTCCGGCCCCATGAGACGGTGGTTTTCTCGGCCTCTTGTGGTCAGAGGTCGTTCCCGCTGCACACATTCATGCGCCAGGGCCTCCTACAGACAATGCACTTTGGTTTGTTACGCTATCTCTAATAGCACCCGAGATATCAGCAGATACATATTGGATTTTCCCCAGACCCTGAGTGCCCGTCCCCATGAGACGGTGATTTTCTCGGCCCCTGGTGGTCCGAGGTCGTTCCCGCTGCACAGATGCATGCGCCAGGGCCTCCTGCAGATAATTCACTTTGATTTATCGCGCTATCTCTAATAGCACCCGAGATATCACCAGATATATATTGGATTTTTCCTCGACCCTGAGTGTCCGGCCCCATGTGTCTGTGGTTTTCTCGGCCCCTGGTGATCCGAGGTCGTTCCCGCTGAACAGATTCATTCGCAAGGGCCTCCTGCAGACAATGCACTTTGATTTATTGCGCTATCTGTAATAGCACCCGAGATATCACCAGATATATATTGGATTTTCCCCTGACCCAGAGTGTCCGGCCCCATGAGACTGTGGTTTTCTCGGCCCCTGGTGGTCCGAGGTCGTTGCCGCTGCACAGGTTCATGCGCCAGGGCCTCCTACAGACAATGCACTTTGATTTATTGCGCTATCTGTAATAGCACCCGAGATATCACCAGATATATATTGGATATTACCCTCACCCTGAGTGTCCAGCCCCATGAGACGGTGGTTTTCTCGGCCCCTGGTGGACCGAGGTCGTTCCCGCTGCACAGATTCATGCGCCAGGGCCTCGTCCAGACAATGCACTTTGATTTATTGTGCTATCTGTAATATAACCCGAGATATCACCAGATATATATTGGATTTTTCCCTGACCCTGAGTGTCCAGCCCCATGAGACGGTGGTTTTCTCGGCCCCTGGTGGACCGAGGTCGTTCCCGCTGCACAGATTCATGCGCCAGGGCCTCGTCCAGACAATGAACTTTGATTTATTGCGCTATCTGTAATAGCTCCCGACATATCACCAGATATATAATGGATTTTCCCCAGACCCTGAGTGTCCGGCCCCATGAGACTTTAGTTTTCTCGGCCCCTGGTGGTCCGAGGTCGTTCCCGCTGCACAGATGCATGCGCCAGGGCCTCTTGCAGATAATACACTTTGGTTTATTGCGCTGTATCTAATAGCACCCGAGATATCACTTGATATATATATTGGATTTTCCCCTGACCCTGAGTGTCCGGCCCCACTAGACTGTGGTTTTCTCGGCCCCTGGTGGTCCGAGGTCGTTCCCGCTGCCCAGATTCATACGCCAGGGCCTCCTGCAGATAATTCAATTAGGTTTATTGCGCTGTATCTAATAGCACCCGAGATATCACCAGATATATATTGGATTTTCCCCTGACTCTGAGTGACCGGCCCCATGTGACTGTGGTTTTCTCGGCCCCTGGTGGTCCGAGGTCGTTCCCGCTGCACAGATTCATGCGCCAGGGCCTCCTGCAGATAATTCACTTTGATTTATTGCGCTATCTGTAATAGCACCCGAGATATCACCAGATATATATTGGATTTTCCCCTGACCCTGAGTGTCCGGCCCCATGAGACGGTTGTTGTCTCGGCCCCTGGTGGTCCGAAATCGTTCCCTCTGCACAGATTCATGCGCCAGGGCCTCCTACAGACAGTGCACTTTGATTTATTGTGCTATCTGTAATATAACCCGAGATATCACCAGATATATATTGGATTTTTCCCTGACCCTGAGTGTCCGGCCCCATGAGACGGTTGTTGTCTCGGCCCCTGGTGGTCCGAGGTCGTTCCCGCTGCACAGATTCTTGCGCCAGGGCCTCCTGCAGATAATTCACTTTGGTTTATTACGCTATCTCTAATACCACCCAAGATATCACCAGATATATATTGGATTTTTCCCTGATCCTGAGTGTCCGGCCCCATGAGACTGTGGATTTTTCGGCCCCTGGTGGTCCGAGGTCGTTCCCGTTGCACAGATTCATGCGCCAGGGCCTCCTGCAGATAATTCACTTTGGTTTATCGCGCTATATCTAATAGCACCCAAGATATCACCAGATATATATTGGATTTTTCCCTGACCCTGAGTGTCCGGCCCCATGAGACTGTGGTTTCCTCGGCCCCTGGTGGTCCGAGGTCGTTCCCGCTGCACAGATTCATGCGCCAGGGCCTCCTACAGACAATGCACTTTGATTTATTGCGCTATCTGTAATAGCACCCGAGATATCACCAGATATATATTGGATTTTTGCCTGACCCTGAGTTCTCGGCCCCATGAGACTGTGGTTTTCTCGGCCCCTGGTGGTCCGAGGTCGTTCCCGCTGCACAGATTCATGCGTCAGGGCCTCCTGCAGACAATGCACTTTGATTTATCGTGGTATCTCTAATGGCACCCGATATATCACCAGATATATAATGGATTTTTCCCTGACCCTGAGTGTCCGGCCCCATGAGACTGTGGTTTTCTCGGACCCTGGTGGTCCGAGGTCGTTCCCGCTGCACAGATTCATGCGCCAGGGCCTCCTACAGACAATGCACATTGATTTATTGCGCTATCTGTAATAGCACCCGAGATATCACCAGATATATATTGGATTTTACCCTGACCCTGAGTGCCCGGCCCCATGAGACGGTGGTTGTCTCGGCCCCTGGAGGTCCGAGGACGTTCCCGCTGCACAGATTCATGCGCCAGGGCCTCCTGCAGATAATTCACTTTGATTTATTGCGCTATCTGTAATAGCACCCGAGATATCACCAGATATATATTGGATTTTCCCCTAACCCTGAGTGTCCGGCGCCATGAGACGGTGGTTTTCTCGGCCCCTGGTGGTCCGAGGTCGTTCCCTCTGCACAGATTCATGCGCCAGGGCCTCCCACAGACAATGCACTTTGATTTATTGTGCTATCTGTAATATAACCCGAGATATCACCAGATATATATTGGATTTTTCCCTGACCCTGAGTGTCCGGCCCCATGAGACGATTGTTGTCTCGGCCCCTGGTGGTCCGAAATCGTTCCCTCTGCACAGATTCATGCGCCAGGGCCTCCTACAGACAATGCACTTTGATTTATTGTGCTATCTGTAATATAACCCGAGATATCACCAGATATATATTGGATTTTTCCCTGACCCTGAGTGTCCGGCCCCATGAGACGGTTGTTGTCTCGGCCCCTGGTGGTCCGAGGTCGTTCCCGCTGCACAGATTCTTGCGCCAGGGCCTCCTGCAGATAATTCACTTTGGTTTATTACGCTATCTCTAATACCACCCAAGATATCACCAGATATATATTGGATTTTTCCCTGATCCTGAGTGTCCGGCCCCATGAGACTGTGGATTTTTCGGCCCCTGGTGGTCCGAGGTCGTTCCCGTTGCACAGATTCATGCGCCAGGGCCTCCTGCAGATAATTCACTTTGGTTTATTGCGCTATATCTAATAGCACCCAAGATATCACCAGATATATATATTGGATTTTCCCCTGACCCTGAGTGTCCGGCCCCACTAGACTGTGGTTTTCTCGGCCCCTGGTGGTCCGAGGTCGTTCCCGCTGCCCAGATTCATGCGCCAGGGCCTCCTGCAGATAATTCACTTTGATTTATTGCGCTATCTGTAATAGCACCCGAGATATCACCAGATATATATTGGATTTTCCCCTGACCCTGAGTGTCCGGCTCCATGAGACTGTGGTTTTCTCGGCCCCTGGTGGTCCGAGGTCGTTCCCGCTGCACAGATTCATGCGCCAGGGCCTCCTGCAGATAATTCACTTTGATTTATTGCGCTATCTGTAATAGCACCCGAGATATCACCAGATATATATTGGATTTTCCCCTGACCCTGAGTGTCCGGCCCCACTAGACTGTGGTTTTCTCGGCCCCTGGTGGTCCGAGGTCGTTCCCGCTGCCCAGATTCATGCGCCAGGGACTGCTGCAGATAATTCAATTAGGTTTATTGCGCTGTATCTAATAGCACCCGAGATATCACCAGATATATATTGGATTTTCCCCTGACCCTGAGTGTCCGGCTCCATGAGACTGTGGTTTTCTCGGCCCCTGGTGGTCCGAGGTCGTTCCCGCTGCACAGATTCATGCGCCAGGGCCTCCTGCAGATAATTCACTTTGGTTTATTGCGCTATCTGTAATAGCACCCGAGATATCACCAGATATATATTGGATTTTCCCCTGACCCTGAGTGTCCGGCTCCATGAGACTGTGGTTTTCTCGGCCCCTGGTGGTCCGAGGTCGTTCCCGCTGCAGAGATTCATGCGCCAGGGCCTCCTACAGACAGTGCACTTTGATTTATTGTACTATCTGTAATAGCACCCGAGATATCACCAGATATATATTGGATTTTTCCCTAACCGTGAGTGTCCAGCCCCATGAGTCTGTGGCTTTCTCGGCCCCTGCTTGTCCGAGGTCGTTCCCGCTGCACAGATGCATGCGCCAGGGCCTACTGCAGATAATTCACTTTGGTTTGTTGCGCTATCTATAATAGCACCCGAAATATCACCAGATATATATTGGATTTTCACATGACCTTGGGTGACGGATTCCGAATATCTGTAATTTTCTCGGCCCCTGGTGGTTCGAGGTCGTTCCTGCTGCACAGACTCATTCGCCAGTGCCTCCTACAGACAATGCACTTTGATTTATCGCGCTATCTGTAATAGCACCCGAGATATCACCAGATATATATTGGATTTTTCCTCGACCCTGAGTGTCCGGCCCCATGAGACGGTGGTTTTCTCGGCCTCTTGTGGTCAGAGGTCGTTCCCGCTGCACAGATTCATGCGCCAGGGCCTCCTACAGACAATGCACTTTGGTTTGTTACGCTATCTCTAATAGCACCCGAGATATCAGCAGATACATATTGGATTTTCCCCAGACCCTGAGTGCCCGTCCCCATGAGACGGTGATTTTCTCGGCCCCTGGTGGTCCGAGGTCGTTCCCGCTGCATAGATGCATGCGCCAGGGCCTCCTGCAGATAATTCACTTTGATTTATCGCGCTATCTCTAATAGCACCCGAGATATCACCAGATATATATTGGATTTTTCCTCGACCCTGAGTGTCCGGCCCCATGTGTCTGTGGTTTTCTCGGCCCCTGGTGATCCGAGGTCGTTCCCGCTGAACAGATTCATTCGCAAGGGCCTCCTGCAGACAATGCACTTTGATTTATTGCGCTATCTGTAATAGCACCCGAGATATCACCAGATATATATTGGATTTTCCCCTGACCCAGAGTGTCCGGCCCCATGAGTCTGTGGTTTTCTCGGCCCCTGGTGGTCCGAGGTCGTTGCCGCTGCACAGGTTCATGCGCCAGGGCCTCCTACAGACAATGCACTTTGATTTATTGCGCTATCTGTAATAGCACCCGAGATATCACCAGATATATATTGGATATTACCCTCACCCTGAGTGTCCAGCCCCATGAGACGGTGGTTTTCTCGGCCCCTGGTGGACCGAGGTCGTTCCCGCTGCACAGATTCATGCGCCAGGGCCTCGTCCAGACAATGCACTTTGATTTATTGTGCTATCTGTAATATAACCCGAGATATCACCAGATATATATTGGATTTTTCCCTGACCCTGAGTGTCCAGCCCCATGAGACGGTGGTTTTCTCGGCCCCTGGTGGACCGAGGTCGTTCCCGCTGCACAGATTCATGCGCCAGGGCCTCGTCCAGACAATGAACTTTGATTTATTGCGCTATCTGTAATAGCTCCCGACATATCACCAGATATATAATGGATTTTCCCCAGACCCTGAGTGTCCGTCCCCATGAGACTTTAGTTTTCTCGGCCCCTGGTGGTCCGAGGTCGTTCCCGCTGCACAGATGCATGCGCCAGGGCCTCTTGCAGATAATACACTTTGGTTTATTGCGCTGTATCTAATAGCACCCGAGATATCACTTGATATATATATTGGATTTTCCCCTGACCCTGAGTGTCCGGCCCCACTAGACTGTGGTTTTCTCGGCCCCTGGTGGTCCGAGGTCGTTCCCGCTGCCCAGATTCATGCGCCAGGGCCTCCTGCAGATAATTCAATTAGGTTTATTGCGCTGTATCTAATAGCACCCGAGATATCACCAGATATATATTGGATTTTCCCCTGACTCTGAGTGACCGGCCCCATGTGACTGTGGTTTTCTCGGCCCCTGGTGGTCCGAGGTCGTTCCCGCTGCACAGATTCATGCGCCAGGGCCTCCTGCAGATAATTCACTTTGATTTATTGCGCTATCTGTAATAGCACCCGAGATATCACCAGATATATATTGGATTTTCCCCTGACCCTGAGTGTCCGGCTCCATGAGACTGTGGTTTTCTCGGCCCCTGGTGGTCCGAAATCGTTCCCTCTGCACGGATTCATGCGCCAGGGCCTCCTACAGACAGTGCACTTTGATTTATTGTGCTATCTGTAATATAACCCGAGATATCACCAGATATATATATTGGATTTTTCCCTGACCCTGAGTGTCCGGCCCCATGAGACGGTTGTTGTCTCGGCCCCTGGTGGTCCGAGGTCGTTCCCGCTGCACAGATTCTTGCGCCAGGGCCTCCTGCAGATAATTCACTTTGGTTTATTACGCTATCTCTAATACCACCCAAGATATCACCAGATATATATTGGATTTTTCCCTGATCCTGAGTGTCCGGCCCCATGAGACTGTGGATTTTTCGGCCCCTGGTGGTCCGAGGTCGTTCCCGTTGCACAGATTCATGCGCCAGGGCCTCCTGCAGATAATTCACTTTGGTTTATCGCGCTATATCTAATAGCACCCAAGATATCACCAGATATATATTGGATTTTTCCCTGACCCTGAGTGTCCGGCCCCATGAGACTGTGGTTTCCTCGGCCCCTGGTGGTCCGAGGTCGTTCCCGCTGCACAGATTCATGCGCCAGGGCCTCCTACAGACAATGCACTTTGATTTATTGCGCTATCTGTAATAGCACCCGAGATATCACCAGATATATATTGGATTTTTCGCTGACCCAGAGTGTCCGGCCCCATGAGACGGTGGTTTTCCCGGCCCCTGGTGGTCCGAGGTCGTTCCCGCTGGACAGGTTCATGCGCCAGGGTCTCCTACAGACAATGCACTTTGATTTATTGCGCTATCTGTAATAGCACCCGAGATATCACCACATATATATTGGATTTTCCCCTGACCTTGAGTGTCCGGCCCCATGAGACGGTGGTTTTCTCGGCCCCTGGTGGTCCGATGTCGTTCCCGCTGCACAGATTCATGCGCCATGGCCTCCTACAGACAATGCGCGTTGGTTTAATGCGCTATGTGTAATAGCACCCGAGATATCACCAGATTTATATTGGATTTTTGCCTGACCCTGAGTTCTCGGCCCCATGAGACTGTGGTTTTCTCGGCCCCTGGTGGTCCGAGGTCGTTCCCGCTGCACAGATTCATGCGCCAGGGCCTCCTGCAGATAATTCACTTTGGTTTATTGCGCTATCTATAATAGCACCCGAAATATCACCAGATATATGCTGGATTTTCACATGACCTTGGGTGACGGATTCCGAATATCTGTAATTTTCTCGGCCCCTGGTGGTTCGAGGTCGTTCCTGCTGCACAGACTCATTCGTCTGTGCCTCCTACAGACAATGCACTTTGATTTATAGCGCTATCTGTAATAGCACCCGAGATATCACCAGATATATATTGGATTTTACCCTGACCATGAGTGTCCGGCCCCATGAGACTGTGGTTTTTTCGGCCCCTGATGGTCCGAGGTCGTTCCCGCTGCACAGATTCATGCGCCAGGGCCTCCTACAGACAATGCACTTTGATTTATTGCGCTATCTGTAATAGCACCCGAGATATCACCAGATATATATTGGATTTTCCCCTGACCCTGAGTGTCCGGCCCCATGAGACTGTGGTTGTCTCGGCCCCTGGAGGTCCGAGGACGTTCCCGCTGCACAGATTCATGCGCCAGCGCCTCCTGCAGATAATTCACGTTGGTTTATTGCGCTATCTCTAATAGCACCCGAGATATCACCAGATATATACTTGATTTTTCACTGACCCTGAGTGTCCGGCCCCATGAGACGGTCGTTTTCTCAGCCCCTGGTGGCCCGAGGTCGTTCCCGCTGCACAGATTCATGCGCCAGGGCCTCCTGCAGATAATTCACTTTGGTTTATTGCGCTATCTGTAATAGCACCCGAGATATCACCAGATATATATTGGATTTTCCCCTGACCCTGAGTGTCCGGCCCCATGAGACGGTGGTTTTATCGGCCCCTGGTGGTCCGAGGTCGTTCCCGCTGCACAGGTTCATGCGTCAGGGCCTCCTGCAGACAATGCACTTTGATTTATCGAGCTATCTCTAATGGCACCCGATATACTATATCACCAGATATATAATGGATTTTTCCCTGACCCTGAGTGTCCGGCCACATGAGACTGTGGTTTTCTGGGCCCCTGGTGGCCCGAGGTCGTTCCCGCTGCACAGATTCATGCGCCAGGGCCTCCTACAGACATTGCACTTTGATTTATTGCGCTATCTGTAATAGCACCCGAGATATCACCAGATATATATTGGATTTTTCACTGACCCTGAGCGTCCGGCCCCATGAGACGGTCGTTTTCTCGGCCCGTGGTGGTCCGAGGTGGTTCCCGCTGCACAGATTCATGCGCCGGGGCCTCCTACAGACTATGCACTTTGATTTACTATATTGCGCTATCTGTAATAGCACCCGAGATATCACCAGATATATATTGGATTTTACCCTGACCATGAGTGTCCGGCCCCATGAGACTGTGGTTTTTTCGGCCCCTGGTGGTCCGAGGTCGTTCCCGCTGCACAGATTCATGCGCCAGGGCCTCCTGCAGATAATTCACTTTGGTTTATTGCGCTATCTCTAATAGCACCCGAGATATCACTAGATATATACTGGATTTTCCCCTGACCCTGAGTGTCCGGCCCCATGAGACTGTGGTTTTCTCGGCCCCTTGTGGTCAGAGGTCGCTCCCGCTGCACAGATTCATGCGCCAGGGCCTCCTACAGACAATGCACTTTGATTTATTGCGCTATCTGTAATAGCACCCGAGATATCACCAGATATATATTGGATTTTTCACTGACCCTGAGTGTCCGGCCCCATGAGACGGTCGTTTTCTCGGCCCCTGGTGGTCCGAGGTCGTTCCCGCTGCACAGATTCATGCGCCAGGGCCTCCTGCAGATAATTCACTTTGGTTTATTGCGCTATCTCTATTAGCACCCGAGATATCACCAGATATATATTGGATTTTTCCTCGACCCTGAGTGTCCGGCCCCATGAGACGGTGGTTTTCTCGGCCCCTTGTGGTCAGAGGTCGCTCCCGCTGCACAGATTCATGCGCCAGGGCCTCCTACAGACAATGCAGTTTGGTTTATTGCGCTATCTCTAATAGCACCCGAGATATCACCAGATATATAGTGGATTTTCGCCAGACCCTGAGTGTCCGTCCCCATGAGACGGTGGTTTTCTCGGCCCCTGGTGGTCCGAGGTCGTTCCCGCTGCACAGATTCATGCGCCAGGGCCTCCTACAGACAGTGCACTTTGATTTATTGCGCTATCTGTAATAGCACCCGAGATATCACCAGATATATATTGGATTTTCCCCTGACCCTGAGTGTCCGGCCCCATGAGACTGTGGTTGTCTCGGCCCCTGGTTGTCCGAGGTCGTTCCCGCTGCACAGATGCATGCGCCAGGGCCTACTGCAGATAATTCACTTTGGTTTATTGCGCTATCTATAATAGCACCCGAAATATCACCAGATATATGCTGGATTTTCACATGACCTTGGGTGACGGATTCCGAATATCTGTAATTTTCTCGGCCCCTGGTGGTTCGAGGTCGTTCCTGCTGCACAGACTCATTCGCCAGTGCCTCCTACAGACAATGCACTTTGATTTATCTCGCTATCTGTAATTGCACCCGAGATATCACCAGATATATATTGGATTTTACCCTGACCATGAGTGTCCGGCCCCATGAGACTGTGGTTTTTTCGGCCCCTGGTGGTCAGAGGTCGTTCCCGCTGCACAGATTCATGCGCCAGGGCCTCCGACAGACAATGCACTTTGGTTTATTTCGCTATCTGTAATAGGACCCGAGATATCACCAGATATATATTGGATTTTCCCCAGACCCTGAGTGTCCGGCCGCATGAGACTGTAGTTTTCTCGGCCCCTGGTGGTCCGAGGTCGTTCCCGCTGCACAGAGTCATGCGCCAGGGCCTCCTACAGACAATGCACTTTGATTTATTGCGCTATCTGTAATAGCACCCGAGATATCACCAGATATATATTGGATTTTTCGCTGACCCAGAGTGTCCGGCCCCATGAGACGGTGGTTTTCTCGGCCCCTGGTGGTCCGAGGTCGTTCCCGCTGGACAGGTTCATGCGCCAGGGTCTCCTACAGACAATGCACTTTGATTTATTGCGCTATCTGTAATAGCACCCGAGATATCACCACATATATATTGGATTTTCCCCTGACCTTGAGTGTCCGGCCCCATGAGACTGTGGTTTTCTCGGTCCCTGGAGGTCCGAGAACGTTCCCGCTGCACAGGTTCATGCGCCAGGGTCTCCTACAGACAATGCACTTTGATTTATTGCGCTATCTGTAACAGCACCCGAGATATCAGCAGATATATATTGGATTTTTCACTGACCCTGAGTGTCCTGCCCCATGAGACGGTGGTTTTCTCGGCCCCTGGTGTTCCGAGGTCGTTCCCGCTGCACAGATTCATGCGCCAGGGCATCGTACAGACAATGCACTTTGATTTATTGCGCTATCTCTAATAGCACCCGAGATATCACCAGATATATATTGGATTTTACCCTGACCGTGAGAGTCCGGCCCCATGAGACTGTGGTTTTTTCGGACCCTGGTGGTCCGAGGTCGTTCCCGCTGCACAGATTCATGCGCCAGGGACTCCTACAGACAATGCACTTTGGTTTATTGCGCTATCTCTAATAGCACCCGAGATATCACCAGATATATATTGGATTTTTCCTCGACCCTGAGTGTCCGGCCCCATGTGTCGGTGGTTTTCTCGGCCCCTGGTGATCCGAGGTCGTTCCCGCTGAACAGATTCATTCGCAAGGGCCTCCTGCAGACAATGCACTTTGGTTTATTGCGCTATCTGTAATAGCACCCGAGATATCACCAGATATATATTGGATTTTCTCCTGACCCTGAGTGTCCGGCTCCATGAGACTGTGGTTTTCTCGGCCCCTGGTGGTCCGAGGTCGTTCCCGCTGCACAGATTCATGCGCCAGGGCCTCCTGCAGATAATTCACTTTGATTTATTGCGCTATCTGTAATAGCACCCGAGATATCACCAGATATATATTGGATTTTCCCCTGACCCTGAGTGTCCGGCGCCATGAGACGGTGGTTTTCTCGGCCCCTGGTGGTCCGAGGTCGTTCCCTCTGCACAGATTCATGCGCCAGGGCCTCCTACAGACAATGCACTTTGATTTATTGTGCTATCTGTAATAGCACCCGAGATATCACCAGATATATATTGGATTTTCCCCTGACCCTGAGTGCCCGGCCCCATGAGACGGTGGTTGTCTCGGCCCCTGGTGGTCCGAGGTCGTTCCCGCTGCTCAGATTCATGCGCCAGGGCCTCCTACAGACAATGCACGTTGATTTATTGTGCTATCTGTAATATAACCCGAGATATCACCAGATATATATTGGATTTTTCCCTGACCCTGAGTGTCCGGCCCCATGAGACGGTTGTTGTCTCGGCCCCTGGTGGTCCGAGGTCGTACCCGCTGCACAGATTCATGCGCCAGGGCCTCCTACAGACAATGCACTTTGGTTTATTACGCTATCTCTAATAGCACCCGAGATATCACCAGATATATATTGGATTTTCCCCAGACCCTGAGTGCCCGGCCCCATGAGACGGTGGTTTTCTCGGCCCCTGGTGATCCGAGGTCGTTCCCGCTGCCACAGATGCATGCGCCAGGGCCTCCTGCAGATAATTCACCTTGATTTATCGCGCTATCTCTAATAGCCCCCGAGATATCACCAGATCTATATTGGATTTTCCCCTGACCCTGAGTGTACGGCCCCATGAGACGGTCGTTTTCTCGGCCCCTGGTGGTCCGAGGTCGTTCCCACTGCACAGATTCATGCGCCAGGGCCTCCTACAGACAATGCACTTTGATTTATTGCGCTATCTGTAATAGCACCCGAGATATCACCAGATATATATTGGATTTTACCCTGACCGTGAGAGTCCGGCCCCATGAGACTGTGGTTTTTTCGGCCCCTGGTGGTCCGAGGTCGTTCCCGCTGCACAGATTTATGCGACAGGTCCACCTACAGATAATGCACTTTGATTTATTGCGCTATCTGTAATAGCACCTGAGATATCACCAGATACATATTGGATTTTACCCTGACCCTGAGTGTCCGGCCCCTTGAGACGGTGGTCGTCTCGGCCCCTGGAGGTCCGAGGACGTTCCCGCTGCACAGATTCATGCGCCAGGGCCTCCTGCAGATAATTCACTTTGGCTTATTGCGCTATCTCTAATAGCACCCGAGATATCACCAGATATATACTGGATTTTCCCCTGACCCTGAGTGTCCGGCCCCATGAGACTGTGGTTTTCTCGGCCCCTGGTGGTCCGAGGTCGTTCCCGCTGCACAGATTCATGCGTCAGGGCCTCCTACAGACAATGCACTTTGATTTATTCCGCTATCTGTAATAGCACCCGAGATATCACCAGATATATACTGGATTTTTCACTGACCCTGAGTGTCCGGCCCCATGAGACGGTCGTTTTCTCAGCCCCTGGTGGCCCGAGGTCGTTCCCGCTGCACAGATTCATGCGCCAGGGCCTCCTGCAGATAATTCACCTTGGTTTATTGCGCTATCTGTAATAGCACCCGAGATATCACCAGATATATATTGGATTTTCCCCTGACCCTGAGTGTCCGGCCCCATGAGACGGTGGTTTTATCGGCCCCTGGTGGTCCGAGGTCGTTCCCGCTGCACAGGTTCATGCGTCAGGGCCTCCTGCAGACAATGCACTTTGATTTATCGAGCTATCTCTAATGGCACCCGATATATCACCAGATATATAATGGATTTTTCCCTGACCCTGAGTGTCCGGCCACATGAGACTGTGGTTTTCTGGGCCCCTGGTGGCCCGAGGTCGTTCCCGCTGCACAGATTCATGCGCCAGGGCCTCCTACAGACATTGCACTTTGATTTATTGCGCTATCTGTAATAGCACCCGAGATATCACCAGATATATATTGGATTTTTCACTGACCCTGAGCGTCCGGCCCCATGAGACGGTCGTTTTCTCGGCCCGTGGTGGTCCGAGGTCGTTCCCGCTGCACAGATTCATGCGCCAGGGTCTCCTACAGACAATGCACATTGATTTATTGCGCTATCTCTAATAGCACCCGAGATATCACCAGATATAAATTGGATTTTCCCCTGACCCTGAGTGTCCGGCCCCATGAGACTGTGGTTTTCAAGGCCCCTGGTCGTCCGAGGTCGTTCCCGCTGCACAGATTCATGCGCCGGGGCCTCCTACAGACTATGCACTTTGATTTATTGCGCTATCTGTAATAGCACCCGAGATATCACCAGATATATATTGGATTTTACCCTGACCATGAGTGTCCGGCCCCATGAGACTGTGGTTTTTTCGGCCCCTGGTGGTCCGAGGTCGTTCCCGCTGCACAGATTCATGCGCCAGGGCATCCTGCAGATAATTCACTTTGGTTTATTGCGCTATCTCTAATAGCACCCGAGATATCACCAGATATATACTGGATTTTCCCCTGACCCTGAGTGTCCGGCCCCATGAGACTGTGGTTTTCTCGGCCCCTTGTGGTCAGAGGTCGCTCCCGCTGCACAGATTCATGCGCCAGGGCCTCCTACAGACAATGCAGTTGGTTTATTGCGCTATCTCTAATAGCACCCGAGATATCACCAGATATATAGTGGATTTTCGCCAGACCCTGAGTGTCCGTCCCCATGAGACGGTGGTTTTCTCGGCCCCTGGTGGTCCGAGGTCGTTCCCGCTGCACAGATTCATGCGCCAGGGCCTCCTACAGACAGTGCACTTTGATTTATTGTACTATCTGTAATAGCACCCGAGATATCACCAGATATATATTGGATTTTTCCCTAACCCTGAGTGTCCAGCCCCATGAGTCTGTGGCTTTCTCGGCCCCTGGTTGTCCGAGGTCGTTCCCGCTGCACAGATGCATGCGCCAGGGCCTACTGCAGATAATTCACTTTGGTTTATTGCGCTATCTATAATAGCACCCGAAATATCACCAGATATATGCTGGATTTTCACATGACCTTGTGTGACGGATTCCGAATATCTGTAATTTTCTCGGCCCCTGGTGGTTCGAGGTCGTTCCTGCTGCACAGACTCATTCGCCAGTGCCTCCTACAGACAATGCACTTTGATTTATCGCGCTATCTGTAATAGCACCCGAGATATCACCAGATATATATTGGATTTTTCCTCGACCCTGAGTGTCCGGCCCCATGAGACGGTGGTTTTCTCGGCCTCTTGTGGTCAGAGGTCGTTCCCGCTGCACAGATTCATGCGCCAGGGCCTCCTACAGACAATGCACTTTGGTTTGTTACGCTATCTCTAATAGCACCCGAGATATCAGCAGATACATATTGGATTTTCCCCAGACCCTGAGTGCCCGTCCCCATGAGACGGTGATTTTCTCGGCCCCTGGTGGTCCGAGGTCGTTCCCGCTGCACAGATGCATGCGCCAGGGCCTCCTGCAGATAATTCACTTTGATTTATCGCGCTATCTCTAATAGCACCCGAGATATCACCAGATATATATTGGATTTTTCCTCGACCCTGAGTGTCCGGCCCCATGTGTCGGTGGTTTTCTCGGCCCCTGGTGATCCGAGGTCGTTCCCGCTGAACAGATTCATTCGCAAGGGCCTCCTGCAGACAATGCACTTTGATTTATTGCGCTATCTGTAATAGCACCCGAGATATCACCAGATATATATTGGATTTTCCCCTGACCCTGAGTGTCCGGCCCCATGAGACTGTGGTTTTCTCGGCCCCTGGTGGTGCGAGGTCGTTCCCGTTGCACAGATTCATGCGCCAGGGCCTGCTGCAGATAATTCACTTCGGTTTATTGCCCTATCTCTAATAGCACCCGAGATATCACCAGATATATATTGGATTTTCCCCTGACCCTGAGTGTCCGGCCCCATGAGACTGTGGTTTTCTCGGCCCCTTGTGGTCCGAGGTCGTTCCCGCTGCCCAGATTCATGCGCCAGGGCCTCGTCCAGACAATCCACTTTGATTTATTGTGCTATCTGTAATAGCACCCGACATATCACCAGATATATATTGCATTTTTCCCTGACCCTGAGTGTCCGGCCCCATGAGACGGTGGTTTTCTCGGCCCCTGGTGGTCCGAGGTCGTTCCCGGTGCACAGATGCATGGGCCAGGGCCTCCTGCAGATAATTCACTTTGATTTATTGTGCTATCTGTAATATAACCCGAGATATCACCAGATATATATTGGATTTTTCCCTGACCCTGAGTGTCCGGCCCCATGAGACGGTTGTTGTCTCGGCCCCTGGTGGTCCGAGGTCGTTCCCGCTGCACAGATTCTTGCGCCAGGGCCTCCTGCAGATAATTCACTTTGGTTTATTACGCTATCGCTAATAGCACCCAAGATATCACCAGATATATATTGGATTTTTCCCTGACCCTGAGTGTCCGGCCCCATGAGACTGTGGTTTCCTCGTCCCCTGGTGGTCCGAGGTCGTTCCCGCTGCACAGATTCATGCGCCAGGGCCTCCTACAGACAATGCACTTTGATTTATTTCGCTATCTGTAATAGGACCCGAGATATCACCAGATATATATTGGATTTTCCCCAGACCCTGAGTGTCCGGCCGCATGAGACTGTAGTTTTCTCGGCCCCTGGTGGTCCGAGGTCGTTCCCGCTGCACAGATTCATGCGCCAGGGCCTCCTACAGACAATGCACTTTGGTTTATTACGCTATCTCTAATAGCACCCGAGATATCACCAGATATATATTGGATTTTCCCCAGACCCTGAGTGCCCGGCCCCTTGAGACGGTGGTTTTCTCGGCCTCTTGTGGTCAGAGGTCGTTCCCGCTGCACAGATTCATGCGCCAGGGCCTCCTACAGACAATGCACTTTGATTTATTGCGCTATCTGTAATAGCACCCGAGATATCACCAGATATATATTGGATTTTACCCTGACCATGAGTGTCCGGCCCCATGAGACTGTGGTTTTTTCGGCCCCTGATGGTCCGAGGTCGTTCCCGCTGCACAGATTCATGCGCCAGGGCCTCCTACAGACAATGCACTTTGATTTATTGCGCTATCTGTAATAGCACCCGAGACATCACCAGATATATATTGGATTTTCCCCTGACCCTGAGTGTCCGGCCCCATGAGACTGTGGTTGTCTCGGCCCCTGGAGGTCCGAGGACGTTCCCGCTGCACAGATTCATGCGCCAGCGCCTCCTGCAGATAATTCACTTTGGTTTATTGCGCTATCTCTAATAGCACCCGAGATATCACCAGATATATACTGGATTTTTCACTGACCCTGAGTGTCCGGCCCCATGAGACGGTCGTTTTCTCAGCCCCTGGTGATCCGAGGTCGTTCCCGCTGCACAGATTCATGCGCCAGGGCCTCCTGCAGATAATTCACTTTGGTGTATTGCGCTATCTATAATAGCACCCGAAATATCACCAGATATATGCTGGATTTTCACATGACCTTGGGTGACGGATTCCGAATATCTGTAATTTTCTCGGCCCCTGGTGGTTCGAGGTCGTTCCTGCTGCACAGACTCATTCGCCAGTGCCTCCTACAGACAATGCACTTTGATTTATCGCGCTATCTGTAATAGCACCCGAGATATCACCAGATATATATTGGATTTTTCCTCGACCCTGAGTGTCCGGCCCCATGAGACGGTGGTTTTCTCGGCCTCTTGTGGTCAGAGGTCGTTCCCGCTGCACAGATTCATGCGCCAGGGCCTCCTACAGACAATGCACTTTGGTTTGTTACGCTATCTCTAATAGCACCCGAGATATCAGCAGATACATATTGGATTTTCCCCAGACCCTGAGTGTCCGGCCCCACTAGACTGTGGTTTTCTCGGCCCCTGGTGGTCCGAGGTCGTTCCCGCTGCCCAGATTCATGCGCCAGGGCCTCCTGCAGATAATTCAATTTGGTTTATTGCGCTGTATCTAATAGCACCCGAGATATCACCAGATATATATTGGATTTTCCCCTGACCCTGAGTGACCGGCCCCATGTGACTGTGGTTTTCTCGGCCCCTGGTGGTCCGAGGTCGTTCCCGCTGCACAGATTCATGCGCCAGGGCCTCCTGCAGATAATTCACTTTGATTTATTGCGCTATCTGTAATAGCACCCGAGATATCACCAGATATATATTGGATTTTTCCCTGACCCTGAGTGTCCGGCCCCATGAGACGGTTGTTGTCTCGGCCCCTGGTGGTCCGAGGTCGTTCCCGCTGCACAGATTCTTGCGCCAGGGCCTCCTGCAGATAATTCACTTTGGTTTATTACGCTATCGCTAATAGCACCCAAGATATCACCAGATATATATTGGATTTTTCCCTGACCCTGAGTGTCCGGCCCCATGAGACTGTGGTTTCCTCGTCCCCTGGTGGTCCGAGGTCGTTCCCGCTGCACAGATTCATGCGCCAGGGCCTCCTACAGACAATGCACTTTGATTTATTTCGCTATCTGTAATAGGACCCGAGATATCATCAGATATATATTGGATTTTCCCCAGACCCTGAGTGTCCGGCCGCATGAGACTGTAGTTTTCTCGGCCCCTGGTGGTCCGAGGTCGTTCCCGCTGCACAGATTCATGCGCCAGGGCCTCCTACAGACAATGCACTTTGGTTTATTACGCTATCTCTAATAGCACCCGAGATATCACCAGATATATATTGGATTTTCCCCAGACCCTGAGTGCCCGGCCCCTTGAGACGGTGGTTTTCTCGGCCTCTTGTGGTCAGAGGTCGTTCCCGCTGCACAGATTCATGCGCCAGGGCCTCCTACAGACAATGCACTTTGATTTATTGCGCTATCTGTAATAGCACCCGAGATATCACCAGATATATATTGGATTTTACCCTGACCATGAGTGTCCGGCCCCATGAGACTGTGGTTTTTTCGGCCCCTGATGGTCCGAGGTCGTTCCCGCTGCACAGATTCATGCGCCAGGGCCTCCTACAGACAATGCACTTTGATTTATTGCGCTATCTGTAATAGCACCCGAGACATCACCAGATATATATTGGATTTTCCCCTGACCCTGAGTGTCCGGCCCCATGAGACTGTGGTTGTCTCGGCCCCTGGAGGTCCGAGGACGTTCCCGCTGCACAGATTCATGCGCCAGCGCCTCCTGCAGATAATTCACTTTGGTTTATTGCGCTATCTCTAATAGCACCCGAGATATCACCAGATATATACTGGATTTTTCACTGACCCTGAGTGTCCGGCCCCATGAGACGGTCGTTTTCTCAGCCCCTGGTGGCCCGAGGTCGTTCCCGCTGCACAGATTCATGCGCCAGGGCCTCCTGCAGATAATTCACTTTGGTGTATTGCGCTATCTATAATAGCACCCGAAATATCACCAGATATATGCTGGATTTTCACATGACCTTGGGTGACGGATTCCGAATATCTGTAATTTTCTCGGCCCCTGGTGGTTCGAGGTCGTTCCTGCTGCACAGACTCATTCGCCAGTGCCTCCTACAGACAATGCACTTTGATTTATCGCGCTATCTGTAATAGCACCCGAGATATCACCAGATATATATTGGATTTTTCCTCGACCCTGAGTGTCCGGCCCCATGAGACGGTGGTTTTCTCGGCCTCTTGTGGTCAGAGGTCGTTCCCGCTGCACAGATTCATGCGCCAGGGCCTCCTACAGACAATGCACTTTGGTTTGTTACGCTATCTCTAATAGCACCCGAGATATCAGCAGATACATATTGGATTTTCCCCAGACCCTGAGTGTCCGGCCCCACTAGACTGTGGTTTTCTCGGCCCCTGGTGGTCCGAGGTCGTTCCCGCTGCCCAGATTCATGCGCCAGGGCCTCCTGCAGATAATTCAATTTGGTTTATTGCGCTGTATCTAATAGCACCCGAGATATCACCAGATATATATTGGATTTTCCCCTGACCCTGAGTGACCGGCCCCATGTGACTGTGGTTTTCTCGGCCCCTGGTGGTCCGAGGTCGTTCCCGCTGCACAGATTCATGCGCCAGGGCCTCCTGCAGATAATTCACTTTGATTTATTGCGCTATCTGTAATAGCACCCGAGATATCACCAGATATATATTGGATTTTCCCCTGACCCTGAGTGTCCGGCTCCATGAGACTGTGGTTTTCTCGGCCCCTGGTGGTCCGAGGTCGTTCCCGCTGCACAGATTCATGCGCCAGGGCCTCCTGCAGATAATTCACTTTGGTTTATTGCGCTATCTGTAATAGCACCCGAGATATCACCAGATATATATTGGATTTTCCCCTGACCCTGAGTGTCCGGCTCCATGAGACTGTGGTTTTCTCGGCCCCTGGTGGTCCGAGGTCGTTCCCGCTGCACAGATTCATGCGCCAGGGCCTCCTGCAGATAATTCACTTTGATTTATTGCGCTATCTGTAATAGCACCCGAGATATCACCAGATATATATTGGATTTTCCCCTGACCCTGAGTGTCCGGCGCCATGAGACGGTAGTTTTCTCGGCCCCTGGTGGTCCGAGGTCGTTCCCTCTGCACAGATTCATGCGTCAGGGCCTCCTACAGACAATGCACTTTGATTTATTGTGCTATCTGTAATATAACCCGAGATATCACCAGATATATATTGGATTTTTCCCTGACCCTGAGTGTCCGGCCCCATGAGACGGTGGTTTTCTCGGCCCCTGGTGTTCCGAGGTCGTTCCCGCTGCACAGATGCATGCGGCAGGGCCTCCTGCAGATAATTCACTTTGGTTTATTGCGCTATCTCTAATAGCACCCGAGATATCACCAGATATATATTGGATTTTCCCCTGACCCTGAGTGTCCGGCCCCATTAGACTGTGGTTTTCTCGGCCCCTGGTGGTCCGAGGTCGTTCCCGCTGCCCAGATTCATGCGCCAGGGCCTCCTGCAGATAATTCACTTTGGTTTATTGCGCTGTATCTAATAGCACCCGAGATATCACCAGATATATATTGGATTTTCCCCTGACCCTGAGTGTCCGGCCCCATGAGACTGTGGTTTTCTCGGCCCCTGGTGGTTCGAGGTCGTTCCCGCTGCCCAGATACATGCGCCAGGGCCTCCTCCAGACAATGCACTTTGATTTTTTGCGCTATCTGTAATAGCACCCGACATATCACCAGATATATATAGCATTTTTCCCTGACCCTGAGTGTCCGGCCCCATGAGACGGTGGTTTTCTCGGCCCCTGGTGGTCCGAGGTTGTTCCCGCTGCAGAGATTCATGCGCCAGGGCCTCCTACAGACAATGCACTTTGATTTATTGCTCTATCTGTAATAGCACCCGAGATATCACCAGATATATATTGGATTTTCCCCTGACCCTGAGTGTCCGGCCCCATGAGACTGTGGTTTTCTCGGCCCCTGGTGGTGCGAGGTCGTTCCCGTTGCACAGATTCATGCGCCAGGGCCTGCTGCAGATAATTCACTTTGGTTTATTGCCCTATCTCTAATAGCACCCGAGATATCACCAGATATATATTGGATTTTCCCCTGACCCTGAGTGTCCGGCCCCATGAGACTGTGGTTTTCTCGGCCCCTGGTGGTCCGAGGTCGTTCCCGCTGCCCAGATTCATGCGCCAGGGCCTCGTCCAGACAATCCACTTTGATTTATTGTGCTATCTGTAATAGCACCCGACATATCACCAGATATATATTGCATTTTTCCCTGACCCTGAGTGTCCGGCCCCATGAGACGGTGGTTTTCTCGGCCCCTGGTGGTCCGAGGTCGTTCCCGCTGCACAGATGCATGGGCCAGGGCCTCCTGCAGATAATTCACTTTGATTTATTGTGCTATCTGTAATATAACCCGAGATATCACCAGATATATATTGGCTTTTCCCCAGACCCTGAGTGCCCGGCCCCATGAGACGGTGGTTTTCTCGGCCCCTGGTGATCCGAGGTCGTTCCCGCTGCCACAGATGCATGCGCCAGGGCCTCCTGCAGATAATTCACTTTGATTTATCGCGCTATCTCTAATAGCACCCGAGATATCACCAGATCTATATTGGATTTTCCCCTGACCCTGAGTGTCCGGCCCCATGAGACGGTCGTTTTCTCGGCCCCTGGTGGTCCGAGGTCGTTCCCTCTGCACAGATTCATGCGCCAGGGCCTCCTACAGACAATGCACTTTGATTTATTGCGCTATCTGTAATAGCACCCGAGATATCACCAGATATATATTGGATTTTACCCTGACCGTGAGAGTCCGGCCTCATGAGACTGTGGTTTTTTCGGCCCCTGGTGTTCCGAGGTCGTTCCCGCTGCACAGATTCATGCGACAGGGCCACCTACAGATAATGCACTTTGATTTATTGCGCTATCTGTAATAGCACCCGAGATATCACCAGATACATATTGGATTTTACCCTGACCCTGAGTGTCCGGCCCCTTGAGACGGTGGTTGTCTCGGCCCCTGGAGGTCCGAGGACGTTCCCGCTGCACAGATTCATGCGCCAGGGCCTCCTGCAGATAATTCACTTTGGCTTATTGCGCTATCTCTAATAGCACCCGAGATATCACCAGATATATACTGGATTTTCCCCTGACCCTGAGTGTCCGGCCCCATGAGACTGTGGTTTTCTCGGCCCCTGGTGGTCCGAGGTCGTTCCCGCTGCACAGATTCATGCGCCAGGGCCTCCTACAGACAATGCACTTTGGTTTATTCCGCTATCTGTAATAGCAGCCGAGATATCACCAGATATATATTGGATTTTTCACTGACCCTGAGTGTCCGGCCCCATGAGACGGTCGTTTTCTCAGCCCCTGGTGGCCCGAGGTCGTTCCCGCTGCACAGATTCATGCGCCAGGGCCTCCTGCAGATAATTCACTTTGGTTTATTGCGCTATCTCTAATAGCACCCGAGATATCACCAGATATATACTGGATTTTCCCCTGACCCTGAGTGTCCGGCCCCATGAGACTGTGGTTTTCTCGGCCCCTGGTGGTCCGAGGTCGTTCCCGCTGCACAGATTCATGCGCCAGGGCCTCCTACAGACAATGCACTTTGATTTATTCCGCTATCTGTAATAGCAGCCGAGATATCACCAGATATATATTGGATTTTTCACTGACCCTGAGTGTCCGGCCCCATGAGACGGTCGTTTTCTCAGCCCCTGGTGGCCCGAGGTCGTTCCCGCTGCACAGATTCATGCGCCAGGGCCTCCTGCAGATAATTCACTTTGGTTTATTGCGCTATCTCTAATAGCGCCCGAGATATCACCAGATATATATTGGATTTTTCCCTGACCCTGAGAGTCCGTCCCCATGAGACTGCGGTCTTCTCGGCCCCTGGTGGTCCGAGGTCGTTCCCGCTGCACAGATTCATGCGCCAGGGCCTCCTACAGACAATGCACTTTGATTTATTGCGCTATCTGTAATAGCACCCGAGATATCACCAGATATATATTGGATTTTCCCCTGACCCTGAGTGTCCGGCCCCATGAGACGGTGGTTTTATCGGCCCCAGGTGGTCCGAGGTCGTTCCCGCTGCACAGATTCATGCGCCATGGCCTCCTACAGACAATGCGCGTTGGTTTAATGCGCTACGTGTAATAGCACCCGAGATATCACCAGATATATATTGGATTTTTGCCTGACCCTGAGTTCTCGGCCCCATGAGACTGTGGTTTTCTCGGCCCCTGGTGGTCCGAGGTCGTTCCCGCTGCACAGATTCATGCGTCAGGGCCTCCTGCAGACAATGCAATTTGATTTATCGAGCTATCTCTAATGACACCCGATATATCACCAGATATATAATGGATTTTTCCCTGACCCTGAGTGTCCGGCCCCATGAGACTGTGGTTTTCTCGGACCCTGGTGGTCCGAGGTCGTTCCCGCTGCACAGATTCATGCGCCAGGGCCTCCTACAGACAATGCACTTTGATTTATTACGCTATCTGTAATAGCACCCGAGATATCACCAGATATATATTGGATTTTTCACTGACCCTGAGTGTCCGGCCCCATGAGACGGTGGTTTTCTCGGCCCCTGGTGTTCCGAGGTCGTTCCCGCTGCACAGATTCATGCGCCAGGGCCTCCTGCAGACAATGCACTTTGATTTATTGCGCTATCTCTAATAGCACCCGAGATATCACCAGATATATATTGGATTTTCCCCTGACCCTGAGTGTCCGGCCCCATGAGACTGTGGTTTTCTCGGCCCCTGGTGGTCCGAGGTCGTTCCCGCTGCCCAGATTCATGCGCCAGGGCCTCCTACAGACAATGCACTTTGATTTATTACGCTATCTGTAATAGCACCCGACATATCACCAGATATATATTGCATTTTTCCCTGACCCTGAGTGTCCGGCCCCATGAGACGGTGGTTTTCTCGGCCCCTGGTGGTCCGAGGTCGTTCCCGCTGCACAGATGCATGGGCCAGGGCCTCCTGCAGATAATTCACTTTGATTTATTGTGCTATCTGTAATATAACCCGAGATATCACCAGATATATATTGGCTTTTCCCCAGACCCTGAGTGCCCGGCCCCATGAGACGGTGGTTTTCTCGGCCCCTGGTGATCCGAGGTCGTTCCCGCTGCCACAGATGCATGCGCCAGGGCCTCCTGCAGATAATTCACTTTGATTTATCGCGCTATCTCTAATAGCACCCGAGATATCACCAGATCTATATTGGATTTTCCCCTGACCCTGAGTGTCCGGCCCCATGAGACTGTGGTTTTCTCGGCCCCTGGTGGTCCGAGGTCGTTCCCGCTGCACAGATTCATGCGCCAGGGCCTCCTACAGACAATGCACTTTGGTTTATTCCGCTATCTGTAATAGCAGCCGAGATATCACCAGATATATATTGGATTTTTCACTGACCCTGAGTGTCCGGCCCCATGAGACGGTCGTTTTCTCAGCCCCTGGTGGCCCGAGGTCGTTCCCGCTGCACAGATTCATGCGCCAGGGCCTCCTGCAGATAATTCACTTTGGTTTATTGCGCTATCTCTAATAGCACCCGAGATATCACCAGATATATACTGGATTTTCCCCTGACCCTGAGTGTCCGGCCCCATGAGACTGTGGTTTTCTCGGCCCCTGGTGGTCCGAGGTCGTTCCCGCTGCACAGATTCATGCGCCAGGGCCTCCTACAGACAATGCACTTTGATTTATTCCGCTATCTGTAATAGCAGCCGAGATATCACCAGATATATATTGGATTTTTCACTGACCCTGAGTGTCCGGCCCCATGAGACGGTCGTTTTCTCAGCCCCTGGTGGCCCGAGGTCGTTCCCGCTGCACAGATTCATGCGCCAGGGCCTCCTGCAGATAATTCACTTTGGTTTATTGCGCTATCTCTAATAGCGCCCGAGATATCACCAGATATATATTGGATTTTTCCCTGACCCTGAGAGTCCGTCCCCATGAGACTGCGGTCTTCTCGGCCCCTGGTGGTCCGAGGTCGTTCCCGCTGCACAGATTCATGCGCCAGGGCCTCCTACAGACAATGCACTTTGATTTATTGCGCTATCTGTAATAGCACCCGAGATATCACCAGATATATATTGGATTTTCCCCTGACCCTGAGTGTCCGGCCCCATGAGACGGTGGTTTTATCGGCCCCAGGTGGTCCGAGGTCGTTCCCGCTGCACAGATTCATGCGCCATGGCCTCCTACAGACAATGCGCGTTGGTTTAATGCGCTACGTGTAATAGCACCCGAGATATCACCAGATATATATTGGATTTTTGCCTGACCCTGAGTTCTCGGCCCCATGAGACTGTGGTTTTCTCGGCCCCTGGTGGTCCGAGGTCGTTCCCGCTGCACAGATTCATGCGTCAGGGCCTCCTGCAGACAATGCAATTTGATTTATCGAGCTATCTCTAATGACACCCGATATATCACCAGATATATAATGGATTTTTCCCTGACCCTGAGTGTCCGGCCCCATGAGACTGTGGTTTTCTCGGACCCTGGTGGTCCGAGGTCGTTCCCGCTGCACAGATTCATGCGCCAGGGCCTCCTACAGACAATGCACTTTGATTTATTACGCTATCTGTAATAGCACCCGAGATATCACCAGATATATATTGGATTTTTCACTGACCCTGAGTGTCCGGCCCCATGAGACGGTGGTTTTCTCGGCCCCTGGTGTTCCGAGGTCGTTCCCGCTGCACAGATTCATGCGCCAGGGCCTCCTGCAGACAATGCACTTTGATTTATTGCGCTATCTCTAATAGCACCCGAGATATCACCAGATATATATTGGATTTTCCCCTGACCCTGAGTGTCCGGCCCCATGAGACTGTGGTTTTCTCGGCCCCTGGTGGTCCGAGGTCGTTCCCGCTGCCCAGATTCATGCGCCAGGGCCTCCTACAGACAATGCACTTTGATTTATTGCGCTATCTGTAATAGCACCCGAGATATCACCAGATATATATTGGATTTTTCACTGACCCTGAGCGTCCGGCCCCATGAGACGGTCGTTTTCTCGGCCCCTAGTGGTCCGAGGTCGTTCCCGCTGCAGAGGTTCATGCGCCAGGGTCTCCTACAGACAATGCACTTTGATTTATTGCGCTATGTGTAATAGCACCCGAGATATCACCAGATATATATTGGATTTTACCCTGACCCTGAGTGTCCGGCCCCATGAGACTGTGGTTTTCTCGGCCCCTGGTGGTCCGAGGTCGTTCCCGCTGCACAGATTCATGCGCCAGGGCCTCCTACAGACAATGCACTTTGATTTATTGCGCTATCTGTAATAGCACCCGAGATATCAGCAGATATATATTGGATTTTTCACTGACCCTGAGTGTCCGGCCCCATGAGACGGTGGTTTTCTCGGTCCCTGGTGTTCCGAGGTCGTTCCCGCTGCACAGATTCATGCGCCAGGGCCTACTACAGACAATGCACATTGATTTATTGCGCTATCTCTAATAGTACCCGAGATATCTCCAGATATATACTGGATTTTCCCCTGTCACTGAGTGTCCGGCCCCATGAGACTGTGGTTTTCTCGGCCCCTGGTGGTGCGAGGTCGTTGCCGCTTCACAGATTCATGCGCCAGGGCCTCCTACAGACAATGCACTTTGATTTATTGCGCTATCTGTAATAGCACCCGAGATATCACCAGATATATATTGGATTTTTCACTGACCCAGAGTGTGCGGCCCCATGAGACGGTGTTTTTCTCGGACCCTGGTGGTCCGAGGTCGTTCCCGCTGCACAAATCCATGCGCCAGGGCCTCCTGCAGATAATACACTTTGATTTATTGCGCTTTCTGTAATAGCACCCGAGATATCACCGGATATATATTGGATTTTTCCCAGACCCTGAGTGTCCGGCCCCATGAGACGGTGGTTGTCTCGGCCCCTGGGGGTCCGAGGTCGTTCCCGCTGCACAGATTCATGCACCAGGGCCTCCTACAGACAATGCACTTTGATTTATTGCGCTATGTGTAATAGCACCCGAGATATCACCAGATATATATTGGATTTTACCCTGACCCTGAGGGTCCGGCCCCATGAGACTGTGGTTTTCTCGGCCCCTGGTGGTCCGAGGTCGTTCCCGCTGCACAGATTCATGCGCCAGGGCCTCCTACAGACAATGCACTTTGATTTATTGCTCTATCTGTAATAGCACCCGAGATATCACCACATATATATTGGATTTTTCACTGACCCTGAGTGTCCGGCCCCATGAGACGGAGGTTTTCTCGGTCCCTGGTGTTCCGAGGTCGTTCCCGCTGCACAGATTCATGCGCCAGGGCCTCCTACAGACAATGCACATTGATTTATTGCGCTATCTCTAATAGCACCCGAGATATCACCAGATATATATTGGATATTCCCCTGACCCTGAGTGTCCGGCCCCATGAGACGGTGGTCGTCTCGGCCCCTGGTGGTCCGAGGACGTTCCCGCTGCGCAGATTCATGCGCCAGGGCCTCCTGCAGATAATTCACTTTGGCTTATTGCGCTATCTCTAATAGCACCCGAGATATCAGCAGATATATATTGGATTTTTCACTGACCCTGAGTATCCGGCCCCATGAGACGGTAGTTTTCTCGGCCCCTGGTGATCCGAGGTCGTTCCCGCTGCACAGATTCATGCGCCAGGGCCTCCTGCAGATAATTCACTTTGGTTTATTGCGCTATCTCTAATAGCACCCGAGATATCACCAGATATATATTGGATTTTCCCCTGACCCTGAGTGTCCGGCCCCATGAGACTGTGGTTTTCTCGGCCCCTGGTGGTCCGAGGTTGTTCCCGCTGCACAGATTCATGCGCGAGGGCCTCCTACAGACAATGCACTTTGATTTATTGCTCTATCTGTAATAACACCCGAGATATCACCACATATATATTGGATTTTTCACTGACCCTGAGTGTCCGGCCCCATGAGACGGTGGTTTTCTCGGTCCCTGGTGTTCCGAGGTCGTTCCCGCTGCACAGATTCATGCGCCAGGGCCTCCTACAGACAATGCACATTGATTTATTGCGCTATCTCTAATAGCACCCGAGATATCACCAGATATATATTGGATATTCCCCTGACCCTGAGTGTCCGGCCCCATGAGACTGCGGTTTTCTCGGCCCCTGGTGGTCCGAGGTCGATCCCGCTGCGCACATTCATGCGCCAGGGCCTCCTGCAGATAATTCACTATGGTTTATTGCGCTATCTCCAATAGCACCCGAGATATCACCAGATATATATTGGATTTTCCCCTGACCCTGAGTGTCCGGCCCCATGAGACTGTGGTTTTCTCGGCCCCTGGTGGTCCGAGGTCGTTCCCGTTGCACAGATTCATGCGCCAGGGCCCCCTGCAGATAATTCACTTTGGTTTATTGCGCTGTCTCTAATAGCACCCGAGATATCACCAGATATATATTGGATTTTTCACTGACCCTGAGTGACCGGCCCCATGAGACGGTAGTTTTCTCGGCCCCTGGTGGTCCGAGGTCGTTCCCGCTGCACAGAATCATGCGCCAGGGCCTCCTGCAGATAATTCACTTTGGTTTATTGCGCTATCTCTAATAGCACCCGAGTTATCACCAGATATATATTGGATTTTCCCCTGACCCTGAGTGTCCGGCCCCATGAGACTGTGGTTTTCTCGGCCCCTGGTGGTCCGAGGTCGTTCCCGCTGCACAGATTCATGCGCCAGGGCCTCCTACAGACAATGCACTTTGATTTATTGCGCTATCTGTAATAGCACCCGAGATATCAGCAGATATATATTGGATTTTTCACTGACCCTGAGTATCCGGCCCCATGAGACGGTAGTTTTCTCGGCCCCTGGTGATCCGAGGTCGTTCCCGCTGCACAGATTCATGCGCCAGGGCCTCCTGCAGATAATTCACTTTGGTTTATTGCGCTATCTCTAATAGCACCCGAGATATCACCAGATATATATTGGATTTTCCCCTGACCCTGAGTGTCCGGCCCCATGAGACTGTGGTTTTCTCGGCCCCTGGTGGTCCGAGGTTGTTCCCGCTGCACAGATTCATGCGCGAGGGCCTCCTACAGACAATGCACTTTGATTTATTGCTCTATCTGTAATAGCACCCGAGATATCACCACATATATATTGGATTTTTCACTGACCCTGAGTGTCCGGCCCCATGAGACGGTGGTTTTCTCGGTCCCTGGTGTTCCGAGGTCGTTCCCGCTGCACAGATTCATGCGCCAGGGCCTCCTACAGACAATGCACCTTGATTTATTGCGCTATCTCTAATAGCACCCGAGATATCACCAGATATATATTGGATATTCCCCTGACCCTGAGTGTCCGGCCCCATGAGACTGCGGTTTTCTCGGCCCCTGGTGGTCCGAGGTCGTTCCCGCTGCACACATTCATGCGCCAGGGCCTCCTGCAGATAATTCACTATGGTTTATTGCGCTATCTCCAATAGCACCCGAGATATCACCAGATATATATTGGATTTTCCCCTGACCCTGAGTGTCCGGCCCCATGAGACTGTGGTTTTCTCGGCCCCTGGTGGTCCGAGGTCGTTCCCGCTGCACAGAATCATGCGCCAGGGCATCCTGCAGATAATTCACTTTGGTTTATTGCGCTATCTCTAATAGCACCCGAGTTATCACCAGATATATATTGGATTTTCCCCTGACCCTGAGTGTCCGGCCCCATGAGACTGTGGTTTTCTCGGCCCCTGGTGGTCCGAGGTCGTTCCCGCTGCACAGATTCATGCGCCAGGGCCTCCTACAGACAATGCACTTTGATTTATTGCGCTATCTCTAATAGCACCCGAGATATCACCAGATATATATTGGATTTTCCCTGACCCTGAGTGTCCGGCCCCATGAGACTGTGGTTTTCTCGGCCCCTGGTGGTCCGAGGTCGTTCCCGCTGCACAGATTCATGCGCCAGGGCCTCCTACAGACAATGCACTTTGATTTATTGCGCTATCTGTAATAGCACCCGAGATATCAGCAGATATATATTGGATTTTTCACTGACCCTGAGCGTCCGGCCCCATGAGACGGTCGTTTTCTCGGCCCCTGGTGGTCCGAGGTCGTTCCCGCTGCACAGATTCATGCGCCAGGGCCTCCTACAGACAATGCACTTTGATTTATTGCGCTATCTGTAATAGCACCCGAGATATCACCAGATATATATTGGATTTTTCACTGACCCTGAGTGTCCGGCCCCATGAGACGGTCGATTTCTCGGCCCCTGGTGGTCCGAGGTCGTTCCCGCTGCACACATTCATGCGCCAGGGCCTCCTGCAGATAATTCACGTTGGTTTATTGCGCTATCTCTGATAGCACCCGAGATATCACCAGATATATATTGGATTTTCCCCTGACCCTGAGTGTCCGGCCCCATGAGACTGTGGTTTTCTCGGCCCCTGGTGGTCCGAGGTCGTTCCCGCTGCACAGATTCATGCGCCAGGGCCTCCTGCAGATAATTCACTTTGGTTTATTGCGCTATCTCTAATAGCACCCGAGATATCACCAGATATATATTGGATTTTACCCTGACCCTGAGTGTCCGGCCCCATGAGACTGTGCTTTTCTCGGCCCCTGGTGGTCCGAGGTCGTTCCCGCTGCACAGATTCATGCGCCAGGACCTCCTACAGACAATGCACTTTGATTTATTGCGCTATCTGTAATAGCACCCGACATGTCACCAGATATATATTGGATTTTACCCTGACCCTGAGTGTCCGGCCCCATGAGACGGTCGTTGTCTCGGCCCCTGGCGGTCCGAGGACGTCCCCGCTGCACAGATTCATGCGCCAGGGCCTCCTACAGACAATGCACTTCGATTTATTGCGTTATCTGTAATAGCACCCGAGATATCACCACATATATATTGGATTTTTCCCTGACCCAGAGTGTCCGGCCCCATCGAGACGGTGGTTTTCTCGGCCCCTGGTGGTCCGAGGTCGTTCCCGCTGCACAGCTTCAGGCGCCAGGGCCTCCTGCAGATAACTCACTTTGGATTATTGCGCTATCTCTAATAGCACCCGAGATATCACCAGATATATATTGGATTTTTCCCTGACCCTGAGTGTCCGGCCCCATGAGACGGTGGTTTTCTCGGCCCCTGGTGGTCCGTGGTCGTTCCCGCTGCACAGATTCATGCGCCAGGGCCTCCTGCAGATAATTCACTTTGGTTTATTGCGCTATCTCTAATAGCGCCCGAGATATCACCAGATATATATTGGATTTTTCCCTGACCCTGAGTGTCCGGCCCCATGAGACTGTGGTTTTCTCGGCCCCTGGTGGTCTGAGGTCGTTCCCGCTGCACAGATTCATGCGCCAGGGCCTCCTACAGACAATGCACTTTGATTTATTGCGCTATCTGTAATAGAACCCGAGATATCACCAGATCTATATTGGATTTTCCCCTGACCCTGAGTATCCGGCCCCATGAGACGGTAGTTTTCTCGGCCCCTGGTGATCCGAGGTCGTTCCCGCTGCACAGATTCATGCGCCAGGGCCTCCTGCAGATAATTCACTTTGGTTTATTGCGCTATCTCTAATAGCACCCGAGATATCACCAGATATATATTGGATTTTCCCCTGACCCTGAGTGTCCGGCCCCATGAGACTGTGGTTTTCTCGGCCCCTGGTGGTCCGAGGTTGTTCCCGCTGCACAGATTCATGCGCGAGGGCCTCCTACAGACAATGCACTTTGATTTATTGCTCTATCTGTAATAGCACCCGAGATATCACCACATATATATTGGATATTCCCCTGACCCTGAGTGTCCGGCCCCATGAGACTGTGGTTTTTTCGGCCCCTGGTGGTCCGAGGTCGTTCCCGCTGCACAGATTCATGCGCCAGGGCCTCCTGCAGATAATTCACTTTGGTTTATTGCGCTATCTCTAATAGCACCCGAGATATCAGCAGATATATATTGGATTTTTCACTGACCCTGAGTATCCGGCCCCATGAGACGGTAGTTTTCTCGGCCCCTGGTGATCCGAGGTCGTTCCCGCTGCACAGATTCATGCGCCAGGGCCTCCTACAGACAATGCACTTTGATTTATTGCGCTATCTGTAATAGCACCCGAGATATCACCAGATATATATTGGATTTTTCACTGACCCTGAGTGTCCGGCCCCATGAGACGGTCGATTTCTCGGCCCCTGGTGGTCCGAGGTCGTTCCCGCTGCACACATTCATGCGCCAGGGCCTCCTGCAGATAATTCACGTTGGTTTATTGCGCTATCTCTGATAGCACCCGAGATATCACCAGATATATATTGGATTTTCCCCTGACCCTGAGTGTCCGGCCCCATGAGACTGTGGTTTTCTCGGCCCCTGGTGGTCCGAGGTCGTTCCCGCTGCACAGATTCATGCGCCAGGGCCTCCTGCAGATAATTCACTTTGGTTTATTGCGCTATCTCTAATAGCACCCGAGATATCACCAGATATATATTGGATTTTACCCTGACCCTGAGTGTCCGGCCCCATGAGACTGTGCTTTTCTCGGCCCCTGGTGGTCCGAGGTCGTTCCCGCTGCACAGATTCATGCGCCAGGACCTCCTACAGACAATGCACTTTGATTTATTGCGCTATCTGTAATAGCACCCGACATGTCACCAGATATATATTGGATTTTACCCTGACCCTGAGTGTCCGGCCCCATGAGACGGTCGTTGTCTCGGCCCCTGGCGGTCCGAGGACGTCCCCGCTGCACAGATTCATGCGCCAGGGCCTCCTACAGACAATGCACTTCGATTTATTGCGTTATCTGTAATAGCACCCGAGATATCACCACATATATATTGGATTTTTCCCTGACCCAGAGTGTCCGGCCCCATCGAGACGGTGGTTTTCTCGGCCCCTGGTGGTCCGAGGTCGTCCCGCTGCACAGCTTCAGGCGCCAGGGCCTCCTGCAGATAACTCACTTTGGATTATTGCGCTATCTCTAATAGCACCCGAGATATCACCAGATATATATTGGATTTTTCCCTGACCCTGAGTGTCCGGCCCCATGAGACGGTGGTTTTCTCGGCCCCTGGTGGTCCGTGGTCGTTCCCGCTGCACAGATTCATGCGCCAGGGCCTCCTGCAGATAATTCACTTTGGTTTATTGCGCTATCTCTAATAGCGCCCGAGATATCACCAGATATATATTGGATTTTTCCCTGACCCTGAGTGTCCGGCCCCATGAGACTGTGGTTTTCTCGGCCCCTGGTGGTCTGAGGTCGTTCCCGCTGCACAGATTCATGCGCCAGGGCCTCCTACAGACAATGCACTTTGATTTATTGCGCTATCTGTAATAGAACCCGAGATATCACCAGATCTATATTGGATTTTCCCCTGACCCTGAGTATCCGGCCCCATGAGACGGTAGTTTTCTCGGCCCCTGGTGATCCGAGGTCGTTCCCGCTGCACAGATTCATGCGCCAGGGCCTCCTGCAGATAATTCACTTTGGTTTATTGCGCTATCTCTAATAGCACCCGAGATATCACCAGATATATATTGGATTTTCCCCTGACCCTGAGTGTCCGGCCCCATGAGACTGTGGTTTTCTCGGCCCCTGGTGGTCCGAGGTTGTTCCCGCTGCACAGATTCATGCGCGAGGGCCTCCTACAGACAATGCACTTTGATTTATTGCTCTATCTGTAATAGCACCCGAGATATCACCACATATATATTGGATATTCCCCTGACCCTGAGTGTCCGGCCCCATGAGACTGTGGTTTTTTCGGCCCCTGGTGGTCCGAGGTCGTTCCCGCTGCACAGATTCATGCGCCAGGGCCTCCTGCAGATAATTCACTTTGGTTTATTGCGCTATCTCTAATAGCACCCGAGATATCAGCAGATATATATTGGATTTTTCACTGACCCTGAGTGACCGGCCCCATGAGACGGTAGTTTTCTCGGCCCCTGGTGGTCCGAGGTCGTTCCCGCTGCACAGAATCATGCGCCAGGGCCTCCTGCAGATAATTCACTTTGGTTTATTGCGCTATCTCTAATAGCACCCGAGTTATCACCAGATATATATTGGATTTTCCCCTGACCCTGAGTGTCCGGCCCCATGAGACTGTGGTTTTCTCGGCCCCTGGTGGTCCGAGGTCGTTCCCGCTGCACAGATTCATGCGCCAGGGCCTCCTACAGACAATGCACTTTGATTTATTGCGCTATCTGTAATAGCACCCGAGATATCAGCAGATATATATTGGATTTTTCACTGACCCTGAGTATCCGGCCCCATGAGACGGTAGTTTTCTCGGCCCCTGGTGATCCGAGGTCGTTCCCGCTGCACAGATTCATGCGCCAGGGCCTCCTGCAGATAATTCACTTTGGTTTATTGCGCTATCTCTAATAGCACCCGAGATATCACCAGATATATATTGGATTTTCCCCTGACCCTGAGTGTCCGGCCCCATGAGACTGTGGTTTTCTCGGCCCCTGGTGGTCCGAGGTTGTTCCCGCTGCACAGATTCATGCGCGAGGGCCTCCTACAGACAATGCACTTTGATTTATTGCTCTATCTGTAATAGCACCCGAGATATCACCACATATATATTGGATTTTTCACTGACCCTGAGTGTCCGGCCCCATGAGACGGTGGTTTTCTCGGTCCCTGGTGTTCCGAGGTCGTTCCCGCTGCACAGATTCATGCGCCAGGGCCTCCTACAGACAATGCACATTGATTTATTGCGCTATCTCTAATAGCACCCGAGATATCACCAGATATATATTGGATATTCCCCTGACCCTGAGTGTCCGGCCCCATGAGACTGCGGTTTTCTCGGCCCCTGGTGGTCCGAGGTCGTTCCCGCTGCACACATTCATGCGCCAGGGCCTCCTGCAGATAATTCACTATGGTTTATTGCGCTATCTCCAATAGCACCCGAGATATCACCAGATCTATATTGGATTTTCCCCTGACCCTGAGTATCCGGCCCCATGAGACTGTGGTTTTCTCGGCCCCTGGTGGTCCGAGGTCGTTCCCGCTGCACAGAATCATGCGCCAGGGCCTCCTGCAGATAATTCACTTTGGTTTATTGCGCTATCTCTAATAGCACCCGAGTTATCACCAGATATATATTGGATTTTCCTCTGACCCTGAGTGTCCGGCCCCATGAGACTGTGGTTTTCTCGGCCCCTGGTGGTCCGAGGTCGTTCCCGCTGCACAGATTCATGCGCCAGGGCCTCCTACAGACAATGCACTTTGATTTATTGCGCTATCTGTAATAGCACCCGAGATATCAGCAGATATATATTGGATTTTTCACTGACCCTGAGTATCCGGCCCCATGAGACGGTAGTTTTCTCGGCCCCTGGTGATCCGAGGTCGTTCCCGCTGCACAGATTCATGCGCCAGGGCCTCCTGCAGATAATTCACTTTGGTTTATTGCGCTATCTCTAATAGCACCCGAGATATCACCAGATATATATTGGATTTTCCCCTGACCCTGAGTGTCCGGCCCCATGAGACTGTGGTTTTCTCGGCCCCTGGTGGTCCGAGGTTGTTCCCGCTGCACAGATTCATGCGCGAGGGCCTCCTACAGACAATGCACTTTGATTTATTGCTCTATCTGTAATAGCACCCGAGATATCACCACATATATATTGGATTTTTCACTGACCCTGAGTGTCCGGCCCCATGAGACGGTGGTTTTCTCGGTCCCTGGTGTTCCGAGGTCGTTCCCGCTGCACAGATTCATGCGCCAGGGCCCCCTACAGACAATGCACATTGATTTATTGCGCTATCTCTAATAGCACCCGAGATATCACCAGATATATATTGGATATTCCCCTGACATTGAGTGTCCGGCCCCATGAGACTGCGGTTTTCTCGGCCCCTGGTGGTCCGAGGTCGATCCCGCTGCACACATTCATGCGCCAGGGCCTCCTGCAGATAATTCACTATGGTTTATTGCGCTATCTCCAATAGCACCCGAGATATCACCAGATATATATTGGATTTTCCCCTGACCCTGAGTGTCCGGCCCCATGAGACTGTGGTTTTCTCGGCCCCTGGTGGTCCGAGGTCGTTCCCGTTGCACTGATTCATGCGCCAGGGCCCCCTGCAGATAATTCAATTTGGTTTATTGCGCTGTCTCTAATAGCACCCGAGATATCACCAGATATATATTGGATTTTTCACTGACCCTGAGGGTCCGGCCCCATGAGGCGGTCGTTTTCTCGGCCCCTGGTGGTCCGAGGTCGTTCCCGCTGCACAGAATCATGCGCCAGGGCCTCCTACAGACAATGCACTTTGATTTATTGCGCTATCTGTAATAGCACCCGAGATATCACCAGATATATATTGGATTTTACCCTGACCCTGCGTGTCCGGCCCCATGAGACGGTCATTTTCTCGGCCCCTGGTGGTCCGAGGTCGTTCCCGCTGCACAGATTCATGCGCCAGGGCCTCCTGCAGATAATTCACTTTGGTTTATTGCGCTATCTCTAATAGCGCCCGAGATATCACCAGATATATATTGGATTTTTCCCTGACCCTGAGTGTCCGGCCCCATGAGACGGTGGTTTTCTCGGCCCCTGGTGGTCCGTGGTCGTTCCCGCTGCACAGATTCATGCGCCAGGGCCTCCTGCAGATAATTCACTTTGGTTTATTGCGCTATCTCTAATAGCGCCCGAGATATCACCAGATATATATTGGATTTTTCCCTGACCCTGAGTGTCCGGCCCCATGAGACTGTGGTTTTCTCGGCCCCTGGTGGTCTGAGGTCGTTCCCGCTGCACAGATTCATGCGCCAGGGCCTCCTACAGACAATGCACTTTGATTTATTGCGCTATCTGTAATAGAACCCGAGATATCACCAGATCTATATTGGATTTTCCCCTGACCCTGAGTATCCGGCCCCATGAGACTGCGGTTTTCTCGGCCCCTGGTGGTCCGAGGTCGTTCCCGCTGCACACATTCATGCGCCAGGGCCTCCTGCAGATAATTCACTATGGTTTATTGCGCTATCTCCAATAGCACCCGAGATATCCCCAGATATATATTGGATTTTCCCCTGACCCTGAGTGTCCGGCCCCATGAGACTGTGGTTTTCTCGGCCCCTGGTGGTCCGAGATCGTTCCCGCTGCACAGAATCATGCGCCAGGGCCTCCTGCAGATAATTCACTTTGGTTTATTGCGCTATCTCTAATAGCACCCGAGTTATCACCAGATATATATTGGATTTTCCCCTGACCCTGAGTGTCCGGCCCCATGAGACTGTGGTTTTCTCGGCCCCTGGTGGTCCGAGGTCGTTCCCGCTGCACAGATTCATGCGCCAGGGCCTCCTACAGACAATGCACTTTGATTTATTGCGCTATCTCTAATAGCACCCGAGATATCACCAGATATATATTGGATTTTCCCTGACCCTGAGTGTCCGGCCCCATGAGACTGTGGTTTTCTCGGCCCCTGGTGGTCCGTGGTCGTTCCCGCTGCACAGATTCATGCGCCAGGGCCTCCTGCAGATAATTCACTTTGGTTTATTGCGCTATCTCTAATAGCGCCCGAGATATCACCAGATATATATTGGATTTTTCCCTGACCCTGAGTGTCCGGCCCCATGAGACTGTGGTTTTCTCGGCCCCTGGTGGTCCGAGGTCGTTCCCGCTGCACAGATTCATGCGCCAGGGCCTCCTACAGACAATGCACTTTGATTTATTGCGCTATCTGTAATAGAACCCGAGATATCACCAGATCTATATTGGATTTTCCCCTGACCCTGAGTATCCGGCCCCATGAGACGGTAGTTTTCTCGGCTCCTGGTGATCCGAGGTCGTTCCCGCTGCACAGATTCATGCGCCAGGGCCTCCTGCAGATAATTCACTTTGGTTTATTGCGCTATCTCTAATAGCACCCGAGATATCACCAGATATATATTGGATTTTCCCCTGACCCTGAGTGTCCGGCCCCATGAGACTGTGGTTTTCTCGGCCTCTGGTGGTCCGAGGTTGTTCCCGCTGCACAGATTCATGCGCGAGGGCCTCCTACAGACAATGCACTTTGATTTATTGCTCTATCTGTAATAGCACCCGAGATATCACCACATATATATTGGATTTTTCACTGACCCTGAGTGTCCGGCCCCATGAGACGGAGGTTTTCTCGGTCCCTGGTGTTCCGAGGTCGTTCCCGCTGCACAGATTCATGCGCCAGGGCCTCCTACAGACAATGCACATTGATTTATTGCGCTATCTCTAATAGCACCCGAGATATCACCAGATATATATTGGATATTCCCCTGACCCTGAGTGTCCGGCCCCATGAGACGGTGGTCGTCTCGGCCCCTGGTGGTCCGAGGACGTTCCCGCTGCGCAGATTCATGCGCCAGGGCCTCCTGCAGATAATTCACTTTGGCTTATTGCGCTATCTCTAATAGCACCCGAGATATCACCAGATATATACTGGATTTTCCCCTGACCCTGAGTATCCGGCCCCATGAGACTGTGGTTTTCTCGGCCCCTGGTGGTCCGAGGTCGTTCCCGCTGCACAGAATCATGCGCCAGGGCCTCCTGCAGATAATTCACTTTGGTTTATTGCGCTATCTCTAATAGCACCCGAGTTATCACCAGATATATATTGGATTTTCCTCTGACCCTGAGTGTCCGGCCCCATGAGACTGTGGTTTTCTCGGCCCCTGGTGGTCCGAGGTCGTTCCCGCTGCACAGATTCATGCGCCAGGGCCTCCTACAGACAATGCACTTTGATTTATTGCGCTATCTGTAATAGCACCCGAGATATCAGCAGATATATATTGGATTTTTCACTGACCCTGAGTATCCGGCCCCATGAGACGGTAGTTTTCTCGGCCCCTGGTGATCCGAGGTCGTTCCCGCTGCACAGATTCATGCGCCAGGGCCTCCTGCAGATAATTCACTTTGGTTTATTGCGCTATCTCTAATAGCACCCGAGATATCACCAGATATATATTGGATTTTCCCCTGACCCTGAGTGTCCGGCCCCATGAGACTGTGGTTTTCTCGGCCCCTGGTGGTCCGAGGTTGTTCCCGCTGCACAGATTCATGCGCGAGGGCCTCCTACAGACAATGCACTTTGATTTATTGCTCTATCTGTAATAACACCCGAGATATCACCACATATATATTGGATTTTTCACTGACCCTGAGTGTCCGGCCCCATGAGACGGTGGTTTTCTCGGTCCCTGGTGTTCCGAGGTCGTTCCCGCTGCACAGATTCATGCGCCAGGGCCTCCTACAGACAATGCACATTGATTTATTGCGCTATCTCTAATAGCACCCGAGATATCACCAGATATATATTGGATATTCCCCTGACCCTGAGTGTCCGGCCCCATGAGACTGCGGTTTTCTCGGCCCCTGGTGGTCCGAGGTCGATCCCGCTGCGCACATTCATGCGCCAGGGCCTCCTGCAGATAATTCACTATGGTTTATTGCGCTATCTCCAATAGCACCCGAGATATCACCAGATATATATTGGATTTTCCCCTGACCCTGAGTGTCCGGCCCCATGAGACTGTGGTTTTCTCGGCCCCTGGTGGTCCGAGGTCGTTCCCGTTGCACAGATTCATGCGCCAGGGCCCCCTGCAGATAATTCACTTTGGTTTATTGCGCTGTCTCTAATAGCACCCGAGATATCACCAGATATATATTGGATTTTTCACTGACCCTGAGTGACCGGCCCCATGAGACGGTAGTTTTCTCGGCCCCTGGTGGTCCGAGGTCGTTCCCGCTGCACAGAATCATGCGCCAGGGCCTCCTGCAGATAATTCACTTTGGTTTATTGCGCTATCTCTAATAGCACCCGAGTTATCACCAGATATATATTGGATTTTCCCCTGACCCTGAGTGTCCGGCCCCATGAGACTGTGGTTTTCTCGGCCCCTGGTGGTCCGAGGTCGTTCCCGCTGCACAGATTCATGCGCCAGGGCCTCCTACAGACAATGCACTTTGATTTATTGCGCTATCTGTAATAGCACCCGAGATATCAGCAGATATATATTGGATTTTTCACTGACCCTGAGTATCCGGCCCCATGAGACGGTAGTTTTCTCGGCCCCTGGTGATCCGAGGTCGTTCCCGCTGCACAGATTCATGCGCCAGGGCCTCCTGCAGATAATTCACTTTGGTTTATTGCGCTATCTCTAATAGCACCCGAGATATCACCAGATATATATTGGATTTTCCCCTGACCCTGAGTGTCCGGCCCCATGAGACTGTGGTTTTCTCGGCCCCTGGTGGTCCGAGGTTGTTCCCGCTGCACAGATTCATGCGCGAGGGCCTCCTACAGACAATGCACTTTGATTTATTGCTCTATCTGTAATAGCACCCGAGATATCACCACATATATATTGGATTTTTCACTGACCCTGAGTGTCCGGCCCCATGAGACGGTGGTTTTCTCGGTCCCTGGTGTTCCGAGGTCGTTCCCGCTGCACAGATTCATGCGCCAGGGCCTCCTACAGACAATGCACCTTGATTTATTGCGCTATCTCTAATAGCACCCGAGATATCACCAGATATATATTGGATATTCCCCTGACCCTGAGTGTCCGGCCCCATGAGACTGCGGTTTTCTCGGCCCCTGGTGGTCCGAGGTCGTTCCCGCTGCACAGATTCATGCGCCAGGGCATCCTGCAGATAATTCACTTTGGTTTATTGCGCTATCTCTAATAGCACCCGAGTTATCACCAGATATATATTGGATTTTCCCCTGACCCTGAGTGTCCGGCCCCATGAGACTGTGGTTTTCTCGGCCCCTGGTGGTCCGAGGTCGTTCCCGCTGCACAGATTCATGCGCCAGGGCCTCCTACAGACAATGCACTTTGATTTATTGCGCTATCTCTAATAGCACCCGAGATATCACCAGATATATATTGGATTTTCCCTGACCCTGAGTGTCCGGCCCCATGAGACTGTGGTTTTCTCGGCCCCTGGTGGTCCGAGGTCGTTCCCGCTGCACAGATTCATGCGCCAGGGCCTCCTACAGACAATGCACTTTGATTTATTGCGCTATCTGTAATAGCACCCGAGATATCAGCAGATATATATTGGATTTTTCACTGACCCTGAGCGTCCGGCCCCATGATACGGTCGTTTTCTCGGCCCCTGGTGGTCCGAGGTCGTTCCCGCTGCACAGATTCATGCGCCAGGGCCTCCTACAGACAATGCACTTTGATTTATTGCGCTATCTGTAATAGCACCCGAGATATCACCAGATATATATTGGATTTTTCACTGACCCTGAGTGTCCGGCCCCATGAGACGGTGGTTTTCTCGGTCCCTGGTGTTCCGAGGTCGTTCCCGCTGCACAGATTCATGCGCCAGGGCCTCCTACAGACAATGCACATTGATTTATTGCGCTATCTCTAATAGCACCCGAGATATCACCAGATATATATTGGATATTCCCCTGACCCTGAGTGTCCGGCCCCATGAGACTGCGGTTTTCTCGGCCCCTGGTGGTCCGAGGTCGTTCCCGCTGCACACATTCATGCGCCAGGGCCTCCTGCAGATAATTCACTATGGTTTATTGCGCTATCTCCAATAGCACCCGAGATATCACCAGATCTATATTGGATTTTCCCCTGACCCTGAGTATCCGGCCCCATGAGACTGTGGTTTTCTCGGCCCCTGGTGGTCCGAGGTCGTTCCCGCTGCACAGATTCATGCGCCAGGGCCTCCTACAGACAATGCACTTTGATTTATTGCGCTATCTGTAATAGCACCCGAGATATCAGCAGATATATATTGGATTTTTCACTGACCCTGAGTATCCGGCCCCATGAGACGGTAGTTTTCTCGGCCCCTGGTGATCCGAGGTCGTTCCCGCTGCACAGATTCATGCGCGAGGGCCTCCTACAGACAATGCACTTTGATTTATTGCTCTATCTGTAATAGCACCCGAGATATCACCACATATATATTGGATTTTTCACTGACCCTGAGTGTCCGGCCCCATGAGACTGTGGTTTTCTCGGCCCCTGGTGGTCCGAGGTCGTTCCCGCTGCACAGATTCATGCGCCAGGGCCTCCTACAGACAATGCACTTTGATTTATTGCGCTATCTGTAATAGCACCCGAGATATCAGCAGATATATATTGGATTTTTCACTGACCCTGAGCGTCCGGCCCCATGAGACGGTCGTTTTCTCGGCCCCTGGTGGTCCGAGGTCGTTCCCGCTGCACAGATTCATGCGCCAGGGCCTCCTACAGACAATGCACTTTGATTTATTGCGCTATCTGTAATAGCACCCGAGATATCACCAGATATATATTGGATTTTTCACTGACCCTGAGTGGCCGGCCCCATGAGACGGTCGATTTCTCGGCCCCTGGTGGTCCGTGGTCGTTCCCGCTGCACACATTCATGCGCCAGGGCCTCCTGCAGATAATTCACGTTGGTTTATTGCGCTATCTCTGATAGCACCCGAGATATCACCAGATATATATTGGATTTTCCCCTGACCCTGAGTGTCCGGCCCCATGAGACTGTGGTTTTCTCGGCCCCTGGTGGTCCGAGGTCGTTCCCGCTGCACAGATTCATGCGCCAGGGCCTCCTGCAGATAATTCACTTTGGTTTATTGCGCTATCTCTAATAGCACCCGAGATATCACCAGATATATATTGGATTTTACCCTGACCCTGAGTGTCCGGCCCCATGAGACTGTGCTTTTCTCGGCCCCTGGTGGTCCGAGGTCGTTCCCGCTGCACAGATTCATGCGCCAGGACCTCCTACAGACAATGCACTTTGATTTATTGCGCTATCTGTAATAGCACCCGACATGTCACCAGATATATATTGGATTTTACCCTGACCCTGAGTGTCCGGCCCCATGAGACGGTCGTTGTCTCGGCCCCTGGCGGTCCGAGGACGTCCCCGCTGCACAGATTCATGCGCCAGGGCCTCCTACAGACAATGCACTTTGATTTATTGCGTTATCTGTAATAGCACCCGAGATATCACCACATATATATTGGATTTTTCCCTGACCCAGAGTGTCCGGCCCCATCGAGACGGTGGTTTTCTCGGCCCCTGGCGGTCCGAGGTCGTTCCCGCTGCACAGCTTCAGGCGCCAGGGCCTCCTGCAGATAACTCACTTTGGATTATTGCGCTATCTCTAATAGCACCCGAGATATCACCAGATATATATTGGATTTTTCCCTGACCCTGAGTGTCCGGCCCCATGAGACGGTGGTTTTCTCGGCCCCTGGTGGTCCGTGGTCGTTCCCGCTGCACAGATTCATGCGCCAGGGCCTCCTGCAGATAATTCACTTTGGTTTATTGCGCTATCTCTAATAGCGCCCGAGATATCACCAGATATATATTGGATTTTTCCCTGACCCTGAGTGTCCGGCCCCATGAGACTGTGGTTTTCTCGGCCCCTGGTGGTCTGAGGTCGTTCCCGCTGCACAGATTCATGCGCCAGGGCCTCCTACAGACAATGCACTTTGATTTATTGCGCTATCTGTAATAGAACCCGAGATATCACCAGATCTATATTGGATTTTCCCCTGACCCTGAGTATCCGGCCCCATGAGACGGTAGTTTTCTCGGCCCCTGGTGATCCGAGGTCGTTCCCGCTGCACAGATTCATGCGCCAGGGCCTCCTGCAGATAATTCACTTTGGTTTATTGCGCTATCTCTAATAGCACCCGAGATATCACCAGATATATATTGGATTTTCCCCTGACCCTGAGTGTCCGGCCCCATGAGACTGTGGTTTTCTCGGCCCCTGGTGGTCCGAGGTTGTTCCCGCTGCACAGATTCATGCGCGAGGGCCTCCTACAGACAATGCACTTTGATTTATTGCTCTATCTGTAATAGCACCCGAGATATCACCACATATATATTGGATATTCCCCTGACCCTGAGTGTCCGGCCCCATGAGACTGTGGTTTTTTCGGCCCCTGGTGGTCCGAGGTCGTTCCCGCTGCACAGATTCATGCGCCAGGGCCTCCTGCAGATAATTCACTTTGGTTTATTGCGCTATCTCTAATAGCACCCGAGATATCAGCAGATATATATTGGATTTTTCACTGACCCTGAGTGACCGGCCCCATGAGACGGTAGTTTTCTCGGCCCCTGGTGGTCCGAGGTCGTTCCCGCTGCACAGAATCATGCGCCAGGGCCTCCTGCAGATAATTCACTTTGGTTTATTGCGCTATCTCTAATAGCACCCGAGTTATCACCAGATATATATTGGATTTTCCCCTGACCCTGAGTGTCCGGCCCCATGAGACTGTGGTTTTCTCGGCCCCTGGTGGTCCGAGGTCGTTCCCGCTGCACAGATTCATGCGCCAGGGCCTCCTACAGACAATGCACTTTGATTTATTGCGGTATCTGTAATAGCACCCGAGATATCAGCAGATATATATTGGATTTTTCACTGACCCTGAGTATCCGGCCCCATGAGACGGTAGTTTTCTCGGCCCCTGGTGATCCGAGGTCGTTCCCGCTGCACAGATTCATGCGCCAGGGCCTCCTGCAGATAATTCACTTTGGTTTATTGCGCTATCTCTAATAGCACCCGAGATATCACCAGATATATATTGGATTTTCCCCTGACCCTGAGTGTCCGGCCCCATGAGACTGTGGTTTTCTCGGCCCCTGGTGGTCCGAGGTTGTTCCCGCTGCACAGATTCATGCGCGAGGGCCTCCTACAGACAATGCACTTTGATTTATTGCTCTATCTGTAATAGCACCCGAGATATCACCACATATATATTGGATTTTTCACTGACCCTGAGTGTCCGGCCCCATGAGACGGTGGTTTTCTCGGTCCCTGGTGTTCCGAGGTCGTTCCCGCTGCACAGATTCATGCGCCAGGGCCTCCTACAGACAATGCACATTGATTTATTGCGCTATCTCTAATAGCACCCGAGATATCACCAGATATATATTGGATATTCCCCTGACCCTGAGTGTCCGGCCCCATGAGACTGCGGTTTTCTCGGCCCCTGGTGGTCCGAGGTCGTTCCCGCTGCACACATTCATGCGCCAGGGCCTCCTGCAGATAATTCACTATGGTTTATTGCGCTATCTCCAATAGCACCCGAGATATCACCAGATCTATATTGGATTTTCCCCTGACCCTGAGTATCCGGCCCCATGAGACTGTGGTTTTCTCGGCCCCTGGTGGTCCGAGGTCGTTCCCGCTGCACAGAATCATGCGCCAGGGCCTCCTGCAGATAATTCACTTTGGTTTATTGCGCTATCTCTAATAGCACCCGAGTTATCACCAGATATATATTGGATTTTCCTCTGACCCTGAGTGTCCGGCCCCATGAGACTGTGGTTTTCTCGGCCCCTGGTGGTCCGAGGTCGTTCCCGCTGCACAGATTCATGCGCCAGGGCCTCCTACAGACAATGCACTTTGATTTATTGCGCTATCTGTAATAGCACCCGAGATATCAGCAGATATATATTGGATTTTTCACTGACCCTGAGTATCCGGCCCCATGAGACGGTAGTTTTCTCGGCCCCTGGTGATCCGAGGTCGTTCCCGCTGCACAGATTCATGCGCCAGGGCCTCCTGCAGATAATTCACTTTGGTTTATTGCGCTATCTCTAATAGCACCCGAGATATCACCAGATATATATTGGATTTTCCCCTGACCCTGAGTGTCCGGCCCCATGAGACTGTGGTTTTCTCGGCCCCTGGTGGTCCGAGGTTGTTCCCGCTGCACAGATTCATGCGCGAGGGCCTGCTACAGACAATGCACTTTGATTTATTGCTCTATCTGTAATAGCACCCGAGATATCACCACATATATATTGGATTTTTCACTGACCCTGAGTGTCCGGCCCCATGAGACGGTGGTTTTCTCGGTCCCTGGTGTTCCGAGGTCGTTCCCGCTGCACAGATTCATGCGCCAGGGCCTCCTACAGACAATGCACATTGATTTATTGCGCTATCTCTAATAGCACCCGAGATATCACCAGATATATATTGGATTTTCCCCTGACCCTGAGTGTCCGGCCCCATGAGACTGTGGTTTTCTCGGCCCCTGGTGGTCCGAGGTCGTTCCCGTTGCACAGATTCATGCGCCAGGGCCCCCTGCAGATAATTCAATTTGGTTTATTGCGCTGTCTCTAATAGCACCCGAGATATCACCAGATATATATTGGATTTTTCACTGACCCTGAGGGTCCGGCCCCATGAGGCGGTCGTTTTCTCGGCCCCTGGTGGTCCGAGGTCGTTCCCGCTGCACAGAATCATGCGCCAGGGCCTCCTACAGACAATGCACTTTGATTTATTGCGCTATCTGTAATAGCACCCGAGATATCACCAGATATATATTGGATTTTACCCTGACCCTGCGTGTCCGGCCCCATGAGACGGTCATTTTCTCGGCCCCTGGTGGTCCGAGGTCGTTCCCGCTGCACAGATTCATGCGCCAGGGCCTCCTGCAGATAATTCACTTTGGTTTATTGCGCTATCTCTAATAGCACCCGAGATATCACCAGATATATATTGGATTTTCCCCTGACCCTGAGTGTCCGGCCCCATGAGACTGTGGTTTTCTCGGACCCTGGTGGTCCGAGGTCGTTCCCGCTGCACAGATTCATGCGCCAGGGCCTCCTACAGACAATGCACTCTGATTTATTACGCTATCTCTAATAGCACCCGAGATATCAGCAGATATATATTGGATTTTTCACTGACCCTGAGTGTCCGGCCCCATGAGACGGTCGTTTTCTCGGCCCCTGGTGGTCCGAGGTCGTTGCCGCTGCACAGATTCATGCGCCAGGGCCTCCTGCAGATAATTCACGTTGGTTTATTGCGCTATCTCTGATAGCACCCGAGATATCACCAGATATATATTGGATTTTCCCCTGACCCTGAGTGTCCGGCCCCATGAGACTGTGGTTTTCTCGGCCCCTGGTGGTCCGAGGTCGTTCCCGTTGCACAGATTCATGCGCCAGGGCCCCCTGCAGATAATTCAATTTGGTTTATTGCGCTGTCTCTAATAGCACCCGAGATATCACCAGATATATATTGGATTTTTCACTGACCCTGAGGGTCCGGCCCCATGAGGCGGTCGTTTTCTCGGCCCCTGGTGGTCCGAGGTCGTTCCCGCTGCACAGAATAATGCGCCAGGGCCTCCTACAGACAATGCACTTTGATTTATTGCGCTATCTGTAATAGCACCCGAGATATCACCAGATATATATTGGATTTTACCCTGACCCTGCGTGTCCGGCCCCATGAGACGGTCATTTTCTCGGCCCCTGGTGGTCCGAGGTCGTTCCCGCTGCACAGATTCATGCGCCAGGGCCTCCTGCAGATAATTCACTTTGGTTTATTGCGCTATCTCTAATAGCACCCGAGATATCACCAGATATATATTGGATTTTCCCCTGACCCTGAGTGTCCGGCCCCATGAGACTGTGGTTTTCTCGGACCCTGGTGGTCCGAGGTCGTTCCCGCTGCACAGATTCATGCGCCAGGGCCTCCTACAGACAATGCACTCTGATTTATTACGCTATCTCTAATAGCACCCGAGATATCAGCAGATATATATTGGATTTTTCACTGACCCTGAGTGTCCGGCCCCATGAGACGGTCGTTTTCTCGGCCCCTGGTGGTCCGAGGTCGTTGCCGCTGCACAGATTCATGCGCCAGGGCCTCCTGCAGATAATTCACGTTGGTTTATTGCGCTATCTCTGATAGCACCCGAGATATCACCAGATATATATTGGATTTTTCACTGACCCTGAGTGTCCGGCCCCATGAGACGGTCGATATCTCGGCCCCTGGTGGTCCGAGGTCGTTCCCGCTGCACAGAATCATGCGCCAGGGCCTCCTGCAGATAATTCACTTTGGTTTATTGCGCTATCTCTAATAGCACCCGAGATATCACCAGATATATATTGGATTTTCCCCTGACCCTGAGTGTCCGGCCCCATGAGACTGTGGTTTTCTCGGCCCCTGGTGGTCCGAGGTCGTTCCCGCTGCACAGATTCATGCGCCAGGGCCTCCTGCAGATAATTCACTTTGATTTATTGCGCTATCTGTAATAGCACCCGAGATATCAGCAGATATATATTGGATTTTTCACTGACCCTGAGTATCCGGCCCCATGAGACGGTAGTTTTCTCGGCCCCTGGTGATCCGAGGTCGTTCCCGCTGCACAGATTCATGCGCCAGGGCCTCCTGCAGATAATTCACTTTGGTTTATTGCGCTATCTCTAATAGCACCCGAGATATCACCAGATATATATTGGATTTTCCCCTGACCCTGAGTGTCCGGCCCCATGAGACTGTGGTTTTCTCGGCCCCTGGCGGTCCGAGGACGTCCCCGCTGCACAGATTCATGCGCCAGGGCCTCCTACAGACAATGCACTTTGATTTATTGCGTTATCTGTAATAGCACCCGAGATATCACCACATATATTTTGGATTTTTCCCTGACCCAGAGTGTCCGGCCCCATCGAGACGGTGGTTTTCTCGGCCCCTGGTGGTCCGAGGTCGTTCCCGCTGCACACATTCATGCGCCAGGGCCTCCTGCAGATAATTCACTTTGGTTTATTGCGCTATCTCTAATAGCACCCGAGATATCACCAGATATATATTGGATTTTCCCCTGACCCTGAGTGTCCGGCCCCATGAGACTGTGGTTTTCTCGGCCCCTGGTGGTCCGAGGTTGTTCCCGCTGCACAGATTCATGCGCGAGGGCCTCCTACAGACAATGCACTTTGATTTATTGCTCTATCTGTAATAGCACCCGAGATATCACCACATATATATTGGATTTTTCACTGACCCTGAGTGTCCGGCCCCATGAGACGGTGGTTTTCTCGGTCCCTGGTGTTCCGAGGTCGTTCCCGCTGCACAGATTCATGCGCCAGGGCCTCCTACAGTCAATGCACATTGATTTATTGCGCTATCTCTAATAGCACCCGAGATATCACCAGATATATATTGGATATTCCCCTGACCCTGAGTGTCCGGCCCCATGAGACTGTGGTTTTTTCGGCCCCTGGTGGTCCGAGGTCGTTCCCGCTGCACAGATTCATGCGCCAGGGCCTCCTGCAGATAATTCACTTTGGTTTATTGCGCTATCTCTAATAGCACCCGAGATATCAGCAGATATATATTGGATTTTTCACTGACCCTGCGTGACCGGCCCAATGAGACGGTAGTTTTCTCGGCCCCTGGTGGTCCGAGGTCGTTCCCGCTGCACAGAATCATGCGCCAGGGCCTCCTGCAGATAATTCACTTTAGTTTATTGCGCTATCTCTAATAGCACCCGAGTTATCACCAGATATATATTGGATTTTCCCCTGACCCTGAGTGTCCGGCCCCATGAGACTGTGGTTTTCTCGGCCCCTGGTGGTCCGAGGTCGTTCCCGCTGCACAGATTCATGCGCCAGGGCCTCCTACAGACAATGCACTTTGATTTATTGCGCTATCTGTAATAGCACCCGAGATATCAGCAGATATATATTGGATTTTTCACTGACCCTGAGTATCCGGCCCCATGAGACGGTAGTTTTCTCGGCCCCTGGTGATCCGAGGTCGTTCCCGCTGCACAGATTCATGCGCCAGGGCCTCCTGCAGATAATTCACTTTGGTTTATTGCGCTATCTCTAATAGCACCCGAGATATCACCAGATATATATTGGATTTTCCCCTGACCCTGAGTGTCCGGCCCCATGAGACTGTGGTTTTCTCGGCCCCTGGTGGTCCGAGGTTGTTCCCGCTGCACAGATTCATGCGCGAGGGCCTCCTACAGACAATGCACTTTGATTTATTGCTCTATCTGTAATAGCACCCGAGATATCACCACATATATATTGGATTTTTCACTGACCCTGAGTGTCCGGCCCCATGAGACGGTGGTTTTCTCGGTCACTGGTGTTCCGAGGTCGTTCCCGCTGCACAGATTCATGCGCCAGGGCCTCCTACAGACAATGCACATTGATTTATTGCGCTATCTCTAATAGCACCCGAGATATCACCAGATATATATTGGATATTCCCCTGACCCTGAGTGTCCGGCCCCATGAGACTGCGGTTTTCTCGGCCCCTGGTGGTCCGACGTCGTTCCCGCTGCACACATTCATGCGCCAGGGCCTCCTGCAGATAATTCACTATGGTTTATTGCGCTATCTCCAATAGCACCCGAGATATCACCAGATATATATTGGATTTTCCCCTGACCCTGAGTGTCCGGCCCCATGAGACTGTGGTTTTCTCGGCCCCTGGTGGTCCGAGGTCGTTCCCGCTGCACAGAATCATGCGCCAGGGCCTCCTGCAGATAATTCACTTTGGTTTATTGCGCTATCTCTAATAGCACCCGAGTTATCACCAGATATATATTGGATTTTCCCCTGACCCTGAGTGTCCGGCCCCATGAGACTGTGGTTTTCTCGGCCCCTGGTGGTCCGAGGTCGTTCCCGCTGCACAGATTCATGCGCCAGGGCCTCCTACAGACAATGCACTTTGATTTATTGCGCTATCTGTAATAGCACCCGAGATATCAGCAGATATATATTGGATATTCCCCTGACCCTGAGTGCCCGGCCCCATGAGACTGCGGTTTTCTCGGCCCCTGGTGGTCCGAGGTCGATCCCGCTGCACACATTCATGCGCCAGGGCCACCTGCAGATAATTCACTATGGTTTATGGCGCTATCTCCAATAGCACCCGAGATATCACCAGATATATATTGGATTTTCCCCTGACCCTGAGTGTCCGGCCCCATGAGACTGTGGTTTTCTCGGCCCCTGGTGGTCCGAGGTCGTTCCCGTTGCACAGATTCATGCGCCAGGGCCCCCTGCAGATAATTCACTTTGGTTTATTGCGCTGTCGCTAATAGCACCCGAGATATCATCAGATATATATTGGATTTTTCACTGACCCTGAGGGTCCGGCCCCATGAGGCGGTCGTTTTCTCGGCCCCTGGTGGTCCGAGGTCGTTCCCGCTGCACAGAATCATGCGCCAGGGCCTCCTACAGACAATGCACTTTGATTTATTGCGCTATCTGTAATAGCACCCGAGATATCACCAGATATATATTGGATTTTACCCTGACCCTGCGTGTCCGGCCCCATGAGACGGTCGTTTTCTCGGCCCCTGGTGGTCCGAGGTCGTTGCCGCTGCACAGATTCATGCGCCAGGGCCTCCTGCAGATAATTCACTTTGGTTTATTGCGCTATCTCTAATAGCACCCGAGATATCACCAGATATATATTGGATTTTACCCTGACCCTGAGTGTCCGGCCCCATGAGACTGTGCTTTTCTCGGCCCCTGGTGGTCCGAGGTCGTTCCCGCTGCACAGGTTCATGCGCCAGGGTCTCCTACAGACAATGACTTTGATTTATTGCGCTATCTGTAATAGCACCCGAGATATCACCAGATCTATATTGGATTTTCCCCTGACCCTGAGTGTCCGGCCCCATGAGACGGTCGTTTTCTCGGCCCCTGGTGGTCCGAGGTCGTTCCCGCTGCACAGATTCATGCGCCAGGGCCTCCTGCAGATAATTCACTTTGGTTTATTGCGCTATCTCTAATAGCACCCGAGATATCACCAGATATATATTGGATTTTCCCCTGACCCTGAGTGTCCGGCCCCATGAGACTGTGGTTTTGTCGGACCCTGGTGGTCCGAGGTCGTTCCGGCTGCACAGATTCATGCGCCAGGGCCTCCTACAGACAATGCACGCTGATTTATTACGCTATCTCTAATAGCACCCGAGATATCAGCAGATATATATTGGATTTTTCACTGACCCTGAGTGTCCGGCCCCATGAGACGGTCGTTTTCTCGGCCCCTGGTGGTCCGAGGTCGTTGCCGCTGCACAGATTCATGCGCCAGGGCCTCCTGCAGATAATTCAATTTGGTTTATTGCGCTATCTCTAATAGCACCCGAGATATCACCAGATATATATTGGATTTTACCCTGACCCTGAGTGTCCGGCCCCATGAGACTGTGCTTTTCTCGGCCCCTGGTGGTCCGAGGTCGTTCCCGCTGAACAGATTCATGCGCCAGGACCTCCTACAGACAATGCACTTTGATTTATTGCGCTATCTGTAATAGCACCCGACATATCACCAGATATATATTGGATTTTACCCTGACCCTGAGTGTCCGGCCCCATGAGACGGTCGTTGTCTCGGCCCCTGGTGGTCCGAGGTCGTTCCCGTTGCACAGATTCATGCGCCAGGGCCTCCTGCAGATAATTCACTTTGGTTTATTGCGCTATCTGTAATAGCACCCGAGATATCACCAGATCTATATTGGATTTTCCCCTGACCCTGAGTGTCCGACCCCATGAGACTGTGGTTTTCTCGGCCCCTGGTGGTCCGAGGTCGTTCCCGTTGCACAGATTCATGCGCCAGGGCCTCCTGCAGATAATTCACTTTGGTTTATTGCGCTATCTGTAATAGCACCCGAGATATCACCAGATCTATATTGGATTTTCCCCTGACCCTGAGTGTCCGACCCCATGAGACTGTGGTTTTCTCGGCCCCTGGTGGTCCGAGGTCGTTCCCGTTGCACAGATTCATGCGCCAGGGACTCCTGCAGATAATTCACTTTGGTTTATTGCGCTATCTCTAATAGCACCCGAGATATCACCAGATATATATTGGATTTTTCACTGACCCTGAGCGTCCGGCCCGATGAGACGGTCGTTTTCTCGGCCCCTGGTGGTCCGAGGTCGTTCCCGCTGCACAGATTCATGCGCCAGGGCCTCCCACAGACAATGCACTTTGATTTATTGCGCTATCTCTAATAGCACCCGAGATATCACCAGATATATATTGGATTTTCCCCTGACCCTGAGTGTCCGGCCCCATGAGACTATGGTTTTCTCGGCCCCTGGTGGTCCGCGGTCGTTCCCGCTGCACAGATTCATGCGCCAGGGCCTCCTGCAGATAATTCACTTTGGTTTATTGCGCTATCTCTAATAGCACCCGAGATATCACCAGATATATATTGGATTTTCCCCTGACCCTGAGTGTCCGGCCCCATGAGACTATGGTTTTCTCGGCCCCTGGTGGTCCGCGGTCGTTCCCGCTGCACAGATTCATGCGCCAGGGCCTCCTGCAGATAATTCACTTTGGTTTATTGCGCTCTCTCTAATAGCACCCGAGATATCACCAGATATATATTGGATTTTACCCTGACCCTGAGTGTCCGGCCCCATGAGACTGTGCTTTTCTCGGCCCCTGGTGGTCCGCGGTCGTTCCCGCTGCACAGATTCATGCGCCAGGGCCTCCTGCAGATAATTCACTTTCGTTTATTGCGCTATCTCTAATAGCACCCGAGACATCACCAGATATATATTGGATTTTTCCCTTACCCTGAGTGTCCGGCACCATGAGACGGTGGTTTTCTCGGCCCCTGGTGGTCCTAGGTCGTTCCCGCTGCACAGATGCATGCGCCAGGGCCTCCTGCAGATAATTCCCTTTGGCTTATTGCGCTATCTCTAATAGCGCCCGAGATATCACCAGATATATATTGGATTTTTCACTGACCCTGAGCGTCCGGCCCCATGAGACTGTGGTTTTCTCGGCCCCTGGTGGTCCGAGGTCGTTCCCGCTGCACAGGTTCATGCGCCAGGGTCTCCTACAGACAATGCACTTTGATTTATTGCGCTATCTCTAATAGCACCCGAGATATCACCAGATATATATTGGATTTTCCCCTGACCCTGAGTGTCCGGCCCCATGAGACTGTGGTTTTCTCGGCCCCTGGTGGTCCGAGGTCGTTCCCGTTGCACAGATTCATGCGCCAGGGCCCCCTGCAGAAAATTCACTTTGGTTTATTGCGCTGTCTCTAATAGCACCCGAGATATCACCAGATATATATTGGATTTTCCCCTGACCCTGAGTGTCCGGCCCCATGAGACTGTGGTTTTCTCGGCCCCTGGTGGTCCGAGGTCGTTCCCGTTGCACAGATTCATGCGCCAGGGCCTCCTGCAGATAATTCACTTTGGTTTATTGCGCTATCTGTAATAGCACCCGAGATATCACCAGATCTATATTGGATTTTCCCCTGACCCTGAGTGTCCGACCCCATGAGACTGTGGTTTTCTCGGCCACTGGTGGTCCGAGGTCGTTCCCGCTGGCCACATTTATGCGCCAGGGCCTCCTACAGACAATGCACTTTGATTTATTGCGCTATCTGTAATAGCACCCGAGATATCACCAGATCTATATTGGATTTTCCCCTGTCCCTGAGTATCCGGCCCCATGAGACGGTAGTTTTCTCGGCCCCTGGTGATCCGAGGTCGTTCCCGCTGCACAGATTCATGCGCCAGGGCCTCCTGCAGATAATTCACTTTCGTTTATTGCGCTATCTCTAATAGCGCCCGAGATATCACCAGATATATATTGGATTTTTCACTGACCCTGAGCGTCCGGCCCCATGAGACTGTGGTTTTCTCGGCCCCTGGTGGTCCGAGGTCGTTCCCGCTGCACAGGTTCATGCGCCAGGGTCTCCTACAGACAATGCACTTTGATTTATTGCGCTATCTGTAATAGCACCCGAGATATCACCACATATATATTGGATTTTTCACTGACCCTGAGTGTCCGGCCCCATGAGACGGTGGTTTTCTCGGTCCCTGGTGTTCCGAGGTCGTTCCCGCTGCACAGATTCATGCGCCAGGGCCTCCTACAGACAATGCACTTTGATTTATTGCGCTATCTCTAATAGCACCCGAGATATCACCAGATATATATTGGATTTTCCCCTGACCCTGAGTGTCCGGCCCCATGAGACTATGGTTTTCTCGGCCCCTGGTGGTCCGAGGTCGTTCCCGTTGCACAGATTCATGCGCCAGGGCCTCCTGCAGATAACTCACTTTGGTTTATTGCGCTATCTCTAATAGCGCCCGAGATATCACCAGATATATATTGGATTTTTCCCTGACCCTGAGTGTCCGGCCCCATGAGACTGTGCTTTTCTCGGCCCCTGGTGGTCCGCGGTCGTTCCCGCTGCACAGATTCATGCGCCAGGGCCTCCTGCAGATAATTCACTTTCGTTTATTGCGCTATCTCTAATAGCACCCGAGACATCACCAGATATATATTGGATTTTTCCCTTACCCTGAGTGTCCGGCCCCATGAGACGGTGGTTTTCTCGGCCCCTGGTGGTCCTAGGTCGTTCCCGCTGCACAGATGCATGCGCCAGGGCCTCCTGCAGATAATTCCCTTTGGCTTATTGCGCTATCTCTAATAGCGCCCGAGATATCACCAGATATATATTGGATTTTTCACTGACCCTGAGCGTCCGGCCCCATGAGACTGTGGTTTTCTCGGCCCCTGGTGGTCCGAGGTCGTTCCCGCTGCACAGGTTCATGCGCCAGGGTCTCCTACAGACAATGCACTTTGATTTATTGCGCTATCTCTAATAGCACCCGAGATATCACCAGATATATATTGGATTTTCCCCTGACCCTGAGTGTCCGGCCCCATGAGACTGTGGTTTTCTCGGCCCCTGGTGGTCCGAGGTCGTTCCCGTTGCACAGATTCATGCGCCAGGGCCTCCTGCAGATAACTCACTTTGGTTTATTGCGCTATCTCTAATAGCACCCGAGATATCACCAGATATATATTGGATTTTTCCCTGACCCTGAGTGTCCGGCCCCATGAGACGGTGGTTTTCTCGGCCCCTGGTGGTCCGCGGTCGTTCCCGCTGCACAGATTCATGCGCCAGGGCCTCCTGCAGATAATTCACTTTCGTTTATTGCGCTATCTCTAATAGCACCCGAGACATCACCAGATATATATTGGATTTTTCCCTTACACTGAGTGTCCGGCCCCATGAGACGGTGGTTTTCTCGGCCCCTGGTGGTCCTAGGTCGTTCCCGCTGCACAGATGCATGCGGCAGGGCCTCCTGCAGATAATTCCCTTTGGCTTATTGCGCTATCTCTAATAGCGCCCGAGATATCACCAGATATATATTGGATTTTTCCCTGACCCTGAGTGTCCGGCCCCATGAGACTGCGGTTTTCTCGGCCCCTGGTGGTCCGAGGTCGTTCCCGCTGCACAAATTCATGCGCCAGGGCCTCCTACAGACAATGCACTTTGATTTATTGCTCTATCTGTAATAGCACCCGAGATATCACCAGATATATATTGGATTTTCCCCTGACCCTGAGTGTCCGGCCCCATGAGACGGTCGTTTTCTCGGCCCCTGGTGGTCCGAGGTCGTTCCCGCTGCACAGGTTCATGCGCCAATGTCTCCTACAGACAATGCACTTTGATTTATTGCGCTATCTGTAATAGCACCCGAGATATCACCAGATCTATATTGGATTTTCCCCTGACCCTGAGTATCCGGCCCCATGAGACGGTAGTTTTCTCGGCCCCTGGTGATCCGAGGTCGTTCCCGTTGCACAGATTCATGCGCCAGGGCCTCCTGCAGATAATTCTCTTTGGTTTATTGCGCTATCTCCAATAGCACCCGAGATATCACCAGATATATATTGGATTTTCCCCTGACCCTGAGTGTCCGGCACCATGAGACTGTGGTTTTCTCGGCCCCTGGTGGTCCGAGGTCGTTCCCGTTGCACAGATTCATGCGCCAGGGCCCCCTGCAGATAATTCACTTTGGTTTATTGCGCTGTCTCTAATAGCACCCGAGATATCACCAGATATATATTGGATTTTTCACTGACCCTGAGGGTCCGGCCCCATGAGGCGGTCGTTTTCTCGGCCCCTGGTGGTCCGAGGTCGTTCCCGCTGCACAGAATCATGCGCCAGGGCCTCCTACAGACAATGCACTTTGATTTATTGCGCTATCTGTAATAGCACCCGAGATATCACCAGATATATATTGGATTTTACCCTGACCCTGCGTGTCCGGCCCCATGAGACTGTGGTTTTTTCGGCCCCTGGTGGTCCGAGGTCGTTCCCGCTGCACAGATTCATGCGCCAGGGCCTCCTACAGACAATGCACTTTGATTTATTGCGCTATCTGTAATAGCACCCGAGATATCAGCAGATATATATTGGATTTTTCCCTGACCCTGAGTGTCCGGCCCCATGAGACGGTCGTTTTCTCGGCCCCTGGTGGTCCGAGGTCGTTCCCGCTGCACAGATTCATGCGCCAGGGCCTCCTGCAGATAATTCACTTTGGTTTATTGTGCTATCTCTAATAGCACCCGAGATATCACCAGATATATATTGGATTTTCCCCTGACCCTGAGTGTCCGGCCCCATGAGACTGTGGTTTTGTCGGACCCTGGTGGTCCGAGGTCGTTCCCGCTGCACAGATTCATGCGCCAGGGCCTCCTACAGACAATGCACTCTGATTTATTACGCTATCTCTAATAGCACCCGAGATATCAGCAGATATATATTGGATTTTTCACTGACCCTGAGTGTCCGGCCCCATGAGACGGTCGTTTTCTCGGCCCCTGGTGGTCCGAGGTCGTTGCCGCTGCACAGATTCATGCGCCAGGGCCTCCTGCAGATAATTCACTTTGGTTTATTGCGCTATCTCTAATAGCACCCGAGATATCACCAGATGTATATTGGATTTTACCCTGACCCTGAGTGTCCGGCCCCATGAGACTGTGCTTTTCTCGGCCCCTGGTGGTCCGAGGTCGTTCCCGCTGAACAGATTCATGCGCCAGGACCTCCTACAGACAATGCACTTTGATTTATTGCGCTATCTGTAATAGCACCCGAGATATCAGCAGATATATATTGGATTTTACCCTGACCCTGAGTGTCCGGCCCCATGAGACGGTCGTTGTCTCGGCCCCTGGTGGTCCGAGGTCGTTCCCGTTGCACAGATTCATGCGCCAGGGCCTCCTGCAGATAATTCACTTTGGTTTATTGCGCTATCTGTAATAGCACCCGAGATATCACCAGATCTATATTGGATTTTCCCCTGACCCTGAGTGTCCGACCCCATGAGACTGTGGTTTTCTCGGCCCCTGGTGGTCCGAGGTCGTTCCCGTTGCACAGATTCATGCGCCAGGGCCTCCTGCAGATAATTCACTTTGGTTTATTGCGCTATCTGTAATAGCACCCGAGATATCACCAGATCTATATTGGATTTTCCCCTGACCCTGAGTGTCCGACCCCATGAGACTGTGGTTTTCTCGGCCCCTGGTGGTCCGAGGTCGTTCCCGTTGCACAGATTCATGCGCCAGGGACTCCTGCAGATAATTCACTTTGGTTTATTGCGCTATCTCTAATAGCACCCGAGATATCACCAGATATATATTGGATTTTTCACTGACCCTGAGCGTCCGGCCCCATGAGACGGTCGTTTTCTCGGCCCCTGGTGGTCCGAGGTCGTTCCCGCTGCACAGGTTCATGCGCCAGGGTCTCCTACAGACAATGCACTTTGATTTATTGCGCTATCTGTAATAGCACCCGAGATATCACCAGATCTATATTGGATTTTCCCCTGACCCTGAGTATCCGGCCCCATGAGACGGTAGTTTTCTCGGCGCCTGGTGATCCGAGGTCGTTCCCGCTGCACAGATTTATGCGCCAGGGCCTCCTGCAGATAATTCACTTTGGTTTATTGCGCTATCTCTAATAGCACCCGAGATATCACCAGATATATATTGGATTTTCCCCTGACCCTGAGTGTCCGGCTCCATGAGACTGTGGTTTTCTCGGCCCCTGGTGGTCCGAGGTCGTTCCCGCTGCACAGATTCATGCGCCAGGGCCTCCTACAGAAAATGCACTTTGATTTATTGCGCTATCTCTAATAGCACACGAGATATCACCAGATATATATTGGATTTTCCCCTGACCCTGAGTGTCCGGCCCCATGAGACTATGGTTTTCTCGGCCCCTGGTGGTCCGCGGTCGTTCCCGCTGCACAGATTCATGCGCCAGGGCCTCCTGCAGATAATTCACTTTGGTTTATTGCGCTATCTCTAATAGCACCCGAGATATCACCAGATATATATTGGATTTTACCCTGACCCTGAGTGTCCGGCCCCATGAGACTGTGCTTTTCTCGGCCCCTGGTGGTCCGCGGTCGTTCCAGCTGCACAGATTCATGCGCCAGGGCCTCCTGCAGATAATTCACTTTCGTTTATTGCGCTATCTCTAATAGCACCCGAGACATCACCAGATATATATTGGATTTTTCCCTTACCCTGAGTGTCCGGCCCCATGAGACGGTGGTTTTCTCGGCCCCTGGTGGTCCGAGGTCGTTCCCGTTGCACAGATTCATGCGCCAGGGACTCCTGCAGATAATTCACTTTGGTTTATTGCGCTATCTCTAATAGCACCCGAGATATCACCAGATATATATTGGATTTTTCACTGACCCTGAGCGTCCGGCCCCATGAGACGGTCGTTTTCTCGGCCCCTGGTGGTCCGAGGTCGTTCCCGCTGCACAGGTTCATGCGCCAGGGTCTCCTACAGACAATGCACTTTGATTTATTGCGCTATCTGTAATAGCACCCGAGATATCACCAGATCTATATTGGATTTTCCCCTGACCCTGAGTATCCGGCCCCATGAGACGGTAGTTTTCTCGGCCCCTAGTGATCCGAGGTCGTTCCCGCTGCACAGATTTATGCGCCAGGGCCTCCTGCAGATAATTCACTTTGGTTTATTGCGCTATCTCCAATAGCACCCGAGATATCACCAGATATATATTGGATTTTCCCCTGTCCCTGAGTGTCCGGCTCCATGAGACTGTGGTTTTCTCGGCCCCTGGTGGTCCGAGGTCGTTCCCGCTGCACAGATTCATGCGCCAGGGCCTCCTGCAGATAATTCACTTTGGTTTATTGCGCTGTCTCTAATAGCACCCGAGATATCACCAGATATATATTGGATTTTCCCCTGACACTGAGTGTCCGGCCCCATGAGACTGTGGTTTTCTCGGCCCCTGGTGGTCCGAGGTCGTTCCCGTTGCACAGATTCATGCGCCAGGGCCTCCTGCAGATAATTCACTTTGGTTTATTGCGCTATCTGTAATAGCACCCGAGATATCACCAGATCTATATTGGATTTTCCCCTGACCCTGAGTGTCCGACCCCATGAGACTGTGGTTTTCTCGGCCACTGGTGGTCCGAGGTCGTTCCCGCTGGCCACATTTATGCGCCAGGGCCTCCTACAGACAATGCACTTTGATTTATTGCGCTATCTGTAATAGCACCCGAGATATCACCAGATCTATATTGGATTTTCCCCTGACCCTGAGTATCCGGCCCCATGAGACGGTAGTTTTCTCGGCCCCTGGTGATCCGAGGTCGTTCCCGCTGCACAGATTCATGCGCCAGGGCCTCCTGCAGATAATTCACTTTCGTTTATTGCGCTATCTCTAATAGCACCCGAGACATCACCAGATATATATTGGATTTTTCCCTTACCCTGAGTGTCCGGCCCCATGAGACGGTGGTTTTCTCGGCCCCTGGTGGTCCTAGGTCGTTCCCGCTGCACAGATGCATGCGCCAGGGCCTCCTGCAGATAATTCCCTTTGGCTTATTGCGCTATCTCTAATAGCGCCCGAGATATCACCAGATATATATTGGATTTTTCACTGACCCTGAGCGTCCGGCCCCATGAGACTGTGGTTTTCTCGGCCCCTGGTGGTCCGAGGTCGTTCCCGCTGCACAGGTTCATGCGCCAGGGTCTCCTACAGACAATGCACTTTGATTTATTGCGCTATCTGTAATAGCACCCGAGATATCACCACATATATATTGGATTTTTCACTGACCCTGAGTGTCCGGCCCCATGAGACGGTGGTTTTCTCGGTCCCTGGTGTTCCGAGGTCGTTCCCGCTGCACAGATTCATGCGCCAGGGCCTCCTACAGACAATGCACTTTGATTTATTGCGCTATCTCTAATAGCACCCGAGATATCACCAGATATATATTGGATTTTCCCCTGACCCTGAGTGTCCGGCCCCATGAGACTATGGTTTTCTCGGCCCCTGGTGGTCCGAGGTCGTTCCCGTTGCACAGATTCATGCGCCAGGGCCTCCTGCAGATAACTCACTTTGGTTTATTGCGCTATCTCTAATAGCGCCCGAGATATCACCAGATATATATTGGATTTTTCCCTGACCCTGAGTGTCCGGCCCCATGAGACTGTGCTTTTCTCGGCCCCTGGTGGTCCGCGGTCGTTCCCGCTGCACAGATTCATGCGCCAGGGCCTCCTGCAGATAATTCACTTTCGTTTATTGCGCTATCTCTAATAGCACCCGAGACATCACCAGATATATATTGGATTTTTCCCTTACCCTGAGTGTCCGGCCCCATGAGACGGTGGTTTTCTCGGCCCCTGGTGGTCCTAGGTCGTTCCCGCTGCACAGATGCATGCGCCAGGGCCTCCTGCAGATAATTCCCTTTGGCTTATTGCGCTATCTCTAATAGCGCCCGAGATATCACCAGATATATATTGGATTTTTCACTGACCCTGAGCGTCCGGCCCCATGAGACTGTGGTTTTCTCGGCCCCTGGTGGTCCGAGGTCGTTCCCGCTGCACAGGTTCATGCGCCAGGGTCTCCTACAGACAATGCACTTTGATTTATTGCGCTATCTCTAATAGCACCCGAGATATCACCAGATATATATTGGATTTTCCCCTGACCCTGAGTGTCCGGCCCCATGAGACTGTGGTTTTCTCGGCCCCTGGTGGTCCGAGGTCGTTCCCGTTGCACAGATTCATGCGCCAGGGCCTCCTGCAGATAACTCACTTTGGTTTATTGCGCTATCTCTAATAGCACCCGAGATATCACCAGATATATATTGGATTTTTCCCTGACCCTGAGTGTCCGGCCCCATGAGACGGTGGTTTTCTCGGCCCCTGGTGGTCCGCGGTCGTTCCCGCTGCACAGATTCATGCGCCAGGGCCTCCTGCAGATAATTCACTTTCGTTTATTGCGCTATCTCTAATAGCACCCGAGACATCACCAGATATATATTGGATTTTTCCCTTACACTGAGTGTCCGGCCCCATGAGACGGTGGTTTTCTCGGCCCCTGGTGGTCCTAGGTCGTTCCCGCTGCACAGATGCATGCGGCAGGGCCTCCTGCAGATAATTCCCTTTGGCTTATTGCGCTATCTCTAATAGCGCCCGAGATATCACCAGATATATATTGGATTTTTCCCTGACCCTGAGTGTCCGGCCCCATGAGACTGCGGTTTTCTCGGCCCCTGGTGGTCCGAGGTCGTTCCCGCTGCACAAATTCATGCGCCAGGGCCTCCTACAGACAATGCACTTTGATTTATTGCTCTATCTGTAATAGCACCCGAGATATCACCAGATATATATTGGATTTTCCCCTGACCCTGAGTGTCCGGCCCCATGAGACGGTCGTTTTCTCGGCCCCTGGTGGTCCGAGGTCGTTCCCGCTGCACAGGTTCATGCGCCAATGTCTCCTACAGACAATGCACTTTGATTTATTGCGCTATCTGTAATAGCACCCGAGATATCACCAGATCTATATTGGATTTTCCCCTGACCCTGAGTATCCGGCCCCATGAGACGGTAGTTTTCTCGGCCCCTGGTGATCCGAGGTCGTTCCCGTTGCACAGATTCATGCGCCAGGGCCTCCTGCAGATAATTCTCTTTGGTTTATTGCGCTATCTCCAATAGCACCCGAGATATCACCAGATATATATTGGATTTTCCCCTGACCCTGAGTGTCCGGCACCATGAGACTGTGGTTTTCTCGGCCCCTGGTGGTCCGAGGTCGTTCCCGTTGCACAGATTCATGCGCCAGGGCCCCCTGCAGATAATTCACTTTGGTTTATTGCGCTGTCTCTAATAGCACCCGAGATATCACCAGATATATATTGGATTTTTCACTGACCCTGAGGGTCCGGCCCCATGAGGCGGTCGTTTTCTCGGCCCCTGGTGGTCCGAGGTCGTTCCCGCTGCACAGAATCATGCGCCAGGGCCTCCTACAGACAATGCACTTTGATTTATTGCGCTATCTGTAATAGCACCCGAGATATCACCAGATATATATTGGATTTTACCCTGACCCTGCGTGTCCGGCCCCATGAGACTGTGGTTTTTTCGGCCCCTGGTGGTCCGAGGTCGTTCCCGCTGCACAGATTCATGCGCCAGGGCCTCCTACAGACAATGCACTTTGATTTATTGCGCTATCTGTAATAGCACCCGAGATATCAGCAGATATATATTGGATTTTTCCCTGACCCTGAGTGTCCGGCCCCATGAGACGGTCGTTTTCTCGGCCCCTGGTGGTCCGAGGTCGTTCCCGCTGCACAGATTCATGCGCCAGGGCCTCCTGCAGATAATTCACTTTGGTTTATTGTGCTATCTCTAATAGCACCCGAGATATCACCAGATATATATTGGATTTTCCCCTGACCCTGAGTGTCCGGCCCCATGAGACTGTGGTTTTGTCGGACCCTGGTGGTCCGAGGTCGTTCCCGCTGCACAGATTCATGCGCCAGGGCCTCCTACAGACAATGCACTCTGATTTATTACGCTATCTCTAATAGCACCCGAGATATCAGCAGATATATATTGGATTTTTCACTGACCCTGAGTGTCCGGCCCCATGAGACGGTCGTTTTCTCGGCCCCTGGTGGTCCGAGGTCGTTGCCGCTGCACAGATTCATGCGCCAGGGCCTCCTGCAGATAATTCACTTTGGTTTATTGCGCTATCTCTAATAGCACCCGAGATATCACCAGATGTATATTGGATTTTACCCTGACCCTGAGTGTCCGGCCCCATGAGACTGTGCTTTTCTCGGCCCCTGGTGGTCCGAGGTCGTTCCCGCTGAACAGATTCATGCGCCAGGACCTCCTACAGACAATGCACTTTGATTTATTGCGCTATCTGTAATAGCACCCGAGATATCAGCAGATATATATTGGATTTTACCCTGACCCTGAGTGTCCGGCCCCATGAGACGGTCGTTGTCTCGGCCCCTGGTGGTCCGATGTCGTTCCCGTTGCACAGATTCATGCGCCAGGGCCTCCTGCAGATAATTCACTTTGGTTTATTGCGCTATCTGTAATAGCACCCGAGATATCACCAGATCTATATTGGATTTTCCCCTGACCCTGAGTGTCCGACCCCATGAGACTGTGGTTTTCTCGGCCCCTGGTGGTCCGAGGTCGTTCCCGTTGCACAGATTCATGCGCCAGGGCCTCCTGCAGATAATTCACTTTGGTTTATTGCGCTATCTGTAATAGCACCCGAGATATCACCAGATCTATATTGGATTTTCCCCTGACCCTGAGTGTCCGACCCCATGAGACTGTGGTTTTCTCGGCCCCTGGTGGTCCGAGGTCGTTCCCGTTGCACAGATTCATGCGCCAGGGACTCCTGCAGATAATTCACTTTGGTTTATTGCGCTATCTCTAATAGCACCCGAGATATCACCAGATATATATTGGATTTTCCCCTGACCCTGAGTGTCCGGCTCCATGAGACTGTGGTTTTCTCGGCCCCTGGTGGTCCGAGGTCGTTCCCGCTGCACAGATTCATGCGCCAGGGCCTCCTACAGAAAATGCACTTTGATTTATTGCGCTATCTCTAATAGCACACGAGATATCACCAGATATATATTGGATTTTCCCCTGACCCTGAGTGTCCGGCCCCATGAGACTATGGTTTTCTCGGCCCCTGGTGGTCCGCGGTCGTTCCCGCTGCACAGATTCATGCGCCAGGGCCTCCTGCAGATAATTCACTTTGGTTTATTGCGCTATCTCTAATAGCACCCGAGATATCACCAGATATATATTGGATTTTACCCTGACCCTGAGTGTCCGGCCCCATGAGACTGTGCTTTTCTCGGCCCCTGGTGGTCCGCGGTCGTTCCCGCTGCACAGATTCATGCGCCAGGGCCTCCTGCAGATAATTCACTTTCGTTTATTGCGCTATCTCTAATAGCACCCGAGACATCACCAGATATATATTGGATTTTTCCCTTACCCTGAGTGTCCGGCCCCATGAGACGGTGGTTTTCTCGGCCCCTGGTGGTCCGAGGTCGTTCCCGTTGCACAGATTCATGCGCCAGGGACTCCTGCAGATAATTCACTTTGGTTTATTGCGCTATCTCTAATAGCACCCGAGATATCACCAGATATATATTGGATTTTTCACTGACCCTGAGCGTCCGGCCCCATGAGACGGTCGTTTTCTCGGCCCCTGGTGGTCCGAGGTCGTTCCCGCTGCACAGGTTCATGCGCCAGGGTCTCCTACAGACAATGCACTTTGATTTATTGCGCTATCTGTAATAGCACCCGAGATATCACCAGATCTATATTGGATTTTCCCCTGACCCTGAGTGTCCGGCCCCATGAGACTGTGGTTTTCTCGGCCCCTGGTGGTCCGAGGTCGTTCCCGTTGCACAGATTCATGCGCCAGGGCCCCCTGCAGATAATTCACTTTGGTTTATTGCGCTGTCTCTAATAGCACCCGAGATATCACCAGATATATATTGGATTTTTCACTGACCCTGAGGGTCCGGCCCCATGAGGCGGTCGTTTTCTCGGCCCCTGGTGGTCCGAGGTCGTTCCCGCTGCACAGAATCATGCGCCAGGGCCTCCTACAGACAATGCACTTTGATTTATTGCGCTATCTGTAATAGCACCCGAGATATCACCAGATATATATTGGATTTTACCCTGACCCTGCGTGTCCGGCCCCATGAGACTGTGGTTTTTTCGGCCCCTGGTGGTCCGAGGTCGTTCCCGCTGCACAGATTCATGCGCCAGGGCCTCCTACAGACAATGCACTTTGATTTATTGCGCTATCTGTAATAGCACCCGAGATATCAGCAGATATATATTGGATTTTTCCCTGACCCTGAGTGTCCGGCCCCATGAGACGGTCGTTTTCTCGGCCCCTGGTGGTCCGAGGTCGTTCCCGCTGCACAGATTCATGCGCCAGGGCCTCCTGCAGATAATTCACTTTGGTTTATTGCGCTATCTCTAATAGCACCCGAGATATCACCAGATATATATTGGATTTTCCCCTGACCCTGAGTGTCCGGCCCCATGAGACTGTGGTTTTGTCGGACCCTGGTGGTCCGAGGTCGTTCCCGCTGCACAGATTCATGCGCCAGGGCCTCCTACAGACAATGCACTCTGATTTATTACGCTATCTCTAATAGCACCCGAGATATCAGCAGATATATATTGGATTTTTCACTGACCCTGAGTGTCCGGCCCCATGAGACGGTCGTTTTCTCGGCCCCTGGTGGTCCGAGGTCGTTGCCGCTGCACAGATTCATGCGCCAGGGCCTCCTGCAGATAATTCACTTTGGTTTATTGCGCTATCTCTAATAGCACCCGAGATATCACCAGATATATATTGGATTTTCCCCTGACCCTGAGTGTCCGGCTCCATGAGACTGTGGTTTTCTCGGCCCCTGGTGGTCCGAGGTCGTTCCCGCTGCACAGATTCATGCGCCAGGGACTCCTACAGACAATGCACTTTGATTTATTGCGCTATCTCTAATAGCACCCGAGATATCACCAGATATATATTGGATTTTACCCTGACCCTGAGTGTCCGGCCCCATGAGACTGTGCTTTTCTCGGCCCCTGGTGGTCCGCGGTCGTTCCCGCTGCACAGATTCATGCGCCAGGGCCTCCTGCAGATAATTCACTTTCGTTTATTGCGCTATCTCTAATAGCACCCGAGACATCACCAGATATATATTGGATTTTTCCCTTACCCTGAGTGTCCGGCCCCATGAGACGGTGGTTTTCTCGGCCCCTGGTGGTCCGAGGTCGTTCCCGCTGCACAGAATCATGCGCCAGGGCCTCCTACAGACAATGCACTTTGATTTATTGCGCTATCTGTAATAGCACCCGAGATATCAGCAGATATATATTGGATTTTTCACTGACCCTGAGGGTCCGGCCCCATGAGGCGGTCGTTTTCTCGGCCCCTGGTGGTCCGAGGTCGTTCCCGCTGCACAGAATCATGCGCCAGGGCCTCCTACAGACAATGCACTTTGATTTATTGCGCTATCTGTAATAGCACCCGAGATATCACCAGATATATATTGGATTTTACCCTGACCCTGCGTGTCCGGCCCCATGAGACTGTGGTTTTTTCGGCCCCTGGTGGTCCGAGGTCGTTCCCGCTGCACAGATTCATGCGCCAGGGCCTCCTACAGACAATGCACTTTGATTTATTGCGCTATCTGTAATAGCACCCGAGATATCAGCAGATATATATTGGATTTTTCCCTGACCCTGAGTGTCCGGCCCCATGAGACGGTCGTTTTCTCGGCCCCTGGTGGTCCGAGGTCGTTCCCGCTGCACAGATTCATGCGCCAGGGCCTCCTGCAGATAATTCACTTTGGTTTATTGCGCTATCTCTAATAGCACCCGAGATATCACCAGATATATATTGGATTTTCCCCTGACCCTGAGTGTCCGGCCCCATGAGACTGTGGTTTTGTCGGACCCTGGTGGTCCGAGGTCGTTCCCGCTGCACAGATTCATGCGCCAGGGCCTCCTACAGACAATGCACTCTGATTTATTACGCTATCTCTAATAGCACCCGAGATATCAGCAGATATATATTGGATTTTTCACTGACCCTGAGTGTCCGGCCCCATGAGACGGCCGTTTTCTCGGCCCCTGGTGGTCCGAGGTCGTTGCCGCTGCACAGATTCATGCGCCAGGGCCTCCTGCAGATAATTCACTTTGGTTTATTGCGCTATCTCTAATAGCACCCGAGATATCACCAGATATATATTGGATTTTCCCCTGACCCTGAGTGTCCGGCTCCATGAGACTGTGGTTTTCTCGGCCCCTGGTGGTCCGAGGTCGTTCCCGCTGCACAGATTCATGCGCCAGGGCCTCCTACAGACAATGCACTTTGATTTATTGCGCTATCTCTAATAGCACCCGAGATATCACCAGATATATATTGGATTTTACCCTGACCCTGAGTGTCCGGCCCCATGAGACTGTGCTTTTCTCGGCCCCTGGTGGTCCGCGGTCGTTCCCGCTGCACAGATTCATGCGCCAGGGCCTCCTGCAGATAATTCACTTTCGTTTATTGCGCTATCTCTAATAGCACCCGAGACATCACCAGATATATATTGGATTTTTCCCTTACCCTGAGTGTCCGGCCCCATGAGACGGTGGTTTTCTCGGCCCCTGGTGGTCCGAGGTCGTTCCCGCTGCACAGAATCATGCGCCAGGGCCTCCTACAGACAATGCACTTTGATTTATTGCGCTATCTGTAATAGCACCCGAGATATCAGCAGATATATATTGGATTTTTCACTGACCCTGAGTGTCCGGCCCCATGAGACGGTCGTTTTCTCGGCCCCTGGTGGTCCGAGGTCGTTCCCGCGGCACAGATTCATGCGCCAGGGCCTCCTGCAGATAATTCACTTTGGTTTATTGCGCTATCTCTAATAGCACCCGAGATATCACCAGATATATATTGGATTTTCCCCTGACCCTGAGTGTCCGGCCCCATGAGACTGTGGTTTTCTCGGCCCCTGGTGGTCCGAGGTCGTTCCCGCTGCACAGATTCATGCGCCAGGGCCTCCTACAGACAATGCACTCTGATTTATTACGCTATCTCTAATAGCACCCGAGATATCAGCAGATATATATTGGATTTTTCACTGACCCTGAGTGTCCGGCCCCATGAGACGGTCGTTTTATCGGCCCCTGGTGGTCCGAGGTCGTTGCCGCTGCACAGATTCATGCGCCAGGGCCTCCTGCAGATAATTCACTTTGGTTTATTGCGCTATCTCTAATAGCACCCGAGATATCACCAGATATATATTGGATTTTACCCTGACCCTGAGTGTCCGGCCCCATGAGACTGTGCTTTTCTCGGCCCCTGGTGGTCCGAGGTCGTTCCCGCTGAACAGATTCATGCGCCAGGACCTCCTACAGACAATGCACTTTGATTTATTGCGCTATCTGTAATAGCACCCGGCATATCACCAGATATATATTGGATTTTACCCTGACCCTGAGTGTCCGGCCCCATGAGACGGTCGTTGTCTTGGCCCCTGGCGGTCCGAGGACGTCCCCGCTGCACAGATTCATGCGCCAGGGCCTCCTACAGGTAATGCACTTTGATTTATTGTGCTATCTGTAATAGCGCCCGAGATATCACCAGATCTATATTGGATTTTCCCCTGACCCTGAGTGTCCGGCCCCATGAGACTGTGGTTTTCTCGGCCCCTGGTGGTCCGAGGTCGTTCCCGTTGCACAGATTCATGCGCCAGGGCCTCCTGCAGATAATTCACTTTGGTTTATTGCGCTATCTCTAATAGCACCCGAGATATCACCAGATATATATTGGATTTTTCACTGACCCTGAGCGTCCGGCCCCATGAGACGGTCGTTTTCTCGGCCCCTGGTGGTCCGAGGTCGTTCCCGCTGCACAGGTTCATGCGCCAGGGTCTCCTACAGACAATGCACTTTGATTTATTGCGCTATCTGTAATAGCACCCGAGATATCACCAGATCTATATTGGATTTTCCCCTGACCCTGAGTATCCGGCCCCATGAGACGGTAGTTTTCTCGGCCACTGGTGATCCGAGGTCGTTCCCGCTGCACACATTCATGCGCCAGGGCCTCCTGCAGATAATTCATTTTGGTTTATTGCGCTATCTCTAATAGCACCCGAGATATCACCAGATATATATTGGATTTTCCCCTGACCCTGAGTGTCCGGCTCCATGAGACTGTGGTTTTCTCGGCCCCTGGTGGTCCGAGGTCGTTCCCGCTGCACAGATTCATGCGCCAGGGCCTCCTACAGACAATGCACTTTGATTTATTGCGCTATCTGTAATAGCACCCGAGATATCAGCAGATATATATTGGATTTTTCACTGACCCTGAGTGTCCGGCCCCATGAGACGGTCGTTTTCTCGGCCCCTGGTGGTCCGCGGTCGTTCCCGCTGCACAGATTCATGCGCCAGGGCCTCCTGCAGATAATTCACTTTGGTTTATTGCACTATCTCTAATAGCACCCGAGATATCACCAGATATATATTGGATTTTACCCTGACCCTGAGTGTCCGGCCCCATGAGACTGTGCTTTTCTCGGCCCCTGGTGGTCCGAGGTCGTTCCCGCTGCACAGATTCATGCGCCAGGGCCTCCTACAGACAATGCACTTTGATTTATTGCGCTATCTGTTATAGCACCCGAGATATCACCAGATATATATTGGATTTTACCCTGACCCTGAGTGTCCGGCCCCATGAGACGGTCGTTGTCTCGGCCCCTGGAGGTCCGAGGACGTTCCCGCTGCACAGATTCATGCGCCAGGGCCTCCTACAGGTAATGCACTTTGATTTATTGCGCTATCTGTAATAGCAGCCGAGATATCACCAGATCTATATTGGATTTTCCCCTGACCCTGAGTGTCCGGCCCCATGAGACTGTGGTTTTCTCGGCCCCTGGTGGTCCGGAGTCGTTCCCGTTGCACAGATTCATGCGCCAGGGCCTCCTGCAGATAATTCACTTTGGTTTATTGCGCTATCTCTAATAGCACCCGAGATATCACCAGATATATATTGGATTTTTCACTGACCCTGAGCGTCCGGCCCCATGAGACTGTGGTTTTCTCGGCCCCTGGTGGTCCGAGGTCGTTCCCGCTGCACAGGTTCATGCGCGAGGGTCTCCTACAGACAATGCACTTTGATTTATTGCGCTATCTGTAATAGCACCCGAGATATCACCACATATATATTGGATTTTTCACTGACCCTGAGTGTCCGGCCCCATGAGACGGTGGTTTTCTCGGTCCCTGGTGTTCCGAGGTCGTTCCCGCTGCACAGATTCATGCGCCAGGGCCTCCTACAGACAATGCACTTTGATTTATTGCGCTATCTCTAATAGCACCCGAGATATCACCAGATCTATATTGGATTTTCCCCTGACCCTGAGTGTCCGGCCCCATGAGACTATGGTTTTCTCGGCCCCTGGTGGTCCGAGGACGTTCCCGTTGCGCAGATTCATGCGCAAGGGCCTCCTGCAGATAATTCACTTTGGTTTATTGCGCTATCTGTAATAGCACCCGAGATATCACCAGATCTATATTGGATTTTCCCCTGACCCTGAGTGTCCGGCCCCATGAGACTGTGGTTTTCTCGGCCCCTGGTGGTCCGGGGTCGATCCCGTTGCACAGATTCATGCGCCAGGGCCTCCTGCAGATAATTCACTTTGGTTTATTGCGCTATCTCTAATAGCACCCGAGATATCACCAGATATATATTGGATTTTTCACTGACCCTGAGCGTCCGGCCCCATGAGACTGTGGTTTTCTCGGCCCCTGGTGGTCCGAGGTCGTTCCCGCTGCACAGGTTCATGCGCCAGGGTCTCCTACAGACAATGCACTTTGATTTATTGCGCTATCTGTAATAGCACCCGAGATATCACCACATATATATTGGATTTTTCACTGACCCTGAGTGTCCGGCCCCATGAGACGGTGGTTTTCTCGGTCCCTGGTGTTCCGAGGTCGTTCCCGCTGCACAGATTCATGCGCCAGGGCCTCCTACAGACAATGCACTTTGATTTATTGCGCTATCTCTAATAGCACCCGAGATATCACCAGATATATATTGGATTTTCCCCTGACCCTGAGTGTCCGGCCCCATGAGACTATGGTTTTCTCGGCCCCTGGTGGTCCGAGGTCGTTCCCGTTGCACAGATTCATGCGCCAGGGCCTCCTGCAGATAACTCACTTTGGTTTATTGCGCTATCTCTAATAGCACCCGAGATATCACCAGATATATATTGGATTTTTCCCTGACCCTGAGTGTCCGGCCCCATGAGACGGTGGTTTTCTCGGCCCCTGGTGGTCCGCGGTCGTTCCCGCTGCACAGATTCATGCGCCAGGGCCTCCTGCAGATAATTCACTTTCGTTTATTGCGCTATCTCTAATAGCACCCGAGACATCACCAGATATATATTGGATTTTTCCCTTACCCTGAGTGTCCGGCCCCATGAGACGGTGGTTTTCTCGGCCCCTGGTGGTCCTAGGTCGTTCCCGCTGCACAGATGCATGCGCCAGGGCCTCCTGCAGACAATGCACTTTGATTTATTGCGCTATCTGTAATAGCGCCCGAGATATCACCAGATATATATTTTATTTTTCCCTGACCCTGAGTGTCCGGCCCCATGAGACTGCGGTTTTCTCGGCCCCTGGTGGTCCGAGGTCGTTCCCGCTGCACACATTCATGCGCCAGGGCCTCCTACAGACAATGCACTTTGATTTATTGCTCTATCTGTAATAGCACCCGAGATATCACCAGATATATATTGGATTTTCCCCTGTCCCTGAGTGTCCGGCCCCATGAGACTGTGGTTTTCTCGGCCCCTGGTGGTCCGAGGTCGTTCCCGCTGCACAGATTCATGCGCCAGGGCCTCCTACAGACAATGCACTTTGATTTATTGCGCTATCTGTAATAGCACCCGAGATATCAGCAGATATATATTGGATTTTTCACTGACCCTGAGTGTCCGGCCCCATGAGACGGTCGTTTTCTCGGCCCCTGGTGGTCCGCGGTCGTTCCCGCTGCACAGATTCATGCGCCAGGGCCTCCTGCATATAATTCACTTTGGTTTATTGCGCTATCTCTAATAGCACCCGAGATATCACCAGATATATATTGGATTTTACCCTGACCCTGAGTGTCCGGCCCCATGAGACTGTGCTTTTCTCGGCCCCTGGTGGTCCGAGGTCGTTCCCGCTGCACAGATCCATGCGCCAGGGCCTCCTACAGACAATGCACTTTGATTTATTGCGCTATCTGTTATAGCACCCGAGATATCACCAGATATATATTGGATTTTACCCTGACCCTGAGTGTCCGGCCCCATGAGACGGTCGTTGTCTCGGCCCCTGGAGGTCCGAGGACGTTCCCGCTGCACAGATTCATGCGCCAGGGCCTCCTACAGGTAATGCACTTTGATTTATTGCGCTATCTGTAATAGCAGCCGAGATATCACCAGATCTATATTGGATTTTCCCCTGACCCTGAGTGTCCGGCCCCATGAGACTGTGGTTTTCTCGGCCCCTGGTGGTCCGAGGACGTTCCCGTTGCACAGATTCATGCGCAAGGGCCTCCTGCAGATAATTCACTTTGGTTTATTGCGCTATCTGTAATAGCACCCGAGATATCACCAGATCTATATTGGATTTTCCCCTGACCCTGAGTGTCCGGCCCCATGAGACTGTGGTTTTCTCGGCCCCTGGTGGCCCGAGGACGTTCCCGTTGCACAGATTCATGCGCAAGGGCCTCCTGCAGATAATTCACTTTGGTTTATTGCGCTATCTGTAATAGCACCCGAGATATCACCAGATCTATATTGGATTTTCCCCTGCCCCTGAGTGTCCGGCCCCATGAGACTGTGGTTTTCTCGGCCCCTGGTGGTCCGGGGTCGTTCCCGTTGCACAGATTCATGCGCCAGGGCCTCCTGCAGATAATTCACTTTGGTTTATTGCGCTATCTCTAATAGCACCCGAGATATCACCAGATATATATTGGATTTTTCACTGACCCTGAGCGTCCGGCCCCATGTGACTGTGGTTTTCTCGGCCCCTGGTGGTCCGAGGTCGTTCCCGCTGCACAGGTTCATGCGCCAGGGTCTCCTACAGACAATGCACTTTGATTTATTGCGCTATCTGTAATAGCACCCGAGATATCACCACATATATATTGGATTTTTCACTGACCCTGAGTGTCCGGCCCCATGAGACGGTGGTTTTCTCGGTCCCTGGTGTTCCGAGGTCGTTCCCGCTGCACAGATTCATGCGCCAGGGCCTCCTACAGACAATGCACTTTGATTTATTGCGCTATCTCTAATAGCACCCGAGATATCACCAGATATATATTGGATTTTCCCCTGACCCTGAGTGTCCGGCCCCATGAGACTATGGTTTTCTCGGCCCCTGGTGGTCCGAGGTCGTTCCCGTTGCACAGATTCATGCGCCAGGGCCTCCTGCAGATAACTCACTTTGGTTTATTGCGCTATCTCTAATAGCACCCGAGATATCACCAGATATATATTGGATTTTTCCCTGACCCTGAGTGTCCGGCCCCATGAGACGGTGGTTTTCTCGGCCCCTGGTGGTCCGCGGTCGTTCCCGCTGCACAGATTCATGCGCCAGGGCCTCCTGCAGATAATTCACTTTCGTTTATTGCGCTATCTCTAATAGCACCCGAGACATCACCAGATATATATTGGATTTTTCCCTTACCCTGAGTGTCCGGCCCCATGAGACGGTGGTTTTCTCGGCCCCTGGTGGTCCTAGGTCGTTCCCGCTGCACAGATGCATGCGCCAGGGCCTCCTGCAGACAATGCACTTTGATTTATTGCGCTATCTGTAATAGCGCCCGAGATATCACCAGATATATATTTTATTTTTCCCTGACCCTGAGTGTCCGGTCCCATGAGACTGCGGTTTTCTCGGCCCCTGGTGGTCCGAGGTCGTTCCCGCTGCACACATTCATGCGCCAGGGCCTCCTACAGACAATGCACTTTGATTTATTGCTCTATCTGTAATAGCACCCGAGATATCACCAGATATATATTGGATTTTCCCCTGTCCCTGATTGTCCGGCCCCATGAGACTGTGGTTTTCTCGGCCCCTGGTGGTCCGAGGTCGTTCCCGCTGCACAGATTCATGCGCCAGGGCCTCCTACAGACAATGCACTTTGATTTATTGCGCTATCTGTAATAGCACCCGAGATATCAGCAGATATATATTGGATTTTCCCCTGACCCTGAGTGTCCGGCCCCATGAGACGGTCGTTTTCTCGGCCCCTGGTGGTCCGCGGTCGTTCCCGCTGCACAGATTCATGCGCCAGGGCCTCCTGCATATAATTCACTTTGGTTTATTGCGCTATCTCTAATAGCACCCGAGATATCACCAGATATATATTGGATTTTACCCTGGCCCTGAGTGTCCGGCCCCATGAGACCGTGCTTTTCTCGACCCCTGGTGGTCCGAGGTCGTTCCAGCTGCACAGATCCATGCGCCAGGGCCTCCTACAGACAATGCACTTTGATTTATTGCGCTATCTGTTATAGCACCCGAGATATCACCAGATATATATTGGATTTTACCCTGACCCTGAGTGTCCGGCCCCATGAGACGGTCGTTGTCTCGGCCCCTGGAGGTCCGAGGACGTTCCCGCTGCACAGATTCATGCGCCAGGGCCTCCTACAGGTAATGAACTTTGATTTATTGCGCTATCTGTAATAGCAGCCGAGATATCACCAGATCTATATTGGATTTTCCCCTGACCCTGAGTGTCCGGCCCCATGAGACTGTGGTTTTCTCGGCCCCTGGTGGTCCGAGGACGTTCCCGTTGTACAGATTCATGCGCAAGGGCCTCCTGCAGATAATTCACTTTGGTTTATTGCGCTATCTGTAATAGCACCCGAGATATCACCAGATCTATATTGGATTTTCCCCTGACCCTGAGTGTCCGGCCCCATGAGACTGTGGTTTTCTCGGCCCCTGGTGGTCCGGGGTCGTTCCCGTTGCACAGATTCATGCGCCAGGGCCTCCTGCAGATAATTCACTTTGGTTTATTGCGCTATCTCTAATAGCACCCGAGATATCACCAGATATATATTGGATTTTTCACTGACCCTGAGCGTCCGGCCCCATGAGACTGTGGTTTTCTCGGCCCCTGGTGGTCCGAGGTCGTTCCCGCTGCACAGGTTCATGCGCCAGGGTCTCCTACAGACAATGCACTTTGATTTATTGCGCTATCTGTAATAGCACCCGAGATATCACCACATATATATTGGATTTTTCACTGACCCTGAGTGTCCGGCCCCATGAGACGGTGGTTTTCTCGGTCCCTGGTGTTCCGAGGTCGTTCCCGCTGCACAGATTCATGCGCCAGGGCCTCCTACAGACAATGCTCTTTGATTTATTGCGCTATCTCTAATAGCACCCGAGATATCACCAGATATATATTGGATTTTCCCCTGACCCTGAGTGTCCGGCCCCATGAGACTATGGTTTTCTCGGCCCCTGGTGGTCCGAGGTCGTTCTCGTTGCACAGATTCATGCGCCAGGGCCTCCTGCAGATAACTCACTTCGGTTTATTGCGCTATCTCTAATAGCACCCGAGATATCACCAGATATATATTGGATTTTTCCCTGACCCTGAGTGTCCGGCCCCATGAGACGGTGGTTTTCTCGGCCCCTGGTGGTCCGCGGTCGTTCCCGCTGCACAGATTCATGCGCCAGGGCCTCCTGCAGATAATTCACTTTCGTTTATTGCGCTATCTCTAATAGCACCCGAGACATCACCAGATATATATTGGATTTTTCCCTTACCCTGAGTGTCCGGCCCCATGAGACGGTGGTTTTCTCGGCCCCTGGTGGTCCTAGGTCGTTCCCGCTGCACAGATGCATGCGCCAGGGCCTCCTGCAGATAATTCCCTTTGGCTTATTGCGCTATCTCTAATAGCGCCCGAGATATCACCAGATATATATTGGATTTTTCCCTGACCCTGAGTGTCCGGCCCCATGAGACTGCGGTTTTCTCGGCCCCTGGTGGTCCGAGGTCGTTCCCGCTGCACACATTCATGCGCCAGGGCCTCCTACAGACAATGCACTTTGATTTATTGCTCTATCTGTAATAGCACCCGAGATATCACCAGATATATATTGGATTTTCCCCTGACCCTGAGTGTCCGGCCCCATGAGACTGTGGTTTTCTCGGCCCCTGGTGGTCCGAGGTCGTTCCCGCTGCACAGGTTCATGCGCCAGGACCTCCTACAGACAATGCACTTTGATTTATTGCGCTATCTGTAATAGCACCCGAGATATCAGCAGATATATATTGGATTTTTCACTGACCCTGAGTGTCCGGCCCCATGAGACGGTCGTTTTCTCGGCCCCTGGTGGTCCGCGGTCGTTCCCGCTGCACAGATTCATGCGCCAGGGCCTCCTGCCGATAATTCACTTTGGTTTATTGCGCTATCTCTAATAGCACCCGAGATATCACCAGATATATATTGGATTTTACCCTGACCCTGAGTGTCCGGCCCCATGAGACTGTGCTTTTCTCGGCCCCTGGTGGTCCGAGGTCGTTCCCGCTGCACAGATTCATGCGCCAGGGCCTCCTACAGACAATGCACTTTGATTTATTGCGCTATCTGTTATAGCACCCGAGATATCACCAGATATATATTGGATTTTACCCTGACCCTGAGTGTCCGGCCCCATGAGACGGTCGTTGTCTCGGCCCCTGGAGGTCCGAGGACGTTCCCGCTGCACAGATTCATGCGCCAGGGCCTCCTACAGGTAATGCACTTTGATTTATTGCGCTATCTGTAATAGCAGCCGAGATATCACCAGATCTATATTGGATTTTCCCCTGACCCTGAGTGTCCGGCCCCATGAGACTGTGGTTTTCTCGGCCACTGGTGGTCCGAGGACGTTCCCGTTGCACAGATTCATGCGCAAGGGCCTCCTGCAGATAATTCACTTTGGTTTATTGCGCTATCTGTAATAGCACCCGAGACATCACCAGATATATATTGGATTTTTCCCTTACCCTGAGTGTCCGGCCCCATGAGACGGTGGTTTTCTCGGCCCCTGGTGGTCCTAGGTCGTTCCCGCTGCACAGATGCATGCGCCAGGGCCTCCTGCAGATAATTCCCTTTGGCTTATTGCGCTATCTCTAATAGCGCCCGAGATATCACCAGATATATATTGGATTTTTCCCTGACCCTGAGTGTCCGGCCCCATGAGACGGTCGTTGTCTCGGCCCCTGGAGGTCCGAGGACGTTCCCGCTGCACAGATTCATGCGCCAGGGCCTCCTACAGGTAATGCACTTTGATTTATTGCGCTATCTGTAATAGCAGCCGAGATATCACCAGATCTATATTGGATTTTCCCCTGACCCTGAGTGTCCGGCCCCATGAGACTGTGGTTTCTCGGCCCCTGGTGGTCCGAGGACGTTCCCGTTGTACAGATTCATGCGCAAGGGCCTCCTGCAGATAATTCACTTTGGCTTATTGCGCTATCTGTAATAGCACCCGAGATATCACCAGATCTATATTGGATTTTCCCCTGACCCTGAGTGTCCGGCCCCATGAGACTGTGGTTTTCTCGGCCCCTGGTGGTCCGGGGTCGTTCCCGTTGCACAGATTCATGCGCCAGGGCCTCCTGCAGATAATTCACTTTGGTTTATTGCGCTATCTCTAATAGCACCCGAGATATCACCAGATATATATTGGATTTTTCACTGACCCTGAGCGTCCGGCCCCATGAGACTGTGGTTTTCTCGGCCCCTGGTGGTCCGAGGTCGTTCCCGCTGCACAGGTTCATGCGCCAGGGTCTCCTACAGACAATGCACTTTGATTTATTGCGCTATCTGTAATAGCACCCGAGATATCACCACATATATATTGGATTTTTCACTGACCCTGAGTGTCCGGCCCCATGAGACGGTGGTTTTCTCGGTCCCTGGTGTTCCGAGGTCGTTCCCGCTGCACAGATTCATGCGCCAGGGCCTCCTACAGACAATGCTCTTTGATTTATTGCGCTATCTCTAATAGCACCCGAGATATCACCAGATATATATTGGATTTTCCCCTGACCCTGAGTGTCCGGCCCCATGAGACTATGGTTTTCTCGGCCCCTGGTGGTCCGAGGTCGTTCTCGTTGCACAGATTCATGCGCCAGGGCCTCCTGCAGATAACTCACTTCGGTTTATTGCGCTATCTCTAATAGCACCCGAGATATCACCAGATATATATTGGATTTTTCCCTGACCCTGAGTGTCCGGCCCCATGAGACGGTGGTTTTCTCGGCCCCTGGTGGTCCGCGGTCGTTCCCGCTGCACAGATTCATGCGCCAGGGCCTCCTGCAGATAATTCACTTTCGTTTATTGCGCTATCTCTAATAGCACCCGAGACATCACCAGATATATATTGGATTTTTCCCTTACCCTGAGTGTCCGGCCCCATGAGACGGTGGTTTTCTCGGCCCCTGGTGGTCCTAGGTCGTTCCCGCTGCACAGATGCATGCGCCAGGGCCTCCTGCAGATAATTCCCTTTGGCTTATTGCGCTATCTCTAATAGCGCCCGAGATATCACCAGATATATATTGGATTTTTCCCTGACCCTGAGTGTCCGGCCCCATGAGACTGCGGTTTTCTCGGCCCCTGGTGGTCCGAGGTCGTTCCCGCTGCACACATTCATGCGCCAGGGCCTCCTACAGACAATGCACTTTGATTTATTGCTCTATCTGTAATAGCACCCGAGATATCACCAGATATATATTGGATTTTTCACTGACCCTGAGCGTCCGGCCCCATGAGACTGTGGTTTTCTCGGCCCCTGGTGGTCCGAGGTCGTTCCCGCTGCACAGGTTCATGCGCCAGGGTCTCCTACAGACAATGCACTTTGATTTATTGCGCTATCTGTAATAGCACCCGAGATATCACCACATATATATTGGATTTTTCACTGACCCTGAGTGTCCGGCCCCATGAGACGGTGGTTTTCTCGGTCCCTGGTGTTCCGAGGTCGTTCCCGCTGCACAGATTCATGCGCCAGGGCCTCCTACAGACAATGCTCTTTGATTTATTGCGCTATCTCTAATAGCACCCGAGATATCACCAGATATATATTGGATTTTCCCCTGACCCTGAGTGTCCGGCCCCATGAGACTATGGTTTTCTCGGCCCCTGGTGGTCCGAGGTCGTTCTCGTTGCACAGATTCATGCGCCAGGGCCTCCTGCAGATAACTCACTTCCGTTTATTGCGCTATCTCTAATAGCACCCGAGATATCACCAGATATATATTGGATTTTTCCCTGACCCTGAGTGTCCGGCCCCATGAGACGGTGGTTTTCTCGGCCCCTGGTGGTCCGCGGTCGTTCCCGCTGCACAGATTCATGCGCCAGGGCCTCCTGCAGATAATTCACTTTCGTTTATTGCGCTATCTCTAATAGCACCCGAGACATCACCAGATATATATTGGATTTTTCCCTGACCCTGAGTGTCCGGCCCCATGAGACGGTGGTTTTCTCGGCCCCTGGTGGTCCGCGGTCGTTCCCGCTGCACAGATTCATGCGCCAGGGCCTCCTGCAGATAATTCACTTTCGTTTATTGCGCTATCTCTAATAGCACCCGAGACATCACCAGATATATATTGGATTTTTCCCTTACCCTGAGTGTCCGGCCCCATGAGACGGTGGTTTTCTCGGCCCCTGGTGGTCCTAGGTCGTTCCCGCTGCACAGATGCATGCGCCAGGGCCTCCTGCAGATAATTCCCTTTGGCTTATTGCGCTATCTCTAATAGCGCCCGAGATATCACCAGATATATATTGGATTTTTCCCTGACCCTGAGTGTCCGGCCCCATGAGACGGTCGTTGTCTCGGCCCCTGGAGGTCCGAGGACGTTCCCGCTGCACAGATTCATGCGCCAGGGCCTCCTACAGGTAATGCACTTTGATTTATTGCGCTATCTGTAATAGCAGCCGAGATATCACCAGATCTATATTGGATTTTCCCCTGACCCTGAGTGTCCGGCCCCATGAGACTGTGGTTTTCTCGGCCCCTGGTGGTCCGAGGACGTTCCCGTTGTACAGATTCATGCGCAAGGGCCTCCTGCAGATAATTCACTTTGGTTTATTGCGCTATCTGTAATAGCACCCGAGATATCACCAGATCTATATTGGATTTTCCCCTGACCCTGAGTGTCCGGCCCCATGAGACTGTGGTTTTCTCGGCCCCTGGTGGTCCGGGGTCGTTCCCGTTGCACAGATTCATGCGCCAGGGCCTCCTGCAGATAATTCACTTTGGTTTATTGCGCTATCTCTAATAGCACCCGAGATATCACCAGATATATATTGGATTTTTCACTGACCCTGAGCGTCCGGCCCCATGAGACTGTGGTTTTCTCGGCCCCTGGTGGTCCGAGGTCGTTCCCGCTGCACAGGTTCATGCGCCAGGGTCTCCTACAGACAATGCACTTTGATTTATTGCGCTATCTGTAATAGCACCCGAGATATCACCACATATATATTGGATTTTTCACTGACCCTGAGTGTCCGGCCCCATGAGACGGTGGTTTTCTCGGTCCCTGGTGTTCCGAGGTCGTTCCCGCTGCACAGATTCATGCGCCAGGGCCTCCTACAGACAATGCTCTTTGATTTATTGCGCTATCTCTAATAGCACCCGAGATATCACCAGATATATATTGGATTTTCCCCTGACCCTGAGTGTCCGGCCCCATGAGACTATGGTTTTCTCGGCCCCTGGTGGTCCGAGGTCGTTCTCGTTGCACAGATTCATGCGCCAGGGCCTCCTGCAGATAACTCACTTCGGTTTATTGCGCTATCTCTAATAGCACCCGAGATATCACCAGATATATATTGGATTTTTCCCTGACCCTGAGTGTCCGGCCCCATGAGACGGTGGTTTTCTCGGCCCCTGGTGGTCCGCGGTCGTTCCCGCTGCACAGATTCATGCGCCAGGGCCTCCTGCAGATAATTCACTTTCGTTTATTGCGCTATCTCTAATAGCACCCGAGACATCACCAGATATATATTGGATTTTTCCCTTACCCTGAGTGTCCGGCCCCATGAGACGGTGGTTTTCTCGGCCCCTGGTGGTCCTAGGTCGTTCCCGCTGCACAGATGCATGCGCCAGGGCCTCCTGCAGATAATTCCCTTTGGCTTATTGCGCTATCTCTAATAGCGCCCGAGATATCACCAGATATATATTGGATTTTTCCCTGACCCTGAGTGTCCGGCCCCATGAGACTGCGGTTTTCTCGGCCCCTGGTGGTCCGAGGTCGTTCCCGCTGCACACATTCATGCGCCAGGGCCTCCTACAGACAATGCACTTTGATTTATTGCTCTATCTGTAATAGCACCCGAGATATCACCAGATATATATTGGATTTTCCCCTGACCCTGAGTGTCCGGCCCCATGAGACTGTGGTTTTCTCGGCCCCTGGTGGTCCGAGGTCGTTCCCGCTGCACAGGTTCATGCGCCAGGACCTCCTACAGACAATGCACTTTGATTTATTGCGCTATCTGTAATAGCACCCGAGATATCAGCAGATATATATTGGATTTTTCACTGACCCTGAGTGTCCGGCCCCATGAGACGGTCGTTTTCTCGGCCCCTGGTGGTCCGCGGTCGTTCCCGCTGCACAGATTCATGCGCCAGGGCCTCCTGCAGATAATTCACTTTGGTTTATTGCGCTATCTCTAATAGCACCCGAGATATCACCAGATATATATTGGATTTTACCCTGACCCTGAGTGTCCGGCCCCATGAGACTGTGCTTTCCTCGGCCCCTGGTGGTCCGAGGTCGTTCCCGCTGCACAGATTCATGCGCCAGGGCCTCCTACTGACAATGCACTTTGATTTATTGCGCTATCTGTTATAGCACCCGAGATATCACCAGATATATATTGGATTTTACCCTGACCCTGAGTGTCCGGCCCCATGAGACGGTCGTTGTCTCGGCCCCTGGAGGTCCGAGGACGTTCCCGCTGCACAGATTCATGCGCCAGGGCCTCCTACAGGTAATGCACTTTGATTTATTGCGCTATCTGTAATAGCAGCCGAGATATCACCAGATCTATATTGGATTTTCCCCTGACCCTGAGTGTCCGGCCCCATGAGACTGTGGTTTTCTCGGCCCCTGGTGGTCCGAGGACGTTCCCGTTGCACAGATTCATGCGCAAGGGCCTCCTGCAGATAATTCACTTTGGTTTATTGCGCTATCTGTAATAGCACCCGAGACATCACCAGATATATATTGGATTTTTCCCTTACCCTGAGTGTCCGGCCCCATGAGACGGTGGTTTTCTCGGCCCCTGGTGGTCCTAGGTCGTTCCCGCTGCACAGATGCATGCGCCAGGGCCTCCTGCAGATAATTCCCTTTGGCTTATTGCGCTATCTCTAATAGCGCCCGAGATATCACCAGATATATATTGGATTTTTCCCTGACCCTGAGTGTCCGGCCCCATGAGACTGTGGTTTTCTCGGCCCCTGGTGGTCCGAGGTCGTTCCCGCTGCACAGATTCATGCGCCAGGGCCTCCTACAGACAATGCACTTTGATTTATTGCGCTATCTGTTATAGCACCCGAGATATCACCAGATATATATTGGATTTTACCCTGACCCTGAGTGTCCGGCCCCATGAGACTGTGGTTTTCTCGGCCCCTGGTGGTCCGAGGTCGTTCCCGTTGCACAGATTCATGCGCAAGGGCCTCCTGCAGATAATTCACTTCGGTTTATTGCGCTATCTGTAATAGCACCCGAGATATCACCAGATCTATATTGGATTTTCCCCTGACCCTGAGTGTCCGGCCCCATGAGACTGTGGTTTTCTCGGCCCCTGGTGGTCCGGGGTCGTTCCCGTTGCACAGATTCATGCGCCAGGGCCTCCTGCAGATAATTCACTTTGGTTTATTGCGCTATCTCTAATAGCACCCGAGATATCACCAGATATATATTGGATTTTTCACTGACCCTGAGCGTCCGGCCCCATGAGACGGTCGTTTTCTCGGCCCCTGGTGGTCCGAGGTCGTTCCCGCTGCACAGGTTCATGCCCCAGGGTCTCCTACAGACAATGCACTTTGATTTATTGCGCTATCTGTAATAGCACCCGAGATATCACCACATATATATTGGATTTTTCCCTGACCCTGAATGTCCGGCCCCATGAGACTGCGGTTTTCTCGGCCCCTGGTGGTCCGAGGTCGTTCCCGCTGCACACATTCATGCGCCAGGGCCTCCTACAGACAATGCACTTTGATTTATTGCTCTATCTGTAATAGCACCAGAGATATCACCAGATATATATTGGATTTTCCCCTGACCCTGAGTGTCCGGCCCCATGAGACTGTGGTTTTCTCGGCCCCTGGTGGTCCGAGGTCGTTCCCGCTGCACAGATTCATGCGCCAGGGCCTCCTACAGACAATGCACTTTGATTTATTGCGCTATCTGTAATAGCACCCGAGATATCACCAGATATATATTGGATTTTTCCCTGACCCTGAGTGTCCGGCCCCATGAGACGGTGGATGTCTCGGCCCCTGATGGTCCGAGATCCTTCCCGCTGCACAGATTCATGCGCCAGGGCCTCCTGCAGATAATTCCCTTTGGCTTATTGCGCTATCTCTAATAGCGCCCGAGATATCACCAGATATATATTGGATTTTTCCCTGACCCTGAGTGTCCGGCCCCATGAGACTGTGGTTTTCTCGGCCCCTGGTGGTCCGAGGTCGTTCCCGCTGCACAGATTCATGCGCCAGGGCCTCCTACAGACAATGCACTTTGATTTATTGCGCTATCTGTTATAGCACCCGAGATATCACCAGATATATATTGGATTTTACCCTGACCCTGAGTGACCGGCCCCATGAGACGGTCGTTGTCTCGGCCCCTGGAGGTCCGAGGACGTTCCCGCTGCACAGATTCATGCGCCAGGGCCTCCTACAGGTAATGCACTTTGATTTATTGCGCTATCTGTAATAGCACCCGAGATATCACCAGATCTATATTGGATTTTCCACTGACCCTGAGTGTCCGGCCCCATGAGACTGTGGTTTTCTCGGCCCCTGGTGGTCCGAGGACGTTCCCGTTGCACAGATTCATGCGCAAGGGTCTCCTACAGACAATGCACTTTGATTTATTGCGCTATCTGTAATAGCACCCGAGATATCACCACATATATATTGGATTTTTCCCTGACCCTGAATGTCCGGCCCCATGAGACTGCGGTTTTCTCGGCCCCTGGTGGTCCGAGGTCGTTCCCGCTGCACACATTCATGCGCCAGGGCCTCCTACAGACAATGCACTTTGATTTATTGCTCTATCTGTAATAGCACCAGAGATATCACCAGATATATATTGGATTTTCCCCTGACCCTGAGTGTCCGGCCCCATGAGACTGTGGTTTTCTCGGCCCCTGGTGGTCCGAGGTCGTTACCGCTGCACAGATTCATGCGCCAGGGCCTCCTACAGACAATGCACTTTGATTTATTGCGCTATCTGTAATAGCACCCGAGATATCACCAGATATATATTGGATTTTTCCCTGACCCTGAGTGTCCGGCCCCATGAGACGGTGGATGTCTCGGCCCCTGATGGTCCGAGATCCTTCCCGCTGCACAGATTCATGCGCCAGGGCCTCCTGCAGATAATTCCCTTTGGCTTATTGCGCTATCTCTAATAGCGCCCGAGATATCACCAGATATATATTGGATTTTTCCCTGACCCTGAGTGTCCGGCCCCATGAGACTGTGGTTTTCTCGGCCCCTGGTGGTCCGAGGTCGTTCCCGCTGCACAGATTCATGCGCCAGGGCCTCCTACAGACAATGCACTTTGATTTATTGCGCTATCTGTTATAGCACCCGAGATATCACCAGATATATATTGGATTTTACCCTGACCCTGAGTGTCCGGCCCCATGAGACGGTCGTTGTCTCGGCCCCTGGAGGTCCGAGGACGTTCCCGCTGCACAGATTCATGCGCCAGGGCCTCCTACAGGTAATGCACTTTGATTTATTGCGCTATCTGTAATAGCACCCGAGATATCACCAGATCTATATTGGATTTTCCACTGACCCTGAGTGTCCGGCCCCATGAGACTGTGGTTTTCTCGGCCCCTGGTGGTCCGAGGACGTTCCAGTTGCACAGATTCATGCGCAAGGGCCTCCTGCAGATAATTCACTTTGGTTTATTGCGCTATCTCTAATAGCACCCGAGATATCACCAGATATATATTGGATTTTCCCCTGACCCTGAGTGTCCGGCCCCATGAGACTGTGGTTTTCTAGGCCCCTGGTGGTCCGAGGTCGTTCCCGTTGCACAGGTTCATGCGCCAGGGTCTCCTACAGACAATGCACTTTGATTTATTGCGCTATCTGTAATAGCACCCGAGATATCACCACATATATATTGGATTTTTCACTGACCCTGAGTGTCCGGCCCCATGAGACGGTGGTTTTCTCGGTCCCTGGTGTTCCGAGGTCGTTCCCGCTGCACACCTTCATGCGCCAGGGCCTCCTACAGACAATGCACTTTGATTTATTGCTCTATCTGTAATAGCACCCGAGATATCACCAGATATATATTGGATTTTCCCCTGACCCTGAGTGTCCGGCCCCATGAGACTGTGGTTTTCTCGGCCCCTGGTGGTCCGAGGTCGTTCCCGCTGCACAGATTCATGCGCCAGGGCCTCCTACAGACAATACACTTTGATTTATTGCGCTATCTGTTATAGCACCCGAGATATCACCAGATATATATTGGATTTTACCCTGACCCTGAGTGTCCGGCCCCATGAGACTGTGGTTTTCTCGGCCCCTGGTGGTCCGAGGTCGTTCCCGCTGCACAGATTCATGCGCCAGGGCCTCCTACAGACAATGCACTTTGATTTATTGCGCTATCTGTTATAGCACCCGAGATATCACCAGATATATATTGGATTTTACCCTAACCCTGAGTGTCCGGCCCCATGAGACGGTCGTTGTCTCGGCCCCTGGAGGTCCGAGGACGTTCCCGCTGCACAGATTCATGCGCCAGGGCCTCCTACAGGTAATGCACTTTGATTTATTGCGCTATCTGTAATAGCACCCGAGATATCACCAGATCTATATTGGATTTTCCACTGACCCTGAGTGTCCGGCCCCATGAGACTGTGGTTTTCTCGGCCCCTGGTGGTCCGAGGACGTTCCCGTTGCACAGATTCATGCGCAAGGGTCTCCTACAGACAATGCACTTTGATTTATTGCGCTATCTGTAATAGCACCCGAGATATCACCACATATATATTGGATTTTTCCCTGACCCTGAATGTCCGGCCCCATGAGACTGCGGTTTTCTCGGCCCCTGGTGGTCCGAGGTCGTTCCCGCTGCACACATTCACGCGCCAGGGCCTCCTACAGACAATGCACTTTGATTTATTGCTCTATCTGTAATAGCACCAGAGATATCACCAGATATATATTGGATTTTCCCCTGACCCTGAGTGTCCGGCCCCATGAGACTGTGGTTTTCTCGGCCCCTGGTGGTCCGAGGTCGTTCCCGCTGCACAGATTCATGCGCCAGGGCCTCCTACAGACAATGCACTTTGATTTATTGCGCTATCTGTAATAGCACCCGAGATATCACCAGATATATATTGGATTTTTCCCTGACCCTGAGTGTCCGGCCCCATGAGACGGTGGATGTCTCGGCCCCTGATGGTCCGAGATCCTTCCCGCTGCACAGATTCATGCGCCAGGGCCTCCTGCAGATAATTCCCTTTGGCTTATTGCGCTATCTCTAATAGCGCCCGAGATATCACCAGATATATATTGGATTTTCCCCTGACCCTGAGTGTCCGGCCCCATGAGACTGTGGTTTTCTCGGCCCCTGGTGGTCCGGGGTCGTTCCCGTTGCACAGATTCATGCGCCAGGGCCTCCTGCAGATAATTCACTTTGATTTATTGCTCTATCTGTAATAGCACCAGAGATATCACCAGATATATATTGGATTTTCCCCTGACCCTGAGTGTCCGGCCCCATGAGACTGTGGTTTTCTCGGCCCCTGGTGGTCCGAGGTCGTTCCCGCTGCACAGATTCATGCGCCAGGGCCTCCTACAGACAATGCACTTTGATTTATTGCGCTATCTGTAATAGCACCCGAGATATCACCAGATATATATTGGATTTTTCCCTGACCCTGAGTGTCCGGCCCCATGAGACGGTGGATGTCTCGGCCCCTGATGGTCCGAGATCCTTCCCGCTGCACAGATTCATGCGCCAGGGCCTCCTGCAGATAATTCCCTTTGGCTTATTGCGCTATCTCTAATAGCGCCCGAGATATCACCAGACATATATTGGATTTTTCCCTGACCCTGAGTGTCCGGCCCCATGAGACTGTGGTTTTCTCGGCCCCTGGTGGTCCGAGGTCGTTCCCGCTGCACAGATTCATGCGCCAGGGCCTCCTACAGACAATGCACTTTGATTTATTGCGCTATCTGTTATAGCACCCGAGATATCACCAGATATATATTGGATTTTACCCTGACCCTGAGTGTCCGGCCCCATGAGACGGTCGTTGTCTCGGCCCCTGGAGGTCCGAGGACGTTCCCGCTGCACAGATTCATGCGCCAGGGCCTCCTACAGGTAATGCACTTTGATTTATTGCGCTATCTGTAATAGCACCCGAGATATCACCAGATCTATATTGGATTTTCCACTGACCCTGAGTGTCCGGCCCCATGAGACTGTGGTTTTCTCGGCCCCTGGTGGTCCGAGGACGTTCCCGTTGCACAGATTCATGCGCAAGGGCCTCCTGCAGATAATTCACTTTGGTTTATTGCGCTATGTGTAATAGCACCCGAGATATCACCAGATCTATATTGGATTTTCCCCTGACCCTGAGTGTCCGGCCCCATGAGACTGTGGTTTTCTCGGCCCCTGGTGGTCCGGGGTCGTTCCCGTTGCACAGATTCATGCGCCAGGGCCTCCTGCAGATAATTCACTTTGATTTATTGCTCTATCTGTAATAGCACCAGAGATATCACCAGATATATATTGGATTTTCCCCTGACCCTGAGTGTCCGGCCCCATGAGACTGTGGTTTTCTCGGCCCCTGGTGGTCCGAGGTCGTTCCCGCTGCACAGATTCATGCGCCAGGGCCTCCTACAGACAATGCACTTTGATTTATTGCGCTATCTGTAATAGCACCCGAGATATCACCAGATATATATTGGATTTTTCCCTGACCCTGAGTGTCCGGCCCCATGAGACGGTGGATGTCTCGGCCCCTGATGGTCCGAGATCCTTCCCGCTGCACAGATTCATGCGCCAGGGCCTCCTGCAGATAATTCCCTTTGGCTTATTGCGCTATCTCTAATAGCGCCCGAGATATCACCAGACATATATTGGATTTTTCCCTGACCCTGAGTGTCCGGCCCCATGAGACTGTGGTTTTCTCGGCCCCTGGTGGTCCGAGGTCGTTCCCGCTGCACAGATTCATGCGCCAGGGCCTCCTACAGACAATGCACTTTGATTTATTGCGCTATCTGTTATAGCACCCGAGATATCACCAGATATATATTGGATTTTCCCCTGACCCTGAGTGTCCGGCCCCATGAGACTGTGGTTTTCTCGGCCCCTGGTGGTCCGGGGTCGTTCCCGTTGCACAGATTCATGCGCCAGGGCCTCCTGCAGATAATTCACTTTGGTTTATTGCGCTATCTCTAATAGCACCCGAGATATCACCAGATATATATTGGATTTTTCACTGACCCTGAGCGTCCGGCCCCATGAGACGGTCGTTTTCTCGGCCCCTGGTGGTCCGAGGTCGTTCCCGCTGCACAGGTTCATGCGCCAGGGTCTCCTACAGACAATGCACTTTGATTTATTGCGCTATCTGTAATAGCACCCGAGATATCACCACATATATATTGGATTTTTCCCTGACCCTGAATGTCCGGCCCCATGAGACTGCGGTTTTCTCGGCCCCTGGTGGTCCGAGGTCGTTCCCGCTGCACACATTCATGCGCCAGGGCCTCCTACAGACAATGCACTTTGATTTCTTGCTCTATCTGTAATAGCACCAGAGATATCACCAGATATATATTGGATTTTCCCCTGACCCTGAGTGTCCGGCCCCATGAGACTGTGGTTTTCTCGGCCCCTGGTGGTCCGAGGTCGTTCCCGCTGCACAGATTCATGCGCCAGGGCCTCCTACAGACAATGCACTTTGATTTATTGCGCTATCTGTAATAGCACCCGAGATATCACCAGATATATATTGGATTTTTCCCTGACCCTGAGTGTCCGGCCCCATGAGACGGTGGATGTCTCGGCCCCTAATGGTCCGAGATCCTTCCCGCTGCACAGATTCATGCGCCAGGGCCTCCTGCAGATAATTCCCTTTGGCTTATTGCGCTATCTCTAATAGCGCCCGAGATATCACCAGATATATATTGGATTTTTCCCTGACCCTGAGTGTCCGGCCCCATGAGACTGCGGTTTTCTCGGCCCCTGGTGGTCCGAGGTCGTTCCCGCTGCACACATTCATGCGCCAGGGCCTCCTACAGACAATGCACTTTGATTTATTGCTCTATCTGTAATAGCACCCGAGATATCACCAGATATATATTGGATTTTCCCCTGACCCTGAGTGTCCGGCCCCATGAGACTGTGGTTTTCTCGGCCCCTGGTGGTCCGAGGTCGTTCCCGCTGCACAGATTCATGCGCCAGGGCCTCCTACAGACAATGCACTTTGATTTATTGCGCTATCTGTTATAGCACCCGAGATATCACCAGATATATATTGGATTTTACCCTGACCCTGAGTGTCCGGCCCCATGAGACGGTCGTTGTCTCGGCCCCTGGAGGTCCGAGGACGTTCCCTCTGCACAGATTCATGCGCCAGGGCCTCCTACAGGTAATGCACTTTGATTTATTGCGCTATCTGTAATAGCACCCGAGATATCACCAGATCTATATTGGATTTTCCACTGACCCTGAGTGTCCGGCCCCATGAGACTGTGGTTTTCTCGGCCCCTGGTGGTCCGAGGACGTTCCAGTTGCACAGATTCATGCGCAAGGGCCTCCTGCAGATAATTCACTTTGGTTTATTGCGCTATGTGTAATAGCACCCGAGATATCACCAGATCTATATTGGATTTTCCCCTGACCCTGAGTGTCCGGCCCCATGAGACTGTGGTTTTCTCGGCCCCTGGTGGTCCGGGGTCGTTCCCGTTGCACAGATTCATGCGCCAGGGCCTCCTGCAGATAATTCACTTTGGTTTATTGCGCTATCTCTAATAGCACCCGAGATATCACCAGATATATATTGGATTTTCCCTGTCCCTGAGTGTCCGGCCCCATGAGACGGTGGTTTTCTCGGCCCCTGGTGGTCCGCGGTCGTTCCCGCTGCACAGATTCATGCGCCAGGGCCTCCTGCAGATAATTCACTTTCGTTTATTGCGCTATCTCTAATAGCACCCGAGATATCACCAGATATATATTGGATTTTTCCCTTACCCTGAGTGTCCGGCCCCATGAGACTGCGGTTTTCTCGGCCCCTGGTGGTCCGAGGTCGTTCCCGCTGCACACATTCATGCGCCAGGGCCTCCTACAGACAATGCACTTTGATTTATTGCTCTATCTGTAATAGCACCCGAGATATCACCAGATATATATTGGATTTTCCCCTGACCCCGAGTGTCCGGCCCCATGAGACTGTGGTTTTCTCGGCCCCTGGTGGTCCGAGGTCGTTCCCGCTGCACGGATTCATGCGCCAGGGCCTCCTACAGACAATGCACTTTGATTTATTGCGCTATCTGTAATAGCATCCGAGATATCACCAGATATATATTGGATTTTTCCCTGACCCTGAGTGTCCGGCCCCATGAGACGGTGGATGTCTCGGCCCCTGATGGTCCGAGATCGTTCCCGCTGCACAGATTCATGCGCCAGGGCCTCCTGCAGACAATTCACTTTGGTTTATTGCGCTATCTCTAATAGCACCCGAGATATCACCAGATATATATTGGATTTTTCCCCGACCCTGAGTGTCCGGCCCCATGAGACTGTGGTTTTCTCGGCCCCTGGTGGTCCGAGGTCGTTCCCGCGGCACAGATTCATGCGCCAGGGCCTCCTACAGACAATGCACTTTGATTTATTGCGCTATCTGTAATAGCACACGAGATATCACCAGATATATACTGGATTTTCCCCTGACCCTGAGTGTCCGGCCCCATGAGACTGTGGTTTTCTCGGCCCCTCGTGGTCCGAGGTCGTTCCCGCTGCACAGATTCATGCGCCAGGGCCTCCTACAGACAATGCACTTTGGTTTATTACGCTATCTCTAATAGCACCCGAGATATCACCAGATATATACTGGATTTTCCCCTGACCCTGAGTGTCCGGCCCCATGAGACGGTGGTTGTCTCGGCCCCGGGTGGTCCTAGGTCGTTCCCGCTGCACAGATTCATGCGCCAGGGCCTCCTACAGACAATGCACTTTGATTTATTGCGCTATCTGTAATAGCACCCGAGATATCACCAGATCTATATTGGATTTTCCCCTGACCCTGAGTATCCGGCCCCATGAGACTGTGGTTTTTTCGGCCCCTGGTGGTCCGAGGTCGTTCCCGCTGCACATATTCATGCGCCAGGGCCTCCTGCAGATAATTCACTTTGGTTTATTGCGCTATCTCTAATAGCACCCGAGATATCACCAGATATATATTGGTTTTTCCCCTGACCCTGAGTGTCCGGCCCCATGAGACTGTGGTTTTCTCGGCCCCTGGTGGTCCGAGGTCGTTCCCGCTGCACATATTCATGCGCCAGGGCCTCCTGCAGATAATTCACTTTGGTTTATTGCGCTATCTCTAATAGCACCCGAGATATCACCAGATATATATTGGATTTTCCCCTGACCCTGAGTGTCCGGCCCCATGAGACTGTGGTTTTCTCGGCCCCTGGTGGTCCGAGGTCGTTCCCGCTGCACAGATTCATGCGCCAGGGCCTCCTACAGACAATGCACTTTTATTTATTGCGCTATCTGTAATAGCACACGAGATATCACCAGATATATAATGTATTTTACCCTGACCATGAGGGTCCGGCCCCATGAGACTGTGGTTTTTTCGGCCCCTGGTGGTCCGACGTCGTTCCCGCTGCACAGATTCATGCGCCAGGGCCTCCTACAGACAATGCACTTTGATTTATTGCGCTATCTGTAATAGCACCCGAGATATCACCAGATATATATTGGATTTTACCCTGACCCTGAGCGTCCGGCCCCATGAGACGGTGGTTGTCTCGGCCCCAGGAGGTCCGAGGACGTTCCCGCTTGCACAGATTCATGCGCCAGGGCATCCTGCAGATAATTCACTTTGGTTTATTGCGCTATCTCTAATAGCACCCGAGATATCACCAGATATATACTGGATTTTCCCCTGACCCTGAGTGTCCGGCCCCATGAGACTGAGGTTTTCTCGGCCCCTGGTGGTCCGAGGTCGTTCCCGCTGCACAGATTCATCCGCCAGGGCCTCCTACAGACAATGCACTTTGATTTATTGCGCTATCTGTAATAGCACCCGAGATATCACCAGATATATATTGGATTTTTCACTGACCCTGAGTGTCCGGCCCCATGAGACGGTGGTTGTCTCGGCCCCTGGGGGTCCGAGGACGTTCCCGCTGCACAGATTCATGCGCCAGGGACTCCTGCAGATAATTCACTTTGGTTTATTGCTTTATCTCTAATAGCTCCCGAGATATCAAGAGATATATACTGGATTTTCCCCTGACCCTGAGTGTCCGGCTCCATGGGACTGTGGTTTTCTCGGCCCCTGGTGGTCCGAGGTCGTTCCCGCTGCACAGATTCATGCGCCAGGGCCTCCTACAGACAATGCACTTTGATTTATTGCGCTATCTGTAATAGCACCCGAGATATCACCAGATATATATTGGATTTTTCACTGACCCTGAGCGTCCGGCCCCATGAGACGGTCGTTTTCTCGGGCCCTGGTGGTCCGAGGTCGTTCCCGCTGCACAGATTCATGCGCCAGGGCCTCCTACAGACAATGCACTTTGATTTATTGCGCTATCTGTAATAGCACCCGAGATATCACCACATATATATTGGATTTTTCCCTGACCCTGAGTGTCCGGCCCCGTGAGACGGTGGATGTCTCGGCCCCTGATGGTCCGAGATCGTTCCCGCTGCACAGATTCATGCGCGAGGGCCTCCTGCAGACAATTCACTTTGGTTTATTGCGCTATCTCTAATAGCACCCGAGATATCACCAGATATATATTGGATTTTTCCCCGACCCTGAGTGTCCGGCCCCATGAGACGGTGGTTTTCTCGGCCGCTGGTGGTCCGAGGTCGTTCCCGCTGGCCAGATTCATGCGCCAGGGTCTCCTACAGACAATGCACTATGATTTATTGCGCTATCTGTAATAGCACCCGAGATATCACCAGATCTATATTGGATTTTCCCCTGACCCTGAGTATCCGGCCCCATGAGACTGTGGTTTTCTCGGCCCCTGGTGGTCCGAGGTCGTTCCCGTTGCACAGATTCATGCGCCAGGGCCTCCTGCAGATAATTCACTTTGGTTTATTGCGCTATCTCTAATAGCACCCGAGATATCACCAGATATATATTGGATTTTTCACTGACCCTGAGTGTCCTGCCCCATGAGACGGTGGTTTTCTCGGCCCCTGGTGTTCCGAGGTCGTTCCCGCTGCACAGATTCATGCGCCAGTGCCTCCTACAGACAATGCACTTTGATTTATTGCGCTATCTCTAATAGCGCCCGAGATATCACCAGATATATATTGGATTTTTCCCTGACCCTGAGTGTCCGGCCCCATGAGACTGCGGTTTTCTCGGCCCCTGGTGGTCCGAGGTCGTTCCTGCTGCACAGATTCATGCGCCAGGGCCTCCTGCAGACAATTCACTTTGGTTTATTGCGCTATCTCTAATAGCACCCGAGATATCACCAGATATATATTGGATTTTTCCCCGACCCTGAGTATCCGGCCCCATGAGACTGTGGTTTTCTCGGCCCCTGGTGGTCCGAGGTCGTTCCCGTTGCACAGATTCATGCGCCAGGGCCTCCTACAGACAATGCACTATGATTTATTGCGCTATCTGTAATAGCACCCGAGATATCACCAGATCTATATTGGATTTTCCCCTGACCCTGAGTATCCGGCCCCATGAGACTGTGGTTTTCTCGGCCCCTGGTGGTCCGAGGTCGTTCCCGCTGCACAGATGCATGCGCCAGGGCCTCCTGCAGATAATTCCCTTTGGCTTATTGCGCTATCTCTAATAGCGCCCGAGATATCACCAGATATATATTGGATTTTTCCCTGACCCTGAGTGTCCGGCCCCATGAGACTGCGGTTTTCTCGGCCCCTGGTGGTCCGAGGTCGTTCCTGCTGCACAGATTCATGCGCCAGGGCCTCCTGCAGACAATTCACTTTGGTTTATTGCGCTATCTCTAATAGCACCCGAGATATCACCCGATATATATTGGATTTTTCCCCGACCCTGAGTGTCCGGCCCCATGAGATGGTGGTTTTCTCGGCCGCTGGTGGTCCGAGGTCGTTCCCGCTGGCCAGATTCATGCGCCAGGGCCTCCTACAGACAATGCACTATGATTTATTGCGCTATCTGTAATAGCACCCGAGATATCACCAGATCTATATTGGATTTTCCCCTGACCCTGAGTATCCGGCCCCATGAGACTGTGGTTTTCTCGGCCCCTGGTGGTCCGAGGTCGTTCCCGCTGCAGAGATGCATGCGCCAGGGCCTCCTGCAGATAATTCCCTTTGGCTTATTGCGCTATCTCTAATAGCGCCCGAGATATCACCAGATATATATTGGATTTTTCCCTGACCCTGAGTGTCCGGCCCCATGAGACTGCGGTTTTCTCGGCCCCTGGTGGTCCGAGGTCTTTCCTGCTGCACAGATTCATGCGCCAGGGCCTCCTGCAGACAATTCACTTTGGTTTATTGCGCTATCTCTAATAGCACCCGAGATATCACCCGATATATATTGGATTTTTCCCCGACCCTGAGTGTCTGGCCCCATGAGATGGTGGTTTTCTCGGCCGCTGGTGGTCCGAGGTCGTTCCCGCTGGCCAGATTCATGCGCCAGGGCCTCCTACAGACAATGCACTATGATTTATTGCGCTATTTGTAATAGCACCCGAGATATCACCAGATCTATATTGGATTTTCCCCTGACCCTGAGTATCCGGCCCCATGAGACTGTGGTTTTCTCGGCCCCTGGTGGTCCGAGGTCGTTCCCGTTGCACAGATTCATGCGCCAGGGCCTCCTGCAGATAATTCACTTTGGTTTATTGCGCTATCTCTAATAGCGCCCGAGATATCACCAGATATATATTGGATTTTTCCCTGACCCTGAGTGTCCGGCCCCATGAGACTGCGGTTTTCTCGGCCCCTGGTGGTCCGAGGTCGTTCCTGCTGCACAGATTCATGCGCCAGGGCCTCCTGCAGACAATTCACTTTGGTTTATTGCGCTATCTCTAATAGCACCCGAGATATCACCCGATATATATTGGATTTTTCCCCGACCCTGAGTGTCTGGCCCCATGAGATGGTGGTTTTCTCGGCCGCTGGTGGTCCGAGGTCGTTCCCGCTGGCCAGATTCATGCGCCAGGGCCTCCTACAGACAATGCACTATGATTTATTGCGCTATTTGTAATAGCACCCGAGATATCACCAGATCTATATTGGACTTTCCCCTGACCCTGAGTATCCGGCCCCATGAGACTGTGGTTTTCTCGGCCCCTGGTGGTCCGAGGTCGTTCCCGTTGCACAGATTCATGCGCCAGGGCCTCCTGCAGATAATTCACTTTGGTTTATTGCGCTATCTCTAATAGCACCCGAGATATCACCAGATATATATTGGATTTTTCACTGATCCTGAGCGTCCGGCCCCATGAGACGGTGGTTTTCTCGGCCCCTGGTGTTCCGAGGTCGTTCCCGCTGCACAGATTCATGCGCCAGGGCCTCCTACAGACAATGCACTTTGATTTATTGCGCTATCTCTAATAGCGCCCGAGATATCACCAGATATATATTGGATTTTTCCCTGACCCTGAGTGTCCGGCCCCATGAGACTGCGGTTTTCTCGGCCCCTGGTGGTCCGAGGTCGTTCCCGCTGCACAGATTCATGCGCCAGGGCCTCCTGCAGACAATTCACTTTGGTTTATTGCGCTATCTCTAATAGCACCCGAGATATCACCAGATATATATTGGATTTTTCCCCGACCCTGAGTGTCCGGCCCCATGAGACGGTGGTTTTCTCGGCCGCTGGTGGTCCGAGGTCGTTCCCGCTGGCCAGATTCATGCGCCAGGGCCTCCTACAGACAATGCACTATGATTTATTGCGCTATCTGTAATAGCACCCGAGATATCACCAGATCTATATTGGATTTTCCCCTGACCCTGAGTATCCGGCCCCATGAGACTGTGGTTTTCTCGGCCCCTGGTGGTCCGAGGTCGTTCCCGTTGCACAGATTCATGCGCCAGGGCCTCCTGCAGATAATTCACTTTGGTTTATTGCGCTATCTCTAATAGCACCCGAGATATCACCAGATATATATTGGATTTTTCACTGACCCTGAGCGTCCGGCCCCATGAGACGGTCGTTTTCTCGGCCCCTGGTGGTCCGAGGTCGTTCCCGCTGCACAGGTTCATGCGCCAGGGTCTCCTACAGACAATGCACTTTGATTTATTGCGCTATCTCTAATAGCGCCCGAGATATCACCAGATATATATTGGATTTTTCCCTGACCCTGATTGTCCGGCCCCATGAGACTGCGGTTTTCTCGGCCCCTGGTGGTCCGAGGTCGTTCCCGCTGCACAGATTCATGCGCCAGGGCCTCCTGCAGACAATTCACTTTGGTTAATTGCGCTATCTCTAATAGCACCCGAGATATCACCAGATATATATTGGATTTTTCACCGACCCTGAGTGTCCGGCCCCATGAGACGGTGGTTTTCTCGGCCGCTGGTGGTCCGAGGTCGTTCCCGCTGGCCAGATTCATGCGCCAGGGCCTCCTACAGACAATGCACTATGATTTATTGCGCTATCTGTAATAGCACCCGAGATATCACCAGATCTATATTGGATTTTCCCCTGACCCTGAGTATCCGGCCCCATGAGACTGTGGTTTTCTCGGCCCCTGGTGGTCCGAGGTCGTTCCCGCTGCACAGATGCATGCGCCAGGGCCTCCTGCAGATAATTCCCTTTGGCTTATTGCGCTATCTCTAATAGCGCCCGAGATATCACCAGATATATATTGGATTTTTCCCTGACCCTGAGTGTCCGGCCCCATGAGACTGCGGTTTTCTCGGCCCCTGGTGGTCCGAGGTCGTTCCTGCTGCACAGATTCATGCGCCAGGGCCTCCTGCAGACAATTCACTTTGGTTTATTGCGCTATCTCTAATAGCACCCGAGATATCACCCGATATATATTGGATTTTTCCCCGACCCTGAGTGTCCGGCCCCATGAGATGGTGGTTTTCTCGGCCGCTGGTGGTCCGAGGTCGTTCCCGCTGGCCAGATTCATGCGCCAGGGCCTCCTACAGACAATGCACTATGATTTATTGCGCTATCTGTAATAGCACCCGAGATATCACCAGATCTATATTGGATTTTCCCCTGACCCTGAGTATCCGGCCCCATGAGACTGTGGTTTTCTCGGCCCCTGGTGGTCCGAGGTCGTTCCCGCTGCAGAGATGCATGCGCCAGGGCCTCCTGCAGATAATTCCCTTTGGCTTATTGCGCTATCTCTAATAGCGCCCGAGATATCACCAGATATATATTGGATTTTTCCCTGACCCTGAGTGTCCGGCCCCATGAGACTGCGGTTTTCTCGGCCCCTGGTGGTCCGAGGTCGTTCCTGCTGCACAGATTCATGCGCCAGGGCCTCCTGCAGACAATTCACTTTGGTTTATTGCGCTATCTCTAATAGCACCCGAGATATCACCCGATATATATTGGATTTTTCCCCGACCCTGAGTGTCTGGCCCCATGAGATGGTGGTTTTCTCGGCCGCTGGTGGTCCGAGGTCGTTCCCGCTGGCCAGATTCATGCGCCAGGGCCTCCTACAGACAATGCACTATGATTTATTGCGCTATTTGTAATAGCACCCGAGATATCACCAGATCTATATTGGATTTTCCCCTGACCCTGAGTATCCGGCCCCATGAGACTGTGGTTTTCTCGGCCCCTGGTGGTCCGAGGTCGTTCCCGTTGCACAGATTCATGCGCCAGGGCCTCCTGCAGATAATTCACTTTGGTTTATTGCGCTATCTCTAATAGCGCCCGAGATATCACCAGATATATATTGGATTTTTCCCTGACCCTGAGTGTCCGGCCCCATGAGACTGCGGTTTTCTCGGCCCCTGGTGGTCCGAGGTCGTTCCTGCTGCACAGATTCATGCGCCAGGGCCTCCTGCAGACAATTCACTTTGGTTTATTGCGCTATCTCTAATAGCACCCGAGATATCACCCGATATATATTGGATTTTTCCCCGACCCTGAGTGTCTGGCCCCATGAGATGGTGGTTTTCTCGGCCGCTGGTGGTCCGAGGTCGTTCCCGCTGGCCAGATTCATGCGCCAGGGCCTCCTACAGACAATGCACTATGATTTATTGCGCTATTTGTAATAGCACCCGAGATATCACCAGATCTATATTGGATTTTCCCCTGACCCTGAGTATCCGGCCCCATGAGACTGTGGTTTTCTCGGCCCCTGGTGGTCCGAGGTCGTTCCCGTTGCACAGATTCATGCGCCAGGGCCTCCTGCAGATAATTCACTTTGGTTTATTGCGCTATCTCTAATAGCACCCGAGATATCACCAGATATATATTGGATTTTTCACTGATCCTGAGCGTCCGGCCCCATGAGACGGTGGTTTTCTCGGCCCCTGGTGTTCCGAGGTCGTTCCCGCTGCACAGATTCATGCGCCAGGGCCTCCTACAGACAATGCACTTTGATTTATTGCGCTATCTCTAATAGCGCCCGAGATATCACCAGATATATATTGGATTTTTCCCTGACCCTGAGTGTCCGGCCCCATGAGACTGCGGTTTTCTCGGCCCCTGGTGGTCCGAGGTCGTTCCCGCTGCACAGATTCATGCGCCAGGGCCTCCTGCAGACAATTCACTTTGGTTTATTGCGCTATCTCTAATAGCACCCGAGATATCACCAGATATATATTGGATTTTTCCCCGACCCTGAGTGTCCGGCCCCATGAGACGGTGGTTTTCTCGGCCGCTGGTGGTCCGAGGTCGTTCCCGCTGGCCAGATTCATGCGCCAGGGCCTCCTACAGACAATGCACTATGATTTATTGCGCTATCTGTAATAGCACCCGAGATATCACCAGATCTATATTGGATTTTCCCCTGACCCTGAGTGTCCGGCCCCATGAGACTGTGGTTTTCTCGGCCCCTGGTGGTCCGGGGTCGTTCCCGTTGCACAGATTCATGCGCCAGGGCCTCCTGCAGATAATTCACTTTGGTTTATTGCGCTATCTCTAATAGCACCCGAGATATCACCAGATATATATTGGATTTTTCACTGACCCTGAGCGTCCGGCCCCATGAGACGGTCGTTTTCTCGGCCCCTGGTGGTCCGAGGTCGTTCCCGCTGCACAGGTTCATGCGCCAGGGTCTCCTACAGACAATGCACTTTGATTTATTGCGCTATCTGTAATAGCACCCGAGATATCACCACATATATATTGGATTTTTCCCTGACCCTGAATGTCCGGCCCCATGAGACTGCGGTTTTCTCGGCCCCTGGTGGTCCGAGGTCGTTGCCGCTGCACACATTCATGCGCCAGGGCCTCCTACAGACAATGCACTTTGATTTATTGCTCTATCTGTAATAGCACCAGAGATATCACCAGATATATATTGGATTTTCCCCTGACCCTGAGTGTCCGGCCCCATGAGACTGCGGTTTTCTCGGCCCCTGGTGGTCCGAGGTCGTTCCCGCTGCACAGATTCATGCGCCAGGGCCTCATACAGACAATGCACTTTGATTTATTGCTCTATCTGTAATAGCACCCGAGATATCACCAGATATATATTGGATTTTACCCTGACCCTGAGTGTCCGGCCCCATGAGACGGTCGTTGTCTCGGCCCCTGGAGGTCCGAGGACGTTCCCGCTGCACAGATTCATGCGCCAGGGCCACCTACAGGTAATGCACTTTGATTTATTGCGCTATCTGTAATAGCACCCGAGATATCACCAGATCTATATTGGATTTTCCACTGACCCTGAGTGTCCGGCCCCATGAGACTGTGGTTTTCTCGGCCCCTGGTGGTCCGAGGACGTTCCCGTTGCACAGATTCATGCGCCAGGGCCTCCTGCAGATAATTCACTTTGGTTTATTGCGCTATCTCTAATAGCACCCGAGATATCACCAGATATATATTGGATTTTCCCCTGACCCTGAGTGTCCGGCCCCATGAGACTGCGGTTTTCTCGGCCCCTGGTGGTCCGAGGTCGTTCTCGCTGCACACATTCATGCGCCAGGGCCTCCTAGAGACAATGCACTTTGATTTATTGCTCTATCTGTAATAGCACCCGAGATATCACCAGATATATATTGGATTTTCCCCTGACCCTGAGTGTCCGGCCCCATGAGACTGTGGTTTTCTCGGCCCCTGGTGGTCCGAGGTCGTTCCCGCTGCACGGATTCATGCGCCAGGGCCTCCTACAGACAATGCACTTTGATTTATTGCGCTATCTGTAATAGCACCCGAGATATCACCAGATATATACTGGATTTTCCCCTGACCCTGAGTGTCCGGCCCCATGAGACTGTGGTTTTCTCGGCCCCTCGTGGTCCGAGGTCGTTCCCGCTGCACAGATTCATGCGCCAGGGCCTCCTACAGACAATGCACTTTGATTTATTGCGCTATCTCTAATAGCGCCCGAGATATCACCAGATATATATTGGATTTTTCCCTGACCCTGAGTGTCCGGCCCCATGAGACTGCGGTTTTCTCGGCCCCTGGTGGTCCGAGGTCGTTCCCGCTGCACAGATTCATGCGCCAGGGCCTCCTGCAGACAATTCACTTTGGTTTATTGCGCTATCTCTAATAGCACCCGAGATATCACCAGATATATATTGGATTTTTCCCCGACCCTGAGTGTCCGGCCCCATGAGACGGTGGTTTTCTCGGCCGCTGGTGGTCCGAGGTCGTTCCCGCTGGCCAGATTCATGCGCCAGGGCCTCCTACAGACAATGCACTATGATTTATTGCGCTATCTGTAATAGCACCCGAGATATCACCAGATCTATATTGGATTTTCCCCTGACCCTGAGTATCCGGCCCCATGAGACTGTGGTTTTCTCGGCCCCTGGTGGTCCGAGGTCGTTCCCGTTGCACAGATTCATGCGCCAGGGCTTCCTGCAGATAATTCACTTTGGTTTATTGCGCTATCTCTAATAGCACCCGAGATATCACCAGATATATATTGGATTTTTCCCCGACCCTGAGTGTCCGGCCCCATGAGACGGTGGTTTTCTCGGCCGCTGGTGGTCCGAGGTCGTTCCCGCTGGCCAGATTCATGCGCCAGGGCCTCCTACAGACAATGCACTATGATTTATTGCGCTATCTGTAATAGCACCCGAGATATCACCAGATCTATATTGGATTTTCCCCTGACCCTGAGTATCCGGCCCCATGAGACTGTGGTTTTCTCGGCCCCTGGTGGTCCGAGGTCGTTCCCGTTGCACAGATTCATGCGCCAGGGCTTCCTGCAGATAATTCACTTTGGTTTATTGCGCTATCTCTAATAGCACCCGAGATATCACCAGATATATATTGGATTTTACCCTGACCCTGAGTGTCCGGCCCCATGAGAATGTGCTTTTCTCGGCCCCTGGTGGTCCGAGGTCGTTCCCGCTGCACAGATTCATGCGCCAGGGCCTCCTACAGACAATGCACTTTGATTTATTGCGCTATCTGTAATAGCACCCGAGATATCACCAGATATATATTGGATTTTTCCCTGACCCTGAGTGCCCGGCCCCATGAGACGGTGGATGTCTCGGCCCCTGATGGTCCGAGATCCTTCCCGCTGCACAGATTCATGCGCCAGGGCCTCCTGCAGATAATTCCCTTTGGCTTATTGCGCTATCTCTAATAGCGCCCGAGATATCACCAGATATATATTGGATTTTTCCCTGACCCTGAGTGTCCGGCCCCATGAGACTGCGGTTTTCTCGGCCCCTGGTGGTCCGAGGTCGTTCCCGCTGCACACATTCATGCGCCAGGGCCTCCTACAGACAATGCACTTTGATTTATTGCTCTATCTGTAATAGCACCCGAGATATCACCAGATATATATTGGATTTTTCCCTGACCCTGAGTGTCCGGCCCCATGAGACTGCGGTTTTCTCGGCCCCTGGTGGTCCGAGGTCGTTCCCGCTGCACAGATTCATGCGCCAGGGCCTCCTACAGACAATGCACTTTGATTTATTGCGCTATCTGTAATAGCACCCGAGATATCACCAGATATATACTGGATTTTCCCCTGACCCTGAGTGTCCGGCCCCATGAGACTGTGGTTTTCTCGGCCCCTCGTGGTCCGAGGTCGTTCCCGCTGCACAGATTCATGCGCCAGGGCCTCCTACAGACAATGCACTTTGGTTTATTACGCTATCTCTAATAGCACCCGAGATATCACCAGATATATACTGGATTTTCCCCTGACCCTGAGTGTCCGGCCCCATGAGACGGTGGTTGTCTCGGCCCCGGGTGGTCCTAGGTCGTTCCCGCTGCACAGATTCTTGCGCCAGGGCCTCCTGCAGATAATTCACTTTGGTTTACTACGCTATCTCTAATAGCACCCGAGATATCACCAGATATATATTGGATTTTTCCCTTACCCTGAGTGTCCGGCCCCATGAGACGGTGGTTTTCTCGGTCCCTGGTGGTCCTAGGTCGTTCCCGCTGCACAGATGCATGCGCCAGGGCCTCCTGCAGATAATTCCCTTTGGCTTATTGCGCTATCTCTAATAGCGCCCGAGATATCACCAGATATATATTGGATTTTTCCCTGACCCTGAGTGTCCGGCCCCATGAGACTGTGGTTTTCTCGGCCCCTGGTGGTCCGCGGTCGTTCCCGCTGCACAGATTCATGCGCCAGGGCCTCCTACAGACAATGCACTTTGATTTATTGCGCTATCTGTAATAGCACCCAAGATATCACCAGATAAATATTGGATTTTCCCCTGACCCTGAGTGTCCGGCCCCATGAGACGGTGGTTTTCTCGGCCCCTGATGGTCCGAGGTCGTTCCCGCTGTCCACATTTATGCGCCAGGGCCTCCTACAGACAATGCAATTTGATTTATTGCGCTATCTCTAATAGCACCCGAGATATCACCTGATATATATTGGATTTTGCCCTGACCCTGAGTGTCCGGCCCCATGAGACTGTGGTTTCCTCGGCCCCTGGTGGTCTGAGGTCGTTCCCGCTGCACAGATTCACGCGCCAGGGCCTCCTACAGACAATGCACTTTGATTTATTGCGCTATCTGTAATAGCACCCGAGATATCACCACATATATATTGGATTTTTTGCTGACCCAGAGTGTCCGGCCCCATGAGACGGTGGTTTTCTCGGCCCCTGGTGGTCCGCGGTCGTTCCCGCTGCACAGATTCATGCGCCAGGGCCTCCTGCAGATAATTCACTTTCGTTTATTGCGCTATCTCTAATAGCACAAGAGATATCACCAGATATATATTGGATTTTTCCCTGACCCTGAGTGTCCGGCCCCATGAGACGGTGGTTTTCTCGGTCCCTGGTGGTACTAGGTCGTTCCCGCTGCACAGATGCATGCGCCAGGGCCTCCTGCAGATAATTCCCTTTGGCTTATTGCGCTATCTCTAATAGCGCCCGAGATATCACCAGATATATATTGGATTTTTCCCTGACCCTGAGTGTCCGGCCCCATGAGACTGCGCTTTTCTCGGCCCCTGGTGGTTCGAGGTCGTTCCCGCTGCACACATTCATGCGCCAGGGCCTCCTGCAGATAATTCACTTTAGTTTATTGCGCTATCTTTAATAGCACCCGAGATATCACCAGATATATATTGGATTTTCCCCTGACCCTGAGTGTCCGGCCCCATGAGACTGTGGTTTTCACGGCCCCTGGTGGTCCGAGGTCGTTCCCGCTGCACAGATTCATGCGCCAGGGCCTCCTACAGACAATGCACTTTGATTTATTGCGCTATCTGTAATAGCACCCGAGATATCACCAGATATATATTGGATTTTTGCCTGACCCTGAGTGTCCGGCCCCATGAGACTGTGGTTTTTTCGGCCCCTGGTGGTCCGAGGTCGTTCCCGTTGCACAGATTCATGCGCCAGGGCCTCCTGCAGATAACTCACTTTGGTTTATTGCGCTATCTCTAATAGCACCCGAGATATCACCAGATATATATTGGATTTTTCACTGACCCTGAGTGTCCGGCCCCATGAGACTGTGGTTTTTTCGGCCCCTGGTGGTCCGAGGTCGTTCCCGTTGCACAGATTCATGCGCCAGGGCCTCCTGCAGATAACTCACTTTGGTTTATTGCGCTATCTCTAATAGCACCCAAGATATCACCAGATATATATTGAATTTTTCCCTGACCCTGAGTGTCCGGCCCCATGAGACTGTGGTTTTCTCGGCCCCTGGTGGTCCGAGGTCGTTCCCGCTGCACAGATTCATGCGCCAGGGCCTCCTACAGACAATGCACTTTGATTTATTGCGCTATCTGTAATAGCACCCGAGATATCACCAGATATATATTGGATTTTTCCCTGACCCTGAGTGTCCGGCCCCATGAGACTGTGGTTTTTTCGGCCCCTGGTGGTCCGTGGTCGTTCCCGATGCACAGATTCATGCGCCAGGGCCTCCTGCAGATAACTCACTTTGGTTTATTGCGCTATCTCTAATAGCACCCAAGATATCACCAGATATATATTGAATTTTTCCCTGACCCTGAGTGTCCGGCCCCATGAGACTGTGGTTTTCTCGGCCCCTGGTGGTCCGCGGTCGTTCCCGCTGCACAGATTCATGCGCCAGGGCCTCCTACAGACAATGCACTTTGATTTATTGCGCTATCTGTAATAGCACCCAAGATATCACCAGATAAATATTGGATTTTCCCCTGACCCTGAGTGTCCGGCCCCATGAGACGGTGGTTTTCTCGGCCCCTGATGGTCCGAGGTCGTTCCCGCTGTCCACATTTATGCGCCAGGGCCTCCTACAGACAATGCAATTTGATTTATTGCGCTATCTCTAATAGCACCCGAGATATCTCCAGATATATATTGGATTTTGCCCTGACCCTGAGTGTCCGGCCCCATGAGACTGTGGTTTCCTCGGCCCCTGGTGGTCTGAGGTCGTTCCCGCTGCACAGATTCATGCGCCAGGGCCTCCTACAGACAATGCACTTTGATTTATTGCGCTATCTGTAATAGCACCCGAGATATCACCACATATATATTGGATTTTTTGCTGACCCAGAGTGTCCGGCCCCATGAGACGGTGGTTTTCTCGGCCCCTGGTGGTCCGCGGTCGTTCCCGCTGCACAGATTCATGCGCCAGGGCCTCCTGCAGATAATTCACTTTCGTTTATTGCGCTATCTCTAATAGCACAAGAGATATCACCAGATATATATTGGATTTTTCCCTGACCCTGAGTGTCCGGCCCCATGAGACGGTGGTTTTCTCGGTCCCTGGTGGTACTAGGTCGTTCCCGCTGCACAGATGCATGCGCCAGGGCCTCCTGCAGATAATTCCCTTTGGCTCATTGCGCTATCTCTAATAGCGCCCGAGATATCACCAGATATATATTGGATTTTTCCCTGACCCTGAGTGTCCGGCCCCATGAGACTGCGCTTTTCTCGGCCCCTGGTGGTCCGAGGTCGTTCCCGCTGCACACATTCATGCGCCAGGGCCTCCTGCAGATAATTCACTTTAGTTTATTGCGCTATCTTTAATAGCACCCGAGATATCACCAGATATATATTGGATTTTCCCCTGACCCTGAGTGTCCGGCCCCATGAGACTGTGGTTTTCACGGCCCCTGGTGGTCCGAGGTCGTTCCCGCTGCACAGATTCATGCGCCAGGGCCTCCTACAGACAATGCACTTTGATTTATTGCGCTATCTGTAATAGCACCCGAGATATCACCAGATATATATTGGATTTTTGCCTGACCCTGAGTGTCCGGCCCCATGAGACTGTGGTTTTTTCGGCCCCTGGTGGTCCGAGGTCGTTCCCGTTGCACAGATTCATGCGCCAGGGCCTCCTGCAGATAACTCACTTTGGTTTATTGCGCTATCTCTAATAGCACCCGAGATATCACCAGATATATATTGGATTTTTCACTGACCCTGAGTGTCCGGCCCCATGAGACTGTGGTTTTTTCGGCCCCTGGTGGTCCGAGGTCGTTCCCGTTGCACAGATTCATGCGCCAGGGCCTCCTGCAGATAACTCACTTTGGTTTATTGCGCTATCTCTAATAGCACCCAAGATATCACCAGATATATATTGAATTTTTCCCTGACCCTGAGTGTCCGGCCCCATGAGACTGTGGTTTTCTCGGCCCCTGGTGGTCCGAGGTCGTTCCCGCTGCACAGATTCATGCGCCAGGGCCTCCTACAGACAATGCACTTTGATTTATTGCGCTATCTGTAATAGCACCCAAGATATCACCAGATAAATATTGGATTTTCCCCTGACCCTGAGTGTCCGGCCCCATGAGACGGTGGTTTTCTCGGCCCCTGATGGTCCGAGGTCGTTCCCGCTGTCCACATTTATGCGCCAGGGCCTCCTACAGACAATGCAATTTGATTTATTGCGCTATCTCTAATAGCACCCGAGATATCACCAGATATATATTGGATTTTGCCCTGACCCTGAGTGTCCGGCCCCATGAGACTGTGGTTTCCTCGGCCCCTGGTGGTCTGAGGTCGTTCCCGCTGCACAGATTCATGCGCCAGGGCCTCCTACAGACAATGCACTTTGATTTATTGCGCTATCTGTAATAGCACCCGAGATATCACCACATATATATTGGATTTTGCCCTGACCCTGAGTGTCCGGCCCCATGAGACTGTGGTTTTCTCGGCCCCTGGTGGTCCGAGGTTGTTCCCGCTGCACAGATTCATGCGCCAGGGCCTCCTACAGGCAATGCACTTTGATTTATTGCGCTATCTGTAATAGCACCCGAGATATCACCAGATATATATTGGATTTTCCCCTGACCCTGAGTATCCGGCCCCATGAGACTGTGGTTTTCTCGGCCCCTGGTGGTCCGAGGTCGTTCCCGTTGCACAGATTCATGCGCCAGGGCCTCCAGCAGATAATTCACTTTGGTTTATTGCGCTATCTCTAATAGCACCCGAGATATCACCAGATATATATTGGATTTTTCACTGACCCTGAGCGTCCGGCCCCATGAGACTGTGGTTTTCTCGGCCCCTGGTGGTCCGAGGTTGTTCCCGCTGCACAGATTCATGCGCCAGGGCCTCCTGCAGACAATTCACTTTGGTTTATTGCGCTATCTCTAATAGCACCCGAGATATCACCAGATATATATTTGATTTTTCCCCGACCCTGAGTGTCCGGCCCCATGAGACGGTGGTTTTCTCGGCCGCTGGTGGTCCGAGGTCGTTCCCGCTGGCCAGATTCATGCGCCAGGGCCTCCTACAGACAATGCACTATGATTTATTGCGCTATCTGTAATAGCACCCGAGATATCACCAGATCTATATTGGATTTTCCCCTGACCCTGAGTATCCGGCCCCATGAGACTGTGGTTTTCTCGGCCCCTGGTGGTCCGAGGTCGTTCCCGTTGCACAGATTCATGCGCCAGGGCCTCCTGCAGATAATTCACTTTGGGTTATTGCGCTATCTCTAATAGCACCCGAGATATCACCAGATATCTATTGGATTTTTCACTGACCCTGAGCGTCCGGCCCCATGAGACGGTCGTTTTCTCGGCCCCTGGTGGTCCGAGAACGTTCCCGCTGAACAGGTTCATGCGCCAGGGCCTCCTACAGACAATGCACTTTGATTTATTGCGCTATCTGTAATAGCACCCGAGATATCACCAGATATATATTGGATTTTTCCCTGACCCTGAGTGTCCGGCCCCATGAGACTGTGGTTTTTTCGGCCCCTGGTGGTCCGAGGTCGTTCCCGTTGCACAGATTCATGCGCCAGGGCCTCCTGCAGATAACTCACTTTGGTTTATTGCGCTATCTCTAATAGCACCCAAGATATCACCAGATATATATTGAATTTTTCCCTGACCCTGAGTGTCCGGCCCCATGAGACTGTGGTTTTCTCGGCCCCTGGTGGTCCGAGGTCGTTCCCGCTGCACAGATTCATGCGCCAGGGCCTCCTACAGACAATGCACTTTGATTTATTGCGCTATCTGTAATAGCACCCAAGATATCACCAGATAAATATTGGATTTTCCCCTGACCCTGAGTGTCCGGCCCCATGAGACGGTGGTTTTCTCGGCCCCTGATGGTCCGAGGTCGTTCCCGCTGTCCACATTTATGCCCCAGGGCCTCCTACAGACAATGCAATTTGATTTATTGCGCTATCTGTAATAGCACCCGAGATATCACCAGATATATATTGGATTTTTTCCTGACCCTGAGTGTCCGGCCCCATGAGACGGTGGTTTTCTCGGCCCCTGGTGGTCCGAGGTCGTTCCCGCTGCACAGATTCATGCGCCAGGGCCTCCTGCAGATAATTCACTTTGATTTATTGCGCTATCTCTAATAGCGCCCGAGATATCAACAGGTATATATTGGATTTTTCACTGACCCTGAGTGTCCTGCCCAATGAGACGGTGGTTTTCTCGGCCCCTGGTGTTCCGAGGTCGTTCCCGCTGCACAGATTCATGCGCCAGGGCCTCCTACAGACAATGCACTTTGATTTATTGCGCTATCTCTAATAGCGCCTGAGATATCACCAGATATATATTGGATTTTTCCCTGACCCTGAGTGTCCGGCCCCATGAGACTGCGGTTTTCTCGGCCCCTGGTGGTCCGAGGTCGTTCCCGCTGGCCAGATTCATGCGCCAGGGCCTCCTACAGACAATGCACTATGATTTATTGCGCTATCTGTAATAGCACCCGAGATATCACCAGATCTATATTGGATTTTCCCCTGACCCTGAGTATCCGGCCCCATGAGACTGTGGTTTTCTCGGCCCCTGGTGGTCCGAGGTCGTTCCCGTTGCACAGATTCATGCGCCAGGGCCTCCTGCAGATAATTCACTTTGATTTATTGCGCTATCTCTAATAGCGCCCGAGATATCAACAGATATATATTGGATTTTTCACTGACCCTGAGTGTCCTGCCCAATGAGACGGTGGTTTTCTCGGCCCCTGGTGTTCCGAGGTCGTTCCCGCTGCACAGATTCATGCGCCAGGGCCTCCTACAGACAATGCACTTTGATTTATTGCGCTATCTCTAATAGCGCCTGAGATATCACCAGATATATATTGGATTTTTCCCTGACCCTGAGTGTCCGGCCCCATGAGACTGCGGTTTTCTCGGCCCCTGGTGGTCCGAGGTCGTTCCCGCTGGCCAGATTCATGCGCCAGGGCCTCCTACAGACAATGCACTATGATTTATTGCGCTATCTGTAATAGCACCCGAGATATCACCAGATCTATATTGGATTTTCCCCTGACCCTGAGTATCCGGCCCCATGAGACTGTGGTTTTCTCGGCCCCTGGTGGTCCGAGGTCGTTCCCGTTGCACAGATTCATGCGCCAGGGCTTCCTGCAGATAATTCACTTTGGTTTATTGCGCTATCTCTAATAGCACCCGAGATATCACCAGATATATATTGGATTTTACCCTGACCCTGAGTGTCCGGCCCCATGAGAATGTGCTTTTCTCGGCCCCTGGTGGTCCGAGGTCGTTCCCGCTGCACAGATTCATGCGCCAGGGCCTCCTACAGACAATGCACTTCGATTTATTGCGCTATCTGTAATAGCACCCGAGATATCACCAGATATATATTGGATTTTTCCCTGACCCTGAGTGCCCGGCCCCATGAGACGGTGGATGTCTCGGCCCCTGATGGTCCGAGATCCTTCCCGCTGCACAGATTCATGCGCCAGGGCCTCCTGCAGATAATTCCCTTTGGCTTATTGCGCTATCTCTAATAGCGCCCGAGATATCACCAGATATATATTGGATTTTTCCCTGACCCTGAGTGTCCGGCCCCATGAGACTGCGGTTTTCTCGGCCCCTGGTGGTCCGAGGTCGTTCCCGCTGCACACATTCATGCGCCAGGGCCTCCTACAGACAATGCACTTTGATTTATTGCTCTATCTGTAATAGCACCCGAGATATCACCAGATATATATTGGATTTTTCCCTGACCCTGAGTGTCCGGCCCCATGAGACTGCGGTTTTCTCGGCCCCTGGTGGTCCGAGGTCGTTCCCGCTGCACAGATTCATGCGCCAGGGCCTCCTACAGACAATGCACTTTGATTTATTGCGCTATCTGTAATAGCACCCGAGATATCACCAGATATATACTGGATTTTCCCCTGACCCTGAGTGTCCGGCCCCATGAGACTGTGGTTTTCTCGGCCCCTCGTGGTCCGAGGTCGTTCCCGCTGCACAGATTCATGCGCCAGGGCCTCCTACAGACAATGCACTTTGGTTTATTACGCTATCTCTAATAGCACCCGAGATATCACCAGATATATACTGGATTTTCCCCTGACCCTGAGTGTCCGGCCCCATGAGACGGTGGTTGTCTCGGCCCCGGGTGGTCCTAGGTCGTTCCCGCTGCACAGATTCTTGCGCCAGGGCCTCCTGCAGATAATTCACTTTGGTTTACTACGCTATCTCTAATAGCACCCGAGATATCACCAGATATATATTGGATTTTTCCCTTACCCTGAGTGTCCGGCCCCATGAGACGGTGGTTTTCTCGGTCCCTGGTGGTCCTAGGTCGTTCCCGCTGCACAGATGCATGCGCCAGGGCCTCCTGCAGATAATTCCCTTTGGCTTATTGCGCTATCTCTAATAGTGCCCGAGATATCACCAGATATATATTGGATTTTTCCCTGACCCTGAGTGTCCGGCCCCATGAGACTGTGGTTTTCTCGGCCCCTGGTGGTCCGCGGTCGTTCCCGCTGCACAGATTCATGCGCCAGGGCCTCCTACAGACAATGCACTTTGATTTATTGCGCTATCTGTAATAGCACCCAAGATATCACCAGATAAATATTGGATTTTCCCCTGACCCTGAGTGTCCGGCCCCATGAGACGGTGGTTTTCTCGGCCCCTGATGGTCCGAGGTCGTTCCCGCTGTCCACATTTATGCGCCAGGGCCTCCTACAGACAATGCAATTTGATTTATTGCGCTATCTCTAATAGCACCCGAGATATCACCTGATATATATTGGATTTTGCCCTGACCCTGAGTGTCCGGCCCCATGAGACTGTGGTTTCCTCGGCCCCTGGTGGTCTGAGGTCGTTCCCGCTGCACAGATTCATGCGCCAGGGCCTCCTACAGACAATGCACTTTGATTTATTGCGCTATCTGTAATAGCACCCGAGATATCACCACATATATATTGGATTTTTTGCTGACCCAGAGTGTCCGGCCCCATGAGACGGTGGTTTTCTCGGCCCCTGGTGGTCCGCGGTCGTTCCCGCTGCACAGATTCATGCGCCAGGGCCTCCTGCAGATAATTCACTTTCGTTTATTGCGCTATCTCTAATAGCACAAGAGATATCACCAGATATATATTGGATTTTTCCCTGACCCTGAGTGTCCGGCCCCATGAGACGGTGGTTTTCTCGGTCCCTGGTGGTACTAGGTCGTTCCCGCTGCACAGATGCATGCGCCAGGGCCTCCTGCAGATAATTCCCTTTGGCTTATTGCGCTATCTCTAATAGCGCCCGAGATATCACCAGATATATATTGGATTTTTCCCTGACCCTGAGTGTCCGGCCCCATGAGACTGCGCTTTTCTCGGCCCCTGGTGGTTCGAGGTCGTTCCCGCTGCACACATTCATGCGCCAGGGCCTCCTGCAGATAATTCACTTTAGTTTATTGCGCTATCTTTAATAGCACCCGAGATATCACCAGATATATATTGGATTTTCCCCTGACCCTGAGTGTCCGGCCCCATGAGACTGTGGTTTTCACGGCCCCTGGTGGTCCGAGGTCGTTCCCGCTGCACAGATTCATGCGCCAGGGCCTCCTACAGACAATGCACTTTGATTTATTGCGCTATCTGTAATAGCACCCGAGATATCACCAGATATATATTGGATTTTTGCCTGACCCTGAGTGTCCGGCCCCATGAGACTGTGGTTTTTTCGGCCCCTGGTGGTCCGAGGTCGTTCCCGTTGCACAGATTCATGCGCCAGGGCCTCCTGCAGATAACTCACTTTGGTTTATTGCGCTATCTCTAATAGCACCCGAGATATCACCAGATATATATTGGATTTTTCACTGACCCTGAGTGTCCGGCCCCATGAGACTGTGGTTTTTTCGGCCCCTGGTGGTCCGAGGTCGTTCCCGTTGCACAGATTCATGCGCCAGGGCCTCCTGCAGATAACTCACTTTGGTTTATTGCGCTATCTCTAATAGCACCCAAGATATCACCAGATATATATTGAATTTTTCCCTGACCCTGAGTGTCCGGCCCCATGAGACTGTGGTTTTCTCGGCCCCTGGTGGTCCGAGGTCGTTCCCGCTGCACAGATTCATGCGCCAGGGCCTCCTACAGACAATGCACTTTGATTTATTGCGCTATCTGTAATAGCACCCGAGATATCACCAGATATATATTGGATTTTTCCCTGACCCTGAGTGTCCGGCCCCATGAGACTGTGGTTTTTTCGGCCCCTGGTGGTCCGTGGTCGTTCCCGATGCACAGATTCATGCGCCAGGGCCTCCTGCAGATAACTCACTTTGGTTTATTGCGCTATCTCTAATAGCACCCAAGATATCACCAGATATATATTGAATTTTTCCCTGACCCTGAGTGTCCGGCCCCATGAGACTGTGGTTTTCTCGGCCCCTGGTGGTCCGCGGTCGTTCCCGCTGCACAGATTCATGCGCCAGGGCCTCCTACAGACAATGCACTTTGATTTATTGCGCTATCTGTAATAGCACCCAAGATATCACCAGATAAATATTGGATTTTCCCCTGACCCTGAGTGTCCGGCCCCATGAGACGGTGGTTTTCTCGGCCCCTGATGGTCCGAGGTCGTTCCCGCTGTCCACATTTATGCGCCAGGGCCTCCTACAGACAATGCAATTTGATTTATTGCGCTATCTCTAATAGCACCCGAGATATCTCCAGATATATATTGGATTTTGCCCTGACCCTGAGTGTCCGGCCCCATGAGACTGTGGTTTCCTCGGCCCCTGGTGGTCTGAGGTCGTTCCCGCTGCACAGATTCATGCGCCAGGGCCTCCTACAGACAATGCACTTTGATTTATTGCGCTATCTGTAATAGCACCCGAGATATCACCACATATATATTGGATTTTTTGCTGACCCAGAGTGTCCGGCCCCATGAGACGGTGGTTTTCTCGGCCCCTGGTGGTCCGCGGTCGTTCCCGCTGCACAGATTCATGCGCCAGGGCCTCCTGCAGATAATTCACTTTCGTTTATTGCGCTATCTCTAATAGCACAAGAGATATCACCAGATATATATTGGATTTTTCCCTGACCCTGAGTGTCCGGCCCCATGAGACGGTGGTTTTCTCGGTCCCTGGTGGTACTAGGTCGTTCCCGCTGCACAGATGCATGCGCCAGGGCCTCCTGCAGATAATTCCCTTTGGCTTATTGCGCTATCTCTAATAGCGCCCGAGATATCACCAGATATATATTGGATTTTTCCCTGACCCTGAGTGTCCGGCCCCATGAGACTGCGCTTTTCTCGGCCCCTGGTGGTCCGAGGTCGTTCCCGCTGCACACATTCATGCGCCAGGGCCTCCTGCAGATAATTCACTTTAGTTTATTGCGCTATCTTTAATAGCACCCGAGATATCACCAGATATATATTGGATTTTCCCCTGACCCTGAGTGTCCGGCCCCATGAGACTGTGGTTTTCACGGCCCCTGGTGGTCCGAGGTCGTTCCCGCTGCACAGATTCATGCGCCAGGGCCTCCTACAGACAATGCACTTTGATTTATTGCGCTATCTGTAATAGCACCCGAGATATCACCAGATATATATTGGATTTTTGCCTGACCCTGAGTGTCCGGCCCCATGAGACTGTGGTTTTCTCGGCCCCTGGTGGTCCGAGGTCGTTCCCGCTGCACAGATTCATGCGCCAGGGCCTCCTACAGACAATGCACTTTGATTTATTGCGCTATCTGTAATAGCACCCAAGATATCACCAGATAAATATTGGATTTTCCCCTGACCCTGAGTGTCCGGCCCCATGAGACGGTGGTTTTCTCGGCCCCTGATGGTCCGAGGTCGTTCCCGCTGTCCACATTTATGCGCCAGGGCCTCCTACAGACAATGCAATTTGATTTATTGCGCTATCTCTAATAGCACCCGAGATATCACCAGATATATATTGGATTTTGCCCTGACCCTGAGTGTCCGGCCCCATGAGACTGTGGTTTCCTCGGCCCCTGGTGGTCTGAGGTCGTTCCCGCTGCACAGATTCATGCGCCAGGGCCTCCTACAGACAATGCACTTTGATTTATTGCGCTATCTGTAATAGCACCCGAGATATCACCACATATATATTGGATTTTGCCCTGACCCTGAGTGTCCGGCCCCATGAGACTGTGGTTTTCTCGGCCCCTGGTGGTCCGAGGTTGTTCCCGCTGCACAGATTCATGCGCCAGGGCCTCCTACAGGCAATGCACTTTGATTTATTGCGCTATCTGTAATAGCACCCGAGATATCACCAGATATATATTGGATTTTCCCCTGACCCTGAGTATCCGGCCCCATGAGACTGTGGTTTTCTCGGCCCCTGGTGGTCCGAGGTCGTTCCCGTTGCACAGATTCATGCGCCAGGGCCTCCAGCAGATAATTCACTTTGGTTTATTGCGCTATCTCTAATAGCACCCGAGATATCACCAGATATATATTGGATTTTTCACTGACCCTGAGCGTCCGGCCCCATGAGACTGTGGTTTTCTCGGCCCCTGGTGGTCCGAGGTTGTTCCCGCTGCACAGATTCATGCGCCAGGGCCTCCTGCAGACAATTCACTTTGGTTTATTGCGCTATCTCTAATAGCACCCGAGATATCACCAGATATATATTTGATTTTTCCCCGACCCTGAGTGTCCGGCCCCATGAGACGGTGGTTTTCTCGGCCGCTGGTGGTCCGAGGTCGTTCCCGCTGGCCAGATTCATGCGCCAGGGCCTCCTACAGACAATGCACTATGATTTATTGCGCTATCTGTAATAGCACCCGAGATATCACCAGATCTATATTGGATTTTCCCCTGACCCTGAGTATCCGGCCCCATGAGACTGTGGTTTTCTCGGCCCCTGGTGGTCCGAGGTCGTTCCCGTTGCACAGATTCATGCGCCAGGGCCTCCTGCAGATAATTCACTTTGGGTTATTGCGCTATCTCTAATAGCACCCGAGATATCACCAGATATCTATTGGATTTTTCACTGACCCTGAGCGTCCGGCCCCATGAGACGGTCGTTTTCTCGGCCCCTGGTGGTCCGAGAACGTTCCCGCTGAACAGGTTCATGCGCCAGGGCCTCCTACAGACAATGCACTTTGATTTATTGCGCTATCTGTAATAGCACCCGAGATATCACCAGATATATATTGGATTTTTCCCTGACCCTGAGTGTCCGGCCCCATGAGACTGTGGTTTTTTCGGCCCCTGGTGGTCCGAGGTCGTTCCCGTTGCACAGATTCATGCGCCAGGGCCTCCTGCAGATAACTCACTTTGGTTTATTGCGCTATCTCTAATAGCACCCAAGATATCACCAGATATATATTGAATTTTTCCCTGACCCTGAGTGTCCGGCCCCATGAGACTGTGGTTTTCTCGGCCCCTGGTGGTCCGAGGTCGTTCCCGCTGCACAGATTCATGCGCCAGGGCCTCCTACAGACAATGCACTTTGATTTATTGCGCTATCTGTAATAGCACCCAAGATATCACCAGATAAATATTGGATTTTCCCCTGACCCTGAGTGTCCGGCCCCATGAGACGGTGGTTTTCTCGGCCCCTGATGGTCCGAGGTCGTTCCCGCTGTCCACATTTATGCGCCAGGGCCTCCTACAGACAATGCAATTTGATTTATTGCGCTATCTGTAATAGCACCCGAGATATCACCAGATATATATTGGATTTTTTCCTGACCCTGAGTGTCCGGCCCCATGAGACGGTGGTTTTCTCGGCCCCTGGTGGTCCGAGGTCGATCCCGCTGCACAGATTCATGCGCCAGGGCCTCCTGCAGATAATTCACTTTGATTTATTGCGCTATCTCTAATAGCGCCCGAGATATCAACAGATATATATTGGATTTTTCACTGACCCTGAGTGTCCTGCCCAATGTGACGGTGGTTTTCTCGGCCCCTGGTGTTCCGAGGTCGTTCCCGCTGCACAGATTCATGCGCCAGGGCCTCCTACAGACAATGCACTTTGATTTATTGCGCTATCTCTAATAGCGCCTGAGATATCACCAGATATATATTGGATTTTTCCCTGACCCTGAGTGTCCGGCCCCATGAGACTGCGGTTTTCTCGGCCCCTGGTGGTCCGAGGTCGTTCCCGCTGCACAGATTCATGCGCCAGGGCCTCCTGCAGACAATTCACTTTGGTTTATTGCGCTATCTCTAATAGCACCCGAGATATCACCAGATATATATTGGATTTTTCCCCGACCCTGAGTGTCCGGCCCCATGAGACGGTGGTTTTCTCGGCCGCTGGTGGTCCGAGGTCGTTCCCGCTGGCCAGATTCATGCGCCAGGGCCTCCTACAGACAATGCACTATGATTTATTGCGCTATCTGTAATAGCAGCCGAGATATCACCAGATCTATATTGGATTTTCCCCTGACCCTGCGTATCCGGCCCCATGAGACTGTGGTTTTCTCGGCCCCTGGTGGTCCGAGGTCGTTCCCGTTGCACAGATTCATGCGCCAGGGCCTCCTGCAGATAATTCACTTTGGTTTATTGCGCTATCTCTAATAGCACCCGAGATATCACCAGATATATATTGGATTTTTCACTGACCCTGAGCGTCCGGCCCCATGAGACGGTCGTTTTCTCGGCCCCTGGTGGTCCGAGAACGTTCCCGCTGAACAGGTTCATGCGCCAGCGTCTCCTACAGACAATGCACTTTGATTTATTGCGCTATCTGTAATAGCACCCGAGATATCACCAGATATATATTGGATTTTTCACTTACCCTGAGTGTCCTGCCCCATGAGACGATGGTTTTCTCGGCCCCTGGTGTTCCGAGGTCGTTCCCGCTGCACAGATTCATGCGCCAGGGCCTCCTACAGACAATGCACTTTGATTTATTGCGCTATCTCTAATAGCGCCCGAGATATCACCAGATATATATTGGATTTTTCCCTGACCCTGAGTGTCCGGCCCCATGAGACTGCGGGTTTCTCGGCCCCTGGTGGTCCGAGGTCGTTCCCGCTGCACAGATTCATGCGCCAGGGCCTCCTGCAGACAATTCACTTTGGTTTATTGCGCTATCTCTAATAGCACCCGAGATATCACCAGATATATATTGGATTTTTCCCCGACCCTGAGTGTCCGGCCCCATGAGACGGTGGTTTTCTCGGCCGCTGGTTGTCCGAGGTCGTTCCCACTGGCCAGATTCATGCGCCAGGGCCTCCTACAGACAATGCACTATGATTTATTGCGCTATCTGTAATAGCACCCGAGATATCACCTGATCTATATTGGATTTTCCCCTGACCCTGATTATCCGGCCCCATGAGACTGTGGTTTTCTCGGCCCCTGGTGGTCCGAGGTCGTTCCCGTTACACAGATTCATGCGCCAGGGCCTCCTGCAGATAATTCACTTTGGTTTATTGCGCTATCTCTAATAGCACCCGAGATATCACCAGATATATATTGGATTTTTCACTGACCCTGAGCGTCCGGCCCCATGAGACGGTCGTTTTCTCGGCCCCTGGTGTTCCGAGGTCGTTCCCGCTGCACAGATTCATGCGCCAGGGCCTCCTACAGACAATGCACTTTGATTTATTGCGCTATCTGTAATAGCACCCGAGATATCACCAGATAAATATTGGATTTTCCCCTGACCCTGAGTGTCCGGCCCCATGAGACGGTGGTTTTCTCGGCCCCTGATGGTCCGAGGTCGTTCCCGCTGGCCACATTTATGCGCCAGGGCCTCCTACAGACAATGCACTTTGATTTATTGCGCTATCTGTAATAGCACCAGAGATATCACCAGATATATATTGGATTTTCCCCTGACCCTGAGTGTCCGGCCCCTTGAGACTGTCGTTTTCTCGGCCCCTGGTGGTCCGAGGTCGTTCCCGCTGCACAAATTCATGCGCCAGGGCCTCCTACAGACAATGCACTTTGATTTATTGCGCTATCTGTAATAGCACCCAAGATATCACCAGATAAATATTGGATTTTCCCCTGACCCTGAGTGTCCGGCCCCATGAGACGGTGGTTTTCTCGGCCCCTGATGGTCCGAGGTCGTTCCCGCTGGCCACATTTATGCGCCAGGGCCTCCTACAGACAATGCACTTTGATTTATTGCGCTATCTGTAATAGCACCAGAGATATCACCAGATATATATTGGATTTTCCCCTGACCCTGAGTGTCCGGCCCCTTGAGACTGTCGTTTTCTCGGCCCCTGGTGGTCCGAGGTCGTTCCCGTTGCACAGATTCATGCGCCAGGGCCTCCTGCAGATAATTCACCTTGGTTTATTGCGCTATCTCTAATAGCACCCGAGATATCACCAGATATATATTGGATTTTCCCCTGACCCTGAGTGTCCGGCCCCATGAGACTGTAGTTTTCTCGGCCCCTGGTGGTCCTAGGTCGTTCCCGCTGCACAGATTCATGCGCCAGGGCCTCCTACAGACAATGCACTTTGATTTAATGCGTTATCTGTAATAGCACCCGAGATATCACCACATATATATTGGATTTTTCCCTGGCCCAGAGTGTCCGGCCCCCTCGAGACGGTGCTTTCCTCGGCCCCTGGTGGTCCGAGGTCGTTCCCGCTGCACAGCTTCAGGCGCCAGGGCCTCCTGCAGACAATTCACTTTGGTTTATTGCTCTATCTCTAATAGCACCCGAGATATCACCAGATATATATTGGATTTTTCCCCGACCCTGAGTGTCCGGCCCCATGAGACGGTGGATGTCTCGGCCCCTGATGGTCCGAGATCGTTCCCGCTGCACAGATTCATGCGCCAGGGCCTCCTGCAGACAATTCACTTTGGTTTATTGCTCTATCTCTAATAGCACCCGAGATATCACCAGATATATATTGGATTTTTCCCCGACCCTGAGTGTCCGGCCCCATGAGACGGTGGTTTTCTCGGCCGCTGGTGGTCCGAGGTCGTTCCCGCTGGCCAGATTCATGCGCCAGGGCCTCCTACAGACAATGCACTATGATTTATTGCGCTATCTGTAATAGCACCCGAGATATCACCAGATCTATATTGGATTTTTCACTGACCCTGAGTGTCCGGCCCCATGAGACTGTGGTTTTCTCGGCCCCTGGTGGTCCGAGGTCGTTCCCGTTGCACAGATTCATGCGCCAGGGCCTCCTGCAGATAATTCACTTTGGTTTATTGCGCTATCTCTAATAGCACCCGAGATATCACCAGATATATATTGGATTTTCCCCTGACCCTGAGTGTCCGGCCCCATGAGACTGTGGTTTTCTCGGCCCCTGGTCGTCCGAGGTCGTTCCCGCTGCACAGATTCATGCGCCAGGGCCTCCTACAGACAATGCACTTTGATTTATGGCGCTATCTGTAATAGCACCCGAGATATCACCAGATATATATTGGATTTTACCCTGACCCTGAGTGTCCGGCCCCATGAGACGGTCGTTGTCTCGGCCCCTGGAGGTCCGAGGACATTCCCGCTGCACAGATACATGCGCCAGGGCCTCCTACAGGTAATGCACTTTGATTAATTCGCTATCTGTAATAGCAACCGAGATATCACCAGATCTATATTGGATTTTCCCCTGACCCTGAGTGTCCGGCCCCATGAGACTGTGGTTTTTTCGGCCCCTGGTGGTCCGAGGTCGTTCCCGCTGCACAGATTCATGCGCCAGGGCCTCCTACAGACAATGCACTTTGATTTATTGCGCTATCTGTAACAGCACCCAAGATATCACCAGATAAATATTGGATTTTCCCCTGACCCTGAGTGTCCGGCCCCATGAGACGGTGATTTTCTCGGCCCCTGATGGTCCGAGGTCGTTCCCGCTGTCCACATTAATGCGCCAGGGCCTCCTACAGACAATGCAATTTGATTTATTGCGCTATCTGTAATAGCACCCGAGATATCACCAGATATATATTGGATTTTCCCCTGACCCTGAGTGTCCGGCCCCTTGAGACTGTCGTTTTCTCGGCCCCTGGCGGTCCGAGGTCGTTCCCGTTGCACAGATTCATGCGCCAGGGCCTCCTGCAGACAATTCACTTTGGTTTATTGCCCTATCTCGAATAGCACCCGAGATATCACCAGATATATATTGGATTTTTCCCCGACCCTGAGTGTCCGGCCCCATGAGACGGTGGTTTTCTCGGCCGCTGGTGGTCCGAGGTCGTTCCCGCTGGCCAGATTCATGCGCCAGGGCCTCCTACAGACAATGCACTATGATTTATTGCGCTATCTGTAATAGCACCCGAGATATCACCAGATCTATATTGGATTTTTCCCCTGACCCTGAGTATCCGGCCCCATGAGACTGTGGTTTTCTCGGCCCCTGGTGGTCCGAGGTCGTTCCCGTTGCACAGATTCATGCGCCAGGGCCTCCTGCAGATAATTCACTTTGGTTTATTGCGCTATCTCTAATAGCACCCGAGATATCACGAGATATATATTGGATTTTTCACTGACCCTGAGCGTCCGGCCCCATGAGACGGTCGTTTTCTCGGCCCCTGGTGGTCCGAGGTCGTTCCCGCTGGCCACATTTATGCGCCAGGGCCTCCTACAGACAATGCACTTTGATTTAGTGCGCTATCTGTAATAGCACCCGTGATATAACCAGATATATATTGGATTTTCCCCTGACCCTGAGTGTCCGGCCCCTTGAGACTGTCGTTTTCTCAGCCCCTGGTGGTCCGGGGTCGTTCCCGTTGCACAGATTCATGCGCCAGGGCCTCCTGCAGATAATTCACCTTGGTTTATTGCGCTATCTCTAATAGCACCCGAGATATCACCAGATATATATTGGATTTTCCCCTGACCCTGAGTGTGCGGCACCATGAGACTGTAGTTTTCTCGGCCCCTGGTGGTCCTAGGTCGTTCCCGATGCACAGATTCATGCGCCAGGGCCTCCTACAGACAATGCACTTTGATTTATTGCTCTATCTGTAATAGCACCCGGGATATCACCAGATATATATTGGATTTTCCCCTGACCCTGAGTGTCCGGCCCCATGAGACTGCGGTTTTCTCGGCCCCTGGTGGTCCGAGGTCGTTCCCGCTGCACACATTCATGCGCCAGGGCCTCCTGCAGATAATTCCCTTTGGCTTATTGCGCTATCTCTAATAGCGCCCGAGATATCACCAGATATATATTGGATTTTTCCCTGATCCTGAGTGTCCGGCCCCATCAGACTGCGGTTTTCTCGGCCCCTGGTGGTCCGAGGTCGTTCCCGCTGCACACATTCATGCGCCAGGGCCTCCTGCAGATAATTCACTTTAGTTTATTGCGCTATCTTTAATAGCACCCGAGATATCACCAGATATATATTGGATTTTCCCCTGACCCTGAGTGTCCGGCCCCATGAGACTGTGGTTTTCTCGGCCCCTGGTGGTCCGAGGTCGTTCCCGCTGCACAGATTCATGCGCCAGGGCCTCCTACAGACAATGCACATTGATTTATTGCGCTATCTGTAATAGCACCCGAGATATCACCAGATATATATTGGATTTTTCCCTGACCCTGAGTGTCCGGCCCCATGAGACTGTGGTTTTTTCGGCCCCTGGTGGTCCGAGGTCGTTCCCGTTGCACAGATTCATGCGCCAGGGCCTCCTGCAGATAATTCACTTTGGTTTATTGCGCTATCTCTAATAGCACCCAAGATATCACCAGATATATATTGAATTTTTCCCTGACCCTGTGTGTCCGGCCCCATGAGACTGTGGTTTTCTCGGCCCCTGGTGGTCCGAGGTCGTTCCCCTTGCACAGATTCATGCGCCAGGGCCTCCTGCAGATAATTCACTTTGATTTATTGCGCTATCTGTAATAGCACCCGAGATATCACCAGATAGATATTGGATTTTTCACTGACCCTAAGTGTCCGGCCCCTCGGGACGGTGGTTTTCTCGGCCCCTGGTAGTCCGAGGTCGTTCCCGCTGCACAGATTCATGCGCCAGGGCCTCCTACAGACAATGCACTTTGATTTATTGCGCTATCTGTAATAGCACCCAAGATATCACCAGATAAATATTGGATTTTCCCCTGACCCTGAGTGTCCGGCCCCATGAGACGGTGGTTTTCTCGGCCCCTGATGGTCCGAGGTCGTTCCCGCTGGCCACATTTATGCGCCAGGGCCTCCTACAGACAATGCACTTTGATTTATTGCGCTATCTGTAATAGCACCAGAGATATCACCCGATATATATCGGATTTTCCCCTGACCCTGAGTGTCCGGCCCCTTGAGACTGTCGTTTTCTCGGCCCCTGGTGGTCCGAGGTCGTTCCCGTTGCACAGATTCATGCGCCAGGGCCTCCTGCAGATAATTCACCTTGGCTTATTGCGCTATCTCTAATAGCACCCGAGATATCACCAGATATATATTGGATTTTCCCCTGACCCTGAGTGTCCGGCCCCATGAGACTGTAGTTTTCTCGGCCCCTGGTGGTCCTAGGTCGTTCCCGCTGCACAGGTTCATGCGCCAGGGCCTCCTACAGACAATGCACTTTGATTTATTGCGTTATCTGTAATAGCACCCGAGATATCACCACATATATATTGGATTTTTCCCTGGCCCAGAGTGTCCGGCCCCCTCGAGACGGTGCTTTCCTCGGCCCCTGGTGGTCCGACGTCGTTCCCGCTGCACAGCTTCAGGCGCCAGGGCCTCCTGCAGATAACTCACTTTGGTTTATTGCGCTATCTCTAATAGCACCCGAGATATCACCAGATATATATTGGATTTTCCCCTGACCCTGATTGTCCGGCCCCATGAGACTGTGGTTTTCTCGGCCCCTGGTGGTCCGAGGTCGTTCCCGCTGTACAGATTCATGCGCCAGGGTCTCCTACAGACAATGCACTTTGATTTATTGCGCTATCTGTAATAGCACCCGAGATATCACCAGATATATATTGGATTTTTCCCTGACCCTGAGTGTCCGGCCCCATGAGACGGTGGATGTCTCGGCCCCTGATGGTCCGAGATCGTTCCCGCTGCACAGATTCATGCGCCAGGGCCTCCTGCAGACAATTCACTTTGGTTTATTGCGTTATCTCTAATAGCAACCGAGATATCACCAGATATATATTGGATTTTTCCCCGACCCTGAGTGTCCGGCCCCATGAGACTGCGGTTTTCTCGGCCCCTGGTGGTCCGAGGTCGTTCCCGCTGGCCAGATTCATGCGCCAGGGCCTCCTACAGACAATGCACTATGATTTATTGCGCTATCTGTAATAGCACCCGAGATATAGCCAGATATATATTGGATTTTCCCCTGACCCTGAGTATCCGGCCCCATGAGACTGTGGTTTTCTCGGCCTCTGGTGGTCCGAGGTCGCTCCCGTTGCACAGATTCATGCGCCAGGGCCTCCTGCAGATAATTCACTTTGGTTTATTGCGCTATCTCTAATAGCACCCGAGATATCACCAGATATATATTGGATTTTTCACTGACCCTGAGCGTCCGGCCCCATGAGACGGTCGTTTTCTCGGCCCCTGGTGGTCCGAGAACGTTCCCGCTGAACAGGTTCATGCGCCAGCGTCTCCTACAGACAATGCACTTTGATTTATTGCGCTCTCTGTAATAGCACCCGAGATATCACCACATATATATTGGATTTTTCACTGACCCTGAGTGTCCTGCCCTATGAGACGGTGGTTTTCTCGGCCCCTGGTGTTCCGAGGTCGTTCCCGCTGCACAGATTCATGCGCCAGGGCTTCCTACAGACAATGCACTTTGATTTATTGCGCCATCTCTAATAGCGCCCGAGATATCACCAGATATATATTGGATTTTTCCCTGACCCTGAGTGTCCGGCCCCATGAGACTGCGGTTTTCTCTGCCCCTGGTGGTCCGAGGTCGTTCCCGCTGCACAGATTCATGCGCCAGGGCCTCCTGTAGACAATTCACTTTGGTTTATTGCGCTATCTCTAATAGCACCCGAGATATCACCAGATATATATTGGATTTTTCCCCGACCCTGAGTGTCCGGCCCCATGAGACGGTGGTTTTCTCGGCCGCTGGTGGTCCGAGGTCGTTCCCGCTGGCCAGATTCATGCGCCAGGGCCTCCTACAGACAATGCACTATGATTTATTGCGCTATCTGTAATAGCACCCGAGATATCACCAGATCTATATTGGATTTTCCCCTGACCCTGAGTATCCGGCCCCATGAGACTGTGGTTCTCTCGGCCCCTGGTGGTCCGAGGTCGTTCCCGTTGCACAGATTCATGCGCCAGGGCCTCCTGCAGATAATTCACTTTGGTTTATTGCGCTATCTCTAATAGCACCCGAGATATCACCAGATATATATTGGATTTTTCACTGACCCTGAGCGTCCGGCCCCATGAGACGGTCGTTTTCTCGGCCCCTGGTGGTCCGAGAACGTTCCCGCTACACAGGTTCATGCGCCAGCGTCTCCTACAGACAATGCACTTTGATTTATTGCGCTATCTGTAATAGCACCCGAGATATCACCAGATATATATTGGATTTTTCACTGACCCTGAGTGTCCTGCCCCATGAGACGGTGGTTTTCTCGGCCCCTGGTGTTCCGAGGTCGTTCCCGCTGCACAGATTCATGCGCCAGGGCCTCCTACAGACAATGCATTTTGATTTATTGCGCTATCTCTAATAGCACCCGAGATATCACCAGATATATATTGGATTTTCCCCTGACCCTGAGTGTCCGGCCCCATGAGACTGTGGTTTTCTGGGCCCCTGGTGGTCCTAGGTCGTTCCCGCTGCACTGATGCATGCGCCAGGGCCTCCAGCAGACAATGCACTTTGATTTATTGCGCTATCTCTAATAGCACCCGAGATATCACCAGATATATATTGGATTTTCCCCTGACCCTGAGTGTCCGGCCCCATGAGACTGTGGTTTTCTGGGCCCCTGGTGGTCCGAGGTCGTTCCCGCTGCACAGATTCATGCGCCAGGGCCTCCTACAGACAATGCACTTTGATTTATTGCGCTATCTGTAATAGCGCCCGAGATATCACCAGATATATATTGGATTTTCCCCTGACCCTGAGTGTCCGGCCCCATGAGACTGTGGTTTTCTCGGCCCCTGGTGGTCCGAGGTCGTTCCCGCTGCACAGATTCATGCGCCAGGGCCTCCTACAGACAATGCACTTTGATTTATTGCGCTATCTGTAATAGCACCCGAGATATCACCAGATATATATTGGATTTTCCCCTGACCCTGAGTGTCCGGCCCCTTGAGACTGTCGTTTTCTCGGCCCCTGGTGGTCCGGGGTCGTTCCCGTTGCACAGATTCATGCGCCAGGGCCTCCTGCAGATAATTCACCTTGGTTTATTGCGCTATCTCTAATAGCACCCGAGATATCACCAGATATATATTGGATTTTCCCCTGACCCTGAGTGTGCGGCACCATGAGACTGTAGTTTTCTCGGCCCCTGGTGGTCCTGGGTCGTTCCCGCTGCACAGATTCATGCGCCAGGGCCTCCTACAGACAATGCACTTTGATTTATTGCTCTATCTGTAATAGCACCCGAGATATCACCAGATATATATTGGATTTTCCCCTGACCCTGAGTGTCCGGCCCCATGAGACTGCGGTTTTCTCGGCCCCTGGTGGTCCGAGGTCGTTCCCGCTGCACACATTCATGCGCCAGGGCCTCCTGCAGACAATTCACTTTGTTTTATTGCGCTATCTCTAATAGCACCCGAGATATCACCAGATGTATATTGGATTTTTCCCCGACCCTGAGTGTCCGGCCCCATGAGACGGTGGTTTTCTCGGCCGCTGGTGGTCCGAGGTCGTTCCCGCTGGCCAGATTCATGCGCCAGGGCCTCCTACAGACAATGCACTATGATTTATTGCGCTATCTGTAATAGCACCCGAGATATCACCAGATCTATATTGGATTTTCCCCTGACCCTGAGTATCCGGCCCCATGAGACTGTGGTTTTCTCGGCCCCTGGTGGTCCGAGGTCGTTCCCGCTGCACAGATTCATGCGCCAGGGCCTCCTACAGACAATGCACTTTGATTTATTGCGCTATCTGTAATAGCACCCGAGATATCACCAGGTATATATTGGATTTTACTCTGACCCTGAGTGTGCGGCCCCATGAGACGGTGGTTTTCTCGGACCCTGGTGGTCCGAGGTCGTTCCCGCTGCACAGATTCATGCGCCAGGGCCTCCTACAGACAATGCACTTTGATTTATTGCGCTATCTGTAATAGCACCCGAGATATCACCAGATATATATTGGATTTTACCCTGACCCTGAGTGTCCGGCCCCATGTGACGGTGGTTGTCTCAGCCCCTGGAGGTCCGAGGACGTTCCCGCTGCACAGATACATGCGCCAGGGCCTCCTGCAGATAATTGACTTTGGTTTATTGCGCTATCTCTAATAGCACCCGAGATATCAAGAGATATATACTGGATTTTCCCCTGACCCTGAGTGTCCGGCCCAATGAGACTGTGGTTCTCTCGGCCCCTGGTGGTCCGAGGTCGTTCCCGCTGCATAGATTCATGCGCCAGGGCCTCCTACAGACAATGCACTTTGATTTATTGCGCTATCTGTAAGAGCACCCGAGATATCACCAGATATATATTGGATTTTTCACTGACCCTGAGTGTCCGGCCCCATGAGACGGTCGTTTTCTCGGTCCCTGGTGGTCCGAGGTCGTTCCCGCTGCACAGATTCATGCGCCAGGGCATCCTGAAGATAATTCACTTTGGTTTATTGCGCTATCTCTGATAGCACCCGAGATATCACCAGATATATATTGGATTTTCCCCTGACCCTGAGTGTCCGGCCCCATGAGACTGTGGTTTTCTCGGCCCCTGGTGGTCCGAGGTCGTTCCCGCTGCACAGATTCATGCGCCAGGGCCTCCTACAGACAATGCACTTTGATTTATTGCGCTATCTGTAATAGCACCCGAGATATCACCAGATCTATATTGGATTTTCCCCTGACCCTGAGTGTCCGGCCCCATGAGACTGTGGTTTTCTCGGCCCCTTGTGGTCCGAGGTCGTTCCCGATGCACAGATTCATGCGCCAGGGCCTCCTGCAGATAATTCACTTTGGTTTATTGCGCTATCTCTAATACCACCCGAGATATCTCCAGATATATATTGGATTTTCCCCTGACCCTGAGTGTCCGGTCCCATGAGACTGTGGTTTTCTCGGCCCCTGGTGGTCCGAGGTCGTTGCCGCTGCACAGGTTCATGCGCCAGGGCCTCCTACAGACAATGCACTTTGATTTATTGCGCTATCTGTAATAGCACCCAAGATATCACCAGATAAATATTGGATTTTCCCCTGACCCTGAGTGTCCGGCCCCATGAGACGGTGGTTTTCTCGGCCCCTGATGGTCCGAGGTCGTTCCCGCTGGCCACATTTATGCGCCAGGGCCTCCTACAGACAATGCACTTTGATTTATTGCGCTATCTGTAATAGCACCCGAGATATCACCAGATATATATTGGATTTTCCCCTGACCCTGAGTGTCCGGCCCCTTGAGACTGTCGTTTTCTCGGCCCCTGGTGGTCCGAGGTCGTACCCGTTGCACAGATTCATGCGCCAGGGCCTCCTGCAGATAATTCACCATGGTTTATTGCGATATCTCAATAGCACCCGAGATATCAACAGATATATATTGGATTTTCCCCTGACCCTGAGTGTCCGGCCCCATGAGACTGTGGTTTTCTCGGCCCCTGGTGGTCCGAGGTTGTTCCCGCTGCACAGATTCATGCGCCAGCGTCTCCTACAGACAATGCACTTTGATTTATTGCGCTATCTGTAATAGCACCCGAGATATCACCAGATATATATTGGATTTTTCCCCGACCCTGAGTGTCCGGCCCCATGAGACGGTGGTTTTCTCGGCCGCTGGTGGTCCGAGAACGTTCCCGCTGCACAGATACATGCTCCAGGGCCTCCTACAGACAATGCACTTTGATTTATTGCTCTATCTGTAATAGCACACGAGATATCACCAGATATATATTGGATTTTCCCCTGACCCTGAGTGTCCGGCCACATGAGACTGTGGTTTTCTCGGCCCCTGGTGGTCCGAGGTCGTTCCCGCTGCACAGATTCATGCGCCAGGGCCTCCTGCAGATAATGCACTTTGGTTTATTGCGCTATCTCTAATAGCACCCGAGATATCACCAGATATATATTGGATTTTGCCCTGACCCTGAGTGTCCGGCCCCATGAGACTGTGGTTTTCTCAGCCCCTGGTCGTCCGAGGTCGTTCCCGCTGCACAGATACATGCTCCAGGGCCTCCTACAGACAATGCACTTTGATTTATTGCTCTATCTGTAATAGCACACGAGATATCACCAGATATATATTGGATTTTCCCCTGACCCTGAGTGTCCGGCCACATGAGACTGTGGTTTTCTCGGCCCCTGGTGGTCCGAGGTCGTTCCCGCTGCACAGATTCATGCGCCAGGGCCTCCTACAGACAATGCACTTTGATTTATTGCGCTATCTGTAATATCACCCGAGATATCACCAGATATATATTGGATGTTTCCCTGACCCTGAGTGTCCGGCCCCATGAGACGGTGGATGTCTCGGCCCCTGATGGTCCGTGATCGTTCCCGCTGCACAGATTCATGCGCCAGGGCCTCCTGCAGACAATTCACTTTGGTTTATTGCCCTATCTCTAATAGCACCCGAGATATCAACAGATAAATATTGGATTTTTCCCCGACCCTGAGTGTCCGGCCCCATGAGACGGTGGTTTTCTCGGCCGCTGGTGGTCCGAGGTCGTTCCCTCTGGCCAGATTCATGCGCCAGGGCCTCCTACAGACAATGCACTATGATTTATTGCGCTATCTGTAATAGCACCCGAGATATCACCAGATCTATATTGGATTTTCCCCTGACCCTGAGTATCCGGCCCCATGAGACTGTGGTTTTCTCGGCCCCTGGTGGTCCGAGGTCGTTCCCGTTGCACAGATTCATGCGCCAGGGCCTCCTGCAGATAATTCACTCTGGTTTATTGCGCTATCTCTAATAGCACCCGAGATATCACCAGATATATATTGGATTTTTCACTGACCCTGAGCGTCCGGCCCCATGAGACTGTGGTTTTCTCAGCCCCTGGTCGTCCGAGGTCGTTCCCGCTGCACAGATACATGCGCCAGGGCCTCCTACAGACAATGCACTTTGATTTATTGCGCTATCTGTAATAGCACCCGAGATATCACCAGATATATATTGGATTTTTCACTGACCCTGAGTGTCCTGCCCCATGAGACGGTGGTTTTCTCGGCCTCTGGTGTTCCGAGGTCGTTCAAGATGCACAGATTCATGCGCCAGGGCCTCCTACAGACAATGCACTTTGATTTATTGCGCTATCTCTAATAGCACCCGAGATATCACCAGATATATATTGGATTTTCCCCTGACCCTGAGTGTCCGGCCCCATGAGACTGTGGTTTTCTCGGCCCCTGGTGGTCCGAGGTCGCTCCCGTTGCACAGATTCATGCGCCAGGGCCTCCTGCAGATAATTCACTTTGGTTTATTGCGCTATCTCTAATAGCACCCGAGATATCACCAGATATATATTGGATTTTCCCCTGACCCTGAGTGTCCGGCCCCATGAGACTGTGGTTTTCTCGGCCCCTGGTCGTCCGAGGTCGTTCCCGCTGCACAGATACATGCGCCAGGGCCTCCTACAGGTAATGCACTTTGATTTATTGCGCTATCTGTAATAGCACCCGAGATATCACCAGATCTATATTGGATTTTCCCCTGACCCTGAGTGTCCGGCCCCATGAGACTGTGGTTTTCTCGGCCCCTCGTGGTCCGAGGTCGTTCCCGTTGCACAGATTCATGCGCGAGGGCCTCCTGCAGATAATTCACTTTGGTTTATTGCGCTATCTCTAATAGCACCCGAGATATCACCAGATATATATTGGATTTTTCACTGACCCTGAGCGTCCGGCCCCATGAGACGGTCGTTTTCTCGGCCCCTGGTGGTCCGAGGTCGTTCCCGCTGCACAGGTTCATGCGCCAGGGTCTCCTACAGACAATGCACTTTGATTTATTGCGCTATCTGTAATAGCACCCGAGATATCACCACATATATATTGGATTTTTCACTGACCCTGAGTGTCCGGCCCCATGAGACGGTGGTTTTCTCGGTCCCTGGTGTTCCGAGGTCGTTCCCGCTGCACAGATTCATGCGCCAGGGCCTCCTACAGACAATGCACTTTGATTTATTGCGCTATCTCTAATAGCACCCGTGATATAACAAGATATATATTGGATTTTCCCTGACCCTGAGTGTCCGGCCCAATGAGACTGTGGTTTTCTCGGCCCCTGGTGGTCCGAGATCGTTCCCGCTGTACAGATTCATGCGCCAGGGCCTCCTACAGACAATGCACATTGATTTATTGCGCTATCTGTAATAGCACCCGAGATATCACCAGGTATATATTGGATTTTTCTCTGACCCTGAGTGTGCGGCCCCATGAGACGGTGGTTTTCTCGGACCCTGGCGGTCCGAGGTCGTTCCCGCTGCACAGATTCATGCGCCAGGGCTTCCTACAGACAATGCACTTTGATTTATTGCGCTATCTGTAATAGCACCCGAGATATCACCAGATATATATTGGATTTTTCACTGACCCTGCGTGTCCGGCCCCATGAGACGGTCGTTTTCTCGGCCCCTGGTGGTCCGAGGTCGTTCCCGCTGCACAGATTCATGCGCCAGGGCCTCCTGCAGATAATTCACTTTGGTTTATTGCGCTATCTCTGATAGCACCCGAGATATCACCAGATATATATTGGATTTTCCCCTGACCCTGAGTGTCCGGCCCCATGAGACGGTGGTTGTCTCGGCCTCTGGTGGTCCGAGGTCGTTCGCGCTGCACAGATTCATGCGCCAGGGCCTCATGCAGATAATTCACTTTGGTTTATTGCGCTATCTCTAATAGCACCCGAGATATCTCCAGATATATATTGGATTTTCCCCTGACCCTGAGTGTCCGGTCCCATGAGACTGTGGTTTTCTCGGCCCCTGGTGGTCCGAGGTCGTTGCCGCTGCACAGGTTCATGCGCCAGGGCCTCCTACAGACAATGCACTTTGATTTATTGCGCTATCTGTAATAGCACCAGATATATCACCAGATATATATTGGATTTTACCCTGTCTCTGAATGTCCGGCCCCATGAGACGGTCGGTTTCCCGGCCCCTGGTGGTCCGAGGTCGTTCCCGCTGCACAGGTTCATGCGCCAGGGTCTCCTACGGACAGTGCACTTTGATTTATTGCGCTATCTGTAATAGCACCCGAGATATCACCAGATATATATTGGATTTTTCACTGACCCTGAGTGTCCTGCCCCATGAGACGGTGGTTTTCTCGGCCCCTGGTGCTCCGAGGTCGTTCCCGTTGTACAGATTCATGCGCCAGGGCCTCCTGCAGATAATTCACTTTGGTTTATTGCGCTATCTGTAATAGCACCCGATATATCACCAGATATATATTGGATTTTCCCCTGACCCTGAGTGTCCGGCCCCATGAGACGGTCGTTGTCTCGGCCCCTGGAGGTCCGAGGACGTTCCCGCTGCACAGGTTCATGCGCCGGGGCCTCCTACAGACAATGCACTTTGATTTATTGCGCTATCTGTAATAGCACCCGAGATATCACCAGATCTATATTTGGATTTTCCCCTGACCCTGAGTGTCCGGCCCCATGAGACTGTGGTTTTCTCGGCCCCTTGTGGTCCGAGGTCGTTCCCGTTGCACAGATTCATGCGCCAGGGCCTCCTGCAGATAATTCACTTTGGTTTATTGCGCTATCTCTAATAGCACCCGAGATATCTCCAGATATATATTGGATTTTCCCCTGACCCTGAGTGTCCGGTCCCATGAGACTGTGGTTTTCTCGGCCCCTGGTGGTCCGAGGTCGTTGCCGCTGCACAGGTTCATGCGCCAGGGCCTCCTACAGACAATGCACTTTGATTTATTGCGCTATCTGTAATAGCACCCGAGATATCACCAGATATATATTGGATTTTTCACTGACCCTGAGAGTCCGGCCCCATGAGACGGTCGTTTTCTCGGCCCCTGGTGGTCCGAGGTCGTTCCCGCTGCACAGGTTCATGCGCCAGGGTCTCCTACGGACAGTGCACTTTGATTTATTGCGCTATCTGTAATAGCACCCGATATATCACCAGATATATATTGGATTTTCCCCTGACCCTGAGTGTCCGGCCCCATGAGACTGTGGTTTTCTCGGCCCCTGGTGGTCCGAGGTCGTTCCCGCTGCACAGATTCATGCGCCAGGGCCTCCTACAGACAATGCACTTTGATTTATTGCGCTATCTGTAATAGCAGCCGTGATATCACCAGATATATATTGGATTTTCCCCTGACCCTGAGTGTCCGGCCCCATGAGACTGTGGTTTTCTCGGCCCCTGGTGGTCCGAGGTCGTTCCCGCTGCACAGGTTCATGCGCCAGGGTCTCCTACAGACAATGCACATTGATTTATTGCGCTCTCTGTAATAGCACCCGAGATATCACCACATATATATTGGATTTTTCACTGACCCTGAGTGTCCGGCCCCATGAGACGGCGGTTTTCTCGGTCCCTGGTGTTCCGAGGTCGTTCCCGCTGCACAGATTCATGCGCCAGGGCCTCCTACAGACAATGCACATTGATTTATTGCGCTATCTCTAATAGCACCCGAGATATCACCAGATATATATTGGATTTTCCCCTGACCCTGAGTGTCCGGCCCCATGAGACTGTGGTTTTCTCGGCCCCTGGTGGTCCGAGGTCGTTCCCGCTGCACGGATTCATACGCCAGGGCCTCCTGCAGATAATTCACTTTGGTTTATTGCGCTATCTCTTAGAGCACCCGAGATATCACCAGATATATATTGGATTTTCCCCTGACCCTGAGTGTCCGGCCCCATGAGACTGTGGTTTTCTCGGCCCCTGGAGGTCCGAGGTCGTTCCCGCTGCACAGATTCATGCGCCAGGGCCTCCTACAGACAATGCACTTTGATTTATTGCGCTATCTGTAATAGCAGCCGAGATATCACCAGATATATATTGGATTTTTCACTGACCCTGAGCGTCCGGCCCCATGAGACGGTCGTTTTCTCGGCCCCTGGTGGTCCGAGGTCGTTCCCGCTGCACAGATTCATGCGCCAGGGCCTCCTACAGACAATGCACTTTGATTTATTGCGCTATCTGTAATAGCAGCCGAGATATCACCAGATATATATTGGATTTTCCCCTGACCCTGAGTGTCCGGCCCCATGAGACGGTCGTTTTCTCGGCCCCTGGTGGTCCGAGGTCGTTCCCGCTGCACAGATTCATGCGCCAGGGCCTCCTGCAGATAATTCACTTTGGTTTATTGCGCTATCTGTAATAGCACCCGAGATATCACCAGATATATATTGGATATTACCCTGACCCTGAGTGTCCGGCCCCATGAGACAGTCGTTGTCTCGGCCCCTGGAGGTCCGAGGACGTTCCCGCTGCACAGATTCATGCGCCAGGGCCTCCTACAGGTAATGCACTTTGATTTATTGCGCTATCTGTAATAGCACCCGAGATATCACCAGACCTATATTGGATTTTCCCCTGACCCTGAGTGTCCGGCCCCATGAGACTGTGGTTTTCTCGGCCCCTGGTGGTCCGAGGTCGTTCCCGTTGCACAGATTCATGCGCCTGGGCCTCCTGCAGATAATTCACTTTGGTTTATTGCGCTATCTGTAATAGCACCCGAGATATCACCAGATCTATATTGTTTTCCCCAGACCCTGAGTGTCCGGCCCCATGAGACTGTGGTTTTCTCGGCCCCTGGTGGTCCGAGGTCGTTCCCGTTGCACAGATTCATGCGCCAGGGCCCCCTGCAGATAATTCACTTTGGTTTATTGCGCTATCTCTAATAACACCCGAGATATCACCAGATATATATTGGATTTTTCACTGACCCTGAGCGTCCGGCCCCATGAGACGGTCGTTTTCTCGGCCCCTGGTGGTCCGAGGACGTTCCCGCTGCACAGGTTCATGCGCCAGGGTCTCTTACAGACAATGCACTTTGATTTATTGCGCTATCTGTAATAGCACCCGAGATATCACCACATATATATTGGATTTTTCACTGACCCTGAGTGTCCGGCCCCATGAGACGGTGGTTTTCTCGGTCCCTGGTGTTCCGAGGTCGTTCCCGCTGCACAGATTCTTGCGCCAGGGCCTCCTACAGACAATGCACTTTGATTTATTGCGCTACCTGTAATAGCACCCGAGATATCACCAGATATATATTGGATTTTACCCTGACCCTGAGTGTCCGGCCCCATGAGACAGTGGTTTTTTCGGCCCCTGGTGGTCCGAGGTCGTTCCCGCTGCACAGATTCATGCGCCAGGGCCTCCTACAGACAATGCACTTTGATTTATTGCGCTATCTGTAATAGCACCCGAGATATCAGCAGATATATATTGGATTTTTCACTGACCCTGAGTGACCGGCCCCATGAGACGGTAGTTTTCTCGGCCCCTGGTGGTCCGGGGTCGTTCCCGCTGCACAGATTCATGCGCCAGGGCCTACTGCAGATAATTCACTTTGATTTATTGCGCTATCTGTAATAGCACCCGAGTTATCACCAGATATATGTTGGATTTTCCCCAGACCCTGAGTGTCCGGCCCCATGAGACTGTGGTTTTCTCGGCCCCTGGTGGTCCGAGGTCGTTCCCGTTGCACAGATTCATGCGCCAGGGCCCCCTGCAGATAATTCACTTTGGTTTATTGCGCTATCTCTAATAACACCCGAGATATCACCAGATATATATTGGATTTTTCACTGACCCTGAGCGTCCGGCCCCATGAGACGGTCGTTTTCTCGGCCCCTGGTGGTCCGAGGACGTTCCCGCTGCACAGGTTCATGCGCCAGGGTCTCTTACAGACAATGCACTTTGATTTATTGCGCTATCTGTAATAGCACCCGAGATATCACCACATATATATTGGATTTTTCACTGACCCTGAGTGTCCGGCCCCATGAGACGGTGGTTTTCTCGGTCCCTGGTGTTCCGAGGTCGTTCCCGCTGCACAGATTCTTGCGCCAGGGCCTCCTACAGACAATGCACTTTGATTTATTGCGCTACCTGTAATAGCACCCGAGATATCACCAGATATATATTGGATTTTACCCTGACCCTGAGTGTCCGGCCCCATGAGACAGTGGTTTTTTCGGCCCCTGGTGGTCCGAGGTCGTTCCCGCTGCACAGATTCATGCGCCAGGGCCTCCTACAGACAATGCACTTTGATTTATTGCGCTATCTGTAATAGCACCCGAGATATCAGCAGATATATATTGGATTTTTCACTGACCCTGAGTGACCGGCCCCATGAGACGGTAGTTTTCTCGGCCCCTGGTGGTCCGGGGTCGTTCCCGCTGCACAGATTCATGCGCCAGGGCCTACTGCAGATAATTCACTTTGATTTATTGCGCTATCTGTAATAGCACCCGAGTTATCACCAGATATATGTTGGATTTTCCCCTGACCCTGAGTGTCCGGCCCCATGAGACTGTGCTTTTCTCGGCCCTTGGTGGTCCGAGGTGGTTCCCGCTGCACAGATTCATGCGCCAGGGCCTCCTACAGACAATGCACTTTGATTTATTGCGCTATCTGTAATAGCACCCGAGATATCACCAGATATATATTGGATATTACCCTGACCCTGAGTGTCCGGCCCCATGAGACTGTGGTTTTCTCGGCCCCTGGTGGTCCGACGTCGCTCCCGTTGTACAGATTCATGCGCCAGGGCCTCCTGCAGATAATTCACTATGGTTTATTGCGCTATCTCTAATAGCACCCGAGATATCAACACATATATATTGGATATTTCACTGACCCCGAGTGTCCGGCCCCATGAGACGGTGGTTTTCTCGGTCCCTGGTGTTCCGAGGTCGTTCCCGCTGCACAGATTCATGCGCCAGGGCCTCCTATAGACAATGCACTTTGATTTATTGCGCTATCTGTAATAGCACCCGAGATATCACCAGATATATGCTGGATTTTTACATGACCTTGGGTGACGGATTCCGAATATCTATAATTTTCTCGGCCCCTGGTGGTCCGAGGTCGTTACCGCTGCACAGATTCATTCGCCTGGGCCTCCTACAGACAATGCACTTTGATTTATTAAGCTATCTGTAATAGCACCCGAGATATCACCAAATATATATTGGATTTTCCCCTGACCCTGAGTGTCCGGCCCCATGAGACTGTGGTTTTCTCGGCCCCTGGTGGTCCGAGGTGGTTCCCGCTGCACAGATTCATGCGCCAGGGCCTCCTACAGACAATGCACTTTGATTTATTGCGCTATCTGTAATAGCACCCGAGATATCAGCAGATATATATTGGATTTTTCACTGACCCTGAGTGTCCGGCCCCATGAGACGGTCGTTTTCTCGGCCCCTGGTGGTCCGAGGTCGTTCCCGCTGCACAGATTCATGCGCCAGGGCCTCCTGCAGATAATTCACTTTGGTTTATTGCGCTATCTGTAATAGCACCCGAGATATCACCAGAAATATATTGGATTTTACCCTGACCCTGAGTGTCCGGCCCCATGAGACTGTGCTTTTCTCGGCCCCTGGTGGTCCGAGGTCGTTCCCGTTGCACAGATTCATGCGCCAGGGCCTCCTACAGACGATGCACTTTGATTTATTGCGCTATCTGTAATAGCACCCGAGATATCACCAGATATATATTGGATATTACCCTGACCCTGAGTGTCCGGCCCCATGAGACAGTCGTTGTCTCGGCCCCTGGAGGTCCGAGGACGTTCCCGCTGCACAGATTCATGCGCCAGGGCCTCCTACAGGTAATGCACTTTGATTTATTGCGCTATCTGTAATAGCACCCGAGATATCACCAGACCTATATTGGATTTTCCCCTGACCCTGAGTGTCCGGCCCCATGAGACTGTGGTTTTCTCGGCCCCTGGTGGTCCGAGGTCGTTCCCGTTGCACAGATTCATGCGCCTGGGCCTCCTGCAGATAATTCACTTTGGTTTATTGCGCTATCTGTAATAGCACCCGAGATATCACCAGATCTATATTGGATTTTCCCCAGACCCTGAGTGTCCGGCCCCATGAGACTGTGGTTTTCTCGGCCCCTGGTGGTCCGAGGTCGTTCCCGTTGCACAGATTCATGCGCCAGGGCCCCCTGCAGATAATTCACTTTGGTTTATTGCGCTATCTCTTATAGCACCCGAGATATCACCAGATATATATTGGATTTTCCCCTGACCCTGAGTGTCCGGCCCCATGAGACTGTGGTTTTCTCGGCCCCTGGAGGTCCGAGGTCGTTCCCGCTGCACAGATTCATGCGCCAGGGCCTCCTACAGACAATGCACTTTGATTTATTGCGCTATCTGTAATAGCAGCCGAGATATCACCAGATATATATTGGATTTTTCACTGACCCTGAGCGTCCGGCCCCATGAGACGGTCGTTTTCTCGGCCCCTGGTGGTCCGAGGTCGTTCCCGCTGCACAGATTCATGCGCCAGGGCCTCCTACAGACAATGCACTTTGATTTATTGCGCTATCTGTAATAGCACCCGAGATATCACCACATATATATTGGATTTTCCCCTGACCCTGAGTGTCCGGCCCCATGAGACTGTGGTTTTCTCGGCCCCTGGTGGTCCGAGGTCGTTCCCGCTGCACAGGTTCATGCGCCAGGGTCTCCTACAGACAATGCACATTGATTTATTGCGCTCTCTGTAATAGCACCCGAGATATCACCACATATATATTGGATTTCTCACTGACCCTGAGTGTCCGGCCCCATGAGACGGCGGTTTTCTCGGTCCCTGGTGTTCCGAGGTCGTTCCCGCTGCACAGATTCATGCGCCAGGGCCTCCTACAGACAATGCACATTGATTTATTGCGCTATCTCTAATAGCACCCGAGATATCACCAGATATATATTGGATTTTCCCCTGACCCTGAGTGTCCGGCCCCATGAGACTGTGGTTTTCTCGGCCCCTGGTGGTCCGAGGTCGTTCCCGCTGCACGGATTCATACGCCAGGGCCTCCTGCAGATAATTCACTTTGGTTTATTGCGCTATCTCTTATAGCACCCGAGATATCACCAGATATATATTGGATTTTCCCCTGACCCTGAGTGTCCGGCCCCATGAGACTGTGGTTTTCTCGGCCCTTGGTGGTCCGAGGTGGTTCCCGCTGCACAGATTCATGCGCCAGGGCCTCCTACAGACAATGCACTTTGATTTATTGCGCTATCTGTAATAGCACCCGAGATATCAGCAGATATATATTGGATTTTTCACTGACCCTGAGTGTCCGGCCCCATGAGACGGTCGTTTTCTCGGCCCCTGGTGGTCCGAGGTCGTTCCCGCTGCACAGATTCATGCGCCAGGGCCTCCTGCAGATAATTCACTTTGGTTTATTGCGCTATCTGTAATAGCACCCGAGATATCACCAGAAATATATTGGATTTTACCCTGACCCTGAGTGTCCGGCCCCATGAGACTGTGGTTTTCTCGGCCCTTGGTGGTCCGAGGTGGTTCCCGCTGCACAGATTCATGCGCCAGGGCCTCCTACAGACAATGCACTTTGATTTATTGCGCTATCTGTAATAGCACCCGAGATATCAGCAGATATATATTGGATTTTTCACTGACCCTGAGTGTCCGGCCCCATGAGACGGTCGTTTTCTCGGCCCCTGGTGGTCCGAGGTCGTTCCCGCTGCACAGATTCATGCGCCAGGGCCTCCTACAGACAATGCACTTTGATTTATTGCGCTATCTGTAATAGCAGCCGAGATATCACCAGATATATATTGGATTTTCCCCTGACCCTGAGTGTCCGGCCCCATGAGACGGTCGTTTTCTCGGCCCCTGGTGGTCCGAGGTCGTTCCCGCTGCACAGATTCATGCGCCAGGGCCTCCTGCAGATAATTCACTTTGGTTTATTGCGCTATCTGTAATAGCACCCGAGATATCACCAGATATATATTGGATATTACCCTGACCCTGAGTGTCCGGCCCCATGAGACAGTCGTTGTCTCGGCCCCTGGAGGTCCGAGGACGTTCCCGCTGCACAGATTCATGCGCCAGGGCCTCCTACAGGTAATGCACTTTGATTTATTGCGCTATCTGTAATAGCACCCGAGATATCACCAGACCTATATTGGATTTTCCCCTGACCCTGAGTGTCCGGCCCCATGAGACTGTGGTTTTCTCGGCCCCTGGTGGTCCGAGGTCGTTCCCGTTGCACAGATTCATGCGCCTGGGCCTCCTGCAGATAATTCACTTTGGTTTATTGCGCTATCTGTAATAGCACCCGAGATATCACCAGATCTATATTGTTTTCCCCAGACCCTGAGTGTCCGGCCCCATGAGACTGTGGTTTTCTCGGCCCCTGGTGGTCCGAGGTCGTTTCCGTTGCACAGATTCATGCGCCAGGGCCCCCTGCAGATAATTCACTTTGGTTTATTGCGCTATCTCTAATAACACCCGAGATATCACCAGATATATATTGGATTTTTCACTGACCCTGAGCGTCCGGCCCCATGAGACGGTCGTTTTCTCGGCCCCTGGTGGTCCGAGGACGTTCCCGCTGCACAGGTTCATGCGCCAGGGTCTCTTACAGACAATGCACTTTGATTTATTGCGCTATCTGTAATAGCACCCGAGATATCACCACATATATATTGGATTTTTCACTGACCCTGAGTGTCCGGCCCCATGAGACGGTGGTTTTCTCGGTCCCTGGTGTTCCGAGGTCGTTCCCGCTGCACAGATTCTTGCGCCAGGGCCTCCTACAGACAATGCACTTTGATTTATTGCGCTACCTGTAATAGCACCCGAGATATCACCAGATATATATTGGATTTTACCCTGACCCTGAGTGTCCGGCCCCATGAGACAGTGGTTTTTTCGGCCCCTGGTGGTCCGAGGTCGTTCCCGCTGCACAGATTCATGCGCCAGGGCCTCCTACAGACAATGCACTTTGATTTATTGCGCTATCTGTAATAGCACCCGAGATATCACCAGATATATATTGGATATTACCCTGACCCTGAGTGTCCGGCCCCATGAGACTGTGGTTTTCTCGGCCCCTGGTGGTCCGACGTCGCTCCCGTTGTACAGATTCATGCGCCAGGGCCTCCTGCAGATAATTCACTATGGTTTATTGCGCTATCTCTAATAGCACCCGAGATATCAACACATATATATTGGATATTTCACTGACCCCGAGTGTCCGGCCCCATGAGACGGTGGTTTTCTCGGTCCCTGGTGTTCCGAGGTCGTTCCCGCTGCACAGATTCATGCGCCAGGGCCTCCTATAGACAATGCACTTTGATTTATTGCGCTATCTGTAATAGCACCCGAGATATCACCAGATATATGCTGGATTTTTACATGACCTTGGGTGACGGATTCCGAATATCTATAATTTTCTCGGCCCCTGGTGGTCCGAGGTCGTTACCGCTGCACAGATTCATTCGCCTGGGCCTCCTACAGACAATGCACTTTGATTTATTAAGCTATCTGTAATAGCACCCGAGATATCACCAAATATATATTGGATTTTCCCCTGACCCTGAGTGTCCGGCCCCATGAGACTGTGGTTTTCTCGGCCCCTGGTGGTCCGAGGTGGTTCCCGCTGCACAGATTCATGCGCCAGGGCCTCCTACAGACAATGCACTTTGATTTATTGTGCTATCTGTAATAGCACCCGAGATATCACCAGATATATATTGGATATTACCCTGACCCTGAGTGTCCGGCCCCATGAGACTGTGGTTTTCTCGGCCCCTGGTGGTCCGAGGTCGCTCCCGTTGTACAGATTCATGCGCCAGGGCCTCCTGCAGATAATTCACTATGGTTTATTGCGCTATCTCTAATAGCACCCGAGATATCAACACATATATATTGGATATTTCACTGACCCCGAGTGTCCGGCCCCATGAGACGGTGGTTTTCTCGGTCCCTGGTGTTCCGAGGTCGTTCCCGCTGCACAGATTCATGCGCCAGGGCCTCCTATAGACAATGCACTTTGATTTATTGCGCTATCTGTAATAGCACCCGAGATATCACCAGATATATGCTGGATTTTTACATGACCTTGGGTGACGGATTCCGAATATCTATAATTTTCTCGGCCCCTGGTGGTCCGAGGTCGTTACCGCTGCACAGATTCATTCGCCTGGGCCTCCTACAGACAATGCACTTTGATTTATTAAGCTATCTGTAATAGCACCCGAGATATCACCAAATATATATTGGATTTTCCCCTGACCCTGAGTGTCCGGCCCCATGAGACTGTGGTTTTCTCGGCCCCTGGTGGTCCGAGGTCGTTCCCGCTGGCCAGATTCATGCGCCTGGGCCTCCTACAGACAATGCACTTTGATTTATTGCGCTATCTCTAATAGCACCCGAGATATCACCAGATATATATTGGATTTTTCCCTGACCCTGAGTGTCCGGCGCCATGAGACGGTGGTTATCTTGGCGCCTGGTGGTCAGAGGTCGTTCCCGCTGCACAGATGCATGCGCCAGGGCCTCCTGCAGATAATTCACTTTGGTTTATTGCGCTATCTCTAATAGCACCCGAGATATCACCAGATATATATTGGATTTTCCCCTGACCCTGAGTGTCCGGCCCCATGAGACTGTGGTTTTCCCGGCCCCTGGTGGTCTGAGGTCGTTCCCGCTGCACAGATTCATGCGCCAGGGCCTCCTACCGACAATGCACTTTGATTTATTGGGCTATCTGTAATAGCACCCGAGATATCACCAGATAAATATTGGATTTTACCCTGACCCTGAGTGTGCGGCTCCATGAGACTGTGGTTTTCTCGGCCCCTGGTGGTCCGAGGTCGTTCCAGCTGGCCAGATTTATTCGCCTGGGCCTCCTACAGACAATGCACTTTGATTTATTGCGCTATCTCTAATAGCACCCGAGATATCACCAGATATTTGCTGGATTTTTACATGATCTTGGGTGACGGATTCCGAATATCTGTAATTTTCTCGGCCACTGGTGGTCCGAGGTCGTTCCTGCGGCACAGATTCATTCGCAAGGGCCTCCTACAGACAATGCACTGTGGTTTCTTGCGCTATCTGTAATTGCACCCGAGATATCACCAGATATATATTGGATTTTCCCCTGACCCTGAGTGTCCGGATCCATGAGACGGTGGTTTTCTCGGCCCCTGGTGGTCCGAGGTCGTTCCCGCTGCACAGATTCATTCGCCTGGGCCTCCTACAGACAATGCACTTTGATTTATTGCGCTATCTGTAATAGCACCCGAGATATCACCAGATATATATTGGATTTTTCCCTGACCCTGAGTGTCCGGCTCCATGAGACTGTGGTTTTCTCGGCCCCTGGTGGTCCGAGGTCGTTCCCGCTGGCCAGATTCATGCGCCTGGGCCTCCTACAGACAATGCACTTTGATTTAGTGCGCTATCTCTAATAGCACCCGAGATATCACCAGATATATATTGGATTTTTCCCTGACCCTGAGTGTCCGGCGCCATGAGACGGTGGTTTTCTTGGCCCCTGGTGGTCCGAGGTCGTTCCCGCTGCACAGATGCTCGCGCCAGGGCCTCCTGCAGATAATTCACTTTGGTTTATTGCGCTATCTCTAATAGCACGCGAGATATCACCAGATATATATTGGATTTTCCCCTGACCCTGAGTGTCCGGCCCCGTGAGTCGGTGGTTTTCTCGGCCCCTGGTGGTCCTAGGTCGTTCCCGCTGACCAGATTCATTCGCCAGGGCCTCCTACAGACAATGCACTTTGGTTTATTACGCTATCTCTAATAGCACCCGAGATATCACCAGATATTTGCTGGATTTTTACATGACCTTGGGTTAGGGATTCCGCATATCTGTAATTTTCTCGGCCACTCGTGGTCCGAGGTCGTTCCTGCGGCACAGAATCATTCGCAAGGGCCTCCTACAGACAATGCACTTTGGTTTATTGCGCTATCTGTAATAGCACCCGAGATATCACCAGATATATATTGGATTTTCTCCTGACCCTGAGTGTCCGGCCCCATGAGACTGTGGTTTTCTCGGCCCATGGTGGTCCGAGGTCGTTCCCGCTGGCCAGATTCATGCGCCTGGGCCTCCTACAGACAATGCACTTTGATTTATTGCGCTATCTCAAATAGCACCCGAGATATCACCAGATATATATTGGATATTTCCCTGACCCTGAGTGTCCGGCGCCATGAGACGGTGGTTTTCTTGGCCCCTGGTGGTCCGAGGTCGTTCCCGCTGCACAGATGCATGCGCCAGGGCCTCCTTCAGATAATTCACTTTGGTTTATTGCGCTATCTCTAATATCACCCGAGATATCACCAGATATATATTGGATTTTCCCCTGACCCTGAGTGTCCGGACCCATGAGACGGTGGTTTTCTCGGCCCCTGGTGGTCCGAGGTCGTTCCCGCTGCCCAGATTCATGCGCCAGGGCCTCCTACAGACAGTGCACTTTGGTTTATTGCGATATCTGTAATAGCACCCGAGATATCACCAGATATATATTGGATTTTTCCATGACCCTGAGTGTCCGGCCCCATGAGACGGTCGTTTTCTCGGCCCCTGGTGGTCCGAGGTCGTTCCCGCTGCACAGATTCATGCGCCAGGGCCTCCTGCAGATAATTCACTTTGGTTTATTGCGCTATCTCTAACAGCACCCGAGATATCAGCAGATATATATTGCATTTTTCACTGACCCTGAGTGACCGGCCCCATGAGACGGTAGTTTTCTCGGCCCCTGGTGGTCCGAGGTCGTTCCCGCTGCACAGATTCATGCGCCAGGGCCTACTGCAGATAATTCACTTTGGTTTATTGCGCTATCTGTAATAGCACCCGAGATATCACCAGATCTATATTGGATTTTCCCCAGACCCTGAGTGTCCGGCCCCATGAGACTGTGGTTTTCTCGGCCCCTGGTGGTCCGAGGTCGTTCCCGTTGCACAGTTTCATGCGCCAGGGCCCCCTGCAGATAATTCACTTTGGTTTATTGCGCTATCTCTAATAACACCCGAGATATCACCAGATATATATTGGATTTTTCACTGACCCTGAGCGTCCGGCCCCATGAGACGGTCGTTTTCTCGGCCCCTGGTGGTCCGAGGACGTTCCCGCTGCACAGGTTCATGCGCCAGGGTCTCTTACAGACAATGCACTTTGATTTATTGCGCTATCTGTAATAGCACCCGAGATATCACCACATATATATTGGATTTTTCACTGACCCTGAGTGTCCGGCCCCATGAGACGGTGGTTTTCTCGGTCCCTGGTGTTCCGAGGTCGTTCCCGCTGCACAGATTCTTGCGCCAGGGCCTCCTACAGACAATGCACTTTGATTTATTGCGCTACCTGTAATAGCACCCGAGATATCACCAGATATATATTGGATTTTTCACTGACCCTGAGTGACCGGACCCATGAGACGGTAGTTTTCTCGGCCCCTGGTGGTCCGAGGTCGTACCCGCTGCACAGATTCATGCGCCAGGGCCTACTGCAGATAATTCACTTTGATTTATTGCGCTATCTGTAATAGCACGCGAGTAATCACCAGATATATGTTGGATTTTCCCCTGACCCTGAGTGTCCGGCCCCATGAGACTGTGCTTTTCTCGGCCCTTGGTGGTCCGAGGTGGTTCCCGCTGCACAGATTCATGCGCCAGGGCCTCCTGCAGATAATACACTTTGGTTGATTGCGCTATCTGTAATAGCACCCGAGATATCACAAGATCTATATTGGATTTTCCCCAGACCCTGAGTGTCCGGCCCCATGAGACTGTGGTTTTCTCGGCCCCTGGTGGTCCGAGGTCGTTCCCGTTGCACAGATTCATGCGCCAGGGCCTCCTGCAGATAATTCACTTTGGTTTATTGCGCTATCTCTAATAGCACCCGAGATATCACCAGATATATATTGGATTTTTCACTGACCCTGAGCGTCCGGCCCCATGAGACGGTCGTTTTCTCGGCCCCTGGTGGTCCGAGGTCGTTCCCGCTGCACAGGTTCATGCGCCAGGGTCTCCTACAGACAATGCACTTTGATTTATTGCGCTATCTGTAATAGCACCCGAGATATCACCACATATATATTGGATTTTTCACTGACCCTGAGTGTCCGGCCCCATGAGACGGTGGTTTTCTCGGTCCCTGGTGTTCCGAGGTCGTTCCCGCTGCACAGATTCATGCGCCAGGGCCTCCTACAGACAATGCACTTTGATTTATTGCGCTATCTCTAATAGCACCCGAGATATAACCATATACATATTGGATTTTCCCCTGACCCTGAGTGTCCGGCCCCATGAGACGGTGGCTTTCTCGGCCCCTGGTGGTCCGAGGTCGTTCCCGCTGCACAGATTCATGCGCCAGGGCCTCCTACAGACAATGCACTTTGATTTATTCCGCTATCTGTAATAGCACCCGAGATATCAGCAGATATATATTGGATTTTTCACTGACCCTGAGTGACCGGCCCCATGAGACGGTCGTTTTCTCGGCCCCTGGTGGTCCGAGGTCGTTCCCGCTGCACAGATTCATGCGCCAGGGCCTCCTGCAGATAATTCACTTTGGTTTATTGCGCTATCTCTATTAGCACCCGAGATATCACCAGATATATATTGAATTTTTCCTCGACCCTGAGTGTCCGGCCCCATGTGTCGGTGGTTTTCTCGGCCCCTGGTGGTCCGAGGTCGATCCCGCGGCACAGATTTATGCGCCAGGGCCTCCTGCAGACAATGCACTTTGATCTATTTCGCTATCTCTAATAGCACCCGAGATATCACCTGATATATATTGTATTTTTCCCTGACCCTGACAGTCCGGCCGCATGAGACTGTGGTTTTCTCGGCCCCTGGTGGTCCGAGGTCGTTCCCCTTGCACAGATTCATGCGCCAGGGCCTCCTGCAGATAATTCACTTTGGTTTATTGCGCTATCTGTAATGGCACCCGAGATATCACCAGATCTATATTGGATTTTCCCCTGACCCTGAGTGTCCGGCCCCATGAGACTGTGGTTTTCTCGGCCCCTGGTGATCCGAGGTCGCTCCCGTTGTACAGATTCATGCGCCAGGGCCTCCTGCAGATAATTCACTATGGTTTATTGCGCTATCTCTAATAGCACCCGAGATATCAACACATATATATTGGATATTTCACTGACCCCGAGTGTCCGGCCCCATGAGACGGTGGTTTTCTCGGCCCCTGGTGTTCCGAGGTCGTTCCCGCTGCACAGATTCATTCGCCTGGGCCTCCTACAGACAATGCACTTTGATTTATTAAGCTATCTGTAATAGCACCCGAGATATCACCAAATATATATTGGATTTTCCCCTGACCCTGAGTGTCCGGCCCCATGAGACTGTGGTTTTCTCGGCCCCTGGTGGTCCGAGGTCGTTCCCGCTGGCCAGATTCATGCGCCTGGGCCTCCTACAGACAATGCACTTTGATTTATTGCGCTATCTCTAATAGCACCCGAGATATCACCAGATATATATTGGATTTTTCCCTGACCCTGAGTGTCCGGCGCCATGAGACGGTGGTTTTCTTGGCCCCTGGTGGTCCGAGGTCGTTCCCGCTGCACAGATGCATGCGCCAGGGCCTCCTGCAGATAATTCACTTTGGTTTATTGCGCTATCTCTAATAGCACCCGAGATATCACCAGATATATATTGGATTTTCCCCTGACCCTGAGTGTCCGGCCCCATGAGACTGTGGTTTTCCCGGCCCCTGGTGGTCGGAGGTCGTTCCCGCTGCACAGATTCATGCGCCAGGGCCTCCTACCGACAATGCACTTTGATTTATTGCGCTATCTGTAATAGCACCCGAGATATCACCAGATATTTGCTGGATTTTTACATGATCTTGGGTGACGGATTCCGAATATCTGTAATTTTCTCGGCCACTGGTGGTCCGAGGTCGTTCCTGCGGCACAGATTCATTCGCAAGGGCCTCCTACAGACAATGCACTTTGGTTTCTTGCGCTATCTGTAATTGCACCCGAGATATCACCAGATATATATTGGATTTTCCCCTGACCCTGAGTGTCCGGATCCATGAGACGGTGGTTTTCTCGGCCCCTGGTGGTCCGATGTCGTTCTCGCTGCACAGATTCATTCGCCTGGGCCTCCTACAGACAATGCACTTTGATTTATTGCGCTATCTCTACTAGCACCCGAGATATCACCAGATATATATTGGATTTTTCCCTGACCCTGAGTGTCCGGCTCCATGAGACTGTGGTTTTCTCGGCCCCTGGTGGTCCGAGGTCGTTCCCGCTGGCCAGATTCATGCGCCTGGGCCTCCTACAGACAATGCACTTTGATTTAGTGCGCTATCTCTAATAGCACCCGAGATATCACCAGATATATATTGGATTTTTCCCTGACCCTGAGTGTCCGGCGCCATGAGACGGTGGTTTTCTTGGCCCCTGGTGGTCCGAGGTCGTTCCCGCTGCACAGATGCTCGCGCCAGGGCCTCCTGCAGATAATTCACTTTGGTTTATTGCGCTATCTCTAATAGCACGCGAGATATCACCAGATATATATTGGATTTTCCCCTGACCCTGAGTGTCCGGCCCCGTGAGTCGGTGGTTTTCTCGGCCCCTGGTGGTCCTTGGTCGTTCCCGCTGACCAGATTCATTCGCCAGGGCCTCCTACAGACAATGCACTTAGGTTTATTACGCTATCTCTAATACCACCCGAGATATCACCAGATATTTGCTGGATTTTTACATGACCTTGGGTTAGGGATTCCGAATATCTGTAATTTTCTCGGCCACTCGTGGTCCGAGGTCGTTCCTGCGGCACAGAATCATTCGCAAGGGCCTCCTACAGACAATGCACTTTGGTTTATTGCGCTATCTGTAATAGCACCCGAGATATCACCAGATATATATTGGATTTTCCCCTGTCCCTGAGTGTCCGGCCCCATGGGACGGTGGTTTTCTCGGTCCCTGGTGTTCCGAGGTCGTTCCCGCTGCACAGATTCATGCGCCAGGGTCTCCTACAGATAATGCACTTTGATTTATTCCGCTATCTGTAATAGCACCCGAGATATCACCACATATATATTGGATTTTTCACTGACCCTGAGTGTCCGGCCCCATGAGGCGGTGGTTTTCTCGGTCCCTGGTGTTCCGAGGTCGTTCCCGCTGCACAGATTCATGCGCCAGGGCCTCCTACAGACAATGCACTTTGATTTATTGCGCTATCTGTAATAGCACCCGAGATATCACCAGATATATATTGGATTTTCCCCTGTCCCTGAGTGTCCGGCCCCATGAGACTGTGGTTTTCCCGGCCCCTGGTGGTCCGAGGTCGTTCCCGCTGCACAGATTCATGCGCCAGGGCCTCCTACCGACAATGCACTTTGATTTATTGGGCTATCTCTAATAGCACCCGAGATATCACCAGATATATATTGGATTTTTCCCTGACCCTGAGTGTCCGGCGCCATGAGACGGTGGTTTTCTTGGCCCCTGGTGGTCCGAGGTCGTTCCCGCTGCACAGATGCATGCGCCAGGGCCTCCTGCAGATAATTCACTTTGGTTTATTGCGCTATCTCTAATAGCACCCGAGATATCACCAGATATATATTGGATTTTCCCCTGACCCTGAGTGTCCGGCCCCATGAGACTGTGGTTTTCCCGGCCCCTGGTGGTCCGAGGTCGTTCCCGCTGCACAGATTCATGCGCCAGGGCCTCCTACCGACAATGCACTTTGATTTATTTGGCTATCTCTAATAGCACCCGAGATATCACCAGATATATATTGGATTTTTCCCTGACCCTGAGTGTCCGGCGCCATGAGACGGTGGTTTTCTTGGCCCCTGGTGGTCCGAGGTCGTTCCCGCTGCACAGATGCTCGCGCCAGGGCCTCCTGCAGATAATTCACTTTGATTTATTTCGCTATCTCTAATAGCACCCGAGATATCACCAGATATATATTAGATTTTCCCCTGACCCTGAATGTCCGGCCCCATGAGACGGTGGTTTTCTCGGCCCCTGATTTTTCCCTGACCCTGAGTGTCCGGCCCCATGAGACGGTTGTTGTCTCGGCCCCTGGTGGTCCGAGGTCGTTCCCGCTGCACAGATTCATGCGCCAGGGTCTCCTACAGACAATGCACTTTGATATATTGCGCTATCTGTAATAGCACCCGAGATATCACCAGATATATATTGGATTTTTCACTGACCCTGAGTGTCCGGCCCCATGAGACTGTGGTTTTCTCGGCCCCTGGTGGTCCGAGGTTGTTCCCGCTGCACACATTCATGCGCCAGGGCCTCCTACAGACAATGCACTTTGATTTATTGCTCTATCTGTAATAGCACCCAAGATATCACCAGATATATAATGGATTCTTCCCTGACCCTGAGTGTCCGGCCCCATGAGACGGTGGTTTTCTCGGCCCCTGGTGGTCCGAGGTCGTTCCCTCTGCACAGATTCATGCGCCAGGGCCTCCTACAGACAATGCACATTTATTTATTACGCTATCTGTAATAGCACCCGAGATACCACCAGATATATATTGGATCTTTCACTGACCCTGTGTGTCCGGCCCTATGAGACGGTGGTTTTCGCGGCCCCTGGTGGTTCGAGGTCGTTCCGGCTGCACAGATTCATGCGCCAGGGCCTCCTACAGACAATTCACTTTGATTTATTGCGCTATCTGTAATAGCACCCGAGATATCACCAGATATATATTGGATTTTTCCCTGACCCTGAGTGTCCGGCCCCATGAGACGGTGGTTTTCTCGGCCCCTGGTGGTCCGAGGTCGTTCCCGCTGCACAGATTCATGCACCGGGGCCTAATACAGACAATGCACTTTGATTTCTTGGGCTATCTGTAATAGCACCCGAGATATCACCAGATATATATTGGATTTTTCCCTGAGCCTGAGTGTCCGGCCCCATGAGACGGTGGTTTTCTCGGCCCCTGGTGGTTCGAGGTCGCTCCCGCTGCACAGATTCATGCACCAGGGCCTCCTACAAACAATGCACTTTGATTTATTGTTCTATCTGTAATATAACCCGAGATATCACCAGAAATATATTGGATTTTTCCCTGACCCTGACTGTCCGGCCCCATGAGACGGTGGTCTTCTCGGCCCCTGGTGGTCCGAGGTAGTTGCCGCTGCACAGATTCATGCGCAAGGTCCTCCTACAGACAATGCACTTTGATTTATTGCGCTATCTGTAATAGCACTCGAGATATAACCAGATATATATTGCATTTTTCACTGACCCTGAGTGTCCGGCCCCATGAGACGGTGGTTTTCTCGGCCCCTGGTGGTCCGAGGTCGTTCCCGTTGCACAGATTCATGCGCCAGGGCCTCCTGCAGATAATACACTTTGGTTTATTGCGCTATCTCTAATAGCACCGGAGATATCACCAGATATATATTGGATTTTCCCCTGACCCTGAGTGTCCGGCCCCATGAGACTGTGGTTTTCTCGGCCCCTGGTGGTCCGAGGTCGTTCCCGCTGCACAGATTCATGCGCCAGGGCCTCCGACAGACAATGCACTTTGATTTATTGCGCTATCTGTAATAGCACCCGAGATATCACCAGATATATATTGGATTCTTCACTGACCCTGAGTGTCCGGACCCATGAGACGGTGGTTTTCTCGGCCCCTGGTGATCCGAGGTCGTTCCCGCTGCACAGATTCATGCGCCGGGTCCTAATACAGACAATGCACTTTGATTTATTGTGCTATCTGTAATATAACCCGAGATATCACCAGATATATGTTGGATTTTCCCCTGACCCTGAGTTTCCGGCCCCATGAGACTGTGGTTTTCTCGGTCCCTGGTGGTCCGAGGTCGTTCCCGCTGCACAGATTCATGCGCCAGGGCCTCCTACAGACAATGCACATTTATTTATTACGCTATCTGTAATAGCACCCGAGATACCACCAGATATATATTGGATCTTTCACTGACCCTGAGTGTCCGGCCCCATGAGACTGTGGTTTTCTCGGCCTCTGGTGGTCCGAGGTCGTTCCCGCTACACAGATTCATGCGCCAGGGCCTCCTACAGACAATGCACTCTGATTTATTGCGCTATCTGTAATAGCACCCGAGATATCACCAGATATATATTGGATTTTTCCCTGACCCTGAGTGTCCGGCCCCATGAGACGGTGGTTTTCTCGGCCCCTGGTGGTCCGAGGTCGTTCCCGCTGCACAGATTCATGCACCGGGGCCTAATACAGACAATGCACTTTGATTTCTTGGGCTATCTGTAATAGCACCCGAGATATCACCAGAAATATATTGGATTTTTCCCTGACCCTGACTGTCCGGCCCCATGAGACGGTGGTTTTCTCGGCCCCTGGTGGTTCGAGGTCGTTCCCGAAGCACAGATTCATGCGCCAGGGCCTCCTGCAGATAATTCACTTTGGTTTATTGCGCTATCTCTACTAGCACCCGAGATATCACCCGATATATATTGGATATTTCCCTGACCCTGAGTGTCCGGCCCCATGTGTCGGTGGTTTTCTCGGCCCCTGGTGGTCCCAGGTCGTTCCCGCTGCACAGATTCATGCGCCAGGGCCTCCTACAGACAATGCACTCTGATTTATTGTTCTATCTGTAATATAACCCGAGATATCACCAGAAATATTTTGGATTTTTCCCTGACCCTGAGTGTCCGGCCCCATGAGACGGTTGTTGTCTCGGCCCCTGGTGGTCCGAGGTCGTTCCCGCTGCACAGATTCATGCGCCAGGGTCTCCTACAGACAATGCACTTTGATTTATTGCGCTATCTGTAATAGCACCCGAGATATCACCAGATATATATTGGATTTTTCACTGACCCTGAGTGTCCGGCCCCATGAGACGGTGGTTTTCTCGGCCCCTGGTGATCCGAGGTCGTTCCCGCTGCACAGATTCATGCGCCGGGTCCTAATACAGACAATGCACTTTGATTTATTGTGCTATCTGTAATATAACCCGAGATATCACCAGATATATGTTGGATTTTCCCCTGACCCTGAGTGTCCGGCCCCATGAGACTGTGGTTTTCTCGGTCCCTGGTGGTCCGAGGTCGTTCCCGCTGCACAGATTCATGCGCCAGGGCCTCCTACAGACAATGCACATTTATTTATTACGCTATCTGTAATAGCACCCGAGATACCACCAGATATATATTGGATCTTTCACTGACCCTGAGTGTCCGGCCCCATGAGACTGTGGTTTTCTCGGCCTCTGGTGGTCCGAGGTCGTTCCCGCTACACAGATTCATGCGCCAGGGCCTCCTACAGACAATGCACTCTGATTTATTGCGCTATCTGTAATAGCACCCGAGATATCACCAGATATATATTGGATTTTTCCCTGACCCTGAGTGTCCGGCCCCATGAGACGGTGGTTTTCTCGGCCCCTGGTGTTCCGAGGTCGTTCCCGCTGCACAGATTCATGCACCGGGGCCTAATACAGACAATGCACTTTGATTTCTTGGGCTATCTGTAATAGCACCCGAGATATCACCAGAAATATATTGGATTTTTCCCTGACCCTGACTGTCCGGCCCCATGAGACGGTGGTTTTCTCGGCCCCTGGTGGTTCGAGGTCGTTCCCGAAGCACAGATTCATGCGCCAGGGCCTCCTGCAGATAATTCACTTTGGTTTATTGCGCTATCTCTACTAGCACCCGAGATATCACCCGATATATATTGGATATTTCCCTGACCCTGAGTGTCCGGCCCCATGTGTCGGTGGTTTTCTCGGCCCCTGGTGGTCCCAGGTCGTTCCCGCTGCACAGATTCACGCGCCAGGGCCTCCTACAGACAATGCACTTTGATTTATCGCGCTATCTGTAATAGAACCCGAGATATCACCAGATATATATTGGATTTTTCCCTGACCCTGAGTGCCCGGCCCCATGCGTCGGTGGTTTTCTCGGCCCCTGGTGGTCAGAGATCGATCTCGCTGCACAGATTCATGCGCTAGGGCCTCCTGCAGACAATGCACTTTGATTTATTGCGCTATCTGTAATAGCACCCGAGATATCACCAGATATATATTGGATTTTTCCCTGACCCTGAGTGTCCGGCCCCATGAGACGGTGGTTTTCTCGGCCCCTGGTGGTCCGAGGTCGTTCCCGCTGCACAGATTCATGCGCCGGGGCCTAATACAGACAATGCACTTTGATTTCTTGGGCTATCTGTAATAGCACCCGAGATATCACCAGATATATTTTGGATTTTCCCCTGACCCTGAGTGTCCGGCCCCATGAGACTGTGGTTTTCTCGGCCCCTGGTGGTCCGAGGTCGTTCCCGCTGCACAGATTCATTCGCCTGGGCCTCCTACAGACAATGCACTTTGATTTATTGCGCTATCTGTAATAGCACCCGAGATATCACCAGATATATATTGGATTTTTCCCTCACCCTAAGTGTCCGGCTCCATGAGACGGTGATTTTCTCGGTCCCTGGTGGTCCGAGGTAGTTCCCGCTGCCCAGATTCATGCGCCAGGGCCTCCTACAGACAATGCACTTTGGTTTATTGCGCTATCTCTAATAGCACCCGAGATATCACCAGATATTTGCTGGATTTTTACATGACCTTGGGTGACGGATTCCGAATATCTGTAATTTTCTCGGCCACTGGTGGTCCGAGGTCGTTCCTGCGGTACAGATTCATTCGCAAGAGCCTCCTACAGTCAATGCACTTTGGTTTATTATGCTATCTGTAATAGCACCCGAGATATCACCAGATATATATTGGATTTTCCCCTGACCCTGAGTGTCCGGCCCCATGAGACTATGGTTTTCTCGGCCCCTGGTGGTCCGAGGTCGTTCCCGCTGCACAGATTCATTCGCCTGAGCCTCCTACAGACAATGCACTTTGATTTATTGCGCTATCTGTAATAGCACCCGAGATATCACCAGATATATATTGGATTCTTCCCTGACCCTGAGTGTCCGGCCCCATGAGACGGTGGTTTTCTCGGCCCCTGGTGGTCCGAGGTCGTTCCCGCTGCACAGATTCATGCGCCGGGGCCTAATACAGACAATGCACTTTGATTTCTTGGGCTATCTGTAATAGCACCCGAGATATCACCAGATATATATTGGATTTTTCCCTGACCCTGAGTGTCCGGCCCCATGAGACGGTGGTTTTCTCGGCCCCTGGTGGTCCGAGGTCGTTCCCGCTGCACAGATTCATGCGCCAGGGCCTCCTACAGACAATGCACTTTGATTTATTGTTCTATCTGTAATATAACCCGAGATATCACCAGAAATATATTGGATTTTTCCCTGACCCTGAGTGTCCGGCCCCATTAGACGGTTGTTGTCTCGGCCCCTGGTGGTCCGAGGTCGTTCCCGCTGCACATATTCATGCGCCAGGGTCTCCTACAGACAATGCACTTTGATTTATTGCGCTATCTGTAATAGCACCCGAGATATCACCAGATATATATTGGATTTTTCACTGACCCTGAGTGTCCGGCCCCATGAGACGGTGGTTTTCGCGGCCCCTGGTGGTTCGAGGTCGTTCCGGCTGCACAGATTCATGCGCCAGGGCCTCCTACAGACAATTCACTTTGATTTATTGCGCTATCTGTAATAGCACCCGAGATATCACCAGATATATGTTGGATTTTCCCCTGACCCTGAGTGTCCGGCCCCATGAGACTGTGGTTTTCTCGGCCCCTGGTGGTCCGAGGTCGTTCCCGCTGCACAGATTCATGCGCCAGGGCCTCCTACCGACAATGCACTTTGATTTATTGGGCTATCTGTAATAGCACCCGAGATATCACCAGATAAATATTGGATTTTACCCTGACCCTGAGCGTCCGGCCCCATGAGACTGTGGTTTTCTCGGCCTCTGGTGTTCCGAGGTCGTTCCAGCTGGCCAGATTTATTCGCCTGGGCCTCCTACAGACAATGCACTTTGATTTATTGCGCTATCTCTAATAGCACCCGAGATATCACCAGATATTTGCTGGATTTTTACATGATCTTGGGTGACGGATTCCGAATATCTGTAATTTTCTCGGCCACTGGTGGTCCGAGGTCGTTCCTGCGGCACAGATTCATTCGCAAGGGCCTCCTACAGACAATGAACTTTGGTTTCTTGCGCTATCTGTAATTGCACCCGAGATATCACCAGATATATATTGGATTTTCCCCTGACCCTGAGTGTCCGGATCCATGAGACGGTGGTTTTCTCGGCCCCTGGTGGTCCGAGGTCGTTCCCGCTGCACAGATTCATTCGCCTGGGCCTCCTACAGACAATGCACTTTGATTTATTGCGCTATCTGTAATAGCACCCGAGATATCACCAGATATATATTGGATTTTTCCCTGACCCTGAGTGTCCGGCTCCATGAGACTGTGGTTTTCTCGGCCCCTGGTGGTCCGAGGTCGTTCCCGCTGGCCAGATTCATGCGCCTGGGCCTCCTACAGACAATGCACTTTGATTTAGTGCGCTATCTCTAATAGCACCCGAGATATCACCAGATATATATTGGATTTTTCCCTGACCCTGAGTGTCCGGCGCCATGAGACGGTGGTTTTCTTGGCCCCTGGTGGTCCGAGGTCGTTCCCGCTGCACAGATGCTCGCGCCAGGGCCTCCTGCAGATAATTCACTTTGGTTTATTGCGCTATCTCTAATAGCACGCGAGATATCACCAGATATATATTGGATTTTCCCCTGACCCTGAGTGTCCGGCCCCGTGAGTCGGTGGTTTTCTCGGCCCCTGGTGGTCCTAGGTCGTTCCCGCTGACCAGATTCATTCGCCAGGGCCTCCTACAGACAATGCACTTAGGTTTATTACGCTATCTCTAATAGCACCCGAGATATCACCAGATATTTGCTGGATTTTTACATGACCTTGGGTTAGGGATTCCGAATATCTGTAATTTTCTCGGCCACTCGTGGTCCGAGGTCGTTCCTGCGGCACAGAATCATTCGCAAGGGCCTCCTACAGACAATGCACTTTGGTTTATTGCGCTATCTGTAATAGCACCCGAGATATCACCAGATATATATTGGATTTTCCCCTGACCCTGAGTGTCCGGCCCCATGAGACTGTGGTTTTCTCGGCCCATGGTGGTCCGAGGGCGTTCCCGCTGGCCAGATTCATGCGCCTGGGCCTCCTACAGACAATGCACTTTGATTTATTGCGCTATCTCAAATAGCACCCGAGATATCACCAGATATATATTGGATTTTTCCCTGACCCTGAGTTTCCGGCGCCATGAGACGGTGGTTTTCTTGGCCCCTGATGGTCCGAGGTCGTTCCCGCTGCACAGATGCATGCGCCAGGGCCTCCTTCAGATAATTCACTTTGGTTTATTGCGCTATCTCTAATATCACCCGAGATATCACCAGATATATATTGGATTTTCCCCTGACCCTGAGTGTCCGGACCCATGAGACGGTGGTTTTCTCGGCCCCTGGTGGTCCGAGGTCGTTCCCGCTGCCCAGATTCATGCGCCAGGGCCTCCTACAGACAGTGCACTTTGTTTTATTGCGATATCTGTAATAGCACCCGAGATATCACCAGATATATATTGGATTTTTCACTGACCCAGAGTGTCCGGCCCCATGAGACGGTGGTTTTCTCGGCCCCTGGTGGTCCGAGGTCGTTCCCGCTGGCCAGATTCATGCGCCTGGGCCTCCTACAGACAATGCACTTTGATTTAGTGCGCTATCTCTAATAGCACCCGAGATATCACCAGATATATATTGGATTTTTCCCTGACCCTGAGTGTCCGGCGCCATGAGACGGTGGTTTTCTTGGCCCCTGGTGGTCCGAGGTCGTTCCCGCTGCACAGATGCTCGCGCCAGGGCCTCCTGCAGATAATTCACTTGGGTTTATTGCGCTATCTCTAATAGCACGCGAGATATCACCAGATATATATTGGATTTTCCCCTGACCCTGAGTGTCCGGCCCCGTGAGTCGGTGGTTTTCTCGGCCCCTGGTAGTCCTAGGTCGTTCCCGCTGACCAGATTCATTCGCCAGGGCCTCCTACAGACAATGCACTTAGGTTTATTACGCTATCTCTAATAGCACCCGAGATATCACCAGATATTTGCTGGATTTTTACATGACCTTGGGTTAGGGATTCCGAATATCTGTAATTTTCTCGGCCACTCGTGGTCCGAGGTCGTTCCTGCGGCACAGAATCATTCGCAAGGGCCTCCTACAGACAATGCACTTTGGTTTATTGCGCTATCTGTAATAGCACCCGAGATATCACCAGATATATATTGGATTTTCCCCTGACCCTGAGTGTCCGGCCCCATGAGACTGTGGTTTTCTCGGCCCATGGTGGTCCGAGGTCGTTCCCGCTGGCCAGATTCATGCGCCTGGGCCTCCTACAGACAATGCACTTTGATTTATTGCGCTATCTCAAATAGCACCCGAGATATCACCAGATATATATTGGATTTTTCCCTGACCCTGAGTGTCCGGCGCCATGAGACGGTGGTTTTCTTGGCCCCTGGTGGTCCGAGGTCGTTCCCGCTGCACAGATGCATGCGCCAGGGCCTCCTTCAGATAATTCACTTTGGTTTATTGCGCTATCTCTAATATCACCCGAGATATCACCAGATATATATTGGATTTTCCCCTGACCCTGAGTGTCCGGACCCATGAGACGGTGGTTTTCTCGGCCCCTGGTGGTCCGAGGTCGTTCCCGCTGCCCAGATTCATGCGCCAGGGCCTCCTACAGACAGTGCACTTTGGTTTATTGCGATATCTGTAATAGCACCCGAGATATCACCAGATATATATTGGATTTTTCACTGACCCCGAGTGTCCGGCCCCATGAGACGGTGGTTTTCTCGGTCCCTGGTGTTCCGAGGTCGTTCCCGCTGCACAGATTCATGCGCCAGGGTCTCCTACAGATAATGCACTTTGATTTATTCCGCTATCTGTAATAGCACCCGAGATATCACCCCATATATATTGGATTTTTCACTGACCCTGAGTGTCCGGCCCCATGAGGCGGTGGTTTTCTCGGTCCCTGGTGTTCCGAGGTCGTTCCCGCTGCACAGATTCATGCGCCAGGGCCTCCTACAGACAATGCACTTTGATTTATTGCGCTATCTGTAATAGCACCCGAGATATCACCAGATATATATTGGATTTTCCCCTGTCCCTGAGTGTCCGGCCCCATGAGACTGTGGTTTTCCCGGCCCCTGGTGGTCCGAGGTCGTTCCCGCTGCACAGATTCATGCGCCAGGGCCTCCTACAGACAATGCACTTTGATTTATTGCGCTATCTGTAATAGCACCCGAGATATCACCAGATATCTATTGGATTTTTCCCTGACCCTGAGTGTCCGGCGCCATGAGACGGTGGTTTTCTTGGCCCCTGGTGGTCCGAGGTCGTTCCCGCTGCACAGATGCATACGCCAGGGCCTCCTGCAGATAATTCACTTTGGTTTATTGCGCTATCTCTAATAGCACCCGAGATATCACCAGATATATATTGGATTTTCCCCTGACCCTGAGTGTCCGGCCCCATGAGACTGTGGTTTTCCCGGCCCCTGGTGGTGCGAGGTCGTTCCCGCTGCACAGATTCATACGCCAGGGCCTCCTACCGACAATGCACTTTGATTTATTTGGCTATCTCTAATAGCACCCGAGATATCACCAGATATATATTGGATTTTTCCCTGACCCTGAGTGTCCGGCGCCATGAGACGGTGGTTTTCTTGGCCCCTGGTGGTCCGAGGTCGTTCCCGCTGCACAGATGCATACGCCAGGGCCTCCTGCAGATAATTCACTTTGGTTTATTGCGCTATCTCTAATAGCACCCGAGATATCACCAGATATATATTGGATTTTCCCCTGACCCTGAGTGTCCGGCCCCATGAGGCTGTGGTTTTCCCGGCCCCTGGTGGTCCGAGGTCGTTCCCGCTGCACAGATTCATGCGCCAGGGCCTCCTACCGACAATGCACTTTGATTTATTTGGCTATCTCTAATAGCACCCGAGATATCACCAGATATATATTGGATTTTTCCCTGACCCTGAGTGTCCGGCGCCATGAGACGGTGGTTTTCTTGGCCCCTGGTGGTCCGAGGTCGTTCCCGCTGCACAGATACTCGCGCCAGGGCCTCCTGCAGATAATTCACTTTGATTTATTTCGCTATCTCTAATAGCACCCGAGATATCACCAGATATATATTAGATTTTCCCCTGACCCTGAATGTCCGGCCCCATGAGACGGTGGTTTTCTCGGCCCCTGATTTTTCCCTGACCCTGAGTGTCCGGCCCCATGAGACGGTTGTTGTCTCGCCCCCTGGTGGTCCGAGGTCGTTCCCGCTGCACAGATTCATGCGCCAGGGTCTCCTACAGGCAATGCACTTTGATATATTGCGCTATCTGTAATAGCACCCGAGATATCACCAGATATATATTGGATTTTTCACTGACCCTGAGTGTCCGGCCCCATGAGACGGTGGTTTTCTCGGCCCCTGGTGGTCCGAGGTCGTTCCCGTTGCACAGATTCATGCGCCAGGGCCTCCTGCAGATAATTCACTTTGGTTTATTGCGCTATCTCTAATAGCACCCGAGATATCACCAGATATATATTGGATTTTTCCCTGACCCTGAGTGTCCGGCGCCATGAGACGGTGGTTTTCTTGGCCCCTGGTGGTCCGAGGTCGTTCCCGCTGCACAGATGCTCGCGCCAGGGCCTCCTGCAGATAATTCACTTTGGTTTATTGCGCTATCTCTAATAGCACGCGAGATATCACCAGATATATATTGGATTTTCCCCTGACCCTGAGTGTCCGGCCCCGTGAGTCGGTGGTTTTCTCGGCCCCTGGTGGTCCTAGGTCGTTCCCGCTGACCAGATTCATTCGCCAGGGCCTCCTACAGACAATGCACTTAGGTTTATTACGCTATCTCTAATAGCACCCGAGATATCACCAGATATTTGCTGGATTTTTACATGACCTTGGGTTAGGGATTCCGAATATCTGTAATTTTCTCGGCCACTCGTGGTCCGAGGTCGTTCCTGCGGCACAGAATCATTCGCAAGGGCCTCCTACAGACAATGCACTTTGGTTTATTGCGCTATCTGTAATAGCACCCGAGATATCACCAGATATATATTGGATTTTCCCCTGACCCTGAGTGTCCGGCCCCATGAGACTGTGGTTTTCTCGGCCCATGGTGGTCCGAGGGCGTTCCCGCTGGCCAGATTCATGCGCCTGGGCCTCCTACAGACAATGCACTTTGATTTATTGCGCTATCTCAAATAGCACCCGAGATATCACCAGATATATATTGGATTTTTCCCTGACCCTGAGTTTCCGGCGCCATGAGACGGTGGTTTTCTTGGCCCCTGATGGTCCGAGGTCGTTCCCGCTGCACAGATGCATGCGCCAGGGCCTCCTTCAGATAATTCACTTTGGTTTATTGCGCTATCTCTAATATCACCCGAGATATCACCAGATATATATTGGATTTTCCCCTGACCCTGAGTGTCCGGCGCCATGAGACGGTGGTTTTCTTGGCCCCTGGTGGTCCGAGGTCGTTCCCGCTGCACAGATGCTCGCGCCAGGGCCTCCTGCAGATAATTCACTTGGGTTTATTGCGCTATCTCTAATAGCACGCGAGATATCACCAGATATATATTGGATTTTCCCCTGACCCTGAGTGTCCGGCCCCGTGAGTCGGTGGTTTTCTCGGCCCCTGGTAGTCCTAGGTCGTTCCCGCTGACCAGATTCATTCGCCAGGGCCTCCTACAGACAATGCACTTAGGTTTATTACGCTATCTCTAATAGCACCCGAGATATCACCAGATATTTGCTGGATTTTTACATGACCTTGGGTTAGGGATTCCGAATATCTGTAATTTTCTCGGCCACTCGTGGTCCGAGGTCGTTCCTGCGGCACAGAATCATTCGCAAGGGCCTCCTACAGACAATGCACTTTGGTTTATTGCGCTATCTGTAATAGCACCCGAGATATCACCAGATATATATTGGATTTTCCCCTGACCCTGAGTGTCCGGCCCCATGAGACTGTGGTTTTCTCGGCCCATGGTGGTCCGAGGTCGTTCCCGCTGGCCAGATTCATGCGCCTGGGCCTCCTACAGACAATGCACTTTGATTTATTGCGCTATCTCAAATAGCACCCGAGATATCACCAGATATATATTGGATTTTTCCCTGACCCTGAGTGTCCGGCGCCATGAGACGGTGGTTTTCTTGGCCCCTGGTGGTCCGAGGTCGTTCCCGCTGCACAGATGCATGCGCCAGGGCCTCCTTCAGATAATTCACTTTGGTTTATTGCGCTATCTCTAATATCACCCGAGATATCACCAGATATATATTGGATTTTCCCCTGACCCTGAGTGTCCGGACCCATGAGACGGTGGTTTTCTCGGCCCCTGGTGGTCCGAGGTCGTTCCCGCTGCCCAGATTCATGCGCCAGGGCCTCCTACAGACAGTGCACTTTGGTTTATTGCGATATCTGTAATAGCACCCGAGATATCACCAGATATATATTGGATTTTTCACTGACCCCGAGTGTCCGGCCCCATGAGACGGTGGTTTTCTCGGTCCCTGGTGTTCCGAGGTCGTTCCCGCTGCACAGATTCATGCGCCAGGGTCTCCTACAGATAATGCACTTTGATTTATTCCGCTATCTGTAATAGCACCCGAGATATCACCCCATATATATTGGATTTTTCACTGACCCTGAGTGTCCGGCCCCATGAGGCGGTGGTTTTCTCGGTCCCTGGTGTTCCGAGGTCGTTCCCGCTGCACAGATTCATGCGCCAGGGCCTCCTACAGACAATGCACTTTGATTTATTGCGCTATCTGTAATAGCACCCGAGATATCACCAGATATATATTGGATTTTCCCCTGTCCCTGAGTGTCCGGCCCCATGAGACTGTGGTTTTCCCGGCCCCTGGTGGTCCGAGGTCGTTCCCGCTGCACAGATTCATGCGCCAGGGCCTCCTACAGACAATGCACTTTGATTTATTGCGCTATCTGTAATAGCACCCGAGATATCACCAGATATATATTGGATTTTTCCCTGACCCTGAGTGTCCGGCGCCATGAGACGGTGGTTTTCTTGGCCCCTGGTGGTCCGAGGTCGTTCCCGCTGCACAGATGCATACGCCAGGGCCTCCTGCAGATAATTCACTTTGGTTTATTGCGCTATCTCTAATAGCACCCGAGATATCACCAGATATATATTGGATTTTCCCCTGACCCTGAGTGTCCGGCCCCATGAGACTGTGGTTTTCCCGGCCCCTGGTGGTCCGAGGTCGTTCCCGCTGCACAGATTCATGCGCCAGGGCCTCCTACCGACAATGCACTTTGATTTATTTGGCTATCTCTAATAGCACCCGAGATATCACCAGATATATATTGGATTTTTCCCTGACCCTGAGTGTCCGGCGCCATGAGACGGTGGTTTTCTTGGCCCCTGGTGGTCCGAGGTCGTTCCCGCTGCACAGATGCATACGCCAGGGCCTCCTGCAGATAATTCACTTTGGTTTATTGCGCTATCTCTAATAGCACCCGAGATATCACCAGATATATATTGGATTTTCCCCTGACCCTGAGTGTCCGGCCCCATGAGGCTGTGGTTTTCCCGGCCCCTGGTGGTCCGAGGTCGTTCCCGCTGCACAGATTCATGCGCCAGGGCCTCCTACCGACAATGCACTTTGATTTATTTGGCTATCTCTAATAGCACCCGAGATATCACCAGATATATATTGGATTTTTCCCTGACCCTGAGTGTCCGGCGCCATGAGACGGTGGTTTTCTTGGCCCCTGGTGGTCCGAGGTCGTTCCCGCTGCACAGATACTCGCGCCAGGGCCTCCTGCAGATAATTCACTTTGATTTATTTCGCTATCTCTAATAGCACCCGAGATATCACCAGATATATATTAGATTTTCCCCTGACCCTGAATGTCCGGCCCCATGAGACGGTGGTTTTCTCGGCCCCTGATTTTTCCCTGACCCTGAGTGTCCGGCCCCATGAGACGGTTGTTGTCTCGCCCCCTGGTGGTCCGAGGTCGTTCCCGCTGCACAGATTCATGCGCCAGGGTCTCCTACAGACAATGCACTTTGATATATTGCGCTATCTGTAATAGCACCCGAGATATCACCAGATATATATTGGATTTTTCACTGACCCTGAGTGTCCGGCCCCATGAGACGGTGGTTTTCTCGGCCCCTGGTGGTCCGAGGTCGTTCCCGTTGCACAGATTCATGCGCCAGGGCCTCCTGCAGATAATTCACTTTGGTTTATTGCGCTATCTCTAATAGCACCCGAGATATCACCAGATATATATTGGATTTTCCCCTGACCCTGAGCGTCCGGCCCCATGAGACTGTGGTTTTCTCGGCCTCTGGTGGTCCGAGGTCGTTCCCGCTACACAGATTCATGCGCCAGGGCCTCCTACAGACAATGCACTCTGATTTATTGCGCTATCTGTAATAGCACCCGAGATATCACCAGATATATGATAGATTTTTCCCTGACTCTGAGTGTCCGGCCCCATGAGACGGTGGTTTTCTCGGCCCCTGGTGGTCCGAGGTCGTTCCCGCTGCACAGATTAATGCGCCAGGGCCTCCTACAGACAATGCACTTTGATTTATTGCGCTATCTGTAATAGCACCCGAGATATCACCAGATATATATTGGATTTTTCCCTGACCCTGAGTGTCCGGCTCCATGAGACTCTGGTTTTCTCGGTCCCTGGTGGTCCGAGGTCGTTCCCGCTGCCCAGATTCATGCGCCAGGGCCACCTACAGACAATGCACTTTGGGTTATTAGGCTATCTGTAATAGCACCCGAGATATCACCAGATATATGCTGGATTTTTATATGACCTTGGGTGACGGATTCCGAATATCTGTAATTTTCTCGGCCCCTGGTGGTCCGAGGTCGTTTCCGCTGCACAGATTCATTCGCCTGGGCCTCCTACAGACAATGCACTTTGGTTTATTGCGCTATCTCTAATAGCACCCGAGATATCACCAGATATTTGCTGGATTTTTACATGACCTTGGGTGACGGATTCCGAATATCTGTAATTTTCTCGGCCACTGGTGGTCCGAGGTCGTTCCTGCGGTACAGATTCATTCGCAAGAGCCACCTACAGACAATGCACTTTGGTTTATTGCGCTATCTGTAATAGCACCCGAGATATCACCAGATATATATTGGATTTTCCCCTGACCCTGAGTGTCCGGCCCCATGAGACTGTGGTTTTCTCGGCCCCTGGTGGTCCAAGGTCGTTCCCGCTGCACAGATTCATTCGCCTGAGCCTCCTACAGACAATGCACTTTGATTTATTGCGCTATCTGTAATAGCACCCGAGATATCACCAGATATATATTGGATTCTTCCCTGACCCTGAGTGTCCGGCCCCATGAGACGGTGGTTTTCTCGGCCCCTGGTGGTCCGAGGTCGTTCCCGCTGCACAGATTCATGCGCCGGGGCCTAATACAGACAATGCACTTTGATTTCTTGGGCTATCTGTAATAGCACCCGAGATATCACCAGATATATATTGGATTTTTCCCTGACCCTGAGTGTCCGGCCCCATGAGACGGTGGTTTTCTCGGCCCCTGGTGGTCCGAGGTCGTTCCCGCTGCACAGATTCATGCGCCAGGGCCTCCTACAGACAATGCACTTTGATTTATTGTTCTATCTGTAATATAACCCGAGATATCACCAGAAATATATTGGATTTTTCCCTGACCCTGAGTGTCCGGCCCCATGAGACGGTTGTTGTCTCGGCCCCTGGTGGTCCGAGGTCGTTCCCGCTGCACAGATTCATGCGCCAGGGTCTCCTGCAGATAATTCATTTTGGTTTATTGCGCTATCTCTAATAGCACACGAGATATCACCAGATATATATTGGATTCTTCCCTGACCCTGAGTGTCCGACCCCATGAAACTGTGGTTTTCTCGGCCCCTGGTGGTCCGAGGTAGATCCCGCTGCACAGAATCATGCGCAAGGTCCTCCTACAGACAATGCACTTTGATTTATTGCGCTATCTGTAATAGCACTCGAGATACAACCAGATATATATTGGATTTTTCACTGACCCTGAGTGTCCGGCCCCATGAGACGGTGGTTTTCTCGGCCCCTGGTGGTCCGAGGTCGTTCCCGTTGCACAGATTCATGCGCCAGGGCCTCCTGCAGATAATACACTTTGGTTTATTGCGCTATCTCTAATAGCACCCGAGATATCACCAGATATATATTGGATTTTCCCCTGACCCTGAGTGTCCGGCCCCATGAGACTGTGGTTTTCTCGGCCCCTGGTGGTCCGAGGTCGTTCCCGCTGCACAGATTCATGCGCCAGGGCCTCCTACAGACAATGCACTTTGATTTATTGCGCTATCTGTAATAGCACCCGAGATATCACCAGATATATATTGGATTTTTCACTGACCCTGAGTGTCCGGCCCCATGAGACGGTGGTTTTCTCGGCCCCTGGTGATCCGAGGTCGTTCCCGCTGCACAGATTCATGCGCCGGGTCATAATACAGACAATGCACTTTCATTTCTTGGGCTATCTGTAATAGCACCCGATATATCACCAGATATATAATGGATTCTTCCCTGAACCTGAGTGTCCGGCCCCATGAGACGGTAGTTTTCTCGGCCCCTGGTGGTCCGAGGTCGTTCCCTCTATACAGATTCATGCGCCAGGGCCTCCTACAGACAATGCACATTTATTTATTACGCTATCTGTAATAGCACCCGAGATACCACCAGATATATATTGGATCTTTCACTGACCCTGTGTGTCCGGCCCTATGAGACGGTGGTTTTCGCGGCCCCTGGTGGTTCGAGGTCGTTCCGGACGCACAGATTCATGCGCCAGGGCCTCCTACAGACAATTCACTTTGATTTATTGCGCTATCTGTAATAGCACCCGAGATATCACCAGATATATATTGGATTTTTCCCTGACCCTGAGTGTCCGGCCCCATGAGACGGTGGTTTTCTCGGCCCCTGGTGGACCGAGGTCGTTCCCGCTGCACAGATTCATGCACCGGGGCCTAATACAGACAATGCACTTTGATTTCTTGGGCTATCTGTAATAGCACCCGAGATATCACCAGATATATATTGGATTTTTCCCTGAGCCTGAGTGTCCGGCCCCATGAGACGGTGGTTTTCTCGGCCCCTGGTGGTTCGAGGTCGCTCCCGCTGCACAGATTCATGCGCCAGGGCCTCCTGCAGATAATTCACTTTGGTTTATTGCGCTATCTCTACTAGCACCTGAGATATCACCCGATATATATTGGACATTTCCCTGACCCTGATTGTCCGGCCCCATGTGTCGGTGGTTTTCTCGGCCCCTGGTGGTCCCAGGTCGTTCCCGCTGCACAGATTCATGCACCAGGGCCTCCTACAAACAATGCACTTTGATTTATTGTTCTATCTGTAATATAACCCGAGATATCACCAGAAATATATTGGATTTTTCCCTGACCCTGACTGTCCGGCCCCATGAGACGGTGGTTTTCTCGGCCCCTGGTGGTCCGAGGTAGTTCCCGCTGCACAGATTCATGCGCAAGGTCCTCCTACAGACAATGCACTTTGATTTGATGCGCTATCTGTAATAGCACTCGAGATATAACCAGATATATATTGGATTTTTCACTGACCCTGAGTGTCCGGCCCCATGAGACGGTGGTTTTCTCGGCCCCTGGTGGTCCGAGGTCGTTCCCGTTGCACAGATTCATGCGCCAGTGCCTCCTGCAGATAATACACTTTGGTTTATTGCGCTATCTCTAATAGCACCGGAGATATCACCAGATATATATTGGATTTTCCCCTGACCCTGAGTGTCCGGCCCCATGAGACTGTGGTTTTCTCGGCCCCTGGTGGTCCGAGGTCGTTCCCGCTGCACAGATTCATGCGCCAGGGCCTCCTACAGACAATGCACTTTGATTTATTGCGCTATCTGTAATAGCACCCGAGATATCACCAGATATATATTGGATTTTTCACTGACCCTGAGTGTCCGGCCCCATGAGACGGTGGTTTTCTCGGCCCCTGGTGATCCGAGGTCGTTCCCGCTGCACAGATTCATGCGCCGGGTCCTAATACAGACAATGCACTTTGATTTATTGTGCTATCTGTAATATAACCCGAGATATCACCAGATATATGTTGGATTTTCCCCTGACCCTGAGTGTCCGGCCCCATGAGACTGTGGTTTTCTCGGTCCCTGGTGGTCCGAGGTCGTTCCCGCTGCACAGATTCATGCACCAGGGCCTCCTACAGACAATGCACATTTATTTATTACGCTATCTGTAATAGCACCCGAGATACCACCAGATATATATTGGATCTTTCACTGACCCTGAGTGTCCGGCCCCATGAGACGGTGGTTATCTCGGACCCTGGTAATCCGAGGTCGTTCCCGCTGCACAGATTCATGCGCCAGGGCCTCCTGCAGATAATTCACTTCTGTTTATTGCGCTATCTCTAATAGCACCCGAGATATCACCAGATATATGATAGATTTTTCCCTGACCCTGAGTGTCCGGCCCCATGAGACGGTGGTTTTCTCGGCCCCTGGTGGTCCGAGGTCGTTCCCGCTGCACAGATTCATGCGCCAGGGCCTCCTACAGACAATGCACTTTGATTTATTGTTCTATCTGTAATATAACCCGAGATATCACCAGAAATATATTGGATTTTTCCCTGACCCTGAGTGTCCGGCCCCATAAGACGGTTGTTGTCTCGGCCCCTGGTGGTCCGAGGTCGTTCCCGCTGCACAGATTCATGCGCCAGGGTCTCCTGCAGATAATTCACTTTGGTTTATTGCGCTATCTCTAATAGCACCCGAGATATCACCAGGTATATATTGGATTCTTCCCTGACCCTGAGTGTCCGACCCCATGAGACTGTGGTTTTCTCGGCCCCTGGTGGTCCGAGGTCGTTCCCTCTGCACAGATTCATGCACCAGGGCCTCCTACAGACAATGTACATTTATTTATTACGCTATCTGTAATAGCACCCGAGATACCACCAGATATATATTGGATCTTTCACTGACCCTGAGTGTCCGGCCCCATGAGACGGTGGTTTTCGCGGCCCCTGGTGGTTCGAGGTCGTTCCGGCTGCACAGATTCATGCGCCAGGGCGTCCTACAGACAATTCACTTTGATTTATTGCGCTATCTGTAATAGCACCGGAGATATCACCAGATATATGTTGGATTTTCCCCTGACCCTGAGCGTCCGGACCCATGAGACTGTGGTTTTCTCGGCCTCTGGTTGTCCGAGGTCGTTCCCGCTACACAGATTCATGCGCCAGGGCCTCCTACAGACAATGCACTCTGATTTATTGCGCTATCTGTAATAGCACCCGAGATATCAGCAGATATATATTGGATTTTTCCCTGACCCTGAGTGTCCGGCCCCATGAGACGGTGGTTTTCTCGGCCCCTGGTGGTCCGAGGTCGTTCCCGCTGCACAGATTCATGCACCGGGGCCTAATACAGACAATGCACTTTGATTTCTTGGGCTATCTGTAATAGCACCCGAGATATCACCAGATATATATTGGATTTTTCCCTAAGCCTGAGTGTCCGGCCCCATGAGACGGTGGTTTTCTCGGCCCCTGATGGTTCGAGGTCGTTCCCGCTGCACAGATTCATGCGCCAGGGCCTCCTGCAGATAATTCACTTTGGTTTATTGCGCTATCTCTACTAGCACCCGAGATATCACCCGATATATATTGGACATTTCCCTGACCCTGAGTGTCCGGCCCCATGTGTCGGTGGTTTTCTCGGCCCCTGGTGGTCCCAGGTCGTTCCCGCTGCACAGATTCATGCACCAGGGCCTCCTACAAACAATGCACTTTGATTTATTGTTCTATCTGTAATATAACCCGAGATATCACCAGAAATATATTGGATTTTTCCCTGACCCTGACTGTCCGGCCCCATGAGACGGTGGTTTTCTCGGCCCCTGGTGGTCCGAGGTAGTTCCCGCTGCACAGATTCATGCGCAAGGTCCTCCTACAGACAATGCACTTTGATTTATTGCGCTATCTGTAATAGCACTCGAGATATAACCAGATATATATTGGATTTTTCACTGACCCTGAGTGTCCGGCCCCATGAGACGGTGGTTTTCTCGGCCCCTGGTGGTCCGAGGTCGTTCCCGTTGCACAGATTCATGCGCCAGGGCCTCCTGCAGATAATACACTTTGGTTTATTGCGCTATCTCTAATAGCACCCGAGATATCACCAGATATATATTGGATTTTCCCCTGACTCTGAGTGTCCGGCCCCATGAGACTGTGGTTTTCTCGGCCCCTGGTGGTCCGAGGTCGTTCCCGCTGCACAGATTCATGCGCCAGGGCCTCCTACAGACAATGCACTTTCATTTATTGCGCTATCTGTAATAGCACCCGAGATATCACCAGATATATATTGGATTTTTCACTGACCCTGAGTGTCCGGCCCCATGAGACGGTGGTTTTCTCGCCCCTGGTGATCCGAGGTCGTTCCCGCTGCACAGATTCATGCGCCGGGTCCTAATACAGACAATGCACTTTGATTTATTGTGCTATCTGTAATATAACCCGAGATATCACCAGATATATGTTGGATTTTCCCCTAACCCTGAGTGTCCGGCCCCATGAGACTGTGGTTTTCTCGGCCCCTGGTGGTCCGAGGTCGTTCCCGCTGCACAGATTCATGCGCCAGGGCCTCCTACAGACAATGCACATTTATTTATTACGCTATCTGTAATAGCACCCGAGATACCACCAGATATATATTGGATCTTTCACTGACCCTGAGTGTCCGGCCCCATGAGACGGTGGTTTTCGCGGCCCCTGGTGGTTCGAGGTCGTTCCGGCTGCACAGATTCATGCGCCAGGGCCTCCTACAGACAATTCACTTTGATTTATTGCGCTATCTGTAATAGCACCCGAGATATCACCAAATATATGTTGGATTTTCCCCTGACCCTGAGTGTCCGGCCCCATGAGACTGTGGTTTTCTCGGCCCCTGGAGGTCCGAGGTCGTTCCCGCTGCACAGATGCATGCGCCAGGGCCTCCTGCAGATAAGTCACTTTGATTTATCGCGCTATCTCTAATAGCACCCGAGATATCACCAGATATATATTGGATTTTTCCCCGACCCAGAGTGTCCGGCCCCATGAGACTGTGGTTTTCTCGGCCCCCGGTGGTCAGAGGTCGTTCCCGCTGCGCAGATGCATGCGCCAGGGCCTCCTGCAGATAATTCACTTTGGTTTATTGCGCTATCTCTAATAGCACCCGAGATATCACCAGATATATATTGTATTTTCCCATGACCCTGAGTGTCCTGGCCCATAAGACTGTGGTTTTCTCTGCACCTGGCGGTCAGAGATCGTTCCCGCCTCACAGATTCATGCGCCAGTGCCTCCTACAGACAATGCACTTTGGTTTATTGCGCTATCTCCAATAGCACCCGAGATATCGCCAGATATATATTGGATTTGTCCCTGGCCCTGAGTGTCCGGCCCCATGAGACGGTAGTTTTCTCTGCCCCTGGTGGTCCGAGGTCGATCCGGCTGCACAGATTCATGCGCCAGGGCCTCCTACAGACAATGCACTTTGATTTATTGCGCTATCTGTAATAGCACCCGAGATATCACCAGATATATATTGGATTTTTCCCTGACCCTGAGTGTCCGACCTCATGAGACGGTGGTTTTCTCGGCTCCTGGTGTCCGAGGTCGTTCCCGCTGCACAGATTCATGCGCCAGGGCCCTCTGCAGATAATTCACTTTGATTTATTGCGCTATTTCTAACAGCACCCGAGATATCACCAGATATATATTGGATTTTTCCCTGACCCTGAGAGTCCGGCCCCATGAGACGGTGGTTTTCTCGGCCTCTGGTGGTCCGAGGTCGTTCCCGCTGCACAGATTCATGCGCCAGGGCCTGCTGCAGACAATGCACTTTGGTTTATTGCGTTATCTCCAATCGCACCCGAGATATCACCAGATATATATTGGATTTTTCCCTGACCCTGACAGTCCGGCCCCATGAGACGGTGATTTTCTCGGCCCCTGGTGGTCCGAGGTCGATCCCGGTGCACAGATTCATTCGCCTGGGCCTCCTACAGACAATGCACTTTGATTTATTGCGCTATCTGTAATAGCACCCGAGATATCACCAGATATATATTGGATTTTTCCCCGACCCTGGGTGTCCGGCCCCATGAGACGGTGGTTATCTCGGACCCTGGTGATCCGAGGTCGTTCCCGCGGCACAGATTCATGCGCCAGGGCCTCCTGCAGATAATTCACTTTGGTTTATTGCGCTATCTCTAATAGCACCCGAGATATCACCAGATATAAATTGGATTTTTCCCTGACCCTGAGTGTCCGACCCCATGAGACAGTGGTTTTCTCGGCTCCTGGTGTCCGAGGTCGTTCCCGCTGCACAGGTTCATGCGCCAGGGCCTCCTGCAGATAATTCACTTTGGTTTATTGCGCTATCTCTAATAGCACCCGAGATATCACCAGGTATATATTGGATTCTTCCATGACCCTGAGTGTCCGGCCCCATGAGACGGTGGTTGTCTCGGCCCCTGGTGGTCCGAGGTCGTTCCCGCAGCACAGATTCATGCGCCCGGAGCCCCTGTGGATAATTCACTTTGGTTTATTGCGCTATCTCTAATAGCACCCGAGATATCACCAGATATATATTGGATTTTTCCCTGACACTGAGTGTCCGACCCCGTGAGACTGTGGTTTTCTCGGCCCCTGGTGGTCCGAGGTACTTCCCGCTGCACAGATTCATGCGCAAGGTCCTCCTACAGACAATGGACTTTGATTTATTGCGCTATCTGTAATAGCACTCGAGATATAACCAGATATATATTGGATTTTTCACTGACCCGGAGTGTCCGGCCCCATGAGACGGTGGTTTTCTCGGCCCCTGGTGGTCCGAGGTCGTTCCCGTTGCACAGATTCATGCGCCAGGGCCTCCTGCAAATAATACACTTTGGTTTATTGCGCTATCTCTAATAGCACCCGAGATATCACTAGATATATATTGGATTTTCCCCTGGCCCTGAGTGTCCGGCCCCATGAGACTGTGGTTTTCTCGGCCCCTGGTGGTCCGAGGTCGTTCCCGCTGCACAGATTCATGCGCCAGGGCCTCCTACAGACAATGCACTTTGATTTATTGCGCTATCTGTAATAGCACCCGAGCTATCACCAGATATATATTGGATTTTTCCCTGACCCTGAGTGCCCGGCCCCATGTGTCGGTGGTTTTCTCGGCCCCTGGGGGTCCGAGATCGATCTCGCTGCACAGGTTCATGCGCTAGAGCCTCCTGCAGACAATGCACTTTGATATATCCCGCTATATGTAATAGCACCCGAGATATCATGAGATATATATTGGATTTTTCCCTGACCCTGAGTGTCCGGCCCAATGAGGCGGTGGTTTTCTCGGCCCCTGGTTGTCCGAGGTCGTTCCCGCTGCACAGATTCATGCGCCAGGGCCTCCTGCAGATAATTCACTTTGGTGTATTGCGCTATCTCTAATAGCACCCGAGATATCACCAGATATATATTGGATTTTACCCTGACCCTGAGTGTCCGGCCCCATGAGACTGTGGTTTTCTCGGCCCCTGGTGGTCCGAGGTCGTTCCCGCTGCACAGATGCATGCGCCAGGGCCTCCTGCAGATAAGTCACTTTGATTTATCGCGCTATCTCTAATAGCACCCGAGATATCACCAGATATATATTGGATTTTTCCCCGACCCAGAGTGTCCGGCCCCATGAGACGGTGGTTTTCTCGGCCCCTGGTGGTCAGAGGTCGTTCCCGCTGCACAGATTCATGCGCCAGGGCCTCCTACAGATAATGCACTTTGATTTATTGCGCTATCTGTAATAGCACCCGAGATATCACCAGATATATGTTGGATTTTTCCATGACCCTGAGTGTCCGGCCCCATGAGACGGTGGTTTTCTCGGCCCCTGGTGGTCCGAGGTCGTTCCCGCTGCACAGATTCATGCGCCGGGGCCTAATACAGACAATGCACCTTGATTTCTTGGGCTATCTGTAATAGCACCCGAGATATCACCAGATATATATTGGATTTTTCCCTGACACTGAGCGTCCGGCCCCATGAGGCGGTGGTTTTCTCGGCCCCTGGTGGTCCGAGGTCGTTCCCGCTGCACAGATTCATGCGCCAGGGCCTCCTGCAGATAATTCACTTTGATTTATTGTTCTATCTGTAATATAACCCGAGATATCACCAGATATATATTGGATTTTTACCTGACCCTGAGTGCCCGGCCCCATGTCTCGGTGATTTTCTCGGACCCTGGTGATCCGAGGTAGATACCGCTGCACAGATTCATGCGCCAGGGCCTCCTGCAGAAAATGCACTTTGATTTATTGCGCTATCTGTAATAGCACCCGAGATAACACCAGATATATATTGGATTTTCGCCTGACCCTGAGTGTCCGGCCCCATGAGACTGTGGTTTTCTCGGCCCCTGGTGGTCCGAGGTCGTTCCCTCTGCCCAGATTGATGCGCCAGGGCCTCCTACAGACAGTGCACTTTGATTTATTGCGCTATCTGTAATAGCACCCGAGAAAGCTCCATATATATGCTGGATTTTTACATGACTTTGGGTGGCGGATACCGAAAATCTGTAATTTTCTCGGCCTCTGGTGGTCCGAGGTTGTTCCCTCTGCACAGATTCATGCGCCAGGGACTCCTACGGACAATGCACTTTGATTTATTGCGCTATCTGTAATAGCACCCGAGATATCACCGGATATATATTGGATTTTTCCCTGACCCTGAGTGTCCGGCCCCATGAGACGGTGGTTTACTCGGCCCCTGGTGGTCGGAGGTCGTTCCCGCTGCACAGATGCATGCGCCAGGGCCTCCTGCAGATAATTCACTTTGGTTTATAGCGCTATCTCTAATAGCACCCGAGATATCACCAGATATATATTGGATTTTTCCCTGACCCTGGCAGTCCGGCTCCAGGAGAAGGTGATTTTCTCGGCCCCTGGTGATCCGAGGTCGTTCCTGCTGCACAGATTGATGCGCCAGGGCCTCCGGCACATAATTCACTTTGGTTTATTGCGCTATCCCTAATAGCACCCGATATGTCGCCAGATATATATTGGATTTTCCCTGACGCTGAGTGTCCGGCCCAATGAGACTGTGGTTTTCTCGGCCCCTGGTGGTCCGAGGTCGTTCCCGCTGTACAGATTCATGCGCCAGGGCCTCCTACAGACAATGCACTTTGATTTATTGCGCTATCTGTAATAGCACCCGAGATATCACCAGATATATAGTGGATTTTTCACTGACCCTGAGTGTGCGGCCCCATGAGACGGTGGTTTTCTCGGACCCTGGTGGTCCGAGGTCGTTCCCGCTGCACAGATTCATGCGCCAGGACCTCCTACAGACAGCGTACTTTGATTTATTGCGCTATCTGTAATAGCACCCGAGATATCACCAGATATATATTGGATTTTCCCCTGGCCCTGAGTGTCCGGCCCCATGAGACTGTGGTTTTCTCGGCCCCTAGTGGTCCGAGGTCGTTCCCGCTGCACAGATCCATGCGCCAGGGCCTTCTACAGACAACGCACTTTGATTTATTGCGCTATCTGTAATAGCACCCGAGATATCACCAGATATATATTGGATTTTCCCCTGACCCTGAGTGTCCGGCCCCATGAGACGGTGGTTTTCTCGGCCCCTGGTGGTCCTAGGTCGTTCCCGCTGCACAGATGCATGCGCCATGGCCTCCTGCAGATAATTCCCTTTGGCTTATTGCGCTATCTCTAATAGCACCCGAGATAACACCAGATATATGCTGGATTTTTACATGACCTTGGGTGACGGATTCCGAATATCAGTAATTTTCTCGGCCCCTGGTGGTCCGAGGTCGTTCCTGCTGCACAGATTCATTCGCCAGTGCGTCCTACAGACAATGCACTTTGATTTATTGCGCTATCTCTAATAGCACCCGAGATATCACCAGATATATATTGGATTTTTCCCCGACCCTGAGTGTCCGGCCACATGAGACGGTGGTTTTCTTGGCCGCTGGTGGCCCGAGGTAGTTCCCGCTGGCCAGATTCATGCGCCAGGGCCTCCTACAGACAATGCATTTTGATTTATTGCGCTATCTCTAATAGCACCCGAGATATCACCAGATATGTATTGGATTTTTCCCCGACCCTGAGTGTCCGGCCCCATGAGACGGTTGTTTTCTCGGCCGCTGGTGGTCCGAGGTCGTTCCCGCTGGCCAGACTCATGCGCCAGGGCCTCCTACAGACAATGCACTTTGATTTATTGCGCTATCTGTAATAGCACCCGAGATATCACCAGATTTATATTGGATTTTTCCCTGACCCTGAGTGTCCGGCCCTATGAGACGGTGGTTGTCTCGGCCCCTGGTGGTAGGAGGTCGTTCCCGCTGCACAGATGCATGCGCCAGGGCCTCCTACAGATAATTCACTTTGGTTTATTGCGCTATCTCTAATAGCACCCAAGATATCACCAGATATATATTGGATTTTTCCCGGACCCTGAGTGTCCGGCCCCATGAGGCGGTGGTTTTCTCGGCCCCTGGTGGTCCGAGGTCGTTCCCGCTGCACAGATGCATGCGCCAGGGCCTCCTGCAGATAATTCACTTTGGTTAATTGCGCTATCTCTAATAGCACCCGAGATATCACCAGATATATATTGGATTTTTCCCTGACCCTGAGTGTCCGGACCCATGAGACTGTGGTTTTCTCGGCCCCTGGTGGTCCGAGGTCGTTCCCTCTGGCCAGATGCATGCGCCAGGGTCTCCTACAGACCATGCACTTTGATTTATTGCGCTATCTGTAATAGCACCCGAGATATCGCCAGATATATATTGGATTTTCCCCTGAGCCTGAGTGTCCGGCCCCGTTAGACGGTGATTTTCTTGGCCCCTGGTGGTCCGAGGTCGTTCCCGCTGCCCAGATTCATGCGCCAGGGCCTCCTACAGACAGTGCACTTTGATTTATTGCGCTATCTGTAATAGCACCCGAGATATCACCAGATATATATTGGATTTTTCCCCGACCCTGAGTGTCCGGCCCCATGAGACGGTTGTTTTCTCGGCCGCTGGTGGTCCGAGGTCGTTCCCGCTGCACAGAATCATGCGCCAGGGCCTCCTACAGACAATGCACTTTGATTTATTGCGCTATCTGTAATACCACCCGAGATATCACCCGATATATATTGGATTTTCCCCTGACCCTGAGTGTCCGGCCCCATGAGACGGTGGTCTTCTCGGCCCCTGGTGGTCCGAGGTCGTTCCCGCTGCCCAGATTCATGCGCCAGGGCCTCCTACAGACAGTGCACTTTGATTTATTGCGCTATCTGTAATAGCACCCGAGAAAGCTCCATATATATGCTGGATTTTTACATGACTTTGGGTGGCGGATACCGAAAATCTGTAATTTTCTCGGCCCCTGGTGGTCCGACGTCGTTCCCGCTGCACAGAATCATGCGCCAGGGCCTCCTACAGACAATGCACTTTGATTTATTGCGCTATCTCTAACAGCACCCGAGATATCACCAGATATATATTGGATTTTCCCCAGACCCTGAGTGGCCGGCCCCATGAGACGGTGGTCTTCTCGGCCCCTGGTGGTCCGAGGTCGTTCCCGCTGCCCAGATTCATGCGCCACGGCCTCCTACAGACAATGCACTTTGATTTATTGCGCTATCTGTAATAGCACCCGAGATATCAACAGATATATATTGGATATTTCCCTCACCCTGAGTGTCCAGCCCCATGAGACGGTGGTTTTCTCGGCCCCTGGTGGACCGATGTCGTTCCCGCTGCACAGATTCATGCGCCAGGGCCTCCTGCAGATAATTCACTTTGGTTTATTGCGCTATCTCTAATAGCGCCCGAGATATCACCAGATATATATTGGATTTTTCCCTGACCCTGAGTGTCCGGCCCCATGAGACTGCGGTTTTCTCGGCCCCTGGTGGTCCGAGGTCGTTCCCGCTGCACACATTCATGCGCCAGGGCCTCCTGCAGATAATTCACTTTGATTTATCGCGCTATCTCTAATAGCACTCGAGATATCACCAGATATATGCTGGATTTTTACATGACCTTGGGTGACGGATTCCGAATATCTGTAATTTTCTCGGCCACTGGTGGTCCGAGGTCGTTCCTGCTGCACAGATTCATTCGCCAGTGCCTCCTACAGACAATGCACTTTGATTTATTGCGCTATCCGTAATAGCACCCGAGATATCACCAGATATATATTGGATTTTCCCCTGACCCTGAGTGTCCGGCACCATGAGACTGTGGTTTTCTCGGCCCCTAGTGGTCCGAGGTCGTTCCCGCTGCACAGATTCATGCGCCAGGGCCTCCTACAGACAACGCACTTTGATTTATTGCGCTATCTGTAATAGCACCCGAGATATCACCAGATATATATTGGATTTTTCCCTGACCCTGAGTGTCCGGACCAATGAGACTGTGGTTTTCTCGGCCCCTGGTGGTCCGAGGTCGTTCCCGCTGGCCAGATGCATGCGCCAGGGTCCCCTACAGACCATGCACTTTGATATATTGCGCTATCTGTAATAGCACCCGAGATATCGCCAGATATATATTGGATTTTCCCCTGAGCCTGAGTGTCCGGCCCCGTTAGACGGTGATTTTCTCGGCCCCTGGTGGTCCGAGGTCGTTCCCGCTGCCCAGATTCATGCGCCAGGGCCTCCTACAGACAGTGCACTTTGATTTATTGCGCTATCTGTAATAGTACCCGAGACAGCTCCATATATATGCTGGATTTTTACATGACTTTGGGTGGCGGATACCGAAAATCTGTAATTTTCTCGGCCCCTGGTGGTCTGACGTCGTTCCCGCTGCACAGAATCATGCGACAGGGCCTCCTACAGACAATGCACTTTGATTTATTGCGCTATCTCTAATAGCACCCGAGATATCACCAGATATATATTGGATTTTTCCCTGACCCTGAGTGTCCGGACCAATGAGACTGTGGTTTTCTTGGCCGCTGGTGGTCCGAGGTAGTTCCCGCTGGCCAGATTCATGCGCCAGGGCCTCCTACAGACAAAGCATTTTGATTTATTGCGCTATCTCTAATAGCACCCGAGATATCACCAGATATATATTGGATTTTTCCCCGACCCTGAGTGTCCGGCCCCATGAGACGGTTGTTTTCTCGGCCGCTGGTGGTCCGAGGTCGTTCCCGCTGGCCAGACTCATGCGCCAGGGCCTCCTACAGACAATGCACTTTGCTTTATTGCGCTATCTGTAATAGCACCCGAGATATCACCAGATATATATTGGATTTTCCCCTGACCCTGAGTGTCCGGCCCCATGAGACGGTGGTCTTCTCGGCCCCTGGTGGTCCGATGTCGTTCCCGCTGCCCAGATTCATGCGCCAGGGCCTCCTACAGACAGTGCACTTTGATTTATTGCGCTATCTGTAATAGCACCCGAGAAAGCTCCATATATATGCTGGATTTTTACATGACTTTGGGAGGCGGATACCGAAAATCTGTAATTTTCTCGGCCCCTGGTGGTCCGACGTCGTTCCCGCTGCACAGAATCATGCGCCAGGGCCTCCTACAGACAATGCACTTTGATTTATTGCGCTATCTCTAATAGCACCCGAGATATCACCAGATATATATTGGATTTTCCCCAGACCCTGAGTGGCCGGCCCCATGAGACGGTGGTCTTCTCGGCCCCTGGTGGTCCGAGGTCGTTCCCGCTGCCCAGATTCATGAGCCACGGCCTCCTACAGACAATGCACTTTGATTTATTGCGCTATCTGTAATAGCACCCGAGATATCACCAGATATATATTGGATTTTTCCCCGACCCTGAGTGTCCGGCCCCATGAGACTGTGGTTTTCTCGGCCCCTGGTGGTCCGAGGTCGTTCCCGCTGCACAGATGCATGCGCCAGGGCCTCCTGCAGATAAGTCACTTTGAATTATCGCGCTATCTCTAATAGCACCCGAGATATCACCAGATATATATTGGATTTTTCCCCGACCCAGAGTGTCCGGCCCCATGAGACGGTGGTTTTCTCGGCCCCTGGTGGTCAGAGGTCGTTCCCGCTGCACAGATTCATGCGCCAGGGCCTCCTGCAGATAATGCACTTTGATTTATTGCGCTATCTCTAAGAGCACCCGAGATATCACCAGATATATATTGGATTTTTCCCTGACCCTGAGTCTCCAGCCCCATGAGACTGCGGTTTTCTCGGCCCCTGGTGGTCCGAGGTCGTTCCCGCTGCACACATTCATTCGCCAGTGCCTCCTACAGACAATGCACTTTGATTTATTGCGCTATCCGTAATAGCACCCGAGATATCACCAGATATATATTGGATTTTCCCCTGACCCTGAGTGTCCGGCACCATGAGACTGTGGTTTTCTCGGCCCCTAGTGGTCCGAGGTCGTTCCCGCTGCACAGATTCATGCGCCAGGGCCTCCTGCAGATAATGCACTTTGATTTATTGCGCTATCTCTAAGAGCACCCGAGATATCACCAGATATATATTGGATTTTTCCCTGACCCTGAGTGTCCGGACCAATGAGACTGTGGTTTTCTTGGCCGCTGGTGGTCCGAGGTAGTTCCCCCTGGCCAGATTCATGCGCCAGGGCCTCCTACAGACAATGCATTTTGATTTATTGCGCTATCTCTAATAGCGCCCGAGATATCACCAGATATATATTGGATTTTTCCCCGACCCTGAGTGTCCGGCCCCATGAGACGGTTGTTTTCTCGGCCGCTGGTGGTCCGAGGTCGTTCCCGCTGGCTAGACTCATGCGCCAGGGCCTCCTACAGACAATGCACTTTGATTTATTGAGCTATCTGTAATAGCACCCGAGATATCACCAGATATATATTGGATTTTTCCCCGACCCTGAGTGTCCGGCCCCATGAGACTGTGGTTTTCTCGGCCCCTGGTGGTCCGAGGTCGTTCCCGCTGCACAGATGCATGCGCCAGGGCCTCCTGCAGATAAGTCACTTTGAATTATCGCGCTATCTCTAATAGCACCCGAGATATCACCAGATATATATTGGATTTTTCCCCGACCCAGAGTGTCCGGCCCCATGAGACGGTGGTTTTCTCGGCCCCTGGTGGTCAGAGGTCGTTCCCGCTGCACAGATTCATGCGCCAGGGCCTCCTACAGATAATGCACTTTGATTTATTGCGCTATCTGTAATAGCACCCGAGATATCACCAGATATATGTTGGATTTTTCCATGACCCTGAGTGTCCGGCCCCATGAGACGGTGGTTTTCTCGGCCCCTGGTGGTCCGAGGTCGTTCCCGCTGCACAGATTCATGCGCCGGGGCCTAATACAGACAATGCACTTTGATTTCTTGGGCTATCTGTAATAGCACCCGAGATATCACCAGATATATATTGGATTTTTCCCTGACACTGAGCGTCCGGCCCCATGAGGCGGTGGTTTTCTCGGCCCCTGGTGGTCCGAGGTCGTTCCCGCTGCACAGATTCATGCGCCAGGGCCTCCTGCAGATAATTCACTTTGATTTATTGTTCTATCTGTAATATAACCCGAGATATCACCAGATATATATTGGATTTTTACCTGACCCTGAGTGCCCGGCCCCATGTCTCGGTGATTTTCTCGGACCCTGGTGATCCGAGGTAGATACCGCTGCACAGATTCATGCGCCAGGGCCTCCTGCAGAAAATGCACTTTGATTTATTGCGCTATCTGTAATAGCACCCGAGATAACACCAGATATATATTGGATTTTCGCCTGACCCTGAGTGTCCGGCCCCATGAGACTGTGGTTTTCTCGGCCCCTGGTGGTCCGAGGTCGTTCCCTCTGCCCAGATTGATGCGCCAGGGCCTCCTACAGTCAGTGCACTTTGATTTATTGCGCTATCTGTAATAGCACCCGAGAAAGCTCCATATATATGCTGGATTTTTACATGACTTTGGGTGGCGGATACCGAAAATCTGTAATTTTCTCGGCCTCTGGTGGTCCGAGGTTGTTCCCTCTGCACAGATTCATGCGCCAGGGACTCCTACGGACAATGCACTTTGATTTATTGCGCTATCTGTAATAGCACCCGAGATATCACCGGATATATATTGGATTTTTCCCTGACCCTGAGTGTCCGGCCCCATGAGACGGTGGTTTACTCGGCCCCTGGTGGTCGGAGGTCGTTCCCGCTGCACAGATGCATGCGCCAGGGCCTCCTGCAGATAATTCACTTTGGTTTATAGCGCTATCTCTAATAGCACCCGAGATATCACCAGATATATATTGGATTTTTCCCTGACCCTGGCAGTCCGGCTCCAGGAGAAGGTGATTTTCTCGGCCCCTGGTGGTCCGAGGTCGTTCCCGCTGCACAGATTCATGCGCCAGGGCCTCCTACAGACAGCGTACTTTGATTTATTGCGCTATCTGTAATAGCACCCGAGATATCACCAGATATATATTGGATTTTCCCCTGGCCCTGAGTGTCCGGCCCCATGAGACTGTGGTTTTCTCGGCCCCTAGTGGTCCGAGGTCGTTCCCGCTGCACAGATCCATGCGCCAGGGCCTTCTACAGACAACGCACTTTGATTTATTGCGCTATCTGTAATAGCACCCGAGATATCACCAGATATATATTGGATTTTCCCCTGACCCTGAGTGTCCGGCCCCATGAGACGGTGGTTTTCTCGGCCCCTGGTGGTCCTAGGTCGTTCCCGCTGCACAGATGCATGCGCCAGGGCCTCCTGCAGATAATTCCCTTTGGCTTATTGCGCTATCTCTAATAGCACCCGAGATAACACCAGATATATGCTGGATTTTTACATGACCTTGGGTGACGGATTCCGAATATCAGTAATTTTCTCGGCCCCTGGTGGTCCGAGGTCGTTCCTGCTGCACAGATTCATTCGCCAGTGCGTCCTACAGACAATGCACTTTGATTTATTGCGCTATCTCTAATAGCACCCGAGATATCACCAGATATATATTGGATTTTTCCCCGACCCTGAGTGTCCGGCCCCATGAGACGGTGGTTTTCTTGGCCGCTGGTGGCCCGAGGTAGTTCCCGCTGGCCAGATTCATGCGCCAGGGCCTCCTACAGACAATGCATTTTGATTTATTGCGCTATCTCTAATAGCACCCGAGATATCACCAGATATGTATTGGATTTTTCCCCGACCCTGAGTGTCCGGCCCCATGAGACGGTTGTTTTCTCGGCCGCTGGTGGTCCGAGGTCGTTCCCGCTGGCCAGACTCATGCGCCAGGGCCTCCTACAGACAATGCACTTTGATTTATTGCGCTATCTGTAATAGCACCCGAGATATCACCAGATTTATATTGGATTTTTCCCTGACCCTGAGTGTCCGGCCCTATGAGACGGTGGTTGTCTCGGCCCCTGGTGGTAGGAGGTCGTTCCCGCTGCACAGATGCATGCGCCAGGGCCTCCTACAGATAATTCACTTTGGTTTATTGCGCTATCTCTAATAGCACCCAAGATATCACCAGATATATATTGGATTTTTCCCGGACCCTGAGTGTCCGGCCCCATGAGGCGGTGGTTTTCTCGGCCCCTGGTGGTCCGAGGTCGTTCCCGCTGCACAGATGCATGCGCCAGGGCCTCCTGCAGATAATTCACTTTGGTTAATTGCGCTATCTCTAATAGCACCCGAGATATCACCAGATATATATTGGATTTTTCCCTGACCCTGAGTGTCCGGACCCATGAGACTGTGGTTTTCTCGGCCCCTGGTGGTCCGAGGTCGTTCCCTCTGCCCAGATTGATGCGCCAGGGCCTCCTACAGACAGTGCACTTTGATTTATTGCGCTATCTGTAATAGCACCCGAGAAAGCTCCATATATATGCTGGATTTTTACATGACTTTGGGTGGCGGATACCGAAAATCTGTAATTTTCTCGGCCTCTGGTGGTCCGAGGTTGTTCCCTCTGCACAGATTCATGCGCCAGGGACTCCTACGGACAATGCACTTTGATTTATTGCGCTATCTGTAATAGCACCCGAGATATCACCGGATATATATTGGATTTTTCCCTGACCCTGAGTGTCCGGCCCCATGAGACGGTGGTTTACTCGGCCCCTGGTGGTCGGAGGTCGTTCCCGCTGCACAGATGCATGCGCCAGGGCCTCCTGCAGATAATTCACTTTGGTTTATAGCGCTATCTCTAATAGCACCCGAGATATCACCAGATATATATTGGATTTTTCCCTGACCCTGGCAGTCCGGCTCCAGGAGAAGGTGATTTTCTCGGCCCCTGGTGGTCCGAGGTCGTTCCCGCTGCACAGAATCATGAGCCAGGGCTTCCTGCAGACAATGCTCTTTGATTTATCGCGCTATCTCTAATAGCACCCGAGATATCACCAGATATATGCTGGATTTTTACATGACCTTGGGTGACGGATTCCGACTATCTGTAATTTTCTCGGCCACTGGTGGTCCGAGGTCGTTCCTGCTGCACAGATTCATTCGCCAGTGCCTCCTACAGACAATGCACTTTGATTTATTGCTCTATCTCTAATAGCAACCGAGATATCACCGGATATATATTGGATTTTTCCCCGACCATGAGTGTCCAGCCCCATGAGACGGTGGTTTTCTCGGACCCTGGTGATCCGAGGTCGTTCCTGCTGCACAGATTGATGCGCCAGGGCCTCCGGCACATAATTCACTTTGGTTTATTGCGCTATCCCTAATAGCACCCGATATGTCGCCAGATATATATTGGATTTTCCCTGACGCTGAGTGTCCGGCCCAATGAGACTGTGGTTTTCTCGGCCCCTGGTGGTCCGAGGTCGTTCCCGCTGTACAGATTCATGCGCCAGGGCCTCCTACAGACAATGCGCTTTGATTTATTGCGCTATCTGTAATAGCACCCGAGATATCACCAGATATATATTGGATTTTCCCCTGGCCCTGAGTGTCCGGCCCCATGAGACTGTGGTTTTCTCGGCCCCTAGTGGTCCGAGGTCGTTCCCGCTGCACAGATCCATGCGCCAGGGCCTTCTACAGACAACGCACTTTGATTTATTGCGCTATCTGTAATAGCACCCGAGATATCACCAGATATATATTGGATTTTCCCCTGACCCTGAGTGTCCGGCCCCATGAGACGGTGGTTTTCTCGGCCCCTGGTGGTCCTAGGTCGTTCCCGCTGCACAGATGCATGCGCCAGGGCCTCCTGCAGATAATTCCCTTTTGCTTATTGCGCTATCTCTAATAGCACCCGAGATAACACCAGATATATGCTGGATTTTTACATGACCTTGGGTGACGGATTCCGAATATCAGTAATTTTCTCGGCCCCTAGTGGTCCGAGGTCGTTCCTGCTGCACAGATTCATTCGCCAGTGCGTCCTACAGACAATGCACTTTGATTTATTGCGCTATCTCTAATAGCACCCGAGATATCACCAGATATATATTGGATTTTTCCCCGACCCTGAGTGTCCGGCCCCATGAGACGGTGGTTTTCTTGGCCTCTGGTGGTCCGAGGTTGTTCCCTCTGCACAGATTCATGCGCCAGGGACTCCTACGGACAATGCACTTTGATTTATTGCGCTATCTGTAATAGCACCCGAGATATCACCGGATATATATTGGATTTTTCCCTGACCCTGAGTGTCCGGCCCCATGAGACGGTGGTTTACTCGGCCCCTGGTGGTCGGAGGTCGTTCCCGCTGCACAGATGCATGCGCCAGGGCCTCCTGCAGATAATTCACTTTGGTTTATAGCGCTATCTCTAATAGCACCCGAGATATCACCAGATATATATTGGATTTTTCCCTGACCCTGGCAGTCCGGCTCCAGGAGAAGGTGATTTTCTCGGCCCCTGGTGGTCCGAGGTCGTTCCCGCTGCACAGAATCATGAGCCAGGGCTTCCTGCAGACAATGCTCTTTGATTTATCGCGCTATCTCTAATAGCACCCGAGATATCACCAGATATATGCTGGATTTTTACATGACCTTGGGTGACGGATTCCGACTATCTGTAATTTTCTCGGCCACTGGTGGTCCGAGGTCGTTCCTGCTGCACAGATTCATTCGCCAGTGCCTCCTACAGACAATGCACTTTGATTTATTGCTCTATCTCTAATAGCACCCGAGATATCACCGGATATATATTGGATTTTTCCCCGACCATGAGTGTCCAGCCCCATGAGACGGTGGTTTTCTCGGACCCTGGTGATCCGAGGTCGTTCCTGCTGCACAGATTGATGCGCCAGGGCCTCCGGCACATAATTCACTTTGGTTTATTGCGCTATCCCTAATAGCACCCGATATGTCGCCAGATATAGATTGGATTTTCCCTGACGCTGAGTGTCCGGCCCAATGAGACTGTGGTTTTCTCGGCCCCTGGTGGTCCGAGGTCGTTCCCGCTGTACAGATTCATGCGCCAGGGCCTCCTACAGACAATGCGCTTTGATTTATTGCGCTATCTGTAATAGCACCCGAGATATCACCAGATATATATTGGATTTTCCCCTGGCCCTGAGTGTCCGGCCCCATGAGACTGTGGTTTTCTCGGCCCCTAGTGGTCCGAGGTCGTTCCCGCTGCACAGATCCATGCGCCAGGGCCTTCTACAGACAACGCACTTTGATTTATTGCGCTATCTGTAATAGCACCCGAGATATCACCAGATATATATTGGATTTTCCCCTGACCCTGAGTGTCCGGCCCCATGAGACGGTGGTTTTCTCGGCCCCTGGTGGTCCTAGGTCGTTCCCGCTGCACAGATGCATGCGCCAGGGCCTCCTGCAGATAATTCCCTTTTGCTTATTGCGCTATCTCTAATAGCACCCGAGATAACACCAGATATATGCTGGATTTTTACATGACCTTGGGTGACGGATTCCGAATATCAGTAATTTTCTCGGCCCCTAGTGGTCCGAGGTCGTTCCTGCTGCACAGATTCATTCGCCAGTGCGTCCTACAGACAATGCACTTTGATTTATTGCGCTATCTCTAATAGCACCCGAGATATCACCAGATATATATTGGATTTTTCCCCGACCCTGAGTGTCCGGCCCCATGAGACGGTGGTTTTCTTGGCCGCTGGTGGCCCGAGGTAGTTCCCGCTGGCCAGATTCATGCGCCAGGGCCTCCTACAGACAATGCATTTTGATTTATTGCGCTATCTCTAATAGCACCCGAGATATCACCAGATATGTATTGGATTTTTCCCCGACCCTGAATGTCCGGCCCCATGAGACGGTTGTTTTCTCGGCCGCTGGTGGTCCGAGGTCGTTCCCGCTGGCCAGACTCATGCGCCAGGGCCTCCTACAGACAATGCACTTTGATTTATTGCGCTATCTGTAATAGCACCCGAGATATCACCAGATTTATATTGGATTTTTCCCTGACCCTGAGTGTCCGGCCCTATGAGACGGTGGTTGTCTCGGCCCCTGGTGGTAGGAGGTCGTTCCCGCTGCACAGATGCATGCGCCAGGGCCTCCTACAGATAATTCACTTTGGTTTATTGCGCTATCTCTAATAGCACCCAAGATATCACCAGATATATATTGGATTTTTCCCGGACCCTGAGTGTCCGGCCCCATGAGGCGGTGGTTTTCTCGGCCCCTGGTGGTCCGAGGTCGTTCCCGCTGCACAGATGCATGCGCCAGGGCCTCCTGCAGATAATTCACTTTGGTTAATTGCGCTATCTCTAATAGCACCCGAGATATCACCAGATATATATTGGATTTTTCCCTGACCCTGAGTGTCCGGACCCATGAGACTGTGGTTTTCTCGGCCCCTGGTGGTCCGAGGTCGTTCCCGCTGGCCAGATGCATGCGCCAGGGTCTCCTACAGACCATGCACTTTGATTTATTGCGCTATCTCTAATAGCACCCGAGATATCACCAGATATATATTGGATTTTTCCCTGACCCTGAGTGTCCGGACCAATGAGACTGTGGTTTTCTTGGCCGCTGGTGGTCCGAGGTAGTTCCCGCTGGCCAGATTCATGCGCCAGGGCCTCCTACAGACAATGCATTTTGATTTATTGCGCTATCTCTAATAGCACCCGAGATATCACCAGATATATATTGGATTTTTCCCCGACCCTGAGTGTCCGGCCCCATGAGACGGTTGTTTTCTCGGCCGCTGGTGGTCCGAGGTCGTTCCCGCTGGCCAGACTCATGCGCCAGGGCCTCCTACAGACAATGCACTTTGCTTTATTGCGCTATCTGTAATAGCACCCGAGATATCACCAGATATATATTGGATTTTCCCCTGACCCTGAGTGTCCGGCCCCATGAGACGGTGGTCTTCTCGGCCCCTGGTTGTCCGAGGTCGTTCCCGCTGCCCAGATTCATGCGCCAGGGCCTCCTACAGACAGTGCACTTTGATTTATTGCGCTATCTGTAATAGCACCCGAGAAAGCTCCATATATATGCTGGATTTTTACATGACTTTGGGTGGCGGATACCGAAAATCTGTAATTTTCTCGGCCCCTGGTGGTCCGACGTCGTTCCCGCTGCACAGAATCATGCGCCAGGGCCTCCTACAGACAATGCACTTTGATTTATTGCGCTATCTCTAATAGCACCCGAGATATCACCAGATATATATTGGATTTTCCCCAGACCCTGAGTGGCCGGCCCCATGAGACGGTGGTCTTCTCGGCCCCTGGTGGTCCGAGGTCGTTCCCGCTGCCCAGATTCATGCGCCACGGCCTCCTACAGACAATGCACTTTGATTTATTGCGCTATCTGTAATAGCACCCGAGATATCAACAGATATATATTGGATATTTCCCTCACCCTGAGTGTCCAGCCCCATGAGACGGTGGTTTTCTCGGCCCCTGGTGGACCGATGTCGTTCCCGCTGCACAGATTCATGCGCCAGGGCCTCCTGCAGATAATTCACTTTGGTTTATTGCGCTATCTCTAATAGCGCCCGAGATATCACCAGATATATATTGGATTTTTCCCTGACCCTGAGTCTCCGGCCCCATGAGACTGCGGTTTTCTCGGCCCCTGGTGGTCCGAGGTCGTTCCCGCTGCACACATTCATGCGCCAGGGCCTCCTGCAGATAATTCACTTTGATTTATCGCGCTATCTCTAATAGCACCCGAGATATCACCAGATATATATTGGATTTTTACATGACCTTGGGTGACGGATTCCGAATATCTGTAATTTTCTCGGCCACTGGTGGTCCGAGGTCGTTCCTGCTGCACAGATTCATTCGCCAGTGCCTCCTACAGACAATGCACTTTGATTTATTGCGCTATCCGTAATAGCACCCGAGATATCACCAGATATATATTGGATTTTCCCCTGACCCTGAGTGTCCGGCAACATGAGACTGTGGTTTTCTCGGCCCCTAGTGGTCCGAGGTCGTTCCCGCTGCACAGATTCATGCGCCAGGGCCTCCTGCAGATAATGCACTTTGATTTATTGCGCTATCTCTAAGAGCACCCGAGATATCACCAGATATATATTGGATTTTTCCCTGACCCTGAGTGTCCGGACCAATGAGACTGTGGTTTTCTTGGCCGCTGGTGGTCCGAGGTAGTTCCCCCTGGCCAGATTCATGCGCCAGGGCCTCCTACAGACAATGCATTTTGATTTATTGCGCTATCTCTAATAGCGCCCGAGATATCACCAGATATATATTGGATTTTTCCCCGACCCTGAGTGTCCGGCCCCATGAGACGGTTGTTTTCTCGGCCGCTGGTGGTCCGAGGTCGTTCCCGCTGGCTAGACTCATGCGCCAGGGCCTCCTACAGACAATGCACTTTGATTTATTGCGCTATCTGTAATAGCACCCGAGATATCACCAGATATATATTGGATTTTTCCCCGACCCTGAGTGTCCGGCCCCATGAGACGGTTGTTTTCTCGGCCGCTGGTGGACCGAGGTCGTTCCCGCTGCACAGAATCATGCGCCAGGGCCTCCTACAGACAATGCACTTTGATTTATTGCGCTATCTGTAATAGCACCCGAGATATCACCCGATATATATTGGATTTTCCCCTGACCCTGAGTGTCCGGCCCCATGAGACGGTGGTCTTCTCGGCCCCTGGTGGTCCGAGGTCGTTCCCGCTGCCCAGATTCATGCGCCAGGGCCTCTTACAGACAGTGCACTTTGATTTATTGCGCTATCTGTAATAGCACCCGAGAAAGCTCCATATATATGCTGGATTTTTACATGACTTTGGGTGGCGGATACCGAAAATCTGTAATTTTCTCGGCCCCTGGTGGTCCGACGTCGTTCCCGCTGCACAGAATCATGCGCCAGGGCCTCCTACAGACAATGCACTTTGATTTATTGCGCTATCTCTAATAGCACCCGAGATATCACCAGATATATATTGGATTTTCCCCAGACCCTGAGTGGCCGGCCCCATGAGACGGTGGTCTTCTCGGCCCCTGGTGGTCCAAGGTCGTTCCCGCTGCCCAGATTCATGCGCCACGGCTTCCTTCTGACAATGCACTTTGATTTATTGCGCTATCTGTAATAGCACCCGAGATATCACCAGATATATATTGGATATTTCCCTCACCCTGAGTGTCCAGCCCCATGAGACGGTGGTTTTCTCGGCCCCTGGTGGACCGAGGTCGTTCCCGCTGCACAGATTCATGCGCCAGGGCCTCCTGCAGATAATTCACTTTGATTTATCGCGCTATCTCTAATAGCACCCGAGATATCACCAGATATATGCTGGATTTTTACATGACCTTGGGTGACGGATTCCGAATATCTGTAATTTTCTCGGCCACTGGTGGTCCGAGGTCGTTCCTGCTGCACAGATTCATTCGCCAGTGCCTCCTACAGACAATGCACTTTGATTTATTGCGCTATCCGTAATAGCACCCGAGATATCACCAGATATATATTGGATTTTCCCCTGACCCTGAGTGTCCGGCCCCATGAGACTGTGGTTCTCTCGGACCCTAGTGGTCCGAGGTCGTTCCCGCTGCACAGATTCATGCGCCAGGGCCTCCTACAGACAACGCACCTTGATTTATTGCGCTATCTGTAATAGCACCCGAGATATCACCAGATATATATTGGATTTTCCCCTGACCCTGAGTGTACGGCCCCATGAGACGGTGGTTTTCTCGTACCCTGGTGGTCCGAGGTCGTTCCCGCTGCACAGATTCATGCGCCAGGGCCTCCTACAGACAACGCACTTTGATTTATTGCGCTATCTGTAATAGCACCCGAGATATCACCAGATATATATTGGATTTTCCCCTGACCCTGAGTGTCCGGCCCCATGAGACTGTGGCTTTCTCGGCCCCTAGTAGTCCGAGGTCGTTCCCGCTGCACACATTCATGCGCCAGAGCCTCCTACAGACAACGCACTTTGATTTATTGCGCTATCTGTAATAGCACCCGAGATATCACCAGATATATATTGGATTTTCCCCTGACCCTGAGTGTCCAGCCCCATGAGACGGTGGTTTTCTCGGCCCCTGGTGGTCCTAGGTCGTTCCCGCTGCACAGATGCATGCGCCAGGGCCTCCTGCAGATAATTCACTTTGGTTTATTGCGCTATCTCTAATAGCACCTGAGATATCACCAGATATATATTGGATTTTCCCCTGACTCTGGGTGTCCGGCCCCATGAGACGGTGGTTTTCTCGGCCCCAGGTGGTCCGAGGACGCTCCCGCTTCCCAGATTCAGGCGCCAGGGCCTCCTGCAGATAACTCACTTGGTTTATTGCGCTATCTCTAATAGCACCCGAGATATCACCAGATATATATTGGATTTTCCCCTGACCCTGAGTGTCCGGCCCCATGAGACTGTGGTTTTCTCGGCCCCTAGTGGTCCGAGGTCGTTCCCGCTGCACAGATTCATGCGCCAGGGCCTGCTACAGACAACGCACTTTGATTTATTGCGCTATCTGTAATAGCACCCGAGATATCACCAGATATATATTGGATTTTCCCCTGACCCTGAGTGTCTGGCCCCATGAGACTGTGGCTTTCTCGGCCCCTAGTAGTCCGAGGTCGTTCCCGCTGCACACATTCATGCGCCAGAGCCTCCTACAGACAACGCACTTTGATTTATTGCGCTATCTGTAATAGCACCCGAGATATCACCAGATATATATTGGATTTTCCCCTGACCCTGAGTGTCCGGCCCCATGAGACGGTGGTTTTCTCGGACCCTGGTGGTCCGAGGTCGTTCCCGCTGCACAGATTCATGCGCCAGAGCCTCCTACAGACAACGCACTTTGATTTATTGCGCTATCTGTAATAGCACCCGAGATATCACCGGATATATATTAGATTTTTCCCTGACCCTGAGTGTCCGGCCCCATGAGACGGTGGTTTTCTCGGCCCCTGGTGGTCCGAGGTCGTTCCCGCTGCACAGATGCATGCGCCAGGGCCTCCTGCAGATAATTCACTTTGGTTAATTGCGCTATCTCTAATAGCACCCGAGATATCACCAGATATATATTGGATTTTTCCCTGACCCTGAGTGTCCGGACCAATGAGACTGTGGTTTTCTCGGCCCCTGGTGGTCCGAGGTCGTTCCCGCTGGCCAGATGCATGCGCCAGGGTCCCCTACAGACCATGCACTTTGATTTATTGCGCTATCTGTAATAGCACCCGAGAAAGCTCCATATATATGCTGGATTTTTACATGACTTTGGGTGGCGGATACCGAAAATCTGTAATTTTCTCGGCCCCTGGTGGTCCGACGTCGTTCCCGCTGCACAGAATCATGCGCCAGGGCCTCCTACAGACAATGCACTTTGATTTATTGCGCTATCTCTAATAGCACCCGAGATATCACCAGATATATATTGGATTTTCCCCAGACCCTGAGTGGCCGGCCCCATGAGACGGTGGTCTTCTCGGCCCCTGGTGGTCCAAGGTCGTTCCCGCTGCCCAGATTCATGCGCCACGGCTTCCTTCTGACAATGCACTTTGATTTATTGCGCTATATGTAATAGCACCCGAGATATCACCAGATATATATTGGATATTTCCCTCACCCTGAGTGTCCAGCCCCATGAGACGGTGGTTTTCTCGGCCCCTGGTGGACCGAGGTCGTTCCCGCTGCACAGATTCATGCGCCAGGGCCTCCTGCAGATAATTCACTTTGATTTATCGCGCTATCTCTAATAGCACCCGAGATATCACCAGATATATGCTGGATTTTTACATGACCTTGGGTGACGGATTCCGAATATCTGTAATTTTCTCGGCCACTGGTGGTCCGAGGTCGTTCCTGCTGCACAGATTCATTCGCCAGTGCCTCCTACAGACAATGCACTTTGATTTATTGCGCTATCCGTAATAGCACCCGAGATATCACCAGATATATATTGGATTTTCCCCTGACCCTGAGTGTCCGGCCCCATGAGACGGTGGTTTTCTCGGACCCTGGTGGTCCGAGGTCGTTCCCGCTGCACAGATTCATGCGCCAGGGCCTCCTACAGACAACGCACTTTGATTTATTGCGCTATCTGTAATAGCACCCGAGATATCACCAGATATATATTGGATTTTCCCCTGACCCTGAGTGTCCGGCCCCATGAGACTGTGGCTTTCTCGGCCCCTAGTAGTCCGAGGTCGTTCCCGCTGCACACATTCATGCGCCAGAGCCTCCTACAGACAACGCACTTTGATTTATTGCGCTATCTGTAATAGCACCCGAGATATCACCAGATATATATTGGATTTTCCCCTGACCCTGAGTGTCCGGCCCCATGAGACTGTGGTTTTCTCGGCCCCTGGTGGTCCTAGGTCGTTCCCGCTGCACAGATGCATGCGCCAGGGCCTCCTGCAGATAATTCCCTTTGGCTTATTGCGCTATCTCTAATAGCACCCGAGATATCACCAGATATATATTGGATTTTCCCCTGACCCTGAGTGGCCGGCCCCATGAGACGGTGGTCTTCTCGGCCTCTGGTGGTCCGAGGTCGTTCCCGCTGCCCAGATTCATGCGCCACGGCCTCCTACAGACAATGCACTTTGATTTATTGCGCTATCTGTAATAGCACCCGAGATATCACCAGATATATATTGGATATTTCCCTCACCCTGAGTGTCCAGCCCCATGAGACGGTGGTTTTCTCGGCCCCTGGTGGACCGAGGTCATTCCCGCTGCACAGATTCATGCGCGAGGGCCTCCTGCAGATAATTCACTTTGGTTTATTGCGCTATCTCTAATAGCACCTGAGATATCACCAGATATATATTGGATTTTCCCCTGACTCTGGGTGTCCGGCCCCATGAGACGGTGGTTTTCTCGGCCCCAGGTGGTCCGAGGACGCTCCCGCTTCCCAGATTCAGGCGCCAGGGCCTCCTGCAGATAACTCACTTGGTTTATTGCGCTATCTCTAATAGCACCCGAGATATCACCAGATATATATTGGATTTTCCCCTGACCCTGAGTGTCCGGCCCCATGAGACTGTGGTTTTCTCGGCCCCTAGTGGTCCGAGGTCGTTCCCGCTGCACAGATTCATGCGCCAGGGCCTCCTACAGACAACGCACTTTGATTTATTGCGCTATCTGTAATAGCACCCGAGATATCACCAGATATATATTGGATTTTCCCCTGACCCTGAGTGTCCGGCCCCATGAGACTGTTGTTTTCTCGGCCCCTGGTGGTCCGAGGTCGCTCCCGTTGCACAGATTCATGCGCCAGGGCCTCCTACAGACAACGCACTTTGATTTATTGCGCTATCTGTAATAGCACCCGAGATATCACCAGATATATATTGGATTTACCCCTGACCCTGAGTGTCCGGCCCCATGAGACGGTGGTTTTCTCGGACCCTGGTGGTCCGAGGTCGTTCCCGCTGCACAGATTCATGCGCCAGGGCCTCCTACAGACAACGCACTTTGATTTATTGCGCTATCTGTAATAGCACCCGAGATATCACCAGATATATATTGGATTTTTCCCCGACCCTGAGTGTCCGGCCCCATGAGACGGTGGTTTTCTTGGCCGCTGGTGGTCCGAGGTAGTTCCCGCTGGACAGATTCATGCGCCAGGGCCTCCTACAGACAATGCATTTTGATTTATTGCGCTATCTGTAATAGCACCCGAGATATCACCAGATATATATTGGATATTTCCCTCACCCTGAGTGTCCAGCCCCATGAGAAGGTGGTTTTCTCGGCCCCTGGTGGACCGAGGTCATTCCCGCTGCACAGATTCATGCGCGAGGGCCTCCTGCAGATAATTCACTTTGGTTTATTGCGCTATCTCTAATAGCACCTGAGATATCACCAGATATATATTGGATTTTCCCCTGACTCTGGGTGTCCGGCCCCATGAGACGGTGGTTTTCTCGGCCCCAGGTGGTCCGAGGACGCTCCCGCTTCCCAGATTCAGGCGCCAGGGCCTCCTGCAGATAACTCACTTGGTTTATTGCGCTATCTCTAATAGCACCCGAGATATCACCAGATATATATTGGATTTTCCCCTGACCCTGAGTGTCCGGCCCCATGAGACTGTGGTTTTCTCGTCCCCTAGTGGTCCGAGGTCGTTCCCGCTGCACAGATTCATGCGCCAGGGCCTTCTACAGACAACGCACTATGATTTATTGCGCTCTCTGTAATAGCACCCGAGATATCACCAGATATATATTGGATTTTCCCCTGACCCTGAGTGTCCGGCCCCATGAGACGGTGGTTTTCTCGGACCCTGGTGGTCCGAGGTAGTTCCCGCTGGCCAGATTCATGCGACAGGGCCTCCTACAGACAATGCATTTTGATTTTTTGCGCTATCTCTAATAGCACCCAAGATATCACCAGATATATATTGGATATTTCCCTCACCCTGAGAGTCCAGCCCCATGAGACGGTGGTTTTCTCGGCCCCTGGTGGACCGAGGTCGTTCCCGCTGCACAGATTCATGCGCCAGGGCCTCTTGCGGATAATTCACTTTGGTTTATTGCGCTATCTCTAATAGCGCCCGAGATATCACCAGATATATATTGGATTTTTCCCTGACCCTGAGTGTCCGGCCCCATGAGTCTGCGGTTTTCTCGGCCCCTGGTCGTCCGAGGTCGTTCCCGCTGCACACATTCATGCGCCAGGGCCTCCTGCAGATGATTCACTTTGATTTATCGCGCTATCTCTAATAGCACCCGAGATATCACCAGATATATGCTGGATTTTTACATGACCTTGGGTGACGGATTCCGAATATCTGTAATTTTCTCGGCCACTGGTGGTCCGAGGTCGTTCCTGCTGCACAGATTCATTCGCCAGTGCCTCCTACAGACAATGCACTTTGATTTATTGCGCTGTCCGTAATAGCACCCGAGATATCACCAGATATATATTGGATTTTCCCCTGACCCTGAGTGTCCGGCCCCATGAGACTGTTGTTTTCTCGGCCCCTGGTGGTCCGAGGTCGCTCCCGTTGCACAGATTCATGCGCCAGGGCCTCCTACAGACAACGCACTTTGATTTATTGCGCTATCTGTAATAGCACCCGAGATATCACCAGATATATATTGGATTTACCCCTGACCCTGAGTGTCCGGCCCCATGAGACGGTGGTTTTCTCGGACCTTGGTGGTCCGAGGTCGTTCCCGCTGCACAGATTCATGCGCCAGGGCCTCCTACAGACAACGCACTTTGATTTATTGCGCTATCTGTAATAGCACCCGAGATATCACCAGATATATATTGGATTTTCCACTGACCCTGAGTGTCCGGCCCCATGAGACTGTGGTTTTCTCGGCCCCTAGTGGTCCGAGGTCGTTCCCGCTGCACAGAATCATGCGCCAGAGCCTCCTACAGACAACGCACTTTGATTTATTGCGCTATCTGTAATAGCACCCGAGATATCACCAGATATATATTGGATTTTCCCCTGACCCTGAGTGTCCGGCCCCATGAGACGGTGGTTTTCTCGGCCCCTGGTGGTCCTAGGTCGTTCCCGCTGCACAGATGCATGCGCCAGGGCCTCCTGCAGATAATTCCCTTTGGCTTATTGCGCTATCTGTAATAGCACCCGAGATATCACCAGATATATATTGGATATTTCCCTCACCCTGAGTGTCCAGCCCCATGAGACGGTGGTTTTCTCGGCCCCTGGTGGACCGAGGTCATTCCCGCTGCACAGATTCATGCGCGAGGGCCTCCTGCAGATAATTCACTTTGGTTTATTGCGCTATCTCTAATAGCACCTGAGATATCACCAGATATATATTGGATTTTCCCCTGACCCTGAGTGTCCGGCCCCATGAGACTGTGGCTTTCTCGGCCCCTAGTAGTCCGAGGTCGTTCCCGCTGCACACATTCATGCGACAGAGCCTCCTACAGACAACGCACTTTGATTTATTGCGCTATCTGTAATAGCACCCGAGATATCACCAGATATATATTGGATTTTCCCCTGACCCTGAGTGTCCGGCCCCATGAGACGGTGGTTTTCTCGGACCCTGGTGGTCCGAGGTCGTTCCCGCTGCACAGATTCATGCGCCAGGGCCTCCTACAGACAGTGCACTTTGATTTATTGCGCTATCTGTAATAGCACCCGAGAAAGCTGCATATATATGCTGGATTTTTACATGACTTTGGGTGGCGGATACCGAAAATCTGTAATTTTCTCGGCCTCTGGTGGTCCGAGGTCGTTCCCTCTGCACAGATTCATGCGCCAGGGCCTCCTACGGACAATGCACTTTGATTTATTGCGCTATCTGTAATAGCACCCGAGATATCACCGGATATATATTAGATTTTTCCCTGACCCTGAGTGTCCGGCCCCATGAGACGGTGGTTTTCTCGGCCCCTGGTGGTCCGAGGTCGTTCCCGCTGCACAGATGCATGCGCCAGGGCCTCCTGCAGATAATTCACTTTGGTTAATTGCGCTATCTCTAGTAGCACCCGAGATATCACCAGATATATATTGGATTTTTCCCTGACCCTGAGTGTCCGGACCAATGAGACTGTGGTTTTCTCGGCCCCTGGTGGTCCGAGGTCGTTCCCGCTGGCCAGATGCATGCGCCAGGGTCTCCTACAGACCATGCACTTTGATTTATTGCGCTATCTGTAATAGCACCCGAGATATCGCCAGATATATATTGGATTTTCCCCTGAGCCTGAGTGTCCGGCCCCGTTAGACGGTGATTTTCTCGGCCCCTGGTGGTCCGAGGTCGTTCCCGCTGCCCAGATTCATGCGCCAGGGCCTCCTACAGACAGTGCACTTTGATTTATTGCGCTATCTGTAATAGTACCCGAGAAAGCTCCATATATATGCTGGATTTTTACATGACTTTGGGTGGCGGATACCGAAAATCTGTAATTTTCTCGGCCCCTGGTGGTCCGACGTCGTTCCCGCTGCACAGAATCATGCGACAGGGCCTCCTACAGACAATACACTTTGATTTATTGCGCTATCTCTAATAGCACCCGAGATATCACCAGATATATATTGGATATTTCCCTCACCCTGAGTGTCCAGCCCCATGAGACGGTGGTTTTCTCGGCCCCTGGTGGACCGAGGTCATTCCCGCTGCACAGATTCATGCGCGAGGGCCTCCTGCAGATAATTCACTTTGGTTTATTGCGCTATCTCTAATAGCACCTGAGATATCACCAGATATATATTGGATTTTCCCCTGACTCTGGGTGTCCGGCCCCATGAGACGGTGGTTTTCTCGGCCCCAGGTGGTCCGAGGACGCTCCCGCTTCCCAGATTCAGGCGCCAGGGCCTCCTGCAGATAACTCACTTGGTTTATTGCGCTATCTCTAATAGCACCCGAGATATCACCAGATATATATTGGATTTTCCCCTGACCCTGAGTGTCCGGCCCCATGAGACTGTGGTTTTCTCGTCCCCTAGTCGTCCGAGGTCGTTCCCGCTGCACAGATTCATGCGCCAGGGCCTTCTACAGACAACGCACTATGATTTATTGCGCTCTCTGTAATAGCACCCGAGATATCACCAGATATATATTGGATTTTCCCCTGACCCTGAGTGTCCGGCCACATGAGACGGTGGTTTTCTCGGCCCCTGGTGGTCCTAGGTCGTGCCCGCTGCACAGATGCATGCGCCAGGGCCTCCTGCAGATAATTCCCTTTGGCTTATTGCGCTATCTCTAATAGCACCCGAGATATCACCAGATATATGCTGGATTTTTACATGACCTTGGGTGACGGATTCCGAATATCAGTAATTTTCTCGGCCCCTGTTGGTCCGAGGTCGTTCCTGCTGCACAGATTCATTCGCCAGTGCCTCCTACAGACAATGCACTTTGATTTATTGCGCTATCTGTAATAGCACCCGAGATATCACCAGATATATATTGGATTTTCCCCTGACCCTGAGTGTCTGGCCCCATGAGACGGTGGTTTTCTCGGACCCTGGTGGTCCGAGGTAGTTCCCGCTGGCCAGATTCATGCGACAGGGCCTCCTACAGACAATGCATTTTGATTTTTTGCGCTATCTCTAATAGCACCCGAGATATCACCAGATATATATTGGATATTTCCCTCACCCTGAGAGTCCAGCCCCATGAGACGGTGGTTTTCTCGGCCCCTGGTGGACCGAGGTCGTTCCCGCTGCACAGATTCATGCGCCAGGGCCTCTTGCGGATAATTCACTTTGGTTTATTGCGCTATCTCTAATAGCGCCCGAGATATCACCAGATATATATTGGATTTTTCCCTGACCCTGAGTGTCCGGCCCCATGAGTCTGCGGTTTTCTCGGCCCCTGGTCGTCCGAGGTCGTTCCCGCTGCACACATTCATGCGCCAGGGCCTCCTGCAGATGATTCACTTTGATTTATCGCCCTATCTCTAATAGCACCCGAGATATCACCAGATATATGCTGGATTTTTACATGACCTTGGGTGACGGATTCCGAATATCTGTAATTTTCTCGGCCACTGGTGGTCCGAGGTCGTTCCTGCTGCACAGATTCATTCGCCAGTGCCTCCTACAGACAATGCACTTTGATTTATTGCGCTGTCCGTAATAGGACCCGAGATATCACCAGATATATATTGGATTTTCCCCTGACCCTGAGTGTCCGGCCCCATGAGACTGTTGTTTTCTCGGCCCCTGGTGGTCCGAGGTCGCTCCCGTTGCACAGATTCATGCGCCAGGGCCTCCTACAGACAACGCACTTTGATTTATTGCGCTATCTGTAATAGCACCCGAGATATCACCAGATATATATTGGATTTACCCCTGACCCTGAGTGTCCGGCCCCATGAGACGGTGGTTTTCTCGGACCCTGGTGGTCCGAGGTCGTTCCCGCTGCACAGATTCATGCGCCAGGGCCTCCTACAGACAACGCACTTTGATTTATTGCGTTATCTGTAATAGCACCCGAGATATCACCAGATATATATTGGATTTTCCACTGACCCTGAGTGTCCGGCCCCATGAGACTGTGGTTTTCTCGGCCCCTAGTGGTCCGAGGTCGTTCCCGCTGCACAGAATCATGCGCCAGAGCCTCCTACAGACAACGCACTTTGATTTATTGCGCTATCTGTAATAGCACCCGAGATATCACCAGATATATATTGGATTTTCCCCTGACCCTGAGTGTCCGGCCCCATGAGACGGTGGTTTTCTCGGCCCCTGGTGGTCCTAGGTCGTTCCCGCTGCACAGATGCATGCGCCAGGGCCTCCTGCAGATAATTCCCTTTGGCTTATTGCGCTATCTGTAATAGCACCCGAGATATCACCAGATATATATTGGATTTTCCCCTGACCCTGAGTGTCCGGCCCCATGAGACGGTGGTTTTCTCGGCCCCTGGTGGACCGAGGTCGTTCCCGCTGCACACATTCATGCGCCAGGGCCTCCTGCAGATGATTCACTTTGATTTATCGCGCTATCTCTAATAGCACCCGAGATATCACCAGATATATGCTGGATTTTTACATGACCTTGGGTGACGGATTCCGAATATCTGTAATTTTCTCGGCCACTGGTGGTCCGAGGTCGTTCCTGCTGCACAGATTCATTCGCCAGTGCCTCCTACAGACAATGCACTTTGATTTATTGCGCTGTCCGTAATAGCACCCGAGATATCACTAGATATATATTTGATTTTCCCCTGACCCTGAGTGTCCGGCCCCATGAGACTGTTGTTTTCTCGGCCCCTGGTGGTCCGAGGTCGCTCCCGTTGCACAGATTCATGCGCCAGGGCCTCCTGCAGATAATACCCTTTGGCTTATTGCGCTATCTCTAATAGCACCCGAGATATCACCAGATATATATTGGATTTTCCCCTGACCCTGAGTGGCCGGCCCCATGAGACGGTGGTCTTCTCGGCCCCTGGTGGTTCGAGGTCGTTCCCGCTGCCCAGATTCATGCGCCACGGCCTCCTACAGACAATGCACTTTGATTTATTGCGCTATCAGTAATAGCACCCGAGATATCACCAGATATATATTTGATTTTCCCCTGACCCTGAGTGTCCGGCCCCATGAGACTGTTGTTTTCTCGGCCCCTGGTGGTCCGAGGTCGCTCCCGTTGCACAGATTCATGCGCCAGGGCCTCCTGCAGATAATTCCCTTTGGCTTATTGCGCTATCTCTAATAGCACCCGAGATATCACCAGATATATATTGAATTTTCCCCTGACCCTGAGTGGCCGGCCCCATGAGACGGTGGTCTTCTCGGCCCCTGGTGGTTCGAGGTCGTTCCCGCTGCCCAGATTCATGCGCCACGGCCTCCTACAGACAATGCACTTTGATTTATTGCGCTATCAGTAATAGCACCCGAGATATCACCAGATATATATTGGATTTTCCACTGACCCTGAGTGTCCGGCCCCATGAGACTGTGGTTTTCTCGGCCCCTAGTGGTCCGAGGTCGTTCCCGCTGCACAGATTCATGCGCCAGAGCCTCCTACAGACAACGCACTTTGATTTATTGCGCTATCTGTAATAGCACCCGAGATATCACCAGATATATATTGGATTTACCCCTGACCCTGAGTGTCCGGCCCCATGAGACGGTGGTTTTCTCGGACCCTGGTGGTTCGAGGTCGTTCCCGCTGCACAGATTCATGCGCCAGGGCCTCCTACAGACAACGCACTTTGATTTATTGCGCTATCTGTAATAGCACCCGAGATATCACCAGATATATATTGGATTTTCCCCTGACCCTGAGTGTCCGGCCCCATGAGACTGTGGTTTTCTCGGCCCCTAGTGGTCCGAGGTCGTTGCCGCTGCACAGATTCATGCGCCCGGGCCTCCTACAGACAATGCACTTTGATTTATTTCGCTATCTATAATAGCACCCGAGATATCACCAGATATATATTGGATTTTTCCCTTACCCTGAGTGTCCGGCCCCATGAGACGGTGGTTTTCTCGGCCCCTGGTGGTCCTAGGTCGTTCCCGCTGCACAGATGCATGCGCCAGGGCCTCCTGCAGATAATTCCCTTTGGCTTATTGCGCTATCTCTAATAGCACCCGAGATATCACCAGATATATATTGGATTTTCCCCTGACCCTGAGTGGCCGGCCCCATGAGACGGTGGTCTTCTCGGCCCCTGGTGGTTCGAGGTCGTTCCCGCTGCCCAGATTCATGCGCCACGGCCTCCTACTGACAATGCACTTTGATTTATTGCGCTATCTGTAATAGCACCCGAGATATCACCAGATATATATTGGATATTTCCCTCACCCTGAGTGTCCAGCCCCATGAGACGGTGGTTTTCTCGGCCCCTGGTGGACCGAGGTCGTTCCCGCAGCACAGATTCATGCGCCAGGGCCTCCTGCAGATAATTCACTTTGGTTTATTGCGCTTTCTCTAACAGCACCCAAGATATCACCAGATATATATGGGATTTTTCCCTGACCCTGAGTGTCCGGACCCATGAGACTGTGGTCTTCTCGGCCCCTGGTGGTCCGAGGTCGTTCCCGCTGCACAGATTCGTGCGCCAGGGCCTCCTACAGACAATGCACTTTGATTTATTGCGCTATCTGTAATAGCACCCGAGATATCACCAGATATATATAGGATCTTTCCCTGAACCTGACTGTCCGGCCCCATGAGACGGTCATTTTCTCGGCCCCTACGGGTCCGAGGTTGTTCTCGCTGCACATATTCATGCGCCAGGGCCTCCTGCAGATAATTCACTTTGGTTTATTGCGCTATCTCTAACAGCACCCAAGATATCACCAGATATATATGGGATTTTTCCCTGACCCTGAGTGTCCGGCCCCATGAGACTGTGGTTTTTTCGGCCCCTGGTGGTCCGAGGTCGTTCCCGCTGCACAGATTCATGCACCAGGGCCTCCTACAGACAACGCACTTTGATTTATTGCGCTATCTGTAATAGCGCCCGTGATATCACCAGATATATATTGGATTTTTCCCTGACCCTGAGTGTCCGGCCCCATGAGACGGCGGTTTTCTCGGCCCCTGGTGGGCCGAGGTCGTTCCCGCTGCACACATTCATGCGCCAGGGCCTCTTGCAGATAATTCACTTTGGTTTATTGCGCTATCTCTAATAGCACCCGAAATATCACCAGATATATATTGGATTTTGCCCTGACCCTGAGTGTCCGGCCCCATTAGACTGTGGTTTTCTCGGCCCCTGGTGGTCCGAGGTCGTTCCCGTTGCACAGAATCATGCGCCAGGGCCTCCTGCAGATAATTCACTTTGGTTTATTGCGCTATCTCTAATAGCACCCGAGATATCACCAGATATATATTGGATTTTTCCCTGACCCTGAGTGTCCGGCCCCATGAGACGGTGGTTTTCTCGGCCCCTGGTGGTCCGAGGTCGTTGCCGCTGCACAGATTCATGCGCCCGGGCCTCCTACAGACAATGCACTTTGATTTATTTCGCGATCTGTAATAGGAACCCAGATATCACCAGATATATATTGGATTTTTCCCTTACCCTGAGTGTCCGGCCCCATGAGACGGTGGTTTTCTCGTCCCCTGGTGGTCCTAGGTCGTTCCCTCTGCACAGATTCATTCGCCAGGGCCTCCTACAGACAATGCACTTTGATTTATTGCGGTATCTCTAATAGCACCCTAGATATCACCAGATATATATTGGGTTTTTCCCGGACCCTTACAGTCCGGCCCCATGAGACGGTGATTTTCTCGGCCCCTGGTGGTCCGAGGTCGTTCCCGCTGCACAGAATCATGCGCCAGGGCTTCCTGCAGATAAATCACTTTGGTTTATTGCGCTATCTCTAACAGCACCCAAGATATCACCAGATATATATGGGATTTTTCCCTGACCCTAAGTGTCCGGCCCCTCGGGACGGTGGTTTTCTCAGCCCCTGGTGGTCCGAGGTAGTTCCCGCTGCACAGATTCATGCGCCAGGGCCTCCTACAGATAACTCACTTTGGTTTATTGCGCTATCTCTAATAGCACCCGAGATATCACCAGATATATATTGGATATTTCCCTCACCCTGAGTGTCCAGCCCCATGAGACGGTGGTTTTCTCGGCCCCTGGTTGTCCGAGGTCGTTCCCGTTGCACAGATTCATGCGCCAGGGCCTCCTGCAGATAATTCACTTTGGTTTATTGCGCTATCTCTAATAGCACCCAAGATATCACCAGATATATATTGGATTTTTCCCTGACCCTGAGTGTCCGGCCCCATGAGACTGTGGTTTTCTCGGCCCCTGGTAGTCCGAGGTCGTTCCCCTTTCACAGATTCATGCGCCAGGGCCTCCTGCAGATAATTCACTTTGATTTATTGCGCTATCTGTAATAGCACCCGAGATATCACCAGATATATATTGGATTTTCCCCTGACCCTGAGTGGCCGGCCCCATGAGACGGTGGTCTTCTCGGCCCCTGGTGGTCCGAGGTCGTTCCCGCTGCCCAGATTCATGCGCCACGGCCTCCTACTGACAATGCACTTTGATTTATTGCGCTATCTGTAATAGCACCCGAGATATCACCAGATATATATTGGATATTTCCCTCACCCTGAGTGTCCAGCCCCATGAGACGGTGGTTTTCTCGGCCCCTGGTGGACCGAGGTCGTTCCCGCTGCACACATTCATGCGCCAGGGCCTCCTGCAGATAATTCACTTTGGTTGATTGCGCTATCTCTAATAGCAGACGAGATATCACCAGATATATATTGGATTTTGCCCTGACCCTGAGTGTCCGGCCCCATGAGACTGCGGTTTTCTCGGCTCCTGGTGGTCCGAGGTCGTTCCCGTTGCACAGATTCATGCGCCAGGGCCTCCTGCAGATAATTCTCTTTGGTTTATTGCGCTATCTCTAATAGCACCCGAGATATCACCAGATATATATTGGATTTTCCCCTGACCCTGAGTGTCCGGCCCCATGAGACTGTGGTTTTCTCGGCCCCCGGTGGTCCGAGGTCGTTCCCGCTGCACAGATTCATGCGCCAGGGCTTCCTACAGACAATGCACTTTGATTTATTGCGCTATCTGTAATAGCACCCGAGATATCACCAGATATATATTGTATTTTTCACTGACCCTGAGTGTCCGGCCCCATGAGACGGTCGTTATCTCGGCCCCTGGAGGTCCGTGGACGTTCCCGCTGCCCAGGTTCATGCGCCACGGCCTCCTACTGACAATGCACTTTGATTTATTGCGCTATCTGTAATAGCGCCCGAGATATCACCAGATATGTATTGGATTTTTCCCTGACCCTGAGTGTCCGGCCCCATGAGACTGCGGTTTTCTCGGCCCCTGGTGGTCCGAGGTCGTTCCCGCTGCACACATTCATCCGCCAGGGCCTCCTGCAGATAATTCACTTTGGTTTATTGCGCTATCTCTAATAGCACCCGAAATATCACCAGACATATATTGGATTTTCCCCTGACCCTGAGTGTCCGGCCCCATGAGACGGTGGTTTTCTCGGACCCTGGTGGTCCGAGGTCGTTCCCGCTGCACAGATTCAGGCGCCAGGGCCTCCTGCAGATAACTCACTTGGTTTATTGCGCTATCTCTAATAGCACCCGGGATATCACCAGATATATATTGGATATTTCCCTCACCCTGAGTGTCCAGCCCCATGAGACGTTGTTTTTCTCGGCCCCTGGTGGTCCGAGGTCGTTCCCGCTGCACTGATTCATGCGCCAGGGCCTCCTATAGATAATTCACTTTCGTTTATTGCGCTATCTCTAATAGCACCCGAAATATCACCAGATATATATTGGATTTTCCCCTGACCCTGAGTGTCCGGCCCCATGAGACGGTGGTTTTCTCGGACCCTGGTGGTCCGAGGTCGTTCCCGCTGCGCAGATTCAGGCGCCAGGGCCTCCTGCAGATAACACACTTGGTTTCTTGCGCTATCTCTAATAGGGTCCGAGATATCACCAGATATATATTGGATTTTCCCCTGACCCTGAGTGTCCGGCCCCATGAGACGGTGGTTTTCTCGGACCCTGGTGGTCCGAGGTCGTTCCCGCTGCACAGATTCATGCGCCAGGGCCTCCTACAGACAATGCACTTTGATTCATTGCGCTATCTGTAATAGCACCCGAGATATCACCAGATATATATTGGATATTTCCCTCACCCTGAGTGTCCAGCCCCATGAGACGGTGGTTTTCTCGGCCCCTGGTGGACCGAGGTCGTTCCCGCTGCACAGATTCATGCGCCAGGCCTCCTGCAGATAATTCGCTTTGGTTTATTTCGCTATCTGTAATAGGAACCGAGATATCACCAGATATATATTGGATTTTCCCCTGACCCTGAGTGTCCGGCCCCATGAGACGGTGGTTTTCTCGGCCCCTGGTGGTCCGAGGTCGTTCCCGCTGCACAGATTCATGCACCAGGGCCTCCCACAGACAATGCACTTTGATTTATTTCGCTATCTGTAATAGGACCCGAGATATCACCAGATATATATTGGATTTTCCCCTGACCCTGAGTGTCCGGCCGCATGAGACTTAGGTTTTCTCGGCCCCTGGTGGTCCGAGGTCGTTCCCGCTGCACAGATTAATGCGCCAGGGACTCCTACAGACAATGCACTTTGATTTATTGCGCTATCTGTAATAGCACCCGAGATATCACCAGATATATATTGGATATTTCCCTCACCCTGAGTGTCCAGCCCCATGAGACTGCGGTTTTCTCGGCCCCTGGTGGTCCGAGGTCGTTCCCGCTGCACACATTCATGCGCCAGGGCCTCCTGCAGATAATTCACTTTGGTTTATTGCGCTATCTCTAATAGCGCCCGAGATATCACCAGATATGTATTGGATTTTTCCCTGACCCTGAGTGTCCGGCCCCATGAGACTGCGGTTTTCTCGGCCCCTGGTGGTCCGAGGTCGTTCCCGCTGCACACATTCATGCGCCAGGGCCTCCTGCAGATAATTCACTTTGGTTTATTGCGCTATCTCTAATAGCACCCGAGATATCACCAGATATATATTGGATTTTCCCCTGACCCTGAGTGTCCGGCCCCATGAGACTGTGGTTTTCTCGGCCCCTGGTGGTCCGAGGTCGTTCCCGCTGCACAGATTCATGCACCAGGGCCCGTTACAGACAGTGCACTTTGATTTATTGCGCTATCTGTAATAGCACCCGAGATATCACCAGATATATATTGGATTTTTCCCTGACCATGAGAGTCCGGCCCCATGAGACGGTGGTTTTATCGGCCCCTGGTGGTCCGAGGTCGTTCCCGCTGCACAGATTCATGCGCCATGGCCTCCTACAGACAATGCACTTTCATTTATTGCGCTATCTGTAATAGCACCCGAGATATCACCAGATATATATTGGATTTTTGCCTGACCCTGAGTTCTCGGCCCCATGTGACTGTGGTTTTCTCGGCCCCTGGTTGTCCGAGGTCGTTCCCGTTGCACAGATTCATGCGCCAGGGCCTCCTGCAGATAATTCACTTTGGTTTATTGCGCTATCTCTAATAGCACCCAAGATATCACCAGATATATATTGGATTTTTCCCTGACCCTGAGTGTCCGGCCCCATGAGACTGTGGTTTTCTCGGCCCCTGGTAGTCCGAGGTCGTTCCCCTTTCACAGATTCATGCGCCAGGGCCTCCTGCAGATAATTCACTTTGATTTATTGCGCTATCTGTAATAGCACCCGAGATATCACCAGATATATATTGGATTTTTCACTGACCCTAAGTGTCCGGCCCCTCGGGACGGTGGTTTTCTCGGCCCCTGGTGGTCCGAGGTCGTTCCCGCTGCACAGGTTCATGCGCCAGGGCCTCCTACAGACAATGCACTTTGATTTATTGCGCTATCTGTAATAGCACCCGAGATATCACCAGATATATATTGGATTTTTCCCTGACCCACAGTGTCCGGCCCAATGAGACGGTGGTTGTCTCGGCCCCTGGTGGTCCGAGGTCGTTCCCGCTGCACAGATTCGTGCGCCAGGACCTTCTACAGACAATGCACTTTGATTTATTGCGCTATCTGTAATAGCACCCGAGATATCACCAGATAAATATTGGATTTTCCCCTGACCCTGAGTGTCCGGCCCCATGAGACGGTCGTTTTCTCTGCCCCTGGTGGTCCGAGGTCGTTCCCGCTGCACAGATTCATGCACCAGGGCCTCCTGCAGATAATTCACTTTGGTTTATTGCGCTATCTCTAATAGCACCCGAGATATCATCAGATATATATTGGATTTTTCACTGACAGTGAGTGTCCGGCCCCATGAGACGGTCGTTTTCTCGGCCCCTGGTGGTCCGAGGTCGTTCCCGCTGCACAGATTCATGCGCCAGGGCCTCCTGCAGATAATTCACTTTGGTTTATTGCGCTATCTCTAATAGCACCCGAGATATCACCAGATATATATTGGATTTTTCCCTGACCCTGAGTGAACGGCCCCATGAGACTGTGGTTTTCTCGGCCCCTGGTGGTCCGAGGTCGTTCCCGCTGCACAGGTTCATGCGCCAGGGTCTCCTACAGACAATGCACTTTCATTTATTGCGCTATCTGTAATAGCACCCGAGATATCACCACCTATATATTGGATTTTTCCCTGACCCTGAGCGTCCGGCCCCATGAGACGGTCGTTTTCTCGGCCCCTGGTGGTCCGAGGTCGTTCCCGCTGCACAGGTTCATGCGCCAGGGTCTCCTACAGACAATGCACTTTGATTTATTGCGGTATCTGTAATAGCACCCGAGATATCACCATATATATATATTGGATTTTCCCCTGACCCTGAGTGTCCGGCCCCATGAGACTGTGGTTTTCTCGGCCCCTGGTGGTCCGAGGTCGTTCCCGTTGCACAGATTCATGCGCCAGGGCCTCCTACAGACAATGCACTTTGATTTATTGCGCTATCTGTAATAGCACCCGAGATATCACCAGATATATATTGGATTTTACCCTGACCCTGAGTGTCCGGCCCCATGAGACGGTCGTTGTCTCGGCCCCTGGAGGTCCGAGGATGTTCCCGCTGCACAGATTCATGCGCCAGGGCCTCCTACAGGTAATGCACTTTGATTTATTGCGCTATCTGTAACAGCACCCGAGATATCACCAGATCTATATTGGATTTTCCCCTGACCCTGAGTGTCCGGCCCCATGAGACTGTGGTTTTCTCGGCCCCTGGAGGTCCGAGGACGTTCCCGCTGCACAGATTCATGCGCCAGGGCCTCCTACAGGTAATGCACTTTGATTTATTGCGCTATCTGTAATAGGACCCGAGATATCACCAGATATATTTTGGATTTTACCCTGACCCTGAGTGTCCGGCCCCATGAGACTGTCGTTTTCTCGGCCCCTGGTGGTCCGAGGTAGTTCCCGCTGCACAGATTCATGCGCCAGGGCCTCCTGCAGATAATTCACTTTGGTTTATTGCGCTATCTCTAATAGCACCCGAGATATCACCAGATATATATTGGATTTTTCCCTGACCCTGAGTGAACGGCCGCATGAGACTGTGGTTTTCTCGGCCCCTGGTGGTCCGAGGTCGTTCCCGCTGCACAGGTTCATGCGCCAGGGTCTCCTACAGACAATGCACTTTGACTTATTGCGCTATCTGTAATAGCACCCGAGATATCACCACCTATATATTGGATTTTTCCCTGACCCTGAGCGTCCGGCCCCATGAGACTGTGGTTTTCTCGGCCCCTGGTGGTCCGAGGTCGTTCCCGTTGCACAGATTCATGCGCCAGGGCCTCCTACAGACAATGCACTTTGATTTATTGCGCTATCTGTAATAGCACCCGAGATATCACCAGATATATATTGGATTTTACCCTGACCCTGAGTGTCCGGCCCCATGAGACGGTCGTTGTCTCGGCCCCTGGAGGTCCGAGGACGTTCCCGCTGCACAGATTCATGCGCCAGGGCCTCCTACAGGTAATGCACTTTGATTTATTGCGCTATCTGTAACAGCACCCGAGATATCACCAGATCTATATTGGATTTTCCCCTGACCCTGAGTGTCCGGCCCCATGAGACTGTGGTTTTCTCGGCCCCTGGAGGTCCGAGGACGTTCCCGCTGCACAGATTCATGCGCCAGGGCCTCCTACAGGTAATGCACTTTGATTTATTGCGCTATCTGTAATAGGACCCGAGATATCACCAGATATATTTTGGATTTTACCCTGACCCTGAGTGTCCGGCCCCATGAGACGGTCGTTTTCTCGGCCCCTGGTGGTCCGAGGTCGTTCCCGCTGCACAGATTCATGCGCCAGGGCCTCCTGCAGATAATTCACTTTGGTTTATTGCGCTATCTCTAATAGCACCCGAGATATCACCAGATATATATTGGATTTTTCCCTGACCCTGAGTGAACGGCCGCATGAGACTGTGGTTTTCTCGGCCCCTGGTGGTCCGAGGTCGTTCCCGCTGCACAGGTTCATGCGCCAGGGTCTCCTACAGACAATGCACTTTGACTTATTGCGCTATCTGTAATAGCACCCGAGATATCACCACCTATATATTGTATTTTTCCCTGACCCTGAGTGTCCGGCCCCATGAGACTGTGGTTTTCTCGGCCCCTGGAGGTCCGAGGACGTTCCCGCTGCACAGATTCATGCGCCAGGGCCTCCTACAGGTAATGCACTTTGATTTATTGCGCTATCTGTAATAGGACCCGAGATATCACCAGATATATATTGGATTTTTCCCTGACCCTGAGTGTCCGGCCCCATGAGAAGGTGGTTGTCTCGCCCCTGGTGCTCCGAGGTCGTTCCCGCTGCACAGATTCATGCGCCAGGGCCTCCTACAGACAATGCACTTTGATTTATTGCGCTATCTGTAATAGCACCCGAGATATCACCAGATATATATTGGATTTTCCCCTGACCCTGAGTGTCCGGCCCCATGAGACTGTGGTTTTCTCGGCCCCTGGTGGTCCGAGGTCGTTCCCGCTGCACAGATTCATGCGCCAGGGCCTCCTGCAGATAATTCACTTTGATTTATTGCGCTATCTGTAATAGCACCCGAGATATCACCGGATATATATTGGATTTTTCACTGACCCTAAGTGTCCGGCCCCTCGGGACGGTAGTTTTCTCGGCCCCTGGTGGACTGAGGTCGTTCCCGCTGCACAGATTCATGCGCCAGGGCCTCCTACAGATAACTCACTTTGGTTTATTGCGCTATCTATAATAGCACCCGAGATATCACCAGATATATATTGGATTTTTCCCTGACCCTGAGTGTCCGGACCCATGAGACGGTAGTTTTCTCGGCCCCTGGTGGTCCGAGGTCGTTCCCGCTGCACAGATTCATGCGCCAGGGCCTCCTACAGACAATGCACTTTGATTTATTGCGCTATCTGTAATAGCACCCGAGATATCACCACATATATATTGGATTTTTCAATGTCCCAGAGTGTCCGGCCCCATGAGACGGTGGTTTTCTCGGCCCCTGGTGGTCCGAGGTCGTTCCCGCTGCACACATTCATGCGCCAGGGCCTCCTGCAGATAATTCCCTTTGGCTTATTGCGCTATCTCTAATAGCACCCGAGACATCACCAGATATATATTGGGTTTTCCCCTGACACTGAGTGGCCGGCCCCATGAGACGGTGGTCTTCTCGGCCCCTGGTGGTCCGAGGTCGTTCCCGCTGCCCAGATTCATGCGCCACGGCCTCCTACTGACAATGCACTTTGATTTATTGCGCTATCTGTAATAGCACCCGAGATATCACCAAATATATATTGGATTTTTCCCTGACCCTGAGTGTCCGGCCCCATGAGAAGGTGGTTGTCTCGCCCCTGGAGGTCCGAGGTCGTTCCCGCTGCACAGATTCAAGCGCCAGGGCCTACTACAGACAATGCACTTTGATTTATTGCGCTATCTGTAATAGCACCCGAGATATCACCAGATATATATTGGATTTTACCCTGACCCTGAGTGTCCGGCCCGATGAGACTGCGGTTTTTTCGGCCCCTGGTGGTCCGAGGTCGTTCCCGCTGCACAGATTCATGCGCCAGGGCCAACTACATACAATGCACTTTGATTTATTGCGCTATCTGTAATAGCACCCGAGATATCAGCAGATATATATTGGATTTTTCACTGATCCTGAGTGACCGGCCCCATGAGACGGTAGTTTTCTCGGCCCCTGGTGGTCCGAGGTCGTTCCCGCTGCACAGATTCATGCGCCAGGGCCTCCTGCAGATAATTCACTTTGGTTTATTGCGCTATCTCTAATAGCACCCGAGATATCACCAGATATATATTGGATTTTCCCCTGACCCTGAGTGTCCGGCCCCATGAGACTGTGGTTTTCTCGGCCCCTGGTGGTCCGAGGTCGTTCCCGCTGCACAGGTTCATGCGCCAGGGTCTCCTACAGACAATGCACATTGATTTATTGCGCTATCTGTAATAGCACCCGAGATATCACCACATATATATTGGATTTTTCACTGACCCTGAGTGTCCGGCCCCATGAGACGGTGGTTTTCTCGGTCCCTGGTGTTCCAAGGTCGTTCCCGCTGCACAGATTCATGCGCCAGGGCCTCCTACAGACAATGCACTTTGGTTTATTGCGCTATCTCTAATAGCACCCGAGATATCACCAGATATATATTGGATTTTACCCTGACCCTGAGTGTCCGGCCCCATGAGACTGTGGTTTTTTCGGCCCCTGGTGGTCCGAGGTCGTTCCCGCTGCACAGATTCATGCGCCAGGGCCTCCTGCAGACAATTCACTTTGGTTTATTGCGCTACCTCTAATAGCACCCGAGATATCACCAGATATATATTGGATTTTCCCCTGACCCTGAGTGTCCGGCCCCATGAGACTGTGGTTTTCTCGGCCCCTGGTGGTCCGAGGTCGTTCCCGCTGCACAGATTCATGCGCCAGGGCCTCCTACAGACAATGCACTTTGATTTATTGCGCTATCTGTAATAGCACCCGAGATATCACCAGATATATATTGGATTTTACCCTGACCCTGAGTGTCCGGCCCCATGAGACTGTGGTTTTTTCGGCCCCTGGTGGTCCGAGGTCGTTCCCGCTGCACAGATTCATGCGCCAGGGCCTCCTGCAGATAATTCACTTTGGTTTATTGCGCTACCTCTAATAGCACCCGAGATATAACCAGATATATATTGGATTTTCCCCTGACCCTGAGTGTCCGGCCCCATGAGACTGTGGTTTTCTCGGCCCCTGGTGGTCCGAGGTCGTTCCCGCTGCACAGATTCATGCGCCAGGGACTCCTACGGACAATGCACTTTGATTTATTGCGCTATCTGTAATAGCACCCGAGATATCAGCAGATATATATTGGATTTTTCACTGACCCTGAATGTCCGGCCCCATGAGACGGTGGTTTTCTCGGTCCCTGGTGTTCCGAGGTCGTTCCCGCTGCACAGATTCATGCGCCAGGGCCTCCTGCAGATAATTCACTTTGGTTTATTGCGCTATCTCTAATAGCACCCGAGATATCACCAGATATATATTGGATTTTCCCCTGACCCTGAGTGTCCGGCCCCATGAGACTGTGGTTTTTTCGGCCCCTGGTGGTCCGAGGTCGTTCCCGCTGCACAGATTCATGTGCCAGGGCCTCCTACAGACAATGCACTTTGATTTATTGCGCTATCTGTAATAGCACCCGAGATATCAGCAGATATATAATGGATTTTTCACTGACCCTGAGTGTCCGGCCCCATGAGACGGTCGTTTTCTCGGCCCCTGGTGGTCCGAGGTCGTTCCCGCTGCACAGATTCATGCGCCAGGGCCTCCTGCAAATAATTCACTTTGGTTTATTGTGCTATCTCTAATAGCACCCGAGATATCACCAGATATATATTGGATTTTACCCTGACCCTGAGTGTCCGGCCCCATGAGACTGTGCTTTTCTCGGCCCCTGGTGGTCCGAGGTCGTTCCCGCTGCACAGATTCATGCGCCAGGGCCTCCTACAGACAATGCACTTTGATTTATTGCGCTATCTGTAATAGCACCAGAGATATCACCAGATATATATTGGATTTTACCCTGACCCTGAGTGTCCGGCCCCATGAGACTGTGGTTTTTTCGGCCCCTGGTGGTCCGAGGTCGTTCCCGCTGCACAGATTCATGCGGCAGGGCCTCCTGCAGATAATTCACTTTGGTTTATTGCGCTACCTCTAATAGCACCCGAGATATCACCAGATATATATTGGATTTTCCCCTGACCCTGATTGTCCGGCCCCATGAGACTGTGGTTTTCTCGGCCCCTGGTGGTCCGAGGTCGTTCCCGTTGCACAGATTCATGCGCCAGTGCCTCCTACAGGTAATGCACTTTGATTTATTGCGCTACCTGTAATAGCACCCGAGATATCACCAGATCTATATTGGATTTTCCACTGACCCTGAGTGTCCGGTCCCATGAGACTGGTTTTCTCGGCCCCTGGTGGTCCGAGGTCGTTCCCGTTGCACAGATTCATGCGCCAGGGCCTCCTGCAGATAATTCACTTTGGTTTATTGCGCTATCTCTAATAGCACCCGAGATATCACCAGATCTATATTGGATTTTCCCCTGACCCTGAGTGTCCGGCCCCATGAGACTGTGGTTTTCTCGGCCCCTGGTGGTCCGAGGTCGTTCCCGTTGCACAGATTCATGCGCCAGGGCCTCCTGCAGATAATTCACTTTGGTTTATTGCGCTACCTCTAATAGCAACCGAGATATCACCAGATATATATTGGATTTTCCCCTGACCCTGAGTGTCCGGCCCCATGAGACTGCGGTTTTCTCGGCCCCTGGTGGTCCGAGGTCGTTCCCGCTGCACAGATTCATGCGCCAGGGCCTCCTACAGACAATGCACTTTGATTTATTGCGCTATCTGTAATAGCACCCGAGATATCAGCAGATATATAATGTATTTTTCACTGACCCTGAGTGTCTGGCCCCATGAGATGGTCGTTTTCTCGGCCCCTGGTGGTCCGAGGTCGTTCCCGCTGCACAGATTCATGCGCCAGGGCCTCCTACAGACAATGCACTTTGATTTATTGCGCTATCTGTAATAGCACCAGAGATATCACCAGATATATATTGGATTTTACCCTGACCCTGAGTGTCCGGCCCCATGAGACTGTGGTTTTTTCGGCCCCTGGTGGTCCGAGGTCGTTCCCGCTGCACAGATTCATGCGGCAGGGCCTCCTGCAGATAATTCACTTTGGTTTATTGCGCTACCTCTAATAGCACCCGAGATATCACCAGATATATATTGGATTTTCCCCTGACCCTGATTGTCCGGCCCCATGAGACTGTGGTTTTCTCGGCCCCTGGTGGTCCGAGGTCGTTCCCGTTGCACAGATTCATGCGCCAGGGCCTCCTACAGACAATGCACTTTGATTTATTGCGCTATCTGTAATAGCACCCGAGATATCAGCAGATATATATTGGATTTTTCACTGACCCTGAGTGTCCGGCCCCTTGAGACGGTCGTTTTCTCGGCCCCTGGTGGTCCGAGGTCGTTCCCGCTGCACAGATTCATGCGCCAGGTCTTCCTGCAGATAATTCACTTTGGTTTATTGTGCTATCTCTAATAGCACCCGAGATATCACCAGATATATATTGGATTTTACCCTGACCCTGAGTGTCCGGCCCCATGAGACTGTGCTTTTCTCGGCCCCTGGTGGTCCGAGGTCGTTCCCGCTGCACAGATTCATGCGCCAGGGCCTCCTACAGACAATGCACTTTGATTTATTGCGCTATCTGTAATAGCACCCGAGATATCACCAGATATATATTGGATTTTACCCTGACCCTGAGTGTCCGGCCCCATGAGACGGTCGTTTTCTCGGCCCCTGGTGGTCCGAGGTCGTTCCCGTTGCACAGATTCATGCGGCAGGGCCTCCTGCAGATAATTCACTTTGGTTTATTGCGCTATCTCTAATAGCACCCGAGATATCACCAGATATATATTGGATTTTTCACTGACCCTGAGCGTCCGGCCCCATGAGACGGTCGTTTTCTCGGCCCCTGGTGGTCCGAGGTCGTTCCCGCTGCACAGGTTCATGCGCCAGGGTCTCCTACAGACAATGCACTTTGATTTATTGCGCTATCTGTAATAGCACCCGAGATATCACCACATATATATTGGATTTTTCACTGACCCTGAATGTCCGGCCCCATGAGACGGTGGTTTTCTCGGTGCCTGGTGTTCCGAGGTCGTTCCCGCTGCACAGATTCATGCGCCAGGGCCTCCTGCAGATAATTCACTTTGGTTTATTGCGCTATCTCTAATAGCACCCGAGATATCACCAGATATATATTGGATTTTACCCTGACCCTGAGTGTCCGGCCCCATGAGACTGTGCTTTTCTCGGCCCCTGGTGGTCCGAGGTCGTTCCCGCTGCACAGATTCATGCGCCAGGGCCTCCTACAGACAATGCACTTTGATTTATTGCGCTATCTGTAATAGCACCCGAGATATCACCAGATATATATTGGATTTTACCCTGACCCTGAGTGTCCGGCCCCATGAGACGGTCGTTGTCTCGGCCCCTGGAGGTCCGAGGACGTTCCCGCTGCACAGATTCATGCGCCAGGGCCTCCTACAGGTAATGCACTTTGATATATTGCGCTACCTGTAATAGCAGCCGAGATATCACCAGATCTTTATTGGATTTTCCCCTGACCCTGAGTGTCCGGCCCCATGAGACTGTGGTTTTCTCGGCCCCTGGTGGCCCGAGGTCGTTCCCGTTGCACAGATTCATGCGCCAGGGCCTCCTGCAGATAATTCACTTTGATTTATTGCGCTATCTGTAATAGCACCCGAGATATCACCAGATCTATATTGGATTTTCCCCAGACCCTGAGTGACCGGCCCAATGAGACTGTGGTTTTTTCGGCCCCTGGTGGTCAGAGGTCGTTTCCGCTGCACAGATTCATGCGCCAGGGCCTCCTGCAGATAATTCACTTTGGTTTATTGCGCTATCTCTAATAGCACCCGAGATATCACCAGATATATATTGGATTTTAACCTGACCCTGAGTGTCCGGCCCCATGAGACTGTGCTTTTCTCGGCCCCTGGTGGTCCGAGGTCGTTCCCGCTGCACAGATTCATGCGCCAGGGCCTCCTACAGACAACGCACTTTGATTTATTGCGCTATCTGTAATAGCACCCGAGATATCACCAGATATATATTGGATTTTACCCTGACCCTGAGTGTCCGGCCCCATGAGACGGTCGTTGTCTCGGCCCCTGGAGGTCCGAGGACGTTCCCGCTGCACAGATTCATGCGCCAGGGCCTCCTACAGGTAATGCACTTTGATTTATTGCGCTACCTGTAATAGCACCCGAGATATCACCAGATATATATTGGATTTTCCCCTGACCCTGAGTGTCCGGCCCCATGAGACTGTGGTTTTCTCGGCCCCTGGTGGCCCGAGGTCGTTCCCGTTAAACAGATTCATGCGCCAGGGCCTCCTGCAGATAATTCACTTTGATTTATTGCGCTATCTGTAATAGCACCCGAGATATCACCAGATCTATATTGGATTTTCCCCTGACCCTGAGTGTCCGGCCTCATGAGACTGTGGTTTTCTCGGCCTCCGGTGGTCCGAGGTCGTTCCCGCTGCACAGGTTCATGCGCCAGGGTCTCCTACAGACAATGCACTTTGATTTATTGCGCTATCTGTAATAGCACCCGAGATATCACCACATATATATTGGATTTTTCACTGACCCTGAGTGTCCGGCCGCATGAGACGGTCGTTGTCTCGGCCCCTGGAGTTCCGAGGACGTTCCCGCTGCACAGATTCATGCGCCAGGGCCTCCTACAGGTAATGCACTTTGATTTATTGCGCTATCTGTAATAGCACCCGAGATATCACCAGATCTATATTGGATTTTCCCCTGACCCTGAGTGTCCGGCCCCATGAGATTGTGGTTTTCTCGGCCCCTGGTGGTCCGAGGTCGTTCCCTTTGCACAGATTCATGCGCCAGGGCCTACTGCAGATAATTCACTTTGATTTATTGCGCTATCTGTAATAGCACCCGAGATATCACCAGATATACATTGGATTTTCCTCTGACCCTGAGTGACCGGCCCCATGAGACTGTGGTTTTTTCGGCCCCTGGTGGTCCGAGGTCGTTCCCGCTGCACAGATTCATGCGCCAGGGCCTCCTACAGACAATGCACTTTGATTTATTGCGCTATCTGTAATAGCACCCGAGATATCACCAGATATATATTGGATTTTCCCCTGACCCTGAGTGACCGGCCCCATGAGACTGTGGTTTTTTCGGCCCGTGGTGGTCCGAGGTCGTTCCCGCTGCACAGATTCATGCGTCAGGGCCTCCTGCAGATAATTCACTTTGGTTTATTGCGCTATCTCTAATAGCACCCGAGATATCACCAGATATATATTGGATTTTACCCTGACCCTGAGTGTCCGGCCCCATGAGACTGTGGTTTTCTCGGCCCCTGGTGGCCCGAGGTCGTTCCCGTTAAACAGATTCATGCGCCAGGGCCTCCTGCAGATAATTCACTTTGATTTATTGCGCTATCTGTAATAGCACCCGAGATATCACCAGATCTATATTGGATTTTCCCCTGACCCTGAGTGTCCGGCCCCATGAGACTGTGGTTTTCTCGGCCCCCGGTGGTCCGAGGTCGTTCCCGTTGCACAGATTCATGCGCCAGGGCCTCCTACAGACAATGAACTTTGATTTATTGCGCTATCTGTAATAGCACCCGAGATATCACCAGATATATATTGGATTTTCCCCTGACCCTGAGTGTCCGGCCGCATGAGACGGTCGTTGTCTCGGCCCCTGGAGTTCCGAGGACGTTCCCGCTGCACAGATTCATGCGCCAGGGCCTCCTACAGGTAATGCACTTTGATTTATTGCGCTATCTGTAATAGCACCCGAGATATCACCAGATCTATATTGGATTTTCCCCTGACCCTGAGTGACCGGCCCCATGAGACTGTGGTTTTTTCGGCCCGTGGTGGTCCGAGGTCGTTCCCGCTGCACAGATTCATGCGTCAGGGCCTCCTGCAGATAATTCACTTTGGTTTATTGCGCTATCTCTAATAGCACCCGAGATATCACCAGATATATATTGGATTTTACCCTGACCCTGAGTGTCCGGCCCCATGAGACTGTGCTTTTCTCGGCCCCTGGTGGTCCGAGGTCGTTCCCGCTGCACAGATTCATGCGCCAGGGCCTCCTACAGACAATGCACTTTGATTTATTGCGCTATCTGTAATAGCACCCGAGATATCAGCAGATATATATTGGATTTTTCACTGACCCTGAGTGTCCGGGCCCATGAGACTGTGCTTTTCTCGGCCCCTGGTGGTCCGAGGTCGTTCCCGCTGCACAGATTCATGCGTCAGGGCCTCCTACAGGTAATGCACTTTGATTTATTGCGCTATCTGTAATAGCACCCGAGATATCACCAGATCTATATTGGATTTTCCCCTGACCCTGAGTGTCCGGCCCCATGAGACTGTGGTTTTCTCGGCCCCTGGTGGACCGAGGTCGTTCCCGCTGCACAGATTCATGCGCCAGGGCCTACTGCAGATAATTCACTTTGATTTATTGCGCTATCTGTAATAGCACCCGAGATATCACCACATATATATTGGATTTTTCACTGACCCTGAGTATCCGGCCCCATGAGACGGTGGTTTTCTCGGTTCCTGGTGTTCCGAGGTCGTTCCCGCTGCACAGATTCATGCGCCAGGGCCTCCTACAGACAATGCACTTTGATTTATTGCGCTATCGGTAATAGCAGCCGAGATATCACCAGATATATATTGGATTTTCCCCTGACCCTGAGTGTCCGGCCCCATGAGACTGTGGTTTCCTAGGCCCCTGGTCGTCCGAGGTCGTTCCCGCTGCACAGATTCGTGCGCCAGGGCCTCCTACAGACAATGCACTTTGGTTTATTGCGCTATCTCTAATAGCACCCGAGATATCACCAGATATATATTGGATTTTCCCCTGACCCTGAGTGTCCGGCCCCATGAGACTGTGGTTTTCTCGGCACCTGGTGGTCCGGGGGCGTTCCCGTTGCACAGATTCATGCGCCAGGGCCTCCTACAGACAATGCACTTTGATTTATTGCGCTATCTGTAATAGCACCAGAGATATCACCAGATATATATTGCATTTTCCCCTGACCCTGAGTGACCGGCCCCATGAGACTGTGGTTTTTTCGGCCCCTGGTGGTCAGAGGTCGTTCCCGCTGCACAGATTCATGCGCCAGGGCCTCCTGCAGATAATTCACTTTGGTTTATTGCGCTATCTCTAATAGCACCCGAGATATCACCAGATATATATTGGATTTTACCCTGACCCTGAGTGTCCGGCCCCATGAGACTGTGCTTTTCTCGGCCCCTGGTGGTCCGAGGTCGTTCCCGCTGCACAGATTCATGTGCCAGGGCCTCCTACAGACAATGCACTTTGATTTATTGCGCTATCTGTAATAGCACCCGAGATATCACCAGATATATATTGGATTTTACCCTGACCCTGAGTGTCCGGCCCCATGAGACGGTCGTTGTCTCGGCCCCTGGAGGTCCGAGGACGTTCCCGCTGCACAGATTCATGCGCCAGGGCCTCCTACAGGTAATGCACTTTGATATATTGCGCTACCTGTAATAGCACCCGAGATATCACCAGATCTTTATTGGATTTTCCCCTGACCCTGAGTTTCCGGCCCCATGAGACTGTGGTTTTCTCGGCCCCTGGTGGCCCGAGATCGTTCCCGTTGCACAGATTCATGCGCCAGGGCCTCCTGCAGATAATTCACTTTGATTTATTGCGCTATCTGTAATAGCACCCGAGATATCACCAGATCTATATTGGATTTTCCCCTGACCCTGAGTGTCCGGCCCCATGAGACTGTGGTTTTCTCGGCCCCTGGTGGTCCGAGGTCGTTCCTGCTGCACAGATTCATGCGCCAGGGCCTACTGCAGATAATTCACTTTGATTTATTGCGCTATCTGTAATACCACCCGAGATATCACCACATATATATTGGATTTTTCACTGACCCTGAGTATCCGGCCCCATGAGACGGTGGTTTTCTCGGCCACTGGTGGTCCGGGGTCGTTCCCGTTGCACAGATTCATGCGCCAGGGCCTCCTACAGACAATGCACTTTGATTTATTGCGCTATCTGTAATAGCACCCGAGATATCACCAGATATATATTGGATTTTCCCCAGATCCTGAGTGACCGGCCCAATGAGACTGTGCTTTTCTCGGCCCCTGGTGGTCCGAGGTCGTTCCCGCTGCACAGATTCATGCGCCAGGGCCTCCTACAGACAATGCACTTTGATTTATTGCGCTATCTGTAATAGCACCCGAGATATCAGCAGATATATATTGGATTTTTCACTGACCCTGAGTGTCCGGGCCCATGAGACTGTGCTTTTCTCGGCCCCTGGTGGTCCGATGTCGTTCCCGCTGCACAGATTCATGCGTCAGGGCCTCCTACAGGTAATGCACTTTGATTTATTGCGCTATCTGTAATAGCACCCGAGATATCACCAGATCTATATTGGATTTTCCCCTGACCCTGAGTGTCCGGCCCCATGAGACTGTGGTTTTCTCGGCCCCTGGTGGACCGAGGTCGTTCCCACTGCACAGATTCATGCGCCAGGGCCTACTGCAGATAATTCACTTTGATTTATTGCGCTATCTGTAATAGCACCCGAGATATCACCACATATATATTGGATTTTTCACTGAACCTGAGTATCCGGCCCCATGAGACGGTGGTTTTCTCGGTTCCTGGTGTTCCGAGGTCGTCCCCGCTGCACAGATTCATGCGCCAGGGCCTCCTACAGACAATGTACTTTGGTTTATTGCGCTATCTGTAATAGCACCCGAGATATCTCCAGATATATATTGGATTTTCCCCTGACCCTGAGTGACCGGCCCCATGAGACGGTCGTTGTCTCGGCCCCTGGAGGTCCGAGGACGTTCCCGCTGCACAGATTCATGCGCCAGGGCCTCCTGCAGATAATTCACTTTGGTTTATTGCGCGATCTCTAATAGCACCCGAGATATCACCAGATTTATATTGGATTTTAACCTGACCCTGAGTGTCCGGCCCCATGAGACTGTGCTTTTCTCGGCCCCTGGTGGTCCGAGGTCGTTCCCGCTGCACAGATTCATGCTCCAGGGCCTCCTACAGACAACGCACTTTGATTTATTGCGCTATCTGTAATAGCACCCGAGATATCACCAGATATATATTGGATTTTACCCTGACCCTGAGTGTCCGGCCCCATGAGACGGTCGTTGTCTCGGCCCCTGGAGGTCCGAGGACGTTCCCGCTGCACAGATTCATGCGCCAGGGCCTCCTACAGGTAATGCACTTTGATTTATTGCGCTACCTGTAATAGCACCCGAGATATCACCAGATATATATTGGATTTTCCCCTGACCCTGAGTGTCCGGCCCCATGAGACTGTGGTTTTCTCGGCCCCTGGTGGCCCGAGGTCGTTCCCGTTAAACAGATTCATGCGCCAGGGCCTCCTACAGACAATGCACTTTGATTTATTGCGCTATCTGTAATAGCACCCGAGATATCAGCAGATATATATTGGATTTTTCACTGACCCTGAGTGTCCGGCCCCATGAGACGGTCGTTTCCTCGAACCCTGGTGGTCCGAGGTCGTTCCCGCTGCACAGAATCATGCGCCAGGGCCTCCTACAGACAATGCACTTTGATTTATTGCGCGATCTCTAATAGCACCCGAGATATCACCAAATATATATTGGATTTTTCCTTGACCCTGACAGTCCGGCCCCATGTGTGGATGGTTTTCTCGGCCCCTGGTGGTCCGAGGTCGTTCCCGCTGCACAGATTCATGCGCCAGGGCCTCCTACAGACAATGAACTTTGATTTATTGCGCTATCTGTAATAGCACCCGAGATATCACCAGATATATATTGGATTTTCCCCTGACCCTGACAGTCCGGCCCCATGAGACGGTGGTTTTCTCGGTCCTGGTGGTCCGAGGTCGTTCCCGCTGCACAGATTCATGCGCCTGGGCCTCCTGCAGATAATTCACTTTGGTTTGTTGCGCTATCTCTAATAGCACCCGAGATATCGCCATATACATATTGGATTTTCCCCTGACCCTGAGTGTCCGGCCCCATGAGACGGTGGTTTTCTCGGCCCCTGGCGGTCCGAGGTCGTTCCCGCGGCACAGATTTATGCGCCAGGGCCTCCTGCAGACAATGCACTTTGATTTATTTCGCTATCTCTAATAGCACCCGAGATATCACCAGATATATATTGGATTTTTCCCTGACCCTGACAGTCCGGCCCCATGAGATGGAGATTTTCTCGGCCCCTGGTGGTCCGAGGTCGATCCCGCTGCACAGATTCATGCGCCAGGGCCTCCTATAGATAATTCACTTTGGTTTAGTGCGCTATCTGTAAGAGCACCCGAGATGTCACCAGATATATGCTGGATTTTTACATGACCTTGGGTAACGGATTCCGAATATATGTAATTTTCTCGGCGCCTGGTGGTCCGAGGTCGTTCCTGCTGCTCAGATTAATACGCCAGGCCCTCCTGCAGATAATTCACTTTGGTTTATTGCGCTATCTCTAATAGCACTCGGGATATCACCAGATATACACTCTGTTTGACAAGAGCGTGTCCGGCAAAACTCGAAAACTATTTCGGATATCGGGTTCGAAAAAAATACACAAATTCTTTATGGTGTATACTAAGATGCGTTATTATTAATATGGTGCCCAGTCACCGCCATTATCAATAATTAATTTACATCTTCGAGGCATACTTTCTACTAATGTAATCGCATAATCACGAGATAAGGACCTCCATACCAATCGACTTTGACGAATCAGCTTCTTGATCGTGTTGTGCTTCTTTCCTCTGAGCTTGATCTTCATGATTGCCCAAACATTTTCTATTGGATTTGCATCCGTCGACTGTGAAGGCTAATCTAGTACATCGATGTGATTTTCCTCTTTCCAGGCTGTACAGTGTCGACTTCGATGTTTTGGGTCATTATCCTCTTCCAGTAGCCAATGTTTATTATTTCTTATAAACCACCTCTGGGCAGATGGTAATAAGGCTCTCTGATAGATTTTGACCATTTTGGCAGCGTTTAAATTGTCAGTGAATACGTGCAAAGTACCGAATCTCTGCTTCGAGAAGCAACCCCAAACATGCACCCTTACCGGGTGTTTAACGGTTCGCTGAAGGAGTTTATTGGCGTGGTTACACCAGGTATGGGTTATAAAAGTATGTGCCCAAAAAGAAGTTTCGTCCGAAAAAATTACATTGTCCAAATCACGGTTCAAATTTTCATTCGCCCAAGCGAGTCTTTTTGTGACATGTTTCTCGGATAGTAGCACTTTCTTTATTGTGCTTCTCAATTTCACATTATTTGCCAATAATCGTCTTCTTATCGTATCACATAACAATTTCAAACCCTTTCTACATAAAACTGCCTGTCCACTACGTAACGATAGACGGGGATTCTTCCCGAATTCGCGTAAAATCAATTTATCCTCTTTCTTCGTCGTCTTTGACTTAGTGCCACGATTTGGTAGGTCATCGACATTTTTGACCTCCAAATATCGTTTCACCCACTTACTAACAAATGTCTTCGATTTGTTCATGTATTTAGCAGCCGCTGTGTATGACATTTTTGGTCCTTTAGGATGGGAACACAGAAACACTGCTTCGTAACGTGATGCGTACGCGGCACTCATAATGAAATGCGTCGTTTTACGAATAAGCTCGATCAACAACTGAAGGTTTTTTGTACAAAGCATCTTAGGGAAACATTCAAGTTACCTGCTTGAAGTGGAATTTCTTACCTAAGACATCGCACGTAAGAGTTTTGCCGTACACGCTCTTGTCAAACAGACTGTATATTGGATTTCTCCCTGACCCTGACAGTCCCGCCGCATGAGACGGAGATTTTCTCGGCCCCTGCTGGTCCGAGGTCGATCCCGCTGCACAGATTCATGCGCCAGGGCCTCCTACAGACAATGTACTTTGATTTATTGCGCTGTCTCTAATAGCACCCGAGATATCACCAGATATATATTGGATTTTCCCCTGACCCCGAGTTTCCGGCCCCATGAGACGGTGGTTGTCTCGGCCCCTGGAGGTCCGAGGTCGTCCCCGCTGCACAGATACATGCGCTAGGGCCTCCTGCAGACAATGCACTTTGATTTATTGCGCTAGCTCTAATAGCACCCGAGATATCACCAGATATATATTGCACCTTTCCCTGACCCTGACAGTCCGGCCTCATGAGAAAGTGATTTTCTCGGCCCCTGGTGGTCCGAATTCGATCCCGCTGCACAGATTCATGCGCCAGGGCCTCCTACAGACAATGCACTTTGCTTTATTGCGCTATCAGTAATAGCACCCGAGATATCACCAGATATATATTGGATTTTCCCCTGACACTGAGTGTCCGGCCCCATGAGACGGTGGTTTTCTCAGCCCCTGGTGGTCCGAGGTCGTTCCCGCGGCACAGATTCATGCCACAGGGCCTCCTGCAGACAATGCACTTTGATTTATTTCGCTATCTCTAATAGCACCCGAGATATCACCAGATATATATTGGAATTTTCCCTGACCCTGAGTGTCCGACCCCATGAGACGGTGGTTTTCTCGGCCCCTGGTGGTCCGAGGTCGATTCCGCTGCACAGATTCATGCGCCAAGGCATCCTGCAGACAACTCACTTTGGTTTATTGCGCTATCTGTAACAGCACCCGAGATATCATCAGATAGATGCTGGATTTTTACGTGACCTTGTGTGACGGATTCCGAATATCTGTAATTTTCTCGGCCCCTGGTGGTCCGAGGTAGTTCCTGCTGCACAGATTCATACGCCAGTGCCTCGTACAGACAATGGACTTTGATTTATTGCTCTACCTCTAATAGCACCCGAGATATCACCATATATATATTGGATTCTTCCCTGACCCTGACAGTCCGGCCCCATGTGTCGGTGGTTTTCTCGGCCACTGGTGGTCCTAGGTCGTTCCCGCTGCACAGATTCATGAGCCAGGGCCCCCTGCAGATAGTTCACTTTGGTTTAGTGCGCGATCTGTAATAGCACCCGAGATATCACCAGATATATATTGGATTTTTCCCTGACACTGAGTGTCGAACACCATGAGACGGTAGTTTTCTCGGCCCCTGGTGGTCCCAGGTCGTTCCCGCTGCACAGATTCATGCGCTAGGGCCTCCTGCAGACAATGCACTTTGATTTATTGCGCTATCTCTAATAGCACCCGAGATATCACCAGATATATATTGCACCTTTCCCTGACGCTGACAGTCCGGCCTCATGAGAAAGTGATTTTCTCGGCCCCTGGTGGTCCGAATTCGATCCCGCTGCACAGATTCATGGGCCAGGGCCTCCTACAGACAATGCACTTTGCTTTATTGCGCTATCAGTAATAGCACCCGAGGTATCCCCAGATATATATTGGATTTTCCCCTGACACTGAGTGTCCGGCCCCATGAGACGGTGGTTTTCTCGGCCCCTGGTGGTCCGAGGTCGTTCCCGCTGCACAGATTTATGCGCCAGGGCCTCCTGCAGACAATGCACTTTGATTTATTTCGCTATCTCTAATAGCACCCGAGATATCACCAGATATATATTGGATTTATCCCTGACCCTGACAGTCCGGCCGCATGAGACGGAGATTTTCTCGGCCCCTGCTGGTCCGAGGTCGATCCCGCTGCACAGATTCATGCGCCAGGGCCTCCTACAGACAATGTACTTTGATTTATTGCGCTATCTCTAATAGCACCCGAGATATCACCTGATATATATTGTATTTTTCCCTGACCCTGACAGTCCGGCCGCATGAGACGGAGATTTTCTCGGCCCCTGGTTGTCCGATGTCGATCCCGCTGCACAGATTCATGCGCCAGGGCCTCCTATAGATAATTCACTTTGGTTTATTGCGCTACCTCTAATAGCACCCGTGATATCAAAAGATATATATTGGATTTTTCCTTGACCCTGACAGTCCTGCCCCATGTGTCGATGTTTTTCTCGGTCCCTGGTGGTCCTAGGTCGTTCTCGCTGCACAGATTCATGCGCCAGGGCCTCCTATAGATAATTCACTTTGGTTTATTGCGCTATCTCTAATAGCACCGCAGATGTCACCAGATATACATTGGATTTTTCCCTGACCCTGACAATCCAGCCCCATGAGACGGTGATTTTCTCGGCCCCTGGTGGTCCGAGGTCGATCCCGCTGCACAGATTCAGGCGCCAGGGCCCACTGCAGATAATTCACTTTGGTTTAGTGGGCTATCTGTAATAGCACCCGAAATATCACCAGATATATATTGGATTGTTCCCTGACCCTGAGTGTCCGACCCCATGAGACGGTGGTTTTCTCGGCCCCTGGTGTTCCGAGGTCGTTCCCGCTGCACAGATTCATGCGCCAGGGCCTCCGGCAGACAATGCACTTTGATTTATTGCGCTATCTCTAATAGCACACGAGATATCACCAGATATATATTGGATTTTTCCCTGACCCTGTCTTTCCGGCTCCATGAGACGGTGATTTCCTCGGCCCCTGGTGGTCCGAGGTCGATCCCGCTGCACAGATTCATGCGCCAGGGCCTCCTACAGGCAATGCACTTTGATTTATTGCGCTATCTTTAATAGCACCCGAGATATCACCAGATATATATTGGATTTTTCCTTGACCCTGACAGTCCGGCCCCATGTGTCGATGGTTTACTCGGTCCCTCGTGGTCCGAGGTCGATCCGGCTGAACAGATTCATGCGCCAAGGCTTCCTGCAGGCAATTCACTTTGGTTTATTGCGCGATCTGTAATAGCACCCGAGATATCAAAAGATATATGCTGGATTTTTACATGACCTTGGGTGACGGATTCCGAATATCTGTAATTTTCTCGGCCCCTGGTGGTCCGAGGTAGTTCCTGCTGCACAGATTCATTCGCCAGTGCCTCCTACAGACAATGCGCTTTGATTTATTGCGCTATCTCTAATAGCACCCGAGATATCACCAGATATATATTGGATTTTTCCCTGACCCTGCCAGTCCGACCCCATGAGAAAGTGATTTTCTCGGCCCCTGGTGGTCCGAATTCGATCCCGCTGCACAGATTCATGCGCCAGGGCCTCCTACAGACAATGCACTTTGCTTTATTGCGCTATCAGTAATAGCACCCGAGGTATCACCAGATATATATTGGATTTTCCCCTGACACTGAGTGTCCGGCCCCATGAGACGGTGGTTTTCTCGGCCCCTGGTTGTCCGATGTCGATCCCGCTGCACAGATTCATGCGCCAGGGCCTCCTATAGATAATTCACTTTGGTTTATTGCGCTACCTCTAATAGCACCCGTGATATCAAAAGATATATATTGGATTTTTCCTTGACCCTGACAGTCCTGCCCCATGTGTCGATGTTTTTCTCGGTCCCTGGTGGTCCTAGGTCGTTCTCGCTGCACAGATTCATGCGCCAGGGCCTCCTATAGATAATTCACTTTGGTTTATTGCGCTATCTCTAATAGCACCCGAGATATCACCAGATATATATAGGATTTTTCCCTGACCCTGACAGTCCGGCCCCATGAGACGGTGACTTTCTCGGCCCCTGGTGGTCCGAGGTCGATCCCGCTGCACAGATGCATGCGCCAGGGCCTCCTGCAAATAATTCACTTTGGTTTATTGCGCTATCTCTAATAGCACCCGTGATTTCACCAGATATATATTTGATTTTTCCCTGACCCTGAGTGTCCGGCGCCATGAGACGGTGGTTTTCTTGGCCCCTGGTGGTCCGAGGTCGTTCCCGCTGGCCAGATTCATTCGCCTGGGCCTCCTACAGACAATGCACTTTGATTTATTGCGCTATCTGTAATAGCACCCGAGATATCACCAGATATATATTGAATTTTCCCCTGACCCTGAGTGTCCGGCCCCATGAGACTGTGGTTTTCCCGGCCCCTGGTGGTCCGAGGTCGTTCCCGCTGCACAGATTCATGCGGCAGGGCCTCCTACAGACAATGCACTTTGATTTGTTGGGCTATCTGTAATAGCTACCGAGATATCACCAGATATATATTGGATTTTCCCCTGACCCTGAGTGTCCGGCCCCATGAGACGGTGGTTTTCTTGGCCCCTGGTGGTCCGAGGTCGTTCCCGCTGGCCAGATTCATTCGCCTGGGCCTCCTACAGACAATGCACTTTGATTTATTGCGCTATCTGTAATAGCACCCGAGATATCACCAGATATATATTGAATTTTCCCCTGACCCTGAGTGTCCGGCCCCATGAGACGGTGGTTTTCTCGGCCCCTGGTGGTCGGAGGTCGTTCCTGCTGGCCAGATTCATTCGCCTGGGCCTACTAAAGACAATGCACTTTGGTTTATTGCGCTATCTGTAATAGCACCCGAGATATCACCACATATATATTGGATTTTTCCCTGACCCTGAGTGTCCGGCTCCATGAGACGGTGATTTTCTCGGCCCCTGGTGGACCGAGGTCCTTCCCGCTGCACAGATTCATTCGCCTGGGCGTCCTACAGACAATGCACTTTGATTTAGTGCGCTATCTCTAATAGCACCCGAGATATCACCAGATATATATTGGATTTTTCCCTGACCCTGAGTGTCCGGCGCCATGAGACGGTGGTTTTCTTGGCCCCTGGTGGTCCGAGGTCGTTCCCGCTGGCCAGATTCATTCGCCTGGGCCTCCTACAGACAATGCACTTTGATTTATTGCGCTATCTGTAATAGCACCCGAGATATCACCAGATATATATTGAATTTTCCCCTGACCCTGAGTGTCCGGCCCCATGAGACTGTGGTTTTCCCGGCCCCTGGTGGTCCGAGGTCGTTCCCGCTGCACAGATTCATGCGGCAGGGCCTCCTACAGACAATGCACTTTGATTTGTTGGGCTATCTGTAATAGCTACCGAGATATCACCAGATATATATTGGATTTTCCCCTGACCCTGAGTGTCCGGCCCCATGAGACGGTGGTTTTCTTGGCCCCTGGTGGTCCGAGGTCGTTCCCGCTGCACAGATTCATGCGCCAGGGCCTCCTATAGATAATTCACTTTGGTTTATTGCGCTATCTCTAATAGCACCGGAGATGTCACCAGATATACATTGGATTTTTCCCTGACCCTGACAATCCAGCCCCATGAGACGGTGATTTTCTCGGCCCCTGGTGGTCCGAGGTCGATCCCGCTGCACAGATTCAGGCGCCAGGGCCCACTGCAGATAATTCACTTTGGTTTAGTGGGCTATCTGTAATAGCACCCGAAATATCACCAGATATATATTGGATTGTTCCCTGACCCTGAGTGTCCGACCCCATGAGACGGTGGTTTTCTCGGCCCCTGGTGTTCCGAGGTCGTTCCCGCTGCACAGATTCATGCGCCAGGGCCTCCGGCAGACAATGCACTTTGATTTATTGCGCTATCTCTAATAGCACACGAGATATCACCAGATATATATTGGATTTTTCCCTGACCCTGTCTTTCCGGCTCCATGAGACGGTGATTTCCTCGGCCCCTGGTGGTCCGAGGTCGATCCCGCTGCACAGATTCATGCGCCAGGGCCTCCTACAGGCAATGCACTTTGATTTATTGCGCTATCTTTAATAGCACCCGAGATATCACCAGATATATATTGGATTTTTCACTGACCCTGAGTGTCCGGCCCCATGAGACGGTCGTTTTCTCGGCCCCTGGTGGTCCGAGGTCGATCCGGGTGAACAGATTCATGCGCCAAGGCTTCCTGCAGGCAATTCACTTTGGTTTATTGCGCGATCTGTAATAGCACCCGAGATATCAAAAGATATATGCTGGATTTTTACATGACCTTGGGTGACGGATTCCGAATATCTGTAATTTTCTCGGCCCCTGGTGGTCCGAGGTAGTTCCTGCTGCACAGATTCATTCGCCAGTGCCTCCTACAGACAATGCGCTTTGATTTATTGCGCTATCTCTAATAGCACCGGAGATGTCACCAGATATATATTGGATTTTCCCCTGACCCTGAGTGTCCGGCCCCATGAGACTGTGGTTTTCTCGGCCCCTGGTGGTCCGTGGTCGTTCCCGTTGCACAGATTCATGCGCCAGGGCCCCCTGCAGATAATTCACTTTGGTTTATTGCGCTATCTCTAATAGCACCCGAGATATCACCAGATATATATTGGATTTTTCACTGACCCTGAGGGTCCGGCCCCATGAGGCGGTCGTTTTCTCGGCCCCTGGTGGTCCGAGGTCGTTCCCGCTGCACAGATTCATGCGCCAGGTCCTCCTACAGACAATGCACTTTGATTTATGGCGCTATCTGTAATAGCACCCGAGATATCACCAGATATATATTGGATTTTTCACTGACCCTGAGTGTGCGGCCCCATGAGACGGAGTTTTTCTCGGACCCTGGTGGTCCGAGGTCGTTCCCGCTGCACAGATTCATGCGCCAGGGCCTCCTGCAGATAATACACTTTGATTTATTGCGCTATCTGTAATAGCACCCGAGATATCACCAGATATATATTGGATTTTCCCCTGACCCTGAGTGTCCGGCCCCATGAGACTGTGGTTTTCTCGGCCCCTGGTGGTCCGAGGTCGTTCCCGCTGCACAGATTCATGCGCCAGGGCCTCCTACAGACAATGCACTTTGATTTATTGCGCTATCTGTAATAGCACCCGAGATATCACCAGATATATACTGGATTTTCCCCTGACCCTGAGTGTCCGGCCCCATGAGACTGTGGTTTTCTCGGCCCCTGGTGGTCCGAGGTCGTTCCCGCTGCACAGATTCATGCGCCAGGGCCTCCTACAGACAATGCACTTTGGTTTATTACGCTATTTCTAATAGCACCCGAGATATCACCAGATATATACTGGATTTTCCCCAGACCCTGAGTGCCCGGCCCCATGAGACGGTGGTTTTCTCGGCCGCTGGTGGTCCGAGGTCGTTGCCGCTTCACAGATTCATGCGCCAGGGCCTCTTACAGACAATGCACTTTGATTTAGTGCGCTATCTGTAATAGCACCCGAGATATCACCAGATATATATTGGATTTTCCCCTGACCCTGAGTGTCCGGCCCCATGAGGCGGTGGTTGTCTCGGCCCCGGGTGGTCCTAGGTCGTTCCCGCTGCACAGATTCATGCGCCAGGGCCTCCTACAGACAATGCACTTTGATATATTGCGCTATCTGTAATAGCACCCGAGATATCACCAGATCTATATTGGATTTTCCCCTGACCCTGAGTATCCGGCCCCATGAGACTGTGGTTTTTTCGGCCCCTGGTGGTCCGAGGTCGTTCCCGCTGCACAGATTCATGCGCCAGGGCCTCCTGCAGATAATTCACTTTGGTTTATTGCGCTATCTCTAATAGCACCCGAGATATCACCAGATATATACTGGATTTTCCCCTGACCCTGAGTGTCCGGCCCCATGAGACTGTGGTTTTCTCGGCCCCTGGTGGTCCGAGGTCGTTGCCGCTTCACAGATTCATGCGCCAGGGCCTCCTACAGACAATGCACTTTGATTTATTGCGCTATCTGTAATAGCACCCGAGATATCACCAGATATATATTGGATTTTACCCTGACCATGAGGGTCCGGCCCCATGAGACTGTGGTTTTTTCGGCCCCTGGTGGTCCGACGTCGTTCCCGCTGCACAGATTCATGCGCCAGGGCCTCCTACAGACAATGCACTTTGATTTATTGCGCTATCTGTAATAGCACCCGAGATATCACCAGATATATATTGGATTTTACCCTGACCCTGAGTGTCCGGCCCCATGAGACGGTGGTTGTCTCGGCCCCAGGAGGTTCGAGGACGTTCCCGCTTGCACAGATTCATGCGCCAGGGCATCCTGCAGATAATTCACTTTGGTTTATTGCGCTATCTCTAATAGCACCCGAGATATCACCAGATATATACTGGATTTTCCCCTGACCCTGAGTGTCCGGCCCCATGAGACTGTGGTTTTCTCGGCCCCTGGTGGTCCGAGGTCGTTCCCGCTGCACAGATTCATCCGCCAGGGCCTCCTACAGACAATGCACTTTGATTTATTGCGCTATCTGTAATAGCACCCGAGATATCACCAGATATATATTGGATTTTTCACTGACCCTGAGTGTCCGGCCCCATGAGACGGTGGTTGTCTCGGCCCCTGGGGGTCCGAGGACGTTCCCGCTGCACAGATTCATGCGCCAGGGCCTCCTGCAGATAATTCACTTTGATTTATTGCGCTATCTGTAATAGCACCCGAGATATCACCAGATATATATTGGATTTTTCACTGACCCTGAGCGTCCGGCCCCATGAGACGGTCGTTTTCTCGGGCCCTGGTGGTCCGAGGTCGTTCCCGCTGCACAGGTTCATGCGCCAGGGCCTCCTACAGACAATGCACTTTGATTTATTGCGCTATCTGTAATAGCACCCGAGATATCAGCAGATATATATTGGATTTTTCACTGACCCTGAGTGTCCGGCCCCATGAGACGGTCGTTTTCTCGGCCCCTGGTGGTCCGAGGTCGTTCCCGCTGCACAGATTCATGCGCCAGGGCCCCCTGCAAATAATTCACATTGGTTTATTGCGCTATCTCTAATAGCACCCGAGATATCACCAGATATATATTGGATTTTACCCTGACCCTGAGTGTCCGGCCCCATGAGACTGTGCTTTTCTCGGACCCTGGTGTTCCGAGGTCGTTCCCGCTGCACAGATTCATGCGCCAGGGCCTCCTACAGACAATTTACTTTGATTTATTGCGCTATCTGTAATAGCACCCGAGATATCACCAGATATATATTGGATTTTCCCCTGACCCTGAGTGTCCGGCCCCATGAGACTGTGGTTTTCTCGGCCCCTGGTGGTCCGAGGTGGTTCCCGTTGCATAGATTCATGCGCCAGGGCCTCCTGCAGATAACTCACTTTGGTTTATTGCGCTATCTCTAATAGCACCCGTGATATCACCAGATATATATTGGATTTTACCCTGACCCTGAGTGTCCGGCCCCATGAGACTGTGCTTTTCTCGGACCCTGGTGTTCCGAGGTCGTTCCCGCTGCACAGATTCATGCGCCAGGGCCTCCTACAGACAATGCACTTTGATTTATTGCGCTATCTGTAATAGCACCCGAGATATCACCAGATATATATTGGATTTTCCCCTGACCCTGAGTGTCCGGCCCCATGAGGCGGTGGTTGTCTCGGCCCCGGGTGGTCCTAGGTCGTTCCCGCTGCACAGATTCATGCGCCAGGGCCTCCTACAGCCAATGCACTTTGATATATTGCGCTATCTGTAATAGCACCCGAGATATCACCAGATCTATATTGGATTTTCCCCTGACCCTGAGTATCCGGCCCCATGAGACTGTGGTTTTTTCGGCCCCTGGTGGTCCGAGGTCGTTCCCGCTGCACAGATTCATGCGCCAGGGCCTCCTGCAGATAATTCACTTTGGTTTATTGCGCTATCTCTAATAGCACCCGAGATATCACCAGATATATACTGGATTTTCCCCTGACCCTGAGTGTCCGGCCCCATGAGACTGTGGTTTTCTCGGCCCCTGGTGGTCCGAGGTCGTTGCCGCTTCACAGATTCATGCGCCAGGGCCTCCTACAGACAATGCACTTTGATTTATTGCGCTATCTGTAATAGCACCCGAGATATCACCAGATATATATTGGATTTTACCCTGACCCTGAGTGTCCGGCCCCATGAGACGGTGGTTGTCTCGGCCCCTGGTGGTCCGAGGTCGTTCCCGCTGCACAGATTCATGCGCCAGGGCATCCTGCAGATAATTCACTTTGGTTTATTGCGCTATCTCTAATAGCACCCGAGATATCACCAGATATATATTGGATTTTCCCCTGACCCTGAGTGTCCGGCCCCATGAGACTGTGGTTTTCTCGGCCCCTGGTGGTCCGAGGTCGTTCCCGCTGCACAGATTCATGCTCCAGGGCCTCCTACAGACAATTCACTTTGATTTATTGCGCTATCTGTAATAGCACACGAGATATCACCAGATATATATTGGATTTTACCCTGACCATGAGGGTCCGGCCCCATGAGACTGTGGTTTTTTCGGCCCCTGGTGGTCCGACGTCGTTCCCGCTGCACAGATTCATGCGCCAGGGCCTCCTACAGACAATGCACTTTGATTTATTGCGCTATCTGTAATAGCACCCGAGATATCACCAGATATATATTGGATTTTACCCTGACCCTGAGTGTCCGGCCCCATGAGACGGTGGTTGTCTCGGCCCCAGGAGGTTCGAGGACGTTCCCGCTTGCACAGATTCATGCGCCAGGGCATCCTGCAGATAATTCACTTTGGTTTATTGCGCTATCTCTAATAGCACCCGAGATATCACCAGATATATACTGGATTTTCCCCTGACCCTGAGTGTCCGGCCCCATGAGACTGTGGTTTTCTCGGCCCCTGGTGGTCCGAGGTCGTTCCCGCTGCACAGATTCATCCGCCAGGGCCTCCTACAGACAATGCACTTTGATTTATTGCGCTATCTGTAATAGCACCCGAGATATCACCAGATATATATTGGATTTTTCACTGACCCTGAGTGTCCGGCCCCATGAGACGGTGGTTGTCTCGGCCCCTGGGGGTCCGAGGACGTTCCCGCTGCACAGATTCATGCGCCAGGGCCTCCTGCAGATAATTCACTTTGATTTATTGCGCTATCTGTAATAGCACCCGAGATATCACCAGATATATATTGGATTTTTCACTGACCCTGAGCGTCCGGCCCCATGAGACGGTCGTTTTCTCGGGCCCTGGTGGTCCGAGGTCGTTCCCGCTGCACAGGTTCATGCGCCAGGGCCTCCTACAGACAATGCACTTTGATTTATTGCGCTATCTGTAATAGCACCCGAGATATCAGCAGATATATATTGGATTTTTCACTGACCCTGAGTGTCCGGCCCCATGAGACGGTCGTTTTCTCGGCCCCTGGTGGTCCGAGGTCGTTCCCGCTGCACAGATTCATGCGCCAGGGCCCCCTGCAAATAATTCACATTGGTTTATTGCGCTATCTCTAATAGCACCCGAGATATCACCAGATATATATTGGATTTTACCCTGACCCTGAGTGTCCGGCCCCATGAGACTGTGCTTTTCTCGGACCCTGGTGTTCCGAGGTCGTTCCCGCTGCACAGATTCATGCGCCAGGGCCTCCTACAGACAATGCACTTTGATTTATTGCGCTATCTGTAATAGCACCCGAGATATCACCAGATATATATTGGATTTTCCCCTGACCCTGAGTGTCCGGCCCCATGAGACTGTGGTTTTCTCGGCCCCTGGTGGTCCGAGGTGGTTCCCGTTGCATAGATTCATGCGCCAGGGCCTCCTGCAGATAACTCACTTTGGTTTATTGCGCTATCTCTAATAGCACCCGAGATATCACCAGATATATATTGGATTTTACCCTGACCCTGAGTGTCCGGCCCCATGAGACTGTGCTTTTCTCGGACCCTGGTGTTCCGAGGTCGTTCCCGCTGCACAGATTCATGCGCCAGGGCCTCCTACAGACAATGCACTTTGATTTATTGCGCTATCTGTAATAGCACCCGAGATATCGCCAGATATATATTGGATTTTCCCCTGACCCTGAGTGTCCGGCCCCATGAGACTGTGGTTTTCTCGGCACCTGGTGGTCCGAGGTGGTTCCCGTTGCATAGATTCATGCGCCAGGGCCTCCTGCAGATAACTCACTTTGGTTTATTGCGCTATCTCTAATAGCACCCGAGATATCACCAGATATATATTGGATTTTTCCCTGACCCTGAGTGTCCGGCCCCATGAGACTGTGGTTTTCTCGGCCCCTGGTGGTCCGAGGTCGTTCCCGCTGCACAGATTCATGCGTCAGGGCCTCCTGCAGACAATGCACTTTGATTTATCGAGCTATCTCTAATGGCACCCGAGATATCACCAGATATATATTGGATTTTTCACTGACCCTGAGTGTGCGGCCCCATGAGACGGTGTTTTTCTCGGACCCTGGTGGTCCGAGGTCGTTCCCGCTGCACAGATTCATGCGCCAGGGCCTCCTGCAGATAATACAGTTTGATTTATTGCGCTATCTGTAATAGCACCCGAGATATCACCAGATATATATTGGATTTTCCCCTGACCCTGAGTGTCCGGCCCCATGAGACTGTGGTTTTCTCGGCCCCTGGTGGTCCGAGGTCGTTCCCGCTGCACAGATTCATGCGCCAGGGCCTCCTACAGACAATGCACTTTGATTTATTGCGCTATCTGTAATAGCACCCGAGATATCACCAGATATATACTGGATTTTCCCCTGACCCTGAGTGTCCGGCCCCATGAGACTGTGGTTTTCTCGGCCCCTGGTGGTCCGAGGTCGTTCCCGCTGCACAGATTCATGCGCCAGGGCCCCCTGCAGATAATTCACTTTGGTTTATTGCGCTATCTCTAATAGCACCCGAGATATCACCAGATATATATTGGATTTTACCCTGACCCTGAGTGTCCGGCCCCATGAGACTGTGCTTTTCTCGGCCCCTGGTGGTCCGAGGTCGTTCCCGCTGCACAGATTCATGCGCCAGGGCCTCCTACAGACAATGCACTTTGATTTATATCGCTATCTGTAATAGCACCCGAGATATCACCAGATATATATTGGATTTTCCCCTGACCCTGAGTGTCCGGCCCCATGAGACTGTGGTTTTCTCGGCCCCTGGTGGTCCGAGGTGGTTCCCGTTGCATAGATTCATGCGCCAGGGCCTCCTGCAGATAACTCACTTTGGTTTATTGCGCTATCTCTAATAGCACCCGAGATATCACCAGATATATATTGGATTTTTCCCTGACCCTGAGTGTCCGGCCCCATGAGACTGTGGTTTTCTCGGCCCCTGGTGGTCTGAGGTCGTTCCCGCTGCACAGATTCATGCGTCAGGGCCTCCTGCAGACAATGCACTTTGATTTATCGAGCTATCTCTAATGGCACCCGATATATCACCAGATATATAATGGATTTTTCCCTGACCCTGAGTGTCCGGCCCCATGAGACTGTGGTTTTCTCGGCCCCTGGTGGTCCGAGGTCGTTCCCGCTGCACAGATTCATGCGCCAGGGCCTCCTGCAGATAACACACTTTGATTTATTGCGCTATCTGTAATAGCACCCGAGATATCACCAGATATATATTGGATTTTCCCCTGACCCTGAGTGTCCGGCCCCACGAGACGGTGGTTGTCTCGGCCCCTGGTGGTCCTAGGTCGTTCCCGCTGCACAGATTCATGCGCCAGGGCCTCCTACAGACAATGCACTTTGATTTATTGCGCTATCTGTAATAGCACCCGAGATATCACCAGATCTATATTGGATTTTCCCCTGACCCTGAGTATCCGGCCCCATGAGACTGTGGTTTTTTCGGCCCCTGGTGGTCCGAGGTCGTTCCCGCTGCACAGATTCATGCGCCAGGGCCTCCTACAGACAATGTACTTTGATTTATTGCGCTATCTGTAATAGCACCCGTGATATCACCAGATATATATTGGATATTCCCCTGACCCTGAGTGTCCGGCCCCATGAGACGGTGGTTGTCTCGGCCCCTGGTGGTCCGAGGTCGTTCCCGCTGCACAGATTCATGCGCCAGGGCCTCCTACAGACAATGCACTTTGATTTATGGCGCTATCTGTAATAGCACCCGAGATATCACCAGATATATATTGGATTTTTCACTGACCCTGAGCGTCCGGCCCCATGAGACGGTCGTTTTCTCGGGCCCTGGTGGTCCGAGGTCGTTCCCGCTGCACAGGTTCATGCGCCAGGGCCTCCTACAGACAATGCACTTTGATTTATTGCGCTATCTGTAATAGCACCCGAGATATCAGCAGATATATATTGGATTTTTCACTGACCCTGAGTGTCCGGCCCCATGAGACGGTCGTTTTCTCGGCCCCTGGTGGTCCGAGGTCGTTCCCGCTGCACAGATTCATGCGCCAGGGCCCCCTGCAGATAATTCACTTTGGTTTATTGCGCTATCTCTAATAGCACCCGAGATATCACCAGATATATATTGGATTTTACCCTGACCCTGAGTGTCCGGCCCCATGAGACTGTGCTTTTCTCGGCCCCTGGTGGTCCGAGGTCGTTCCCGCTGCACAGATTCATGCGCCAGGGCCTCCTACAGACAATGCACTTTGATTTATAGCGCTATCTGTAATAGCACCCGAGATATCACCAGATATATATTGGATTTTCCCCTGACCCTGAGTGTGCGGCCCCATGAGACGGTGTTTTTCTCGGACCCTGGTGGTCCGAGGTCGTTCCCGCTGCACAGATTCATGCGCCAGGGCCTCCTGCAGATAATACACTTTGATTTATTGCGCTATCTGTAATAGCACCCGAGATATCACCAGATATATATTGGATTTTCCCCTGACCCTGAGTGTCCGGCCCCATGAGACGGTGGTTGTCTCGGTCCCTGGTGGTCCTAGGTCGTTCCCGCTGCACAGAGTCATCCGCCAGGGCCTCCTACAGACAATGCACTTTGATTTATTGCGCTATCTGTAATAGCACCCGAGATATCACCAGATATATATTGGATTTTCCCCTGACCCTGAGTGTCCGGCCCCATGAGACGGTGGTTGTCTCGGCCCCTGGAGGTTCGAGGACGTTCCCGCTTGCACAGATTCATACGCCAGGGCATCCTGCAGATAATTCACTTTGGTTTATTGCGCTATCTCTAATAGCACCCGAGATATCACCAGATATATACTGGATTTTCCCCTGACCCTGAGTGTCCGGCCCCATGAGACTGTGGTTTTCTCGGCCCCTGGTGGTCCGAGGTCGTTCCCGCTGCACAGAGTCATCCGCCAGGGCCTCCTACAGACAATGCACTTTGATTTATTGCGCTATCTGTAATAGCACCCGAGATATCACCAGATATATATTGGATTTTTCACTGACCCTGAGTGTCCGGCCCCATGAGACGGTGGTTGTCTCGGCCCCTGGAGGTCCGAGGACGTTCCCGCTGCACAGATTCATGCGCCAGGGCCTCCTACAGACAATTCACTTTGATTTATTGCGCTATCTGTAATAGCACCCGAGATATCACCAGATATATATTGGATTTTACCCTGACCCTGAGTGTCCGGCCCCATGAGACGGTGGTTGTCTCGGCCCCTGGAGCTTCGAGGACGTTCCCGCTTGCACAGATTCATGCGCCAGGGCATCCTGCAGATGATTCACTTTGGTTTATTGCGCCATCTCTAATAGCACCCGAGATATCACCAGATATATACTGGATTTTCCCCTGACCCTGAGTGTCCGGCCCCATGAGACTGTGGTTTTCTCGGCCCCTGGTGGTCCGAGGTCGTTCCCGCTGCACAGATTCATCCGCCAGGGCCTCCTACAGACAATGCACTTTGATTTATTGCGCTATCTGTAATAGCACCCGAGATATCACCAGATATATATTGGATTTTTCACTGACCCTGAGTGTCCGGCCCCATGAGACGGTCGTTTTCTTGGCCCCTGCTGGTCCGAGGTCGTTCCCGCTGCACAGATTCATGCGCCAGGGCCTCCTGCAGATAATTCACTTTGGTTTATTGCGCTATCTCTATTAGCACCCGAGATATCACCAGATATATATTGGATTTTCCCTTGACCCTGAGAGTCCGGCCCCATGAGACTGTGGTTTTCTCGGCCCCTGGTGGTCCGAGGTCGTTCCCGCTGCACAGGTTCATGCGCCAGGGCCTCCTACAGACAATGCACTTTGATTTATTGCGCTATCTGTAATAGCACCCGAGATATCACCAGATATATATTGGATTTTTCACTGACCCTGAGCGTCCGGCCCCATGAGACGGTCGTTTTCTCGGCCCCTGGTGGTCCGAGGTCGTTCCCGCTGCACAGGTTCATGCGCCAGGGCCTCCTACAGACAATGCACTTTGATTTATTGCGCTATCTGTAATAGCACCCGAGATATCACCAGATCTATATTGGATTTTCCCCTGACCCTGAGTATCCGGCCCCATGAGACTGTGGTTTTTTCGGCCCCTGGTGGTCCGAGGTCGTTCCCGCTGCACAGATTCATGCGCCAGGGCCTCCTGCAGATAATTCACTATGGTTTATTGCGCTATCTGTAATAGCACCCGAGATATCACCAGACATATATTGGATTTTCCCCTGACCCTGAGTGTCCGGCCCCATGAGACGGTCGTTTTCTCGGCCCCTGGTGGTCCGAGGTCGTTCCCGCTGCACAGGTTCATGCGCCAGGGCCTCCTACAGACAATGCACTTTGATTTATTGCGCTATCTGTAATAGCACCCGAGATATCACCAGGTATATACTGGATTTTCCCCAGACCCTGAGTGCCCGGCCCCATGAGACGGTGGTTTTCTCGGCCCCTGGTGGTCCGAGGTCGTTGCCGCTTCACAGATTCATGCGCCAGGGCATCCTGCAGATAATTCACTTTGGTTTATTGCGCTATCTCTAATAGCACCCGAGATATCACCAGATATATACTGGATTTTCCCCTGACCCTGAGTGTCCGGCCCCATGAGACTGTGGTTTTCTCGGCCCCTGGTGGTCCGAGGTCGTTCCCGCTGCACAGATTCATCCGCCAGGGCCTCCTACAGACAATGCACTTTGATTTATTGCGCTATCTGTAATAGCACCCGAGATATCACCAGATATATATTGGATTTTACCCTGACCCTGAGTGTCCGGCCCCATGAGACGGTGGTTGTCTCGGCCCCTGGAGGTCCGAGGACGTTCCCGCTTGCACAGATTCATGCGCCAGGGCATCCTGCAGATAATTCACTTTGGTTTATTGCGCTATCTCTAATAGCACCCGAGATATCACCAGATATATACTGGATTTTCCCCTGACACTGAGTGTCCGGCCCCATGAGACTGTGGTTTTCTCGGCCCCTGGTGGTCCGAGGTCGTTCCCGCTGCACAGATTCATCCGCCAGGGCCTCCTACAGACAATGCACTTTGATTTATTGCGCTATCTGTAATAGCACCCGAGATATCACCAGATCTATATTGGATTTTCCCCTGACCCTGAGTGTCCGGCCCCATGAGACTGTGGTTTTCTCGGCCCCTGGTTGTCCGAGGTCGTTGCCGCTGCACAGGTTCATGCGCCAGGGCCTCCTACAGACAATGCCCTTTGATTTATTGCGCTATCTGTAATAGCACCCGAGATATCACCAGATCTATATTGGATTTTCCCCTGACCCTGAGTATCCGGCCCCATGAGACTGTGGTTTTTTCGGCCCCTGGTGGTCCGAGGTCGTTCCCGCTGCACAGATTCATGCGCCAGGGCCTCCTGCAGATAATTCACTATGGTTTATTGCGCTATCTGTAATAGCACCCGAGATATCACCAGACATATATTGGATTTTCCCCTGACCCTGAGTGTCCGGCCCCATGAGACGGTCGTTTTCTCGGCCCCTGGTGGTCCGAGGTCGTTCCCGCTGCACAGGTTCATGCGCCAGGGCCTCCTACAGACAATGCACTTTGATTTATTGCGCTATCTGTAATAGCACCCGAGATATCACCAGGTATATACTGGATTTTCCCCAGACCCTGAGTGCCCGGCCCCATGAGACTGTGGTTTTCTCGGCCCCTGGTGGTCCGAGGTCGTTCCCGCTGCACAGATTCATCCGCCAGGGCCTCCTACAGACAATGCACTTTGATTTATTGCGCTATCTGTAATAGCACCCGAGATATCACCAGATATATATTGGATATTCCCCTGACCCTGAGTGTCCGGCCCCATGAGACGGTGGTTGTCTCGGCCCCTGGTGGTCCGAGGTCGTTCCCGCTGCACAGATTCATGCGCCAGGGCCTCCTACAGACAATGCACTTTGATTTATGGCGCTATCTGTAATAGCACCCGAGATATCACCAGATATATATTGGATTTTTCACTGACCCTGAGCGTCCGGCCCCATGAGACGGTCGTTTTCTCGGGCCCTGGTGGTCCGAGGTCGTTCCCGCTGCACAGGTTCATGCGCCAGGGCCTCCTACAGACAATGCACTTTGATTTATTGCGCTATCTGTAATAGCACCCGAGATATCAGCAGATATATATTGGATTTTTCACTGACCCTGAGTGTCCGGCCCCATGAGACGGTCGTTTTCTCGGCCCCTGGTGGTCCGAGGTCGTTCCCGCTGCACAGATTCATGCGCCAGGGCCCCCTGCAGATAATTCACTTTGGTTTATTGCGCTATCTCTAATAGCACCCGAGATATCACCAGATATATATTGGATTTTACCCTGACCCTGAGTGTCCGGCCCCATGAGACTGTGCTTTTCTCGGCCCCTGGTGGTCCGAGGTCGTTCCCGCTGCACAGATTCATGCGCCAGGGCCTCCTACAGACAATGCACTTTGATTTATAGCGCTATCTGTAATAGCACCCGAGATATCACCAGATATATATTGGATTTTCCCCTGACCCTGAGTGTGCGGCCCCATGAGACGGTGTTTTTCTCGGACCCTGGTGGTCCGAGGTCGTTCCCGCTGCACAGATTCATGCGCCAGGGCCTCCTGCAGATAATACACTTTGATTTATTGCGCTATCTGTAATAGCACCCGAGATATCACCAGATATATATTGGATTTTCCCCTGACCCTGAGTGTCCGGCCCCATGAGACGGTGGTTGTCTCGGTCCCTGGTGGTCCTAGGTCGTTCCCGCTGCACAGAGTCATCCGCCAGGGCCTCCTACAGACAATGCACTTTGATTTATTGCGCTATCTGTAATAGCACCCGAGATATCACCAGATATATATTGGATTTTCCCCTGACCCTGAGTGTCCGGCCCCATGAGACGGTGGTTGTCTCGGCCCCTGGAGGTTCGAGGACGTTCCCGCTTGCACAGATTCATACGCCAGGGCATCCTGCAGATAATTCACTTTGGTTTATTGCGCTATCTCTAATAGCACCCGAGATATCACCAGATATATACTGGATTTTCCCCTGACCCTGAGTGTCCGGCCCCATGAGACTGTGGTTTTCTCGGCCCCTGGTGGTCCGAGGTCGTTCCCGCTGCACAGAGTCATCCGCCAGGGCCTCCTACAGACAATGCACATTGATTTATTGCGCTATCTGTAATAGCACCCGAGATATCACCAGATATATATTGGATTTTTCACTGACCCTGAGTGTCCGGCCCCATGAGACGGTGGTTGTCTCGGCCCCTGGAGGTCCGAGGACGTTCCCGCTGCACAGATTCATGCGCCAGGGCCTCCTACAGACAATTCACTTTGATTTATTGCGCTATCTGTAATAGCACCCGAGATATCACCAGATATATATTGGATTTTACCCTGACCCTGAGTGTCCGGCCCCATGAGACGGTGGTTGTCTCGGCCCCTGGAGCTTCGAGGACGTTCCCGCTTGCACAGATTCATGCGCCAGGGCATCCTGCAGATGATTCACTTTGGTTTATTGCGCCATCTCTAATAGCACCCGAGATATCACCAGATATATACTGGATTTTCCCCTGACCCTGAGTGTCCGGCCCCATGAGACTGTGGTTTTCTCGGCCCCTGGTGGTCCGAGGTCGTTCCCGCTGCACAGATTCATCCGCCAGGGCCTCCTACAGACAATGCACTTTGATTTATTGCGCTATCTGTAATAGCACCCGAGATATCACCAGATATATATTGGATTTTTCACTGACCCTGAGTGTCCGGCCCCATGAGACGGTCGTTTTCTTGGCCCCTGCTGGTCCGAGGTCGTTCCCGCTGCACAGATTCATGCGCCAGGGCCTCCTGCAGATAATTCACTTTGGTTTATTGCGCTATCTCTATTAGCACCCGAGATATCACCAGATATATATTGGATTTTCCCTTGACCCTGAGAGTCCGGCCCCATGAGACTGTGGTTTTCTCGGCCCCTGGTGGTCCGAGGTCGTTCCCGCTGCACAGGTTCATGCGCCAGGGCCTCCTACAGACAATGCACTTTGATTTATTGCGCTATCTGTAATAGCACCCGAGATATCACCAGATATATATTGGATTTTTCACTGACCCTGAGCGTCCGGCCCCATGAGACGGTCGTTTTCTCGGCCCCTGGTGGTCCGAGGTCGTTCCCGCTGCACAGGTTCATGCGCCAGGGCCTCCTACAGACAATGCACTTTGATTTATTGCGCTATCTGTAATAGCACCCGAGATATCACCAGATCTATATTGGATTTTCCCCTGACCCTGAGTATCCGGCCCCATGAGACTGTGGTTTTTTCGGCCCCTGGTGGTCCGAGGTCGTTCCCGCTGCACAGATTCATGCGCCAGGGCCTCCTGCAGATAATTCACTATGGTTTATTGCGCTATCTGTAATAGCACCCGAGATATCACCAGACATATATTGGATTTTCCCCTGACCCTGAGTGTCCGGCCCCATGAGACGGTCGTTTTCTCGGCCCCTGGTGGTCCGAGGTCGTTCCCGCTGCACAGGTTCATGCGCCAGGGCCTCCTACAGACAATGCACTTTGATTTATTGCGCTATCTGTAATAGCACCCGAGATATCACCAGGTATATACTGGATTTTCCCCAGACCCTGAGTGCCCGGCCCCATGAGACGGTGGTTTTCTCGGCCCCTGGTGGTCCGAGGTCGTTGCCGCTTCACAGATTCATGCGCCAGGGCATCCTGCAGATAATTCACTTTGGTTTATTGCGCTATCTCTAATAGCACCCGAGATATCACCAGATATATACTGGATTTTCCCCTGACCCTGAGTGTCCGGCCCCATGAGACTGTGGTTTTCTCGGCCCCTGGTGGTCCGAGGTCGTTCCCGCTGCACAGATTCATCCGCCAGGGCCTCCTACAGACAATGCACTTTGATTTATTGCGCTATCTGTAATAGCACCCGAGATATCACCAGATATATATTGGATTTTACCCTGACCCTGAGTGTCCGGCCCCATGAGACGGTGGTTGTCTCGGCCCCTGGAGGTCCGAGGACGTTCCCGCTTGCACAGATTCATGCGCCAGGGCATCCTGCAGATAATTCACTTTGGTTTATTGCGCTATCTCTAATAGCACCCGAGATATCACCAGATATATACTGGATTTTCCCCTGACACTGAGTGTCCGGCCCCATGAGACTGTGGTTTTCTCGGCCCCTGGTGGTCCGAGGTCGTTCCCGCTGCACAGATTCATCCGCCAGGGCCTCCTACAGACAATGCACTTTGATTTATTGCGCTATCTGTAATAGCACCCGAGATATCACCAGAACTATATTGGATTTTCCCCTGACCCTGAGTGTCCGGCCCCATGAGACTGTGGTTTTCTCGGCCCCTGGTTGTCCGAGGTCGTTGCCGCTGCACAGGTTCATGCGCCAGGGCCTCCTACAGACAATGCCCTTTGATTTATTGCGCTATCTGTAATAGCACCCGAGATATCACCAGATCTATATTGGATTTTCCCCTGACCCTGAGTATCCGGCCCCATGAGACTGTGGTTTTTTCGGCCCCTGGTGGTCCGAGGTCGTTCCCGCTGCACAGATTCATGCGCCAGGGCCTCCTGCAGATAATTCACTATGGTTTATTGCGCTATCTGTAATAGCACCCGAGATATCACCAGACATATATTGGATTTTCCCCTGACCCTGAGTGTCCGGCCCCATGAGACGGTCGTTTTCTCGGCCCCTGGTGGTCCGAGGTCGTTCCCGCTGCACAGGTTCATGCGCCAGGGCCTCCTACAGACAATGCACTTTGATTTATTGCGCTATCTGTAATAGCACCCGAGATATCACCAGGTATATACTGGATTTTCCCCAGACCCTGAGTGCCCGGCCCCATGAGACTGTGGTTTTCTCGGCCCCTGGTGGTCCGAGGTCGTTCCCGCTGCACAGATTCATCCGCCAGGGCCTCCTACAGACAATGCACTTTGATTTATTGCGCTATCTGTAATAGCACCCGAGATATCACCAGATCTATATTGGATTTTCCCCTGACCCTGAGTGTCCGGCCCCATGAGACTGTGGTTTTCTCGGCCCCTGGTGGTCCGAGGTCGTTGCCGCTGCACAGGTTCATGCGCCAGGGCCTCCTACAGACAATGCCCTTTGATTTATTGCGCTATCTGTAATAGCACCCGAGATATCACCATTTATATATTGGATTTTTCACTGACCCTGAGCGTCCGGCCCCATGAGACGGTCGTTTTCTCGGCCCCTGGTGGTCCGAGGTCGTTCCCGCTGCACAGGTTCATGCGCCAGGGCCTCCTACAGACAATGCACTTTGATTTATTGCGCTATCTGTAATAGCACCCGAGATAACACCAGATATATATTGGATATTTCCCTCACCCTGAGTGTCCAGCCCCATGAGACGGTGGTTTTCTCGGCCCCTGGTGGTCCGAGGTCGTTCCCGCTGCACAGATGCATGCGCCAGGGCCTCCTGCAGATAATTCACTTTGGTTTATTGCGCTATCTCTAATAGCACCCGAGATATCACCAGATATATATTGGATTTTCCCCTGACCCTGAGAGTCCGGCCCCATGAGACTGTGGTTTTCTCGGCCCCTGGTGGCCCGAGGTCGTTCCCGCTGCACAGATTCATGCGCCAGGGCCTCCTACAGACGATGCACTTTGATTTATTGCGCTATCTGTAATAGCACCCGAGATATCACCGGATATATATTGGATTTTTCCCAGACCCTGAGTGTCCGGCCCCATGAGACGGTGGTTGACTCGGCCCCTGGGGGTCCGAGGTCGTTCCCGCTACACAGATTCATGCACCATGGCCTCCTACAGACAATGCACTTTGATTTATTGCGCTATCTGTAATAGCTCCCGAGATATCACCACATATATATTGGATTTTCCCCTGACCCTGAGTGTCCGCCCCATGAGACTGTGGTTTTCTCGGCCCCTGGTGGTCCGAGGTCGTTCCCGCTGCACAGATTCATGCGCCAGGGCCTCCTACAGACAATGCACTTTGATTTATTGCGCTATCTGTAATAGCACCCGAGACAACACCAGATATATATTGGATATTTCCCTCACCCTGAGTGTCCAGCCCCATGAGACGGTGGTTTTCTCGGCCCCTGGTGGTCCGAGGTCGTTCCCGCTGCACAGATGCATGCGCCAGGGCCTCCTGCAGATAATTCACTTTGGTTTATTGCGCTATCTCTAATAGCACCCGAGATATCACCAGATATATATTGGATTTTCCCCTGACCCTGAGAGTCCGGCCCCATGAGACTGTGGTTTTCTCGGCCCCTGGTGGCCCGAGGTCGTTCCCGCTGCACAGATTCATGCGCCAGGGCCACCTACAGACGATGCACTTTGATTTATTGCGCTATCTGTAATAGCACCCGAGATATCACCGGATATATATTGGATTTTTCACAGACCCTGAGTGTCCGGCCCCATGAGACGGTGGTTGACTCGGCCCCTGGGGGTCCGAGGTCGTTCCCGCTGCACAGATTCATGCACCAGGGCCTCCTGCAGATAATTCACTTTGGTTTATTGCGCTATCTCTAATAGCACCCGAGATATCACCAGATATATATTGGATTTTCCCTTGACCCTGAGAGTCCGGCCCCATGAGACTGTGGTTTTCTCGGCTCCTGGTGGTCCGAGGTCGTTCCCGCTGCACAGGTTCATGCGCCAGGGCCTCCTACAGACAATGCACTTTGATTTATTGCGCTATCTGTAATAGCTCCCGAGATATCACCACATATATATTGGATTTTCCCCTGACCCTGAGTGTCCGCCCCATGAGACTGTGGTTTTCTCGGCCCCTGGTGGTCCGAGGTCGTTCCCGCTGCACAGATTCATGCGCCAGGGCCTCCTACAGACAATGCACTTTGATTTATTGCGCTATCTGTAATAGCACCCGAGACAACACCAGATATATATTGGATATTTCCCTCACCCTGAGTGTCCAGCCCCATGAGACGGTGGTTTTCTCGGCCCCTGGTGGTCCGAGGTCGTTCCCGCTGCACAGATGCATGCGCCAGGGCCTCCTGCAGATAATTCACTTTGGTTTATTGCGCTATCTCTAATAGCACCCGAGATATCACCAGATATATATTGGATTTTCCCCTGACCCTGAGAGTCCGGCCCCATGAGACTGTGGTTTTCTCGGCCCCTGGTGGCCCGAGGTCGTTCCCGCTGCACAGATTCATGCGCCAGGGCCACCTACAGACGATGCACTTTGATTTATTGCGCTATCTGTAATAGCACCCGAGATATCACCGGATATATATTGGATTTTTCACAGACCCTGAGTGTCCGGCCCCATGAGACGGTGGTTGACTCGGCCCCTGGGGGTCCGAGGTCGTTCCCGCTGCACAGATTCATGCACCAGGGCCTCCTGCAGATAATTCACTTTGGTTTATTGCGCTATCTCTAATAGCACCCGAGATATCACCAGATATATATTGGATTTTCCCTTGACCCTGAGAGTCCGGCCCCATGAGACTGTGGTTTTCTCGGCTCCTGGTGGTCCGAGGTCGTTCCCGCTGCACAGGTTCATGCGCCAGGGCCTCCTACAGACAATGCACTTTGATTTATTGCGCTATCTGTAATAGCACCCGAGATATCACCAGATATATATTGGATTTTTCACTGACCCTGAGTGTCCGGCCCCATGAGACGGTGGTTGTCTCGGCCCCTGGAGGTCCGAGGACGTTCCCGCTGCACAGATTCATGCGCCAGGGCCTCCTACAGACAATTCACTTTGATTTATTGCGCTATCTGTAATAGCACCCGAGATATCACCAGATATATATTGGATTTTACCCTGACCCTGAGTGTCCGGCCCCATGAGACGGTGGTTGTCTCGGCCCCTGGAGCTTCGAGGACGTTCCCGCTTGCACAGATTCATGCGCCAGGGCATCCTGCAGATAATTCACTTTGGTTTATTGCGCCATCTCTAATAGCACCCGAGATATCACCAGATATATACTGGATTTTCCCCTGACCCTGAGTGTCCGGCCCCATGAGACTGTGGTTTTCTCGGCCCCTGGTGGTCCGAGGTCGTTCCCGCTGCACAGATTCATCCGCCAGGGCCTCCTACAGACAATGCACTTTGATTTATTGCGCTATATGTAATAGCACCCGAGATATCACCAGATATATATTGGATTTTTCACTGACCCTGAGTGTCCGGCCCCATGAGACGGTCGTTTTCTTGGCCCCTGCTGGTCCGAGGTCGTTCCCGCTGCACAGATTCATGCGCCAGGGCCTCCTGCAGATAATTCACTTTGGTTTATTGCGCTATCTCTATTAGCACCCGAGATATCACCAGATATATATTGGATTTTCCCTTGACCCTGAGAGTCCGGCCCCATGAGACTGTGGTTTTCTCGGCCCCTGGTGGTCCGAGGTCGTTCCCGCTGCACAGGTTCATGCGCCAGGGCCTCCTACAGACAATGCACTTTGATTTATTGCGCTATCTGTAATAGCACCCGAGATATCACCAGATATATATTGGATTTTTCACTGACCCTGAGCGTCCGGCCCCATGAGACGGTCGTTTTCTCGGCCCCTGGTGGTCCGAGGTCGTTCCCGCTGCACAGGTTCATGCGCCAGGGCCTCCTACAGACAATGCACTTTGATTTATTGCGCTATCTCTATTAGCACCCGAGATATCACCAGATATATATTGGATTTTCCCCTGACCCTGAGTATCCGGCCCCATGAGACTGTGGTTTTTTCGGCCCCTGGTGGTCCGAGGTCGTTCCCGCTGCACAGATTCATGCGCCAGGGCCTCCTGCAGATAATTCACTATGGTTTATTGCGCTATCTGTAATAGCACCCGAGATATCACCAGACATATATTGGATTTTCCCCTGACCCTGAGTGTCCGGCCCCATGAGACGGTCGTTTTCTCGGCCCCTGGTGGTCCGAGGTCGTTCCCGCTGCACAGGTTCATGCGCCAGGGCCTCCTACAGACAATGCACTTTGATTTATTGCGCTATCTGTAATAGCACCCGAGATATCACCAGGTATATACTGGATTTTCCCCAGACCCTGAGTGCCCGGCCCCATGAGACGGTGGTTTTCTCGGCCCCTGGTGGTCCGAGGTCGTTGCCGCTTCACAGATTCATGCGCCAGGGCATCCTGCAGATAATTCACTTTGGTTTATTGCGCTATCTCTAATAGCACCCGAGATATCACCAGATATATACTGGATTTTCCCCTGACCCTGAGTGTCCGGCCCCATGAGACTGTGGTTTTCTCGGCCCCTGGTGGTCCGAGGTCGTTCCCGCTGCACAGATTCATCCGCCAGGGCCTCCTACAGACAATGCACTTTGATTTATTGCGCTATCTGTAATAGCACCCGAGATATCACCAGATATATATTGGATTTTACCCTGACCCTGAGTGTCCGGCCCCATGAGACGGTGGTTGTCTCGGCCCCTGGAGGTCCGAGGACGTTCCCGCTTGCACAGATTCATGCGCCAGGGCATCCTGCAGATAATTCACTTTGGTTTATTGCGCTATCTCTAATAGCACCCGAGATATCACCAGATATATACTGGATTTTCCCCTGACACTGAGTGTCCGGCCCCATGAGACTGTGGTTTTCTCGGCCCCTGGTGGTCCGAGGTCGTTCCCGCTGCACAGGTTCATGCGCCAGGGCCTCCTACAGACAATGCACTTTGATTTATTGCGCTATCTGTAATAGCACCCGAGATATCACCAGATATATATTGGATTTTTCACTGACCCTGAGCGTCCGGCCCCATGAGACGGTCGTTTTCTCGGCCCCTGGTGGTCCGAGGTCGTTCCCGCTGCACAGGTTCATGCGCCAGGGCCTCCTACAGACAATGCACTTTGATTTATTGCGCTATCTCTATTAGCACCCGAGATATCACCAGATATATATTGGATTTTCCCCTGACCCTGAGTATCCGGCCCCATGAGACTGTGGTTTTTTCGGCCCCTGGTGGTCCGAGGTCGTTCCCGCTGCACAGATTCATGCGCCAGGGCCTCCTGCAGATAATTCACTATGGTTTATTGCGCTATCTGTAATAGCACCCGAGATATCACCAGACATATATTGGATTTTCCCCTGACCCTGAGTGTCCGGCCCCATGAGACGGTCGTTTTCTCGGCCCCTGGTGGTCCGAGGTCGTTCCCGCTGCACAGGTTCATGCGCCAGGGCCTCCTACAGACAATGCACTTTGATTTATTGCGCTATCTGTAATAGCACCCGAGATATCACCAGGTATATACTGGATTTTCCCCAGACCCTGAGTGCCCGGCCCCATGAGACGGTGGTTTTCTCGGCCCCTGGTGGTCCGAGGTCGTTGCCGCTTCACAGATTCATGCGCCAGGGCATCCTGCAGATAATTCACTTTGGTTTATTGCGCTATCTCTAATAGCACCCGAGATATCACCAGATATATACTGGATTTTCCCCTGACCCTGAGTGTCCGGCCCCATGAGACTGTGGTTTTCTCGGCCCCTGGTGGTCCGAGGTCGTTCCCGCTGCACAGATTCATCCGCCAGGGCCTCCTACAGACAATGCACTTTGATTTATTGCGCTATCTGTAATAGCACCCGAGATATCACCGGATATATATTGGATTTTCCCCTGACCCTGAGTGTCCGGCCCCATGAGACTGTGGTTTCCTCGGCCTCTGGTGGTCCGAGGTCGTTCCCGCTGCACAGATTCATGCGCCAGGGCCTCCTACAGACAATGCACTTTGATTTATTTCGCTATCTGTAATAGGACCGGAGATATCACCAGATATATATTGGATTTTCCCCAGACCCTGAGTGTCCGGCCGCATGAGACTGTAGTTTTATCGGCCCCTGGTGGTCCGAGGTCGTTCCCGCTGCACAGATTCATGCGCCAGGGCCTCCTACAGACAATGCACTTTGATTTATTGCGCTATCTGTAATAGCTCCCGAGATATCACCACATATATATTGGATTTTCCCCTGACCCTGAGTGTCCGCCCCATGAGACTGTGGTTTTCTCGGCCCCTGGTGGTCCGAGGTCGTTCCCGCTGCACAGATTCATGCGCCAGGGCCTCCTACAGACAATGCACTTTGATTTATTGCGCTATCTGTAATAGCACCCGAGACAACACCAGATATATATTGGATATTTCCCTCACCCTGAGTGTCCAGCCCCATGAGACGGTGGTTTTCTCGGCCCCTGGTGGTCCGAGGTCGTTCCCGCTGCACAGATGCATGCGCCAGGGCCTCCTGCAGATAATTCACTTTGGTTTATTGCGCTATCTCTAATAGCACCCGAGATATCACCAGATATATATTGGATTTTCCCCTGACCCTGAGAGTCCGGCCCCATGAGACTGTGGTTTTCTCGGCCCCTGGTGGCCCGAGGTCGTTCCCGCTGCACAGATTCATGCGCCAGGGCCACCTACAGACGATGCACTTTGATTTATTGCGCTATCTGTAATAGCACCCGAGATATCACCGGATATATATTGGATTTTTCACAGACCCTGAGTGTCCGGCCCCATGAGACGGTGGTTGACTCGGCCCCTGGGGGTCCGAGGTCGTTCCCGCTGCACAGATTCATGCACCAGGGCCTCCTGCAGATAATTCACTTTGGTTTATTGCGCTATCTCTAATAGCACCCGAGATATCACCAGATATATATTGGATTTTCCCTTGACCCTGAGAGTCCGGCCCCATGAGACTGTGGTTTTCTCGGCTCCTGGTGGTCCGAGGTCGTTCCCGCTGCACAGGTTCATGCGCCAGGGCCTCCTACAGACAATGCACTTTGATTTATTGCGCTATCTGTAATAGCACCCGAGATATCACCAGATATATATTGGATTTTTCACTGACCCTGAGTGTCCGGCCCCATGAGACGGTGGTTGTCTCGGCCCCTGGAGGTCCGAGGACGTTCCCGCTGCACAGATTCATGCGCCAGGGCCTCCTACAGACAATTCACTTTGATTTATTGCGCTATCTGTAATAGCACCCGAGATATCACCAGATATATATTGGATTTTACCCTGACCCTGAGTGTCCGGCCCCATGAGACGGTGGTTGTCTCGGCCCCTGGAGCTTCGAGGACGTTCCCGCTTGCACAGATTCATGCGCCAGGGCATCCTGCAGATAATTCACTTTGGTTTATTGCGCCATCTCTAATAGCACCCGAGATATCACCAGATATATACTGGATTTTCCCCTGACCCTGAGTGTCCGGCCCCATGAGACTGTGGTTTTCTCGGCCCCTGGTGGTCCGAGGTCGTTCCCGCTGCACAGATTCATCCGCCAGGGCCTCCTACAGACAATGCACTTTGATTTATTGCGCTATATGTAATAGCACCCGAGATATCACCAGATATATATTGGATTTTTCACTGACCCTGAGTGTCCGGCCCCATGAGACGGTCGTTTTCTTGGCCCCTGCTGGTCCGAGGTCGTTCCCGCTGCACAGATTCATGCGCCAGGGCCTCCTGCAGATAATTCACTTTGGTTTATTGCGCTATCTCTATTAGCACCCGAGATATCACCAGATATATATTGGATTTTCCCTTGACCCTGAGAGTCCGGCCCCATGAGACTGTGGTTTTCTCGGCCCCTGGTGGTCCGAGGTCGTTCCCGCTGCACAGGTTCATGCGCCAGGGCCTCCTACAGACAATGCACTTTGATTTATTGCGCTATCTGTAATAGCACCCGAGATATCACCAGATATATATTGGATTTTTCACTGACCCTGAGCGTCCGGCCCCATGAGACGGTCGTTTTCTCGGCCCCTGGTGGTCCGAGGTCGTTCCCGCTGCACAGGTTCATGCGCCAGGGCCTCCTACAGACAATGCACTTTGATTTATTGCGCTATCTCTATTAGCACCCGAGATATCACCAGATATATATTGGATTTTCCCCTGACCCTGAGTATCCGGCCCCATGAGACTGTGGTTTTTTCGGCCCCTGGTGGTCCGAGGTCGTTCCCGCTGCACAGATTCATGCGCCAGGGCCTCCTGCAGATAATTCACTATGGTTTATTGCGCTATCTGTAATAGCACCCGAGATATCACCAGACATATATTGGATTTTCCCCTGACCCTGAGTGTCCGGCCCCATGAGACGGTCGTTTTCTCGGCCCCTGGTGGTCCGAGGTCGTTCCCGCTGCACAGGTTCATGCGCCAGGGCCTCCTACAGACAATGCACTTTGATTTATTGCGCTATCTGTAATAGCACCCGAGATATCACCAGGTATATACTGGATTTTCCCCAGACCCTGAGTGCCCGGCCCCATGAGACGGTGGTTTTCTCGGCCCCTGGTGGTCCGAGGTCGTTGCCGCTTCACAGATTCATGCGCCAGGGCATCCTGCAGATAATTCACTTTGGTTTATTGCGCTATCTCTAATAGCACCCGAGATATCACCAGATATATACTGGATTTTCCCCTGACCCTGAGTGTCCGGCCCCATGAGACTGTGGTTTTCTCGGCCCCTGGTGGTCCGAGGTCGTTCCCGCTGCACAGATTCATCCGCCAGGGCCTCCTACAGACAATGCACTTTGATTTATTGCGCTATCTGTAATAGCACCCGAGATATCACCAGATATATATTGGATTTTACCCTGACCCTGAGTGTCCGGCCCCATGAGACGGTGGTTGTCTCGGCCCCTGGAGGTCCGAGGACGTTCCCGCTTGCACAGATTCATGCGCCAGGGCATCCTGCAGATAATTCACTTTGGTTTATTGCGCTATCTCTAATAGCACCCGAGATATCACCAGATATATACTGGATTTTCCCCTGACACTGAGTGTCCGGCCCCATGAGACTGTGGTTTTCTCGGCCCCTGGTGGTCCGAGGTCGTTCCCGCTGCACAGGTTCATGCGCCAGGGCCTCCTACAGACAATGCACTTTGATTTATTGCGCTATCTGTAATAGCACCCGAGATATCACCAGATATATATTGGATTTTTCACTGACCCTGAGCGTCCGGCCCCATGAGACGGTCGTTTTCTCGGCCCCTGGTGGTCCGAGGTCGTTCCCGCTGCACAGGTTCATGCGCCAGGGCCTCCTACAGACAATGCACTTTGATTTATTGCGCTATCTCTATTAGCACCCGAGATATCACCAGATATATATTGGATTTTCCCCTGACCCTGAGTATCCGGCCCCATGAGACTGTGGTTTTTTCGGCCCCTGGTGGTCCGAGGTCGTTCCCGCTGCACAGATTCATGCGCCAGGGCCTCCTGCAGATAATTCACTATGGTTTATTGCGCTATCTGTAATAGCACCCGAGATATCACCAGACATATATTGGATTTTCCCCTGACCCTGAGTGTCCGGCCCCATGAGACGGTCGTTTTCTCGGCCCCTGGTGGTCCGAGGTCGTTCCCGCTGCACAGGTTCATGCGCCAGGGCCTCCTACAGACAATGCACTTTGATTTATTGCGCTATCTGTAATAGCACCCGAGATATCACCAGGTATATACTGGATTTTCCCCAGACCCTGAGTGCCCGGCCCCATGAGACGGTGGTTTTCTCGGCCCCTGGTGGTCCGAGGTCGTTGCCGCTTCACAGATTCATGCGCCAGGGCATCCTGCAGATAATTCACTTTGGTTTATTGCGCTATCTCTAATAGCACCCGAGATATCACCAGATATATACTGGATTTTCCCCTGACCCTGAGTGTCCGGCCCCATGAGACTGTGGTTTTCTCGGCCCCTGGTGGTCCGAGGTCGTTCCCGCTACACAGATTCATCCGCCAGGGCCTCCTACAGACAATGCACTTTGATTTATTGCGCTATCTGTAATAGCACCCGAGATATCACCAGATATATATTGGATTTTACCCTGACCCTGAGTGTCCGGCCCCATGAGACGGTGGTTGTCTCGGCCCCTGGAGGTCCGAGGACGTTCCCGCTTGCACAGATTCATGCGCCAGGGCATCCTGCAGATAATTCACTTTGGTTTATTGCGCCATCTCTAATAGCACCCGAGATATCACCAGATATATACTGGATTTTCCCCTGACACTGAGTGTCCGGCCCCATGAGACTGTGGTTTTCTCGGCCCCTGGTGGTCCGAGGTCGTTCCCGCTGCACAGATTCATCCGCCAGGGCCTCCTACAGACAATGCACTTTGATTTATTGCGCTATCTGTAATAGCACCCGAGATATCACCAGATCTATATTGGATTTTCCCCTGACCCTGAGTGTCCGGCCCCATGAGACTGTGGTTTTCTCGGCCCCTGGTGGTCCGAGGTCGTTGCCGCTGCACAGGTTCATGCGCCAGGGCCTCCTACAGACAATGCCCTTTGATTTATTGCGCTATCTGTAATAGCACCCGAGATATCACCAGATCTATATTGGATTTTCCCCTGACCCTGAGTATCCGGCCCCATGAGACTGTGGTTTTTTCGGCCCCTGGTGGTCCGAGGTCGTTCCCGCTGCACAGATTCATGCGCCAGGGCCTCCTGCAGATAATTCACTATGGTTTATTGCGCTATCTGTAATAGCACCCGAGATATCACCAGACATATATTGGATTTTCCCCTGACCCTGAGTGTCCGGCCCCATGAGACGGTCGTTTTCTCGGCCCCTGGTGGTCCGAGGTCGTTCCCGCTGCACAGGTTCATGCGCCAGGGCCTCCTACAGACAATGCACTTTGATTTATTGCGCTATCTGTAATAGCACCCGAGATATCACCAGGTATATACTGGATTTTCCCCAGACCCTGAGTGCCCGGCCCCATGAGACTGTGGTTTTCTCGGCCCCTGGTGGTCCGAGGTCGTTCCCGCTGCACAGATTCATCCGCCAGGGCCTCCTACAGACAATGCACTTTGATTTATTGCGCTATCTGTAATAGCACCCGAGATATCACCAGATCTATATTGGATTTTCCCCTGACCCTGAGTATCCGGCCCCATGAGACTGTGGTTTTCTCGGCCCCTGGTGGTCCGAGGTCGTTGCCGCTGCACAGGTTCATGCGCCAGGGCCTCCTACAGACAATGCCCTTTGATTTATTGCGCTATCTGTAATAGCACCCGAGATATCACCAGATATATATTGGATTTTTCACTGACCCTGAGCGTCCGGCCCCATGAGACGGTCGTTTTCTCGGCCCCTGGTGGTCCGAGGTCGTTCCCGCTGCACAGGTTCATGCGCCAGGGCCTCCTACAGACAATGCACTTTGATTTATTGCGCTATCTGTAATAGCACCCGAGATAACACCAGATATATATTGGATATTTCCCTCACCCTGAGTGTCCAGCCCCATGAGACGGTGGTTTTCTCGGCCCCTGGTGGTCCGAGGTCGTTCCCGCTGCACAGATGCATGCGCCAGGGCCTCCTGCAGATAATTCACTTTGGTTTATTGCGCTATCTCTAATAGCACCCGAGATATCACCAGATATATATTGGATTTTCCCCTGACCCTGAGAGTCCGGCCCCATGAGACTGTGGTTTTCTCGGCCCCTGGTGGCCCGAGGTCGTTCCCGCTGCACAGATTCATGCGCCAGGGCCTCCTACAGACGATGCACTTTGATTTATTGCGCTATCTGTAATAGCACCCGAGATATCACCGGATATATATTGGATTTTTCCCAGACCCTGAGTGTCCGGCCCCATGAGACGGTGGTTGACTCGGCCCCTGGGGGTCCGAGGTCGTTCCCGCTGCACAGATTCATGCACCATGGCCTCCTACAGACAATGTACTTTGATTTATTGCGCTATCTGTAATAGCACCCGAGATATCACCGGATATATATTGGATTTTCCCCTGACCCTGAGTGTCCGGCCCCATGAGACTGTGGTTTCCTCGGCCTCTGGTGGTCCGAGGTCGTTCCCGCTGCACAGATTCATGCGCCAGGGCCTCCTACAGACAATGCACTTTGATTTATTTCGCTATCTGTAATAGGACCGGAGATATCACCAGATATATATTGGATTTTCCCCAGACCCTGAGTGTCCGGCCGCATGAGACTGTAGTTTTATCGGCCCCTGGTGGTCCGAGGTCGTTCCCGCTGCACAGATTCATGCGCCAGGGCCTCCTACAGACAATGCACTTTGATTTATTGCGCTATCTGTAATAGCTCCCGAGATATCACCACATATATATTGGATTTTCCCCTGACCCTGAGTGTCCGCCCCATGAGACTGTGGTTTTCTCGGCCCCTGGTGGTCCGAGGTCGTTCCCGCTGCACAGATTCATGCGCCAGGGCCTCCTACAGACAATGCACTTTGATTTATTGCGCTATCTGTAATAGCACCCGAGATAACACCAGATATATATTGGATATTTCCCTCACCCTGAGTGTCCAGCCCCATGAGACGGTGGTTTTCTCGGCCCCTGGTGGTCCGAGGTCGTTCCCGCTGCACAGATGCATGCGCCAGGGCCTCCTGCAGATAATTCACTTTGGTTTATTGCGCTATCTCTAATAGCACCCGAGATATCACCAGATATATATTGGATTTTCCCCTGACCCTGAGAGTCCGGCCCCATGAGACTGTGGTTTTCTCGGCCCCTGGTGGCCCGAGGTCGTTCCCGCTGCACAGATTCATGCGCCAGGGCCACCTACAGACGATGCACTTTGATTTATTGCGCTATCTGTAATAGCACCCGAGATATCACCGGATATATATTGGATTTTTCACAGACCCTGAGTGTCCGGCCCCATGAGACGGTGGTTGACTCGGCCCCTGGGGGTCCGAGGTCGTTCCCGCTGCATAGATTCATGCACCAGGGCCTCCTGCAGATAATTCACTTTGGTTTATTGCGCTATCTCTAATAGCACCCGAGATATCACCAGATATATATTGGATTTTCCCTTGACCCTGAGAGTCCGGCCCCATGAGACTGTGGTTTTCTCGGCTCCTGGTGGTCCGAGGTCGTTCCCGCTGCACAGGTTCATGCGCCAGGGCCTCCTACAGACAATGCACTTTGATTTATTGCGCTATCTGTAATAGCACCCGAGATATCACCAGATATATATTGGATTTTTCACTGACCCTGAGCGTCCGGCCCCATGAGACGGTCGTTTTCTCGGCCCCTGGTGGTCCGAGGTCGTTCCCGCTGCACAGGTTCATGCGCCAGGGCCTCCTACAGACAATGCACTTTGATTTATTGCGCTATCTGTAATAGCACCCGAGATATCACCAGATCTATATTGGATTTTCCCCTGACCCTGAGTATCCGGCCCCATGAGACTGTGGTTTTTTCGGCCCCTGGTGGTCCGAGGTCGTTCCCGCTGCACAGATTCATGCGCCAGGGCCTCCTGCAGATAATTCACTATGGTTTATTGCGCTATCTGTAATAGCACCCGAGATATCACCAGACATATATTGGATTTTCCCCTGACCCTGAGTGTCCGGCCCCATGAGACGGTCGTTTTCTCGGCCCCTGGTGGTCCGAGGTCGTTCCCGCTGCACAGGTTCATGCGCCAGGGCCTCCTACAGACAATGCACTTTGATTTATTGCGCTATCTGTAATAGCACCCGAGATATCACCAGGTATATACTGGATTTTCCCCAGACCCTGAGTGCCCGGCCCCATGAGACGGTGGTTTTCTCGGCCCCTGGTGGTCCGAGGTCGTTGCCGCTTCACAGATTCATGCGCCAGGGCATCCTGCAGACAATGCACTTTGATTTATTGCGCTATCTGTAATAGCACCCGAGATATCACCAGATCTATATTGAATTTTCCCCTGACCCTGAGTATCCGGCCCCATGAGACTGTGGTTTTTTCGGCCCCTGGTGGTCCGAGGTCGTTCCCGCTGCACAGATTCATGCGCCAGGGCCTCCTGCAGATAATTCACTTTGGTTTATTGCGCTATCTCTAATAGCACCCGAGATATCACCAGATATATATTGGATTTTCCCCCGACCCTGAGTGTCCGGCCCCATGAGACTGTGGTTTTCTCGGCCCCTGGTGGTCCGAGGTCGTTCCCGCTGCACAGATTCATGCGCCAGGGCCTCCTACAGACAATGCACTTTGATTTATTGCGCTATTTGTAATAGCACACGAGATATCACCAGATATATATTGGATTTTACCCTGACCATGAGGGTCCGGCCCCATGAGACTGTGGTTTTTTCGGCCCCTGGTGGTCCGACGTCGTTCCCGCTGCACAGATTCATGCGCCAGGGCCTCCTACAGACAATGCACTTTGATTTATTGCGCTATCTGTAATAGCACCCGAGATATCACCAGATATATATTGGATTTTACCCTGACCCTGAGTGTCCGGCCCCATGAGACGGTGTTTGACTCGGCCCCTGGGGGTCCGAGGTCGTTCCCGCTGCACAGATTCATGCGCCAGGGCCTCCTACAGACAATGCACTTTGATTTATTGCGCTATCTGTAATAGCACCCGAGATAACACCAGATATATATTGGATATTTCCCTCACCCTGAGTGTCCAGCCCCATGAGACGGTGGTTTTCTCGGCCCCTGGTGGTCCGAGGTCGTTCCCGCTGCACAGATGCATGCGCCAGGGCCTCCTGCAGATAATTCACTTTGGTTTATTGCGCTATCTCTAATAGCACCCGAGATATCACCAGATATATATTGGATTTTCCCCTGACCCTGAGAGTCCGGCCCCATGAGACTGTGGTTTTCTCGGCCCCTGGTGGCCCGAGGTCGTTCCCGCTGCACAGATTCATGCGCCAGGGCCTCCTACAGACGATGCACTTTGATTTATTGCGCTATCTGTAATAGCACCCGAGATATCACCGGATATATATTGGATTTTTCCCAGACCCTGAGTGTCCGGCCCCATGAGACGGTGGTTGACTCGGCCGCTGGGGGTCCGAGGTCGTTCCCGCTGCACAGATTCATGCACCATGGCCTCCTACAGACAATGTACTTTGATTTATTGCGCTATCTGTAATAGCACCCGAGATATCACCAGATATATATTGGATTTTCCCCTGACCCTGAGTGTCCGGCCACATGAGACTGTGGTTTTCTCGGCCCCTGGTGGTTGAGGTCCTTGCCGCTGCACAGGTTCATGCGCCAGGGCCTCCTACAGACAATGCCCTTTGATTTATTGCGCTATCTGTAATAGCACCCGAGATATCACCAGATATATATTGGATTTTCCCCTGACCCTGAGTGTCCGGCCCCATGAGACTGTGGTTTCCTCGGCCTCTGGTGGTCCGAGGTCGTTCCCGCTGCACAGATTCATGCGCCAGGGCCTCCTACAGACAATGCACTTTGATTTATTTCGCTATCTGTAATAGGACCGGAGATATCACCAGATATATATTGGATTTTCCCCAGACCCTGAGTGTCCGGCCGCATGAGACTGTAGTTTTATCGGCCCCTGGTGGTCCGAGGTCGTTCCCGCTGCACAGATTCATGCGCCAGGGCCTCCTACAGACAATGCACTTTGATTTATTGCGCTATCTGTAATAGCTCCAGAGATATCACCACATATATATTGGATTTTCCCCTGACCCTGAGTGTCCGCCCCATGAGACTGTGGTTTTCTCGGCCCCTGGTGGTCCGAGGTCGTTCCCGCTGCACAGATTCATGCGCCAGGGCCTCCTACAGACAATGCACTTTGATTTATTGCGCTATCTCTAATAGCACCCGAGATATCACCAGATATATATTGGATTTTTCCCTTACCCTGAGTGTCCGGCCCCATGAGACGGTGGTTTTCTCGGCCCCTGGTGGTCCTAGGTCGTTCCCGCTGCACAGATGCATGCGCCAGGGCCTCCTGCAGATAATTCCCTTTGGCTTATTGCGCTATCTTTAATAGCACCCGAGATATCACCAGATATATATTGGATTTTCCCCTGACCCTGAGTGTCCGCCCCATGAGACTGTGGTTTTCTCGGCCCCTGGTGGTCAGAGGTCGTTCCCGCTGCACAGATTCATGCGCCAGGGCCTCCTACAGACAATGCACTTTGATTTATTGCGCAATCTGTAATAGCACCCGAGATATCACCAGATATATAATGGATTTTTCCCTGACCCTGAGTGTCCGGCCCCATGAGACTGTTGTTTTTTCGACCCCTGGTGGTCCGAGGTCGTTACCGTTGCACAGATTCATGCGCCAGGGCCTCCTGCAGATAATTCACTTTGGTTTATTGCGCTATCTCTAATAGCACCCGAGATATCACCAGATATATATTGGATTTTTCACTGACCCTGAGCGTCCGGCCCCATGAGACGGTCGTTTTCTCGGCCCCTGGTGGTCCGAGAACGTTCCCGCTGAACAGGTTCATGCGCCAGCGTCTCCTACAGACAATGCACTTTCATTTATTGCGCTATATGTAATAGCACCCGAGATATCACCAGATATATATATTGGATTTTTCACTGACCTGAGTGTCCTGCCCCATGAGACGGTGGTTTTCTCGGCCCCTGGTGTTCCGAGGTCGTTCCCGCTGCACAGATTCATGCGCCAGGGCCTCCTACAGACAATGCACTTTGATTTATTGCGCTATCTCTAATAGCGCCCGAGATATCACCAGATATATATTGGATTTTTCCCTGACCCTGAGTGTCCGGCCTCATGAGACGGTGGATGTCTCGGCCCCTGATGGTCCGAGATCGTTCCCGCTGCACAGATTCATGCGCCAGGACCTCCTGCAGACAATTCACTTTGGTTTATTGCGCTATCTCTAATAGCACCCGAGATATCACCAGATATATATTGGATTTTTCCCCGACCCTGAGTGTCCGGCCCCATGAGACGGTGGTTTTCTCGGCCGCTGGTGGTCCGAGGTCGTTCCCGCTGGCCAGATTCATGCGCCAGGGCCTCCTACAGACAATGCACTATGATTTATTGCGCTATCTCTAATAGCACCCGAGATATCACCAGATATATATTGGATTTTCCCCTGACCCTGAGTGTCCGGCCCCATAAGACTGTGGTTTTCTCGGCCCCTGGTGGTCCTAGGTCGTTCCCGCTGCACTGATGCATACGCCAGGGCCTCCTGCAGATAATTCCCTTTGGCTTATTGCGCTATCTCTAATAGCGCCCGAGATATCACCAGATATATATTGGATTTTTCCCTGACCCTGAGTGTCCGGCCCCATGAGACTGCGGTTTTCTAGGCCCCTGGTGGTCCGAGGTTGTTCCCGCTGCACAGATTCATGCGCCAGGGCCTCCTACAGACAATGCACTTTGATTTATTGCTCTATCTGTAATAGCACCCGAGATATCACCAGATATATATTGGATTTTCCCCTGACCCTGAGTGTCCGGCACCATGAGACTGTAGTTTTCTCGGCCCCTGGTGGTCCGAGGTCGTTCCCCTTGCACAGATTCATGCGCCAGGGCCTCCTGCAGATAATTCACTTTGATTTATTGCGCTATCTGTAATAGCACCCGAGATATCACCAGATAGATATTGGATTTTTCACTGACCCTAAGTGTCCGGCCCCTCGGGACGGTGGTTTTCTCGGCCCCTGGTGGTCCGAGGTCGTTCCCGCTGCACAGATTCATGCGCCAGGGCCTCCTACAGACAATGCACTTTGATTTATTGCGTTATCTGTAATAGCACCCAAGATATCACCAGATAAATATTGGATTTTCCCCTGACCCTGAGTGTCCGGCCCCATGAGACGGTGGTTTTCTCGGCCCCTGATGGTCCGAGGTCGTTCCCGCTGGCCACATTTATGCGCCAGGGCCTCCTAGAGACAATGCACTTTGATTTATTGCGCTATCTGTAATAGCACCAGAGATATCACCAGATATATATTGGATTTTCCCCTGACCCTGAGTGTCCGGCCCCTTGAGACTGTCGTTTTCTCGGCCCCTGGTGGTCCGAGGTCGTTCCCGTTGCACAGATTCATGCGCCAGGGCCTCCTGCAGATAATTCACCTTGGTTTATTGCGCTATCTCTAATAGCACCCGAGATATCACCAGATATATATTGGATTTTTCACTGACCCTGAGCGTCCGGCCCGATGAGACGGTCGTTTTCTCGGCCCCTGGTGGTCCGAGAACGTTCCCGCTGCACAGGTTCATGCGCCAGCGTCTCCTACAGACAATGCACTTTGATTTATTGCGCTATCTGTAATAGCACCCGAGATATCACCAGATATATATTGGATTTTTCACTGACCCTGAGTGTCCTGCCCCATGAGACGGTGGTTTTCTCGGCCCCTGGTGTTCCGAGGTCGTTCCCGCTGCACAGATTCATGCGCCAGGGCCTCCTACAGACAATGCACTTTGATTTATTGCGCTATCTCTAATAGCACCCGAGATATCACCAGATATATATTGGATTTTCCCCTGACCCTGAGTGTCCGGCCCCATGAGACTGTGGTTTTCTCGGCCCCTGGTGGTCCTAGGTCGTTCCCGCTGCACTGATGCATGCGCCAGGGCCTCCTGCAGATAATTCCCTTTGGCTTATTGCGCTATCTCTAATAGCACCCGAGATATCACCAGATATATATTGGATTTTTCACTGACCCTGAGTGTCCTGCCCCATGAGACGGTGGTTTTCTCGGCCCCTGGTGTTCCGAGGTCGTTCCCGCTGCACAGATTCATGCGCCAGGGCCTCCTACAGACAATGCACTTTGATTTATTGCGCTATCTCTAATAGCACCCGAGATATCACCAGATATATATTGGATTTTTCCCTGACCCTGAGTGTCCGGCCCCATGAGACTGCGGTTTTCTCGGCCCCTGGTGGTCAGAGGTCGTTCCCGCTGCACACATTCATGCGCCAGGGCCTCCTGCAGATAATTCACTTTAGTTTATTGCGCTATCTTTAATAGCACCCGAGATATCACCAGATATATATTGGATTTTCCCCTGACCCTGAGTGTCCGGCCCCATGAGACTGTGGTTTTCTCGGCCCCTGGTGGTCCGAGGTCGTTCCCGCTGCACAGATTCATGCGCCAGGGCCTCCTACAGACAATGCACTTTGATTTATTGCGCTATCTGTAATAGCACCCGAGATATCACCAGATATATATTGGATTTTTCCCTGACCCTGAGTGCCCGGCCCCATGAGACTGTGGTTTTTTCGGCCCCTGGTGGTCCGAGGTCGTTCCCGTTGCACAGATTCATGCGCCAGGGCCTCCTGCAGATAATTCACTTTGGTTTATTGCGCTATCTCTAATAGCACCCAAGATATCACCAGATATATATTGAATTTTTCCTTGACCCTGTGTGTCCGGCCCCATGAGACTGTGGTTTTCTCGGCCCCTGGTAGTCCGAGGTCGTCCTCCTTGCACAGATTCATGCGCCAGGGCCTCCTGCAGATAATTCACTTTGATTTATTGCGCTATCTGTAATAGCACCCAAGATATCACCAGATAAATATTGGATTTTCCCCTGACCCTGAGTGTCCGGCCCCATGAGACGGTGGTTTTCTCGGCCCCTGATGGTCCGAGGTCGTTCCCGCTGGCCACATTTATGCGCCAGGGCCTCCTAGAGACAATGCACTTTGATTTATTGCGCTATCTGTAATAGCACCAGAGATATCACCAGATATATATTGGATTTTCCCCTGACCCTGAGTGTCCGGCCCCTTGAGACTGTCGTTTTCTCGGCCCCTGGTGGTCCGAGGTCGTTCCCGTTGCACAGATTCATGCGCCAGGGCCTCCTGCAGATAATTCACCTTGGTTTATTTCGCTATCTCTAATAGCACCCGAGATATCACCAGATATATATTGGATTTTCCCCTGACCCTGAGTGTCCGGCCCCATGAGACTGTAGTTTTCTCGGCCCCTGGTGGTCCTAGGTCGTTCCCGCTGCACAGATTCATGCGCCAGGGCCTCCTACAGACAATGCACTTTGATTTATTGCGTTATCTGTAATAGCACCCGAGATATCACCACATATATATTGGATTTTTCCCTGGCCCAGAGTGTCCGGCCCCCTCGAGACGGTGCTTTCCTCGGCCCCTGGTGGTCCGAGGTCGTTCCCGCTGCACAGCTTCAGGCGACAGGGCCTCCTGCAGATAACTCACTTTGGTTTATTGCGCTATCTCTAATAGCACCCGAGATATCACCAGATATATATTGGACTTTTCCCTGACCCTGAGTGTCCGGCCCCATGAGACGGTGGTTTTCTCGGCCCCTGGTGGTACGAGGTCGTTCCCGCTGCACAGATTCATGCGCCAGGGCCTCCTGCAGATAATTCACTTTGGTTTATTGCGCTATCTCTAATAGCACCCGAGATATCACCAGATATATATTGGATTTTCCCCTGACCCTGAGTGTCCGGCCCCATGAGACTGTAGTTTTCTCGGCCCCTGGTGGTCCTAGGTCGTTCCCGCTGCACAGATTCATGCGCCAGGGCCTCCTACAGACAATGCACTTTGATTTATTTCGCTATCTGTAATAGGACCGGAGATATCACCAGATATATATTGGATTTTTCACTGACCCTGAGTGTCCGGCAACATGAGACTGCGGTTTTCTCGGCCCCTGGTGGTCCGAGGTCGCTCCCGCTGCACAGGTTCATGCGCCAGCGTCTCCTACAGACAATGCACTTTGATTTATTGCGCTATCTGTAATAGCACCCGAGATATCACCAGATATATATTGGATTTTTCACTGACCCTGAGTGTCCTGCCCCATGAGACGGTGGTTTTCTCGGCCCCTGGTGTTCCGAGGTCGTTCCCGCTGCACAGATTCATGCGCCAGGGCCTCCTACAGACAATGCACTTTGATTTATTGCGCTATCTCTAATAGCGCCCGAGATATCACCAGATATATATTGGATTTTTCCCTGACCCTGAGTGTCCGGCCCCATGAGACTGCGGTTTTCTCGGCCCCTGGTGGTCCGAGGTCGTTCCCGCTGCACAGATTCATGCGCCAGGGCCTCCTGCAGACAATTCACTTTGGTTTATTGCGCTATCTCTAATAGCACCCGAGATATGACCAGATATATATTGGATTTTTCCCCGACCCTGAGTGTCCAGCCCCATGAGACGGTGGTTTTCTCGGCCGCTGGTGGTCCGAGGTCGTTCCCGCTGGCCAGATTCATGCGCCAGGGCCTCGTGCAGATAATACACTTTGATTTATTGCGCTATCTGTAATAGCACCCGAGATATCACCAGATCTATATTGGATTTTCCCCTGACCCTGAGTATCCTGCCCCATGAGACTGTGGTTTTCTCGGCCCCTGGTGGTCCGAGGTCGTTCCCGTTGCACAGATTCATGCGCCAGGGCCTCCTGCAGATAATTCACTTCGGTTTATTGCGCTATCTCTAATAGCACCCGAGATATCACCAGATATATATTGGATTTTTCACTGACCCTGAGCGTCCGGCCCGATGAGGCGGTCGTTTTCTCGGCCCCTGGTGGTCCGAGAACGTTCCCGCTGCACAGGTTCATGCGCCAGCGTCTCCTACAGACAATGCACTTTGATTTATTGCGCTATCTGTAATAGCACCCGAGATATCACCAGATATATATTGGATTTTTCACAGACCCTGAGTGTCCTGCCCCATGAGACGGTGGTTTTCTCGGCCCCTGGTGTTCCGAGGTCGTTCCCGCTGCACAGATTCATGCGCCAGGGCCTCCTACAGACAATGCACTTTGATTTATTGCGCTATCTCTAATAGCACCCGAGATATCACCAGATATATATTGGATTTTCCCCTGACCCTGAGTGTCCGGCCCCATGAGACTGTGGTTTTCTCGGCCCCTGGTGGTCCTAGGTCGTTCCCGCTGCACTGATGCATGCGCCAGGGCCTCCTGCAGATAATTCCCTTTGGCTTATTGCGCTATCTCTAATAGCGCCCGAGATATCACCAGATATATATTGGATTTTTCCCTGACCCTGAGTGTCCGGCAACATGAGACTGCGGTTTTCTCGGCCCCTGGTGGTCCGAGGTCGCTCCCGCTGCACACATTCATGCGCCAGGGCCACCTGCAGATAATTCACTTTAGTTTATTGCGCTATCTTTAATAGCACCCGAGATATCACCAGATATATATTGGATTTTCCCCTGACCCTGAGTGTCCGGCCCCATGAGACTGTGGTTTTCACGGCCCCTGGTGGTCCGAGGTCGTTCCCGCTGCACAGATTCATGCGCCAGGGCCTCCTACAGACAATGCACTTTGATTTATTGCGCTATCTGTAATAGCACCCGAGATATCACCAGATATATATTGGATTTTTCCCTGACCCTGAGTGTCCGGCCCCATGAGACTGTGGTTTTTTCGGCCCCTGGTGGTCCGAGGTCGTTCCCGTTGCACAGATTCATGCGCCAGGGCCTCCTGCAGATAATTCACTTTGGTTTATTGCGCTATCTCTAATAGCACCCAAGATATCACCAGATATATATTGAATTTTTCCCTGACCCTGTGTGTCCGGCCCCATGAGACTGTGGTTTTCTCGGCCCCTGGTGGTCCGAGGTCGTTCCCCTTGCACAGATTCATGCGCCAGGGCCTCCTGCAGATAATTCACTTTGATTTATTGCGCTATCTGTAATAGCACCCGAGATATCACCAGATAGATATTGGATTTTTCACTGGCCCTAAGTGTCCGGCCCCTCGGGACGGTGGTTTTCTCGGCCCCTGGTGGTCCGAGGTCGTTCCCGCTGCACAGATTCATGCGCCAGGGCCTGCTACAGACAATGCACTTTGATTTATTGCGCTATCTGTAATAGCACCCAAGATATCACTAGATAAATATTGGATTTTCCCCTGACCCTGAGTGTCCGGCCCCATGAGACGGTGGTTTTCTCGGCCCCTGATGGTCCGAGGTCGTTCCCGCTGGCCACATTTATGCGCCAGGGCCTCCTACAGACAATGTACTTTGATTTATTGCGCTATCTGTAATAGCACCAGAGATATCACCAGATATATATTTGATTTTTCCCTGACCCTGAGTGTCCGGCCCCATGAGACTGCGGTTTTCGCGGCCCCTGGTGGTCCGAGGTCGTTCCCGCTGGCCAGATTCATGCGCCAGGGCCTCCTACAGACAATGCACTATGATTTATTGCGCTATCTCTAATAGCGCCCGAGATATCACCAGATATATATTGGATTTTTCCCTGACCCTGAGTGTCCGGCCCCATGAGACTGCGGTTTTCGCGGCCCCTGGTGGTCCGAGGTCGTTCCCGCTGCACAGATTCATGCGCCAGGGCCTCCTGCAGACAATTCACTTTGGTTTATTGCGCTATCTCTAATAGCACCCGAGATATCACCAGATATATATTGGATTTTTCCCCGACCCTGAGTGTCCAGCCCCATGAGACGGTGGTTTTCTCGGCCGCTGGTGGTCCGAGGTCGTTCCCGCTGGCCAGATTCATGCGCCAGGGCCTCGTGCAGATAATACACTTTGATTTATTGCGCTATCTGTAATAGCACCCGAGATATCACCAGATCTATATTGGATTTTCCCCTGACCCTGAGTATCCTGCCCCATGAGACTGTGGTTTTCTCGGCCCCTGGTGGTCCGAGGTCGTTCCCGTTGCACAGATTCATGCGCCAGGGCCTCCTGCAGATAATTCACTTCGGTTTATTGCGCTATCTCTAATAGCACCCGAGATATCACCAGATATATATTGGATTTTTCACTGACCCTGAGCGTCCGGCCCGATGAGGCGGTCGTTTTCTCGGCCCCTGGTGGTCCGAGAACGTTCCCGCTGCACAGGTTCATGCGCCAGCGTCTCCTACAGACAATGCACTTTGATTTATTGCGCTATCTGTAATAGCACCCGAGATATCACCAGATATATATTGGATTTTTCACTGACCCTGAGTGTCCTGCCCCATGAGACGGTGGTTTTCTCGGCCCCTGGTGTTCCGAGGTCGTTCCCGCTGCACAGATTCATGCGCCAGGGCCTCCTACAGACAATGCACTTTGATTTATTGCGCTATCTCTAATAGCACCCGAGATATCACCAGATATATATTGGATTTTCCCCTGACCCTGAGTGTCCGGCCCCATGAGACTGTGGTTTTCTCGGCCCCTGGTGGTCCTAGGTCGTTCCCGCTGCACTGATGCATGCGCCAGGGCCTCCTGCAGATAATTCCCTTTGGCTTATTGCGCTATCTCTAATAGCGCCCGAGATATCACCAGATATATATTGGATTTTTCCCTGACCCTGAGTGTCCGGCAACATGAGACTGCGGTTTTCTCGGCCCCTGGTGGTCCGAGGTCGCTCCCGCTGCACACATTCATGCGCCAGGGCCACCTGCAGATAATTCACTTTAGTTTATTGCGCTATCTTTAATAGCACCCGAGATATCACCAGATATATATTGGATTTTTCCCTGACCCTGAGTGTCCGGCCCCTCGGGACGGTGGTTTTCTCGGCCCCTGGTGGTCCGAGGTCGTTCCCGCTGCACAGATTCATGCGCCAGGGCCTGCTACAGACAATGCACTTTGATTTATTGCGCTATCTGTAATAGCACCCAAGATATCACTAGATAAATATTGGATTTTCCCCTGACCCTGAGTGTCCGGCCCCATGAGACGGTGGTTTTCTCGGCCCCTGATGGTCCGAGGTCGTTCCCGCTGGCCACATTTATGCGCCAGGGCCTCCTACAGACAATGTACTTTGATTTATTGCGCTATCTGTAATAGCACCAGAGATATCACCAGATATATATTTGATTTTCCCCTGACCCTGAGTGTCCGGCCCCATGAGACGGTGGTTTTCTCGGACCCTGGTGGTCCCAGGTCGTTCCCGCTGCACAGATTCATGCGCCAGGGCCTCCTGCAGATAATTCACTTTGGTTTATTGCGCTATCTCTAATAGCGCCCGAGATATCAACAGATATATATTGGATTTTTCCCTGACCCTGAGTGTCCGGCCCCATGAGACTGTGGTTTCCTCGGCCTCTGGTGGTCCGAGGTCGTTCCCGCTGCACATATTCATGCGCCATGGCCTCCTACAGACAATGCACTTTGATTTATTTCGCTATCTGTAATAGGACCGGAGATATCACCAGATATATATTGGATTTTCCCCAGACCCTGAGTGTCCGGCCGCATGAGACTGTAGTTTTATCGGCCCCTGGTGGTCCGAGGTCGTTCCCGCTGCACAGATTCATGCGCCAGGGCCTCCTACAGACAATGCACTTTGATTTATTGCGCTATCTGTAATAGCACCCGAGATATCACCACATATATATTGGATTTTTCGCTGACCCAGAGTGTCCGGCCCCATGAGACGGTGGTTTTCTCGGCCCCTGGTGGTCCGAGGTCGTTCGCGCTGCACAGCTTCAGGCGCCAGGGCCTCCTGCAGATGACTCACATTGGTTTATTGCGCTATCTCTAATAGCACCCGAGATATCACCAGATATATATTGGATTTTCCCCTGACCCTGAGTATCCTGCCCCATGAGACTGCGGTTTTCTCGGACCCTGGTGGTCCGAGGTCGTTCCCGCTGCACAGATTCATGCGCCAGGGCCTCCTGCAGACAATTCACTTTGGTTTATTGCGCTATCTCTAATAGCACCCGAGATATCACCAGATATATATTGGATTTTTCCCCGACCCTGAGTGTCCGGCCCCATGAGACGGTGGTTTTCTCGGCCGCTGGTGGTCCGAGGTCGTTCCCGCTGGCCAGATTCATGCGCCAGGGCCTCCTACAGACAATGCACTATGATTTATTGCGCTATCTGTAATAGCACCCGAGATATCACCAGATCTATATTGGATTTTCCCCTGTCCCTGAGTGTCCGGCCCCATGAGACTGTGGTTTTCTCGGCCCCTGGTGGTCCGAGGTCGTTCCCGTTGCACAGATTCATGCGCCAGGGCCTCCTGCAGATAATTCACTTTGGTTTATTGCGCTATCTCTAATAGCACCCGAGATATCACCAGATATATATTGGATTTTTCACTGACCCTGAGCGTCCTGCCCCATGAGACGGTCGTTTTCTCGGCCCCTGGTGGTCCGAGAACGTTCCCGCTGAACAGGTTCATGCGCCAGCGTCTCCTACAGACAATGCACTTTGATTTATTGCGCTATCTGTAATAGCACCCGAGATATCACCAGATATATATTGGATTTTTCACTGACCCTGAGTGTCCTGCCCCATGAGACGGTGGTTTTCTCGGCCCCTGGTGTTCCGAGGTCGTTCCCGATGCACAGATTCATGCGCCAGGGCCGCCTACAGACAATGCACTTTGATTTATTGCGCTATCTCTAATAGCGCCCGAGATATCGCCAGATATATATTGGATTTTTCCCTGACCCTGAGTGTCCGGCCCCATGAGACTGCGGTTTTCTCGGCCCCTGGTGGTCCGAGGTCGTTCCCGCTGCACAGATTCATGCGCCAGGGCCTCCTGCAGACAATTCACTTTGGTTTATTGCGCTATCTCTAATAGCACCCGAGATATCACCAGATATATATTGGATTTTTCCCCGACCCTGAGTGTCCGGCCCCATGAGACGGTGGTTTTCTCGGCCGCTGGTGGTCTTAGGTCGTTCCCGCTGGCCAGATTCATGCGCCAGGGCCTCCTACAGACAATGCACTATGATTTATTGCGCTATCTGTAATAGCACCCGAGATATTACCAGATCTATATTGGATTTTCCCCTGACCCTGAGTATCCGGCCCCATGAGACTGTGGTTTTCTCGGCCCCTGGTGGTCCGAGGTCGTTCCCGTTGCACAGATTCATGCGCCAGGGCCTCCTGCAGATAATTCACTTTGGTTTATTGCGCTATCTCTAATAGCACCCGAGATATCACCAGATATATATTGGATTTTTCACTGACCCTGAGCGTCCGGCCCCATGAGACGGTCGTTTTCTCGGCCCCTGGTGGTCCGAGAACGTTCCCGATGCACAGGTTCATGCGCCAGCGTCTCCTACAGACAATGCACTTTGATTTATTGCGCTATCTGTAATAGCACCCGAGATATCACCAGATATATATTGGATTTTTCACTGACCCTGAGTGTCCTGCCCCATGAGACGGTGGTTTTCTCGGCCCCTGGTGTTCCGAGGTCGTTCCCGCTGCACAGATTCATGCGCCAGGGCCTCCTACAGACAATGCACTTTGATTTATTGCGCTATCTGTAATAGCACCCGAGATATCACCAGATAGATATTGGATTTTTCACTGACCCTAAGTGTCCGGCCCCTCGGGACGGTGGTTTTCTCGGCCCCTGGTGGTCCGAGGTCGTTCCCGCTGCACAGATTCATGCGCCAGGGCCTCCTACAGACAATGCACTTTGATTTATTGCTCTATCTGTAATAGCACCCGAGATATCACCAGATATATATTGGATTTTCCCCTGACCCTGAGTGTCCGGCCCCATGAGACTGCGGTTTTCTCGGCCCCTGGTGGTCCGAGGTCGTTCCCGCTGCACACATTCATGCGCCAGGGCCTCCTGCAGACAATTCACTTCGGTTTATTGCGCTATCTCTAATAGCACCCGAGATATCACCAGATATATATTGGATTTTTCACTGACCCTGAGCGTCCGGCCCGATGAGACGGTCGTTTTCTCGGCCCCTGGTGGTCCGAGAACGTTCCCGCTGCAGAGGTTCATGCGCCAGCGTCTCCTACAGACAATGCACTTTGATTTATTGCGCTATCTGTAATAGCACCCGAGATATCACCAGATATATATTGGATTTTTCACTGACCCTGAGTGTCCTGCCCCATGAGACGGTGGTTTTCTCGGCCCCTGGTGGTCCGAGGTTGTTCCCGCTGCACACATTCATGCGCCAGGGCCTCCTGCAGATAATTCACTTTGATTTGTCGCGCTATCTCTAATAGCACCCAAGATATCACCAGGTATATATAGGATTTTTCCCTGACCCTGACTGTCCGGCCCCATGAGACGGTGATTTTCTCGGCCCCTACGGGTCCGAGGTCGTTCCCGCTGCACAGATTCATGCGCCAGGGCCTCCTACAGACAATGCACTTTGATTTATTGCGCTATCTCTAATAGCACCCAAGATATCACCAGGTATATATAGGATTTTTCCCTGACCCTGACTGTCCGGCCCCATGAGACGGTGATTTTCTCGGCCCCTACGGGTCCGAGGTCGTTCCCGCTGCACAGATTCATGCGCCAGGGCCTCCTGCAGATAATTCACTTTGGTTTATTGCGCTATCTCTAACAGCACCCAAGATAACACCAGATATATATTGGATTTTTCCCTGACCCTGAGTGTCCGGCCCCATGAGACTGTGGTTTTTTCGGCCCCTGGTGGTCCGAGGTCGTTCCCGTTGCAGAGATTCATGCGCCAGGGCCTCCTGCAGATAATTCACTTTGATTTATTGCGCTATCTGTAATAGCACCCGAGATATCACCAGATATATATTGGATTTTTCACTGACCCTAAGTGTCCCGCCCCTCGGGACGGTGGTTTTCTCGGCCCCTGGTGGTCCGAGGTCGTTCCCGCTGCACAGATTCATGCGCCAGGGCCTCCTACAGACAATGCACTTTGATTTATTGCGCTATCTCTAATAGCACCCGAGATATCACCAGATATATATTGGATTTTCCCCTGACCCTGAGGGTCCGGCCCCATGAGACTGTGGTTTTCTCGGCCCCTGGTGGTCCTAGGTCGTTCCCGCTGCACTGATGCATGCGCCAGGGTTCCTGCAGATAATTCCCTTAGGCTTATTGCGCTTTCTCTAATAGCGCCCGAGATATCACCAGATATATATTGGATTTTCCCCTGACCCTGAGTGTCCGGCCCCATGAGACTGTGGTTTTCTCGGCCCCTGGTGGTCCGAGGTCGTTCCCCCTGCACAGATTCATGCGCCAGGGCCTCCTACAGACAATGCACTTTGATTTATTGCGCTATCTGTAATACCACCCGAGATATCACCAGATATATATTGAATTTTTCCCTGACCCTGTGTGTCCAGCCCCATGAGACTGTGGTTTTCTCGGCCCCTGGTGGTCCGAGGTCGTTCCCCATGCACAGATTCATGCGCCAGGGCCTCCTGCAGATAATTCACTTTGATTTATTGCGCTATCTGTAATAGCACCCGAGATATCACCAGATAGATATTGGATTTTTCACTGACCCTAAGTGTCCGGCCCCTCGGGACGGTGGTTTTCTCGGCCCCTGGTGGTCCGAGGTCGTTCCCGCTGCACAGATTCATGCGCCAGGGCCTCCAACAGACAATGCACTTTGATTTATTGCGCTATCTGTAATAGCACCCAAGATATCACCAGATAAATATTGGATTTTCCCCTGACCCTGAGTGTCCGGCCCCATGAGACGGTGGTTTTCTCGGCCCCTGATGGTCCGAGGTCGTTCCCGCTGGCCACATTTATGCGCCAGGGACTCCTACAGACAATGCACTTTGATTTATTGCGCTATCTGTAATAGCACCAGAGATATCACCAGATATATATTGGATTTTCCCCTGACCCTGAGTGTCCGGCCCCTTGAGACTGTCGTTTTCTCGGCCCCTGGTGGTCCGAGGTCGTTCCCGTTGCACAGATTCATGCGCCAGGGCCTCCTGCAGATAATTCACCTTGGTTTATTGCGCTATCTCTAATAGCACCCGAGATATCACCAGATATATATTGGATTTTCCCCTGACCCTGAGTGTCCGGCCCCATGAGACTGTAGTTTTCTCGGCCCCTGGTGGTCCTAGGTCGTTCCCGCTGCACAGATTCATGCGCCAGGGCCTCCTACAGACAATGCACTTTGATTTATTGCGTTATCTGTAATAGCACCCGAGATATCACCACATATATATTGGATTTTTCCCTGGCCCAGAGTGTCCGGCCCCCTCGAGACGGTGCTTTCCTCGGCCCCTGGTGGTCCGAGTTCGTTCCCGCTGCACAGCTTCAGGCGCCAGGGCCTCCTGCAGATAACTCACTTTGGTTTATTGCGCTATCTCTAATAGCACCCGAGATATCACCAGATATATATTGGATTTTCCCCTGACCCTGAGGGTCCGGCCCCATGAGACTGTGGTTTTCTCGGCCCCTGGTGGTCCTAGGTCGTTCCCGCTGCACTGATGCATGCGCCAGGGTTCCTGCAGATAATTCCCTTAGGCTTATTGCGCTATCTCTAATAGCGCCCGAGATATCACCAGATATATATTGGATTTTTCCCTGACCCTGAGTGTCCGGCCCCATGAGACTGCGGTTTTCTCGGCCCCTGGTGGTCCGAGGTCGTTCCCGCTGCACACATTCATGCGCCAGGGCCTCCTGCAGATAATTCACTTTAGTTTATTGCGCTATCTTTAATAGCACCCGAGATATCACCAGATATATATTGGATTTTCCCCTGACCCTGAGTGTCCGGCCCCTTGAGACTGTCGTTTTCTCGGCCCCTGGTGGTCCGAGGTCGTTCCCGTTGCACAGATTCATGCGCCAGGGCCTCCTGCAGATAATTCACCTTGGTTTATTGCGCTATCTCTAATAGCACCCGAGATATCACCAGATATATATTGGATTTTCCCCTGACCCTGAGTGTCCGGCCCCATGAGACTGTAGTTTTCTCGGCCCCTGGTGGTCCTAGGTCGTTCCCGCTGCACAGATTCATGCGCCAGGGCCTCCTACAGACAATGCACTTTGATTTATTGCGTTATCTGTAATAGCACCCGAGATATCACCACATATATATTGGATTTTTCCCTGGCCCAGAGTGTCCGGCCCCCTCGAGACGGTGCTTTCCTCGGCCCCTGGTGGTCCGAGTTCGTTCCCGCTGCACAGCTTCAGGCGCCAGGGCCTCCTGCAGATAAATCACTTTGGTTTATTGCGCTATCTCTAATAGCACCCGAGATATCACCAGATATATATTGGATTTTTCCCTGACCCTGAGTGTCCGGCCCCATGAGACGGTGGTTTTCTCGGCCCCTGGTGGTCCGAGGTCGTTCCCGCTGCACAGATTCATGCGCCAGGGCCTCCTGCAGATAATTCACTTTGGTTTATTGCGCTATCTCTAATAGCGCCCGAGATATCAACAGATATATATTGGATTTTTCCCTCACCCTGAGTGTCCGGCCCCATGAGACTGCGGTTTTCTCGGCCCCTGGTGGTCCGAGGTCGTTCCCGCTGCACAGTTTCATGCGCCAGGGCCTCCTACAGACAATGCACTTTGATTTATTTCGCTGTCTGTAATAGGACCGGAGATATCACCAGATATATATTGGATTTTCCCCAGACCCTGAGTGTCCGGCCGCATGAGACTGTAGTTTTATCGGCCCCTGGTGGTCCGAGGTCGTTCCCGCTGCACAGATTCATGCGCCAGGGCCTCCTACAGACAATGCACTTTGATTTATTGCGCTATCTGTAATAGCACCCGAGATATCACCACATATATATTGGATTTTTCGCTGACCCAGAGTGTCCGGCCCCATGAGACGGTGGTTTTCTCGGCCCCTGGTGGTCCTAGGTCGTTCCCGCTGCACAGATGCATGCGCCAGGGCCTCCTGCAGATAATTCCCTTTGGCTTATTGCGCTATCTTTAATAGCACCCGAGATATCACCAGATATATATTGGATTTTTCCCTGACCCTGAGTGTCCGGCCCCATGAGACTGTTGTTTTTTCGACCCCTGGTGGTCCTAGGTCGTTCCCGCTGCACAGATATATGCGCCAGGGCCTCCTGCAGATAATTCCCTTTGGCTTATTGCGCTATCTCTAATAGCACCCGAGATATCACCAGATATAAACTGGATTTTCCCCTGACCCTGAGTGTCCGGACCCATGAGACTGTGGTTTTCTCGGCCCCTGGTGGTCCGAGGTCGTTGCCGCTTCACAGATTCATGCGCCAGGGCCTCCTACAGACAATGCACTTTGACTTATTGCGCTATCTGTAATGGCACCCGAGATATCACCAGATATATATTGGATTTTTCACTGACCCTGAGTGTGCGGCCCCATGAGACGGTGTTTTTCTCGGACCCTGGTGGTCCGAGGTCGTTCCCGCTGCACAGATTCATCCGCCAGGGCCTCCTGCAGATAATTCACTTTGGTTTATTGCGCTATCTCTAACAGCACCCGAGATATCACCAGATATATATTGGATTTTCTCCTGACCCTGAGTGTCCGGCCCCATGAGACTGTGGTTTTCTCGGCCCCTGGTGGTCCGAGGTCGTTCCCGCTGCCCAGCTTCAGGCGCCAGGGCCTCCTGCAGATAACTCACTTTGGTTTATTGCGCTATCTCTAATAGCACCCAAGATATCACCAGATATATATTGGATTTTTCCCTGACCCTGAGTGTCCGGCCCCATGAGACGGTTGTTGTCTCGGCCCCTGGTGGTCCGAGGTCGTTCCCGCTGCACAGATTCTTGCGCCAGGGCCTCCTGCCGATAATTCACTTTGGTTTATTACGCTATCTCTAATAGCACCCAAGATATCACCAGATATATATTGGATTTTTCCCTGACCCTGAGTGTCCGGCCCCATGAGACTGTGGATTTTTCGGCCCCTGGTGGTCCGAGGTCGTTCCCGTTGCACAGATTCATGCGCCAGGGCCTCCTGCAGATAATTCACTTTCGTTTATTGCGCTATCTCTAATAGCACCCGAGATATCACCAGATATATATTAGATTTTTCCATGACCCTGAGTGTCCGGCCCCATGAGACGGTGGTTTTCTCGGCCCCTGGTGGTCCGCGGTCGATCCCGCTGCACAGATTCATGCGCCAGGGCCTCCTGCAGATAATTCACTTTCGTTTATTGCGCTATCTCTAATAGCACCGGAGATATCACCAGATATATATTGGATTTTTCCCTTACCCTGAGTGTCCGGCCCTATGAGACGGTGGTTTTCTCGGTCCCTGGTGGTCCTAGGTCGTTCCCGCTGCACAGATGCATGCGCCAGAGCCTCCTGCAGATAATTCCCTTTGGCTTATTGCGCTATCTCTAATAGCGCCCGAGATATCACCAGATATATATTGGATTTTTCCCTGACCCTGAGTGTCCGGCCCCATGAGACTGCGGTTTTCTCGGCCCCTGGTGGTCCGAGGTCGTTCCCGCTGCACAGATTCATGCGCCAGGGCCTCCTACAGACAATGCACTTTGATTTATTGCGCTATCTGTAATAGCACCCGAGATATCACCAGATATATATTGGATTTTGCCCTGACCCTGAGTGTCCGGCCCCATGAGACTGTGGTTTCCTCGGCCCCTGGTGGTCCGAGGTTGTTCCCGCTGCACAGATTCATGCGCCAGGGCCTCCTACAGACAATGCACTTTGATTTATTGCTCTATCTGTAATAGCACCCGAGATATCACCAGATATATATTGGATTTTCCCCTGACCCTGATTGTCCGGCCCCATGAGACTGTGGTTTTCTCGGCCCCTGGTGGTCCGGGGTCGTTCCCGCTGAACAGATTCATGCGCCAGGGCCTCCTACAGACAATGCACTTTGATTTATTGCGCTATCTGTAATAGCACCCGAGATATCACCAGATATATATTGGATTTTTCCCTGACCCTGAGTGTCCGGCCCCATGAGACGGTTGATGTCTCGGCCCCTGATGGTCCGAGATCGTTCTCGCTGCACAGATTCATGCGCCAGGGCCTCCTGCAGACAATTCACTTTGGTTTATTGCGCTATCTCTAATAGCACCCGAGATATCACCAGATATATATTGGATTTTTCCCCGACCCTGAGTGTCCGGCCCCATGAGACGGTGGTTTTCTCGGCCGCTGGTGGTCCGAGGTCGTTCCCGCTGGCCAGATTCATGCGCCAGGGCCTCCTACAGACAATGCACTATGATTTATTGCGCTATCTGTAATAGCACCCGAGATATCACCAGATCTATATTGGATTTTCCCCTGACCCTGAGTGTCCGGCCCCATGAGACGGTGGTTTTCTCGGCCCCTGGTGGTCCGCGGTCGATCCCGCTGCACAGATTCATGCGCCAGGGCCTCCTGCAGATAATTCACTTTCGTTTATTGCGCTATCTCTAATAGCACCGGAGATATCACCAGATATATATTGGATTTTTCCCTTACCCTGAGTGTCCGGCCCTATGAGACGGTGGTTTTCTCGGTCCCTGGTGGTCCTAGGTCGTTCCCGCTGCACAGATGCATGCGCCAGAGCCTCCTGCAGATAATTCCCTTTGGCTTATTGCGCTATCTCTAATAGCGCCCGAGATATCACCAGATATATATTGGATTTTTCCCTGACCCTGAGTGTCCGGCCCCATGAGACTGCGGTTTTCTCGGCCCCTGGTGGTCCGAGGTCGTTCCCGCTGCACAGATTCATGCGCCAGGGCCTCCTACAGACAATGCACTTTGATTTATTGCGCTATCTGTAATAGCACCCGAGATATCACCAGATATATATTGGATTTTTCCCTGACCCAGAGTGTCCGGCCCCCTCGAGACGGTGGTTTTCTCGGCCCCTGGTGGTCCGAGGTCGTTCCCGCTGCACAGATTCATGCGCCAGGGCCTCCTACAGACAATGCACTTTGATTTATTGCGCTATCTGTAATAGCAGCCAAGATATCACCAGATAAATATTGGATTTTCCCCTGACCCTGAGTGTCCGGCCCCATGAGACGGTGGTTTTCTCGGCCCCTGATGGTCCGAGGTCGTTCCCGCTGTCCACATTTATGCGCCAGGGCCTCCTACAGACAATGCAATTTGATTTATTGCGCTATCTGTAATAGCACCCGAGATATCACCAGATATATATTGGATTTTCCCCTGACCCTGAGTGTCCGGCCCCTTGAGACTGTCGTTTTCTCGGCCCCTGGTGGTCCGAGGTCGTTCCCGTTGCACAGATTCATGCGCCAGGGCCTCCTGCAGATAATTCACCTTGGTTTATTGCGCTATCTCTAATAGCACCCGAGATATCACCAGATATATATTGGATTTTCCCCTGACCCTGAGTGTCCGGCACCATGAGACTGTAGTTTTCTCGGCCCCTGGTGGTCCTAGGTCGTTCCCGCTGCACAGATTCATGCGCCAGGGCCTCCTACAGACAATGCACTTTGATTTATTGCGTTATCTGTAATAGCACCCGAGATATCACCACATATATATTGGATTTTTCCCTGACCCAGAGTGTCCGGCCCCCTCGAGACGGTGGTTTTCTCGGCCCCTGGTGGTCCGAGGTCGTTCCCGCTGCACAGCTTCAGGCGCCAGGGCCTCCTGCAGATAACTCACTTTGGTTTATTGCGCTATCTCTAATAGCACCCGAGATATCACCAGATATATATTGGATTTTTCCCTGACCCTGAGTGTCCGGCCCCATGAGACGGTGGTTTTCTCGGCCCCTGGTGGTCCGAGGTCGTTCCCGCTGCACAGATTCATGCGCCAGGGCCTCCTGCAGATAATTCACTTTGGTTTATTGCGCTATCTCTAATAGCGCCCGAGATATCAACAGATATATATTGGATTTTTCCCTGACCCTGAGTGTCCGGCCCCATGAGACTGCGGTTTTCTCGGCCCCTGGTGGTCCGAGGTCGTTCCCGCTGCACACATTCATGCGCCAGGGCCTCCTGCAGATAATTCACTATGGTTTATTGCGCTATCTCTAATAGCACCCGAGATATCACCAGATATATATTGGATTTTGCCCTGACCCTGAGTGTCCGGCCCCATGAGACTGTGGTTTTCTCGGCCCCTGGTGGTCCGAGGTTGTTCCCGCTGCACAGATTCATGCGCCAGGGCCTCCTACAGACAATGCACTTTGATTTATTGCTCTATCTGTAATAGCACCCGAGATATCACCAGATATATATTGGATTTTCCCCTGACCCTGATTGTCCGGCCCCATGAGACTGTGGTTTTCTCGGCCCCTGGTGGTCCGGGGTCGTTCCCGCTGAACAGATTCATGCGCCAGGGCCTCCTACAGACAATGCACTTTGATTTATTGCGCTATCTGTAATAGCACCCGAGATATCACCAGATATATATTGGATTTTTCCCTGACCCTGAGTGTCCGGCCCCATGAGACGGTTGATGTCTCGGCCCCTGATGGTCCGAGATCGTTCTCGCTGCACAGATTCATGCGCCAGGGCCTCCTGCAGACAATTCACTTTGGTTTACTGCGCTATCTCTAATAGCACCCGAGATATCACCAGATATATATTGGATTTTTCCCCGACCCTGAGTGTCCGGCCCCATGAGACGGTGGTTTTCTCGGCCGCTGGTGGTCCGAGGTCGTTCCCGCTGGCCAGATTCATGCGCCAGGGCCTCCTACAGACAATGCACTATGATTTATTGCGCTATCTCTAGTAGCACCCGAGATATCACCAGATATATATTGGATTTTCCCCTGACCCTGATTGTCTGGCCCCATGAGACTGTGGTTTTCTCGGCCCCTGGTGGTCCGGGGTCGTTCCCGCTGAACAGATTCATGCGCCTGGGCCTCCTACAGACAATGCACTTTGATTTATTGCGCTATCTGTAATAGCACCCGACATATCACCAGATATATATTGGATTTTTCCCTGACCCTGAGTGTCGGGTCCCATGAGACTGCGGTTTTCTCGGCCCCTGGTGGTCCGAGGTCGTTCCCGCTGCACACATTCATGCGCCAGGGCCTCCTGCAGATAATTCACTTTAGTTTATTGCGCTATCTTTAATAGCACCCGAGATATCACCAGATATATATTGGATTTTCCCCTGACCCTGAGTGTCCGGCCCCATGAGACTGTGGTTTTCTCGGCCCCTGGTGGTCCGCGGTCGTTCCCGCTGCACAGATTCATGCGCCAGGGCCTCCTACAGACAATGCACTTTGATTTATTGCGCTATCTGTAATAGCACCCGAGATATCACCAGATCTATATTGGATTTTCCCCTGACCCTGAGTATCCGGCCCCATGAGACTGTGGTTTTCTCGGTCCCTGGTGGTCCGAGGTCGTTCCCGTTGCACAGATTCATGCGCCAGGGCCTCCTGCAGATAATTCACTTTGGTTTATTGCGCTATCTCTAATAGCACCCGAGATATCACCAGATATATATTGGATTTTTCACTCACCCTGAGCGTCCGGCCCCATGAGACGGTCGTTTTCTCGGCCCCTGGTGGTCCGAGAACGTTCCCGCTGAACAGGTTCATGCGCCAGCGTCTCCTACAGACAATGCACTTTGATTTATTGCGCTATCTGTAATAGCACCCGAGATATCACCAGATATATATTGGATTTTTCACTGACCCTGAGTGTCCTGCCCCATGAGATGGTGGTCTTCTCGGCCCCTGGTGTTCCAAGGTCGTTCCCGCTGCACAGATTCATGCGCCAGGGCCTCCTACAGACAATGCACTTTGATTTATTGCGCTATCTCTAATAGCGCCCGAGATATCACCAGATATATATTGGATTTTTCCCTGACCCTGAGTGTCCGGCCCCATGAGACTGCGGTTTTCTCGGCCCCTGGTGGTCCGAGGTCGTTCCAGCTGCACAGATTCATGCGCCAGGGCCCCCTGCAGACAATTCACTTTGGTTTATTGCGCTATCTCTAATAGCACCCGAGATATCACCAGATATATATTGGATTTTTCACTGACCCTGAGCGTCCGGCCCCATGAGACGGTCGTTTTCTCGGCCCCTGGTGGTCCGAGAACGTTCCCGCTGCACAGGTTCATGCGCCAGCGTCTCCTACAGACAATGCACTTTGATTTATTGCGCTATCTGTAATAGCACCCGAGATATCACCAGATATATATTGGATTTTTCACTGACCCTGAGTGTCCTGCCCCATGAGACGGTGGTTTTCTCGGCCCCTGGTGTTCCGAGGTCGTTCCCGCTGCACAGATTCATGCGCCAGGGCCTCCTACAGACAATGCACTTTGATTTATTGCGCTATCTCTAATAGCACCCGAAATATCACCAGATATATATTGGATTTTCCCCTGACCCTGAGTGTCCGGCCCCATGAGACTGTGGTTTTCTGGGCCCCTGGTGGTCCGGGGTCGTTCCCGCTGCACTGATGCATGCGCCAGGGCCTCCTGCAGATAATTCCCTTTGGCTTATTGCGCTATCTCTAATAGCGCCCGAGATATCACCAGATATATATTGGATTTTTCCCTGACCCTGAGTGTCCGGCCCCATGAGACTGCGGTTTTCTCGGCCCCTGGTGGTCCGAGGTTGTTCCCGCTGCACAGATTCATGCGCCAGGGCCTCCTACAGACAATGCACTTTGATTTATTGCTCTATCTGTAATAGCACCCGAGATATCACCAGATATATATTGGATTTTCCCCTGACCCTGAGTGTCCGGCCCCATGAGACTGTGGTTTTCTCGGCCCCTGGTGGTCCGAGGTCGTTCCCGCTGCACAGATTCATGCGCCAGGGCCTCCTACAGACAATGCACTTTGATTTATTGCGCTATCTGTAATAGCACCCGAGATATCACCAGATATATATTGGATTTTCCCCTGACCCTGAGTGTCCGGCCCCTTGAGACTGTCGTTTTCTCGGCCCCTGGTGGTCCGGGGTCATTCTCGTTGCACAGATTCATGCGCCAGGGCCTCCTGCAGATAATTCACCTTGGTTTATTGCGCTATCTCTAATAGCACCCGAGATATCACCAGATATATATTGGATTTTTCACTGACCCTGAGCGTCCGGCCCCATGAGACGGTCGTTTTCTCGGCCCCTGGTGGTCCGAGAACGTTCCCGCTGCACAGGTTCATGCGCCAGGGCCTCCTACAGACAATGCACTATGATTTATTGCGCTATCTGTAATAGCACCCGAGATATCACCAGATCTATATTGGATTTTCCCCTGACCCTGAGTATCCGGCCCCATGAGACTGTGGTTTTCTCGGTCCCTGGTGGTCCGAGGTCGTTCCCGCTGCACAGATTCATGCGCCAGGGCCTCCTACAGACAATGCACTTTGATTTATTGCGCTATCTGTAATAGCACCCGAGATATCACCAGATATATATTGGATTTTTCCCTGACCCTGAGTGTCCGGCCCCATGAGACTGTGGTTTTCTCGGCCCCTGGTGGTCCGAGGTCGTTCCCGCTGCACAGATTCATGCGCCAGGGCCTCCTACAGACAATGCACTTTGATTTATTGCGCTATCTGTAATAGCAGCCAAGATATCACCAGATAAATATTGGATTTTCCCCTGACCCTGAGTGTCCGGCCCCATGAGACGGTGGTTTTCTCGGCCCCTGGTGGTCCGGGGTCATTCTCGTTGCACAGATTCATGCGCCAGGGCCTCCTGCAGATAATTCACCTTGGTTTATTGCGCTATCTCTAATAGCACCCGAGATATCACCAGATATATATTGGATTTTTCACTGACCCTGAGCGTCCGGCCCCATGAGACGGTCGTTTTCTCGGCCCCTGGTGGTCCGAGAACGTTCCCGCTGCACAGGTTCATGCGCCAGGGCCTCCTACAGACAATGCACTATGATTTATTGCGCTATCTGTAATAGCACCCGAGATATCACCAGATCTATATTGGATTTTCCCCTGACCCTGAGTATCCGGCCCCATGAGACTGTGGTTTTCTCGGTCCCTGGTGGTCCGAGGTCGTTCCCGCTGTCCACATTTATGCGCCAGGGCCTCCTACAGACAATGCAATTTGATTTATTGCGCTATCTGTAATAGCACCCGAGATATCACCAGATATATATTGGATTTTCCCCTGACCCTGAGTGTCCGGCACCATGAGACTGTAGTTTTCTCGGCCCCTGGTGGTCCTAGGTCGTTCCCGCTGCACAGATTCATGCGCCAGGGCCTCCTACAGACAATGCACTTTGATTTATTGCGTTATCTGTAATAGCACCCGAGATATCACCAGATATATATTGGATTTTGCCCTGACCCTGAGTGTCCGGCCCCATGAGACTGTGGTTTTCTCGGCCCCTGGTGGTCCGAGGTTGTTCCCGCTGCACAGATTCATGCGCCAGGGCCTCCTACAGACAATGCACTTTGATTTATTGCTCTATCTGTAATAGCACCCGAGATATCACCAGATATATATTGGATTTTCCCCTGACCCTGATTGTCCGGCCCCATGAGACTGTGGTTTTCTCGGCCCCTGGTGGTCCGGGGTCGTTCCCGCTGAACAGATTCATGCGCCAGGGCCTCCTACAGACAATGCACTTTGATTTATTGCGTTATCTGTAATAGCACCCGAGATATCACCAGATATATATTGGATTTTGCCCTGACCCTGAGTGTCCGGCCCCATGAGACTGTGGTTTTCTCGGCCCCTGGTGGTCCGAGGTTGTTCCCGCTGCACAGATTCATGCGCCAGGGCCTCCTACAGACAATGCACTTTGATTTATTGCTCTATCTGTAATAGCACCCGAGATATCACCAGATATATATTGGATTTTCCCCTGACCCTGATTGTCCGGCCCCATGAGACTGTGGTTTTCTCGGCCCCTGGTGGTCCGGGGTCGTTCCCGCTGAACAGATTCATGCGCCAGGGCCTCCTACAGACAATGCACTTTGATTTATTGCGCTATCTGTAATAGCACCCGAGATATCACCAGATATATATTGGATTTTTCCCTGACCCTGAGTGTCCGGCCCCATGAGACGGTTGATGTCTCGGCCCCTGGTGGTCCGAGGTCGTTCCCGCTGCACAGATTCATGCGCCAGGGCCTCCTACAGACAATGCACTTTGATTTATTGCGCTATCTGTAATAGCAGCCAAGATATCACCAGATAAATATTGGATTTTCCCCTGACCCTGAGTGTCCGGCCCCATGAGACGGTGGTTTTCTCGGCCCCTGATGGTCCGAGGTCGTTCCCGCTGTCCACATTTATGCGCCAGGGCCTCCTACAGACAATGCAATTTGATTTATTGCGCTATCTGTAATAGCACCCGAGATATCACCAGATATATATTGGATTTTCCCCTGACCCTGAGTGTCCGGCCCCCTCGAGACGGTGCTTTCCTCGGCCCCTGGTGGTCCGAGTTCGTTCCCGCTGCACAGCTTCAGGCGCCAGGGCCTCCTGCAGATAAATCACTTTGGTTTATTGCGCTATCTCTAATAGCACCCGAGATATCACCAGATATATATTGGATTTTTCCCTAACCCCGAGTGTCCAGCCCCATGAGTCTGTGGCTTTCTCGGCCCCTGGTTGTCCGAGGTCGTTCCCGCTGCACAGATGCATGCGCCAGGGCCTACTGCAGATAATTCACTTTGGTTTATTGCGCTATCTATAATAGCACCCGAGATATCACCAGATATATATTGGATTTTGCCCTGACCCTGAGTGTCCGGCCCCATGAGACTGTGGTTTTCTCGGTCCCTGGTGGTCCGAGGTCGTTCCCGTTGCACAGATTCATGCACCAGGGCCTCCTGCAGATAATTCACTTTGGTTTATTGCGCTATCTCTAATAGCACCCGAGATATCACCAGATATATATTGGATTTTTCACTCACCCTTAGCGTCCGGCCCCATGAGACGGTCGTTTTCTCGGCCCCTGGTGGTCCGAGAACGTTCCCGCTGAACAGGTTCATGCGCCAGCGTCTCCTACAGACAATGCACTTTGATTTATTGCGCTATCTGTAATAGCACCCGAGATATCACCAGATATATATTGGATTTTTCACTGACCCTGAGTGTCCTGCCCCATGAGACGGTGGTCTTCTCGGCCGCTGGTGTTCCAAGGTCGTTCCCGCTGCACAGATTCATGCGCCAGGGCCTCCTACAGACAATGCACTTTGATTTATTGCGCTATCTCTAATAGCGCCCGAGATATCACCAGATATATATTGGATTTTTCCCTGACCCAGAGTGTCCGGCCCCCTCGAGACGGTGGTTTTCTCGGCCGCTGGTGGTCCGAGGTCGTTCCCGCTGGCCAGATTCATGCGCCAGGGCCTCCTACAGACAATGCACTATGATTTATTGCGCTATCTGTAATAGCAACCGAGATATCACCAGATCTATATTGGATTTTCCCCTGACCCTGAGTATCCGGCCCCATGAGACTGTGGTTTTCTCGGTCCCTGGTGGTCCGAGGTCGTTCCCGTTGCACAGATTCATGCACCAGGGCCTCCTGCAGATAATTCACTTTGGTTTATTGCGCTATCTCTAATAGCACCCGAGATATCACCAGATATATATTGGATTTTTCACTCACCCTTAGCGTCCGGCCCCATGAGACGGTCGTTTTCTCGGCCCCTGGTGGTCCGAGAACGTTCCCGCTGAACAGGTTCATGCGCCAGCGTCTCCTACAGACAATGCACTTTGATTTATTGCGCTATCTGTAATAGCACCCGAGATATCACCAGATATATATTGGATTTTCCACTGACCCTGAGTGTCCTGCCCCATGAGACGGTGGTCTTCTCGGCCGCTGGTGTTCCAAGGTCGTTCCCGCTGCACAGATTCATGCGCCAGGGCCTCCTACAGACAATGCACTTTGATTTATTGCGCTATCTCTAATAGCGCCCGAGATATCACCAGATATATATTGGATTTTTCCCTGACCCTGAGTGTCCGGCCCCATGAGACTGCGGTTTTCTCGGCCCCTGGTGGTCCGAGGTCGTTCCAGCTGCACAGATTCATGCGCCAGGGCCTCCTGCAGACAATTCACTTTGGTTTATTGCGCTATCTCTAATAGCACCCGAGATATCACCAGATATATATTGGATTTTTCACTGACCCTGAGCGTCCGGCCCCATGAGACGGTCGTTTTCTCGGCCCCTGGTGGTCCGAGAACGTTCCCGCTGCACAGGTTCATGCGCCAGCGTCTCCTACAGACAATGCACTTTGATTTATTGCGCTATCTGTAATAGCACCCGAGATATCACCAGATATATATTGGATTTTTCACTGACCCTGAGTGTCCTGCCCCATGAGACGGTGGTTTTCTCGGCCCCTGGTGTTCCGAGGTCGTTCCCGCTGCACAGATTCATGCGCCAGGGCCTCCTACAGACAATGCACTTTGATTTATTGCGCTATCTCTAATAGCACCCGAGATATCACCAGATATATATTGGATTTTCCCCTGACCCTGAGTGTCCGGCCCCATGAGACTGTGGTTTTCTGGGCCCCTGGTGGTCCTAGGTCGTTCCCGCTGCACTGATGCATGCGCCAGGGCCTCCTGCAGATAATTCCCTTTGGCTTATTGCGCTATCTCTAATAGCGCCCGAGATATCACCAGATATATATTGGATTTTTCCCTGACCCTGAGTGTCCGGCCCAATGAGACTGCGGTTTTCTGGGCCCCTGGTGGTCCGAGGTTGTTCCCGCTGCACAGATTCATGCGCCAGGGCCTCCTACAGACAATGCACTTTGATTTATTGCTCTATCTGTAATAGCACCCGAGATATCACCAGATATATATTGGATTTTCCCCTGACCCTGAGTGTCCTGCCCCATGAGACGGTGGTTTTCTCGGCCTCTGGTGTTCCGAGGTCGTTCCCGCTGCACAGATTCATGCGCCACGGCCTCCTACAGACAATGCACTTTGATTTATTGCGCTATCTCTAATAGCACCCGACATATCACCAGATATATATTGGATTTTCCCCTGATCCTGAGTGTCCGGCCCCATGAGACTGTGGTTTTCTCGGCCCCTGGTGGTCCTAGGTCGTTGCCGCTGCACTGATGCATGCGCCAGGGTCTCCTGCAGATAATTCACTTTAGTTTATTGCGCTATCTTTAATAGCACCCGAGATATCACCAGATATATATTGGATTTTCCCCTGACCCTGAGTGTCCGGCCCCATGAGACTGTGGTTTTCTCGGCCCCTGGTGGTCCGCGGTCGTTCCCGCTGCACAGATTCATGCGCCAGGGCCTCCTACAGACAATGCACTTTGATATATTGCGCTATCTGTAATAGCACCCGAGATATCACCAGATCTATATTGGATTTTCCCCTGACCCTGAGTATCCGGCCCCATGAGACTGTGGTTTTCTCGGTCCCTGGTGGTCCGAGGTCGTTCCCGTTGCACAGATTCATGCGCCAGGGCCTCCTGCAGATAATTCACTTTGGTTTATTGCGCTTTCTCTAATAGCACCCGAGATATCACCAGATATATATTGGATTTTTCACTCACCCTGAGCGTCCGGCCCCATGAGACGGTCGTTTTCTCGGCCCCTGGTGGTCCGAGAACGTTCCCGCTGAACAGGTTCATGCGCCAGCGTCTCCTACAGACAATGCACTTTGATTTATTGCGCTATCTGTAATAGCACCCGAGATATCACCAGATATATATTGGATTTTTCACTGACCCTGAGTGTCCTGCCCCATGAGACGGTGGTCTTCTCGGCCCCTGGTGTTCCAAGGTCGTTCCCGCTGCACAGATTCATGCGCCAGGGCCTCCTACAGACAATGCACTTTGATTTATTGCGCTATCTCTAATAGCGCCCGAGATATCACCAGATATATATTGGATTTTTCCCTGACCCTGAGTGTCCGGCCCCATGAGACTGCGGTTTTCTCGGCCCCTGGTGGTCCGAGGTCGTTCCAGCTGCACAGATTCATGCGCCAGGGCCTCCTGCAGACAATTCACTTTGGTTTATTGCGCTATCTCTAATAGCACCCGAGATATCACCAGAAATATATTGGATTTTTCACTGACCCTGAGCGTCCGGCCCCATGAGACGGTCGTTTTCTCGGCCCCTGGTGGTCCGAGAACGTTCCCGCTGCACAGATTCATGCGCCAGGGCCTCCTGCAGACAATTCACTTTGGTTTATTGCGCTATCTCTAATAGCACCCGAGATATCACCAGAAATATATTGGATTTTTCACTGACCCTGAGCGTCCGGCCCCATGAGACGGTCGTTTTCTCGGCCCCTGGTGGTCCGAGAACGTTCCCGCTGCACAGGTTCATGCGCCAGCGTCTCCTACAGACAATGCACTTTGATTTATTGCGCTATCTGGAATAGCACCCGAGATATCACCAGATATATATTGGATTTTTCACTGACCCTGAGTGTCCTGCCCCATGAGACGGTGGTTTTCTCGGCCCCTGGTGTTCCGAGGTCGTTCCCGCTGCACAGATTCATGCGCCAGGGCCTCCTACAGACAATGCACTTTGATTTATTGCGCTATCTCTAATAGCACCCGAGATATCACCAGATATATATTGGATTTTCCCCTGACCCTGAGTGTCCGGCCCCATGAGACTGTGGTTTTCTGGGCCCCTGGTGGTCCGGGGTCGTTCCCGCTGCACTGATGCATGCGCCAGGGCCTCCTGCAGATAATTCCCTTTGGCTTATTGCGCTATCTCTAATAGCGCCCGAGATATCACCAGATATATATTGGATTTTTCCCTGACCCTGAGTGTCCGGCCCCATGAGACGGTTGATGTCTCGGCCCCTGGTGGTCCGAGGTCGTTCCCGCTGCACAGATTCATGCGCCAGGGCCTCCTACAGACAATGCACTTTGATTTATTGCGCTATCTGTAATAGCAGCCAAGATATCACCAGATAAATATTGGATTTTCCCCTGACCCTGAGTGTCCGGCCCCATGAGACGGTGGTTTTCTCGGCCCCTGATGGTCCGAGGTCGTTCCCGCTGTCCACATTTATGCGCCAGGGCCTCCTACAGACAATGCAATTTGATTTATTGCGCTATCTGTAATAGCACCCGAGATATCACCAGATATATATTGGATTTTCCCCTGACCCTGAGTGTCCGGCCCCTTGAGACTGTCGTTTTCTCGGCCCCTGGTGGTCCGAGGTCGTTCCCGTTGCACAGATTCATGCGCCAGGGCCTCCTGCAGATAATTCACCTTGGTTTATTGCGCTATCTCTAATAGCACCCGAGATATCACCAGATATATATTGGATTTTCCCCTGACCCTGAGTGTCCGGCACCATGAGACTGTAGTTTTCTCGGCCCCTGGTGGTCCTAGGTCGTTCCCGCTGCACAGATTCATGCGCCAGGGCCTCCTACAGACAATGCACTTTGATTTATTGCGTTATCTGTAATAGCACCCGAGATATCACCACATATATATTGGATTTTTCCCTGACCCAGAGTGTCCGGCCCCCTCGAGACGGTGGTTTTCTCGGCCCCTGGTGGTCCGAGGTCGTTCCCGCTGCACAGCTTCAGGCGCCAGGGCCTCCTGCAGATAACTCACTTTGGTTTATTGCGCTATCTCTAATAGCACCCGAGATATCACCAGATATATATTGGATTTTGCCCTGACCCTGAGTGTCCGGCCCCATGAGACTGTGGTTTTCTTGGCCCCTGGTGGTCCGAGGTTGTTCCCGCTGCACAGATTCATGCGCCAGGGCCTCCTACAGACAATGCACTTTGATTTATTGCTCTATCTGTAATAGCACCCGAGATATCACCAGATATATATTGGATTTTTCCCCGACCCTGAGTGTCCGGCCCCATGAGACGGTGGTTTTCTCGGCCGCTGGTGGTCCGAGGTCGTTCCCGCTGGCCAGATTCATGCGCCAGGGCCTCCTACAGACAATGCACTATGATTTATTGCGCTATCTGTAATAGCAACCGAGATATCACCAGATCTATATTGGATTTTCCCCTGACCCTGAGTATCCGGCCCCATGAGACTGTGGTTTTCTCGGTCCCTGGTGGTCCGAGGTCGTTCCCGTTGCACAGATTCATGCACCAGGGCCTCCTGCAGATAATTCACTTTGGTTTATTGCGCTATCTCTAATAGCACCCGAGATATCACCAGATATATATTGGATTTTTCACTCACCCTTAGCGTCCGGCCCCATGAGACGGTCGTTTTCTCGGCCCCTGGTGGTCCGAGAACGTTCCCGCTGAACAGGTTCATGCGCCAGCGTCTCCTACAGACAATGCACTTTGATTTATTGCGCTATCTGTAATAGCACCCGAGATATCACCAGATATATATTGGATTTTTCACTGACCCTGAGTGTCCTGCCCCATGAGACGGTGGTCTTCTCGGCCGCTGGTGTTCCAAGGTCGTTCCCGCTGCACAGATTCATGCGCCAGGGCCTCCTACAGACAATGCACTTTGATTTATTGCGCTATCTCTAATAGCGCCCGAGATATCACCAGATATATATTGGATTTTTCCCTGACCCTGAGTGTCCGGCCCCATGAGACTGCGGTTTTCTCGGCCCCTGGTGGTCCGAGGTCGTTCCAGCTGCACAGATTCATGCGCCAGGGCCTCCTGCAGACAATTCACTTTGGTTTATTGCGCTATCTCTAATAGCACCCGAGATATCACCAGATATATATTGGATTTTTCACTGACCCTGAGCGTCCGGCCCCATGAGACGGTCGTTTTCTCGGCCCCTGGTGGTCCGAGAACGTTCCCGCTGCACAGGTTCATGCGCCAGCGTCTCCTACAGACAATGCACTTTGATTTATTGCGCTATCTGTAATAGCACCCGAGATATCACCAGATATATATTGGATTTTTCACTGACCCTGAGTGTCCTGCCCCATGAGACGGTGGTTTTCTCGGCCCCTGGTGTTCCGAGGTCGTTCCCGCTGCACAGATTCATGCGCCAGGGCCTCCTACAGACAATGCACTTTGATTTATTGCGCTATCTCTAATAGCACCCGAGATATCACCAGATATATATTGGATTTTCCCCTGACCCTGAGTGTCCGGCCCCATGAGACTGTGGTTTTCTGGGCCCCTGGTGGTCCTAGGTCGTTCCCGCTGCACTGATGCATGCGCCAGGGCCTCCTGCAGATAATTCCCTTTGGCTTATTGCGCTATCTCTAATAGCGCCCGAGATATCACCAGATATATATTGGATTTTTCCCTGACCCTGAGTGTCCGGCCCAATGAGACTGCGGTTTTCTGGGCCCCTGGTGGTCCGAGGTTGTTCCCGCTGCACAGATTCATGCGCCAGGGCCTCCTACAGACAATGCACTTTGATTTATTGCTCTATCTGTAATAGCACCCGAGATATCACCAGATATATATTGGATTTTCCCCTGACCCTGAGTGTCCTGCCCCATGAGACGGTGGTTTTCTCGGCCTCTGGTGTTCCGAGGTCGTTCCCGCTGCACAGATTCATGCGCCACGGCCTCCTACAGACAATGCACTTTGATTTATTGCGCTATCTCTAATAGCACCCGACATATCACCAGATATATATTGGATTTTCCCCTGATCCTGAGTGTCCGGCCCCATGAGACTGTGGTTTTCTCGGCCCCTGGTGGTCCTAGGTCGTTGCCGCTGCACTGATGCATGCGCCAGGGTCTCCTGCAGATAATTCACTTTAGTTTATTGCGCTATCTTTAATAGCACCCGAGATATCACCAGATATATATTGGATTTTCCCCTGACCCTGAGTGTCCGGCCCCATGAGACTGTGGTTTTCTCGGCCCCTGGTGGTCCGCGGTCGTTCCCGCTGCACAGATTCATGCGCCAGGGCCTCCTACAGACAATGCACTTTGATTTATTGCGCTATCTGTAATAGCACCCGAGATATCACCAGATCTATATTGGATTTTCCCCTGACCCTGAGTATCCGGCCCCATGAGACTGTGGTTTTCTCGGTCCCTGGTGGTCCGAGGTCGTTCCCGTTGCACAGATTCATGCGCCAGGGCCTCCTGCAGATAATTCACTTTGGTTTATTGCGCTTTCTCTAATAGCACCCGAGATATCACCAGATATATATTGGATTTTTCACTCACCCTGAGCGTCCGGCCCCATGAGACGGTCGTTTTCTCGGCCCCTGGTGGTCCGAGAACGTTCCCGCTGAACAGGTTCATGCGCCAGCGTCTCCTACAGACAATGCACTTTGATTTATTGCGCTATCTGTAATAGCACCCGAGATATCACCAGATATATATTGGATTTTTCACTGACCCTGAGTGTCCTGCCCCATGAGACGGTGGTCTTCTCGGCCCCTGGTGTTCCAAGGTCGTTCCCGCTGCACAGATTCATGCGCCAGGGCCTCCTACAGACAATGCACTTTGATTTATTGCGCTATCTCTAATAGCGCCCGAGATATCACCAGATATATATTGGATTTTTCCCTGACCCTGAGTGTCCGGCCCCATGAGACTGCGGTTTTCTCGGCCCCTGGTGGTCCGAGGTCGTTCCAGCTGCACAGATTCATGCGCCAGGGCCTCCTGCAGACAATTCACTTTGGTTTATTGCGCTATCTCTAATAGCACCCGAGATATCACCAGAAATATATTGGATTTTTCACTGACCCTGAGCGTCCGGCCCCATGAGACGGTCGTTTTCTCGGCCCCTGGTGGTCCGAGAACGTTCCCGCTGCACAGATTCATGCGCCAGGGCCTCCTGCAGACAATTCACTTTGGTTTATTGCGCTATCTCTAATAGCACCCGAGATATCACCAGAAATATATTGGATTTTTCACTGACCCTGAGCGTCCGGCCCCATGAGACGGTCGTTTTCTCGGCCCCTGGTGGTCCGAGAACGTTCCCGCTGCACAGGTTCATGCGCCAGCGTCTCCTACAGACAATGCACTTTGATTTATTGCGCTATCTGGAATAGCACCCGAGATATCACCAGATATATATTGGATTTTTCACTGACCCTGAGTGTCCTGCCCCATGAGACGGTGGTTTTCTCGGCCCCTGGTGTTCCGAGGTCGTTCCCGCTGCACAGATTCATGCGCCAGGGCCTCCTACAGACAATGCACTTTGATTTATTGCGCTATCTCTAATAGCACCCGAGATATCACCAGATATATATTGGATTTTCCCCTGACCCTGAGTGTCCGGCCCCATGAGACTGTGGTTTTCTGGGCCCCTGGTGGTCCGGGGTCGTTCCCGCTGCACTGATGCATGCGCCAGGGCCTCCTGCAGATAATTCCCTTTGGCTTATTGCGCTATCTCTAATAGCGCCCGAGATATCACCAGATATATATTGGATTTTTCCCTGACCCTGAGTGTCCGGCCCCATGAGACTGCGGTTTTCTCGGCCCCTGGTGGTCCGAGGTTGTTCCCGCTGCACAGATTCATGCGCCAGGGCCTCCTACAGACAATGCACTTTGATTTATTGCTCTATCTGTAATAGCACCCGAGATATCACCAGATATATATTGGATTTTCCCCTGACCCTGAGTGTCCGGCCCCATGAGACTGTGGTTTTCTCGGCCCCTGGTGGTCCGAGGTCGTTCCCGCTGCACAGATTCATGCGCCACGGCCTCCTACAGACAATGCACTTTGATTTATTGCGCTATCTCTAATAGCACCCGAGATATCACCAGATATATATTGGATTTTCCCCTGACCCTGAGTGTCCGGCCCCATGAGACTGTGGTTTTCTCGGCCCCTGGTGGTCCGGGGTCGTTGCCGCTGCACTGATGCATGCGCCAGGGTCTCCTGCAGATAATTCACTTTAGTTTATTGCGCTATCTGTAATAGCACCCGAGATATCACCAGATCTATATTGGATTTTCCCCTGACCCTGAGTATCCGGCCCCATGAGACTGTGGTTTTCTCGGTCCCTGGTGGTCCGAGGTCGTTCCCGTTGCACAGATTCATGCGCCAGGGCCTCCTGCAGATAATTCACTTTGGTTTATTGCGCTTTCTCTAATAGCACCCGAGATATCACCAGATATATATTGGATTTTTCACTCACCCTGAGCGTCCGGCCCCATGAGACGGTCGTTTTCTCGGCCCCTGGTGGTCCGAGAACGTTCCCGCTGAACAGGTTCATGCGCCAGCGTCTCCTACAGACAATGCACTTTGATTTATTGCGCTATCTGTAATAGCACCCGAGATATCACCAGATATATATTGGATTTTTCACTGACCCTGAGTGTCCTGCCCCATGAGACGGTGGTCTTCTCGGCCCCTGGTGTTCCAAGGTCGTTCCCGCTGCACAGATTCATGCGCCAGGGCCTCCTACAGACAATGCACTTTGATTTATTGCGCTATCTCTAATAGCGCCCGAGATATCACCAGATATATATTGGATTTTTCCCTGACCCTGAGTGTCCGGCCCCATGAGACTGCGGTTTTCTCGGCCCCTGGTGGTCCGAGGTCGTTCCAGCTGCACAGATTCATGCGCCAGGGCCTCCTGCAGACAATTCACTTTGGTTTATTGCGCTATCTCTAATAGCACCCGAGATATCACCAGAAATATATTGGATTTTTCACTGACCCTGAGCGTCCGGCCCCATGAGACGGTCGTTTTCTCGGCCCCTGGTGGTCCGAGAACGTTCCCGCTGCACAGATTCATGCGCCAGGGCCTCCTGCAGACAATTCACTTTGGTTTATTGCGCTATCTCTAATAGCACCCGAGATATCACCAGAAATATATTGGATTTTTCACTGACCCTGAGCGTCCGGCCCCATGAGACGGTCGTTTTCTCGGCCCCTGGTGGTCCGAGAACGTTCCCGCTGCACAGGTTCATGCGCCAGCGTCTCCTACAGACAATGCACTTTGATTTATTGCGCTATCTGGAATAGCACCCGAGATATCACCAGATATATATTGGATTTTTCACTGACCCTGAGTGTCCTGCCCCATGAGACGGTGGTTTTCTCGGCCCCTGGTGTTCCGAGGTCGTTCCCGCTGCACAGATTCATGCGCCAGGGCCTCCTACAGACAATGCACTTTGATTTATTGCGCTATCTCTAATAGCACCCGAGATATCACCAGATATATATTGGATTTTCCCCTGACCCTGAGTGTCCGGCCCCATGAGACTGTGGTTTTCTGGGCCCCTGGTGGTCCGGGGTCGTTCCCGCTGCACTGATGCATGCGCCAGGGCCTCCTGCAGATAATTCCCTTTGGCTTATTGCGCTATCTCTAATAGCGCCCGAGATATCACCAGATATATATTGGATTTTTCCCTGACCCTGAGTGTCCGGCCCCATGAGACTGCGGTTTTCTCGGCCCCTGGTGGTCCGAGGTTGTTCCCGCTGCACAGATTCATGCGCCAGGGCCTCCTACAGACAATGCACTTTGATTTATTGCTCTATCTGTAATAGCACCCGAGATATCACCAGATATATATTGGATTTTCCCCTGACCCTGAGTGTCCGGCCCCATGAGACTGTGGTTTTATCGGCCCCTGGTGGTCCGAGGTCGTTCCCGCTGCACAGATTCATGCGCCAGGGCCTCCTACAGACAATGCACTTTGATTTATTGCGCTATCTGTAATAGCACCCGAGATATCACCAGATATATATTGGATTTTCCCCTGACCCTGAGTGTCCGGCCCCTTGAGACTGTCGTTTTCTCGGCCCCTGGTGGTCCGGGGTCATTCTCGTTGCACAGATTCATGCGCCAGGGCCTCCTGCAGATAATTCACCTTGGTTTATTGCGCTATCTCTAATAGCACCCGAGATATCACGAGATATATATTGGATTTTTCACTGACCCTGAGCGTCCGGCCCCATGAGACGGTCGTTTTCTCGGCCCCTGGTGGTCCGAGAACGTTCCCGCTGCACAGGTTCATGCGCCAACGTCTCCTACAGACAATGCACTTTGATTTATTGCGCTATCTGTAATAGCACCCGAGATATCACCAGATATATATTGGATTTTTCACTGACCCTGAGCGTCCGGCCCCATGAGACGGTCGTTTTCTCGGCCCCTGGTGGTCCGAGGTCGTTCCCGCTGCACAGGTTCATGCGCCAGGGTCTCCTACAGACAATGCACTTTGATTTATTGCGCTATCTGTAATAGCACCCGAGATATCACCACATATATATTGGATTTTTCACTGACCCTGTGTGTCCGGCCCCATGAGACGGTGGTTTTCTCGGTCCCTGGTGTTCCGAGGTCGTTCCCGCTGCACAGATTCATGCGCCAGGGCCTCCTACAGACAATGCACTTTGATTTATTGCGCTATCTGTAATAGCACCCGAGATATCACCAGATATATATTGGATTTTACCCTGACCCTGAGTGTCCGGCCCCATGTGACGGTGGTTGTCTCAGCCCCTGGAGGTCCGAGGACGTTCCCGCTGCACAGATACATGCGCCAGGGCCTCCTGCAGATAATTGACTTTGGTTTATTGCGCTATCTCTAATAGCACCCGAGATATCAAGAGATATATACTGGATTTTCCCCTGACCCTGAGTGTCCGGCCCAATGAGACTGTGGTTCTCTCGGCCCCTGGTGGTCCGAGGTCGTTCCCGCTGCACAGATTCATGCGCCAGGGCCTCCTACAGACAATGCACTTTGATTTATTGCGCTATCTGTAAGAGCACCCGAGATATCACCAGATATATATTGGATTTTTCACTGACCCTGAGTGTCCGGCCCCATGAGACTGTCGTTTTCTCGGCCCCTGGTGGTCCGAGGTCGTTCCCGCTGCACAGATTCATGCGCCAGGGCCTCCTGCAGATAATTGACTTTGGTTTATTGCGCTATCTCTAATAGCACCCGAGATATCACCAGAAATATATTGGATTTTACCCTGACCCTGAGTGTCCGGCCCCATGAGACTGTGCTTTTCTCGGCCCCTGGTGGTCCGAGGTCGTTCCCGTTGCACAGATTCATGCGCCAGGGCCTCCTACAGACAATGCACTTTGATTTATTGCGCTATCTGTAATAGCACCCGAGATATCACCAGATATATATTGGATATTACCGTGACCCTGAGTGTCCGGCCCCATGAGACGGTCGTTGTCTCGGCCCCTGGAGGTCCGAGGACGTTCCCGCTGCACATATTCATGCGCCAGGGCCTCCTACAGGTAATGCACTTTGATTTATTGCGCTATCTCTAATAGCACCCGAGATATCACCAGATATATATTGGACTTTTCACTGACCCTGATTGTCCGGCCCCATGAGACGGTCGTTCTCTCGGCCCCTGGTGGTCCGAGGTCGTTCCCGCTGCACAGGTTCATGCGCCAGGGTCTCCTACAGACAATGCACTTTGATTTATTGCGCTATCTGTAATAGCACCCGAGATATCACCACATATATATTGGATTTTTCACTGACCCTGAGTGTCCGGCCCCATGAGACGGTGGTTTTCTACGGTCCCTGGTGTTCCGAGGTCGTTCCCGCTGCACAGATTCATGCGCCAGGGCCTCCTACAGACAATGCACTTTGATTTATTGCGCTACCTGTAATAGCACTCGAGATATCACCAGATATATATTGGATTTTACCCTGACCCTGAGTGTCCGGCCCCATGAGACAGTGGTTTTTTCGGCCCCTGGTGGTCCGAGGTCGTTCCCGCTGCACAGATTCATGCGCCAGGGCCTCCTACAGACAATGCACTTTGATTTATTGCGCTATCTGTAATAGCACCCGATATATCAGCAGATATATATTGAATTATTCACTGACCCTGAGTGTCCGGCCCCATGAGACGGTCGTTTTCTCGGCCCCTGGTGGTCCGAGGTCGTTCCCGCTGCACAGATTCATGCGCCAGGGCCACCTGCAGATAATTCACTTTGGTTTATTGCGCTATCTCTAATAGCACCCGAGATATCAGCAGATATATATTGCATTTTTCACTGACCCTGAGTGACCGGCCCCATTAGACGGTAGTTTTCTCGGCCCCTGGTGGTCCGAGGTCGTTCCCGCTGCACAGATTCATGCGCCAGGGCCTACTGCAGATAATTCACTTTGATTTATTGCGCTATCTGTAATAGCACCCGAGATATCACCACATATATATTGGATTTTTCACTGACCCTGAGTGTCCGGCCCCATGAGACGGTAGTTTTCTCGGTCCCTGGTGGTCCGAGGTCGTTCCCGCTGCACAGATTCATGCGCCAGGGCCTCCTACAGACAATGCACTTTGATTTATTTCGCTATCTCTAATAGCACCCGAGATATCACCTGATATATATTGGATTTTACCCTGACCCTGACAGTCCGGCCGCATGAGACTGTGGTTTTCTCGGCCCCTGGTGGTCCGAGGTCGTTCCCCTTGCACAGATTCATGCGCCAGGGCCTCCTGCAGATAATTCACTTTGGTTTATTGCGCTATCTGTAATGGCACCCGAGATATCACCAGATCTATATTGGATTTTCCCCTGACCCTGAGTGTCCGGCCCCATGAGACTGTGGTTTTCTCGGCCCCTGGAGGTCCGAGGTCGCTCCCGTTGTACAGATTCATGCGCCAGGGCCTCCTGCAGATAATTCACTATGGTTTATTGCGCTATCTCTAATAGCACCCGAGATATCAACACATATATATTGGATATTTCACTGACCCTGAGCGTCCGGCCCCATGAGACGGTCGTTTTCTCGGCCCCTGGTGGTCCGAGGTCGTGCCCGCTGCACAGGTTCATGCGCCAGGGTCTCCTACAGACAATGCACTTTGATTTATTGCGCTATCTCTAATAGCACCCGAGATATCACCAGATATATATTGGATTTTTCCCTGACCCTGAGTGTCCGGCGCCATGAGACGGTAGTTTTCTTGGCCCCTGGTGGTCCGAGGTCGTTCCAGCTGCACAGATGCATGCGCCAGGGCCTCCTGCAGATAATTCACTTTGGTTTATTGCGCTATCTGTAATAGCACCCGAGATATCACCGGATATATGCTGGATTTTTACATGACCTTGGGTGACGGATTCCGAATATCTATAATTTTCTCGGCCCCTGGTGGTCCGAGGTCGTTCCCGCTGCACAGATTCATTCGCCTGGGCCTCCTACAGACAATGCACTTTGATTTATTGCGCTATCTGTAATAGCACCCGAGATATCACCAGATATATATTGGATTTTCCCCTGACCCTGAGTGTCCGGCCCCATGAGACTGTGGTTTTCTCGGCCCCTGGTGGTCCGAGGTCGTTCCCGCTGGCCAGATTCATGCGCCTGGGCCTCCTACAGACAATGCACTTTGATTTATTGCGCTATCTCTAATAGCACCCGAGATATCACCAGATATATATTGGATTTTTCCCTGACCCTGAGTGTCCGGCGCCATGACACGGTGGTTTTCTTGGCCCCTGGTGGTCCGAGGTCGTTCCCGCTGCACAGATGCATGCGCCAGGGCCTCCTGCAGATAATTCACTTTGGTTTATTGCGCTATCTCTAATAGCACCCGAGATATCACCAGATATATATTGGATTTTCCCCTGACCCTGAGTGTCCGGCCCCATGAGACTGTGGTTTTCCCGGCCCCTGGTGGTCCGAGGTCGTTCCCGCTGCACAGATTCATGCGCCAGGGCCTCCTACAGACAGTGCACTTTGATTTATTGTACTATCTGTAATAGCACCCGAGATATCACCAGATATATATTGGATTTTTCCCTAACCCCGAGTGTCCAGCCCCATGAGTCTGTGGCTTTCTCGGCCCCTGGTTGTCCGAGGTCGTTCCCGCTGCACAGATGCATGCGCCAGGGCCTACTGCAGATAATTCACTTTGGTTTATTGCGCTATCTATAATAGCACCCGAAATATCACCAGATATATGCTGGATTTTCACATGACCTTGGGTGACGGATTCCGAATATCTGTAATTTTCTCGGCCCCTGGTGGTTCGAGGTCGTTCCTGCTGCACAGACTCATTCGCCAGTGCCTCCTACAGACAATGCACTTTGATTTATCGCGCTATCTGTAATAGCACCCGAGATATCACCAGATATATATTGGATTTTTCCTCGACCCTGAGTGTCCGGCCCCATGAGACGGTGGTTTTCTCGGCCTCTTGTGGTCAGAGGTCGTTCCCGCTGCACAGATTCATGCGCCAGGGCCTCCTACAGACAATGCACTTTGGTTTGTTACGCTATCTCTAATAGCACCCGAGATATCAGCAGATACATATTGGATTTTCCCCAGACCCTGAGTGCCCGTCCCCATGAGACGGTGATTTTCTCGGCCCCTGGTGGTCCGAGGTCGTTCCCGCTGCACAGATGCATGCGCCAGGGCCTCCTGCAGATAATTCACTTTGATTTATCGCGCTATCTCTAATAGCACCCGAGATATCACCAGATATATATTGGATTTTCCCCTGACCCTGAGTGTCCGGCCCCATGAGACGGTGGTTGTCTCGGCCCCTGGTGGTCCGAGGTCGTTCCCGCTGCACAGATTCATGCGCCAGGGCCTCCTACAGACAATGCACTTTGATTTATTGTGCTATCTGTAATATAACCCGAGATATCACCAGATATATATTGGATTTTCCCCTGACCCAGAGTGTCCGGCCCCATGAGACTGTGGTTTTCTCGGCCCCTGGTGGTCCGAGGTCGTTGCCGCTGCACAGGTTCATGCGCCAGGGCCTCCTACAGACAATGCACTTTGATTTATTGCGCTATCTGTAATAGCACCCGAGATATCACCAGATCTATATTGGATTTTCCCCTGACCCTGAGTGTCCGGCCCAATGAGACTGTGGTTTTTTCGGCCCCTGGTGGTCCGAGGTCGTTCCCGCTGCACAAATTCATGCTCCAGGGCCTCCTGCAGATAATTCACTTTGGTTTATTGCGCTATCTCTAATAGCACCCGAGATATCACCAGATATATATTGGATTTTAACCTGACCCTGAGTGTCCGGCCCCATGAGACTGTGCTTTTCTCGGCCCCTGGTGGTCCGAGGTCGTTCCCGCTGCACAGATTCATGCGCCAGGGCCTCCAACAGACAACGCACTTTGATTTATTGCGCTATCTGTAATAGCACCCGAGATATCACCAGATATATATTGGATTTTACCCTGACCCTGAGTGTCCGGCCCCATGAGACGGTCGTTGTCTCGGCCCCTGGAGGTCCGAGGACGTTCCCGCTGCACAGATTCATGCGCCAGGGCCTCCTACAGGTAATGCACTTTGATTTATTGCGCTACCTGTAATAGCACCCGAGATATCACCAGATATATATTGGATTTTCCCCTGACCCTGAGTGTCCGGCCCCATGAGACTGTGGTTTTCTCGGCCCCTGGTGGCCCGAGGTCGTTCCCGTTAAACAGATTCATGCGCCAGGGCCTCCTACAGACAATGCACTTTGATTTATTGCGCTATCTGTAATAGCACCCGAGATATCAGCAGATATATATTGGATTTTTCACTGACCCTGAGTGTCCGGCCCCATGAGACGGTCGTTTCCTCGAACCCTGGTGGTCCGAGGTCGTTCCCGCTGCACAGAATCATGCGCCAGGGCCTCCTACAGACAATGCACTTTGATTTATTGCGCGATCTCTAATAGGACCCGAGATATCACCAAATATATATTGGATTTTCCCCTGACCCTGACAGTCCGGCCCCATGAGACGGTGGTTTTCTCGGTCCTGGTGGTCCGAGGTCGTTCCCGCTGCACAGATTCATGCGCCTGGGCCTCCTGCAGATAATTCACTTTGGTTTGTTGCGCTATCTCTAATAGCACCCGAGATATCACCATATACATATTGGATTTTCCCCTGACCCTGAGTGTCCGGCCCCATGAGACGGTGGTTTTCTCGGCCCCTGGCGGTCCGAGGTCGTTCCCGCGGCACAGATTTATGCGCCAGGGCCTCCTGCAGACAATGCACTTTGATTTATTTCGCTATCTCTAATAGCACCCGAGATATCACCATATACATATTGGATTTTACCCTGACCCTGAGTGTCCGGCCCCATGAGACGGTCGTTGTCTCGGCCCCTGGAGGTCCGAGGACGTTCCCGCTGCACAGATTCATGCGCCAGGGCCTCCTACAGGTAATGCACTTTGATTTATTGCGCTACCTGTAATAGCACCCGAGATATCACCAGATATATATTGGATTTTCCCCTGACCCTGAGTGTCCGGCCCCATGAGACGGTGGTTTTCTCGGCCCCTGGTGGTCCAAGGTCGATCCCGCGGCACAGATTTGTGCGCCAGGGCCTTCAGCAGACAATGCACTTTCATTTATTTCGCTATCTCTAATCGCACCCGAGATATCACCAGATATATATTGGATTTTTCCCTGACCCTGGCAATCCGGCCCCATGAGGCGGTGATTTTCTCGGCCTCTGGTGGTCCGAGGTCGATCCCGCTGCACAGATTCATGCGCCAGGGCCCCCTGCAGATAATTCACTTTGGTTTAGTGCGCTATCTGTAAGAGCACCCGAGATATCACCAGATATATATTGAATTTTTCCTCGACCCTGAGTGTCCGGCCTCATGTGTCGGTGGTTTTCTCGGCCCCTGGTGGTCCGAGGTCGATCCCGCGGCACAGATTTATGCGCCAGGGCCTCCTGCAGACAATGCAGTTTGATTTATTTCGCTATCTCTAATAGCACCCGAGATATCACCAGATATACACTCTGTTTGACAAGAGCGTGTCCGGCAAAACTCGAAAACTATTTCGGATATCGGGTTCGAAAAAAATACACAAATTCTTTATGGTGTATACTAAGATGCGTTATTATTAATATGGTGCCCAGTCACCGCCATTATCAATAATTAATTTACATCTTCGAGGCATACTTTCTACTAATGTAATCGCATAATCACGAGATAAGGACCTCCATACCAATCGAATTTGACGAATCAGCTTCTTGATCGTGTTGTGCTTCTTTCCTCTGAGCTTGATCTTCATGATTGCCCAAACATTTTCTATTGGATTTGCATCCGTCGACTGTGAAGGCTAATCTAGTACATCGATGTGATTTTCCTCTTTCCAGGCTGTACAGTGTCGACTTCGATGTTTTGGGTCATTATCCTCTTCCAGTAGCCAATGTTTATTATTTCTTATAAACCACCTCTGGGCAGATGGTAATAAGGCTCTCTGATAGATTTTGACCATTTTGGCAGCGTTTAAATTGTCAGTGAATACGTGCAAAGTACCGAATCTCTGCTTCGAGAAGCAACCCCAAACATGCACCCTTACCGGGTGTTTAACGGTTCGCTGAAGGAGTTTATTGGCGTGGTTACACCAGGTATGGGTTATAAAAGTATGTGCCCAAAAAGAAGTTTCGTCCGAAAAAATTACATTGTCCAAATCACGGTTCAAATTTTCATTCGCCCAAGCGAGTCTTTTTGTGACATGTTTCTCGGATAGTAGCACTTTCTTTATTGTGCTTCTCAATTTCACATTATTTGCCAATAATCGTCTTCTTATCGTATCACATAACAATTTCAAACCCTTTCTACATAAAACTGCCTGTCCACTACGTAACGATAGACGGGGATTCTTCTCGAATTCGCGTAAAATCAATTTATCCTCTTTCTTCGTCGTCTTTGATTTAGTGCCACGATTTGGTAGGTCATCGACATTTTTGACCTCCAAATATCGTTTCACCCACTTACTAACAAATGTCTTCGATTTGTTCATGTATTTAGCAGCCGCTGTGTATGACATTTTTGGTCCTTTAGGATGGGAACACAGAAACACTGCTTCGTAACGTGATGCGTACGCGGCACTCATAATGAAATGCGTCGTTTTACGAATAAGCTCGATCAACAACTGAAGGTTTTTTGTACAAAGCATCTTAGGGAAACATTCAAGTTACCTGCTTGAAGTGGAATTTCTTACCTAAGACATCGCACGTAAGAGTTTTGCCGTACACGCTCTTGTCAAACAGACTGTATATTGGATTTCTCCCTGACCCTGACAGTCCGGCCGCATGAGACGGAGATTTTCTCGGCCCCTGCTGGTCCGAGGTCGATCCCGCTGCACAGATTCATGCGCCAGGGCCTCCTACAGACAATGTACTTTGATTTATTGCGCTATCTCTAATAGCACCCGAGATATCACCAGATATATATTGGATTTTCCCCTGACCCCGAGTTTCCGGCCCCATGAGACGGTGGTTGTCTCGGCCCCTGGAGGTCCGACGTCGTCCCCGCTGCACAGATTCATGCCACAGGGCCTCCTGCAGACAATGCACTTTGATTTATTTCGCTATCTCTAATAGCACCCGAGATATCACCAGATATATATTGGAATTTTCCCTGACCCTGAGTGTCCGACCCCATGAGACGGTGGTTTTCTCGGCCCCTGGTGGTCCGAGGTCGATTCCGCTGCACAGATTCATGCGCCAAGGCATCCTGCAGACAACTCACTTTGGTTTATTGCGCTATCTGTAACAGCACCCGAGATATCATCAGATAGATGCTGGATTTTTACGTGACCTTGTGTGACGGATTCCGAATATCTGTAATTTTCTCGGCCCCTGGTGGTCCGAGGTAGTTCCTGCTGCACAGATTCATACGCCAGTGCCTCGTACAGACAATGGACTTTGATTTATTGCTCTACCTCTAATAGCACCCGAGATATCACCATATATATATTGGATTCTTCCCTGACCCTGACAGTCCGGCCCCATGTGTCGGTGGTTTTCTCGGCCACTGGTGGTCCTAGGTCGTTCCCGCTGCACAGATTCATGAGCCAGGGCCCCCTGCAGATAGTTCACTTTGGTTTAGTGCGCGATCTGTAATAGCACCCGAGATATCACCAGATATATATTGGATTTTTCCCTGACACTGAGTGTCGAACACCATGAGACGGTAGTTTTCTCGGCCCCTGGTGGTCCCAGGTCGTTCCCGCTGCACAGATTCATGCGCTAGGGCCTCCTGCAGACAATGCACTTTGATTTATTGCGCTATCTCTAATAGCACCCGAGATATCACCAGATATATATTGCACCTTTCCCTGACGCTGACAGTCCGGCCTCATGAGAAAGTGATTTTCTCGGCCCCTGGTGGTCCGAATTCGATCCCGCTGCACAGAATCATGGGCCAGGGCCTCCTACAGACAATGCACTTTGCTTTATTGCGCTATCAGTAATAGCACCCGAGGTATCCCCAGATATATATTGGATTTTCCCCTGACACTGAGTGTCCGGCCCCATGAGACGGTGGTTTTCTCGGCCCCTGGTGGTCCGAGGTCGTACCCGCTGCACAGATTTATGCGCCAGGGCCTCCTGCAGACAATGCACTTTGATTTATTTCGCTATCTCTAATAGCACCCGAGATATCACCAGATATATATTGGATTTATCCCTGACCCTGACAGTCCGGCCGCATGAGACGGAGATTTTCTCGGCCCCTGCTGGTCCGAGGTCGATCCCGCTGCACAGATTCATGCGCCAGGGCCTCCTACAGACAATGTACTTTGATTTATTGCGCTATCTCTAATAGCACCCGAGATATCACCAGATATATATTGGATTTTCCCCTGACCCCGAGTTTCCGGCCCCATGAGACGGTGGTTGTCTCGGCCCCTGGAGGTCCGAGGTCGTCCCCGCTGCACAGATACATGCGCTAGGGCCTCCTGCAGACAATGCACTTTGATTTATTGCGCTAGCTCTAATAGCACCCGAGATATCACCAGATATATATTGCACCTTTCCCTGACCCTGACAGTCCGGCCTCATGAGAAAGTGATTTTCTCGGCCCCTGGTGGTCCGAATTCGATCCCGCTGCACAGATTCATGCGCCAGGGCCTCCTACAGACAATGCACTTTGCTTTATTGCGCTATCAGTAATAGCACCCGAGATATCACCAGATATATATTGGATTTTCCCCTGACACTGAGTGTCCGGCCCCATGAGACGGTGGTTTTCTCAGCCCCTGGTGGTCCGAGGTCGTTCCCGCGGCACAGATTCATGCCACAGGGCCTCCTGCAGACAATGCACTTTGATTTATTTCGCTATCTCTAATAGCACCCGAGATATCACCAGATATATATTGGAATTTTCCCTGACCCTGAGTGTCCGACCCCATGAGACGGTGGTTTTCTCGGCCCCTGGTGGTCCGAGGTCGATTCCGCTGCACAGATTCATGCGCCAAGGCATCCTGCAGACAACTCACTTTGGTTTATTGCGCTATCTGTAACAGCACCCGAGATATCATCAGATAGATGCTGGATTTTTACGTGACCTTGTGTGACGGATTCCGAATATCTGTAATTTTCTCGGCCCCTGGTGGTCCGAGGTAGTTCCTGCTGCACAGATTCATACGCCAGTGCCTCGTACAGACAATGGACTTTGATTTATTGCTCTACCTCTAATAGCACCCGAGATATCACCATATATATATTGGATTCTTCCCTGACCCTGACAGTCCGGCCCCATGTGTCGGTGGTTTTCTCGGCCACTGGTGGTCCTAGGTCGTTCCCGCTGCACAGATTCATGAGCCAGGGCCCCCTGCAGATAGTTCACTTTGGTTTAGTGCGCGATCTGTAATAGCACCCGAGATATCACCAGATATATATTGGATTTTTCCCTGACACTGAGTGTCGAACACCATGAGACGGTAGTTTTCTCGGCCCCTGGTGGTCCCAGGTCGTTCCCGCTGCACAGATTCATGCGCTAGGGCCTCCTGCAGACAATGCACTTTGATTTATTGCGCTATCTCTAATAGCACCCGAGATATCACCAGATATATATTGCACCTTTCCCTGACGCTGACAGTCCGGCCTCATGAGAAAGTGATTTTCTCGGCCCCTGGTGGTCCGAATTCGATCCCGCTGCACAGATTCATGGGCCAGGGCCTCCTACAGACAATGCACTTTGCTTTATTGCGCTATCAGTAATAGCACCCGAGGTATCCCCAGATATATATTGGATTTTCCCCTGACACTGAGTGTCCGGCCCCATGAGACGGTGGTTTTCTCGGCCCCTGGTGGTCCGAGGTCGTTCCCGCTGCACAGATTTATGCGCCAGGGCCTCCTGCAGACAATGCACTTTGATTTATTTCGCTATCTCTAATAGCACCCGAGATATCACCAGATATATATTGGATTTATCCCTGACCCTGACAGTCCGGCCGCATGAGACGGAGATTTTCTCGGCCCCTGCTGGTCCGAGGTCGATCCCGCTGCACAGATTCATGCGCCAGGGCCTCCTACAGACAATGTACTTTGATTTATTGCGCTATCTCTAATAGCACCCGAGATATCACCTGATATATATTGTATTTTTCCCTGACCCTGACAGTCCGGCCGCATGAGACGGAGATTTTCTCGGCCCCTGGTTGTCCGATGTCGATCCCGCTGCACAGACTCATGCGCCAGGGCCTCCTATAGATAATTCACTTTGGTTTATTGCGCTACCTCTAATAGCACCCGTGATATCAAAAGATATATATTGGATTTTTCCTTGACCCTGACAGTCCTGCCCCATGTGTCGATGTTTTTCTCGGTCCCTGGTGGTCCTAGGTCGTTCTCGCTGCACAGATTCATGCGCCAGGGCCTCCTATAGATAATTCACTTTGGTTTATTGCGCTATCTCTAATAGCACCGGAGATGTCACCAGATATACATTGGATTTTTCCCTGACCCTGACAATCCAGCCCCATGAGACGGTGATTTTCTCGGCCCCTGGTGGTCCGAGGTCGATCCCGCTGCACAGATTCAGGCGCCAGGGCCCACTGCAGATAATTCACTTTGGTTTAGTGGGCTATCTGTAATAGCACCCGAAATATCACCAGATATATATTGGATTGTTCCCTGACCCTGAGTGTCCGACCCCATGAGACGGTGGTTTTCTCGGCCCCTGGTGTTCCGAGGTCGTTCCCGCTGCACAGATTCATGCGCCAGGGCCTCCGGCAGACAATGCACTTTGATTTATTGCGCTATCTCTAATAGCACACGAGATATCACCAGATATATATTGGATTTTTCCCTGACCCTGTCTTTCCGGCTCCATGAGACGGTGATTTCCTCGGCCCCTGGTGGTCCGAGGTCGATCCCGCTGCACAGATTCATGCGCCAGGGCCTCCTACAGGCAATGCACTTTGATTTATTGCGCTATCTTTAATAGCACCCGAGATATCACCAGATATATATTGGATTTTTCCTTGACCCTGACAGTCCGGCCCCATGTGTCGATGGTTTACTCGGTCCCTCGTGGTCCGAGGTCGATCCGGCTGAACAGATTCATGCGCCAAGGCTTCCTGCAGGCAATTCACTTTGGTTTATTGCGCGATCTGTAATAGCACCCGAGATATCAAAAGATATATGCTGGATTTTTACATGACCTTGGGTGACGGATTCCGAATATCTGTAATTTTCTCGGCCCCTGGTGGTCCGAGGTAGTTCCTGCTGCACAGATTCATTCGCCAGTGCCTCCTACAGACAATGCGCTTTGATTTATTGCGCTATCTCTAATAGCACCCGAGATATCACCAGATATATATTGGATTTTTCCCTGACCCTGCCAGTCCGACCCCATGAGAAAGTGATTTTCTCGGCCCCTGGTGGTCCGAATTCGATCCCGCTGCACAGATTCATGCGCCAGGGCCTCCTACAGACAATGCATTTTGCTTTATTGCGCTATCAGTAATAGCACCCGAGGTATCACCAGATATATATTGGATTTTCCCCTGACACTGAGTGTCCGGCCCCATGAGACGGTGGTTTTCTCGGCCCCTGGTTGTCCGATGTCGATCCCGCTGCACAGATTCATGCGCCAGGGCCTCCTATAGATAATTCACTTTGGTTTATTGCGCTACCTCTAATAGCACCCGTGATATCAAAAGATATATATTGGATTTTTCCTTGACCCTGACAGTCCTGCCCCATGTGTCGATGTTTTTCTCGGTCCCTGGTGGTCCTAGGTCGTTCTCGCTGCACAGATTCATGCGCCAGGGCCTCCTATAGATAATTCACTTTGGTTTATTGCGCTATCTCTAATAGCACCCGAGATATCACCAGATATATATAGGATTTTTCCCTGACCCTGAGTGTCCGGCTCCATGAGACGGTGATTTTCTCGGCCCCTGGTGGACCGAGGTCCTTCCCGCTGCACAGATTCATTCGCCTGGGCGTCCTACAGACAATGCACTTTGATTTAGTGCGCTATCTCTAATAGCACCCGAGATATCACCAGATATATATTGGATTTTTCCCTGACCCTGAGTGTCCGGCGCCATGAGACGGTGGTTTTCTTGGCCCCTGGTGGTCCGAGGTCGTTCCCGCTGGCCAGATTCATTCGCCTGGGCCTCCTACAGACAATGCACTTTGATTTATTGCGCTATCTGTAATAGCACCCGAGATATCACCAGATATATATTGAATTTTCCCCTGACCCTGAGTGTCCGGCCCCATGAGACTGTGGTTTTCCCGGCCCCTGGTGGTCCGAGGTCGTTCCCGCTGCACAGATTCATGCGGCAGGGCCTTCTACAGACAATGCACTTTGATTTGTTGGGCTATCTGTAATAGCTACCGAGATATCACCAGATGTATATTGGATTTTCCCCTGACCCTGAGTGTCCGGCCCCATGAGACGGTGGTTTTCTTGGCCCCTGGTGGTCCGAGGTCGTTCCCGCTGGCCAGATTCATTCGCCTGCGCCTCCTACAGACAATGCACTTTTATTTATTGCGCTATCTGTAATAGCACCCGAGATATCACCAGATATATATTGAATTTTCCCCTGACCCTGAGTGTCCGGCCCCATGAGACGGTGGTTTTCTCGGCCCCTGGTGGTCGGAGGTCGTTCCTGCTGGCCAGATTCATTCGCCTGGGCCTACTAAAGACAATGCACTTTGGTTTATTGCGCTATCTGTAATAGCACCCGAGATATCACCACATATATATTGGATTTTTCCCTGACCCTGAGTGTCCGGCTCCATGAGACGGTGATTTTCTCGGCCCCTGGTGGACCGAGGTCCTTCCCGCTGCACAGATTCATTCGCCTGGGCGTCCTACAGACAATGCACTTTGATTTAGTGCGCTATCTCTAATAGCACCCGAGATATCACCAGATATATATTGGATTTTTCCCTGACCCTGAGTGACCGGCGCCATGAGACGGTGGTTTTCTTGGCCCCTGGTGGTCCGAGGTCGTTCCCGCTGCACAGATGCATGCGCCAGGGCCTCCTGCAGATAATTCACTTTGGTTTATTGCGCTGTCTCTAATAGCACCCGAGATATCACCAGATATATATTGGATTTTCCCCTGACCCTGAGTGTCCGGCCCCGTGAGTCGGTGGTTTTCTCGGCCCCTGGTGGTCCTAGGTCGTTCCCGCTGCCCAGATTCATGCGCCAGGGCCTCCTACAGACAATGCACTTTGATTTATTGCGCTATCTGTAATAGCACCCGAGATATCACCAGATATATATTCGATATTTCCCGCACCCTGAGTGTCCAGCCCCATGAGACGGTGGTTTTCTCGGCCCCTGGTGGACCGAGGTCGTTCTCGCTGCACAGATTCATGCGCCAGGGCCTCCTGCAGATAATTCACTTTGATTTATTTCCCTATCTGTAATAGGACCCGAGATATCACCAGATATATATTGGATTTTCCCCAGAACCTGAGTGTCCGGCCGCATGAGACTGTAGTTTTCTCGGCCCCTGGTGGTCCGAGGTCGTTGCCGCTGAACAGATTCATGCGCCAGGGCCTCCTACAGACAATGCACTTTGATTTATTGCGCTATCTCTAATAGCACCCGAGATATCACCACATATATATTGGATTTTTCCCTGACCCAGAGTGTCCGGCCCCATGAGACGGTGGTTTTCTCGGCCCCTGGTGGTCCGAGGTCGTTCCCGCTTCACAGATTCATGCGCCAGGGCCTCCTACAGACAATGCACTTTGGTTTATTGCGCTGTCTCTAATAGCACCCGAGATATCACCAGATATATATTGGATTTTCCCCTGACCCTGAGTGTCCGGCCCCGTGAGTCGGTGGTTTTCTCGGCCCCTGGTGGTCCTAGGTCGTTCCCGCTGCCCAGATTCATGCGCCAGGGCCTCCTACAGACAATGCACTTTGATTTATTGCGCTATCTGTAATAGCACCCGAGATATCACCAGATATATATTGGATATTTCCCGCACCCTGAGTGTCCAGCCCCATGAGACGGTGGTATTCTCGGCCCCTGGTGGACCGAGGTCGTTCCCGCTGCACAGATTCATGCGCCAGGGCCTCCTGCAGATAATTCACTTTGATTTATTTCCCTATCTGTAATAGGACCCGAGATATCACCAGATATAAATTGGATTTTCCCCAGACCCTGAGTGTCCGGCCATATGAGACTGTAGTTTTCTCGGCCCCTGGTGGTCCGAGGTCGTTCCCGCTGAACAGATTCATGCGCCAGGGCCTCCTACAGACAATGCACTTTGATTTATTGCGCTATCTGTAATAGCACCCGAGATATCACCAGATATATATTGGATTTTTCACTGACCCTGAGTGGCCGGCCCCGTGAGACGGTGGTTTTCTCGGCCCCTGGTGGTCCGAGGTCGTTCCCGCTGCACAGATTCGTGCGCCAGGGCCTCCTACAGACAATGCACTTTGATTTATTGCGCTATCTGTAATAGCACCCGAGATATCACCAGATATATATTGGATTTTTCACTGACCCTAAGTGTCCGGCCCCTCGGGACGGTGGTTTTCTCGGCCCCTGGTGGTCCGAGGTCGTTCCCGCTGCACAGATTCATGCGCCAGGGCCTCCTGCAGATAACTCACTTTGGTTTATTGCGCTATCTGTAATAGCACCCGAGATATCACCACATATATATTGGATTTTTCCCTGACCCAGATTGTCCGGCCCCATGAGACGGTGGTTTTCTCTGCCCCTGGTTGTCCGAGGTCGTTCCCGCTGCACAGATTCATGCGCCAGGGCCTCCTGCAGATAAGTCCCTTTGGCTTATTGCGCTATCTCTAATAGCACCCGAGATATCACCAGATATATATTGGATTTTCCCCTGACCCTGAGTGTCCGGCCCCATGAGACGGTGGTTTTCTCGGCCCCTGGTGGTCCGAGGTCGTTCCCGCTGCACAGATGCATGCGCCAGGGCCTCCTGCAGATAAGTCCCTTTGGCTTATTGCGCTATCTCTAATAGCACCCGAGATATCACCAGATATATATTGGATTTTCCCCTGACTCTGAGTGTCCGGCCCCATGAGACGGTGGTTTTCTCGGCCCCTGGTGGTCCGAGGTCGTTCCCGCCTCCCAGATTCATGCGCCAGGGCCTCCTCCAGACAATGCACTTTGATTTATTGCGCTATCTGTAATAGCACCCGACATATCACCAGATATATATTGGATTTTTCCCTGACCCTGAGTGTCCGGCCCCATGAGACGGTGGATGTCTCGGCCCCTGGTGGTCCGAGGTCGTTCCCGCTGCACAGATTCATGCGCCAGGGCCTCCTACAGACAATGCACTCTGATTTATTGCGCTATCTGTAATAGCACCCGAGATATCACCAGATATATATTGGATTTTTCACTGACCCTAAGTGTCCGGCCCCACGGGACGGTGGTTTTCTCGGCCCCTGGTGGTCCGAGGTCGTTCCCGCTGCACAGATTCATGCGCCAGGTCCTCCTGCAGATAACTCACTTTGGTTTATTGCGCTATCTCTAATAGCACCCGAGATATCACCAGATATATATTGGATTTTCCCCTGACCCTGAGTGTCCGGCCCCATGAGACTGTGGTTTTCTCGGCCCCTGGTCGTCCGAGGTCGTTCCAGCTGCACAGATTCATGCGCCAGGGCCTCCTGCAGATAATTCCCTTTGGCTTATTGCGCTATCTCTAATAGCACGCGAGATATCACCACATATATATTGGATTTTTCCCTGACCCAGAGTGTCCGGCCCCATGAGACGGTGGTTTTCTCGGCCCCTGGTGGTCCGAGGTCGTTCCCGCTGCACAGATTCATGCGCCAGGGCCTCCTACAGACAATGCACTTTGATTTATTGCGCTATCTGTAATAGCACCCGAGATATCACCACATATATATTGGATTTTTCCCTGACCCAGATTGTCCGGCCCCATGAGACGGTTGTTTTCTCTGCCCCTGGTGGTCCGAGGTCGTTCCCGCTGCACAGATTCATGCGCCAGGGCCTCCTGCAGATAAGTCCCTTTGGCTTATTGCGCTATCTCTAATAGCACCCGAGATATCACCAGATATATATTGGATTTTCCCCTGACCCTGAGTGTCCGGCCCCATGAGACGGTGGTTTTCTCGGCCACTGGTGGTCCGAGGTCGTTCCCGCTGCACAGATGCATGCGCCAGGGCCTCCTGCAGTTAAGTCCCTTTGGCTTATTGCGCTATCTCTAATAGCACCCGAGATATCACCAGATATATATTGGATTTTCCCCTGACTCTGAGTGTCCGGCCCCATGAGACGGTGGTTTTCTCGGCCCCTGGTGGTCCGAGGTCGTTCCCGCTTCCCAGATTCATGCGCCAGGGCCTCCTCCAGACAATGCACTTTGATTTATTGCGCTATCTGTAATAGCACCCGACATATCACCAGATATATATTGGATTTTTCCCTGACCCTGAGTGTCCGGCCCCATGAGACGGTGGATGTCTCGGCCCCTGGTGGTCCGAGGTCGTTCCCGCTGCACAGATTCATGCGCCAGGGCCTCCTGCAGATAATTCACTTTGGTTTATTGCGCTATCTCTAATAGCACCCAAGACATCACCAGATATATATTGGATTTTTATCTGACCCTGAGTGTCCGGCCCCATGAGACTGTGGTTTTCTCGGCCCCTGGTGGTCCGAGGTCGTTCCCGTTGCACAGATTCATGAGCCAGGGCCTCCTGCAGATAATTCACTTTGGTTTATTGCGCTATCTCTAATAGCACCCGAGATATCACCAGATATATATTGGATTTTCCCCTGACCCTGAGTGTCCGGCCCCATGAGACTGTGGTTTTCTCGGCCCCTGGTGGTCCGAGGTCGTTCCCGCTGCACAGATTCATGCGCCAGGGCCTCCTACAGACAATGCGATTGATTTATTGCGCTATCTGTAATAGCACCCGAGATATCACCAGATATATATTGGATTTTCCCCTGACCCTGAGTGTCCGGCCCCATGAGACTGTGGTTTTCTCGGCCCCTGGTGGTCCGAGGTCGTTCCCGTTGCACAGATTCATGCGTCAGGGCCTCCTGCAGATAATTCACTTTGGTTTATTGCGCTATCACTAATAGCACCCGAGACATCACCAGATATATATTGGATTTTCCCCTGACCCTGAGTGTCCGGCCCCATGAGATGGTGGTTTTCTCGGCCCCTGGTGGTCCGAGGTCGTTCCCGCTTCCCAGATTCATGCGCCAGGGCCTCCTCCAGACAATGCACTTTGATTTATTGCGCTATCTGTAATAGCACCCGACATATCACCAGATATATATTGGATTTTTCCCTGACCCTGAGTGTCCGGCCCCATGAGACTGTGGTTTTCTCGGCCCCTGATGGTCCGAGGTCGTTCCCGTTGCACAGATTCATGCGCCGGGGCCTCCTGCAGACAATGCACTTTGATTTATTGCGCTATCTGTAATAGCACCCGAGATATCACCAGATATATGCTGCATTTTTACATGACCTTGGGTGACGGATTCCGAATATCACCAATTTTCTCGGCCCCTGGTGGTCCGAGGTCGTTCCCGCTGCACAGATACATGCGCCAGGGCCTCCTACAGACAATGCACTTTGATTTATCGCGCTATCTGTAATAGCACCCGAGATATCACCAGATATATGCTGCATTTTTACATGACCTTGCGTGACGGATTCCGAATATCACTAATTTTCTCGGCCCCTGGTGGTCCGAGGTCGTTCCTGCAGCACAGATTCATTCGCCGGGGCCTCCTACAGACAATGCACTTCGATTTATTGCGGTATCTCTAATAGCACCCTAGATATCACCAGATATATATTGCGTTTTTCCCTGACCCTTACAGTCCGGCCCCATGAGACGGTGATTTTCTCGGCCCCTGGTGGTCCGAGGTCGTTCCCGCTGCACAGAATCATGCGCCAGGGCTTCCTGCAGACAATGCACTTTGGTTTATTGCGCTATCTCTAATAGCACCCGAGATATCACCAGATATATATTGGATTTTCCCCTGAACCTGAGTGTCCGGCCCCATGAGACGGTGATTTTCTCGGCCCCTGGTGGTCCGAGGTCGTTCCCGTTGCACAGATTCATGCGCCAGGGCCTCCTGCAGATAATTGACTTTGGTTTATTGCGCTATCTCTAATAGCACCCGAGATATAACCAGATATATATTGGATTTTCCCCTGACCTTGAGTGTCCGGCCCCATGAGACTGTGGTTTTCTCGGCCCCTGGTGCTCCGAGGTCGTTTCCGCTGCACAGATTCTTGCGCCAGGGCCTCCTACAGACAATGCACTTTGATTTATTGCGCTATCTGTAATAGCACCCGAGATATCACCAGATATATGCTGCATTTTTACATGACCTTGGGTGACGGATTCCGAATATCACCAATTTTCTCGGCCCCTGGTGGTCCGAGGTCGTTCCCGCTGCACAGATACATGCGCCAGGGCCTCCCACAGACAATGCACTTTGATTTATTGCGCTATCAGTAATAGCACCCGAGATATCACCAGATATATGCTGCATTTTTACATGACCTTGGGTGACGGATTCCGAATATCACTAATTTTCTCGGCCCCTGGTGGTCCGAGGTCGTTCCTGCAGCACAGATTCATTCGCCAGGGCCTCCTACAGACAATGCACTTTGATTTATTGCGGTATCTCTAATAGCACCCTAGATATCACCAGATATATATTGGGTTTTCCCCTGACCCTTACAGTCCGGCCCCATGAGACGGTGATTTTCTCGGCCCCTGGTGGTCCGAGGTCGTTCCCGCTGCACAGAATCATGCGCCAGGGCTTCCTGCAGACAATTCACTTTGGTTTATTGCGCTATCACTAATAGCACCCGAGATATCACCAGAGATATATTGGATTTTTCACTGACCCTGAGTGTCCGGCCCCATGAGACTGTGGTTTTCTCGGCCCCTGGTGGTCCGAGGTCGTTTCCGCTGCACAGATTCATGCACCAGGGCCTCCTACAGACAATGCACTTTGATTTATTGCGCTATCTGTAATAGCACCCGAGATATCACCAGATATATGCTGCATTTTTACATGACCTTGGGTGACGGATTCCGAATATCACTAATTTTCTCGGCCCCTGGTGGTCCGAGGTCGTTCCTGCAGCACAGATTCATTCGACAGGGCCTCCTACAGACAATGCACTTCGATTTATTGCGGTATCTCTAATAGCACCCTAGATATCACCAGATATATATTGGGTTTTTCCCTGACCTTTACAGTCCGGCCCCATGAGACGGTGATTTTCTCGGCCCCTGGTGGTCCGAGGTCGTTCCCGCTGCACAGAATCATGCGCCAGGGCTTCCTGCAGACAATGCACTTTGGTTTATTGCGCTATCTCTAATAGCACCCGAGATATCACCAGATATATATTGGATTTTCCCCTGTCCATGAGTGTCCGGCCCCATGAGACTGTGGTTTTCTCGGCCCCTGGTGGTCCGAGGTCGTTCCCGTTGCACAGATTCATGCGCCAGGGCCTCCTGCAGATAATTCACTTTGGTTTATTGCGCTATCTCTAATAGCAGCCGAGATATCACCAGATATATATTGGATTTTCCCCTGACCTTGAGTGTCCGGCCCCATGAGACTGTGGTTTTCTCGGCCCCTGGTGGTCCGAGGTCGTTTCCGCTGCACAGATTCATGCGCCAGGGCCTCCTACAGACAATGCACTTTGATTTATTGCGCTATCTGTAATAGCACCCGAGATATCACCAGATATATGCTGCATTTTTACATGACCTTGGGTGACGGATTCCGAATATCACCAATTTTCTCGGCCCCTGGTGGTCCGAGGTCGTTCCCGCTGCACAGATACATGCGCCAGGGCCTCCTACAGACAATGCACTTTGATTTATTGCGCTATCTGTAATAGCACCCGAGATATCACCAGATATATGCTGCATTTTTACATGACCTTGGGTGACGGATTCCGAATATCACTAATTTTCTCGGCCCCTGGTGGTCCGAGGTCGTTCCTGCAGCACAGATTCATTCGACAGGGCCTCCTACAGACAATGCACTTCGATTTATTGCGGTATCTCTAATAGCACCCTAGATATCACCAGATATATATTGGGTTTTTCCCTGACCCTTACAGTCCGGCCCCATGAGACGGTGATTTTCTCGGCCCCTGGTGGTCCGAGGTCGTTCCCGCTGCACAGAATCATGCGCCAGGGCTTCCTGCAGACAATGCACTTTGGTTTATTGCGCTATCTCTAATAGCACCCGAGATATCACCAGATATATATTGGATTGTTCCCTGACGCTGAGTGTCCGGCCCCATGAGACTGTGGTTTTCTCGGCCCCTGGTGGTCCGAGGTCTTTCCCGCTGCACAGATTCATGCGCCAGGGCCTCCTTCAGACAATGCACTTTGATTTATTGCGCTATCTGTAATAGCACCCGAGATATCACCAGATATATGCTGCATTTTTACATGACCTTGGGTGACGGATTCCGAATATCACTAATTATCTCGGCCCCTGGTGGTCCGAGGTCGTTCCCGCTGCACAGATACATGCGACAGGGCCTCCTACAGACAATGCACTTTGATTTATTGCGCTATCTGTAATAGCACCCGAGATATCACCAGATATATGCTGCATTTTTACATGACCTTGGGTGACGGATTCCGAATATCACTAATTTTCTCGGCCCCTGGTGGTCCGAGGTCGTTCCTGCTGCACAGATTCAGTCGCCAGGGCCTCCTACAGACAATGCACTTTGATTTATTGCGGTATCTCTAATAGCACCCTAGATATCACCAGATATATATTGGGTTTTTCCCTGACCCTTACAGTCCGGCCCCATGAGACGGTGATTTTCTCGGCCCCTGGTGGTCCGAGGTCGTTCCCGTTGCACAGATTCATGCGCCAGGGCCTCCTGCAGATAATTGACTGTGGTTTATTGCGCTATCTCTAATAGCACCCTAGATATAACCAGATATATATTGGATTTTCCCCTGACCTTGAGTGTCCGGCCCCATGAGACTGTGGTTTTCTCGGCCCCTGGTGGTCCGAGGTCGTTTCCGCTGCACAGATTCTTGCGCCAGGGCCTCCTACAGACAATGCACTTTGATTTATTGCGCTATCTGTAATAGCACCCGAGATATCACCAGATATATGCTGCATTTTTACATGACCTTGGGTGACGGATTCCGAATATCACCAATTTTCTCGGCCCCTGGTGGTCCGAGGTCGTTCCCGCTGCACAGATACATGCGCCAGGGCCTCCTACAGACAATGCACTTTGATTTATTGCGCTATCTGTAATAGCACCCGAGATATCACCAGATATATGCTGCATTTTTACATGACCTTGGGTGACGGATTCCGAATATCACTAATTTTCTCGGCCCCTGGTGGTCCGAGGTCGTTCCTGCAGCACAGATTCATTCGCCAGGGCCTCCTACAGACAATGCACTTTGATTTATTGCGGTATCTCTAATAGCACCCTAGATATCACCAGATATATATTGGGTTTTCCCTTGACCCTTACAGTCCGGCCCCATGAGACGGTGATTTTCTCGGCCCCTGGTGGTCCGAGGTCGTTCCCGCTGCACAGAATCATGCGCCAGGGCTTCCTGCACACAATTCACTTTGGTTTATTGGGCTATCACTAATAGCACCCGAGATATCACCAGATATATATTGGATTTTCCCCTGACCCTGAGTGGCCGGCCCCATGAGACGGTGGTCTTCTCGGCCCCTGGTGGTCAGAGGTCGTTCCCGCTGCCCAGATTCATGCGCTACGGCCTCCTACTGACAATGCACTTTGATTTATTGCGCTATCTGTAATAGCACCCGAGATATCACCAGATATATATTGGATATTTCCCTCACCCTGAGTGTCCAGCCCCATGAGACGGTGGTTTTCTCGGCCCCTGGTGGACCGAGGTCGTTCCCGCTGCACAGATTCATGCGCCAGGGCCTCCTGCAGATAATTCACTTTGGTTTATTGCGCTATCTCTAATAGCGCCCGAGATATCACCAGATATGTATTGGATTTTTCCCTGACCCTGAGTGTCCGGCCCCATGAGACTGCGATTTTCTCGGCCCCTGGTGGTCCGAGGTCGTTCCCGCTGCACGCATTCATGCGCCAGGGCCTCTTGCAGACAAATCACTTTGGTTTATTGCGCTATCACTAATAGCACCCGAGATATCACCAGATATATATTGGATTTTCCCCTGACCCTGAGTGTCCGGCCCCATGTGACTGTGGTTTTTTCGGCCCCTGGTGGTCCGAGGTCGTTCCCGCTGCACAGATTCAGGCGCCAGGGCCTCCTGCAGATAACTCACTTGGTTTCTTGCGCTATCTCTAATAGCATCCGAGATATCACCAGATATATATTGGATTTTCCCCTGACCCTGAGTGTCCGGCCCCATGAGACGGTGGTTTTCTCCGCCCCTGGAGGTCCGAGGTCGTTCCCGCTGCACATATGCATGCGCCAGGGCGTCCTGCAGATAATTCCCTTTGGCTTATTGCGCTATCTCTAATAGCACCCGAGATATCACCAGATATATATTGGATTTTGCCCTGACCCTGTGTGTCCGGCCCCATGAGACGGTGGTTTTCTCGGCCCCTGGTGGTCCGAGGTCGATCCCGCTGCACAGATTCATGCGCCAGGGCCTCCTACAGACAATGCACTTTGATTTATTTCGCTATCTGTAATAGAACCCGAGATAACACCAGATATTTATTGCATTTTCCCCAGACCCTGAGTGTCCGGCCGCATGAGACTGTAGTTTTCTCGGCCCCTGGTGGTCCGAGGTCGTTCCCGCTGCACAGATTCATGCGCCAGGGCCTCCTGCAGATAATTCACTTTGGTTTATTGCGCTATCACTAATAGCACCCGAGATATCACCAGATATATATTGGATTTTCCCCTGACCCTGAGTGTCCGGCCCCATGAGATGGTGGTTTTCTCGGCCCCTGGTGATCCGAGGACGTTCCCGCTGCACAGATTCATGCACCAGGGCCTCTTGCAGACAAATCACTTTGGTTTATTGCGCTATCACTAATAGCACCCGAGATATCACCAGATATATATTGGATTTTCCCCTGACCCTGAGTGTCCGGCCCCATGTGACTGTGGTTTTTTCGGCCCCTGGTGGTCCGAGGTCGTTCCCGCTGCACAGATTCAGGCGCCAGGGCCTCCTGCAGATAACTCACTTGGTTTCTTGCGCTATCTCTAATAGCATCCGAGATATCACCAGATATATATTGGATTTTCCCCTGACCCTGAGTGTCCGGCCCCATGAGACGGTGGTTTTCTCCGCCCCTGGAGGTCCGAGGTCGTTCCCGCTGCACAGATTCATGCGCCAGGGCCTCCTACAGACAATGCACTTTGATTTATTTCGCTATCTGTAATAGGACCCGAGATATCACCAGATATATATTGGATTTTCCCCAGACCCTGAGTGTCCGGCCGCATGAGACTGTAGTTTTCTCGGCCCCTGGTGGTCCGAGGTCGTTCCCGCTGCACAGATTCATGCGCCAGGGCCTCCTACAGACAATGCACTTTGATTTATTGCGGTATCTCTAATAGCACCCGAGATATCACCACATATATATTGGATTTTTCCCTGACCCAGAGTGTCCGGCCCCATGAGACTGTGGTTTTCTCGGCCCCTGGTAGTCCGAGGTCGTTCCCGTTGCACAGATTCATGCGCCAGGGCCTCCTGCAGATAATTCACTTTGGTTTATTGCGCTATCTCTAATAGCACCCGAGATATCACCAGATATATATTGGATTTTGCCCTGACGCTGAGTGTCCGGCCCCATGAGACTGTGGTTTTCTCGGCTCCTGGTGGTCCGAGGTCGTTCCCGTTGCACAGATTCATGCGCCAGGGCCTCCTGCAGATAATTCACTTTGGTTTATTGCGCTATCTCTAATAGCACCCGAGATATCACCAGATATATATTGGATTTTCCCCTCACCCTGAGTGTCCGGCCCCATGGGACTGTGGTTTTCTCGGCCCCTGGTGGTCCGAGGTCGTTCCCGCTGCACAGATTCATGCGCCAGGGCCTCCTGCAGATAATTCACTTTGATTTATTGCGCTATCTGTAATAGCACCCGAGATATCACCAGATATATATTGGATTTTTCCCTGACCCTGAGTGTCCGGCCCAATGAGACTGCGGTTTTCTCGGCCCCTGGTGGACCGAGGTCGTTCCCGCTGCACAGATTCATTCGCCAGGGCCTCCTGCAGATAATTCACTTTGATTTATTTCCCTATCTGTAATAGGACCCGATATATCACCAGATATATATTGGATTTTCCCCAGACCCTGAGTGTCCGGCCGCATGAGACTGTAGTTTTCTCGGCCCCTGGTGGTCCGAGGTCGTTCCCGCTGCACAGATTCATGCGCCAGGGCCTCCTGCAGATAATTCACTTTCGGTTATTGCGCTATCTCTAATAGCACCCGAGATATCACCGGATATATATTGGATTTTTCCCTTACCCTGAGTGTCCGGCCCCATGAGACGGTGGTTTTCCCGGCCCCTGGTGGTCCTAGGTCGTTCCCGCTGCACAGATTCATGCGCCAGGGCCTCCTACAGACAATGCTCTTTGATTTATTGCGCTATCTCTAACAGCACCCAAGATATCACCAGATATATATTGGATTTTTCCCTGACCCTGAGTGTCCGGCCCCATGAGACTGTGGTTTTTTCGGCCCCTGGTGGTCCGAGGTCGTTCCCGTTGCACAGATTCATGCGCCAGGGCCTCCTGCAGATAATTCACTTTGATTTATTGCGCTATCTGTAATAGCACCCGAGATATCACCAGATATATATTGGATTTTTCCCTGACCCTGAGTGTCCGGCCCCATGAGACTGCGGTTTTCTCGGCCCCTGGTGGACCGAGGTCGTTCCCGCTGCACAGATTCATTCGCCAGGGCCTCCTGCAGATAATTCACTTTGATTTATTTCCCTATCTGTAATAGGACCCGATATATCACCAGATATATATTGGATTTTCCCCAGACCCTGAGTGTCCGGCCGCATGAGACTGTAGTTTTCTCGGCCCCTGGTGGTCCGAGGTCGTTCCCGCTGCACAGATTCATGCGCCAGGGCCTCCTGCAGATAATTCACTTTCGGTTATTGCGCTATCTCTAATAGCACCCGAGATATCACCGGATATATATTGGATTTTTCCCTTACCCTGAGTGTCCGGCCCCATGAGACGGTGGTTTTCCCGGCCCCTGGTGGTCCTAGGTCGTTCCCGCTGCACAGATGCATGCGCCAGGGCCTCCTGCAGATAATTCCCTTTGGCTCATTGCGCTATCTCTAACAGCACCCGAGATATCACCAGATATATATTGGATTTTCCACTGACCCTGAGTGTCCGGCCCCATGAGACGGTGGTCTTCTCGGCCCCTGGTGATCCGAGGTCGTTCCCGCTGCCCAGATTCATGCGCCACGGCCTCCTACTGACAATGCACTTTGATTTATTGCGCTATCTGTAATAGCACCCAAGATATCACCAGATATATATAGGATTTTCCCTGACCCTGACTGTCCGGCCCCATGAGACGGTGATTTTCTCGGCCCCTACGGGTCCGACGTCGTTCCCGCTGCACAGATTCATGCGCCAGGGCCTCGTACAGACAATACACTTTGATTTATTGCCCTATCTCTAATAGCACCCGAAATATCACCAGATATATATTGGATTTTCCCCTGACCCTGAGTGTCCGGCCCCATGAGACTGTGGTTTTTTCGTACCCTGGTGGTCCGAGGTCGTTCCCGCTGCACAGATTCAGGCGCCAGGGCCTCCTGCAGATAACTCACTTTGGTTTATTGCGCTATCTCTAATAGCACCCGAGATATCACCAGATGTATATTGGATTTTCCCCTGACCCTGAGTGTCCGGCCCCATGAGACTGTGGTTTTTTCGGACCCTGGTGGTCCGAGGTCGTTCCCGCTGCACAGATTCATGAGCCAGGGCCTCCTGCAGATAACTCACTTTCGTTTATTGCGCTATCTCTAATAGCACCAGAGATATCACCAGATATATTTTGGATTTTCCCCTGACTCTGAGTGTCCGGCCCCATGAGACGGTGGTTTTCTCGGCCCCTGGTGGTCCGAGGTCGTTCCCGCTTCCCAGATTCATGCGCCAGGGCATCCTGCAGATAATTCACATTGGTTTATTGCGCTACCTCTAATAGCACCCGAGATATCACCAGATATATATTGGATTTTCCCCTGACTCTGGGTGTCCGGCCCCATGAAACGGTGGTTTTCTCGGCCCCTGGTGGTCCGAGGTCGTTCCCGCTGCACTGATTCATGCGCCAGGGCCTCCTGCAGATAACTCACTTTGGTTTATTGCGCTATCTATAATAGCACCCGAGATATCACCAGATATATATTGGATTTTCCCCTGACCCTGAGTGTCCGGCCCCATGAGACGGTGGTTTTCTCGGCCCCTGGTGGTCCGAGGTAGTTCCCGTTGCACAGATTCATGCGTCAGGGCCTCCTGCAGATAATTCACTTTGGTTTATTGCGCTATCACTAATAGCACCCGAGATATCACCAGATATATATTGGATTTTCCCCTGACCCTGAGTGTCCGGCCCCATGAGACGGTGGTTTTCTCGGCCCCTGGTGGTCCGAGGTCGTTCCCGCTGCACAGATTCATGCGCCAGGGCCTCCTACAGACAATGCACTTTGATTTATTTCGCTATCTGTAATAGGAACCGAGATATCACCAGATATATATTGGATTTTCCCCAGACCCTGAGTGTCCGGCCGCATGAGACTGTAGTTTTCTCGGCCCCTGGTGGTCCGAGGTCGTTCCCGCTGCACAGATTCATGCGCCAGGGCCTCCTACAGACAATGCACTTTGATTTATTGCGCTATCTGTAATAGCACCCGCGATATCACCAGATAAATATTGGATATTTCCCTCACCCTGAGTGTCCAGCCCCATGAGACGGTGGTTTTCTCGGCCCCTGGTGGACCGAGGTCGTTCCCGCTGCACAGATTCATGCGCCAGGGCATCCTGCAGATAATTCACTTTGATTTATTTCCTTATCTGTAATAGGACCCGAGATATCACCAGATATATATTGGATTTTCCCCAGACCCTGAGTGTCCGGCCGCATGAGACTGTAGTTTTCTCGGCCCCTGGTGGTCCGAGGTCGTTCCCGCTGCACAGATTCATGCGCCAGGGCCTCCTACAGACAATGCACTTTGATTTATTGCGCTATCTCTAATAGCACCCGAGATATCACCAGATGTATATTGGATTTTCCCCTGACCCTGAGTGTCCGGCCCCATGAGACTGTGGTTTTTTCGGACCCTGGTGGTCCGAGGTCGTTCCCGCTGCACAGATTCAGGCGCCAGGGCCTCCTGCAGATAACTCACTTTGGTTTATTGCGCTATCTCTAATAGCACCCGAGATATCACCAGATATATATTGGATTTTTCCCTGACCCTGAGTGTCCGGCCCCATGAGACGGTGGTTTTCTCGGCTCCTGGTGGTCCGAGGTCGTTCCCGCTGCACAGATTCATGCGCCAGGGCCTCCTGCAGATAATTCACTTTCGTTTATTGCGCTATCTCTAATAGCACCAGAGATATCACCAGATATATTTTGAATTTTCCCCTGACTCTGAGTGTCCGGCCCCATGAGACGGTGGTTTTCTCGGCCCCTGGTGGTCCGAGGTCGTTCCCGCTTCCCAGATTCATGCGCCAGGGCCTCCTGCAGATAATTCACATTGGTTTATTGCGCTACCTCTAATAGCACCCGAGATATCACCAGATATATATTGGATTTTCCCCTGACTCTGGGTGTCCGGCCCCATGAAACGGTGGTTTTCTCGGCCCCTGGTGGTCCGAGGTCGTTCCCGCTGCACTGATTCATGCGCCAGGGCCTCCTGCAGATAATTCACTTTCGTTTATTGCGCTATCTCTAATAGCACCCGAAATATCACCAGATATATATTGGATTTTCCCCTGACCCTGAGTGTCCGGCCCCATGAGACGGTGGTTTTCTCGGCCCCTGGTGGTTCGAGGTCGTTCCCGCTGCACAGATTCATGCGCCAGGGCCTCCTACAGACAATGCACTTTGATTTATTGCGCTATCTCTAATAGCACCCGAGATATCACCAGATGTATATTGGATTTTCCCCTGACCCTGAGTGTCCGGCCCCATGAGACTGTGGTTTTTTCGGACCCTGGTGGTCCGAGGTCGTTCCCGCTGCACAGATTCAGGCGCCAGGGCCTCCTGCAGATAACTCACTTGGTTTCTTGCGCTATCTCTAATAGCATCCGAGATATCACCAGATATATATTGGATTTTCCCCTGACCCTGAGTGTCCGGCCCCATGAGACGGTGGTTTTCTCCGCCCCTGGAGGTCCGAGGTCGTTCCCGCTGCACAGATTCATGCGCCAGGGCCTCCTACAGACAATGCACTTTGATTTATTTCGCTATCTGTAATAGGACCCGAGATATCACCAGATATATATTGGATTTTCCCCAGACCCTGAGTGTCCGGCCGCATGAGACTGTAGTTTTCTCGGCCCCTGGTGGTCCGAGGTCGTTCCCGCTGCACAGATTCATGCGCCAGGGCCTCCTACAGACAATGCACTTTGATTTATTGCGGTATCTCTAATAGCACCCGAGATATCACCACATATATATTGGATTTTTCCCTGACCCAGAGTGTCCGGCCCCATGAGACTGTGGTTTTCTCGGCCCCTGGTAGTCCGAGGTCGTTCCCGTTGCACAGATTCATGCGCCAGGGCCTCCTGCAGATAATTCACTTTGGTTTATTGCGCTATCTCTAATAGCACCCGAGATATCACCAGATATATATTGGATTTTGCCCTGACGCTGAGTGTCCGGCCCCATGAGACTGTGGTTTTCTCGGCTCCTGGTGGTCCGAGGTCGTTCCCGTTGCACAGATTCATGCGCCAGGGCCTCCTGCAGATAATTCACTTTGGTTTATTGCGCTATCTCTAATAGCACCCGAGATATCACCAGATATATATTGGATTTTCCCCTCACCCTGAGTGTCCGGCCCCATGGGACTGTGGTTTTCTCGGCCCCTGGTGGTCCGAGGTCGTTCCCGCTGCACAGATTCATGCGCCAGGGCCTCCTGCAGATAATTCACTTTGATTTATTGCGCTATCTGTAATAGCACCCGAGATATCACCAGATATATATTGGATTTTTCCCTGACCCTGAGTGTCCGGCCCAATGAGACTGCGGTTTTCTCGGCCCCTGGTGGACCGAGGTCGTTCCCGCTGCACAGATTCATTCGCCAGGGCCTCCTGCAGATAATTCACTTTGATTTATTTCCCTATCTGTAATAGGACCCGATATATCACCAGATATATATTGGATTTTCCCCAGACCCTGAGTGTCCGGCCGCATGAGACTGTAGTTTTCTCGGCCCCTGGTGGTCCGAGGTCGTTCCCGCTGCACAGATTCATGCGCCAGGGCCTCCTGCAGATAATTCACTTTCGGTTATTGCGCTATCTCTAATAGCACCCGAGATATCACCGGATATATATTGGATTTTTCCCTTACCCTGAGTGTCCGGCCCCATGAGACGGTGGTTTTCCCGGCCCCTGGTGGTCCTAGGTCGTTCCCGCTGCACAGATTCATGCGCCAGGGCCTCCTACAGACAATGCTCTTTGATTTATTGCGCTATCTCTAACAGCACCCAAGATATCACCAGATATATATTGGATTTTTCCCTGACCCTGAGTGTCCGGCCCCATGAGACTGTGGTTTTTTCGGCCCCTGGTGGTCCGAGGTCGTTCCCGTTGCACAGATTCATGCGCCAGGGCCTCCTGCAGATAATTCACTTTGATTTATTGCGCTATCTGTAATAGCACCCGAGATATCACCAGATATATATTGGATTTTTCCCTGACCCTGAGTGTCCGGCCCCATGAGACTGCGGTTTTCTCGGCCCCTGGTGGACCGAGGTCGTTCCCGCTGCACAGATTCATTCGCCAGGGCCTCCTGCAGATAATTCACTTTGATTTATTTCCCTATCTGTAATAGGACCCGATATATCACCAGATATATATTGGATTTTCCCCAGACCCTGAGTGTCCGGCCGCATGAGACTGTAGTTTTCTCGGCCCCTGGTGGTCCGAGGTCGTTCCCGCTGCACAGATTCATGCGCCAGGGCCTCCTGCAGATAATTCACTTTCGGTTATTGCGCTATCTCTAATAGCACCCGAGATATCACCGGATATATATTGGATTTTTCCCTTACCCTGAGTGTCCGGCCCCATGAGACGGTGGTTTTCCCGGCCCCTGGTGGTCCTAGGTCGTTCCCGCTGCACAGATGCATGCGCCAGGGCCTCCTGCAGATAATTCCCTTTGGCTTATTGCGCTATCTCTAACAGCACCCGAGATATCACCAGATATATATTGGATTTTCCACTGACCCTGAGTGTCCGGCCCCATGAGACGGTGGTCTTCTCGGCCCCTGGTGATCCGAGGTCGTTCCCGCTGCCCAGATTCATGCGCCACGGCCTCCTACTGACAATGCACTTTGATTTATTGCGCTATCTGTAATAGCACCCAAGATATCACCAGATATATATAGGATTTTCCCTGACCCTGACTGTCCGGCCCCATGTGACGGTGATTTTCTCGGCCCCTACGGGTCCGACGTCGTTCCCGCTGCACAGATTCATGCGCCAGGGCCTCCTACAGACAATGCACTTTGATTTATTGCGCTATCTCTAATAGCACCCGAGATATCACCAGATGTATATTGGATTTTCCCCTGACCCTGAGTGTCCGGCCCCATGAGACTGTGGTTTTTTCGGACCCTGGTGGTCCGAGGTCGTTCCCGCTGCACAGATTCAGGCGCCAGGGCCTCCTGCAGATAACTCACTTTGGTTTATTGCGCTATCTCTAATAGCACCCGAGATATCACCAGATATATATTGGATTTTTCCCTGACCCTGAGTGTCCGGCCCCATGAGACGGTGGTTTTCTCGGCCCCTGGTGGTCCGAGGTCGTTCCCGCTTCCCAGATTCATGCGCCAGGGCCTCCTGCAGATAATTCACATTGGTTTATTGCGCTACCTCTAATAGCACCCGAGATATCACCAGATATATATTGGATTTTCCCCTGACTCTGGGTGTCCGGCCCCATGAAACGGTGGTTTTCTCGGCCCCTGGTGGTCCGAGGTCGTTCCCGCTGCACTGATTCATGCGCCAGGGCCTCCTGCAGATAATTCACTTTCGTTTCTTGCGCTATCTCTAATAGCACCCGAAATATCACCAGATATATATTGGATTTTCCCCTGACCCTGAGTATCCGGCCCCATGAGACGGTGGTTTTCTCGGCCCCTGGTGGTTCGAGGTCGTTCCCGCTGCACAGATTCATGCTCCAGGGCCTCGTACAGACAATACACTTTGATTTATTGCCCTATCTCTAATAGCACCCGAGATATCACCAGATGTATATTGGATTTTCCCCTGACCCTGAGTGTCCGGCCCCATGAGACTGTGGTTTTTTCGTACCCTGGTGGTCCGAGGTCGTTCCCGCTGCACAGATTCAGGCGCCAGGGCCTCCTGCAGATAACTCACTTTGGTTTATTGCGCTATCTCTAATAGCACCCGAGATATCACCAGATGTATATTGGATTTTCCCCTGACCCTGAGTGTCCGGCCCCATGAGACTGTGGTTTTTTCGGACCCTGGTGGTCCGAGGTCGTTCCCGCTGCACAGATTCATGAGCCAGGGCCTCCTGCAGATAACTCACTTTCGTTTATTGCGCTATCTCTAATAGCACCAGAGATATCACCAGATATATTTTGGATTTTCCCCTGACTCTGAGTGTCCGGCCCCATGAGACGGTGGTTTTCTCGGCCCCTGGTGGTCCGAGGTCGTTCCCGCTTCCCAGATTCATGCGCCAGGGCATCCTGCAGATAATTCACATTGGTTTATTGCGCTACCTCTAATAGCACCCGAGATATCACCAGATATATATTGGATTTTCCCCTGACTCTGGGTGTCCGGCCCCATGAAACGGTGGTTTTCTCGGCCCCTGGTGGTCCGAGGTCGTTCCCGCTGCACTGATTCATGCGCCAGGGCCTCCTGCAGATAACTCACTTTGGTTTATTGCGCTATCTATAATAGCACCCGAGATATCACCAGATATATATTGGATTTTCCCCTGACCCTGAGTGTCCGGCCCCATGAGACGGTGGTTTTCTCGGCCCCTGGTGGTCCGAGGTAGTTCCCGTTGCACAGATTCATGCGTCAGGGCCTCCTGCAGATAATTCACTTTGGTTTATTGCGCTATCACTAATAGCACCCGAGATATCACCAGATATATATTGGATTTTCCCCTGACCCTGAGTGTCCGGCCCCATGAGACGGTGGTTTTCTCGGCCCCTGGTGGTCCGAGGTCGTTCCCGCTGCACAGATTCATGCGCCAGGGCCTCCTACAGACAATGCACTTTGATTTATTTCGCTATCTGTAATAGGAACCGAGATATCACCAGATATATATTGGATTTTCCCCAGACCCTGAGTGTCCGGCCGCATGAGACTGTAGTTTTCTCGGCCCCTGGTGGTCCGAGGTCGTTCCCGCTGCACAGATTCATGCGCCAGGGCCTCCTACAGACAATGCACTTTGATTTATTGCGCTATCTGTAATAGCACCCGCGATATCACCAGATAAATATTGGATATTTCCCTCACCCTGAGTGTCCAGCCCCATGAGACGGTGGTTTTCTCGGCCCCTGGTGGACCGAGGTCGTTCCCGCTGCACAGATTCATGCGCCAGGGCATCCTGCAGATAATTCACTTTGATTTATTTCCTTATCTGTAATAGGACCCGAGATATCACCAGATATATATTGGATTTTCCCCAGACCCTGAGTGTCCGGCCGCATGAGACTGTAGTTTTCTCGGCCCCTGGTGGTCCGAGGTCGTTCCCGCTGCACAGATTCATGCGCCAGGGCCTCCTACAGACAATGCACTTTGATTTATTGCGCTATCTCTAATAGCACCCGAGATATCACCAGATGTATATTGGATTTTCCCCTGACCCTGAGTGTCCGGCCCCATGAGACTGTGGTTTTTTCGGACCCTGGTGGTCCGAGGTCGTTCCCGCTGCACAGATTCAGGCGCCAGGGCCTCCTGCAGATAACTCACTTTGGTTTATTGCGCTATCTCTAATAGCACCCGAGATATCACCAGATATATATTGGATTTTTCCCTGACCCTGAGTGTCCGGCCCCATGAGACGGTGGTTTTCTCGGCTCCTGGTGGTCCGAGGTCGTTCCCGCTGCACAGATTCATGCGCCAGGGCCTCCTGCAGATAATTCACTTTCGTTTATTGCGCTATCTCTAATAGCACCAGAGATATCACCAGATATATTTTGAATTTTCCCCTGACTCTGAGTGTCCGGCCCCATGAGACGGTGGTTTTCTCGGCCCCTGGTGGTCCGAGGTCGTTCCCGCTTCCCAGATTCATGCGCCAGGGCCTCCTGCAGATAATTCACATTGGTTTATTGCGCTACCTCTAATAGCACCCGAGATATCACCAGATATATATTGGATTTTCCCCTGACTCTGGGTGTCCGGCCCCATGAAACGGTGGTTTTCTCGGCCCCTGGTGGTCCGAGGTCGTTCCCGCTGCACTGATTCATGCGCCAGGGCCTCCTGCAGATAATTCACTTTCGTTTATTGCGCTATCTCTAATAGCACCCGAAATATCACCAGATATATATTGGATTTTCCCCTGACCCTGAGTGTCCGGCCCCATGAGACGGTGGTTTTCTCGGCCCCTGGTGGTTCGAGGTCGTTCCCGCTGCACAGATTCATGCGCCAGGGCCTCCTACAGACAATGCACTTTGATTTATTGCGCTATCTCTAATAGCACCCGAGATATCACCAGATGTATATTGGATTTTCCCCTGACCCTGAGTGTCCGGCCCCATGAGACTGTGGTTTTTTCGGACCCTGGTGGTCCGAGGTCGTTCCCGCTGCACAGATTCAGGCGCCAGGGCCTCCTGCAGATAACTCACTTTGGTTTATTGCGCTATCTCTAATAGCACCCGAGATATCACCAGATGTATATTGGATTTTCCCCTGACCCTGAGTGTCCGGCCCCATGAGACTGTGGTTTTTTCGGACCCTGGTGGTCCGAGGTCGTTCCCGCTGCACAGATTCAGGCGCCAGGGCCTCCTGCAGATAACTCACTTTGGTTTATTGCGCTATCTCTAATAGCACCCGAGATATCACCAGATATATATTGGATTTTTCCCTGACCCTGAGTGTCCGGCCCCATGAGACGGTGGTTTTCTCGGCTCCTGGTGGTCCGAGGTCGTTCCCGCTGCACAGATTCATGCGCCAGGGCCTCCTGCAGATAATTCACTTTCGTTTATTGCGCTATCTCTAATAGCACCAGAGATATCACCAGATATATTTTGGATTTTCCCCTGACTCTGAGTGTCCGGCCCCATGAGACGGTGGTTTTCTCGGCCCCTGGTGGTCCGAGGTCGTTCCCGCTTCCCAGATTCATGCGCCAGGGCCTCCTGCAGATAATTCACATTGGTTTATTGCGCTACCTCTAATAGCACCCGAGATATCACCAGATATATATTGGATTTTCCCCTGACTCTGGGTGTCCGGCCGCATGAGACTGTGGTTTTCTCGGCCCCTGGTGGTCCGAGGTCGTTCCCGCTGCACAGATTCATGCGCCAGGGCCTCCTACAGACAATGCACTTTGATTTATTGCGCTATCTGTAATAGCACCCGAGATATCACCACATATATATTGGATTTTTCCCTGACCCAGAGTGTCCGGCCCCATGAGACGGTGGTTTTCTCGGCCCCTGGTGGTCCGAGGTCGTTCCCGCTTCACAGATTCATGCGCCAGGGCCTCCTACAGACAATGCACTTTGATTTATTGCGCTATCTCTAATAGCACCCGAGATATCACCAGATGTATATTGGATTTTCCCCTGACCCTGAGTGTCCGGCCCCATGAGACTGTGGTTTTTTCGGACCCTGGTGGTCCGAGGTCGTTCCCGCTGCACAGATTCAGGCGCCAGGGCCTCCTGCAGATAACTCACTTTGGTTTATTGCGCTATCTCTAATAGCACCCGAGATATCACCAGATATATATTGGATTTTTGCCTGACCCTGAGTTCTCGGCCCCATGTGACTGTGGTTTTCTCGGCACCTGGTGGTCCGAGGTAGTTCCCGTTGCACAGATTCATGCGTCAGGGCCTCCTGCAGATAATTCACTTTGGTTTATTGCGCTATCACTAATAGCACCCGAGATATCACCAGATATATATTGGATTTTCCCCTGACCCTGAGTGTCCGGCCCCATGAGACGGTGGTTTTCTCGGCCCCTGGTGGTCCGAGGTCGTTCCCGCTGCACAGATTCATGCGCCAGGGCCTCCTACAGACAATGCACTTTGATTTATTTCGCTATCTGTAATAGGAACCGAGATATCACCAGATATATATTGGATTTTCCCCAGACCCTGAGTGTCCGGCCGCATGAGACTGTAGTTTTCTCGGCCCCTGGTGGTCCGAGGTCGTTCCCGCTGCACAGATTCATGCGCCAGGGCCTCCTACAGACAATGCACTTTGATTTATTGCGCTATCTGTAATAGCACCCGCGATATCACCAGATAAATATTGGATATTTCCCTCACCCTGAGTGTCCAGCCCCATGAGACGGTGGTTTTCTCGGCCCCTGGTGGACCGAGGTCGTTCCCGCTGCACAGATTCATGCGCCAGGGCATCCTGCAGATAATTCACTTTGATTTATTTCCTTATCTGTAATAGGAACCGAGATATCACCAGATATATATTGGATTTTCCCCAGACCCTGAGTGTCCGGCCGCATGAGACTGTAGTTTTCTCGGCCCCTGGTGGTCCGAGGTCGTTCCCGCTGGCCAGATTCATGCGCCAGGGCCTGCTACAGACAATGCACTTTGATTTATTGCGCTATCTGTAATAGCACCCGCGATATCACCAGATATATATTGGATTATTCCCTGACCCTGAGTGTCCGGCCCCATGAGACGGTGGTTTTCTCGGCCCGTGGTGGTCCGAGGTCATTCCCGCTGCACAGATTCATGCGCCAGGGCCTCCTGCAGATAATTCACTTTGGTTTATTGCGCTATCTCTAATAGCACCCGAGATATCACCAGATATATAATGGATTTTTCTCCGACCCTGACAGTCCGGCCCCATGAGACGGTGGTTTTCTCGGCCCCTAGTGTTCCGAGGTCGTTCCTGCTGCACAGATTCATGCGCCAGGGCCCCCAGCAGATAATTCAGTTTGGTTTAGTGCGGTATCTGTAAGAGCACCCGAGATATCACCAGATATATATTGGATTTTTCCCCGACCCTGAGTGTCCGGCCCCATGTGTCGATGGTTTTCTCGTTCCCTCGTGGTTCGAGTACGATCCCGCTGAACAGATTCATGCGCCAGGGTTTCCTGCAGACAATTCCATTTGGTTTATTGCGCTATCTCTAAAAGCACCCGAGATATCACCAGATATATATTGGATTTTTCCCCGACCCTGAGTGTCCGGCCCCATGTGTCGATGGTTTTCTCGTTCCCTCGTGGTCCGAGTACGATCCCGCTGAACAGATTCATGCGCCAGGGTTTCCTGCAGACAATTCCATTTGGTTTATTGCGCTATCTCTAAAAGCACCCGAGATATCACCAGATATATATTGGATTTTTCCCTCACCCTGAGTGTCCGGCCCCATGAGACTGTGGTTTTCTCGGCCCCTGGTTGTCCGAGGTCGTTCACGCTGGCCAGATTCATGCGACAGGGTCTCCTACAGACCAGGCACTTTGATTTATTGCGCTATCTGAAACAGCACCCGAGATATCACTAGATATATATTGGATTTTTCAGTGACCCTGAGTGTCCGGCCCCATGAGACGGTGGTTTTCTCGGCCCGTGGTGGTCCGAGGGGTTTCCCGCTTGCCAGATTCATGCGCCAGGGCCTCCTACAGACAATGCTCTTTGATTTATTGCGCTATCTCTAATAGCACCCGAGATATCACCAGATATATATTGGATTTTCCCCTGACCCTGTGTGTCCGGCCCCATGAGACTGTGGTTTTCTCGGCCCCTCGTGTTCCGAGGTCATTCCCGCTGGCCAGATTCATGCGCCAGGGCCTCCTACAGACAATGCACTTTGATTTATTGCGCTATCTCTAATAGCACCCGAGATATCACCAGATATATATTGGATTTTTCCCTGACCCTGAGTGTCCGGCCCCATGAGACGGTGGTTTTCTCGGCGCCTGGTGGTCCGAGGTCGCTCCCGCTGCACAGATGCATGTGCCAGGGCCTCCTGCAGACAATTCACTTTGGTTTATTGCGCTATCTCTAATAGCACCCGAGATTTCACCAGATATATATTGGATTATTCCCTGTCCCTGAGTGTCCGGCCACATGAGACGGTGGTTTTCTCGGCGCCTGGTGGTCCGAGGTCGTTCGAGCTGCACAGATTCATGCCCCAGGGCCTCCTACAGACAAAGCACTTTGATTTGTTGCGCTATCTCTAATAGCAGCCGAGATATCACCAGATATATATTGGATTTTCCCCTGACCCTGAGTGTCCGGCCCCATGAGACGGTGGTTTTCTCGGCCCCTGGTGGTCCGAGGTCGTTCCCGCTGGCCAGATTCATGCGCCAGGGCATTCTACAGACAACGCACTTTGATTTATTGCGCTATCTCTAATGGCACCCGAGATATCACCAGATATATATTGCATTTTTCCCTGACCCTGTGTGTCCGGCCCCATGAGACTGTGGTTTTCTCGGCCCCTCGTGTTCCGAGGTCATTCCCGCTGGCCAGATTCATGCGCCAGGGCCTCCTACAGACAATGCACTTTGATTTATTGCGCTATCTCTAATAGCACCCGAGATATCACCAGATATATATTGGATTTTTCCCTGACACTGAGTGTCCGGCCCCATGAGACGGTGGTTCTCTTGGCCCCTGGTGGTCCGAGGTCGTTCCGTCTGCACAGATGCATGCGCCAGGGCCTCCTGAAGATAATCCACTTTGGTTTATTGCGCTATCTCTAATAGCACCCGAGATATCACCAGATATATATTGGATTTTCCCCTGACCCTGAGTGTCCGGCCCCATGAGACGGTGGTTTTCTCGGCGCCTGGTTGTCCGAGGTCGCTCCCGCTGCACAGATGCATGCGCCAGGGCCTCCTGCAGATAATTCACTTTGGTTTATTGCGCTATCTCTAATAGCACCCGAGATATCACCAGATATATATTGGATTATTCCCTGTCCCTGAGTGTCCGGCCCCATGAGACGGTGGTTTCCTCGGCCCCTGGTGGTCCGAGGTCGTTCGAGCTGCACAGATTCGTGCGCCAGGGCCTCCTACAGACAATGCACTTTGATTTATTGCGCTATCTGTAATAGCACCCGAGATATCACCAGATATATATTGGATTTTCCCCTGACCCTGAGTGTCCGGCCCCATGAGACTGTGGTTTTCTCGGCCCCTGGTAGTCCGAGGTCGTTCCCGTTGCACAGATTCATGCGCCAGGGCCTCCTGCAGATAATTCACTTTGGTTTATTGCGCTATCTGTAATAGCACCCGAGATATCACCAGATATATATTGGATTTTACCCTGACCCTGAGTGTCCGGCCCCATGAGACGGTCGTTGTCTCGGCCCCTGGAGGTCCGAGCACGTTCCCGCTGCACAGATTCATGCGCCAGGGCCTCCTACAGGTAATGCACTTTGATTTATTGCGCTATCTGTAATAGCACCCGAGATATCACCAGATCTATATTGGATTTTCCCCTGACCCTGAGTGTCCGGCCCCATGAGACTGTGGTTTTCTCGGCCCCTGGAGGTCCGAGGACGTTCCCGCTGCACAGATTCATGCGCCAGGGCCTCCTGCAGAAAATTCACTTTGGTTTATTGCGCTATCTCCAATAGCACCCGAGATATCACCAGATATATATTGGATTTTCCCCTGACCCTGAGTGTCCCGCCCCATGAGACGGTGATTTTCTCGGCCCCTGGTGGTCCGAGGTCGTTCCCGCTGCACCGAATCATGCGCCAGGGCTTCCGGGAGACAATGCACTTTGATTTATCGCGCTATCTGTAATAGCACCCGAGATATCACCAGATATATGCTGGTTTTTTGCATGACCTTGGGTGACGGATTCCGAATATCTGTAATTTTCTCGCCCCCTGGTGGTCCGAGGTCGTTCCTGCTGCACAGATTCATTCGCCAGTGCCTCCTACAAACATTGCACATTGATTTATTGCGCTATCTCTAATAGCACCCGAGATATCACCAGATGTATATTGGATTTTTCCCTGTCCCTGAGTGTCCGGCACCATGAGTCTGTAGTTTTCTCGGCCCCTGGTGGTCCGAGGTCGATCCCGCTGCACAGATTCATGCGCCAGAGCCCCCTGCAGATAATTCACTGTGATTTATTGCGCTATCTCTAATAGCACCCGAGATATCACCAGATATATATTTGATTTTTCCCTGACCCTGAGTGTCCGGCCCCATGAGACGGTGATTTTCTCGGTCCCTCGTGGCACGAGGTCGACCCCGCTGCACAGATTCATGCGCCATGTTTCCCTGCAAATTATTTACTTTGATTTATTGCGCTATCTGTAATAGCACCCGAGATATCACCAGATATATATTGGATTTTTCCCTGACCCTGAGTGTCCGGCCCTATGAGACGGTAGTTTTCTCGGCCCCTGGTGGTCCCAGGTCGCTCCCGCTGCACAGATGCATGCGCCAGGGCCTCCTGCAGACAATTCACTTTGGTTTATTGCGCTATCTCTAATAGCACCCGAGATATCACCAGATATATATTGGATTATTCCCTGTCCCTGAGTGTCCGGCCACATGAGACGGTGGTTTTCTCGGCGCCTGGTGGTCCGAGGTCGTTCGAGCTGCACAGATTCATGCCCCAGGGCCTCCTACAGACAAAGCACTTTGATTTGTTGCGCTATCTCTAATAGCAGCCGAGATATCACCAGATATATATTGGATTTTCCCCTGACCCTGAGTGTCCGGCCCCATGAGACGGTGGTTCTCTTGGCCCCTGGTGGTCCGAGGTCGTTCCCTCTGCACAGATGCATGCGCCAGGGCCTCCTGAAGATAATCCACTTTGGTTTATTGCGCTATCTCTAATAGCACCCGAGATATCACCAGATATATATTGGATTTTCCCCTGACCCTGAGTGTCCGGCCCCATGAGACGGTGGTTTTCTCGGCGCCTGGTTGTCCGAGGTCGCTCCCGCTGCACAGATGCATGCGCCAGGGCCTCCTGCAGATAATTCACTTTGGTTTATTGCGCTATCTCTAATAGCACCCGAGATATCACCAGATATATATTGGATTATTCCCTGTCCCTGAGTGTCCGGCCCCATGAGACGGTGGTTTTCTCGGCCCCTGGTGGTCCGAGGTCGTTCGAGCTGCACAGATTCATGCGCCAGGGCCTCCTACAGACAATGCACTTTGATTTATTGCGCTATCTGTAATAGCACCCGAGATATCACCAGATATATACTGGATTTTTCCCTGACCCTGAGTGTCCGGCCCCATGAGACGGTGGTTTTCTCGGCCCTTGGTGGTCCGAGGTCGTTCCCGCTGGCCAGATTCATGCGCCAGGGCCTCCTACAGACAATGCACTTTGATTTATTGCGCTATCTGTAATAGCACCCTAGATATCACCAGATATATATTGGATTTTCCCCTGACCCTGAGTGTCCGGCCCCATGTGACTGTGGTTTTCTCGGCCCATGGTGTTCCGAGGTCGTCCGAGCTGCACAGATTCATGCGCCAGGGCCTCCCGCAGACAAAGCACTTTGGTTTATGGCGCTATCTGTAATAGCACCCGAGATATCACCAGATATATATTGGATTTTTTCCCTGAACCTGTGTGTCCGGCCCCATGAGACTGTGGTTTTCTCGGCCCCTGGTCGTCCGAGGTCGTTCCCGCTGAACAGATTCATGCGCCAGGGCCTCCTACAGACAATGCACTTTGATTTATTGCGCTATCTCTAATAGCACCCGAGATATCACCAGATATATATTGGATTATGCCCTGACCATGAGTGTCCGGCCCCATGAGACTGTGGTTTTCTCGGCCCCTGGTGGTCCGAGGTTGTTCCCGCTGCACAGATTCATGCGCCAGGGCCTCCTACAGACAATGCACTCTGATTTATTGCTCTATCTGTAATAGCACCCGAGATATCACCAGATATATATTGGATTTTCCCCTGACCCTGAGTGTCCGGCCCCATGAGACTGTGGTTTTCTCGGCCCCTGGTGGTCCGAGGTCGTTCCCGCTTCACAGATTCATGCGCCAGGGCCTCCTACAGATAACTCACTTTGGTTTATTGCGCTATCTATAATAGCACCCGAGATATCACCAGATATATATTGGATTTTTCCCTGACCCTGATTGTCCGGCCCCATGAGACGGTAGTTTTCTCGGCCTCTGGTGGTCCGAGGCCGTTCCCGCTGCACAGATTCATGCGCCAGGGCCTCCTGCAGATAATTCACTTTCGTTTATTGCGCTATCTGTAATAGCACCCGAGATATCACCAGATATATATTGGATTTTTCCCTGCCCCTGACAGTCCGGCCCCATGCGACGGTGATTTTCTCGGCCCCTGGTGGTCCGAGGTCGTTCCCGCTGCACCGAATCATGCGCCAGGGCTTCCGGGAGACAATGCACTTTGATTTATCGCGCTATCTGTAATAGCACCCGAGATATCACCAGATATATGCTGGTTTTTTGCATGACCTTGGGTGACGGATTCCGAATATCTGTAATTTTCTCGCCCCCTGGTGGTCCGAGGCCGTTCCTGATGCACAGATTCATTCGCCAGTGCCTCCTACAAACATTGCACATTGATTTATTGCGCTATCTCTAATAGCACCCGAGATATCACCAGATGTATATTGGATTTTTCCCTGTCCCTGAGTGTCCGGCACCATGAGTCTGTAGTTTTCTCGGCCCCTGGTGATCCGAGGTCGTTTCCGCTGCACAGATTCATGCGCTAGGGCCTCCTGCAGACAATGCACTTTGATTTATTGCGCTATCTGTAATAGCACCCGAGATATCACCAGATATATATTTCATTTTTCCCTGACCCTGACAGTCCGGCCTCATGAGACGGTGATATTCTCGGCCCCTGGTGGTCCGAGGTCGATCCCGCTGCACAGATTCATGCGCCAGGGCCTCCTACAGACAATGCACTTTGATTTATTGCGCTGTCTGTAATAGTACCCGAGATATCACCAGATATATATTGAATTTTTCCCCGACCCTGAGTGTCCGGCCCCATGTGTCGGTGGTTTTCTCGGCCCCTGGTGGTCCGAGGTCGATCCCGCTGCACAGATTCATGCGCCAGAGCCCCCTGCAGATAATTCACTGTGATTTATTGCGCTATCTCTAATAGCACCCGAGATATCACCAGATATATATTGGATTTTTCCCTCACCCTGAGTGTCCGGCCCTATGAGACGGTAGTTTTCTCGGCCCCTGGTGGTCCCAGGACGTTCCCGCTGCACAGATTCATGCGCTAGGGCCTCCTGCAGACAATGCACATTGATTTATTGCGCTATCTCTAATAGCACCCGAGATATCACCAGATAGATATTTCATTTTTCCCTGACCCTGACAGCCCGGCCTCATGAGACGGTGATTTTCTCGGCCCCTGCTGGTCCGAGGTCGTTCCCGCTGCACAGATTCATGCGCCAGGGCCTCCTGCAGACAATGCACGTTGATTTATTGCGCTATCTGTAATAGCACCCGAGATATCACCAGATATATATTGGATTTTTCCTTGCCCCTGACAGTCCGGCCCCATGCGACGGTGATTTTCTCGGCCCCTGGTGGTCCGAGGTCGTTCCCGCTGCACCGAATCATGCGCCAGGGCTTCCTGGAGACAATGCACTTTGATTTATCGCGCTATCTGTAATAGCACCCGAGATATCACCAGATATATGCTGGTTTTTTGCATGACCTTGGGTGACGGATTCCGAATATCTGTAATTTTCTCGGCCCCTGGTGGTCCGAGGTCGTTTCCGCTGCACAGATTCATGCGCTAGGGCCTCCTGCAGACAATACACTTTGATTTATTGCGCTATCTGTAATAGCACCCGAGATATCACCAGATATATATTTCATTTTTCCCTGACCCTGACAGTCCGGCCTCATGAGACGGTGATTTTCTCGGCCCCTGGTGGTCCGAGGGCGATCCCGCTGCACAGATTCATGCGCCAGGGCCTCCTACAGACAATGCACTTTGATTTATTGCGCTGTCTGTAATAGCACCCGAGATATCAGCAGATATATATTGAATTTTTCCCTGACCCTGAGTGTCCGGCCCCATGAGACGGTAGTTTTCTCGGCCCCTGGTAGTCCGAGGTCGTTCCCGCTGCACAGATTCATGCGCCAGTGCCTCCTACAGACAATGCACTTTGATTTATTGCGCTATCTCTAATAGCACCCGAGATATCACCAGATATATAATGGATTTTTCCCCGACCCTGACAGTCCGGCCCCATGAGACGGTGATAATCTCGGCCCCTGGTGGTCCGAGGTCGTTCCCGCTGCACAGAATCATGCATCAGGGCTTCCTGCAGACAATGCACTTTGATTTATAGCGCTATCTCAAATAGCACCCGAGATATCACCAGATATATATTGGATTTTCCCCTGACCCTGAGTGTCCGGCCCCATGAGACTGTGGTTTTCTCGGCCCCTGGTGGTCCGAGGTCGTTCCCGCTGGCCAGATTCATGCGCCAGGGCCTGCTACAGACAATGCACTTTGATTTATTGCGCTATCTGTAATAGCACCCGCGATATCACCAGATATATATTGGATTATTCCCTGACCCTGAGTGTCCGGCCCCATGAGACGGTGGTTTTCTCGGCCCGTGGTGGTCCGAGGTCATTCCCGCTGCACAGATTCATGCGCCAGGGCCTCCTGCAGATAATTCACTTTGGTTTATTGCGCTATCTCTAATAGCACCCGAGATATCACCAGATATATAATGGATTTTTCTCCGACCCTGACAGTCCGGCCCCATGAGACGGTGGTTTTCTCGGCCCCTAGTGTTCCGAGGTCGTTCCTGCTGCACAGATTCATGCGCCAGGGCCCCCAGCAGATAATTCAGTTTGGTTTAGTGCGGTATCTGTAAGAGCACCCGAGATATCACCAGATATATATTGGATTTTTCCCCGACCCTGAGTGTCCGGCCCCATGTGTCGATGGTTTTCTCGTTCCCTCGTGGTCCGAGTACGATCCCGCTGAACAGATTCATGCGCCAGGGTTTCCTGCAGACAATTCCATTTGGTTTATTGCGCTATCTCTAAAAGCACCCGAGATATCACCAGATATATATTGGATTTTTCCCTGACCCTGAGTGTCCGGCCCCATGAGACGGTGGTTTTCTCGGCCCGTGGTGGTCCGAGGTCGTCCCCGCTGCACAGATTCATGCGCCAGGGCCTCCTGCAGATAATTCACTTTGGTTTATTGCGCTATCTCTAATAGCACCCGAGATATCACCAGATATATAATGGATTTTTCTCCGACCCTGACAGTCCGGCCCCATGAGACGGTGGTTTTCTCGGCCCCTAGTGTTCCGAGGTCGTTCCTGCTGCACAGATTCATACGCCAGGGCCCCCAGCAGATAATTCAGTTTGGTTTAGTGCGGTATCTGTAAGAGCACCCGAGATATCACCAGATATATATTGGATTTTTCCCCGACCCTGAGTGTCCGGCCCCATGTGTCGATGGTTTTCTCGTTCCCTCGTGGTCCGAGTACGATCCCGCTGAACAGATTCATATGCCAGGGTTTCCTGCAGACAATTCAATTTGGTTTATTGCGCTATCTCTAAAAGCACCCGAGATATCACCAGATATATATTGGATTTTTCCCTCACCCTGAGTGTCCGGCCCCATGAGACTGTGGTTTTCTCGGCCCCTGGTTGTCCGAGGTCGTTCACGCTGGCCAGATTCATGCGCCAGGGCCTCCTACAGACCAGGCACTTTGATTTATTGCGCTATCTGTAATAGCACACGAGATATCACCAGATATATATTGAATTTTCCCCTGACCCTGAGTGTCCGGACCCATGAGACGGTGGTTTTATCGGCCCCTGGTGGTCCGAGGTCGTTCCCGCTGCACAGATTCATGCACCAGTGCCTCCTGCAGATAATTCACTTTGGTTTATTGCGCTATCTCTAATAGCACCCGAGATATCACCAGATATATATTGGATTTTTCCCTGACCCTGACAGTCCGGCCCCATGTGTCGATGGTTTTCTCGTTCCCTCGTGGTCCGAGTACGATCCCGCTGAACAGATTCATGAGCCAGGGTTTCCTGCAGACAATTCCATTTGGTTTATTGCGCTATCTCTAAAAGCACCCGAGATATCACCAGATATATATTGGATTTTTCCCTCACCCTGAGTGTCCGGCCCCATGAGACTGTGGTTTTCTCGGCCCCTGGTGGTCCGAGGTCGTTCACGCTGGCCAGATTCATGCGACAGGGTCTCCTACAGACCAGGCACTTTGATTTATTGCGCTATCTGAAACAGCACCCGAGATATCACTAGATATATATTGGATTTTTCAGTGACCCTGAGTGTCCGGCCCCATGAGACGGTGGTTTTCTCGGCCCGTGGTGGTCCGAGGGCTTTCCCGCTTGCCAGATTCATGCGCCAGGGCCTCCTACAGACAATGCTTTTTGATTTATTGCGCTATCTCTAATAGCACCCGAAATATCACCAGGTATATATTGGATTTTCCCCTGTCCCTGAGTGTCCGGCCCCATGAGACGGTGGTGTTCTTGGCCCCTGGTGATCCGAGGTAGTTCCCGCTGCACAGATGCAAGTGCCAGGGCCTCCTGCAGATAATTCACTTTGGTTTATTGCGCTATCTCTAATAGCACCCGAGACATCACCAGATATATATCGGATTTTTCCCTAACCCTGACAGTCCGGCCCCATGAGACGGTGATTTTCTCGGCCCCTGGTGGTCCGAGGTCGTTCCCGCTGCACAGATTCATGCGCTAGGGCCTCCTGCAGACAATGCACTTTGATTTATCGCGCTATCTCAAATAGCACCCGAGATATCACTTGATTTATAATGGATTTTTCCCTGACCCTGAGTGTCCGGCCCCATGAGACGGTAGTTTTCTCGGCCCCTGGTGGTCCGAGGTCGTTCCCGCTGCACAGATTCATGTGCTAGGGCCTCCGGCAGACAATGCACTTTAGATTTATTTCGCTATCTCTAATAGCACCCGAGATATCACCAGATATATATTGGATTTCTCCCTGACCCTGACAGTCCGGCCCCATGAGACGGTGATTTTCTCGGCCCCTGGTGGTCCGAGGTCGTTCCCGCTGCACAGATGCATGCGCCAGGGCCTCCTGCAGATAATTCACTTTGGTTTATGGCGCTATCTCTAATAGCACCCGAGATATCACCAGATATATATTGGATTTTTCCCTGACCCTGAGTGTCCGGCCCCATGAGACGGTGGTTTTCTCGGCCCCTGGTGGTCCGAGGTCGTTCCCGCTGCACAGATTCATGCGCCAGGGCCTCCTACAGACAACGCACTTTGATTTGTTGCGCTATCTGTAATAGCACCCGAGATATCACCAGATATATATTGCATTTTTCCCTGACCCTGTGTGTCCGGCCCCATGAGACTGTGGTTTTCTCGGCCCCTCGTGTTCCAAGGTCGTTCCCGCTGGCCAGATTCATGCGCCAGGGCCTCCTACAGACAATGCACTTTGATTTATTGCGCTATCTCTAATAGCACCCGAGATATCACGAGATATATATTGGATTTTCCCCTGACCCTGAGTGTCCGGCCCCATGAGACGGTGGTTTTCTCGGTCCCTCGTGGTCCGAGGTCGATCCCGCTGCACAGATTCATGCGCCAGGGCCTCCTACAGACAATGCACTTTGATTTATTGCGCTATCTGTAATAGCACCCGAGATATCAACAGATATATATTTGATTTTTCCCAGACCCTGAGTGTCCGGCCCCATGAGACGGTGGTTTTCTTGGCCCCTGGTGGTCCGAGATCGTTCCCGCTGCACAGATACATGCGCCAGGGCCTCCTGCAGATAATTCACTTTGGTTTATTGCGCTATCTCTAATAGCACCCGAGATATCACCAGGTATATATTGGATTTTCCCCTGTCCCTGAGTGTCCGTCCCCATGAGACGGTGGTTTTCTCGGCCCCTGGTGGACCGAGGTCGTTCCCGCTGCACAGATTCGTGCGCCAGGGCCTCCTACAGACAATGCACTATGATTTATTGCGCTATCTTTAATAGCACCCGAGATATCACCAGATATATATTGGACTTTCCCCTGACCCTGAGTGTCCGGCCCCATGAGACGGTGGTTTTCTCGGCCCCTGGTGGTCCGAGGTCGTTCCCGCTGCACAGATTCGTGCGCCAGGGCCTCCTACAGACAATGCACTATGATTTATTGCGCTATCTTTAATAGCACCCGAGATATCACCAGATATATATTGGATTTTCCCCTGACCCTGAGTGTCCGGCCCCATGAGACGGTGGTTTTCTCGGCCCCTGGTGGTCCGAGGTGGTTCTCGCGGCACAGATTTATGCGCCAGGGCCTCCTGCAGACAATGCACTTTGATTTATTTCGCTATCTCTAATAGCACACGAGATATCACCAGATATATATTGGATTTTTCCCTGACCCTGACAGACCGGCCCAATGAGACGGTGATTTTCTCGGCCCCCGGTGGTCCGAGGTCGATCCCGCTGCACAGATTCATGCGCCAGGGCATCCTATAGATAATTCACTTTGGTTTATAGCGCTATCTCTAATAGCACCCGAGATATCACCAGATATATATTGGATTTTTCCCTGACCCTGACAATCCGGCCCCATGAGACGGTGATTTTCTCGGCCCCTGGTGGTCCGAGGCCGATCCCGATGCAAAGATTCATGCGCCAGGGCCTCCTGCAGACAATGCACTTTGATTTATTTCGCTATCTCTAATAGCACCCGAGATATCACCAGATAGATATTTCATTTTTCCCTGACCCTGACAGCCGGGCCTCATGAGACGGTGATTTTCTCGGCCCCTGCTGGTCCGAGGTCGTTCCCGATGCACAGATTCATGCGCCAGGGCCTCCTGCAGACAATGCAATTTGATTTATTGCGCTATCTGTAATAGCACCCGAGATATCACCAGATATATATAGGATTTTTCCCTGACCCTGACAGTCCGGCCCCATGAAACGGTGACTTTCTCGGCCCCTGGTGGTCCGAGGTCGATCCCGCTGCACACATTCATGCGCCAGGGCCTCCTACAGACAATGCACGTTGATTTATTGCGCTATCTGTAATAGCACCCGAGATATCACCAGATATATATTGGATTTTTCCTTGCCCCTGACAGTCCGGCCCCATGCGACGGTGATTTTCTCGGCCCCTGGTGGTCCGAGGTCGTTCCCGCTGCACCGAATCATGCGCCAGGGCTTCCTGGAGACAATGCACTTTAATTTATCGCGCTATCTGTAATAGCACCCGAGATATCACCAGATATATGCTGGTTTTTTGCATGACCTTGGGTGACGGATTCCGAATATCTGTAATTTTCTCGGCCCCTGGTGGTCCGAGGTCGTTTCCGCTGTACAGATTCATGCGCCAGGGCCTCCTACAGACAATGCACTTTGATTTATTGCGCTATCTGTAATAGCACCCGCGATATCACCAGATAAATATTGGATATTTCCCTCACCCTGAGTGTCCAGCCCCATGAGACGGTGGTTTTCTCGGCCCCTGGTGGACCGAGGTCGTTCCCGCTGCACAGATTCATGCGCCAGGGCATCCTGCAGATAATTCACTTTGATTTATTTCCTTATCTGTAATAGGACCCGAGATATCACCAGATATATATTGGATTTTCCCCAGACCCTGAGTGTCCGGCCGCATGAGACTGTAGTTTTCTCGGCCCCTGGTGGTCCGAGGTCGTTCCCGCTGCACAGATTCATGCGCCAGGGCCTCCTACAGACAATGCACTTTGATTTATTGCGCTATCTGTAATAGCACCCGAGATATCACCACATATATATTGGATTTTTCCCTGACCCAGAGTGTCCGGCCCCATGAGACGGTGGTTTTCTCGGCCCCTGGTGGTCCGAGGTCGTTCCCGCTTCACAGATTCATGCGCCAGGGCCTCCTACAGACAATGCACTTTGATTTATTGCGCTATCTGTAATAGCACCCGAGATATCACCACATATATATTGGACTTTTCAATGACCCAGAGTGTCCGGGCCCATGAGACGGTGGTTTTCTCGGCCCCTGGCGGTCCGAGGTCGTTCCCGCTGCACAGATGCATGCGCCAGGGCCTCCTGCAGATAATTCACTTTGGTTTATTGCGCTATCTCTAATAGCACCCGAGATATCACCAGATATATATTGGATTATGCCCTGACCATGAGTGTCCGGCCCCATGAGACTGTGGTTTTCTCGGCCCCTGGTGGTCCGAGGTTGTTCCCGCTGCACAGATTCATGCGCCAGGGCCTCCTACAGACAATGAACTATGACTTATTGCGCTATCTGTAATAGCACCCGAGATATCACCAGATATATATTGCATTTTTCCCTGACCCTGTGTGTCCGGCCCCATGAGACTGTGGTTTTCTCGGCCCCTCGTGTTCCAAGGTCGTTCCCGCTGGCCAGATTCATGCGCCAGGGCCTCCTACAGACAATGCACTTTGATTTATTGCGCTATCTCTAATAGCACCCGAGATATCACGAGATATATATTGGATTTTCCCCTGACCCTGAGTGTCCGGCCCCATGAGACGGTGGTTTTCTCGGTCCCTCGTGGTCCGAGGTCGATCCCGCTGCACAGATTCATGCGCCAGGGCCTCCTACAGACAATGCACTTTGATTTATTGCGCTATCTGTAATAGCACCCGAGATATCAACAGATATATATTTGATTTTTCCCAGACCCTGAGTGTCCGGCCCCATGAGACGGTGGTTTTCTTGGCCCCTGGTGGTCCGAGATCGTTCCCGCTGCACAGATACATGCGCCAGGGCCTCCTGCAGATAATTCACTTTGGTTTATTGCGCTATCTCTAATAGCACCCGAGATATCACCAGGTATATATTGGATTTTCCCCTGTCCCTGAGTGTCCGTCCCCATGAGACGGTGGTTTTCTCGGCCCCTGGTGGACCGAGGTCGTTCCCGCAGCACAGATTCGTGCGCCAGGCCCTCCTACAGACAATGCACTATGATTTATTGCGCTATCTTTAATAGCACCCAAGATATCACCAGATATATATTGGACTTTCCCCTGACCCTGAGTGTCCGGCCCCATGAGACGGTGGTTTTCTCGGCCCCTGGTGGTCCGAGGTGGTTCTCACGGCACAGATTTATGCGCCAGGGCCTCCTGCAGACAATGCACTTTGATTTATTTCGCTATCTCTAATAGCACACGAGATATCACCAGATATATATTGGATTTTTCCCTGACCCTGACAGTCCGGCCCAATGAGACGGTGATTTTCTCGGCCCCCGTTGGTCCGAGGTCGATCCCGCTGCACAGATTCATGCGCCAGGGCATCCTATAGATAATTCACTTTGGTTTATAGCGCTATCTCTAATAGCACCCGAGATATCACCAGATATATATTGGATTTTTCCCTGACCCTGACAATCCGGCCCCATGAGACGGTGATTTTCTCGGCCCCTGGTGGTCCGAGGCCGATCCCGATGCAAAGATTCATGCGCCAGGGCCTCCTGCAGACAATGCACTTTGATTTATTGCGCTATCTGTAATAGCACCCGCGATATCACCAGATAAATATTGGATATTTCCCTCACCCTGAGTGTCCAGCCCCATGAGACGGTGGTTTTCTCGGCCCCTGGTGGACCGAGGTCGTTCCCGCTGCACAGATTCATGCGCCAGGGCATCCTGCAGCTAATTCACTTTGATTTATTTCCTTATCTGTAATAGGACCCGAGATATCACCAGATATATATTGGATTTTCCCCAGACCCTGAGTGTCCGGCCGCATGAGACTGTAGTTTTCTCGGCCCCTGGTGGTCCGAGGTCGTTCCCGCTGCACAGATTCATGCGCCAGGGCCTCCTACAGACAATGCACTTTGATTTATTGCGCTATCTGTAATAGCACCCGAGATATCACCACATATATATTGGATTTTTCCCTGACCAAGAGTGTCCGGCCCCATGAGACGGTGGTTTTCTCGGCCCCTGGTGGTCCGAGGTCGTTCCCGCTTCACAGATTCATGCGCCAGGGCCTCCTACAGACAATGCACTTTGATTTATTGCGCTATCTGTAATAGCACCCGAGATATCACCAGATATATATTGGATTTTTCCGTGACCCTTACTGTCCGGCCCCATGTGACGGTGGTTTTCTCGGCCTGTGGTGGTCCGAGGTCGTTCCCGCTGCACCGATTCATGCGCCAGGGCCTCCTACAGGCAATGCACTTTGATTTATTGCGCTATCTGTAATAGCACCCGAGATATCACCTGATATATACTGGATTTTTCCCTGACCCTTAGTGTCCGGCCCCATGTGACTGTGATTTTCTCGGCCCCTGGTGGTCCGAGGTCGTTCCCGCTGCCCAGATTCATGCTCCAGGGCCTCCTGCAGACACTGCAATTTGATTTGTTGCGCTATCTCTAATAGCACCCGAGATATCGCCAGATATATATTGGATTTTCCCCTGAGCCGGAGTGTCCGGCCCCGGTAGACGGTGGTTTTCTCGGCCCCTGGTGGTCCGAGGTCGTTCCCGCTGCCCAGATTCATGCGCCAGGGCCTCCTACAGACAGTGCACTTTGATTTATTGCGCTATCTGTAATAGCTCCCGAGAAAGCTCCATATATATGCTGGATTTTTACATGACTTTGGGTGGCGGATACCGAAAATCTGTAATTTTCTCGGCCCCTGGTTGTCCGATGTCGTTCCCGCAGGCCAGATTCATGCGCCAGGGCCTCCTACAGACAGTGCACTTTGATTTATTGCGCTATCTGTAATAGCTCCCGAGAAAGCTCCATATATATGCTGGATTTTTCATGACTTTGGGTGGCGGATACCGAAAATCTGTAATTTTCTCGGCCCCTGGTTGTCCGATGTCGTTCCCGCAGGCCAGATTCATGCGCCAGGGCCTCCTACAGACAGTGCACTTTGATTTATTGCGCTATCTGTAATAGCTCCCGAGAAAGCTCCATATATATGCTGGATTTTTACATGACTTTGGTTGGCGGATACCGAAAATCTGTAATTTTCTCGGCCCCTGGTGGTCCGAGGTCGTTCCCGCTGCCCACATTCATGCGCCAGGGCCTCCTACAGACAATGCACTCTGATTTATTCCGCTATCTGTAATAGCACCCGAGATATCACCAGATATATATTGGATTTTACCCTGACCCTGAGTGTCCGGCCCCATGAGACGGTCGTTGTCTCGGCCCCTGGAGGTCCGAGGACGGTCCCGCTGCACAGATTCATGCGCCAGGGCCTCCTACACGTAATGAACTTTGATTTATTGCGCTATCTGTAATAGCACCCGAGATATCACCAGATATATATTGGATTTTTCCGTGACCCTTAGTGTCCGGCCCCATGTGACGGTGGTTTTCTCGGCCTGTGGTGGTCCGAGGTCGTTCCCGCTGCACCGATTCATGCGCGAGGTCCTCCTGCAGATAATTCACTTTGGTTTATTGCGCTATCTCTAATAGCACCCAAGATATCACCAGATATATATTGGATTTTTCCCTGACCCTGAGTGTCCGGCCCCATGAGACTGTGGTTTTCTCGGCCCCTGGTGGTCCGAGGTCGTTCCCGTTGCACAGATTCATGCGCCAGGGCCTCCTGCAGATAATTCTCTTTGGTTTATTGCGCTAACTCTAATAGCACCCGAGATATCACCAGATATATATAGGATATTACCCTGACCCTGAGTGTCCAGCCCCATGAGACGGTTGTTGTCTCGGCCCCTGGTGGTCCGAGGTCGTTCCCGCTGCACAGATTCATGCGCCAGTGTCTCCTGTAGATAATTCACTTTGGTTTATTGCCCTATCTCTAATAGCACCCAAGATATCAACAGATATATATTGGATTTTACCCTGACCCAGAGTGTTCGGCCCCATGAGACAGTGGTTTTCTCGGCCCCTGGTGGTCCGAGGTCGTTCACATTCCACAGATTCATGCGCCAGGGCCTCCTACAGACAATGCACTTTGATTTATTGCGCTATATGTAATAGCACCCGAGATATCACCAGTTATATATTGGATTTTACCCTGACCCTGAGTGTCCGGCCCCATGAGACGGTGGTTTTCTCGGCCCCTGGTGGTCCGAGGGCGTTCCCGCTGTACAGATTCATGCGCCAGGGCCTCCTACAGACAATGAACTTTGATTTATTGCGCTATATGTAGTAGCACCCGGGATACCACCAGATATATATTGGATTTTACACTGACCCTGAGTGTCAGGCCCCATGAGACGGTTGTTGTCTCGGCCCCTGGTGGTCCGAGGTCGTTCCCGCTGCACAGATTCATGCGCCAGTGTCTCCTGCAGACAATGAACTTTGATTTATTGCGCTATATGTAATAGCACCCGAGATATCACCAGATATATATTGGATTTTACACCGACCCTGAGTGTCCGGCCCCATGAGACGGTGGTTGTCTCGGCCCCTGGTGGTCCGAGGTCGTTCCCTCTGCACAGATTCATGCGCGAGGTCCTCCTGCAGATAATTCACTTTGGTTTATTGCGCTATCTCTAATAGCACCCAAGATATCACCAGATATATATTGGATTTTTCCCTGACCCTGAGTGTCCGGCCCCATGAGACTGTGGTTTTCTCGGCCCCTGGTGGTCCGAGGTCGTTCCCGTTGCACAGATTCATGCGCCAGGGCCTCCTGCAGATAATTCTCTTTGGTTTATTGCGCTAACTCTAATAGCACCCGAGATATCACCAGATATATATAGGATATTCACCTGACCCTGAGTGTCCGGCCCCATGAGACTGTGATTTTCTCGGACCCTGGTGGTCCGAGGTCGTTCCCGCTGTACAGATTCATGCGCCAGGGCCTCCTACAGACAACGCACTTTGATTTATTGCGCTATCTGTAATAGCACCCGAGATATCACCAGATATATATTTTATTTTTCACTGACCCTGAGTGTCCGGCCCCATGAGACGGTGTTTTTCTCGGCCTCTGGTGGTCCGAGGTCGTTCCCGCTGTACAGCTTCATGAGCCAGGGCCTCCTACAGACAATGAACTTTGATTTATTGCGCTATATGTAGTAGCACCCGGGATACCACCAGATATATATTGGATTTTACCCTGACCCTGAGTGTCAGGCCCCATGAGACGGTTGTTGTCTCGGCCCCTGGTGGTCCGAGGTCGTTCCCGCTGCACAGATTCATGCGCCAGTGTCTCCTGCAGACAATGAACTTTGATTTATTGCGCTATATGTAATAGCACCCGAGATATCACCAGATATATATTGGATTTTACACCGACCCTGAGTGTCCGGCCCCATGAGACGGTGGTTGTCTCGGCCCCTGGTGGTCCGAGGTCGTTCCCTCTGCACAGATTCATGCGCGAGGTCCTCCTGCAGATAATTCACTTTGGTTTATTGCGCTATCTCTAATAGCACCCAAGATATCACCAGATATATATTGGATTTTTCCCTGACCCTGAGTGTCCGGCCCCATGAGACTGTGGTTTTCTCGGCCCCTGGTGGTCCGAGGTCGTTCCCGTTGCACAGATTCATGCGCCAGGGCCTCCTGCAGATAATTCTCTTTGGTTTATTGCGCTAACTCTAATAGCACCCGAGATATCACCAGATATATATAGGATATTCACCTGACCCTGAGTGTCCGGCCCCATGAGACTGTGATTTTCTCGGACCCTGGTGGTCCGAGGTCGTTCCCGCTGTACAGATTCATGCGCCAGGGCCTCCTACAGACAACGCACTTTGATTTATTGCGCTATCTGTAATAGCACCCGAGATATCACCAGATATATATTTTATTTTTCACTGACCCTGAGTGTCCGGCCCCATGAGACGGTGTTTTTCTCGGCCTCTGGTGGTCCGAGGTCGTTCCCGCTGTACAGCTTCATGAGCCAGGGCCTCCTACAGACAATGCACTTTGATTTATTGTGCTATCTGTAATAGCACCCGAGATATCACCAGATATATATTGGATTTTTCCCTGACCCTGAGTGTCCGGCCCCATGAGACGGTGGTTGTCTCGGCCCCTCGTGTTCCGAGGTCGTTCCCGCAGCACAAATTCATGCGCCAGGGCCTCCTACAGACAATGCACTTTGATTTATTGCGCTATCTGTAATAGCACCCGAGATATCACCAGATATATATTTTATTTTTCACTGACCCTGAGTGTCCGGCCCCATGAGACGGTGTTTTTCTCGGCCCCTGGTGGTCCGAGGTCGTTCCCGCTGTACAGATTCATGCGCCAGGGCCTCCTACAGACAATGCACTTTGATTTATTGCGCTATCGGTAATAGCACCCGACATATCACCAGATATATATTGGATTTTCCCCTGACCCTGAGTGTCCGGCCCCATGAGACGGTGGTTGTCTCGGCCCCTGGAGGTCCGAGGACGTTCCCGCTGCACAGATTCATGCGCCAGGGCCTCCTACAGACAATGCACTTTGATTTATTGCACTATCACTAATAGCACCCGAGATATCACCAGATATATATTGGATTTTCCCCTGACCCTGAGTGTCCGGCCCCATGAGACTGTGATTTTCTCGGACCCTGGTGGTCCGAGGTCGTTCCCGCTGCACAGATTCATGCGCCAGTGTCTCCTGCAGACAATGAACTTTGATTTATTGCGCTATATGTAATAGCACCCGAGATATCACCAGATATATATTGGATTTTTCCCTGACCCTGAGTGTCCGGTCCCATGAGACGGTGTTTTTCTCGGTCCCTGGTGGTCCGAGGTCGTTCCCGCTGTACAGATTCATGCGCCAGGGCCTCCTACAGACAATGCAGTTTGATTTATTGCGCTATCTCTAATAGCACCCGAGATATCGCCAGATATATATTGGATTTTTCCCTGACCCTGAGTGTCCGGCCCCATGAGACTGTGATTTTCTCGGACCCTGGTGGTCCGAGGTCGTTCCCGCTGCACAGATTCATGCGCCAGGGCCTCCTACAGTCAATGCACTTTGATTTATTGCGCTATCTGTAATAGCACCCGAGATATCACCAGACATATATTGGATTTTTCACTGACCCTGAGTGTCCGGCCCCATGAGACGGTGGTTTTCTCGGCCCCTGGTGGTCCGAGGTCGTTCCCGCTGTACAGATTCATGCGCCAGGGCCTCCTACAGACAATGAACTTTGATTTATTGCGCTATATGTAATAGCACCCGAGATATCACCAGATATATATTGGATTTTACCCTGACCCTGAGTGTCAGGCCCCATGAGACGGTTGTTGTCTCGGCCCCTGGTGGTCCGAGGTCGTTCCCGCTGCACAGATTCATGCGCCAGTGTCTCCTGCAGACAATGAACTTTGATTTATTGCGCTATATGTAATAGCACCCGAGATATCACCAGATATATATTGGATTTTACCCTGACCCTGAGTGTCCAGCCCCATGAGACGGTTGTTGTCTCGGCCCCTGGTGGTCCGAGGTCGTTCCCGCTGCACAGATTCATGCGCCAGTGTCTCCTGCAGATAATTCACTTTGGTTTATTGCCCTATCTCTAATAGCACCCAAGATATCAACAGTTATATATTGGATTTTACCCTGACCCAGAGTGTTCGGCCCCATGAGACTGTGGTTTTCTCGGCCCCTGGTGGTCCGAGGTCGTTCACATTGCACAGATTCATGCGCCAGGGCCTCCTACAGACAATGCACTTTGATTTATTGCGCTATATGTAATAGCACCCGAGATATCACCAGATATATATTGGATTTTACCCTGACCCTGAGTGTCCGGCCCCATTTGACTGTGGTTTTCTCGGCCCCTGGTGGTCCGAGGTCGTTCCCGTTGCACAGATTCATGCGCCAGGGCCTCCTGCACATAATTCTCTTTGGTTTATTGCGCTATCTCTAATAGCGCCCGAGATATCAACAGATATATATAGGATATTCACCTGACCCTGAGGGTCCGGCCCCATGAGACTGTGATTTTCTCGGACCCTGGTGGTCCGAGGTCGTTCCCGCTGCACAGATTCATGCGCCAGGGCCTCCTACAGACAATGCAGTTTGATTTATTGCGCTATCTGTAATAGCACCCGAGATATCACCAGATATATATTGGGTTTTCCCCTGACCCTGAGTGTCCGGCCCCATGAGACTGTGATTTTCTCGGACCCTGGTGGTCCGAGGTCGTTCCCGCTGCACATATTCATGCGCCAGGGCCTCCTACAGACAATGCACTTTGATTTATTGCGCTATCTGTAATAGCACCCGAGATATCACCAGATATATATTGGATTTTTCCCTGACCCTGAGTGTCCGGCCCCATGAGACGGTGGTTGTCTCGGCCCCTTGTGTTCCGAGGTCGTTCCCGCTGCACAGATTCATGCGCCAGGGCCTCCTACAGACAATGCACTTTGATTTATTGCGCTATCTGTAATAGCACCCGAGATATCACCAGATATATATTTTATTTTTCACTGACCCTGAGTGTCCGGCCCCATGAGACGGTGTTTTTCTCGGCCCCTGGTGGTCCGAGGTCGTTCCCGCTGCACAGATTCATGCGCCAGGGCCTCCTACAGACAATGCACTTTGATTTATTGCGCTATCTCTAATAGCACCCGAGATATCACCAGATATATATTGGGTTTTCCCCTGACCCTGAGTGTCCGGCACCATGAGACTGTGGTTTTCTCGGCCCCTGGTGGTCCGAGGTCGTTCCCGTTGCACAGATTCATGCGCCAGGGCTTCCTGCAGATAATTCACTTTGGTTTATTGCGCTATCTCTAATAGCACCCGAGATATCACCAGATATATATTGGGTTTTCCCCTGACCCTGAGTGTCCGGCCCCATGAGACTGTGATTTTCTCGGACCCTGGTGGTCCGAGGTCGTTCCCGCTGCACAGATTCATGCGCCAGTGTCTCCTGCAGACAATGAACTTTGATTTATTGCGCTATATGTAATAGCACCCGAGATATCACCAGATATATATTGGATTTTTCCCTGACCCTGAGTGTCCGGTCCCATGTGACGGTGTTTTTCTCGGTCCCTGGTGGTCCGAGGTCGTTCCCGTTGCACAGATTCATGCGCCAGGGCCTCCTGCAGATAATTCTCTTTGGTTTATTGCGCTATCTCTAATAGCACCCGAGATATCACCAGATATATATAGGATATTCACCTGACCCTGAGTGTCCGGCCCCATGAGACTGTGATTTTCTCGGACCCTGGTGGTCCGAGGTCGTTCCCGCTGTACAGATTCATGCGCCACGGCCTCCTACAGACAATGCACTTTGATTTATTGCGCTATATGTAATAGCACCCGACATATCACCAGATATATATTGGATTTTCCCCTGACCCTGAGTGTCCGGCCCCATGAGACGGTGGTTGTCTCGGCCCCTGGTGGTCCGAGGTCGTTCCCGCTACACAGATTCATGCGCCAGGTCCTCCTGCAGATAATTCACTTTGGTTTATTTCGCTATCTCTAATAGCACCCAAGATATCACCAGATATATATTGGATTTTTCCCTGACCCTGAGTGTCCGGCCCCATGAGACTGTGGTTTTCTCGGCCCCTGGTGGTCCGAGGTCGTTCCCGTTGCACAGATTCATGCGCCAGGGCCTCCTGCAGATAATTCTCTTTGGTTTATTGCGCTATCTCTAATAGCACCCGAGATATCAACAGATATATATAGGATATTCACCTGACCCTGAGGGTCCGGCCCCATGAGACTGTGATTTTCTCGGACCCTGGTGGTCCGAGGTCGTTCCCGCTGCACAGATTCATGCGCCAGGGCCTCCTACAGACAATGCAGTTTGATTTATTGCGCTATCTGTAATAGCACCCGAGATATCACCAGATATATATTTTATTTTTCACTGACCCTGAGTGTCCGGCCCCATGAGACGGTGTTTTTCTCGGCCTCTGGTGGTCCGAGGTCGTTCCCGCTGTACAGATTCATGAGCCAGGGCCTCCTACAGACAATGCACTTTGATTTATTGTGCTATCTGTAATAGCACCCGAGATATCACCAGATATATATTGGATTTTTCCCTGACCCTGAGTGTCCGGCCCCATGAGACGGTGGTTGTCTCGGCCCCTTGTGTTCCGAGGTCGTTCCCGCAGCACAGATTCATGCGCCAGGGCCTCCTACAGACAATGCAGTTTGATTTATTGCGCTATCTGTAATAGCACCCGAGATATCACCAGATATATATTTTATTTTTCACTGACCCTGAGTGTCCGGCCCCATGAGACGGTGTTTTTCTCGGCCCCTGGTGGTCCGAGGTCGTTCCCGCTGTACAGATTCATGCGCCAGGGCCTCCTACAGACAATGCACTTTGATTTATTGCGCTATCTGTAATAGCACCCGACATATCACCAGATATATATTGGATTTTCCCCTGACCCTGAGTGTCCGGCCCCATGAGACGGTGGTTGTCTCGGCCCCTGGAGGTCCGAGGACGATCCCGCTGCACAGATTCATGCGCCAGGGCCTCCTACAGACAATGCACTTTGATTTATTGCGCTATCTCTAATAGCACCCGAGATATCACCAGATATATATTGGATTTTCCCCTGACCCTGAGTGTCCTGCCCCATGAGACTGTGGTTTTCTCGTCCCCTGGTTGTCCGAGGTCGTTCCCACTGCACAGATTCAGGCGCCAGGGCCTCCTACCGACAATGCGCTTCGATTTATTGCGCTATCTGTAATAGCACCCGAGATATCACCAGATATATATTGGATTTTTCCCTGACCCTGAGTGTCCGGCCCCATGAGACTGTGGTTCTCTCGGCCCCTGGTGGTCCGAGGTCGTTCCCGCTGGCCAGATTCATGCGCCAGGGCCTCCTACAGACAATGCACTTTGATTTATTGCGCTATCTGTAATAGCACCCGAGATATCACAAGATATATATTTTATTTTTCACTGACCCTGAGTGTCCGGCCCCATGAGACGGTGTTTTTCTCGGCCCCTGGTGGTCCGAGGTCGTTCCCGCTGTACAGATTCATGCGCCAGGGCCTCCTACAGACAATGCAGTTTGATTTATTGCGCTATCTCTAATAGCACCCGAGATATCGCCAGATATATATTGGATTTTTCCCTGACCCTGAGTGTCCGGCCCCATGAGACTGTGATTTTCTCGGACCCTGGTGGTCCGAGGTCGTTCCCGCTGCACAGATTCATGCGCCAGGGTCTCCTACAGTCAATGCACTCTGATTTATTGCGCTATCTGTAATAACACCCGAGATATCACCAGACATATATTGGATTTTTCACTGACCCTGAGCTTCCGGCCCCATGAGACGGTGGTTTTCTCGGCCCCTGGTGGTCCGAGGTCGTTCCCGCTGTACAGATTCATGCGCCAGGGCCTCCTACAGACAATGAACTTTGATTTATTGCGCTATATGTAATAGCACCCGAGATATCACCAGATATATATTGGATTTTACCCTGACCCTGAGTGTCAGGCCCCATGAGACGGTTGTTGTCTCAGCCCCTGGTGGTCCGAGGTCGTTCCCGCTGCACAGATTCATGCGCCAGTGTCTCCTGCAGACAATGAACTTTGATTTATTGCGCTATATGTAATAGCACCCGAGATATCACCAGATATATATTGGATTTTACCCTGACCCTGAGTGTCCAGCCCCATGAGACGGTTGTTGTCTCGGCCCCTGGTGGTCCGAGGTCGTTCCCGCTGCACAGATTCATGCGCCAGTGTCTCCTGCAGATAATTCACTTTGGTTTATTGCCCTATCTCTAATAGCACCCAAGATATCAACAGTTATATATTGGATTTTACCCTGACCCAGAGTGTTCGGCCCCATGAGACTGTGGTTTTCTCGGCCCCTGGTGGTCCGAGGTCGTTCACATTGCACAGATTCATGCGCCAGGGCCTCCTACAGACAATGCACTTTGATTTATTGCGCTATATGTAATAGCACCCGAGATATCACCAGATATATATTGGATTTTACCCTGACCCTGAGTGTCCAGCCCCATGAGACGGTGTTTTTCTCGACCTCTGGTGGTCCGAGGTCGTTCCCGCTGTACAGATTCATGAGCCAGTGCCTCCTACAGACAATGCACTTTGATTTATTGTGCAATCTGTAATAGCACCCGAGATATCACCAGATATATATTGGATTTTTCCCTGACCCTGAGTGTCCGGCCCCATGAGACGGTGGTTGTCTCGGCCCCTTGTGTTCCGAGGTCGTTCCCGCTGCACAGATTCATGCGCCAGGGCCTCCTACAGACAATGCACTTTGATTTATTGCGCTATCTGTAATAGCACCCGAGATATCACCAGATATATATTTTATTTTTCACTGACCCTGAGTGTCCGGCCCCATGAGACGGTGTTTTTCTCGGCCCCTGGTGGTCCGAGGTCGTTCCCGCTGCACAGATTCATGCGCCAGGGCCTCCTACAGACAATGCACTTTGATTTATTGCGCTATCTGTAATAGCACCCGAGATATCACCAGATATATATTGGATTTTTCCCTGACCCTGAGTGTCCGGCCCCATGAGACGGTGGTTGTCTCGGCCCCTTGTGTTCCGAGGTCGTTCCCGCTGCACAGATTCATGCGCCAGGGCCTCCTACAGACAATGCGCTTTGATTTATTGCGCTATCTGTAATAGCACCCGAGATATCACCAGATATATATTTTATTTTTCACTGACCCTGAGTGTCCGGCCCCATGAGACGGTGTTTTTCTCGGCCCCTGGTGGTCCGAGGTCGTTCCCGCTGCACAGATTCATGCGCCAGGGCCTCCTACAGACAATGCACTTTGATTTATTGCGCTATCTCTAATAGCACCCGAGATATCACCAGATATATATTGGATTTTCCCCTGACCCTGAGTGTCCGGCCCCATGAGACTGTGGTTTTCTCGTCCCCTGGTTGTCCGAGGTCGTTCCCACTGCACAGATTCAGGCGCCAGGGCCTCCTACCGACAATGCGCTTCGATTTATTGCGCTATCTGTAATAGCACCCGAGATATCACCAGATATATATTGGATTTTTCCCTGACCCTGAGTGTCCGGCCCCATGAGACTGTGGTTCTCTCGGCCCCTGGTGGTCCGAGGTCGTTCCCGCTGGCCAGATTCATGCGCCAGGGCCTCCTACAGACAATGCACTTTGATTTATTGCGCTATCTGTAATAGCACCCGAGATATCGCCAGATATATATTGGATTTTCCCCTGAGCCGGAGTGTCCGGCCCCGTTAGACGGTGGTTTTCTCGGCCCCTGGTGGTCCGAGGTCGTTCCCGCTGCCCAGATTCATGCGCCAGGGCCTCCTACAGACAGTGCACTTTGATTTATTGCGCTATCTGTAATAGCTCCCGAGAAAGCTCCATATATATGCTGGATTTTTACATGACTTTGGGTGGCGGATACCGAAAATCTGTAATTTTCTCGGCCCCTGGTTGTCCGATGTCGTTCCCGCAGGCCAGATTCATGCGCCAGGGCCTCCTACAGACAGTGCACTTTGATTTATTGCGCTATCTGTAATAGCTCCCGAGAAAGCTCCATATATATGCTGGATTTTTACATGACTTTGGGTGGCGGATACCGAAAATCTGTAATTTTCTCGGCCCCTGGTTGTCCGATGTCGTTCCCGCAGGCCAGATTCATGCGCCAGGGCCTCCTACAGACAGTGCACTTTGATTTATTGCGCTATCTGTAATAGCTCCCGAGAAAGCTCCATATATATGCTGGATTTTTACATGACTGTGGGTGGCGGATACCGAAAATCTGTAATTTTCTCGGCCCCTGGTGGTCCGAAGTCGTTCCCGCAGGCCAGATTCATGCGCCAGGGCCTCCTACAGACAATGCACTTTGATTTATTGCGCTATCTGTAATAGCACCCGAAATATCACCAGATATATATTGGATTTTCCCCTGACCCTGAGTGCGCGGCCCCATGAGACTGTGGTTTTCACGGCCCCTGGTGGTCCGAGGTCGTTCCCGTTGCGCAGATTTATGCGCCAGGGTCTCCTGCCGATAATTCACTCTGCTTTATTGCGCTATCTCTAATAGCACCCGAGATATCACCAGATATATATTGGATTTTCCCCTGACCCTGAGGGTCCGGCCCCATGAGACTGTGGTTTTCTCGGCCCCTGGTGGTCCGAGGTCGTTCCCGCTGCACAGATTCATGCGCCAGGGCCTCCTACAGACAATGCACTTTGATTTATTGCGCTATCTGTAATAGCACCCGAGATATCACCAGATATATATTGGATTTTTCACTGACCCTGAGTGTCCGGCCCCATGAGACGGTGGTTTTCTCGGCCCCTGGTGGTCCGAGGTCGTTCCCGCTGCCCACATTCATGCGCCAGGGCATCCTACAGACAATGCACTCTGATTTATTCCGCTATCTGTAATAGCACCCGAGATATCACCAGATATATATTGGATTTTACCCTGACCCTGAGTGTCCGGCCCCATGAGACGGTCGTTGTCTCGGCCCCTGGAGGTCCGAGGACGGTCCCGCTGCACAGATTCATGCGCCAGGGCCTCCTACACGTAATGAACTTTGATTTATTGCGCTATCTGTAATAGCACCCGAGATATCACCAGACATATATTTGATTTTACCCTGACCCTGAGTGTCCAGCCCCATGAGACGGTTGTTGTCTCGGCCCCTGGTGGTCCGAGGTCGTTCCCGCTGCACAGATTCATGCGCCAGTGTCTCCTGCAGATAATTCACTTTGGTTTATTGCCCTATCTCTAATAGCACCCAAGATATCAACAGATATATATTGGATTTTTCCCTGACCCTGAGTGTCCGGCCCCATGAGACGGTGGTTGTCTCGGCCCCTTGTGTTCCGAGGTCGTTCCCGCAGCACAGATTCATGCGCCAGGGCCTCCTACAGACAATGCAGTTTGATTTATTGCGCTATCTGTAATAGCACCCGAGATATCACCAGATATATATTTTATTTTTCACTGACCCTGAGTGTCCGGCCCCATGAGACGGTGTTTTTCTCGGCCCCTGGTGGTCCGAGGTCGTTCCCGCTGTACAGATTCATGCGCCAGGGCCTCCTACAGACAATGCACTTTGATTTATTGCGCTATCTGTAATAGCACCCGACATATCACCAGATATATATTGGATTTTCCCCTGACCCTGAGTGTCCGGCCCCATGAGACGGTGGTTGTCTCGGCCCCTGGAGGTCCGAGGACGATCCCGCTGCACAGATTCATGCGCCAGGGCCTCCTACAGACAATGCACTTTGATTTATTGCGCTATCTCTAATAGCACCCGAGATATCACCAGATATATATTGGATTTTCCCCTGACCCTGAGTGTCCTGCCCCATGAGACTGTGGTTTTCTCGTCCCCTGGTTGTCCGAGGTCGTTCCCACTGCACAGATTCAGGCGCCAGGGCCTCCTACCGACAATGCGCTTCGATTTATTGCGCTATCTGTAATAGCACCCGAGATATCACCAGATATATATTGGATTTTTCCCTGACCCTGAGTGTCCGGCCCCATGAGACTGTGGTTCTCTCGGCCCCTGGTGGTCCGAGGTCGTTCCCGCTGGCCAGATTCATGCGCCAGGGCCTCCTACAGACAATGCACTTTGATTTATTGCGCTATCTGTAATAGCACCCGAGATATCACAAGATATATATTTTATTTTTCACTGACCCTGAGTGTCCGGCCCCATGAGACGGTGTTTTTCTCGGCCCCTGGTGGTCCGAGGTCGTTCCCGCTGTACAGATTCATGCGCCAGGGCCTCCTACAGACAATGCAGTTTGATTTATTGCGCTATCTCTAATAGCACCCGAGATATCGCCAGATATATATTGGATTTTTCCCTGACCCTGAGTGTCCGGCCCCATGAGACTGTGATTTTCTCGGACCCTGGTGGTCCGAGGTCGTTCCCGCTGCACAGATTCATGCGCCAGGGTCTCCTACAGTCAATGCACTCTGATTTATTGCGCTATCTGTAATAACACCCGAGATATCACCAGACATATATTGGATTTTTCACTGACCCTGAGCTTCCGGCCCCATGAGACGGTGGTTTTCTCGGCCCCTGGTGGTCCGAGGTCGTTCCCGCTGTACAGATTCATGCGCCAGGGCCTCCTACAGACAATGAACTTTGATTTATTGCGCTATATGTAATAGCACCCGAGATATCACCAGATATATATTGGATTTTACCCTGACCCTGAGTGTCAGGCCCCATGAGACGGTTGTTGTCTCAGCCCCTGGTGGTCCGAGGTCGTTCCCGCTGCACAGATTCATGCGCCAGTGTCTCCTGCAGACAATGAACTTTGATTTATTGCGCTATATGTAATAGCACCCGAGATATCACCAGATATATATTGGATTTTACCCTGACCCTGAGTGTCCAGCCCCATGAGACGGTTGTTGTCTCGGCCCCTGGTGGTCCGAGGTCGTTCCCGCTGCACAGATTCATGCGCCAGTGTCTCCTGCAGATAATTCACTTTGGTTTATTGCCCTATCTCTAATAGCACCCAAGATATCAACAGTTATATATTGGATTTTACCCTGACCCAGAGTGTTCGGCCCCATGAGACTGTGGTTTTCTCGGCCCCTGGTGGTCCGAGGTCGTTCACATTGCACAGATTCATGCGCCAGGGCCTCCTACAGACAATGCACTTTGATTTATTGCGCTATATGTAATAGCACCCGAGATATCACCAGATATATATTGGATTTTACCCTGACCCTGAGTGTCCAGCCCCATGAGACGGTGTTTTTCTCGACCTCTGGTGGTCCGAGGTCGTTCCCGCTGTACAGATTCATGAGCCAGTGCCTCCTACAGACAATGCACTTTGATTTATTGTGCAATCTGTAATAGCACCCGAGATATCACCAGATATATATTGGATTTTTCCCTGACCCTGAGTGTCCGGCCCCATGAGACGGTGGTTGTCTCGGCCCCTTGTGTTCCGAGGTCGTTCCCGCTGCACAGATTCATGCGCCAGGGCCTCCTACAGACAATGCACTTTGATTTATTGCGCTATCTGTAATAGCACCCGAGATATCACCAGATATATATTTTATTTTTCACTGACCCTGAGTGTCCGGCCCCATGAGACGGTGTTTTTCTCGGCCCCTGGTGGTCCGAGGTCGTTCCCGCTGCACAGATTCATGCGCCAGGGCCTCCTACAGACAATGCACTTTGATTTATTGCGCTATCTGTAATAGCACCCGAGATATCACCAGATATATATTGGATTTTTCCCTGACCCTGAGTGTCCGGCCCCATGAGACGGTGGTTGTCTCGGCCCCTTGTGTTCCGAGGTCGTTCCCGCTGCACAGATTCATGCGCCAGGGCCTCCTACAGACAATGCGCTTTGATTTATTGCGCTATCTGTAATAGCACCCGAGATATCACCAGATATATATTTTATTTTTCACTGACCCTGAGTGTCCGGCCCCATGAGACGGTGTTTTTCTCGGCCCCTGGTGGTCCGAGGTCGTTCCCGCTGCACAGATTCATGCGCCAGGGCCTCCTACAGACAATGCACTTTGATTTATTGCGCTATCTCTAATAGCACCCGAGATATCACCAGATATATATTGGATTTTCCCCTGACCCTGAGTGTCCGGCCCCATGAGACTGTGGTTTTCTCGTCCCCTGGTTGTCCGAGGTCGTTCCCACTGCACAGATTCAGGCGCCAGGGCCTCCTACCGACAATGCGCTTCGATTTATTGCGCTATCTGTAATAGCACCCGAGATATCACCAGATATATATTGGATTTTTCCCTGACCCTGAGTGTCCGGCCCCATGAGACTGTGGTTCTCTCGGCCCCTGGTGGTCCGAGGTCGTTCCCGCTGGCCAGATTCATGCGCCAGGGCCTCCTACAGACAATGCACTTTGATTTATTGCGCTATCTGTAATAGCACCCGAGATATCGCCAGATATATATTGGATTTTCCCCTGAGCCGGAGTGTCCGGCCCCGTTAGACGGTGGTTTTCTCGGCCCCTGGTGGTCCGAGGTCGTTCCCGCTGCCCAGATTCATGCGCCAGGGCCTCCTACAGACAGTGCACTTTGATTTATTGCGCTATCTGTAATAGCTCCCGAGAAAGCTCCATATATATGCTGGATTTTTACATGACTTTGGGTGGCGGATACCGAAAATCTGTAATTTTCTCGGCCCCTGGTTGTCCGATGTCGTTCCCGCAGGCCAGATTCATGCGCCAGGGCCTCCTACAGACAGTGCACTTTGATTTATTGCGCTATCTGTAATAGCTCCCGAGAAAGCTCCATATATATGCTGGATTTTTACATGACTTTGGGTGGCGGATACCGAAAATCTGTAATTTTCTCGGCCCCTGGTTGTCCGATGTCGTTCCCGCAGGCCAGATTCATGCGCCAGGGCCTCCTACAGACAGTGCACTTTGATTTATTGCGCTATCTGTAATAGCTCCCGAGAAAGCTCCATATATATGCTGGATTTTTACATGACTGTGGGTGGCGGATACCGAAAATCTGTAATTTTCTCGGCCCCTGGTGGTCCGAAGTCGTTCCCGCAGGCCAGATTCATGCGCCAGGGCCTCCTACAGACAATGCACTTTGATTTATTGCGCTATCTGTAATAGCACCCGAAATATCACCAGATATATATTGGATTTTCCCCTGACCCTGAGTGCGCGGCCCCATGAGACTGTGGTTTTCACGGCCCCTGGTGGTCCGAGGTCGTTCCCGTTGCGCAGATTTATGCGCCAGGGTCTCCTGCCGATAATTCACTCTGCTTTATTGCGCTATCTCTAATAGCACCCGAGATATCACCAGATATATATTGGATTTTCCCCTGACCCTGAGGGTCCGGCCCCATGAGACTGTGGTTTTCTCGGCCCCTGGTGGTCCGAGGTCGTTCCCGCTGCACAGATTCATGCGCCAGGGCCTCCTACAGACAATGCACTTTGATTTATTGCGCTATCTGTAATAGCACCCGAGATATCACCAGATATATATTGGATTTTTCACTGACCCTGAGTGTCCGGCCCCATGAGACGGTGGTTTTCTCGGCCCCTGGTGGTCCGAGGTCGTTCCCGCTGCCCACATTCATGCGCCAGGGCATCCTACAGACAATGCACTCTGATTTATTCCGCTATCTGTAATAGCACCCGAGATATCACCAGATATATATTGGATTTTACCCTGACCCTGAGTGTCCGGCCCCATGAGACGGTCGTTGTCTCGGCCCCTGGAGGTCCGAGGACGGTCCCGCTGCACAGATTCATGCGCCAGGGCCTCCTACACGTAATGAACTTTGATTTATTGCGCTATCTGTAATAGCACCCGAGATATCACCAGACATATATTTGATTTTACCCTGACCCTGAGTGTCCAGCCCCATGAGACGGTTGTTGTCTCGGCCCCTGGTGGTCCGAGGTCGTTCCCGCTGCACAGATTCATGCGCCAGTGTCTCCTGCAGATAATTCACTTTGGTTTATTGCCCTATCTCTAATAGCACCCAAGATATCAACAGATATATATTGGATTTTACTCTGACCCAGAGTGTTCGGCCCCATGAGACTGTGGTTGTCTCGGCCCCTTGTGTTCCGAGGTCGTTCCCGCTGCACAGATTCATGCGCCAGGGCCTCCTACAGACAATGCACTTTGATTTATTGCGCTATCTGTAATAGCACCCGAGATATCACCAGATATATATTTTATTTTTCACTGACCCTGAGTGTCCGGCCCCATGAGACTGTGGTTTTCTCGGACCCTGATGGTCCGAGGTCGTTCCCGCTGCACAGATTCATGCGCCAGGGCCTCCTACAGTCAATGCACTTTGATTTATTGCGCTATCTGTAATAGCACCCGAGATATCACCAGAAATATATTGGATTTTTCACTGACCCTGAGTGTCCGGCCCCATGAGACGGTTGTTGTCTCGGCCCCTGGTTGTCCGAGGTCGTTCCCGCTGCACAGATTCATGCGCCAGTGTCTCCTGCAGACGATGAACTTTGATTTATTGCGCTATATGTAATAGCACCCGAGATATCACCAGATATATATTGGATTTTACCCCGACCCTGAGTGTCCAGCCCCATGAGACGGTTGTTGTGTCGGCCCCTGGTGGTCCGAGGTCGTTCCCGCTGCACAGATTCATGCGCCAGTGTCTCCTGCAGATAATTCACTTTGGTTTATTGCCCTATCTCTAATAGCACCCAAGATATCAACAGTTATATATTGGATTTTACCCTGACCCAGAGTGTTCGGCCCCATGAGACGTTGGTTTACTCGGCCCCTGGTGGTCGGAGGTCGTTCCCGCTACACAGATGCATGCGGCAGGGCCCCCTGCAGATAATTCACTTCGGTTTATTGCGCTATCTCTAATAGCACCCGAGATATCACCAGATATATATTGGGTTTTCCCATGACCCTGAGTGTCCGGCCCCATGAGACGGTGGTTTTATCGGCCCGTGGTGGTCCGAGGTCGTTCCCGCTGCACAGATTCATGCGCCAGGGCCTCCTGCAGATAATTCACTTTGGTTTATTGCGCTATCTCCAATAGCACCCGAGATATCACCAGATATATATTGGATTTTCCCCTGACCCCCAGTGTCCGGCTCCATGAGACTGTGGTTCTCTCGGCCCCTGGTGGTCCGAGGTCGTTCCCGCTGGCCAGATTCATGCGCCAGGGCCTCCTACAGACAATGCACTTTGATTTATTGCGCTATCTGTAATAGCACCCGAGATATCGCCAGATATATATTGGATTTTCCCCTGAGCCGGAGTGTCCGGCCCCGTTAGACGGTGGTTTTCTCGGCCCCTGGTGGTCCGAGGTCGTTCCCGCTGCCCAGATTCATGCGCCAGGGCCTCCTACAGACAGTGCACTTTGATTTATTGCGCTATCTGTAATAGCTACCGAGAAAGCTCCATATATATGCTGGATTTTTACATGACTTTGGGTGGCGGATACCGAAAATCTGTAATTTTCTCGGCCCCTGGTTGTCCGATGTCGTTCCCGCAGGCCAGATTCATGCGCCAGGGCCTCCTACAGACAGTGCACTTTGATTTATTGCGCTATCTGTAATAGCTCCCGAGAAAGCTCCATATATATGCTGGATTTTTACATGACTGTGGGTGGCGGATACCGAAAATCTGTAATTTTCTCGGCCCCTGGTGGTCCGAAGTCGTTCCCGCAGGCCAGATTCATGCGCCAGGGCCTCCTACAGACAATGCACTTTGATTTATTGCGCTATCTGTAATAGCACCCGAAATATCACCAGATATATATTGGATTTTCCCCTGACCCTGAGTGCCCGGCCCCATGAGACTGTGGTTTTCACGGCCCCTGGTGGTCCGAGGTCGTTCCCGTTACGCAGATTCATGCGACAGGGCCTCCTGCCGATAATTCACTCTGCTTTATTGCGCTATCTCTAATAGCACCCGAGATATCACCAGATATATATTGGATTTTCCCCTGACCCTGAGTGTCCGGCCCCATGAGACGGTGGTTTTCTCGGCCCCTGGTGGTCCGAGGTCGTTCCCGCTGCACAGATTCATGCGCCAGGGCCTCCTACAGACAATGCACTTTGATTTATTGCGCTATCTGTAATAGCACCCGAGATATCACGAGATATATATTGGATTTTTCACTGACCCTGAGTGTCCGGCCCCATGAGACGGTGGTTTTCCCGGCCCCTGGTGGTCCGAGGTCGTTCCCGCTGCCCAGATTCATGCGCCAGGGCCTCCTACAGACAATGCACTTTGATTTATTGCGCTATCTGTAATAGCACCCGAAATATCACCAGATATATATTGGATTTTCCCCTGACCCTGAGTGCCCGGCCCCATGAGACTGTGGTTTTCACGGCCCCTGGTGGTCCGAGGTCGTTCCCGTTGCGCAGATTCATGCGACAGGGCCTCCTGCCGATAATTCACTCTGCTTTATTGCGCTATCTCTAATAGCACCCGAGATATCACCAGATATATATTGGATTTTCCCCTGACCCTGAGGGTCCGGCCCCATGAGACGGTTGTTGTCTCGGCCCCTGGTGGTCCGAGGTCGTTCCCGCTGCACAGATTCATGCGCCAGTGTCTCCTGCAGACAATGAACTTTGATTTATTGCGCTATATGTAATAGCACCCGAGATATCACCAGATATATATTGGATTTTACCCTGACCCTGAGTGTCCAGCCCCATGAGACGGTTGTTGTCTCGGCCCCTGGTGGTCCGAGGTCGTTCCCGCTGCACAGATTCATGCGCCAGTGTCTCCTGCAGATAATTCACTTTGCTTTATTGCCCTATCTCTAATAGCACCCAAGATATCAACAGATATATATTGGATTTTACCCTGACCCAGAGTGTTCGGCCCCATGAGACGGTGGTTGTCTCGGCCCCTGGTGGTCCGAGGTCGTTCCCGCTGCACAGATTCATGCGCCAGGGCCTCCTACAGACAATGCACTTTGATTTATTGCGCTATCTGTAATAGCACCCGAGATATCACCAGATATATATTGGATTTTTCCCTGACCCTGAGTGTCCGGCCCCATGTGACTGTGATTTTCTCGGACCCTGGTGGTCCGAGGTCGTTCCCGCTGCGCAGATTCATGCGCCAGGGCCTCCTACAGTCAATGCATTTTGATTTATTGCGCTATCTGTAATAGCGCCCGAGATATCACCAGATATATATTGGATTGTTCCCAGACCCTGACAGTCCGGCCCCATGTGTCGGTGGTTTTCTCGACCCCTGATGGTCCGAGGTCGTTCCCGCTGCACAGATTCATGCGCCAGGGCCCCCTGCAGATAATTCACTTTGATTAATTGCGCTATCTCTAATAGCACCCGAGATATCACCAGATATATATTGGATTTTTCCCAGACCCTGACAGTCCGGCCCCATGAGACGGTGATTTTCTCGGCCCTTGGTGGTCCGAGGTCGATCCCGCTGCACAGATTCATGCGCCAGGGCCTCCTACAGAGAATGCACTTTGATTTATTTCGGTATCTCTAATAGCACCCGACATATCACCAGATATATATTGGATTTTTCCTTGACCCTGACAGTTCGGCCCCACGAGACGGTGATTGTCTCGGCCCCTGGTGGTCCGAGGTCGTTCCCGCTGCACAGATTCATGCGCCACGGCCCCCTGCAGATAATTAACGTTGATTTATTGCGCTGTCTGTAAGAGCACCCGAGATATCACCAGATATATATTCAATTTTTCCCCGACCCTGTCAGTCCGGCCCCATGGGACAGTGATTTTCTCGGCCCCTGGTGGTCCGAGGTCGATCCCGCTGCACAGATTCATGCGCCAGGGCCTCCTACAGAGAATGCACTTTGATTTATTTCGCTATCTCTAATAGCACCCGACATATCACCAGATATATATTGGATTTTTCCTTGACCCTGACAGTTCGGCCCCACGAGACGGTGATTGTCTCGGCCCCTGGTGGTCCGAGGTCGTTCCCGCTGCACAGATTCATGCGCCACGGCCCCCTGCAGATAATTAACGTTGATTTATTGCGCTATCTGTAATAGCACCCGAGATATCACCAGATATATGCTGGATTTTTACATGACCCTGACAGTCCGGTCCCATGAGTCGGTGATTTTCTCGGCCCCTGGTGGTCCGAGGTCGATCCCGCTGCACAGATTCATGCGCAAGGGCCACCTGCAGATAATGCACTTTGATTTATTCCGCTATCTGTAATAGCACCCGAGATATCACCAGATATATATTGGATTTTTCCCTGACCCTGACAGACCGGCCCCATGAGACGGTGATTTTCTCGGCCCCTGGTGGTCCGGGGTCGATCCCGCTGCACAGATTCATTCGCCAGTGCCTCCTACAGACAATGCACTTTGATTTATTGCGCTATCTCTAATATCACCCGAGATATCACCAGATATATATTGGATTTTTCCCTGACCCTGACAGTCCGTCCCCATGAGCCGGTGATTTTCTCGGCCCCTGGTGGTCCGAGGTCGATCCCGCTGCACATATTCATGCGACAGGGCCTCCTACAGACAATGCAATTTGATTTATTGCGCTATCTGTAATAGCACCCGAGATATCACCAGATATATGCTGGATTTTTACATGACCTTGGGTGACGGATTCCAAATATCTGTAATTTTCTCGGCGCCTGGTGGTCCGAGGTCGTTCCTGCTGCACAGATTCATTCGCCAGTGCCTCCTACAGACAATGCACTTTGATTTATTGCATTATCTCTAATAGCACCCGAGATATCACCAGATATATATTGGATTTTTCCCTGACCCTGACAGTCCGGCCCCATGAGACGGTGGTTTTCTCGCCCCCTGGTGTTCCGAGGTCGTTCCCGCGGTACAGATTCATGCGCCAGGGCCTCCTACAGACAATGCACTTTGAATTATTGCGCTGTCTCTATTAGTACCCGAGATATCACCAGATATATATCGGATTTTTCCCTGACCCTGACAGTCCGGCCCCATGAGACGGTGATATTCTCGGCCCCTGGTGGTCCGAGGTCGTTCCCGCTGTACAGATTCATGCGCCAGGGCCTCCTATAGATAATTCACTTTGGTTTATTGCCCTATCTCTAATAGCACCCGAGATATCACCGGATATATATTGGATTGTTCCCAGACCCTGACAGTCCGGCCCCATGTGTCGGTGGTTTTCTCGACCCCTGGTGGTCCGAGGTCGTTCCCGCTGCACAGATTCTTGCGCCAGGGCCCCCTGCAGAGAATTCACTTTGATTAATTGCGCTATCTCTAATAGCACCCGAGATATCACCAGATATATATTGGATTTTTCCCAGACCCTGACAGTCCGGCCCCATGAGACGGTGATTTTCTCGGCCCTTGGTCGTCCGAGGTCGATCCCGCTGCACAGATTCATGCGCCAGGGCCCCCTGCAGATAATTAACGTTGATTTATTGCGGAATCTGTAATAGCACCCGAGATATCACCAGATATATATTGGATTTTCCCCTGACCCTGAGAGTCCGGCCCCATGAGACGGTGGTTTTCTCGGCCCCTGGTGGTCCGAGGTCGTTCCCGCTGCACAGATTCATTCGCCTGGGCCTCCTACAGACAATGCACTTTGGTTTATTGCGCTATCTGTAATAGCACCCGAGATATCACCAGATATATATTGGATTTTACCCTTACCCTGAGTGTCCGTCCCCATGAGACGGTGGTTGTCTCGGCCCCTGGAGGTCCGAGGTCGTTCCCGCTGCACAGATTCATGCGCCAGGGCCTCCTACAGACAAGGCACTTTGATTTATTGCGCCATCCGTAATAGCACCCGAGATATCATCAGATATATATTGGATTTTTCCTTGACCCTGAGTGTCCGGCCCCATGAGACGGTGGTTTTCTCGGCCCCTGGTGGTCCGAGGTCGTTCCCGATGCACAGATTCATGCGCCAGGGCCTCCTGCAGATAATCCTCTTTGGTTTATTGCGCTATCTCTAATAATACCCGAGATATCACCAGATATATATTGAATTTTCCCCTGACCCTGAGTATCCGGCCCCATGAGACTGTGGTTTTCTCGTCCCCTGGTGGTCCGAGGTCGATCCCGCTGCACAGATTCATGCGCCAGGGCCCCCTACAGACAATGCACTTTGATTTATTGTGCTATCTGTAATATAACCCGAGATATCACCAGATATATATTGTATTTTTCCCTGACCCTGAGTGTCCGGCCCCATGAGACGGTGGTTGTCTCGGCCCCTGGAGGTCCGAGGTCGTTCCCGCTGCACAGATTCATGCGCCAGGGCCTCCTACAGACAATGCACTTTGATTTATTGCACCATCCGTAATAGCACCCGAGATATCATCAGATATATATTGGATTTTTCCTTGACCCTGTGTGTCCGGCCCCATGAGACGGTGGTTTTCTCGGCCCCTGGTGGTCCGAGGTCGTTCCCGCTGCACAGATTCATGCGCCAGGGCCTCCTGCAGATAATTCACTTTGGTTTATTGCGCTATCTCTAATAGCACCCGAGATATCACCAGATATATATTGGATTTTCCCCTGACCCTGAGTGTCCGTCCCCATGAGACGGTGGTTGTCTCGGCCCCTGGAGGCCCGAGGTCGATCCCGCTGCACAGATTCATGCGCCAGGGCCCCCTACAGACAATGCACTTTGATTTATTGTGCTATCTGTAATATAACCCGAGATATCACCAGATATATATTGGATTTTTCCCTGACGCTGAGTGTCCGGCCCCATGAGACGGTGGTTTTCTCGGCCCCTGGTATTTCGAGGTCGTTCCCGCTGCACAGACGCATGCGCCAGGGCCTCCTGCAGATAATTCACTTTGATTTATTGCGCTATCTCTACTAGCGGCTGAGATATCACCAGATATATATTGGATTTTTCCCTGACGCTGAGTGCCCGGCCCCATGTGTCGGTGATTTTCTCGGACCCTGGTGATCCGAGGTAGATACCGCTGCACAGATTCATGCGCCAGGGCTTCCTGCAGACAATGCACTTTGATTTATCGCGCTTTCTCTAATAGCACCCGAGATATCACCAGATATATGCTGGATTTTTACATGACCTTGGGTGACGGGATTCCGAATATCTGTAATTTTCTCGGCCACTGGTGGTCCGAGGTCGTTCCTGCGGCACAGATTCATTCGGCAGTGCCTCCTACAGACAATGCACTTTGATTTATTGCGCTATCTTTAATAGCACCCGAGCTATCACCAGATATATATTGGATTTTCCCCTGACCCTGAGTGTCCGGCCCCATGAGACTGTGGTTTTCTCGGCCCCTGGTGGCCCGCGGTCGTTCCCGTTGCACAGATTCATGCGCCAGGGCCTCCTGCAGATAATTCACTTTGGTTTATTGCGCGATCTCCAATAGCACCCAAGATATCACCAGATATATATTGGATTTTACCCTGACCCTGAGTGTCCGGCCCCATGTGTCGGTGGTTTTCTCGGCCCCTGGTGGTCCAAGGTCGTTCCCGCTGCACAGATTCATGCGCCAGGGCCTCCTACAGACAATGCACTTTGATTTATTGCGCTATCTGTAATAGCACCCGAGATATCACCAGATATATATTGGATTTTTCCCGGACCCTGAGTGTCCGGCCCCATGAGACGGTGGTTTTCTCGGCCCCTGGTATTTCGAGGTCGTTCCCGCTGCACAGATTCATGCGCCAGGGCCTCCTGCAGATAATTCACTTTGGTTTATTGCGCTATCTCTAATAGCAACCGAGATATCACCAGATATATATTGGATTTTCCCCTGACCCTGAGTGTCCGGCCCAATGAGACGGTGGTTGTCTCGGCCCCTGGAGGTCCGAGGTCGTTCCCGCTGCACAGATTCATGCGCCAGGGCCTCCTACAGACAAGGCACTTTGATTTATTGCGCCATCCGTAATAGCACCCGAGATATCATCAGATATATATTGGATTTTTCCTTGACCCTGAGTGTCCGGTCCCATGAGACGGTGGTTTTCTCGGCCCCTGGTGGTCCGAGGTCGTTCCCGATGCACAGATTCATGCGCCAGGGCCTCCTGCAGATAATCCTCTTTGGTTTATTGCGCTATCTCTAATAATACCCGCGATATCACCAGATATATATTGGATTTTCCCCTGACCCTGAGTAACCGCCCCCATGAGACTGTGGTTTTCTCGTCCCCTGGTGGTCCGAGGTCGTTCCCGATGCACAGATTCATGCGCCAGGGCCTCCTGCAGATAATCCTCTTTGGTTTATTGCGCTGTCTCTAATAATACCCGAGATATCACCAGATATATATTGGATTTTCCCCTGACCCTGAGTGTCCGGCCCCATGAGACGGTGGTTGTCTCGGCCCCTGGAGGTCCGAGGTCGTTCCCGCAGCACAGATTCATGCGCCAGGGCCTCCTACAGACAATGCACTTTTATTTATTGCGCTATCTGTAATAGCACCCGAGATATCACCAGATATATATTGGATTTTTCCCGGACCCTGAGTGTCCGGCCCCATGAGACGGTGGTTTTCTCGGCCCCTGGTATTTCGAGGTCGTTCCCGCTGCACAGATTCATGCGCCAGGGCCTCCTGCAGACAATGCACTTTGGTTTATTGCGCGATCTCTAATAGCACCCGAGATATCACCAGATATATATTGGATTTTTCCCTGACCGTGACAGTCCGGCCCCATGGGACGGTGATTTTCTCGGCCCCTTGTGGTCCGAGGTCGTTCCCGCTGCACAGATTCATGCGCCAGGGCCTCCTGCAGATAATTGACTTTGGTTTATTGCGCTATCTCTACTAGCAGCCGAGATATCAACAGATATGTATTGGATTTTTCCCTGACCCTGTGCGTCCGGCCCCATGAGACTGTGGTTTTCTCGGCCCCTGGTGGTCCGAGGTCGTTCCCGCTGCACTGATTCATGCGCCAGGGCCTCCTACAGACAATGCACTTTGATTTATTGCGCTATCTGTAATATAACCCGAGATATCACCAGATATATATTGGATTTTTCCATGACCCTGAGTGTCCGGCCCCATGAGACGGTGGTTCTCTCGGCCCCTGGTGGTCCGAGGTCGTTCCCGCTGAAAAGATTCATGCGCCAGGGCCGCCTGGAGACAATGCACTTTGATTTATTGGGCTATCTGTAATAGCACCCGAGATATCACCAGATTTATATTGGATTTTTCCCTGACCCTGAGTGTCCGACCCCATGTGTCGATGGTTTTCTCGGCCCCTGGTGGTCCGAGGTCCGTCCCGCTGCACAGATTCATACGCCAGGGCCTCCTGCAGAGAATGCACTTTGATTTACTGCGCTATCTGTAATAGCACCATAGATATCACCAGATTTATATTGGATTTTTCCCTGACCCTGAGTGTCCGGCCCCATGAGACGGTGGTTTTCTCGGCCCCTGGTATTTCGAGGTCGTTCCCGCTGCACAGATTCATGCGCCAGGGCCTCCTGCAGACAATGCACTTTGGTTTATTGCGCGATCTCTAATAGCACCCGAGATATCACCAGATATATATTGGATTTTTCCCTGACCGTGACAGTCCGGCCCCATGGGACGGTGATTTTCTCGGCCCCTTGTGGTCCGAGGTCGTTCCCGCTGCACAGATTCATGCGCCAGGGCCTCCTGCAGATAATTGACTTTGGTTTATTGCGCTATCTCTACTAGCAGCCGAGATATCAACAGATATGTATTGGATTTTTCCCTGACCCTGTGCGTCCGGCCCCATGAGACTGTGGTTTTCTCGGCCCCTGGTGGTCCGAGGTCGTTCCCGCTGCACTGATTCATGCGCCAGGGCCTCCTACAGACAATGCACTTTGATTTATTGCGCTATCTGTAATATAACCCGAGATATCACCAGATATATATTGGATTTTTCCATGACCCTGAGTGTCCGGCCCCATGAGACGGTGGTTCTCTCGGCCCCTGGTGGTCCGAGGTCGTTCCCGCTGAAAAGATTCATGCGCCAGGGCCGCCTGGAGACAATGCACTTTGATTTATTGGGCTATCTGTAATAGCACCCGAGATATCACCAGATTTATATTGGATTTTTCCCTGACCCTGAGTGTCCGACCCCATGTGTCGATGGTTTTCTCGGCCCCTGGTGGTCCGAGGTCCGTCCCGCTGCACAGATTCATACGCCAGGGCCTCCTGCAGAGAATGCACTTTGATTTACTGCGCTATCTGTAATAGCACCATAGATATCACCAGATTTATATTGGATTTTTCCCTGACCCTGAGTGTCCGACTCCATGAGACGGTGGTTTTCTCGGCCCCTGGTGGTCCGAGGTCGTTCCCCCTGTACAGATTCATGCGCCAGGGCCTCCTGCAGACAATGCACTTTGATTTATTTCGCTATCCCTAATAGCACCCGAGATATCACCAGATATATATTGGATTTTTCCCTGACCGTGACAGTCCGGCCCCATGGGACGGTGATTTTCTCGGCCCCTTGTTGTCCGAGGTCGTTCCCGCTGAACAGATTCATGCGCTAGGGCCTCCTGCAGACAATGCACTTTGATTTATTGAGCTATCTCTAATAGCACCCGAGATATCACCAGATATATATTGGATTTTTCCCTGACCCTGATAGTCCGGCCCTATGAGACGGTGGTTCTCTCGTCCCCTGGTGGTCCGAGGTCCTTCCAGCTGCACAGATTCATACGCCAGGGCCTCCTGCAGAGAATGCACTTTGATTTACTGCGCTATCTGTAATAGCACCATAGATATCACCAGATTTATATTGGATTTTTCCCTGACCGTGAGTGTCCGACACAATGTGTCGATGGTTTTCTCGGCCCCTGGTGGTCCGGGGTCCTTCCCGCTGCACAGATTCATACGCCAGGGCCTCCTGCAGAGAATGCACTTTGATTTACTGCGCTATCTGTAATAGCACCCTAGATATCACCAGATTTATATTGGATTTTTCCCTGACCCTGAGTGTCCGACCCCATGAGACGGTGGTTTTCTCGGCCCCTGGTGGTCCGAGGTCGTTCCCGCTGCACAGATTCATGCGCCAGGGCCTCCTGCAGATAATGCCATTTGATTTATTTCGCTATCCCTAATAGCACCCGAGATATCACCAGATATATATTGGATTTTTCCCTGACCGTGACAGTCCGGCCCCATGGGACGGTGATTTTCTCGGCCCCTTGTGGTCCGAGGTCGTTCCCGCTGCACAGATTCATGCGCTAGGGCCTCCTGCAGACAATGCACTTTGATTTATTGCGCTATCTGTAATAGCACCCGAGAAAGCACCAGATTTATATTGGATTTTTCCCTGACCCTGAGTGTCCGAAACCATGAGACGGTGGTTTTCTCGGCCCCTGGTCGTCCGAGGTCGTTCCCGCTGCTCAGATTCATGCGCCAGGGCCTCCTGCAGACAATGCACTTTGATTTAATTCGCTATCTCTAATAGCACCCGAGATATCACCAGATATAAATTGGATTTTTTCTTGACCCTGAGAGTCCGGCCCCATGTGTCGATGGTTTTCTCGGTCCCTGGTGGTCCGAGGTCCATCCCGCTACACAGATTCATGTGCCAGGGCCCCCTGCAGATAATTCACTTTGGTTTATTGCGCTATCTCCAATAGCACCCGAGATATCACCAGATATATATTGGATTTGTCCCTGACCCTGAGTGTCCGAAACCATGAGACGGTGGTTTTCTCGGCCCCTGGTCGTCCGAGGTCGTTCCCGCTGCACAGATTCATGCGCTAGGTGCTCCTGCAGACAATGCGCTTTGATTTATTGCGCTATCTGTAATAGCACCCGAGATATCACCAGATTTATTTTGGATTTTTCCCTGACCCTGAGTGTCCGACCCCATGAGACGGTGGAATTCTCGGCCCCTGGTGGTCCGAGGTCGTTCCCGCTGCACAGATTCATGCGCCAGGGCGTCCTGCAGAGAATGCACTTTGATTTATTGCGCTATCTGTAATAGCACCCTAGATATCACCAGATTTATTTTGGATTTTTCCCTGACCCTGAGTGTCCGACCCCATGAGACGGTGGAATTCTCGGCCCCTGGTGGTCCGAGGTCGTTCCCGCTGCACAGATTCATGCGCCAGGGCCTACTGCAGACAATGCACTTTGATTTATTTCGCTATCCCTAATAGCACCCGAGATATCACCAGATATATATTGGATATGTCCCTGACCGTGACAGTCCGGCACCATGGGACGGTGATTTTCTCGGCCCCTTGTGGTCCGAGGTCGTTCCCGCTGCACAGATTCATGCGCTAGGGCCTCCTGCAAACAATGCACTTTGATTTATTGAGCTATCTCTAATAGCACCCGAGATATCACCAGATATATATTGGATTTTTCCCTGACCCTGATAGTGCGACCCCATGAGACGGTGGTTCTCTCGGCCCCTGGTGGTCCGAGGTCGTTCCCGCTGCACAGATTCATGCGCCAGGGCCTCCTGCAGACAATGCACTTTGATTTAATTCGCTATCTCTAATAGCACCCGAGATATCACCAGATATATATTGGATTTTTCCTTGACCCTGACGGTGCGGCACCATTTGTCGATGGTTTTCTCGGTCCCTCGTGGTCCGAGGTCGATCCCGCTGCACAGATTCATGCGGCAGGCCCCCCTGCAGATAATTCACTTTTATTTATTGCGCTTTCTCTAATAGCACCCGAGATATCACCAGATATATATTGGATTTTTCCCTGACCCTGACAGTCCGGCCCCATGCGACAATGATTTTCTCGGCCCCTGGTGGTCCGAGGTCGATCCCGCTGCACAGATTCATGCGCCGGGGCCTCCTACAGACAATGCACTTTGATTTATTGCGCTATCTATAATAGCACCCGAGATATCACCAGATATATATTGGATTTTTCCGTGACCCTGAGTGTCCGACCCCATGAGTCGGTGGTTTTCTCGGCCCCTGGTGGTCCGAGGCCGTTCCCGCTGCACAGATTCATGCGCCAGGGCCTCCTGCAGACAATGCACTTTGATTTATTGAGCTATCTCTAATAGCACCCGAGATATCACCAGATACATATTGGATTTTTCCCTGACCGTGACAGTCCGGCCCCATGGGACGGTGATTTTCTCGGCCCCTTGTGGTCCGAGGTCGTTCCCGCTGTACAGATTCATGCGCTAGGGCCTCCTTCAGACAATGCACTTTGATTTATTGAGCTATCTCTAATAGCACCCGAGATATCACCAGATACATATTGGATTTTCCCTGACCCTGAGTGTCCGACCCCATGAGACGGTGGTTTTCTCGGCCCCTGGTGGTCCGAGGTCCTTCCCGCTGCACAGATTCATGCGCCAGGGCCTCCTGCAGAGAATGCACTTTGATTTATTGCGCTATCTGTAATAGCACCCTAGATATCACCAGATTTATTTTGGATTTTTCCCTGACCCTGAGTGTCCGACCCCATGAGACGGTGGAATTCTCGGCCCCTGGTGGTCCGAGGTCGTTCCCGCTGCACAGATTCATGCGCCCGGGCCTACTGCAGACAATGCACTTTGATTTATTTCGCTATCCCTAATAGCACCCGAGATATCACCAGATATATATTGGATATGTCCCTGACCGTGACAGTCCGGCACCATGGGACGGTGATTTTCTCGGCCCCTTGTGGTCCGAGGTCGTTCCCGCTGCACAGATTCATGCGCTAGGGCCTCCTGCAAACAATGCACTTTGATTTATTGAGCTATCTCTAATAGCACCCGAGATATCACCAGATATATATTGGATTTTTCCCTGACCCTGATAGTGCGACCCCATGAGACGGTGGTTCTCTCGGCCCCTGGTGGTCCGAGGTCGTTCCCGCTGCACAGATTCATGCGCCAGGGCCTCCTGCAGACAATGCACTTTGATTTAATTCGCTATCTCTAATAGCACCCGAGATATCACCAGATATATATTGGATTTTTCCTTGACCCTGACGGTGCGGCACCATTTGTCGATGGTTTTCTCGGTCCCTCGTGGACCGAGGTCGATCCCGCTGCACAGATTCATGCGGCAGGCCCCCCTGCAGATAATTCACTTTTATTTATTGCGCTTTCTCTAATAGCACCCGAGATATCACCAGATATATATTGGATTTTTCCCTGACCCTGACAGTCCGGCCCCATGCGACAATGATTTTCTCGGCCCGTGGTGGTCCGAGGTCGATCCCGCTGCACAGATTCATGCGCCGGGGCCTCCTACAGACAATGCACTTTGATTTATTGCGCTATCTATAATAGCACCCGAGATATCACCAGATATATATTGGATTTTTCCGTGACCCTGAGTGTCCGACCCCATGAGTCGGTGGTTTTCTCGGCCCCTGGTGGTCCGAGGCCGTTCCCGCTGCACAGATTCATGCGCCAGGGCCTCCTGCAGACAATGCACTTTGATTTATTGAGCTATCTCTAATAGCACCCGAGATATCACCAGATACATATTGGATTTTTCCCTGACCGTGACAGTCCGGCCCCATGGGACGGTGATTTTCTCGGCCCCTTGTGGTCCGAGGTCGTTCCCGCTGCACAGATTCATGCGCTAGGGCCTCCTTCAGACAATGCACTTTGATTTATTGAGCTATCTCTAATAGCACCCGAGATATCACCAGATACATATTGGATTTTCCCTGACCCTGAGTGTCCGACCCCATGAGACGGTGGTTTTCTCGGCCCCTGGTGGTCCGAGGTCCTTCCCGCTGCACAGATTCATGCGCCAGGGCCTCCTGCAGAGAATGCACTTTGATTTATTGCGCTATCTGTAATAGCACCCTAGATATCACCAGATTTATTTTGGATTTTTCCCTGACCCTGAGTGTCCGACCCCATGAGACGGTGGTTTTCTCGGCCCCTGGTGGTCCGAGGTCGTTCCCGCTGCACAGATTCATGCGCCAGGGCCTCCTGCAGACACTGCCCTTTGATTTATGTCGCTATCCCTAATAGCACCCGAGATATCACCAGATATATATTGGATTTTCCCTTGACCTTGACAGTCCGGCCCCATGTGTCGATGGTTTTCTCGGTCCCTCGCGGTCCGTTGTCGATCCCGCTGGTCAGATTCATGCGCTAGGGCCTCCTGCAGACAATGCACTTTGATTTATAGCGCTATCTGTAATAGCACCCGAGATATCACCAGATTTATATTGGATTTTTCCCTGACCCTGAGTGTTCGACCCCATGTGTCGATGGTTTTCTCGGCCCCTGGTGTTCCGAGGTCCTTCCCGCTGCACAGATTCATACGCCAGGGCCTCCTGCAGACAATGCACTTTGATTTATTTCGCTATGCCTAATAGCACCCGAGATATCACCAGATATATATTGGATTTTTCCCTGACCGTGACAGTCCGGCCCCATGGCACGGTGATTTTCTCGGCCCCTTGTGGTCCGAGGTCGTTCCCGCTACACAGATTCATGCGCTAGGGCCTCCTGCAGACAATGCACTTTGATTTATTGAGCTATCTCTAATAGGACCCGAGATATCACCAGATATATATTGGATTTTTCCCTGACCCTGATAGTCCGACCCCATGAGACGGTGGTTCTCTCGGCCCCTGGTGGTCCGAGGTCGTTCCCGCTGCACAGATTCATGCGCCAGGGCCGCCTGCAGACAATGCACTTTAATTTATTGCGCTATCTGTAATAGCACCCGAGATATCACCAGATTTATATTGGATTTTTCCCTGACCCTGAGTGTCCGACCCCATGTGTCGATGGTTTTCTCGGCCCCTGGTGGTCCGAGGTCCGTCCCGCTGCACAGATTCATACGCCAGGGCCTCCTGCAGAGAATGCACTTTGATTTACTGCGCTGTCTGTAATAGCACCATAGATATCACCAGATTTATATTGGATTTTTCCCTGACCCTGAGTGTCCGACCCCATGAGACGGTGGTTTTCTCGGCCCCTGGTGGTCCGAGGTCGTTCCCGCTGCACAGATTCATGCGCCAGGGCCTCCTGCAGACACTGCCCTTTGATTTATGTCGCTATCCCTAATAGCACCCGAGATATCACCAGATATATATTGGATTTTCCCTTGACCTTGACAGTCCGGCCCCATGTGTCGATGGTTTTCTCGGTCCCTCGCGGTCCGTTGTCGATCCCGCTGGTCAGATTCATGCGCTAGGGCCTCCTGCAGACAATGCACTTTGATTTATAGCGCTATCTGTAATAGCACCCGAGATATCACCAGATTTATATTGGATTTTTCCCTGACCCTGAGTGTTCGACCCCATGTGTCGATGGTTTTCTCGGCCCCTGGTGTTCCGAGGTCCGTCCCGCTGCACAGATTCATACGCCAGGGCCTCCTGCAGAGAATGCACTTTGATTTACTGCGCTGTCTGTAATAGCACCATAGATATCACCAGATTTATATTGGATTTTTCCCTGACCCTGAGTGTCCGACCCCATGAGACGGTGGTTTTCTCGGCCCCTGGTGGTCCGAGGTCGTTCCCGCTGCACAGATTCATGCGCCAGGGCCTCCTGCAGACAATGCACTTTGATTTATGTCGCTATCCCTAATAGCACCCGAGATATCACCAGATATATATTGGATTTTTCCTTGACCCTGACAGTCCGGCCCCATGTGTCGATGGTTTTCTCGGCCCCTGGTGGTCCGAGGTCCTTCCCGCTGCACAGATTCATACGCCAGGGCCTCCTGCAGAGAATGCACTTTGATTTACTGCGCTATCTGTAATAGCACCATAGATATCACCAGATTTATATTGGATTTTTCCCTGACCCTGAGTGTCCGACCCCATGAGACGGTGGTTTTCTCGGCCCCTGGTGGTCCGAGGTCGTTCCCGCTGCACAGATTCATGCGCCAGGGCCTCCTGCAGATAATGCACTTTGATTTATTTCGCTATCCCTAATAGCACCCGAGATATCACCAGATATATATTGGATTTTTCCCTGACCGTGACAGTCCGGCCCCATGGGACGGTGATTTTCTCGGCCCCTTGTGGTCCGAGGTCGTTCCCGCTGCACAGATTCATGCGCTAGGGCGTCCTGCAGACAATGCACTTTGATTTATTGCGCTATCTGTAATAGCACCCGAGATATCACCAGATTTATATTGGATTTTTCCCTGACCCTGAGTGTCCGAAACCATGAGACGGTGGTTTTCTCGGCCCCTGGTCGTCCGAGGTCGTTCCCGCTGCACAGATTCATGCGCCAGGGCCTCCTGCAGACAATGCACTTTGATTTAATTCGCTATCTTTAATAGCACCCGAGATATCACCAGATATATATTGGATTTGTCCCTGACCCTGAGTGTCCGAAACCATGAGACGGTGGTTTTCTCGGCCCCTGGTGGTCCGAGGTCGATCCCGTTGCACAGATTCATGCGCCACGGCCCCTTGCAGATAATTCACTTTGATTTATTGAGCTATCTCTAATAGCACCCGAGATATCACCAGATATATATTGGATTTTTCCCTGACCCTGAGTGTCCGGAACCATGAGACGGTGGTTTTCTCGGCCCCTGGTCGTCCGAGATCGTTCCCGCTGCACAGATTCATGCGCTAGGTGCTCCTGCAGACAATGCGCTTTGATTTATTGCGCTATCTGTTATAGCACCCGAGATATCACCAAATATATATTGGATTTTTTCCTGACCGTGACAGTCCGGCCCCATGGGACGGTGATTTTCTCGGACCCTTGTGGTCCGAGGTCGTACCCGCTGCACAGATTCATACGCCAGGGCCTCCTGCAGAGAATGCACTTTGATTTACTGCGCTATCTGTAATAGCACCATAGATATCACCAGATTTATATTGGATTTTTCCCTGACCCTGAGTGTCCGACCCCATGAGACGGTGGTTTTCTCGGTCCCTCGTGGTCCGAGGTCCAGCCCGCTACACAGATTCATGCGCCAGGGCCCCCTGCAGATAATTCACTTTGGTTTATTGCGCTATCTCCAATAGCACCAGAGATATCACCAGATATATATTGGATTTGTCCCTGACCCTGAGTGTCCGAAACCATGAGACGGTGGTTTTCTCGGCCCCTGGTGGTCCGAGGTCGATCCCGTTGCACAGATTCATGCGCCACGGCCCCTTGCAGATAATTCACTTTGATTTATTGAGCTATCTCTAATAGCACCCGAGATATCACCAGATATATATTGGATTTTTCCCTGACCCTGAGTGTCCGGAACCATGAGACGGTGGTTTTCTCGGCCCCTGGTCGTCCGAGATCGTTCCCGCTGCACAGATTCATGCGCTAGGTGCTCCTGCAGACAATGCGCTTTGATTTATTGCGCTATCTGTTATAGCACCCGAGATATCACCAAATATATATTGGATTTTTTCCTGACCGTGACAGTCCGGCCCCATGGGACGGTGGTTTTCTCGGCCCCTGGTGGTCAGAGGTCGTTCCCGCTGCACAGATTCATGCGCCAGGGCCCCTTGCAGATAATTCACTTTGATTTATTGCGCTATCCCTAATAGCACCCGAGATATCACCAGATATATATTGGATTTTTCCCTGACCCTGACAGTCCCGCCCCATGAGACGGTGATTTTCTCGGCCCCTGGTGGTCCGAGGTCGATCCCGCTGCACAGATTCATGGGCCAGGGCCTCCTACAGACAATGCACTTTGATTTATTGCGCTATCTATAATAGCACCCGAGATATCACCAGATATATATTGGATTTTTCCCTGACCCTGAGTGTCCGACCCCCTGAGACGGTGGTTTTCTCGGCCCCTGGTGGTCCGAGGTCGTTCCCGCTGCACAGATTCATGCGCCAGGGCCTCCTGCAGACAATGCACTTTGATTTATTGCGCTATCTGTAATAGCACCCGAGATATCACCATATACATATTGGATTTTTCCCTGACACTGACAATCCGGCCCCATGAGACGGTGATTTTCTCGGACCCTGGTGAACCGAGGTCGATGCCGCTGCACAGATTCATGCGCCAGGGCCCCCTGCAGATAACTCACTTTGATTTATTCCCCTATCTCTAATATCACCCGAGATATCACCAGATATATATTGGACGTTACCCTGACCCTGACAGTCCGGCCCCATGAGGCGGTGATTTTCTCGGCCCCTGGTGGTCCGAGGTCGATCCCGCTGCACAGATCCATGCCCCAGGGCCGCCAGCAGATAATTCACTTTCATTTATTGCGCTATCTCTATTAACAGCCGAGATATCACCAGATGTATATTGGATTTTTCCCTGACCCTGACAGTCCGGCCCCATGAGATGTTGATTTTCTCGGTCCCTGGTGGTCCGAGGTCGATCCCGCTGCACAGATTCATGCGCCGGGGCCTCCTACAGACAATGCACTTTGATTTATTGCGCTATCTCTAATAGCAGCCGAGATATCACCAGATATATATTGGATTTTTCCTTGACCCTGAGTGTCCGACCACATGAGACGGTAGTTTTCTCGGCCCCTGGTGGTCCGAGGTCGTTCCCATTGCACAGATTCATGCGCTAGGCCCTCCTGCAGACAATGCACTCTGATTTATTGCGCTATCTGTAATAGCACCCGAGATATCACCAGATATATATTGCACTTTTCCCTGACCCTGAGTGTCCGACCTCATGAGACGGTAGTTTTCTCGGCCCCTGGTGGTCCGAGGTCGTTCCCGCTGCACACATTCATGCGCCAGGGCCTCCTGCAGACAATGCACTTTGATTTATTGCGCTATCTGTAATAGCACCCGAGATATCACCAGATTTGTGTTGGATTTTTCCCTGACCCAGACAGTCCGGCCCCATGAGACGGTGGTTTTCTCGGCCCCTGGTGGTCCGAGGTCGATCCCGCTGCACAGATTCATGCGACAGGGCCTCCTACAGACGATGCAGTTTGATTTATTGCGCTATCTGTAATACCACCCGAGATGTCACCAGATATATATTGGATTTTTCCCTGATCCTGAGTATCCAAACCCATGAGACGGTGGTTTTCTCGGCCCCTGCTGGTCCGAGGTCGTTCCCGCTTCACAGATTCATTCGCCAGGGCCTGCTGCAGACAATGCACTTTGGTTTATTGCGCTATCTCTAATAGCACCCGAGATATCACCAGATATATGCTGGATTTTTACATGACCTTGGTTGACGGATTCCGAATATCCGTAATTTTCTCGGTCCCTGGGGGTCCGAGGTAGTTCCTGCTGCACAGATTCATGCGCCAGGGCCTCCTATAGATAATTCACTTTGATTTATTGCGCTATCTCTAATAGCAGCCGAGATATCACCAGATATATATTGGATTTTTCCTTGACCCTGAGTGTCCGACCTCATGAGACGGTAGTTTTCTCGGCCCCTGGTGGTCCGAGGTCGTTCCCGCTGCACAGATTCATGCGCCAGGGCCTCCTACAGACAAGGCACTTTGCTTTATTGCGCTATCTGTAATAGCACCCGAGATATCACAAGATATATATAGGATTTTTACATGACCTTGGGTGACGGATTCCGAATATCTGTACTTTTCTCGGCCCCTGCTGGTCCGAGGTCGTTCCCGCTGCACAGATTCATGCGCCAGGGCCTCCTATAGATAATTCACTTTGGTTTATTGCGCTATCTCTAATAGCACCCGAGATATCACCTGATATATATTGGATTTTTCCCTGACACTGACAATCCGGCCCCATGAGACGGTGATTTTCTCGGACCCTGGTGATCCGAGGTCGATGCCGCTGCACAGATTCATGCGCCAGGGCCCCCTGCAGATAACTCACTTTGATTTATTCCCCTATCTCTATTAACAGCCGAGATATCAACAGATATATATTGGATTTTTCCCTGACCCTGAGTGTGCGGCCCCATGAGGCGGTGATTTCCTCGGCCCCTGGTGGTGCGAGGTCGATCCCGCTGCACAGATTCATGCGCCAGGGCCGCCTGCAGATACTTCACTTTGATTTATTGCGCTATCTCTAATAGCAGCCGAGATATCACCAGATATATATTGGACTTTTCCCTGACCCTGACAGTCCGGCCCCATGAGGCGGTGATTTCCTCGGCCCCTGGTGGTCCGAGGTCGATCCCGCTGCACAGATTCATGCGCCAGGGCCGCCTGCAGATAATTCACTTTGATTTATTGCGCTATCTCTAATAGCACCCGAGATATCACCAGATATATATTGGATTTTAACCTGACCCTGACAGTCCGGCCCCATGAGACGGTGATTTTCTCGTCCCCTGGTGGTCCGAGGTCGATCCCGCAGCACAGTTTCATGCGTCAGGGCCTTCTACAGACAATGCACTTTGATTTATTGCGCTATCTGTAATAATACCCGAGATATCACCAGATATATATTGGATTTTTCCCTGACCCTGAGTGTCCGGCTCCATGAGACGGTCGTTGTCTCGGCCCCAGGTGGTTCGAGGTCGTTCCCGCTGCACAGATTCATGCGCCAGGGCCTCCTACAGACAAGGCACTTTGCTTTATTGCGCTATCTGTAATAGCACCCGAGATATCACAAGATATATATAGGATTTTTACATGACCTTGGGTGACGGATTCCGAATATCTGTACTTTTCTCGGCCCCTGCTGGTCCGAGGTCGTTCCCGCTGCACAGATTCATGCGCCAGGGCCTCCTATAGATAATTCACTTTGGTTTATTGCGCTATCTCTAATAGCTCCCGAGATATCACCTGATATATATTGGATTTTTCCCTGACACTGACAATCCGGCCCCATGAGACGGTGATTTTCTCGGACCCTGGTGATCCGAGGTCGATGCCGCTGCACAGATTCATGCGCCAGGGCCCCCTGCAGATAACTCACTTTGATTTATTCCCCTATCTCTATTAACAGCCGAGATATCAACAGATATATATTGGATTTTTCCCTGACCCTGAGTGTCCGGCCCCATGAGGCGGTGATTTCCTCGGCCCCTGGTGGTCCGAGGTCGATCCCGCTGCACAGATTCATGCGCCAGGGCCGCCTGCAGATACTTCACTTTGATTTATTGCGCTATCTCTAATAGCAGCCGAGATATCACCAGATATATATTGGACTTTTCCCTGACCCTGACAGTCCGGCCCCATGAGGCGGCGATTTCCTCGGCCCCTGGTGGTCCGAGGTCGATCCCGCTGCACAGATTCATGCGCCAGGGCCGCCTGCAGATAATTCACTTTGATTTATTGCGCTATCTCTAATAGCACCCGAGATATCACCAGATATATATTGGATTTTAACCTGACCCTGACAGTCCGGCCCCATGAGACGGTGATTTTCTCGGCCCCTGGTGGTCCGAGGTCGATCCCGCTGCACAGTTTCATGCGTCAGGGCCTTCTACAGACAATGCACTTTGATTTATTGCGCTATCTGTAATAATACCCGAGATATCACCAGATATATATTGGATTTTTCCCTGACCCTGAGTGTCCGGCTCCATGAGACGGTCGTTGTCTCGGCCCCTGGTGGTTCGAGGTCGTTCCCGCTGCACAGATTCGTGCGCCAGGGCCTCCTACAGACAATACACTTTGATTTATTGCGCTATCTCTAATAGCACCCGAGATATCACCAGATATATGTTGGATTTTCCCCTGACCGTGAGTGTCCGGCCCCATGAGACTGTGGTTTTCTCGGCCCCTGGTGGTCCGATGTCGTTCCCGCTGCACAGATTCATGCGCCAGGGCCTCCTGCAGGTAATTCACTTTGATTTATTGCGCTATGTCAAATAGCACCCGAGATATCACCTGATATATAATGGATTTTTCCCTGACCCTGACAGTCCAGCCCCATGAGACGGTGGCTTTCTCGGCCCCTGGTGGTCCAAGGTGGTTCCCGGTGAACAGATTCATGCCCCTGGGCCGCCTGCAGATAATTCACTTTGATTTATTGCGCTATCTCTAATAACAGCCGAGATATCACCAGATATATATTGGATTTTTCCCTGACCCTGAGTGTCCGGCCCCATGAGACTGTGGTTTTTTCGGCCCCTGGTGGTCCGAGGTCGTTGCCGCTGCACAGATTCATGCGCCAGGGCCTCCCGCAGACAAAGCACTTTGGTTTATTGCGCTATCTGTAATAGCACCCGAGATATCACCAGATATATGCTGGATTTTTACATGACCTTGGGTGACGGATTCCGGATATCTGTAATTTCCTCGGCCCCTGGTGGACCGAGGTCGTTCCTGCTGCACAGATTCATTCGCCAGTGCCTCCTACATACAATGCACTTTGATTCATTGCGCTACCTCTAATAACACCCGAGATATCGCCAGATATATAATGGATTTTTCCCCGACCCTGACAGTCCGGCCCCACGAGACGGTGATTTTCTCGGCCCCTGGTGGTCCGAGGTCGTTCCTGCTGCACAGAATCATGCGCCAGGGTCGCCTGCAGATAATTCACTTTGATTTATCGCGCTATCTCAAATAGCACCCGAGATATCACCTGATATATAATGGATTTTTACCTGACCCTGACAGTCCGGCCCCATGCGTCGATGGTTTTCTCGGTCCCTCGTGGTCCGAGGTCGATCCCGCTGCACAGATTCATTCGCCAGTGCCTCCTACAGACAATGCACTTTGATTTATTGTTCTATCTCTAATAGCACCCGAGATATCACCAGATATATATTGGACTTTTCCCTGACCCTGACATTCCGGCCCCATGAGGCGCTGATTTCCTCGGCCCCTGGTGGTCCGAGGTCGATCCCGCTGCACAGATTCATGCGCCAGGGCCGCCTGCAGATAATTCACTTTGATTTATTGCGCTATCTCTAATAGCACCCGAGATATCACCAGATATATATTGGATTTTAACCTGACCCTGACAGTCCGGCCCCATGAGACGGTGATTTTCTCGGCCCCTGGTGGTCCGAGGTCGATCCCGCTGCACAGTTTCATGCGCCAGGGCCTTCTGCAGACAATGCACTTTGATTTATTGCGCTATCTGTAATAGCACCCGAGATATCACCAGATATATATTGGTCTTTACCCTGACCCTGACAGTCCGGCCCCATGAAGCGGTGATTTTCTCGGCCCCAGGTGGTCCGAGGTCGATCCCGCTGCACAGATTCATGCCCCAGGGTCGCCTGCAGATAATTCACTTTGATTTATTGCGCTATCTCTAATAGCACCCGAGATATCACCAGATATATATTGGATTTTTCCCCGACCCTGACAGTCCGGCCCCATGAGACGGTGATTTTCTCGGCCCCTGGTGTTCCGAGGTCGTTCCCGCTGCACAGAATCATGCGCCAGGGCTTCCTGCAGACAATGCACTTTGATTTATCGCGGTATCTCAAATAGCACCCGAGATATCACCTGATATATAATGGATTTTTCCCTGACCCTGACAGTCCAGCCCCATGAGACGGTGGTTTTCTCTGCCCCTGGTGGTCCGAGGTGGTTCCCGCTGCACAGATTCATGCGACAGGGCCCCCTGCAGATAATTCACTTTGATTTATTGCGCTATCTCTAATAGCACCCGAGATATCACCAGATATATATTGGACTTTACCCTGACCCTGACAGTCCGGCCCCATGAGGCGGTGATTTTCTCGGCCCCTGGTGGTCCGAGGTCGATCCCGCTGCAGAGATTCATGCGCCAGGGCCGCCTGCAGATAATTCACTTTGATTTATTGCGCTACCTCTAATAACACCCGAGATATCACCTGATATATAATGGATTTTTCCCTGACCCTGACAGTCCAGCCCCATGAGACCTTGGTTTTCTCGGCCCCTGGTGGTCCAAGGTGGTTCCCGGTGCACAGATTCATGCGGCAGGGCCCCCTGCAGATAATTCACTTTGATTTATTGCGCTATCTCTAATAGCACCCGAGATATCACCAGATATATTTTGGATTTTCCCCTGACCCTGAGTGTCCGGTCCCATGAGACGGTGGTTTTCTCGGCCCCTGGTGGTCCGAGGTCGTTCCCGCTGCACAGATGCATGCACCAGAGCCTCCTACAGACAATGCACTTTGATTTATTGCGCTATCTCTAATAACAGCCGAGATATCACCAGATATATATTGGATTTTTCCCTGACCCTGAGTGTCCGGCCCCATGAGACTGCGGTTTTTTCGGCCCCTGGTGGTCCGAGGTCGTTGCCGCTGCACAGATTCATGCGCCAGGGCATCCAGCAGACAATGCACTTTGATTTATCGCGCTATCTCAAATAGCACCCGAGATATCACCTGATATATAATGGATTTTTCCCTGACCCTGTCAGTCCGGCCCCATGCGTCGATGGTTTTCTCGGTCCCTCGTGGTCCGAGGTCGATCCCGCTGCACAGATTCATTCGCCAGTGCCTCCTAAAGACAATGCACTTTGATTTATTGTTCTATCTCTAATAGCACCCGAGATATCACCAGATATATATTGGACTTTTCCCTGACCCTGACAGTCCGGCCCCATGAGGCGGTGATTTCCTCGGCCCCTGGTGGTTCGAGGTGGTTCCCGGTGCACAGATTCATGCGCCAGGGTCTCCTGCAGATAATTCACTTTGGTTTATTGCGCTCTCTCTAATAGCACCCGAGATATCACCAGATATATATTGGATTTATCACTGACCCTGAGTGTCCTGCCCCATGAGACGGTGGTTTTCTCGGCCCCTGGTGGTCCGAGGTCGTTGCCGCTGCAGAGATTCATGCGCCAGGGCTTCCTGCAGACAATGCACTTTGATTTATTGCGCTATCTCTAATAGCACCCGAGATATCACCAGATGTATATTGGATTTTTCCCCGACCGTGAGTGTCCGGCCCCATGAGACGGTGGTTTTCTCGGCCCCTGGTGGTCCGAGGTCGTTGCCGCTGCACAGATTCATGCGCCAAGGCCTCCTACAGACAATGCACGTTGATTTATTGCACTATCTCTAATAGCACCCGAGATATCACCAGATATATATAGGATTTTTCCCTGACCCTGAGAGTCCGGCCCCATAAGACGGTGGTTTTCTCGGCCCCTGATGGTCCGAGGTCGTTGCCGCTGCACAGATTCATGCGCCAGGGCCTCCTGCAGACAATTCACTTTGGTTTATTGTGCTATCTCTAATAGCACCCGACATATCACCAGCTATATATTGGACTTTATCCGACCCTGAGTGTCCGGCCCCATGAGATGGTGGTTTTCTCGGCCCCTGGTGATCCGAGGACGTACCCGCTACACAGATTCATGCGCCAGGGCCTCCTACAGACAATTCTCTTTGATTTATTGCGCTATCTGTAATAGCACCCGAGATATCACCAGATATATATTGGATTTCTCCCAGACCCTGAGTGTCCGACCCCATGAGACGGTGGTTGTCTCGGCCCCTGGTGGTCCGAGGTCGTTCCCGCTGCACAGATTCATGCGCCAGGGCCTCCTACAGACAATGCACTTTGATTTATTGCGCTATCTGTAATAGCACCCGAGATATCACCAGATATATATTGGATTTCTCCCAGACCCTGAGTGTCCGACCCCATGAGACGGTGGTTGTCTCGGCCCCTGGTGGTCCGAGGTCGTTCCCGCTGCACAGATTCATGCGCCAGGGCCTCCTACAGACAATGCACTTTGATTTATTGCGCTATCTGTAATAGCACCCGAGATATCACCAGATATATATTGGATTTTCCCCTGACCCTGTGTGTCCGGCCCCATGAGACTGTGGTTTTCTCGGCCCCTGGTGGTCCGAGGTCGTTCCCGCTGCACAGATTCATGCGCCAGGGCCTCCTACAGACAATGCACTTTGATTTATTGCGCTATCTGTAACAGCAGCCGAGATATCAGCAGATATATATTGGATTTTTCACTGACCCTGAGTGTCCGGCCCCATGAGACGGTCGTTTTCTCGGCCCCTGGTGGTCCCAGGTCGTTCCCGCTGCACAGATTCATGCGCCAGGGCCTCCTACAGACAATGCACTTTGATTTATTGCGCTATCTGTAATAGCACCCGAGATATGACCAGATATATATTGGATTTTACCCTAACCCTGAGTGTCCGGCCCCATGTGACGGTCGTTGTCTCGGCAGCTGGAGGTCTGAGGACGTTCCCGCTGCACAGATTCATGCGCCAGGGCCTCCTACAGACAATGAACTTTGATTTATTGCGCTATCTGTAATAGCACCCGAGATATCAGCAGATATATATTGGATTTTTCAGTGACCCTGAGTGTCCGGCCCCATGAGACGGTCGTTTTCTCGGCCCCTGGTGGTCCGAGGTCGTTCCCGCTGCACAGATTCATGCGTCGGGGCCTCCTGCAGACAATGCACTTTGATTTATCGCGCTATCTCTAATGGCACCCGATATATCACCAGATATATATTGGATTTTTCCCTGACCCTGAGTGTCCGGCCCCATGAGACTGTGGTTTTCTCGGCCCCTGGTGGTCCGAGGTCGTTCCCGCTGCACAGATTCATGCGCCAGGGCCTCCTACAGACAATGCACTTTGATTTATTGCGTTATCTGTAATAGCACCCGAGATATCACCAGATATATATTGGATTTTCCCCTGACCCTGAGTGTCCGGCCCCATGAGACGGTGGTTTTATCGGCCCCTGGTGGTCCGAGGTCGTTCCCGCTGCACAGATTCATGCGCCATGGCCTCCTACAGACAATGCGCGTTGGTTTAATGCGCTATGTGTAATAGCACCCGAGATATCACCAGATATATATTGGATTTTTGCCTGACCCTGAGTTCTCGGCCCCATGAGACTGTGGTTTTCTCGGCCCTGGTGGTCCGAGGTCGTTCCCGCTGCACAGATTCATGCGCCAGGGCCTCCTACAGACAATGCACTTTGATTTATTGCGCTATCTGTAATAGCACCCGAGATATCACCAGATATATATTGGATTTCTCCCAGACCCTGAGTGTCCGGCCCCATGAGACGGTGGTTGTCTCGGCCCCTGGTGGTCCGAGGTCGTTCCCGTTGCACACATTCATGCGCCAGGGCCTCCTGCAGATAATTCACTTTGGTTTATTGCGCTATCTCTAATAGCACCCGAGATATCACCAGATATATATTGGATTTTACCCTGACCCTGAGTGTCCGGCCCCATGAGGCGGTGGTTGTCTCGGCCCCTGGTGGTCCGAGGTCGTTCCCGCTGCACAGGTTCATGCGCCAGTGTCTCCTACAGACAATGCACTTTGATCTATTGCGCTATCTCTAATAGCACCCGAGATATCACCAGATATATATTGGATTTTCCCCTGACCCTGAGTGTCCGGCCCCATGAGACTGTGGTTTTCTCGGCCCCTGGTGGTCCGAGGTCGTTCCCGTTGCACAGATTCATGCGCCAGTGCCTCCTGCAGATAATTCACTTTGGTTTATTGCGCTATCTCTAATAGCACCCGAGATATCACCCGATATATGTTGGATTTTCCCGTGACCCTGAGTGTCCGGCCCCATGAGACTGTGGTTTTCTCGGCCCCTGGTGGTGCGAGGTCGTTCCCCCTTCACAGATTCATGCGCCAGGGCCGCCTACAGACAATGCACTTTGATTTATTGCGCTATCTGTAATAGCACCCGAGATATCACCAGATATATATTGGATTTTACCCTGACCCTGAGTATCCGGCCCCATGAGACTGTGGTTTTTTCGGCCCCTGGTGGTCCGCGGTCGTTCCCGCTGCACAGATTCATGCGCCAGGGCCTCCTGCAGATAATTCACTTTGGTTTATTGCGCTATCTCTAATAGCACCCGAGATATCTCCAGATATATACTGGATTTTCCCCTGTCACTGAGTGTCCGGCCCCATGAGACTGTGGTTTTCTCGGACCCTGGTGGTCCGAGGTCGTTCCCGCTGCACAGATTCATGCGCCAGGGCCTCCTACAGACAATGCACTTTGATTTATTGCGCTATGTGTAATAGCACCCGAGATATCACCAGATCTATATTGGATTTTCCCCTGACCCTGAGTGTCCGGCCCCATGAGACGGTCGTTTTCTCGGCCCCTGGTGGTCCGAGGTCGTTCCCACTGCACAGATTCATGCGCCAGGGCCTCCTACAGACAATGCACTTTGATTTATTGCGCTATCTGTAATAGCACCCGAGATATCACCAGATATATATTGGATATTTCCCTCACCCTGAGTGTCCAGCCCCATGGGACGGTGGTTTTCTCGGCCCCTGGTGGTCGGAGGTCGTTCCCGCTGCACAGATTCGTGCGCCAGTGCCTCCTACAGACAATGCACTTCGATTTATCGCGCTATCTCTAATAGCACCCGAGATATCACCAGATATGTATTGGATTTTTCACTGACCCTGAGTGTCCGGCCCCATGAGACGGTGGTTTTCTCGGCCCCTGGCGGTCCGAGGTCGTTCCCGCTGCACAGATTCGTTCGCCAGTGCCTCCTACAGACACTGCACTTCGATTTATCGCGCTATCTCTAATAGCACCCGAGATATCACCAGATATATATTGGATTTTACCCTGACCCTGAGTGTCCGGCCCCATGAGACTGTGGTTTTTTCGGCCCCTGGTGGTCCGAGGTCGTTCCCGCTGCACAGATTCATGCGCCAGGGCCTCCTACAGACAATGCACTTTGATTTATTGCGCTATCTGTAATATCACCCGAGATATCACCAGATATATATTCGATTTTCCCCTGACCCTGAGTGTCCGGCCCCATGAGACTGTGGTTTTCTCGGCCCCTGGTGGTCCGAGGTCGTTGCCGCTGCACAGATTCATGCGCCAGGGCCTCCTACAGACAATGCACTTTGCTTTATTGCGCTATCTGTAATAGCACCCGAGATATCACCAGATATATATTGGATATGCCCCTGACCCTGAGTGTCCGGCCCCATGAGACGGTGGTTGTCTCGGCCCCTGGTGGTCCGAGGACGTTCCCGCTGCACAGATTCATGCGCCAGGGCCTCCTGCAGATAATTCACTATGGTTTATTGCGCTATCTCTATTAGCACCCGAGATATCACCAGATATATATTGGATTTTTCCCTGACCCTGAGAGTCCGTCCCCATGAGACTGCGGTCTTCTCGGCCCCTGGTGGTCCGAGGTCGTTCCCGCTGCACAGATTCATGCGCCAGGGCCTCCTACAGACAATGCACTTTGATTTATTGCGCTATCTGTAATAGCACCCGAGATATCACCAGATATATATTGGATTTTCCCCTGACCCTGAGTGTCCGGCCCCATGAGACGGTGGTTTTATCGGCCCCTGGTGGTCCGAGGTAGTTCCCGCTGCACAGATTCATGCGCCATGGCCTCCAACAGACAATGCGCGTTGGTTTAATGCGCTATGTGTAATAGCACCCGAGATATCACCAGATATATATTGGATTTTGCCCTGACCCTGAGTTCTCGGCCCCATGAGACTGTGGTTTTCTCGGCCCCTGGTGGTCCGAGGTCGTTCCCGCTGCAGAGATTCATGCGTCAGGGCCTCCTGCAGACAATGCACTTTGATTTATCGAGCTATCTCTAATGGCACCCGATATATCACCAGATATATATTGGAATTTCCCCTGACCCTGAGTGTCCGGCCCCATGAGACTGTGGTTTTCTCGGCCCCTGGTCGTTCGAGGTCGTTCCCGCTGCACAGATTCATGCGCCAGGGCCTTCTACTGACAATGCACTTTGATTTATTGCGCGATCTGTAATAGCAGCCGAGATATCACACGATATATATTGGATTTTTCACTGACCCTGAGTGTCCGGCCCCATGAGACGGTCGTTTTCTCGGCCCCTGGTGGTCCGAGGTCGTTCCCGCTGCACAGATTCATGCGCCAGGGCCCCCTACAGACAATGCACTATGATTTATTGCGCTATCTGTAATAGCACCCGAGATATCACCAGATATATATTGGATTTTACCCTGACCCTGAGTGTCCGGCCCCACGAGACTGTGGTTTTTTCGGCCCCTGGTGGTCCGAGGTCGTTCCCGCTGCACAGATTCATGCGCCAGGGCCTCCCACAGACAATACACATTAATTTATTGCGCTATCTCTAAAAGCACCCGAGATATCACCAGATATATACTGGATTTTCCCCTGACCCTGAGTGTCCGGCCCCATGAGACTGTGGTTTTCTCGGCCCCTGGTGGTGCGAGGTCGTTCCCCCTTCACAGATTCATGCGCCAGGGCCTCCTACAGACAATGCACTTTGATTTATTGCGCTATCTGTAATAGCACCCGAGATATCACCAGATATATATTGGATTTTACCCTGACCCTGAGTATCCGGCCCCATGAGACTGTGGTTTTTTCGGCCCCTGGTGGTCCGCGGTCGTTCCCGCTGCACAGATTCATGCGCCAGGGCCTCCTGCAGATAATTCACTTTGGTTTATTGCGCTATCTCTAATAGCACCCGAGATATCTCCAGATATATACTGGATTTTCCCCTGTCACTGAGTGTCCGGCCCCATGAGACTGTGGTTTTCTCGGACCCTGGTGGTCCGAGGTCGTTCCCGCTGCACAGATTCATGCGCCAGGGCCTCCTACAAACAATGCACTTTTATTTATTGCGCTATCTGTAATAGCACCCGAGATATCACCAGATCTATATTGGATTTTCCCCTGAGCCTGAGTATCCGGCCCCATGAGACTGTGGTTTTTTCGGCCCCTGGTGGTCCGCGGTCGTTCCCGCTGCACAGATTCATGCGCCAGGGCCTCCTGCAGATAATTCACTTTGGTTTATTGCGCTATCTCTAATAGCACCCGAGATATCTCCAGATATACACTGGATTTTCCCCTGTCACTGAGTGTCCGGCCCCATGAGACTGTGGTTTTCTCGGACCCTGGTGGTCCGAGGTCGTTCCCGCTGCACAGATTCATGCGCCAGGGCCTCCTACAGACAATGCACTTTGATTTATTGTGCTATCTGTAACAGCACCCGAGATATCACCAGATCTATATTGGATTTTCCCCTGACCCTGAGTGTCCGGCCCCATGAGACGGTCGTTTTCTCGGCCCCTGGTGGTCCGAGGTCGTTCCCACTGCACAGATTCATGCGCCAGGGCCTCCTACAGACAATGCACTTTGATTTATTGCGCTATCTGTAATAGCACCCGAGATATCACCAGATATATATTGGATTTTCCCCTGACCCTGAGTGTCCGGCCCCATGAGACTGTGGTTTTCTCGGCCCCTGGTGGTCCGAGGTCGTTGCCGCTGCACAGATTCATGCGCCAGGGCCTCCTACAGACAATGCACTTTGATTTATTGCGCTATCTGTAATAGCACCCGAGATATCACCAGATATATATTGGATATTCCCCTGACCCTGAGTGTCCGGCCCCATGAGACAGTGGTTGTCTCGGCCCCTGGTGATCCGAGGTCGTTCCCGCTGAACAGATTCATGCGCCAGGGCCTCCTACAGACAATGCACTTTGATTTGTTGCGCTATCTGTAATAGCACCCGAGATATCACCAGATCTATATTGGATTTTCCTCTGACCCTGAGTATCCGGCCCCATGAGACTGTGGTTTTTTCGGCCCCTGGTGGTCCGAGGTCGTTCCCGCTGCACAGATTCATGCGCCAGGGCCTCCTGCATATAATTCACTTTGGTTTATTGCGCTATCTCTAATAGCACCCGAGATATCACCAGATATATATTGGATTTTTCCCTGACCCTGAGTGTCCGGCCCCATGAGACGGTGGTTTTCTCGGCCCCTGGTGGTCCGAGGTCGTTCCCGCTGAACAGATTCATGCGCCAGGGCCTCCTGCAGATAATTCACTTTGGTTTATTGCGCTATCTCTAATAGCGCCCGAGATATCACCAGATATATATTGGATTTTTTCCTGACCCTGAGTGTCCGGCCCCATGAGACTGTGGTTTTCTCGGCCCCTGGTGGTCCGAGGTCGTTCCCGCTGCGCAGATTCATGCGCCAGGGCCTCCTACAGACAATGCACTTTGATTTATTGCGCTATCTGTAATAGCACCCGAGATATCACCAGATATATATTGGATTTTTCACTGACCCTGAGCGTCCGGCCCCATGAGACGGTCGTTTTCTCGGCCCCTGGTGGTCCGAGGTCGTTCCCGCTGCACAGATTCATGCGCCAGGGCCTCCTACAGACAATGCACTTTGATTTATTGCGCTATCTGTTATAGCACCCGAGATATCACCAGATATATATTGGATTTTACCCTGACCCTGAGTGTCCGGCCCCATGAGACGGTCGTTGTCTCGGCCCCTGGAGGTCCGAGGACGTTCCCGCTGCACAGATTCATGCGCCAGGGCCTCCTACAGGTAATGCACTTTGATTTATTGCGCTATCTGTAATAGCACCCGAGATATCACCAGATCTATATTGGATTTTCCCCTGACCCTGAGTGTCCGGCCCAATGAGACTGTGGTTTTCTCGGCCCCTGGTCGTCCGAGGTCGTTCCCGCTGCACAGATTCATGCGCCAGGGCCTCCTACAGACAACGCACTTTGATTTATTGCGCTATCTGTAATAGCACCCGAGATATCACCAGATATATATTGGATTTTACCCTGACCCTGAGGGTCCGGCCCCATGAGACGGTCGTTTTCTCGGCCCCTGGTGGTCCGAGGTCGTTCCCGCTGCACAGATTCATGCGCCAGGGCCTCCTACAGGCAATGCACTTTGATTTATTGCGCTATCTGTAATAGCACCCGAGATATCACCAGATCTATATTGGATTTTCCCCTGACCCTGAGTGTCCGGCCCCATGAGACTGTGGTTTTCTCGGCCCCTGGTGGTCCGCGGTCGTTCCCGTTGCACAGATTCATGCGCCAGGGCCTCCTGCAGATAATTCACTTTGGTTTATTGCGCTATCTCTAATAGCACCCGAGATATCACCAGATATATATTGGATTTTTCACTGACCCTGAGCGTCTGGCCCCATGAGACGGTCGTTTTCTCGGCCCCTGGTGGTCCGAGGTCGTTCCCGCTGCACAGGTTCATGCGCCAGGGTCTCCTACAGAGAATGCACTTTGATTTATTGCGCTATCTGTAATAGCACCCGAGATATCACCACATATATATTGGATTTTTCACTGACCCTGAGAGTCCGGCCCCATGAGACGGTGGTTTTCTCGGTCCCTGGTGTTCCGAGGTCGTTCCCGCTGCACAGATTCATGCGCCAGGGCCTCCTACAGACAATGCACTTTGATTTATTGCGCTATCTCTAATAGCACCCGAGATATCACCAGATATATATTGGATTTTCCCTGACCCTGAGTGTCCGGCCCAATGAGACTATGGTTTTCTCGGCCCCTGGTGGTCCGAGGACGTTCCCGCTGTACAGATTCATGCGCCAGGGCCTCCTACAGACGATGCACTTTGATTTATTGCGCTATCTGTAATAGCACCCGAGATATCAAGAGATATATACTGGATTTTCCCCTGACCCTGAGTGTCCGGCCCAATGAGACTGTGGTTCTCTCGGCCCCTGGTGGTCCGAGGTCGTTCCCGCTGCACAGATTCATGCGCCAGGGCCTCCTACAGACAATGCACTTTGATTTATTGCGCTATCTGTAATAGCACCCGAGATATCACCAGATATATATTGGATTTTTCACTGACCCTGAGAGTCCGGCCCCATGAGACGGTCGTTTTCTCGGCCCCTGGTGGTCCGAGGTCGTTCCCGCTGCACACATTCATGCGCCAGGGCCTCCTGCTGATAATTCACTTTGATTTATTGCGCTATCTCTAATAGCACCCGAGATATCACCAGATATATATTGGATTTTCCCCTGACCCTGAGTGTCCGGCCCCATGAGACTGTGGTTTTCTCGGCCCCTGGTGGTCCGAGGTCGTTCCCGTTGCACAGATTCATGCGCCAGGGCCTCCTGCAGATAATTCACTTTGGTTTATTGCGCTATCTCTGATAGCACCCGAGATATCACCAGATATATATTGGATTTTCCCCTGACCCTGAGTGTCCGGCCCCATGAGACTGTGGTTTTCTCGGCCCCTGGTGGTCCGAGGTCGTTCCCGCTGCACAGATTCATGCGCCAGGGCCTCCTGCAGATAATTCACTTTGGTTTATTGCGCTATCTCTAATAGCACCCGAGATATCACCAGATATATATTGGATTTTCCCCTGACCCTGAGTGTCCGGCCCCATGAGACTGTGGTTTTCTCGGCCCCTGGTGGTCCGAGGTCGTTCCCGTTGCACAGATTCATGCGCCAGGGCCTCCTGCAGATAATTCACTTTGGTTTATTGCGCTATCTCTAATAGCACCCGAGATATCACCAGATATATATTGGATTTTCCCCTGACCCTGAGTGTCCGGCCCCATGAGACTGTGGTTTTCTCGGCCCCTGGTCGTCCGAGGTCGTTCCCGCTGCACAGATTCATGCGCCAGGGCCTCCTACAGACAATGCACTCTGATTTATTGCGCTATCTGTAATAGCACCCGAGATATCACCAGATATATATTGGATTTTACCCTGACCCTGAGGGTCCGGCCCCATGAGACGGTCGTTGCCTCGGCCCCTGGAGGTCCGAGGACGTTCCCGCTGCACGGATACATGCGCCAGGGCCTCCTACAGACAATGCACTTTGATTTATTGCGCTATCTGTAATAGCACCCGAGATATCACCAGATCTATATTGGATTTTCCCCTGACCCTGAGTGTCCGGCCCCATGAGACTGTGGTTTTCTCGGCCCCTGGTGGTCCGAGGTCGTTCCCGTTGCACAGATTCATGCGCCAGGGCCTCCTGCAGATAATTCACTTTGGTTTATTGCGCTATCTCTGATAGCACCCGAGATATCACCAGATATATATTGGATTTTCCCCTGACCCTGAGTGTCCGGCCCCATGAGACTGTGGTTTTCTCGGCCCCTGGTGGTCCGAGGTCGTTCCCGCTGCACAGATTCATGCGCCAGGGCCTCCTGCAGATAATTCACTTTGGTTTATTGCGCTATCTCTAATAGCACCCGAGATATCACCAGATATATATTGGATTTTCCCCTGACCCTGAGTGTCCGGCCCCATGAGACTGTGGTTTTCTCGGCCCCTGGTGGTCCGAGGTCGTTCCCGTTGCACAGATTCATGCGCCAGGGCCTCCTGCAGATAATTCACTTTGGTTTATTGCGCTATCTCTAATAGCCCCCGAGATATCACCAGATATATATTGGATTTTCCCCTGACCCTGAGTGTCCGGCCCCATGAGACTGTGGTTTTCTCGGCCCCTGGTCGTCCGAGGTCGTTCCCGCTGCACAGATTCATGCGCCAGGGCCTCCTACAGACAATGCACTCTGATTTATTGCGCTATCTGTAATAGCACCCGAGATATCACCAGATATATATTGGATTTTACCCTGACCCTGAGGGTCCGGCCCCATGAGACTGTGCTTTTCTCGGCCCCTGGTGGTCCGAGGTCGTTCCCGCTGCACAGATTCATGCGCCAGGACCTCCTACAGACAATGCACTTTGATTTATTGCGCTATCTGTAATAGCACCCGATATATCACCAGATATATATCGGATTTTACCCTGACCCTGAGTGTCCGGGCCCATGAGACGGTCGTTGTCTCGGCCCCTGGCGGTCCGAGGACGTCCCCGCTGCACAGATTCATGCGCCAGGGCCTCCTACAGGTAATGCACTTTGATTTATTGCGCTATCTGTAATAGCACCCGAGATATCACCAGATATATATTGGATTTTCCCCTGACCCTGAGTGTCCCGCCCCATGAGACTGTGGTTTTCTCGGCCCCTGGTGGTCCGAGGTCGTTCCCGCTGCACAGATTCATGCGCCAGGGCCTCCTACAGACAATGCACTTTGATTTATTGCGCTATCTGTTATAGCACCCGAGATATCACCAGATATATATTGGACTTTACCCTGACCCTGAGTGTCCGGCCCCATGAGACGGTCGTTGTCTCGGCCCCTGGAGGTCCGACGACGTTCCCGCTGCACAGATTCATGCGCCAGGGCCTCCTACAGGTAATGCACTTTGATTTATTGCGCTATCTGTAATAGCACCCGAGATATCACCAGATCTATATTGGATTTTCCCCTGACCCTGAGTGTCCGGCCCCATGAGACTGTGGTTTTCTCGACCCCTGGTGGTCCGAGGACGTTCCCGTTGCACAGATTCATGCGCCCGGGCCTCCTGCAGATAATTCACTTTGGTTTATTGCGCTATCTGTGATAGCACCCGAGATATCACCAGATCTATATTGGATTTTCCCCTGACCCTGAGTGTCCGGCCCCATGAGACTGTGGTTTTCTCGGCCCCTGGTGGTCCGAGGTCGTTCCCGCTGCACAGATTCATGCGCCAGGGCCTCCTGCAGATAATTCTCTTTGGTTTATTGCGCTATCTCCAATAGCACCCGAGATATCACCAGATATATATTGGATTTTTCACTGACCCTGAGCGTCCGGCCCCATGAGACGGTCGTTTTCTCGGCCCCTGGTGGTCCGAGGTCGTTCCCGCTGCACAGGTTCATGCGCCAGGGTCTCCTACAGACAATGCACTTTGATTTATTGCGCTATCTGTAATAGCACCCGAGATATCACCACATATATATTGGATTTTTCACAGACCCTGAGTGTCCGGCCCCATGAGACGGTGGTTTTCTCGGTCCCTGGTGTTCCGAGGTCGTTCCCGCTGCACAGACTCATGCGCCAGGGCCTCCTACAGACAATGCACATTGATTTATTTGGCTATCTCTAATAGCACCCGAGATATCACCAGATATATATTGGATTTTCCCCTGACCCTGAGTGTCCGGCCCCATGAGACTGTGGTTTTCTCGGCCCCTGGTCGTCCGAGGTCGTTCCCGCTGCACAGATTCATGCGCCAGGGCCTCCTACAGACAATGCACTCTGATTTATTGCGCTATCTGTAATAGCACCCGAGATATCACCAGATATATATTGGATTTTACCCTGACCCTGAGGGTCCGGCCCCATGAGACGGTCGTTGCCTCGGCCCCTGGAGGTCCGAGGACGTTCCCGCTGCACGGATACATGCGCCAGGGCCTCCTACAGACAATGCACTTTGATTTATTGCGCTATCTGTAATAGCACCCGAGATATCACCAGATCTATATTGGATTTTCCCCTGACCCTGAGTGTCCGGCCCCATGAGACTGTGGTTTTCTCGGCCCCTGGTGGTCCGAGGTCGTTCCCGTTGCACAGATTCATGCGCCAGGGCCTCCTGCAGATAATTCACTTTGGTTTATTGCGCTATCTCTAATAGCACCCGAGATATCACCAGATATATATTGGATTTTCCCCTGACCCTGAGTGTCCGGCCCCATGAGACTGTGGTTTTCTCGGCCCCTGGTCGTCCGAGGTCGTTCCCGCTGCACAGATTCATGCGCCAGGGCCTCCTACAGACAATGCACTCTGATTTATTGCGCTATCTGTAATAGCACCCGAGATATCACCAGATATATATTGGATTTTACCCTGACCCTGAGGGTCCGGCCCCATGAGACGGTCGTTGCCTCGGCCCCTGGAGGTCCGAGGACGTTCCCGCTGCACGGATACATGCGCCAGGGCCTCCTACAGACAATGCACTTTGATTTATTGCGCTATCTGTAATAGCACCCGAGATATCACCAGATCTATATTGGATTTTCCCCTGACCCTGAGTGTCCGGCCCCATGAGACTGTGGTTTTCTCGGCCCCTGGTGGTCCGAGGTCGTTCCCGTTGCACAGATTCATGCGCCAGGGCCTCCTGCAGATAATTCACTTTGGTTTATTGCGCTATCTCTGATAGCACCCGAGATATCACCAGATATATATTGGATTTTCCCCTGACCCTGAGTGTCCGGCCCCATGAGACTGTGGTTTTCTCGGCCCCTGGTGGTCCGAGGTCGTTCCCGCTGCACAGATTCATGCGCCAGGGCCTCCTGCAGATAATTCACTTTGGTTTATTGCGCTATCTCTAATAGCACCCGAGATATCACCAGATATATATTGGATTTTCCCCTGACCCTGAGTGTCCGGCCCCATGAGACTGTGGTTTTCTCGGCCCCTGGTGGTCCGAGGTCGTTCCCGTTGCACAGATTCATGCGCCAGGGCCTCCTGCAGATAATTCACTTTGGTTTATTGCGCTATCTCTAATAGCCCCCGAGATATCACCAGATATATATTGGATTTTCCCCTGACCCTGAGTGTCCGGCCCCATGAGACTGTGGTTTTCTCGGCCCCTGGTCGTCCGAGGTCGTTCCCGCTGCACAGATTCATGCGCCAGGGCCTCCTACAGACAATGCACTCTGATTTATTGCGCTATCTGTAATAGCACCCGAGATATCACCAGATATATATTGGATTTTACCCTGACCCTGAGGGTCCGGCCCCATGAGACTGTGCTTTTCTCGGCCCCTGGTGGTCCGAGGTCGTTCCCGCTGCACAGATTCATGCGCCAGGACCTCCTACAGACAATGCACTTTGATTTATTGCGCTATCTGTAATAGCACCCGATATATCACCAGATATATATCGGATTTTACCCTGACCCTGAGTGTCCGGGCCCATGAGACGGTCGTTGTCTCGGCCCCTGGCGGTCCGAGGACGTCCCCGCTGCACAGATTCATGCGCCAGGGCCTCCTACAGGTAATGCACTTTGATTTATTGCGCTATCTGTAATAGCACCCGAGATATCACCAGATATATATTGGATTTTCCCCTGACCCTGAGTGTCCGGCCCCATGAGACTGTGGTTTTCTCGGCCCCTGGTGGTCCGAGGTCGTTCCCGCTGCACAGATTCATGCGCCAGGGCCTCCTACAGACAATGCACTTTGATTTATTGCGCTATCTGTTATAGCACCCGAGATATCACCAGATATATATTGGACTTTACCCTGACCCTGAGTGTCCGGCCCCATGAGACGGTCGTTGTCTCGGCCCCTGGAGGTCCGACGACGTTCCCGCTGCACAGATTCATGCGCCAGGGCCTCCTACAGGTAATGCACTTTGATTTATTGCGCTATCTGTAATAGCACCCGAGATATCACCAGATCTATATTGGATTTTCCCCTGACCCTGAGTGTCCGGCCCCATGAGACTGTGGTTTTCTCGACCCCTGGTGGTCCGAGGACGTTCCCGTTGCACAGATTCATGCGCCCGGGCCTCCTGCAGATAATTCACTTTGGTTTATTGCGCTATCTGTGATAGCACCCGAGATATCACCAGATCTATATTGGATTTTCCCCTGACCCTGAGTGTCCGGCCCCATGAGACTGTGGTTTTCTCGGCCCCTGGTGGTCCGAGGTCGTTCCCGCTGCACAGATTCATGCGCCAGGGCCTCCTGCAGATAATTCTCTTTGGTTTATTGCGCTATCTCCAATAGCACCCGAGATATCACCAGATATATATTGGATTTTTCACTGACCCTGAGCGTCCGGCCCCATGAGACGGTCGTTTTCTCGGCCCCTGGTGGTCCGAGGTCGTTCCCGCTGCACAGGTTCATGCGCCAGGGTCTCCTACAGACAATGCACTTTGATTTATTGCGCTATCTGTAATAGCACCCGAGATATCACCACATATATATTGGATTTTTCACAGACCCTGAGTGTCCGGCCCCATGAGACGGTGGTTTTCTCGGTCCCTGGTGTTCCGAGGTCGTTCCCGCTGCACAGACTCATGCGCCAGGGCCTCCTACAGACAATGCACATTGATTTATTTGGCTATCTCTAATAGCACCCGAGATATCACCAGATATATATTGGATTTTCCCCTGACCCTGAGTGTCCGGCCCCATGAGACTGTGGTTTTCTCGGCCCCTGGTGGTCCGAGGTCGTTCCCGCTGCACAGATTCATGCGCCAGGGCCTCCTACAGGTAATGCACTTTGATTTATTGCGCTATCTGTAATAGCACCCGACATATCACCAGATATATATTGGATTTTACCCTGACCCTGAGTGTCCGGCCCCATGAGACGGTCGTTGTCTTGGCCCCTGGCGGTCCGAGGACGTCCCCGCTGCACAGATTCATGCGCCAGGGCCTCCTACAGGTAATGCACTTTGATTTATTGTGCTATCTGTAATAGCGCCCGAGATATCACCAGATCTATATTGGATTTTCCCCTGACCCTGAGTGTCCGGCCCCATGAGACTGTGGTTTTCTCGGCCCCTGGTGGTCCGAGGTCGTTCCCGTTGCACAGATTCATGCGCCAGGGCCTCCTGCAGATAATTCACTTTGGTTTATTGCGCTATCTGTTATAGCACCCGAGATATCACCAGATCTATATTGGATTTTCCCCTGACCCTGAGTGTCCGACCCCATGAGACTGTGGTTTTCTCGGCCCCTGGTGGTCCGAGGTCGTTCCCGTTGCACAGATTCATGCGCCAGGGACTCCTGCAGATAATTCACTTTGGTTTATTGCGCTATCTCTAATAGCACCCGAGATATCACCAGATATATATTGGATTTTTCACTGACCCTGAGCGTCCGGCCCCATGAGACGGTCGTTTTCTCGGCCCCTGGTGGTCCGAGGTCGTTCCCGCTGCACAGGTTCATGCGCCAGGGTCTCCTACAGACAATGCACTTTGATTTATTGCGCTATCTGTAATAGCACCCGAGACATCACCAGATCTATATTGGATTTTCCCCTGACCCTGAGTATCCGGCCCCATGAGACGGTAGTTTTCTCGGTCCCTGGTGATCCGAGGTCGTTCCCGCTGCACAGATTCATGCGCCAGGGCCTCCTGCAGATAATTCACTTTGGTTTATTGCGCTATCTCTAATAGCACCCGAGATATCACCAGATATATATTGGATTTTCCCCTGACCCTGAGTGTCCGGCCCCATGAGACTGTGGTTTTCTCGGCCCCTGGTGGTCCGAGGACGTTCCCGTTGCACAGATTCATGCGCAAGGGCCTCCTGCAGATAATTCACTTTGGTTTATTGCGCCATCTGTAATAGCACCCGAGATATCACCAGATCTATATTGGATTTTCCCCTGACCCTGAGTGTCCGGCCCCATGAGACTGTGGTTTTCTCGGCCCCTGGTGGTCCGGGGTCGTTCCCGTTGCACAGATTCATGCGCCAGGGCCTCCTGCAGATAATTCACTTTGGTTTATTGCGCTATCTCTAATAGCACCCGAGATATCACCAGATATATATTGGATTTTTCACTGACCCTGAGCGTCCGGCCCCATGAGACTGTGGTTTCTCGGCCCCTGGTGGTCCGAGGTCGTTCCCGCTGCACAGGTTCATGCGCCAGGGCCTCCTACAGACAATGCACTTTGATTTATTGCTCTATCTGTAATAGCACCCGAGATATCACCAGATATATATTGGATTTTCCCCTGACCCTGAGTGTCCGGCCCCATGAGACTGTGGTTTTCTCGGCCCCTGGTGGTCCGAGGTCGTTCCCGCTGCACAGATTCATGCGCCAGGACCTCCTACAGACAATGCACTTTGATTTATTGCGCTATCTGTAATAGCACCCGACATATGCCCAGATATATATTGGATTTTACCCTGACCCTGAGTGTCCGGCCCCATGTGACGGTCGTTGTCTTGGCCCCTGGCGGTCCGAGGACGTCCCCGCTGCACAGATTCATGCGCCAGGGCCTCCTACAGGTAATGCACTTTGATTTATTGTGCTATCTGTAATAGCACCCGAGATATCACCAGATATATATTGGATTTTCCCCTGACCCTGAGTGTCCGCCCCAAGAGACTGTGGTTTTCTCGGCCCCTGGTGGTCCGAGGTCGTTCCCGCCGCACAGATTCATGCGCCAGGGCCTCCTACAGACAATGCACTTTGATTTATTGCGCTATCTGTAATAGCACCCGAGATATCACCAGATATATATTGGATTTTTCCCTGACCCTGAGTGTCCGGCCCCATGAGACTGTTGTTTTTTCGACCCCTGGTGGTCCGAGGTCGTTACCGTTGCACAGATTCATGCGCCAGGGCCTCCTGCAGATAATTCACTTTGGTTTATTGCGCTATCTCTGATAGCACCCGAGATATCACCAGATATATATTGGATTTTCCCCTGACCCTGAGTGTCCGGCCCCATGAGACTGTGGTTTTCTCGGCCCCTGGTGGTCCGAGGTCGTTCCCGCTGCACAGATTCATGCGCCAGGGCCTCCTGCAGATAATTCACTTTGGTTTATTGCGCTATCTCTAATAGCACCCGAGATATCACCAGATATATATTGGATTTTACCCTGATCCTGAGTGTCCGGCCCCATGAGACTGTGGTTTTCTCGGCCCCTGGTGGTCCGAGGTCGTTCCCGCTGCACAGATTCATGCGCCAGGGCCTCCTACAGACAATGCACTTTGATTTATTGCGCTATCTGTAATAGCACCCGAGATATCACCAGATATATATTGGATTTTCCCCTGACCCTGAGTGTCCGGTCCCATGAGACTGCGGTTTTCTCGGCCCCTGGTGGTCCGAGGTCGTTCCCGCTGCACAGATTCATGCGCCAGGGCCTCCTGCAGACAATTCACTTTGGTTTATTGCGCTATCTCTAATAGCACCCGAGATATCACCAGATATATATTGGATTTTTCCCCGACCCTGAGTGTCCGGCCCCATGAGACGGTGGTTTTCTCGGCCGCTGGTGGTCCGAGGTCGTTCCCGCTGGCCAGATTCATGCGCCAGGGACTCCTACAGACAATGCACTATGATTTATTGCGCTGTCTGTAACAGCACCCGAGATATCACCAGATCTATATTGGATTTTCCCCTGACCCTGAGTATCCGGCCCCATGAGACTGTGGTTTTCTCGGACCCTGGTGGTCCGAGGTCGTTCCCGTTGCACAGATTCATGCGCCAGGGCCTCCTGCAGATAATTCACTTTGGTTTATTGCGCTATCTCTAATAGCACCCGAGATATCACCAGATATATATTGGATTTTCCCCTGACCCTGAGAGTCCGGCCCCATGAGACTGTGGTTTTCTCGGCCCCTGGTGGCCCGAGGTCGTTCCCGCTGCACAGATTCATGCGCCAGGGCCTCCTACAGACGATGCACTTTGATTTATTGCGCTATCTGTAATAGCACCCGAGATATCACCGGATATATATTGGATTTTTCCCAGACCCTGAGTGTCCGGCCCCATGAGACGGTGGTTGACTCGGCCCCTGGGGGTCCGAGGTCGTTCCCGCTGCACAGATTCATGCACCATGGCCTCCTACAGACAATGTACTTTGATTTATTGCGCTATCTGTAATAGCACCCGAGATATCACCAGATATATATTGGATTTTCCCCTGACCCTGAGTGTCCGGCCCCATGAGACTGTGGTTTTCTCGGCCCCTGGTGGTTGAGGTCGTTGCCGCTGCACAGGTTCATGCGCCAGGGCCTCCTACAGACAATGCCCTTTGATTTATTGCGCTATCTCTAATAGCACCCGAGATATCACCAGATATATATTGGATTTTCCCCTGACCCTGAGTGTCCGGCCCCATGAGACTGTGGTTTCCTCGGCCTCTGGTGGTCCGAGGTCGTTCCCGCTGGCCAGATTCATGCGCCAGGGACTCCTACAGACAATGCACTATGATTTATTGCGCTGTCTGTAACAGCACCCGAGATATCACCAGATCTATATTGGATTTTCCCCTGACCCTGAGTATCCGGCCCCATGAGACTGTGGTTTTCTCGGACCCTGGTGGTCCGAGGTCGTTCCCGTTGCACAGATTCATGCGCCAGGGCCTCCTGCAGATAATTCACTTTGGTTTATTGCGCTATCTCTAATAGCACCCGAGATATCACCAGATATATATTGGATTTTCCCCTGACCCTGAGAGTCCGGCCCCATGAGACTGTGGTTTTCTCGGCCCCTGGTGGCCCGAGGTCGTTCCCGCTGCACAGATTCATGCGCCAGGGCCTCCTACAGACGATGCACTTTGATTTATTGCGCTATCTGTAATAGCACCCGAGATATCACCGGATATATATTGGATTTTTCCCAGACCCTGAGTGTCCGGCCCCATGAGACGGTGGTTGACTCGGCCCCTGGGGGTCCGAGGTCGTTCCCGCTGCACAGATTCATGCACCATGGCCTCCTACAGACAATGTACTTTGATTTATTGCGCTATCTGTAATAGCACCCGAGATATCACCAGATATATATTGGATTTTCCCCTGACCCTGAGTGTCCGGCCCCATGAGACTGTGGTTTTCTCGGCCCCTGGTGGTTGAGGTCGTTGCCGCTGCACAGGTTCATGCGCCAGGGCCTCCTACAGACAATGCCCTTTGATTTATTGCGCTATCTCTAATAGCACCCGAGATATCACCAGATATATATTGGATTTTCCCCTGACCCTGAGTGTCCGGCCCCATGAGACTGTGGTTTCCTCGGCCTCTGGTGGTCCGAGGTCGTTCCCGCTGCACAGATTCATGCGCCAGGGCCTCCTACAGACAATGCACTTTGATTTATTTCGCTATCTGTAATAGGACCGGAGATATCACCAGATATATATTGGATTTTCCCCAGACCCTGAGTGTCCGGCCGCATGAGACTGTAGTTTTATCGGCCCCTGGTGGTCCGAGGTCGTTCCCGCTGCACAGATTCATGCGCCAGGGCCTCCTACAGACAATGCACTTTGATTTATTGCGCTATCTGTAATAGCTCCCGAGATATCACCACATATATATTGGATTTTCCCCTGACCCTGAGTGTCCGCCCCATGAGACTGTGGTTTTCTCGGCGCCTGGTGGTCCGAGGTCGTTCCCGCTGCACAGATTCATGCGCCAGGGCCTCCTACAGACAATGCACTTTGATTTATTGCGCTATCTCTAATAGCACCCGAGATATCACCAGATATATATTGGATTTTTCCCTTACCCTGAGTGTCCGGCCCCATGAGACGGTGGTTTTCTCGGCCCCTGGTGGTCCTAGGTCGTTCCCGCTGCACAGATGCATGCGCCAGGGCCTCCTGCAGATAATTCCCTTTGGCTTATTGCGCTATCTGTAATAGCACCCGAGATATCACCAGATATATATTGGATTTTTCCCTGACCCTGAGTGTCCGGCCGCATGAGACTGTTGTTTTTTCGACCCCTGGTGGTCCGAGGTCGTTACCGTTGCACAGATTCATGCGCCACGGCCTCCTGCAGATAATTCACTTTGGTTTATTGCGCTATCTCTAATAGCACCCGAGATATCACCAGATATAAACTGGATTTTCCCCTGACCCTGAGTGTCCGCCCCATGAGACTGTGGTTTTCTCGGCCCCTGGTGGTCCGAGGTCGTTCCCGCTGCACAGATTCATGCGCCAGGGCCCCCTACAGACAATGCACTTTGATTTATTGCGCTATCTGTAATAGCACCCGAGATATCACCAGATATATATTGGATTTTTCCCTGACCCTGAGTGTCCGGCCCCATGAGACTGCGGTTTTCTCGGCCCCTGGTGGTCCGAGGTCGTTCCCGCTGCACACATTCATGCGCCAGGGCCTCATGCAGATAAATCACTATGGTTTATTGCGCTATCTCTAATAGCACCCGAGATATCACCAGATATATATTGGATTTTGCCCTGACCCTGATTGTCCGGCCCCATGAGACTGTGGTTTTCTCGGCCCCTGGTGGTCCGAGGTTGTTCCCGCTGCACAGATTCATGCGTCAGGGCCTCCTACAGACAATGCACTTTGATTTATTGCTCTATCTGTAATAGCACCCGAGATATCACCAGATATATATTGGATTTTCCCCTGACCCTGAGTATCCGGCCCCATGAGACTGTGGTTTTCTCGGCCCCTGGTGGTCCGAGGTCGTTCCCGTTGCACAGATTCATGCACCAGGGCCTCCTGCAGATAATTCACTTTGGTTTATTTCGCTATCTCTAATAGCACCCGAGATATCACCAGATATATATTGGATTTTTCACTGACCCTGAGTGTCCGGCCCCATGAGACGGTCGTTTTCTCGGCCCCTGGTGGTCCGAGAACGTTCCCGCTGAACAGGTTCATGCGCCAGCGTCTCCTACAGACAATGCACTTTGATTTATTGCGCTATCTGTAATAGCACCCGAGATATCACCAGATATATATTGGATTTTTCACTGACCCTGAGTGTCCTGCCCCATGAGACGGTGGTTTTCTCGGCCCCTGGTGTTCCGAGGTCGTTCCCGCTGCACAGATTCATGCGCCAGGGCCTCCTACAGACAATGCACTTTGATTTATTGCGCTATCTCTAATAGCGCCCGAGATATCACCAGATATATATTGGATTTTTCCCTGACCCTGAGTGTCCGGCCCCATGAGACTGCGGTTTTCTCGGCCCCTGGTGGTCCGAGGTCGTTCCCGCTGCACAGATTCATGCGCCAGGGCCTCCTGCAGACAATTCACTTTGGTTTATTGCGCTATCTCTAATAGCACCCGAGATATCACCAGATATATATTGGATTTTTCCCCGACCCTGAGTGTCCGGCCCCATGAGACGGTGGTTTTCTCGGCCGCTGGTGGTCCGAGGTCGTTCCCGCTGGCCAGATTCATGCGCCAGGGCCTCCTACAGACAATGCACTATGATTTATTGCGCTATCTGTAATAGCACCCGAGATATCACCAGATCTATATTGGATTTTCCCCTGACCCTGAGTATCCGGCCCCATGAGACTGTGGTTTTCTCGGCCCCTGGTGGTCCGAGGTCGTTCCCGTTGCACAGATTCATGCGCCAGGGCCTCCTGCAGATAATTCACTTTGGTTTATTGCGCTATCTCTAATAGCACCCGAGATATCACCAGATATATATTGGATTTTTCACTGACCCTGAGCGTCCGGCCCCATGAGACGGTCGTTTTCTCGGCCCCTGGTGGTCCGAGAACGTTCCCGCTGCACAGGTTCATGCGCCAGCGTCTCCTACAGACAATGCACTTTGATTTATTGCGCTATCTGTAATAGCACCCGAGATATCACCAGATATATATTGGATTTTTCACTGACCCTGAGTGTCCTGCCCCATGAGACGGTGGTTTTCTCGGCCCCTGGTGTTCCGAGGTCGTTCCCGCTGCACAGATTCATGCGCCAGGGCCTCCTACAGACAATGCACTTTGATTTATTGCGCTATCTCTAATAGCACCCGAGATATCACCAGATATATATTGGATTTTCCCCTGACCCTGAGTGTCCGGCCCCATAAGACTGTGGTTTTCTCGGCCCCTGGTGGTCCTAGGTCGTTCCCGCTGCACAGATTCATGCGCCAGGGCCTCCTACAGACAATGCACTTTGATCTATTGCTCTATCTGTAATAGCACCCGAGATATCACCAGATATATATTGGATTTTTCCCCGACCCTGAGTGTCCGGCCCCATGAGACGGTGGTTTTCTCGGCCCCTGGTGGTCCGAGGTCGTTCCCGCCGCCGGATTCATGCGCCAGGGCCTCCTACAGACAATGCACTATGATTTATTGCGCTATCTGTAATAGCACCCGAGATATCACCAGATCTATATTGGATTTTCCCCTGACCCTGAGTATCCGGCCCCATGAGACTGTGGTTTTCTCGGCCCCTGGTGGTCCGAGGTCGTTCCCGTTGCACACATTCATGCGCCAGGGCCTCCTGCAGATAATTCACTTTAGTTTATTGCGCTATCTGTAATAGCACCCGAGATATCACCAGATCTATATTGGATTTTCCCCTGACCCTGAGTATCCGGCCCCATGAGACTGTGGTTTTCTCGGCCCCTGGTGGTCCGAGGTCGTTCCCGTTGCACACATTCATGCGCCAGGGCCTCCTGCAGATAATTCACTTTAGTTTATTGCGCTATCTTTAATAGCACCCGAGATATCACCAGATATATATTGGATTTTCCCCTGACCCTAAGTGTCCGGCACCTCGGGACGGTGGTTTTCTCGGCCCCTGGTGGTCCGAGGTCGTTCCCGCTGCACAGGTTCATGCGCCAGCGTCTCCTACAGACAATGCACTTTGATTTATTGCGCTATCTGTAATAGCACCCGAGATATCACCAGATATATATTGGATTTTTCACTGACCCTGAGTGTCCTGCCCCATGAGACGGTGGTTTTCTCGGCCCCTGGTGTTCCGAGGTCGTTCCCGCTGCACAGATTCATGCGCCAGGGCCTCCTACAGACAATGCACTTTGATTTATTGCGCTATCTCTAATAGCACCCGAGATATCACCAGATATATATTGGATTTTCCCCTGACCCTGAGTGTCCGGCCCCATGAGACTGTGGTTTTCTCGGCCCCTGGTGGTCCTAGGTCGTTCCCGCTGCACTGATGCATGAGCCAGGGCCTCCTGCAGATAATTCCCTTTGGCTTATTGCGCTATCTCTAATAGCGCCCGAGATATCACCAGATATATATTGGATTTTTCCCTGACCCTGAGTGTCCGGCCCCATGAGACTGCGGTTTTCTCGGCCCCTGGTGGTCCGAGGTCGTTCCCGCTGCACACATTCATGCGCCAGGGCCTCCTGCAGATAATTCACTTTAGTTTATTGCGCTATCTTTAATAGCACCCGAGATATCACCAGATATATATTGGATTTTCCCCTGACCCTGAGTGTCCGGCCCCATGAGACGGTGGTTTTCTCGGCCCCTGATGGTCCGAGGGCGTTCCCGCTGGCCACATTTATGCGCCAGGGCCTCCTAGAGACAATGCACTTTGATTTATTGCGCTATCTGTAATAGCACCAGAGATATCACCAGATATATATTGGATTTTCCCCTGACCCTGAGTGCCCGGCTCCTTGAGACTGTCGTTTTCTCGGCCCCTGGTGGTCCGAGGTCGTTCCCGCTGCACAGGTTCATGCGCCAGCGTCTCCTACAGACAATGCACTTTGATTTATTGCGCTATCTGTAATAGCACCCGAGATATCACCAGATATATATTGGATTTTCCCCTGACCCTGATTGTCCGGCCCCATGAGACTGTGGTTTTCTCGGCCCCTGGTGGTCCGAGGTCGTTCCCGCTGCACAGATTCATGCGCCAGGGCCTCCTACAGACAATGCACTTTGATTTATTGCGCTATCTGTAATAGCACCCGAGATATCACCAGATATATATTGGATTTTTCCCTGACCCTGAGTGTCCGGCCCCATGAGACGGTGGATGTCTCGGCCCCTGATGGTCCGAGATCGTTCCCACTGCACAGATTCATGCGCCAGGGCCTCCTGCAGACAATTCACTTTGGTTTATTGCGCTATCTCTAATAGCACCCGAGATATCAACAGATATATACTGGATTTTCCCCTGACCCTGAGTGTCCGGCCCCATGAGACTTTGGTTTTTTCGGCCCCTGGTGGTCCGAGGTCGTTCCCGCTGCACAGATTCATGCGCCAGGGCCTCCTGCAGATAATTCACTTTGGTTTATTGCGCTATCTCTAATAGCACCCGAGATATCAACAGACATATACTGGATTTTCCCCTGACCCTGAGTGTCCGGCCCCATGAGACTGTGGTTTTTTCGGCCCCTGGTGGTCCGAGGTCGTTCCCGCTGCACAGATTCATGCGCCAGGGCCTCCTGCAGAGAATTCACTTTGGTTTATTGCGCTATCTCTAATAGCACTCGAGATATCACCAGATATAAACTGGATTTTCCCCTGACCCTGAGTGTCCGGCCCCATGAGACTGTGGTTTTCTCGGCCCCTGGTGGTCCGAGGTCGTTGCCGCTTCGCAGATTCATGCGCCAGGGCCTCCTACAGACAATGCACTTTGACTTATTGCGCTATCTGTAATAGCACCCGAGATATCACCAGATATATATTGGATTTTTCACTGACCCTGAGTGTGCGGCCCCATGAGACGGTGTTTTTCTCGGACCCTGGTGGTCCGAGGTCGTTCCCGCTGCACAGATTCATCCGCCAGGGCCTCCTGCAGATAATTCACTTTGGTTTATTGCGCTATCTCTAACAGCACCCGAGATATCACCAGATATATATTGGATTTTCCCCTGACCCTGAGTGTCCGGCCCCATGAGACTGTGGTTTTATCGGCCCCTAGTGGTCCGAGGTCGTTCCCGCTGCCCAGCTTCAGGCGCCAGGGCCTCCTGCAGATAACTCACTTTGGTTTATTGCGCTATCTCTAATAGCACCCAAGATATCACCAGATATATATTGGATTTTTCCCTGACCCTGAGTGTCCGGCCCCATGAGACTGTGGTTTCCTCGGCCCCTGGTGGTCTGAGGTCGTTCCCGCTGCACAGATTCATGCGCCAGGGCCTCCTACAGACAATGCACTTTGATTTATTTCGCTATCTGTAATAGGACCGTAGATATCACCAGCTATATATTGGATTTTCCCCAGACCCTGAGTGTCCGGCCGCATGAGACTGTAGTTTTATCGGCCCCTGGTGGTCCGAGGTCGTTCCCGCTGCACAGATTCATGCGCCAGGGCCTCCTACAGACAATGCACTTTGTTTTATTGCGCTATCTGTAATAGCACCCGAGATATCACCACATATATATTGGATTTTTCGCTGACCCAGAGTGTCCGGCCCCATGAGACGGTGGTTTTCTCGGCCCCTGGTGGTCCGCGGTCGTTCCCGCTGCACAGATTCATGCGCCAGGGCCTCCTGCAGATAATTCACTTTCGTTTATTGCGCTATCTCTAATAGCACCCAAGATATCACCAGATATATATTGAATTTTTCCCTGACCCTGAGTGTCCGGCCCCATGAGACTGTGGTTTTCTCGGCCCCTGGTGGTCCGAGGTCGTTCCCGCTGCACAGATTCATGCGCCAGGGCCTCCTACAGACAATGCACTTTGATTTATTGCGCTATCTGTCATAGCACCCAAGATATCACCAGATAAATATTGGATTTTCCCCTGACCCTGAGTGTCCGGCCCCATGAGACGGTGGTTTTCTCGGCCCCTGATGGTCCGAGGTCGTTCCCGCTGTCCACATTTATGCGCCAGGGCCTCCTACAGACAATGCAATTTGATTTATTGCGCTATCTGTAATAGCACCCGAGATATCACCAGATATATATTGGATTTTTCCCTGACCCTGAGTGTCCGGCCCCATGAGACGGTGGATGTCTCGGCCCCTGATGGTCCGAGATCGTTCCCACTGCACAGATTCATGCGCCAGGGCCTCCTGCAGACAATTCACTTTGGTTTATTGCGCTATCTCTAATAGCACCCGAGATATCACCAGATCTATATTGGATTTTCCCCTGACCCTGAGTATCCGGCCCCATGAGACTGTGGTTTTCTCGGCCCCTGGTGGTCCGAGGTCGTTCCCGTTGCACAGATTCATGCGCCAGGGCCTCCTGCAGATAATTCACTTTGGTTTATTGCGCTATCTCTAATAGCACCCGAGATATCACCAGATATATATTGGATTTTTCACTGACCCTGAGCGTCCGGCCCCATGAGACGGTCGTTTTCTCGGCCCCTGGTGGTCCGAGAACGTTCCCGCTGAACAGGTTCATGCGCCAGCGTCTCCTACAGACAATGCACTTTGATTTATTGCGCTATCTGTAATAGCACCCGAGATATCACCAGATATATATTGGATTTATCACTGACCCTGAGTGTCCTGCCCCATGAGACGGTGGTTTTCTCGGCCCCTGGTGTTCCGAGGTCGTTCCCGCTGCACAGATTCATGCGCCAGGGCCTCCTACAGACAATGCACTTTGATTTATTGCGCTATCTCTAATAGCGCCCGAGATATCACCAGATATATATTGGATTTTTCCCTGACCCTGAGTGTCCGGCCCCATGAGACTGCGGTTTTCTCGGCCCCTGGTGGTCCGAGGTCGTTCCCGCTGCACAGATTCATGCGCCAGGGCCTCCTGCAGACAATTCACTTTGGTTTATTGCGCTATCTCTAATAGCACCCGAGATATCACCAGATATATATTGGATTTTTCCCCGACCCTGAGTGTCCGGCCCCATGAGACGGTGGTTTTCTCGGCCGCTGGTGGTCCGAGGTCGTTCCCGCTGGCCAGATTCATGCGCCAGGCCCTCCTACAGACAATGCACTATGATTTATTGCGCTATCTGTAATAGCACCCGAGATATCACCAGATCTATATTGGATTTTCCCCTGACCCTGAGTATCGGGCCCCATGAGACTGTGGTTTTCTCGGCCCCTGGTGGTCCGAGGTCGTTCCCGTTGCACAGATTCATGCGCCAGGGCCTCCTGCAGATAATTCACTTTGGTTTATTGCGCTATCTCTAATAGCACCCGAGATATCACCAGATATATATTGGATTTTTCACTGACCCTGAGCGTCCGGCCCCATGAGACGGTCGTTTTCTCGGCCCCTGGTGGTCCGAGAACGTTCCCGCTGCACAGGTTCATGCGCCAGCGTCTCCTACAGACAATGCACTTTGATTTATTGCGCTATCTGTAATAGCACCCGAGATATCACCAGATATATATTGGATTTTTCACTGACCCTGAGTGTCCTGCCCCATGAGACGGTGGTTTTCTCGGCCCCTGGTGTTCCGAGGTCGTTCCCGCTGCACAGATTCATGCGCCAGGGCCTCCTACAGACAATGCACTTTGATTTATTGCGCTATCTCTAATAGCACCCGAGATATCACCAGATATATATTGGATTTTCCCCTGACCCTGAGTGTCCGGCCCCATGAGACTGTGGTTTTCTCGGCCCCTGGTGGTCCTAGGTCGTTCCCGCTGCACTGATGCATGCGCCAGGTCCTCCTGCAGATAATTCCCTTTGGCTTATTGCGCTATCTCTAATAGCGCCCGAGATATCACCAGATATATATTGGATTTTTCCCTGACCCTGAGTGTCCGGCAACATGAGACTGCGGTTTTCTCTGCCCCTGGTGGTCCGAGGTCGCTCCCGCTGCACACATTCATGCGCCAGGGCCTCCTGCAGATAATTCACTTTAGTTTATTGCGCTATCTTAAATAGCACCCGAGATATCACCAGATATATATTGGATTTTCCCCTGACCCTGAGTGTCCGGCCCCATGAGACTGTGGTTTTCACGGCCCCTGGTGGTCCGAGGTCGTTCCCGTTGCACAGATTCATGCGCCAGGGCCTCCTGCAGATAATTCACTTTGGTTTATTGCGCTATCTCTAATAGCACCCAAGATATCACCAGATATATATTGAATTTTTCCCTGACCCTGTGTGTCCGGCCCCATGAGACTGTGGTTTTCTCGGCCCCTGGTGGTCCGAGGTCGTTCCCCTTGCACAGATTCATGCGCCAGGGCCTCCTGCAGATAATTCACTTTGATTTATTGCGCTATCTGTAATAGCACCCGAGATATCACCAGATAGATATTGGATTTTTCACTGACCCTAAGTGTCCGGCCCCTCGGGACGGTGGTTTTCTCGGACCCTGGTGGTCCGAGGTCGTTCCCGCTGCACAGATTCATGCGCCAGGGCCTCCTACAGACAATGCACTTTGATTTATTGCGCTATCTGTAATAGCACCCAAGATATCACTAGATAAATATTGGATTTTCCCCTGACCCTGAGTGTCCGGCCCCATGAGACGGTGGTTTTCTCGGCCCCTGATGGTCCGAGGTCGTTCCCGCTGGCCACATTTATGCGCCAGGGCCTCCTACAGACAATGTACTTTGATTTATTGCGCTATCTGTAATAGCACCAGAGATATCACCAGATATATATTGGATTTTCCCCTGACCCTGAGTGTCCGGCCCCATGAGACTGTGGTTTTCTCGGCCCCTGGTGGTCCGAGGTTGTTCCCGCTGCACACATTCATGCGACAGGGCCTCCTACAGACAATGCACTTTGATTTATTGCTCTATCTGTAATAGCACCCAAGATATCACGAGATATATATTGGATTTTTCCCTGACCCTGAGTGTCCGGCCCCATGAGACTGTGGTTTCCTCGGCCTCATGTGGTCCGAGGTCGTTCCCGCTGCACAGATTCATGCGCCAGGGCCTCCTACAGACAATGCACTTTGATTTATTGCTCTATCTGTAATAGCACCCGAGATATCACCAGATATATATTGGATTTTCCCCTGACCCTGATTGTCCGGCCCCATGAGACTGTAGTTTTCTCGGCCCCTGGTGGTCCTAGGTCGTTCCCGCTGCATAGATTCATGCGCCAGGGCCTCCTACAGACAATGCACTTTGATTTATTGCGCTATCTGTAATTGCACCCGAGATATCACCAGATATATATTGGATTTTTCCCTGACCCTGAGTGTCCGGCCCCATGAGACGGTGGTTTTCTCGGCCCCTGGTGGTCCGCGGTCGTTCCCGCTGCACAGATTCATGCGCCAGGGCCTCCTGCAGATGACTCACATTGGTTTATTGCGCTATCTCTAATAGCACCCGAGATATCACCAGATATATACTGGATTTTCCCCTGACCCTGAGTGTCCGGCCCCATGAGACGGTTGTTGTCTCGGCCCCTGGTGGTCCTAGGTCGTTCCCGCTGCACAGATGCATGCGCCAGGGCCTTCTGCAGATAATTCCCTTTGGCTTATTACGCTATCTCTAATAGCACCCAAGATATCACCAGATATATATTGGATTTTTCCCTGACCCTGAGTGTCCGGCCCCATGAGACTGGATTTTTCGGCCCCTGGTGGTCCGAGGTCGTTCCCGTTGCACAGATTCATGCGCAAGGGCCTCCTGCAGATAATTCACTTTGGTTTATTGCGCTATATCTAATAGCACCCGAGATATCACCAGATATATATTGGATTTTTCCCTGACCCTGAGTGTCCGGCCCCATGAGACTGTGGTTTCCTCGGCCCCTGGTGGTCTGAGGTCGTTCCCGCTGCACAGATTCATGCGCCAGGGCCTCCTACAGACAATGCACTTTGATTTATTGCGCTATCGGTAATAGCACCCGAGATATCACCAGATATATATTGGATTTTTCCCTGACCCTGAGTGTCCGGCACCATGAGACGGTGGTTTTCTCGGCCCCTGGTGGTCCGAGGTCGTTCCCGCTGCACAGATTCATGCGCCAGGGCCTCCTGCAGATAATTCCCTTTGGCTTATTGCGCTGTCTCTAATAGCGCCCGAGATATCACCAGATATATATTGGATTTTTCCCTGACCCTGAGTGTCCGGCCCCATGAGACGGTGGTTTTCTCGGCCCCTGGTGGTCCGCGGTCGTTCCCGCTGCACAGATTCATGCGCCAGGGCCTCCTGCAGATAATTCACTTTAGTTTATTGCGCTATCTTTAATAGCACCCGAGATATCACCAGATATATATTGGATTTTCCCCTGACCCTGAGTGTCCGGCCCCATGAGACTGTGGTTTTCACGGCCCCTGGTGGTCCGAGGTCGTTCCCGCTGCACAGATTCATGCGCCAGTGCCTCCTACAGACAATGCACTTTGATTTATTGCGCTATCTGTAATAGCACCCGAGATATCACCAGATATATATTGGATTTTTCCCTGACCCTGAGTGTCCGGCCCCATGAGACTGTGGTTTTTTCGGCCCCTGGTGGTCCGAGGTCGTTCCCGTTGCACAGATTCATGCGCCAGGGCCTCCTGCAGATAACTCACTTTGGTTTATTGCGCTATCTCTAATAGCCCCCAAGATATCACCAGATATATATTGAATTTTTCCCTGACCCTGAGGGTCCGGCCCCATGAGACTGTGGTTTTCTCGGCCCCTGGTGGTCCGAGGTCGTTCCCGCTGCACAGATTCATGCGCCAGGGCCTCCTACAGACAATGCACTTTGATTTATTGCGCTATCTGTAATAGCACCCAAGATATCAGCAGATAAATATTGGATTTTCCCCTGACCCTGAGTGTCCGGCCCCATGAGACGGTGGTTTTCTCGGCCCCTGATGGTCCGAGTTCGTTCCCGCTGTCCACATTTATGCGCCAGGGCCTCCTACAGACAATGCAATTTGATTTATTGCGCTATCGGTAATAGCACCCGGGATATCACCAGATATATATTGGATTTTTCCCTGACCCTGAGTGTCCGGCACCATGAGACGGTGGTTTTCTCGGCCCCTGGTGGTCCGAGGTCGTTCCCGCTGCACAGATTCATGCGCCAGGGCCTCCTGCAGATAATTCACTTTGGTTTATTGCGCTATCTCTAATAGCGCCCGAGATATCAACAGATATATATTGGATTTTTCCCTGACCCTGAGTGTCCGGCCCCATGAGACTGCGGTTTTCTCGGCCCCTGGTGCTCCGAGGTCGTTCCCGCTGCACACATTCATGCTCCAGGGCCTCCTGCAGATAATTCACTATGGTTTATTGCGCTATCTCTAATAGCACCCGAGATATCACCAGATATATATTGGATTTTGCCCTGACCCTGAGTGTCCGGCCCCATGAGACTGTGGTTTTCTCGGCCCCTGGTGGTCCGAGGTTGTTCCCGCTGCACAGATTCATGCGCCAGGGCCTCCTACAGACAATGGACTTTGAGTTATTGCTCTATCTGTAATAGCACCCGAGATATCACCAGATATATATTGGATTTTCCCCTGACCCTGATTGTCCGGCCCCATGAGACTGTGGTTTTCTCGGCCCCTGGTGGTCCGAGGTCGTTCCCGCTGCATAGATTCATGCGCCAGGGCCTCCTACAGACAATGCACTTTGATTTATTGCGCTATCTGTAATAGCACCCGAGATATCACCAGATATATATTGGATTTTTCCCTGACCCTGAGTGTCCGGCCCCATGAGACGGTGGATGTCTCGGCCCCTGATGGTCCGAGATCGTTCCCGCTGCACAGATACATGCGCCAGGGCCTCCTGCAGACAATTCACTTTGGTTTATTGCGCTATCTCTAATAGCACCCGAGATATCACCAGATATATATTGGATTTTTCCACGACCCTGAGTGTCCGGCCCCATGAGACGGTGGTTTTCTCGGCCGCTGGTGGTCCGAGGTCGTTCCCGCTGGCCAGATTCATGCGCCAGGGCCTCCTACAGACAATGCACTATGATTTATTGCGCTATCTGTAATAGCACCCGAGATATCACCAGATCTATATTGGATTTTCCCCTGACCCTGAGTATCCGGCCCCATGAGACTGTGGTTTTTTCGGCCCCTGGTGGTCCGAGGTCGTTCCCGTTGCACAGATTCATGCGCCAGGGCCTCCTGCAGATAATTCACTTTGGTTTATTGCGCTATCTCTAATAGCACCCGAGATATCACCAGATATATATTAGATTTTTCACTGACCCTGAGCGTCCTGCCCCATGAGACGGTCGTTTTCTCGGCCCCTGGTGGTACGAGAACGTTCCCGCTGAACAGGTTCATGCGCCAGCGTCTCCTACAGACAATGCACTTTGATTTATTGCGCTATCTGTAATAGCACCCGAGATATCACCAGATATATATTGGATTTTTCACTGACCCTGAGTGTCCGGCCCCATGAGACTGCGGTTTTCTCGGCCCCTGGTGGTCCGAGGTCGGTCCCGCTGCACAGATTCATGCGCCAGGGCCTCCTGCAGACAATTCACTTTGGTTTATTGCGCTATCTCTAATAGCACCCGAGATATCAACAGATATATATTGGATTTTTCCCTGACCCTGAGTGTCCGGCCCCATGAGACTGCGGTTTTCTCGGCCCCTGGTGGTCCGAGGTCGTTCCCGCTGCACACATTCATGCGCCAGGGCCTCCTGCAGATAATTCACTATGGTTTATTGCGCTATCTCTAATAGCACCCGAGATATCACCAGATATATATTGGATTTTCCCCAGACCCTGAGTGTCCGGCCCCATGAGACTGTGGTTTTCTCGGCCCCTGGTGGTCCGAGGTTGTTCCCGCTGCACAGATTCATGCGCCAGGGCCTCCTACAGACAATGCACTTCGATTTATTGCGCTATCTGTAATAGCACCCGAGATATCACCACATATATATTGGATTTTTCGTTGACCCAGAGTGTCCGGCCCCATGAGACGGTGGTTTTCTCGGCCCCTGGTGGTCCTAGGTCGTTCCCGCTGCACAGATGCATGCGCCAGGGCCTCCTGCAGATAATTCCCTTTGGCTTATTGCGCTATCTTTAATAGCACCCGAGATATCACCAGATATATATTGGATTTTTCCCTGACCCTGAGTGTCCGGCCCCATGAGACTGTTGTTTTTTCGACCCCTGGTGGTCCGAGGTCGTTACCGTTGCACAGATTCATGCGCCAGGGCCTCCTGCAGATAATTCAATTTGGTTTATTGCGCTATCTCTAATAGCGCCCGAGATATCAACAGATATATATTGGATTTTTCCCTGACCCTGAGTGTCCGGCCCCATGAGACTGCGGTTTTCTCGGCCCCTGGTGGTCCGAGGTCGTTCCCGCTGCACACATTCATGCGCCAGGGCCTCCTGCAGATAATTCACAATGGTTTATTGCGCTATCTCTAATAGCACCCGAGATATCACCAGATATATATTGGATTTTTCCCTGACCCTGAGTGTCCGGCCCCATGAGACTGTGGTTTCCTCGGCCTCTGGTGGTCCGAGGTCGTTCCCGCTGCACAGATTCATGCGCCAGGGCCTCCTACAGACAATGCACTTTGATTTATTTCGCTATCTGTAATAGGACCGGAGATATCACCAGATATATATTGGATTTTCCCCAGACCCTGAGTGTCCGGCCGCATGAGACTGTAGTTTTATCGGCCCCTGGTGGTCCGAGGTCGTTCCCGCTGCACAGATTCATGCGCCAGGGCCTCCTACAGACAATGCACTTCGATTTATTGCGCTATCTGTAATAGCACCCGAGATATCACCACATATATATTGGATTTTTCGTTGACCCAGAGTGTCCGGCCCCATGAGACGGTGGTTTTCTCGGCCCCTGGTGGTCCTAGGTCGTTCCCGCTGCACAGATGCATGCGCCAGGGCCTCCTGCAGATAATTCCCTTTGGCTTATTGCGCTATCTTTAATAGCACCCGAGATATCACCAGATATATATTGGATTTTTCCCTGACCCTGAGTGTCCGGCCCCATGAGACTGTTGTTTTTTCGACCCCTGGTGGTCCGAGGTCGTTACCGTTGCACAGATTCATGCGCCAGGGCCTCCTGCAGATAATTCACTTTGGTTTATTGCGCTATCTGTAATAGCACCCGAGATATCAACAGATATATACTGGATTTTCCCCTGACCCTGAGTGTCCGGCCCCATGAGACTGTGGTTTTTTCGGCCCCTGGTGGTCCGAGGTCGTTCCCGCTGCACAGATTCATGCGGCAGGGCCTCCTGCAGAGAATTCACTTTGGTTTATTGCGCTATCTCTAATAGCACCCGAGATATCACCAGATATAAACTGGATTTTCCCCTGACCCTGAGTGTCCGGACCCATGAGACTGTGGTTTTCTCGGCCCCTGGTGGTCCGAGGTCGTTGCCGCTTCACAGATTCATGCGCCAGGGCCTCCTACAGACAATGCACTTTGACTTATTGCGCTATCTGTAATGGCACCCGAGATATCACCAGATATATATTGGATTTTTCACTGACCCTGAGTGTGCGGCCCCATGAGACTGTGCTTTTCTCGGCCCCTGGTGGTCCGAGGTCGTTCCCGCTGCACAGATTCATGCGCCAGGGCCTCCTACAGACAATGCACTTTGATTTATTGCGCTATCTGTAATAGCACCCAAGATATCACCAGATAAATATTGGATTTTCCCCTGACCCTGAGTGTCCGGCCCCATGAGACGGTGGTTTTCTCGGCCCCTGATGGTCCGAGGTCGTTCCCGCTGTCCACATTTATGCGCCAGGGCCTCCTACAGACAATGCAATTTGATTTATTGCGCTATCTGTAACAGCACCCGAGATATCACCCGATATATATTGGATTTTCCCCTGACCCTGAGTGTCCGGCCCCTTGAGACTGTCGTTTTCTCGGCCCCTGGTGGTCCGAGGTCGTTCCCGTTGCACAGATTCATGCGCCAGGGCCTCCTGCAGATAATTCACCTTGGTTTATTGCGCTATCTCTAATAGCACCCGAGATATCACCAGATATATATTGGATTTTCCCCTGACCCTGAGTGTCCGGCACCATGAGACTGTAGTTTTCACGGCCCCTGGTGGTCCTAGGTCGTTCCCGCTGCACAGATTCATGCGCCAGGGCCTCCTACAGACAATGCACTTTGATTTATTGCGTTATCTGTAATAGCACCCGAGATATCACCACATATATATTGGATTTTTCCCTGACCCAGAGTGTCCGGCCCCCTCGAGACGGTGGTTTTCTCGGCCCCTGGTGGTCCGAGGTCGTTCCCGCTGCACAGCTTCAGGCGCCAGGGCCTCCTGCAGATAACTCACTTTGGTTTATTGCGCTATCTCTAATAGCACCCGAGATATCACCAGATATATATTGGATTTTTCCCTGACCCTGAGTGTCCGGCCCCATGAGACGGTGGTTTTCTCGGCCCCTGGTGGTCCGAGGTCGTTCCCGCTGCACAGATCCATGCGCCAGGGCCTCCTGCAGATAATTCACTTTGGATTATTGCGCTATCTCTAATAGCGACCGAGATATCAACAGATATATATTGGATTTTTCCCTGACCCTGAGTGTCCGGCCCCATGAGACTGCGGTTTTCTCGGCCCCTGGTGGTCCGAGGTCGTTCCCGCTGCACACATTCATGCGCCAGGGCCTCCTGCAGATAATTCACTATGGTTTATTGCGCTATCTCTAATAGCACCCGAGATATCACCAGATATATATTGGATTTTGCCCTGACCCTGAGTGTCCGGCCCCATGAGACTGTGGTTTTCTCGGCCCCTGGTGGTCCGAGGTTGTTCCCGCTGCACAGATTCATGCGCCAGGGCCTCCAGCAGACAATTCACTTTGGTTTATTGCGCTATCTCTAATAGCACCCGAGATATCACCAGATATATATTGGATTTTTCCCCGACCCTGAGTGTCCGGCCCCATGAGACGGTGGTTTTCTCGGCCGCTGGTGGTCCGAGGTCGTTCCCGCTGGCCAGATTCATGCGCCAGGGCCTCCTACAGACAATGCACTATGATTTATTGCGCTATCTGTAATAGCACCCGAGATATCACCAGATCTATATTGGATTTTCCCCTGACCCTGAGTATCCGGCCCCATGAGACTGTGGTTTTCTCGGTCCCTGGTGGTCCGAGGTCGTTCCCGTTGCACAGTTTCATGCGCCAGGGCCTCCTGCAGATAATTCACTTTGGTTTATTGCGCTATCTTTAATAGCACCCGAGATATCACCAGATATATATTGGATTTTTCCCTGACCCTGAGTGTCCGGCCCCATGAGACTGTTGTTTTTTCGACCCCTGGTGGTCCGAGGTCGTTACCGTTGCACAGATTCATGCGCCAGGGCCTCCTGCAGACAATTCACTTTGGTTTATTGCTCTATCTGTAATAGCACCCGAGATATCACCAGATATATATTGGATTTTCCCCTGACCCTGATTGTCCGGCCACATGAGACTGTGGTTTTCTCGGCCGCTGGTGGTCCGAGGTCGTTCCCGCTGGCCAGATTCATGCGCCAGGGCCTCCTACAGACAATGCACTATGATTTATTGCGCTATCTGTAATAGCACCCGAGATATCACCAGATATATATTGGATTTTTCACTGACCCTGAGCGTCCGGCCCCATGAGACGGTCGTTTTCTCGGCCCCTGGTGGTCCGAGAACGTTCCCGCTGAACAGGTTCATGCGCCAGCGTCTCCTACAGACAATGCACTTTGATTTATTGCGCTATCTGTAATAGCACCCGAGATATCACCAGATATATATTGGATTTTACCCTGACCCTGAGTGTCCGGCCCCATGAGACGGTCGTTGTCTCGGCCCCTGGAGGTCCGAGGACGTTCCCGTTGCACAGATTCATGCGCCAGGGCCTCCTGCAGATAATTCACTTTGGTTTATTGCGCTATCTCTAATAGCACCCGAGATATCACCAGATATATATTGGATTTTGCCCTGACTCTGAGTGTCCGGCCCCATGAGACTGTGGTTTTCTCGGCCCCTGGTGGTCCGAGGTCGTTGCCGCTTCACAGATTCATGCGCCAGGGCCTCCTACAGACAATGCAATTTGATTTATTGCGCTATCTGTAATAGCACCCGAGATGTCACCAGATATATTTTTGATTTTTCCCTGACCCTGAGTGTCCGGCCCCATGAGACGGTGGTTGTCTCGGCCCCTGGTGGTCCGAGGTCGTTCCCGCTGCACAGATTCATGCGCCAGGGCCTCCTACAGACAATGCACTTTGATTTATTGCGCTATCTGTAATAGCACCCGAGATATCACCAGATCTTTATTGGATTTTCCCCTGACCCTGAGTATCCGGCCCCATGAGACTGTGGTTTTTACGGCCCCTGGTGGTCCGAGGTCGTTCCCGCTGCACAGATTCATGCGCCAGGGCCTCCTGCAGATAATTCACTATGGTTTATTGCGCTATCTGCAATAGCACCCGAGATATCACCAGATATATATTGGATTTTACGCTGACCCTGAGTGTCCGGCCCCATGAGACGGTGGTTGTCTCGGCCCCTGGAGGTCCGAGGACGTTCCCGCTGCACAGATTCATGCGCTAGGGCCTCCTGCAGATAATTCACTTTGGTTTATTGCGCTATCTCTATTAGCACCCGAGATATCACCAGATATATACTGGATTTGTCACTGACTCTGAGTGTCCGGCCCCATGAGACGGTGGATGTTTCGGCCCCTGATGGTCCGAGATCGTTCCCACTGCACAGATTCATGCGCCAGGGCCTCCTGCAGACAATTCACTTTATTTTATTGCGCTATCTCTAATAGCACCCGAGATATCACCAGATATATATTGGATTTTTCACTGACCCTGAGTGTCCTGCCCCATGAGACGGTGGTTTTCTCGGCCCCAGGTGTTCCGAGGTCGTTCCCGCTGCACAGATTCATGCGCCAGGGCCTCCTACAGACATTGCACTTTGATTTATTGCGCTATCTCTAATAGCACCCGAGATATCACCAGATATATATTGGATTTTCCCCTGACCCTGAGTGTCCGGCCCCATGAGACTGTGGTTTTCTCGGCCCCTGGTGGTCCGAGGTCGTTCCCGTTGCACAGATTCATGCGCCAGGGCCTCCTGCAGATAATTCACTTTGGTTTATTGCGCTATCTCTAATAGCACCCGAGATATCACCAGATATATATTGGATTTTCCCCTGACCCTGAGTGTCCGGCCCCATGAGATTGTGGTTTTCTCGGCCCCTGGTCGTCCGAGGTCGTTCTCGCTGCACAGATTCATGCGCCAGGGCCTCCTACAGACAATGCACTTTGATCTATTGCGCTATCTGTAATAGCACCCGAGATATCACCAGATCTATATTGGATTTTCCCCTGACCCTGAGTGTCCGGCCCCATGAGACTGTGGTTTTCTCGGCCCCTGGTGGTCCGCGGTCGTTCCCGTTGCACAGATTCATGCGCCAGGGCCTCCTGCAGATAATTCACTTTGGTTTATTGCGCTATCTCTAATAGCACTCGAGATATCACCAGATATATATTGGATTTTTCACTGACCCTGAGCGTCTGGCCCCATGAGACGGTCGTTTTCTCGGCCCCTGGTGGTCCGAGGTCGTTCCCGCTGCACAGGTTCATGCGCCAGGGTCTCCTACAGACAATGCACTTTGATTTATTGCGCTATCTGTAATAGCACCCGAGATATCACCACATATATATTGGATTTTTCACTGACCCTGAGAGTCCGGCCCCATGAGACGGTGGTTTTCTCGGTCCCTGGTGTTCCGAGGTCGTTCCCGCTGCACAGATTCATGCGCCAGGGCCTCCTACAGACAATGCACTTTGATTTATTGCGCTATCTCTAATAGCACCCGAGATATCACCAGATATATATTGGATTTTCCCTGACCCTGAATGTCCGGCCCAATGAGACTGTGGTTTTCTCGGCCCCTGGTGGTCCGAGGTCGTTCCCGCTGTACAGATTCATGCGCCAGGGCCTCCTACAGACAATGCACTTTGATTTATTGCGCTATCTGTAATAGCACCCGAGATATCAAGAGATATATACTGGATTTTCCCCTGACCCTGAGTGTCCGGCCCAATGAGACTGTGGTTCTCTCGGCCCCTGGTGGTCCGAGGTCGTTCCCGCTGCACAGATTCATGCGCCAGGGCCTCCTACAGACAATGCACTTTGATTTATTGCGCTATCTGTAATAGCACCCGAGATATCACCAGATATATATTGGATTTTTCACTGACCCTGAGTGTCCGGCCCCATCAGACGGTCGTTTTCTCGGCCCCTGGTGGTCCGAGGTCGTTCCCGCTGCACACATTCACGCGCCAGGCCTCCTGCAGATAATTCACGTTGGTTTATTGCGCTATCTCTGATAGCACCCGAGATATCACCAGATATATATTGGATTTTCCCCTGACCCTGAGTGTCCGGCCCCATGGGACTGTGGTTTTCTCGGCCCCTGGTGGTCCGAGGTCGTTCCCGCTGCACAGATTCATGCGCCAGGGCCTCCTGCAGATAATTCACTTTGGTTTATTGCGCTATCTCTAATAGCACCCGAGATATCACCAGATATATATTGGATTTTACCCTGACCCTGAGTGTCCGGCCCCATGAGACTTTGCTTTTCTCGGCCCCTGGTGGTCCGAGGTCGTTCCCGCTGCACAGATTCATGCGCCAGGACCTCCTACAGACAATGCACTTTGATTTATTGCGCTATCTGTAATAGCACCCGACATATCACCAGATATATATTGGATTTTACCCTGACCCTGAGTGCCCGGCCCCATGAGACGGTCGTTGTCTCGGCCCCTGGCGGTCCGAGGACGTCCCCGCTGCACAGATTCATGCGCCAGGGCCTCCTACAGACAATGCACTTTGATTTATTGCGTTATCTGTAATAGCACCCAAGATATCACCACATATATATTGGATTTTTCCCTGACCCAGAGTGTCCGGCCCCATCGAGACGGTGGTTTTCTCGGCCCCTGGTGGTCCGAGGTCGTTCCCGCTGCACAGCTTCAGGCGCCAGGGCCTCCTGCAGATAACTCACTTTGGTTTATTGCGCTATCTCTAATAGCACCCGAGATATCACCAGATATATATTGGATTTTTCCCTGACCCTGAGTGTCCGGCCCCATGTGACGGTGGTTTTCTCGGCCCCTGGTGGTCCGAGGTCGTTCCCGCTGCACAGATTCATGCGCCAGGGCCTCCTGCAGATAATTCACTTTGGTTTATTGCGCTATCTCTAATAGTGCCCGAGATATCACCAGATATATATTGGATTTTTCCCTGACCCTGAGTGTCCGGCCCCATGAGACTGTGGTTTTCTCGGCCCCTGGTGGTCCGAGGTCGTTCCCGCTGCACAGATTCATGCGCCAGGGCCTCCTACAGACAATGCACTTTGATTTATTGCGCTATCTGTAATAGCACCCGAGATATCACCAGATATATATTGGATTTTTCACTGACCCTGAGCGTCCGGCCCCATGAGACGGTCGTTTTCTCGGCCCCTGGTGGTCCGAGGTCGTTCCCGCTGCACAGATTCATGCGCCAGGGCCTCCGACAGACAATGCACTTTGATTTATTGCGCTATCTGTTATAGCACCCGAGATATCACCAGATATATATTGGATTTTACCCTGACCCTGAGTGTCCGGCCCAATGAGACGGTTGTTGTCTCGGCCCCTGGAGGTCCGAGGACGTTCCCGCTGCACAGATTCATGCGCCAGGGCCTCCTACAGGTAATGCACTTTGATTTATTGCGCTATCTGTAATAGCACCCGAGATATCACCGGATCTATATTGGATTTTCCCCTGACCCTGAGTGTCCGGCCCCATGAGACTGTGGTTTTCTCGGCCCCTGGTGGTCCGAGGTCGTTCCCGCTGCACAGATTCATGCGCCAGGGCCCCCTGCAGTTAATTCACTTTGATTTATTGCGCTATTTCTAACAGCACCCGAGATATCACCAGATATATATTGGATTTTTCCCTGACCCTGAGAGTCCGGCCCCATGAGACTGTGGTTTTCTCGGCCCCTGGTGGTCCGAGGTCGTTCCCGTTGCACAGATTCATGCGCCAGGGCCTCCTGCAGACAATTCACTTTGGTTTATTGCGCTATCTCTAATAGCACCCGAGATATCACCAGATATATATTGGATTTTTCACTGACCCTGAGTGTCCTGCCCCATGAGACGGTGGTTTTCTCGGCCCCTGGTGTTCCGAGGTCGTTCCCGCTGCACAGATTCATGCGCCAGGGCCTCCTACAGACATTGCACTTTGATTTATTGCGCTATCTCTAATAGCACCCGAGATATCACCAGATATATATTGGATTTTCCCCTGACCCTGAGTGTCCGGCCACATGAGACTGTGGTTTTCTCGGCCCCTGGTGGTCCGAGGTCGTTCCCGTTGCACAGATTCATGCGCCAGGGCCTCCTGCAGATAATTCACTTTGGTTTATTGCGCTATCTCTAATAGCACCCGAGATATCACCAGATATATATTGGATTTTCCCCTGACCCTGAGTGTCCGGCCCCATGAGATTGTGGTTTTCTCGGTCCCTGGTCGTCCGAGGTCGTTCCCGCTGCACAGATTCATGCGCCAGGGCCTCCTACAGACAATGCACTTTGATTTATTGCGCTATCTGTAATAGCACCCGAGATATCACCAGATCTATATTGGATTTTCCCCTGACCCTGAGTGTCCGGCCCCATGAGACTGTGGTTTTCTCGGCCCCTGGTGGTCCGCGGTCGTTCCCGTTGCACAGATTCATGCGCCAGGGCCTCCTGCAGCTAATTCACTTTGGTTTATTGCGCTATCTCTAATAGCACTCGAGATATCACCAGATATATATTGGATTTTTCACTGACCCTGAGAGTCTGGCCCCATGAGACGGTCGTTTTCTCGGCCCCTGGTGGTCCGAGGTCGTTCCCGCTGCACAGGTTCATGCGCCAGGGTCTCCTACAGACAATGCACTTTGATTTATTGCGCTATCTGTAATAGCACCCGAGATATCACCACATATATATTGGATTTTTCACTGACCCTGAGAGTCCGGCCCCATGAGACGGTGGTTTTCTCGGTCCCTGGTGTTCCGAGGTCGTTCCCGCTGCACAGATTCATGCGCCAGGGCCTCCTACAGACAATGCACTTTGATTTATTGCGCTATCTCTAATAGCACCCGAGATATCACCAGATATATATTGGATTTTCCCTGACCCTGAGTGTCCGGCCCAATGAGACTGTGGTTTTCTCGGCCCCTGGTGGTCCGAGGTCGTTCCCGCTGTACAGATTCATGCGCCAGGGCCTCCTACAGACAATGCACTTTGATTTATTGCGCTATCTGTAATAGCACCCGAGATATCAAGAGATATATACTGGATTTTCCCCTGACCCTGAGTGTCCGGCCCAATGAGACTGTGGTTCTCTCGGCCCCTGGTGGTCCGAGGTCGTTCCCGCTGCACAGATTCATGCGCCAGGGCCTCCTACAGACAATGCACTTTGATTTATTGCGCTATCTGTAATAGCACCCGAGATATCACCAGATATATATTGGATTTTTCACTGACCCTGAGTGTCCGGCCCCATGAGACGGTCGTTTTCTCGGCCCCTGGTGGTCCGAGGTCGTTCCCGCTGCACACATTCATGCGCCAGGCCTCCTGCAGATAATTCACGTTGGTTTATTGCGCTATCTCTGATAGCACCCAAGATATCACCAGATATATATTGGATTTTCCCCTGACCCTGAGTGTCCGGCCCCATGAGACTGTGGTTTTCTCGGCCCCTGGTGGTCCGAGGTCGTTCCCGCTGCACAGATTCATGCGCCAGGGCCTCCTGCAGATAATTCACTTTGGTTTATTGCGCTATCTCTAATAGCAACCGAGATATCACCAGATATATATTGGATTTTCCCCTGACCCTGAGTGTCCGGCCCCATGAGACTGCTTTTCTCGGCCTCTGGTGGTCCGAGGTCGTTCCCCCTGCACAGATTCATGCGCCAGGACCTCCTACAGACAATGCACTTTGATTTATTGCGCTATCTGTAATAGCACCCGACATATCACCAGATATATATTGGATTTTACCCTGACCCTGAGTGTCCGGCCCCATGAGACGGTCGTTGTCTCGGCCCCTGGCGGTCCGAGGTCGTTCCCGCTGCACAGCTTCAGGCGCCAGGGCCTCCTGCAGATAACTCACTTTGGTTTATTGCGGTATCTCTAATAGCACCCGAGATATCACCAGATATATATTGGATTTTTCCCTGACCCTGAGTGTCCGGCCCCATGTGACGGTGGTTTTCTCGGCCCCTGGTGGTCCGAGGTCGTTCCCGCTGCACAGATTCATGCGCCAGGGCCTCCTGCAGATAATTCACTTTGGTTTATTGTGCTATCTCTAATAGCGCCCGAGATATCACCAGATATATATTGGATTTTTCCCTGACCCTGAGTGTCCGGCCCCATGAGACTGTGGTTTTCTCAGCCCCTGGTGGTCCGAGGACGTTCCCGCTGCACAGATTCATGCGCCAGGGCCTCCTACAGACAATGCACTTTGATTTATTGCGCTATCTGTAATAGCACCCGAGATATCACCAGATATATATTGGATTTTTCACTGACCCTGAGTGTCCGGCCCCATGAGACTGTGGTTTTCTCGGCCCCTGGTGGTCCGAGGTCGTTCCCGCTGCACAGTTTCATGCGCCAGGGCCTCCTACAGACACTGCACTTTGATTTATTGCGCTATCTGTAATAGCACCCGAGATATCACCAGATATATATTGGATTTTCCCCTGACCCTGAGTATCCGGCCCCATGAGACGGTAGTTTTCTCGGCCCCTGGTGATCCGAGGTCGTTCCCGCTGCACAGATTCATGCGCCAGGGCCTCCTGCAGATAATTCACTTTGGTTTATTGCGCTATCTCTAATAGCACCCGAGATATCACCAGATATATACTGGATTTTCCCACGACCCTGAGTGTCCGGCCCCATGAGACTGTGGTTTTCTCGGCACCTGGTGGTCCGAGGTTGTTCCCGCTGCACAGATTCATGCGCGAGGGCCTCCTACAGACAATGCACTTTGATTTATTGCGCTATCTGTTATAGCACCCGAGATATCACCAGATATATATTGGATTTTTCACTGACCCTGAGCGTCCGGCCCCATGAGACGGTCGTTTTCTCGGCCCCTGGTGGTCCGAGGTCGTTCCCGCTGCACAGATTCATGCGCCAGGGCCTCCTACAGACAATGCACTTTGATTTATTGCGCTATCTGTAATAGCACCCGAGAGATCACCAGATATATATTGGATTTTTCACTGACCCTGAGCGTCCGGCCCCATGAGACGGTCGTTGTCTCGGCCCCTGGAGGTCCGAGGACGTTCCCGCTGCACAGATTCATGCGTCAGGGCCTCCTACAGGTAATGCACTTTGATTTATTGCGCTATCTGTAATAGCACCCGAGATATCACCAGATCTATATTGGATTTTCCACTGACCCTGAGTGTCCGGCCCCATGAGACTGTGGTTTTCTCGGCCCCTGGTGGTCCGAGGACGTTCCCGTTGCACAGATTCATGCGCAAGGGCCTCCTGCAGATAATTCACTTTGGTTTATTGCGCTATCTGTAATAGCACCCGAGATATCACCAGATCTATATTGGATTTTCCCCTGACCCTGAGTGTCCGGCCCCATGAGACTGTGGTTTTCTCGGCCCCTGGTGGTCCGCGGTCGTTCCCGCTGCACAGATTCATGCGCCATGGCCTCCTACAGACAATGCGCGTTGGTTTAATGCGCTATGTGTAATAGCACCCGAGATATCACCAGATATATATTGGATTTTTGCCTGACCCTGAGTTCTCGGCCCCATGAGACTGTGGTTTTCTCGGCCCCTGGTGGTCCGCGGTCGTTCCCGCTGCACAGATTCATGCGCCAGGGCCTCCTACAGACAATGCACTTTGATTTACTGCGCTATCTGTAATAGCACCCGAGATATCACCAGATATATATTGGATATTCCCCTGACCCTGAGCGTCCGGCCCCATGAGACTGTGGTTTTCTCGGCCCCTGGTGGTCCGAGGTCGTTCCCGCTGCACAGATTCATGCGCCAGGGCCTCCTACAGACAATGCACTTTGATTTATTGCGCTATCTGTAATAGCACCCGAGATATCACCAGATATATACTGGATTTTCCCCTGACCCTGAGTGTCCGGCCCCATGAGACTGTGGTTTTCTCGGCCCCTGGTGGTCCGAGGTCGTTCCCGCTGCACAGATTCATGCGCCAGGGCCTCCTACAGACAATGCACTTTGGTTTATTACGCTATCTCTAATAGCACCCGAGATATCACCAGATATATACTGGATTTTCCCCTGACCCTGAGTGTCCGGCCCCATGAGACGGTGGTTGTCTCGGCCCCGGGTGGTCCTAGGTCGTTCCCGCTGCACAGATTCATGCGCCAGGGCCTCCTACAGACAATGCACTTTGATTTATTGCGCTATCTGTAATAGCACCCGAGATATCACCAGATCTATATTGGATTTTTCCCTGACCCTGAGAGTCCGGCCCCATGAGACGGTGGATGTCTCGGCCCCTGATGGTCCGAGATCGTTCCCGCTGCACAGATTCATGCGCCAGGGCCTCCTGCAGACAATTCACTTTGGTTTATTGCGCTATCTCTAATAGCACCCGAGATATCACCAGATATATATTGGATTTTTCCCCGACCCTGAGTATCGGGCCCCATGAGACTGTGGTTTTCTCGGCCCCTGGTGGTCCGAGGTCGTTCCCGTTGCACAGATTCATGCGCCAGGGCCTCCTGCAGATAATTCACCTTGGTTTATTGCGCTATCTCTAATAGCACCCGAGATATCACCAGATATATATTGGATTTTTCACTGACCCTGAGCGTCCGGCCCCATGAGACGTTCGTTTTCTCGGCCCCTGGTGGTCCGAGAACGTTCCCGCTGCACAGGTTCATGCGCCAGCGTCTCCTACAGACAATGCACTTTGATTTATTGCGCTATCTGTAATAGCACCCGAGATATCACCAGATATATATTGGATTTTTCACTGACCCTGAGTGTCCTGCCCCATGAGACGGTGGTTTTCTCGGCCCCTAGTGGTCCGAGGTCGATCCCGCTGCACAGATTCATGCGCCAGGGCCCCCTGCAGATAATTCAGCTTGGTTTAGTGCGCTATCTGTAAGAGCACCCGAGATATCACCAGATATATATTGAATTTTTCCTCGACCCTGAGTGTCCGGCCCCATGTGTCGGTGGTTTTCTCGGCCCCTGGTGGTCCGAGGTCGATCCCGCGGCACAGATTTATGCGCCAGGGCCTCCTGCAGACAATGCACTTTGATTTATTTCGCTATCTCTAATAGCACCCGAGATATCACCTGATATATATTGTATTTTTCCCTGACCCTGACAGTCCGGCCGCATGAGACTGTGGTTTTCTCGGCCCCTGGTGGTCCGAGGTCGTTCCCCTTGCACAGATTCATGCGCCAGGGCCTCCTGCAGATAATTCACTTTGGTTTGTTGCGCTATCTGTAATGGCACCCGAGATATCACCAGATCTATATTGGATTTTCCCCTGACCCTGAGTGTCCGGCCCCATGAGACTGTGGTTTTCTCGGCCCCTGGTGGTCCGAGGTCGCTCCCGTTGTACAGATTCATGCGCCAGGGCCTCCTGCAGATAATTCACTATGGTTTATTGCGCTATCTCTAATAGCACCCGAGATATCAACACATATATATTGGATATTTCACTGACCCCGAGTGTCCGGCCCCATGAGACGGTGGTTTTCTCGGTCCCTGGTGATCCGAGGTCGTTCCCGCTGCACAGATTCATTCGCCTGGGCCTCCTACAGACAATGCACTTTGATTTATTGCGCTATCTCTAATAGCACCCGAGATATCACCAGATATATATTGGATTTTTCCCTGACCCTGAGTGTCCGGCGCCATGAGACGGTGGTTTTCTTGGCCCCTGGTGGTCCGAGGTCGTTCCCGCTGCACAGATGCATGCGCCAGGGCCTCCTGCAGATAATTCACTTTGGTTTATTGCGCTATCTCTAATAGCACCCGAGATATCACCATATATATATTGGATTTTTCCCTGACCCTGAGTGTCCGGCCCCATGAGACTGTGGTTTTCCCGGCCCCTGGTGGTCTGAGGTCGTTCCCGCTGCACAGATTCATGCGCCAGGGCCTCCTACCGACAATGCACTTTGATTTATTGGGCTATCTGTAATAGCACCCGAGATATCACCAGATAAATATTGGATTTTACCCTGACCCTGAGTGTGCGGCCCCATGAGACTGTGGTTTTCTCGGCCCCTGGTGGTCCGAGGTCGTTCCAGCTGACCAGATTTATTCGCCTGGGCCTCCTACAGACAATGCACTTTGATTTATTGCGCTATCTCTAATAGCACCCGAGATATCACCAGATATTTGCTGGATTTTTACATGATCTTGGGTGACGGATTCCGAATATCTGTAATTTTCTCGGCCACTGGTGGTCCGAGGTCGTTCCTGCGGCACAGATTCATTCGCAAGGGCCTCCTACAGACAATGCACTTTGGTTTCTTGCGCTATCTGTAATTGCACCCGAGATATCACCAGATATATATTGGATTTTCCCCTGACCCTGAGTGTCCGGATCCATGAGACGGTGGTTTTCTCGGCCCCTGGTGGTCCGAGGTCGTTCCCGCTGCACAGATTCATTCGCCTGGGCCTCCTACAGACAATGCACTTTGATTTATTGCGCTATCTGTAATAGCACCCGAAATATCACCAGATATATATTGGATTTTTCCCTGACCCTGAGTGTCCGGCTCCATGAGACTGTGGTTTTCTCGGCCCCTGGTGGTCCGAGGTCGTTCCCGCTGGCCAGATTCATGCGCCTGGGCCTCCTACAGACAATGCACTTTGATTTAGTGCGCTATCTCTAATAGCACCCGAGATATCACCAGATATATATTGGATTTTTCCCTGACCCTGAGTGTCCGGCGCCATGAGACGGTGGTTTTCTTGGCCCCTGGTGGTCCGAGGTCGTTCCCGCTGCACAGATGCTCGCGCCAGGGCCTCCTGCAGATAATTCACTTTGGTTTATTGCGCTATCTGTAATAGCACGCGAGATATCACCAGATATATATTGGATTTTCCCCTGACCCTGAGTGTCCGGCCCCGTGAGTCGGTGGTTTTCTCGGCCCCTGGTGGTCCTAGGTCGTTCCCGCTGAACAGATTCATTCGCCAGGGCCTCCTACAGACAATGCACTTTGGTTTATTACGCTATCTCTAATAGCACCCGAGATATCACCAGATATTTGCTGGATTTTTACATGACCTTGGGTTAGGGATTCCGAATATCTGTAATTTTCTCGGCCACTGGTGGTCCGAGGTCGTTCCTGCGGCACAGAATCATTCGCAAGGGCCTCCTACAGACAATGCACTTTGGTTTATTGCGCTATCTGTAATAGCACCCGAGATATCACCAGATATATATTGGATTTTCCCCTGACCCTGAGTGTCCGGCCCCATGAGACTGTGGTTTTCTCGGCCCATGGTGGTCCGAGGTCGTTCCCGCTGGCCAGATTCATGCGCCTGGGCCTCCTACAGACAATGCACTTTGATTTATTGCGCTATCTCAAATAGCACCCGAGATATCACCATATATATATTGGATTTTTCCCTGACCCTGAGTGTCCGGCGCCATGAGACGGTGGTTTTCTTGGCCCCTGGTGGTCCGAGGTCGTTCCCGCTGCACAGATGCATGCGCCAGGGCATCCTTCAGATAATTCACTTTGGTTTATTGCGCTATCTCTAATATCACCCGAGATATCACCAGATATATATTGGATTTTCCCCTGACCCTGAGTGTCCGGACCCATGAGACGGTGGTTTTCTCGGCCCCTGGTGGTCCGAGGTCGTTCCCGCTGCCCAGATTCATGCGCCAGGGCCTCCTACAGACAGTGCACTTTGGTTTATTGCGATATCTGTAATAGCACCCGAGATATCACCAGATATATATTGGATTTTTCCCTGACCCTGAGTGTCCGGCCCCATGAGACGGTCGTTTTCTCGGCCCCTGGTGGTCCGAGGTCGTTCCCGCTGCACAGATTCATGCGCCAGGGCCTCCTGCAGATAATTCACTTTGGTTTATTGCGCTATCTCTAATAGCACCCGAGATATCAGCAGATATATATTCCATTTTTCACTGACCCTGAGTGACCGGCCCCATGAGACGGTAGTTTTCTCGGCCCCTGGTGGTCCGAGGTCGTTCCCGCTGCACAGATTCATGCGCCAGGGCCTACTGCAGATAATTCACTTTGATTTATTGCGCTATCTGTAATAGCACCCGAGATATCACCACATATATATTGGATTTTTCACTGACCCTGAGTGTCCGGCCCCATGAGACGGTGGTTTTCTCGGTCCCTGGTGTTCCGAGGTCGTTCCCGCTGCACAGATTCATGCGCCAGGGTCTCCTACAGATAATGCACTTTGATTTATTGCGCTATCTCTAATAGCACCCGAGATATCACCAGATATATATTGGATTTTCCCCTGACCCTGAGTGTCCGGCCCCATGAGACTGTGGTTTTCCCGGCCCCTGGTGGTCCGAGGTCGTTCCCGCTGCACAGATTCATGCGCCAGGGCCTCCTACCGACAATGCACTTTGATTTATTTGGCTATCTCTAATAGCACCCGAGACATCACCAGATATATATTGGATTTTTCCCTGACCCTGAGTGTCCGGCGCCATGAGACGGTGGTTTTCTTGGCCCCTGGTGGTCCGAGGTCGTTCCCGCTGCACAGATGCTCGCGCCAGGGCCTCCTGCAGATAATTCACTTTGATTTATTTCGCTATCTCTAATAGCACCCGAGATATCACCAGATATATATTGGATTTTCCCCTGACCCTGAGTGTCCGGCCCCATGAGACTGTGGTTTTCTCGGCCCCTGGTGGTCCGAGGTCGTTCCCGCTGGCCAGATTCATGCGCCTGGGCCTCCTACAGACAATGCACTTTGATTTATTGCGCTATCTCTAATAGCACCCGAGATATCACCAGATATATATTGGATTTTTCCCTGACCCTGAGTGTCCGGCGCCATGAGACGGTGGTTTTCTTGGCCCCTGGTGGTCCGAGGTCGTTCCCGCTGCACAGATGCATGCGCCAGGGCCTCCTGCAGATAATTCACTTTGGTTTATTGCGCTATCTCTAATAGCACCCGAGATATCACCAGATATATATTGGATTTTCCCCTGGCCCTGAGTGTCCGGCCCCATGAGACTGTGGTTTTCCCGGCCCCTGGTGGTCTGAGGTCGTTCCCGCTGCACAGATTCATGCGCCAGGGCCTCCTACCGACAATGCACTTTGATTTATTGGGCTATCTGTAATAGCACCCGAGATATCACCAGATAAATATTGGATTTTACCCTGACCCTGAGTGTGCGGCCCCATGAGACTGTGGTTTTCTCGGCCCCTGGTGGTCCGAGGTCGTTCCAGCTGGCCAGATTTATTCGCCTGGGCCTCCTACAGACAATGCACTTTGATTTATTGCGCTATCTCTAATAGCACCCGAGATATCACCAGATATTTGCTGGATTTTTACATGATCTTGGGTGACGGATTCCGAATATCTGTAATTTTCTCGGCCACTGGTGGTCCGAGGTCGTTCCTGCGGCACAGATTCATTCGCAAGGGCCTCCTACAGACAATGCACTTTGGTTTCTTGCGCTATCTGTAAATGCACCCGAGATATCACCAGATATATATTGGATTTTCCCCTGACCCTGAGTGTCCGGATCCATGAGACGGTGGTTTTCTCGGCCCCTGGTGGTCCGAGGTCGTTCCCGCTGCACAGATTCATTCGCCTGGGCCTCCTACAGACAATGCACTTTGATTTATTGCGCTATCTGTAATAGCACCCGAGATATCACCAGATATATATTGGAATTTTCCCTGACCCTGAGTGTCCGGCTCCATGAGACTGTGGTTTTCTCGGCCCCTGGTGGTCCGAGGTCGTTCCCGCTGGCCAGATTCATGCGCCTGGGCCTCCTACAGACAATGCACTTTGATTTAGTGCGCTATCTCTAATAGCACCCGAGATATCACCAGATATATATTGGATTTTCCCCTGACCCTGACTGTCCGGCCCCGTGAGTCGGTGGTTTTCTCGGCCCCTGGTGGTCCTAGGTCGTTCCCGCTGAACAGATTCATTCGCCAGGGCCTCCTACAGACAATGCACTTTGGTTTATTACGCTATCTCTAATAGCACCCGAGATATCACCAGATATTTGCTGGATTTTTACATGACCTTGGGTTAGGGATTCCGAATATCTGTAATTTTCTCGGCCACTGGTGGTCCGAGGTCGTTCCTGCGGCACAGAATCATTCGCAAGGGCCTCCTACAGACAATGCACTTTGGTTTATTGCGCTATCTGTAATAGCACCCGAGATATCACCAGATATATATTGGATTTTCCCCTGACCCTGAGTGTCCGGCCCCATGAGACTGTGGTTTTCTCGGCCCATGGTGGTCCGAGGTCGTTCCCGCTGGCCAGATTCATGCGCCTGGGCCTCCTACAGACAATGCACTATGATTTATTGCGCTATCTCAAATAGCACCCGAGATATCACCAGATATATATTGGATTTTTCCCTGACCCTGAGTGTCCGGCGCCATGAGACGGTGGTTTTCTTGGCCCCTGGTGGTCCGAGGTCGTTCCCGCTGCACAGATTCATGCGCCAGGGCCTCCTTCAGATAATTCACTTTGGTTTATTGCGCTATCTCTAATATCACCCGAGATATCAGCAGATATATATTGGATTTTCCCCTGACCCTGAGTGTCCGGACCCATGAGACGGTGGTTTTCTCGGCCCCTGGTGGTCCGAGGTCGTTCCCGCTGCCCAGATTCATGCGCCAGGGCCTCCTACAGACAGTGCACTTTGGTTTATTGCGATATCTGTAATAGCACCCGAGATATCACCAGATATATATTGGATTTTTCCCTGACCCTGAGTGTCCGGCCCCATGAGACGGTCGTTTTCTCGGCCCCTGGTGGTCCGAGGTCGTTCCCGCTGCACAGATTCATGCGCCAGGGCCTCCTGCAGATAATTCACTTTGGTTTATTGCGCTATCTCTAATAGCACCCGAGATATCAGCAGATATATATTGCATTTTTCACTGACCCTGAGTGACCGGCCCCATTAGACGGTAGTTTTCTCGGCCCCTGGTGGTCCGAGGTCCTTCCCGCTGCACAGATTCATGCGCCAGGGCCTACTGCAGATAATTCACTTTGATTTATTGCGCTATCTGTAATAGCACCCGAGATATCACCACATATATATTGGATTTTTCACTGACCCTGAGTGTCCGGCCCCATGAGACGGTGGTTTTCTCGGTCCCTGGTGTTCCGAGGTCGTTCCCGCTGCACAGATTCATGCGCCAGGGTCTCCTACAGATAATGCACTTTGATTTATTCCGCTATCTGTAATAGCACCCGAGATATCACCACATATATATTGGATTTTTCACTGACCCTGAGTGTCCGGCCACATGAGGCGGTGGTTTTCTCGGTCCCTGGTGTTCCGAGGTCGTTCCCGCTGCACAGATTCATGCGCCAGGGCCTCCTACAGACAATGCACTTTGATTTATTGCGCTATCTGTAATAGCACCCGAGATATCACCAGATATATATTGGATTTTCCCCTGTCCCTGAGTGTCCGGCCCCATGAGACTGTGGTTTTCCCGGCCCCTGGTGGTACGAGGTCGTTCCCGCTGCACAGATTCATGCGCCAGGGCCTCCTACCGACAATGCACTTTGATTTATTGGGCTATCTCTAATAGCACCCGAGATATCACCAGATATATATTGGATTTTTCCCTGACCCTGAGTGTCCGGCGCCATGAGACGGTGGTTTTCTTGGCCCCTGGTGGTCCGAGGTCGTTCCCGCTGCACAGATGCATGCGCCAGGGCCTCCTGCAGATAATTCACTTTGGTGTATTGCGCTATCTCTAATAGCACCCGAGATATCACCAGATATATATTGGATTTTCCCCTGACCCTGAGTGTCCGGCCCCATGAGACTGTGGTTTTCCCGGCCCCTGGTGGTCCGAGGTCGTTCCCGCTGCACAGATTCATGCGCCAGGGCCTCCTACCGACAATGCACTTTGATTTATTTGGCTATCTCTAATAGCACCCGAGATATCACCAGATATATATTGGATTTTTCCCTGACCCTGAGTGTCCGGCGCCATGAGACGGTGGTTTTCTTGGCCCCTGGTGGTCCGAGGTCGTTCCCGCTGCACAGATGCTCGCGCCAGGGCCTCCTGCAGATAATTCACTTTGATTTATTTCGCTATCTCTAATAGCACCCGAGATATAACCAGATATATATTGGATTTTTCACTGACCCTGAGTGTCCGGCCCCATGAGACGGTGGTTTTCTCGGCCCCTGGTGGTCCGAGGTCGTTCCCGTTGCACAGATTCATGCGCCAGGGCCTCCTGCAGATAATACACTTTGGTTTATTGCGCTATCTCTAATAGCACCCGAGATATCACCAGATATATATTGGATTTTCCCCTGACCCTGAGTGTCCGGCCCCATGAGACTGTGGTTTTCTCGGCCCCTGGTGGTCCGAGGTCGTTCCCGCTGCACAGATTCATGCGCCAGGGCCTCCTACAGACAATGCACTTTGATTTATTGCGCTATCTGTAATAGCACCCGAGATATCACCAGATATATATTGGATTTTTCACTGACCCTGAGTGTCCGGCCCCATGAGACGGTGGTTTTCTCGGCCCCTGGTGATCCGAGGTCGTTCCCGCTGCACAGATTCATGCGCCAGGGCCTCCTGCAGATAATTCACTTCGGTTTATTGCGCTATCTGTAATAGCACCCGAGATATCACCAGATATATGATAGATTTTTCCCTGACCCTGAGTGTCCGGCCCCATAAGACGGTGGTCTTCTCGGACCCTGGTGATCCGAGGTCGTTCCCGCTGCACAGATTCATGCGCCAGGGCCTCCTGCAGATAATTCACTTTGGTTTATTGCGGTATCTCTAATAGCACCCGAGATATCACCAGATATATATTAGATTTTCCCCTGACCCTGAATGTCCGGCCCCATGAGACGGTGGTTATCTCGGACCCTGGTGATCCGAGGTCGTTCCCGCTGCACAGATTCATGCGCCAGGGCCTACGGCAGATAATTCACTTTGGTTTATTGCGCTATCTCTAATAGCACCCGAGATATCACCAGATATATAATGGATTCTTCCCTGACCCTGAGTGTCCGGCCCCATGAGACGGTGGTTTTCTCGGCCCCTGGTGGTCCGAGGTCGTTCCCTCTGCACAGATTCATGCGCCAGGGCCTCCTACAGTCAATGCACATTTATTTATTACGCTATCTGTAATAGCACCCGAGATACCACCAGATATATATTGGATCTTTCACTGACCCTGAGTGTCCGGCCCCATGAGACGGTGGTTTTCGCGGCCCCTGGTGGTTCGAGGTCGTTCCGGCTGCACAGATTCATGCGCCAGGGCCTCCTACAGACTATTCACTTTGATTTATTGCGCTATCTGTAATAGCACCCGAGATATCACCAGATATATGTTGGATTTTCCCCTGACCCTGTGTGTCCGGCCCCATGAGACTGTGGTTTTCTCGGCCCCTGGTGGTCCGAGGTCGTTCCCGTTGCACAGATTCATGTGCCAGGGCCTCCTGCAGATAATTCACTTTGGTTTATTGCGCTATCTCTAATAGCACCCGAGATATCACCAGATATATATTGGATTTTCCCCTGACCCTGAGCGTCCGGCCCCATGAGACTGTGGTTTTCCCGGCCTCTGGTGGTCCGAGGTCGTTCCCGCTACACAGATTCATGCGCCAGGGCCTCCTACAGACAATGCACTCTGATTTATTGCGCTATCTGTAATAGCACCCGAGATATCACCAGATATATATTGGATTTTTCCCCGACCCTGGGTGTCCGGCCCCATAAGACGGTGGTCTTCTCGGACCCTGGTGATCCGAGGTCGTTCCCGCTGCACAGATTCATGCGCCAGGGCCTCCTGCAGATAATTCACTTTGGTTTATTGCGGTATCTCTAATAGCACCCGAGATATCACCAGATATATATTAGATTTTCCCCTGACCCTGAATGTCCGGCCCCATGAGACGGTGGTTATCTCGGACCCTGGTGATCCGAGGTCGTTCCCGCTGCACAGATTCATGCGCCAGGGCCTACGGCAGATAATTCACTTTGGTTTATTGCGCTATCTCTAATAGCACCCGAGATATCACCAGATATATAATGGATTCTTCCCTGACCCTGAGTGTCCGGCCCCATGAGACGGTGGTTTTCTCGGCCCCTGGTGGTCCGAGGTCGTTCCCTCTGCACAGATTCATGCGCCAGGGCCTCCTACAGTCAATGCACATTTATTTATTACGCTATCTGTAATAGCACCCGAGATACCACCAGATATATATTGGATCTTTCACTGACCCTGAGTGTCCGGCCCCATGAGACGGTGGTTTTCGCGGCCCCTGGTGGTTCGAGGTCGTTCCGGCTGCACAGATTCATGCGCCAGGGCCTCCTACAGACTATTCACTTTGATTTATTGCGCTATCTGTAATAGCACCCGAGATATCACCAGATATATGTTGGATTTTCCCCTGACCCTGTGTGTCCGGCCCCATGAGACTGTGGTTTTCTCGGCCCCTGGTGGTCCGAGGTCGTTCCCGTTGCACAGATTCATGTGCCAGGGCCTCCTGCAGATAATTCACTTTGGTTTATTGCGCTATCTCTAATAGCACCCGAGATATCACCAGATATATATTGGATTTTCCCCTGACCCTGAGCGTCCGGCCCCATGAGACTGTGGTTTTCCCGGCCTCTGGTGGTCCGAGGTCGTTCCCGCTACACAGATTCATGCGCCAGGGCCTCCTACAGACAATGCACTCTGATTTATTGCGCTATCTGTAATAGCACCCGAGATATCACCAGATATATATTGGATTTTTCCCCGACCCTGGGTGTCCGGCCCCATGAGACGGTGGTTATCTCGGACCCTGGTGATCCGAGGTCGTTCCCGCTGCACAGATTCATGCGCCAGGGCCTCCTGCAGATAATTCACTTTGGTTTATTGCGCTATCTCTAATAGCACCCGAGATATCACCAGATATATATTGGATTTTTCCCTGACCCTGAGTGTCCGGCTCCATGAGACGGTGATTTTCTCGGTCCCTGGTGGTCCGAGGTCGTTTCCGCTGCACAGATTCATTCGCCTGGGCCTCCTACAGACAATGCACTTTGGTTTATTGCGCTATCTCTAATAGCACCCGAGATATCACCAGATATTTGCTGGATTTTTACATGACCTTGGGTGACGGATTCCGAATATCTGTAATTTTCTCGGCCACTGGTGGTCCGAGGTCGTTCCTGCGGTACAGATTCATTCGCAAGAGCCTCCTACAGACAATGCACTTTGGTTTATTGCGCTATCTGTAATAGCACCCGAGATATCACCAGATATATATTGGATTTTCCCCTGACCCTGAGTGTCCGGCCCCATGAGACTGTGGTTTTCTCGGCCCCTGGTGGTCCGAGGTCGTTCCCGCTGCACAGATTCATTCGCCTGAGCCTCCTACAGACAATGCACTTTGATTTATTGCGCTATCTGTAATAGCACCCGAGATATCACCAGATATATATTGGATTCTTCCCTGACCCTGAGTGTCCGGCCCCATGAGACTGTGGTTTTCTCGGCCCCTGGTGGTCCGAGGTCGTTCCCGTTGCACAGATTCATGCGCCAGGGCCTCCTGCAGATAATTCACTTTGGTTTATTGCGCTATCTCTAATAGCACCCGAGATATCACCAGATATATATTGGATTTTCCCCTGACCCTGAGCGCCCGGCCCCATGAGACTGTGGTTTTCTCGGCCTCTGGTGGTCCGAGGTCGTTCCCGCTACACAGATTCATGCGCCAGGGCCTCCTACAGACAATGCACTCTGATTTATTGCGCTATCTGTAATAGCACCCGAGATATCACCAGATATATATTGGATTTTTCCCTGACCCTGAGTGTCCGGCCCCATGAGACGGTGGTTTTCTCGGCCCCTGGTGGTCCGAGGTCGTTCCCGCTGCACAGATTCATGCACCGGGGCCTAATACAGACAATGCACTTTGATTTCTTGGGCTATCTGTAATAGCACCCGAGATATCACCAGATATATATTGGATTTTTCCCTGAGCCTGAGTGTCCGGCCCCATGAGACGGTGGTTTTCTCGGCCCCTGGTGGTTCGAGGTCGTTCCCGCTGCACAGATTCATGCGCCAGGGCCTCCTGCAGATAATTCACTTTGGTTTATTGCGCTATCTCTACTAGCACCTGAGATATCACCCGATATATATTGGACATTTCCCTGACCCTGATTGTCCGGCCCCATGTGTCGGTGGTTTTCTCGGCCCCTGGTGGTCCCAGGTCGTTCCCGCTGCACAGATTCATGCACCAGGGCCTCCTACAAACAATGCACTTTGATTTATTGTTCTATCTGTAATATAACCCGAGATATCACCAGAAATATATTGGATTTTTCCCTGACCCTGACTGTCCGGCCCCATGAGACGGTGGTTTTCTCGGCCCCTGGTGGTCCGAGGTAGTTCCCGCTGCACAGATTCATGCGCAAGGTCCTCCTACAGACAATGCACTTTGATTTATTGCGCTATCTGTAATAGCACTCGAGATATAACCAGATATATATTGGATTTTTCACTGACCCTGAGTGTCCGGCCCCATGAGACGGTGGTTTTCTCGGCCCCTGGTGGTCCGAGGTCGTTCCCGTTGCACAGATTCATGCGCCAGGGCCTCCTGCAGATAATACACTTTGGTTTATTGCGCTATCTCTAATAGCACCCGAGATATCACCAGATATATATTGGATTTTCCCCTGACCCTGAGTGTCCGGCCCCATGAGACTGTGGTTTTCTCGGCCCCTGGTGGTCCGAGGTCGTTCCCGCTGCACAGATTCATGCGCCAGGGCCTCCTACAGACAATGCACTTTGATTTATTGCGCTATCTGTAATAGCACCCGAGATATCACCAGATATATATTGGATTTTTCACTGACCCTGAGTGTCCGGCCCCATGAGACGGTGGTTTTCTCGGCCCATGGTGATCCGAGGTCGTTCCCGCTGCACAGATTCATGCGCCGGGTCCTAATACAGACAATGCACTTTGATTTATTGTGCTATCTGTAATATAACCCGAGATATCACCAGATATATGTTGGATTTTCCCCTGACCCTGAGTGTCCGGCCCCATGAGACTGTGGTTTTCTCGGCCCCTGGTGGTCCGAGGTCGTTCCCGCTGCACAGATTCATGCGCCAGGGCGTCCTACAGACAATGCACATTTATTTATCACGCTATCTGTAATAGCACCCGAGATACCACCAGATATATATTGGATCTTTCACTGACCCTGAGTGTCCGGCCCCATGAGACTGTGGTTTTCTCTGCCTCTGGTGGTCCGAGGTCGTTCCCGCTACACAGATTCATGCGCCAGGGCCTCCTACAGACAATGCACTTTGATTTATTGCGCTATCTGTAATAGCACCCGAGATATCACCAGATATATATTGGATTTTTCCCTGACCCTGAGTGTCCGGCCCCATGAGACGGTGGTTTTCTCGGCCCCTGGTGGTCCGAGGTCGTTCCCGCTGCACAGATTCATGCACCGGGGCCTAATACAGACAATGCACTTTGATTTCTTGGGCTATCTGTAATAGCACCCGAGATATCACCAGAAATATATTGGATTTTTCCCTGACCCTGACTGTCCGGCCCCATGAGACGGTGGTTTTCTCGGCCCCTGGTGGTTCGAGGTCGTTCCCGCTGCACAGATTCATGCGCCGGGTCCTAATACAGACAATGCACTTTCATTTCTTGGGCTATCTGTAATAGCACCCGATATATCACCAGATATATATTGGATTTTTCCCTGACCCTGAGTGTCCGGCCCCATGAGATGGTGGTTTTCTCGGCCCCTGGTGGTCCCAGGTCGTTCCCGCTGCACAGATTCACGCGCCAGGGCCTCCTACAGACAATGCACTTTGATTTATCGCGCTATCTGTAATAGAACCCGAGATATCACCAGATATATATTGGATTTTTCCCTGACCCTGAGTGCCCGGCCCCATGCGTCGGTGGTTTTCTCGGCCCCTGGTGGTCAGAGATCGATCTCGCTGCACAGATTCATGCGCTAGGGCCTCCTGCAGACAATGCACTTTGATTTATTGCGCTATCTGTAATAGCACCCGAGATATCACCAGATATATATTGGATTTTTCCCTGACCCTGTGTGTCCGGCCCCATGAGACGGTGGTTTTCTCGGCCCCTGGTGGTCCGAGGTCGTTCCCGCTGAACAGATTCATGCACCGGGGCCTAATACAGACAATGCACTTTGATTTCTTGGGCTATCTGTAATAGCACCCGAGATATCACCAGAAATATATTGGATTTTTCCCTGACCCTGACTGTCCGGCCCCATGAGACGGTGGTTTTCTCGGCCCCTGGTGGTTCGAGGTCGTTCCCGCTGCACAGATTCATGCGCCGGGTCCTAATACAGACAATGCACTTTCATTTCTTGGGCTATCTGTAATAGCACCCGATATATCACCAGATATATATTGGATTTTTCCCTGACCCTGAGTGTCCGGCCCCATGAGATGGTGGTTTTCTCGGCCCCTGGTGGTCCCAGGTCGTTCCCGCTGCACAGATTCACGCGCCAGGGCCTCCTACAGACAATGCACTTTGATTTATCGCGCTATCTGTAATAGAACCCGAGATATCACCAGATATATATTGGATTTTTCCCTGACCCTGAGTGCCCGGCCCCATGCGTCGGTGGTTTTCTCGGCCCCTGGTGGTCAGAGATCGATCTCGCTGCACAGATTCATGCGCTAGGGCCTCCTGCAGACAATGTACTTTGATTTATTGCGCTATCTGTAATAGCACCCGAGATATCACCAGATATATATTGGATTTTTCCCTGACCCTGAGTGTCCGGCCCCATGAGACGGTGGTTTTCTCGGCCCCTGGTGGTCCGAGGTCGTTCCCGCTGCACAGATTCATGCACCGGGGCCTAATACAGACAATGCACTTTGATTTCTTGGGCTATCTGTAATAGCACCCGAGATATCACCAGATATATTTTGGATTTTCCCCTGACCCTGACTGTCCGGCCCCATGAGACGGTGGTTTTCTCGGCCCCTGGTGGTTCGAGGTCGTTCCCGCTGCACAGATTCATGCGCCGGGTCCTAATACAGACAATGCACTTTCATTTCTTGGGCTATCTGTAATAGCACCCGATATATCACCAGATATATATTGGATTTTTCCCTGACCCTGAGTGTCCGGCCCCATGAGATGGTGGTTTTCTCGGCCCCTGGTGGTGCCAGGTCGTTCCCGCTGCACAGATTCACGCGCCAGGGCCTCCTACAGACAATGCACTTTGATTTATCGCGCTATCTGTAATAGAACCCGAGATATCACCAGATATATATTGGATTTTTCCCTGACCCTGAGTGCCCGGCCCCATGCGTCGGTGGTTTTCTCGGCCCCTGGTGGTCAGAGATCGATCTCGCTGCACAGATTCATGCGCTAGGGCCTCCTGCAGACAATGCACTTTGATTTATTGCGCTATCTGTAATAGCACCCGAGATATCACCAGATATATATTGGATTTTTCCCTGACCCTGAGTGTCCGGCCCCATGAGACGGTGGTTTTCTCGGCCCCTGGTGGTCCGAGGTCGTTCCCGCTGCACAGATTCATGCACCGGGGCCTAATACAGACAATGCACTTTGATTTCTTGGGCTATCTGTAATAGCACCCGAGATATCACCAGATATATTTTGGATTTTCCCCTGACCCTGAGTGTCCGGCCCCATGAGACTGTGGTTTTCTCGGCCCCTGGTGGTCCGAGGTCGTTCCCGCTGCACAGATTCATTCGCCTGGGCCTCCTACAGACAATGCACTTTGATTTATTGCGCTATCTGTAATAGCACCCGAGATATCACCAGATATATATTGGATTTTTCCCTCACCCTGAGTGTCCGGCTCCATGAGACGGTGATTTTCTCGGTCCCTGGTGGACCTAGGTTGTTCCCGCTGCACAGATTCATGCGCCAGGGCCTCCTACAGACAATGCACTTTGGTTTATTGCGCTATCTCTAATAGCACCCGAGATATCACCAGATATTTGCTGGATTTTTACATGACCTTGGGTGACGGATTCCGAATATCTGTAATTTTCTCGGCCGCTGGTGGTCCGAGGTCGTTCCTGCGGTACAGATTCATTCGCAAGAGCCTCCTACAGTCAATGCACTTTGGTTTATTGCGCTATCTGTAATAGCACCCGAGATATCACCAGATATATATTGGATTTTCCCCTGACCCTGAGTGTCCGGCCCCATGAGACTGTGGTTTTCTCGGCCCCTGGTGGTCCGAGGTCGTTCCCGCTGCACAGATTCATTCGCCTGAGCCTCCTACAGACAATGCACTTTGATTTATTGCACTATCTGTAATAGCACCCGAGATATCACCAGATATATATTGGATTCTTCCCTGACCCTGAGTGTCCGGCCCCATGAGACGGTGGTTTTCTCGGCCCCTGGTGGTCCGAGGTCGTTCCCGCTGCACAGATTCATGCGCCGGGGCCTAATACAGACAATGCACTTTGATTTCTTGGGTTATCTGTAATAGCACCCGAGATATCACCAGATATATATTGGATTTTTCCCTGACCCTGAGTGTCCGGCCCCATGAGACGGTGGTTTTCTCGGCCCCTGGTGGTCCGAGGTCGTTCCCGCTGCACAGATTCATGCGCCAGGGCCCCCTACAGACAATGCACTTTGATTTATTGTTCTATCTGTAATATAACCCGAGATATCACCAGAAATATATTGGATTTTTCCCTGACCCTGAGTGTCCGGCCCCATTAGACGGTTGTTGTCTCGGCCCCTGGTGGTCCGAGGTCGTTCCCGCTGCACAGATTCATGCGCCAGGGTCTCCTACAGACAATGCACTTTGATTTATTGCGCTATCTGTAATAGCACCCGAGATATCACCAGATATATATTGGATTTTTCACTGACCCTGAGTGTCCGGCCCCATTAGACGGTTGTTGTCTCGGCCCCTGGTGGTCCGAGGTCGTTCCCGCTGCACAGATTCATGCGCCAGGGTCTCCTACAGACAATGCACTTTGATTTATTGCGCTATCTGTAATAGCACCCGAGATATCACCAGATATATATTGGATTTTTCACTGACCCTGAGTGTCCGGCCCCATTAGACGGTTGTTGTCTCGGCCCCTGGTGGTCCGAGGTCGTTCCCGCTGCACAGATTCATGCGCCAGGGTCTCCTACAGACAATGCACTTTGATTTATTGCGCTATCTGTAATAGCACCCGAGATATCACCAGATATATATTGGATTTTTCACTGACCCTGAGTGTCCGGCCCCATGAGACGGTGGTTTTCTCGGCCCCTGGTGATCCGAGGTCGTTCCCGCTGCACAGATTCATGCGCCGGGTCCAAATACAGACAATGCACTTTCATTTCTTGGGCTATCTGTAATAGCACCCGAGATATCACCAGATATATGTTGGATTTTCCCCTGACCCTGAGTGTCCGGCCCCATGAGACTGTGGTTTTCTCGGCCCCTGGTGGTCCGAGGTCGTTCCCGTTGCACAGATTCATGCGCCAGGGCCTCCTGCAGATAATTCACTTTGGTTTAATGCGCTATCTCTAATAGCACCCGAGATATCACCAGATATATATTGGATTTTCCCCTGACCCTGAGCGTCCGGCCCCATGAGACTGTGGTTTTCTCGGCCTCTGGTGGTCCGAGGTCGTTCCCGCTACACAGATTCATGCGCCAGGGCCTCCTACAGACAATGCACTCTGATTTATTGCGCTATCTGTAATAGCACCCGAGATATCACCAGATATATATTGGATTTTTCCCTGACCCTGGGTGTCCGGCCCCATGAGACGGTGGTTATCTCGGACCCTGGTAATCCGAGGTCGTTCCCGCTGCACAGATTCATGCGCCAGGGCCTCCTACAGACAATGCACTTTGGTTTATTGCGCTATCTGTAATAGCACCCGAGATATCACCAGATATATATTGGATTTTTCCCTGACCCTGAGTGTCCGGCCCCATGAGACGGTGGTTTTCTCGGCCCCTGGTGGTCCGAGGTCGTTCCCGCTGCACAGATTCATGCGCCAGGGCCTCCTACAGACAATGCACTTTGATTTATTGCGCTATCTGTAATGGCACCCGAGATATCACCAGATATATATTGGATTTTCCCCTGACCCTGAGTGTTCGGCCCCGTGAGTCGGTGTTTTTCTCGGCCCCTGGTGGTCCGAGGTCGTTCCCGCTGCCCGGATTCATGCGCCAGGGCCTCCTACAGACAATGCACTTTGGTTTATTGCGCTATCTCTAATAGCACCCGAGATATCACCAGATATTTGCTGGATTTTTACATGACCTTGGGTGACGGATTCCGAATATCTGTAATTTTCTCGGCCACTGGTGGTCCGAGGTCGTTCCCGCTGCACAGATTCATTCGCCTGGGCCTCCTACAGACAATGCACTTTGATTTATTGCGCTATCTGTAATAGCACCCGAGATATCACCAGATATATATTGGATTTTTCCCTGACCCTGAGTGTCCGGCTCCATGAGACGGTGATTTTCTCGGTCCCTGGTGGTCCGAGGTCGTTCCCGCTGCCCAGATTCATGCGCCAGGGCCTCCTACAGACAATGCACTTTGGGTTATTAGGCTATCAGTAATAGCACCCGAGATATCACCAGATATATGCTGGGTTTTTACATGACCTTGGGTGACGGATTCCGAATATCTGTAATTTTCTCGGCCCCTGGTGGTCCGAGGTCGTTCCTGCGGTACAGATTCATTCGCAAGAGCCTCCTACAGACAATGCACTTTGGTTTATTGCGCTATCTGTAATAGCACCCGAGATATCACCAGATATATATTGGATTTTCCCCTGACCCTGAGTGTCCGGCCCCATGAGACTGTGGTTTTCTCGGCCCCTGGTGGTCCGAGGTCGTTCCCGCTGCACAGATTCATTCGCCTGAGCCTCCTACAGACAATGCACTTTGATTTATTGCGCTATCTGTAATAGCACCCGAGATATCACCAGATATATATTGGATTCTTCCCTGACCCTGAGTGTCCGGCCCCATGAGACGGTGGTTTTCTCGGTCCCTGGTGGTCCGAGGTCGTTCCCGCTGCCCAGATTCATGCGCCAGGGCCTCCTACAGACAATGCACTTTGATTTCTTGGGCTATCTGTAATAGCACCCGAGATATCACCAGATATATACTGGATTTTTCCCTGACCCTGAGTGTCCGGCCCCATGAGACGGTGGTTTTCTCGGCCCCTGGTGGTCCGAGGTCGTTCCCGCTGCACAGATTCATGCGCCAGGGCCTCCTACAGACAATGCACTTTGGGTTATTAGGCTATCTGTAATAGCACCCGAGATATCACCAGATATATGCTGGATTTTTACATGACCTTGGGTGACGGATTCCGAATATCTGTAATTTTCTCGGCCCCTGGTGGTCCGAGGTCGTTTCCGCTGCACAGATTCATTCGCCTGGGCCTCCTACAGACAATGCACTTTGGTTTATTGCGCTATCTCTAATAGCACCGGAGATATCACCAGATATTTGCTGGATTTTTACATGACCTTGGGTGACGGATTCCGAATATCTGTAATTTTCTCGTCCACTGGTGGTCCGAGGTCGTTCCTGCGGCACAGATTCATTCGCCTGAGCCTCCTACAGACAATGCACTTTGATTTATTGTTCTATCTGTAATAGCACCCGAGATATCACCAGATATATATTGGATTTTCCCCTGACCCTGAGTGTCCGGCCCCATGAGACGGTTGTTGTCTCGGCCCCTGGTGGTCCGAGGTCGTTCCCGCTGCACAGATTCATGCGCCAGGGTCTTCTGCAGATAATTCACTTTGGTTTATTGCGCTATCTCTAATAGCACCCGAGATATCACCAGGTATATATTGGATTCTTCCCTGACCCTGAGTGTCCGACCCCATGAGACTGTGGTTTTCTCGGCCCCTGGTGGTCCGAGGTCGTTCCTTCTGCACAGATTCATGCTCCAGGGCCTCCTACAGACAATGCACATTTATTTATTACGCTATCTGTAATAGCACCCGAGATACCACCAGATATATATTGGATCTTTCACTGACCCTGAGTGTCCGGCCCCATGAGACGGTGGTTTTCGCGGCCCCTGGTGGTTCGAGGTCGTTCCGGCTGCACAGATTCATGCGCCAGGGCGTCCTACAGACAATTCACTTTGACTTATTGCGCTATCTGTAATAGCACCCGAGATATCACCAGATATATGTTGGATTTTCCCCTGACCCTGAGCGTCCGGACCCATGAGACTGTGGTTTTCTCGGCCTCTGGTGGTCCGAGGTCGTTCCCGCTACACAGATTCATGCGCCAGGGCCTCCTACAGACAATGCACTCTGATTTATTGCGCTATCTGTAATAGCACCCGAGATATCACCAGATATATATTGGATTTTTCCCTGACCCTGAGTGTCCGGCCCCATGAGACGGTGGTTTTCTCGGCCCCTGGTGGTCCGAGGTCGTTCCCGCTGCACAGATTCATGCGCCGGGGCCTAATACAGACAATGCACTTTGATTTCTTGGGCTATCTGTAATAGCACCGAGATATCACCAGATATATATTGGATTTTTCCCTGACCCTGAGTGTCCGGCCCCATGAGACGGTGGTTTTCTCGGCCCCTGGTGGTCCGAGGTCGTTCCCGCTGCACAGATTCATGCGCCAGGGCCTCCTACAGACAATGCACTTTGATTTATTGTTCTATCTGTAATATAACCCGAGATATCACCAGAAATATATTGGATTTTTCCCTGACCCTGAGTGTCCGGCCCCATGAGACGGTTGTTGTCTCGGCACCTGGTGGTCCGAGGTCGTTCCCGCTGCACAGATTCATGCGCCAGGGTCTCCTGCAGATAATTCACTTTGGTTTTTTGCGCTATCTCTAATAGCACCCGAGATATCACCAGGTATATATTGGATTCTTCCCTGACCCTGAGTGTCCGACCCCATGAGACTGTGGTTTTCTCGGCCCCTGGTGGTCCGAGGTCGTTCCCTCTGCACAGATTCATGCTCCAGGGCCTCCTACAGACAATGCACATTTATTTATTACGCTATCTGTAATAGCACCCGAGATACCACCAGATATATATTGGATCTTTCACTGACCCTGAGTGTCCGGCCCCATGAGACGGTGGTTTTCGCGGCCCCTGGTGGTTCGAGGTCGTTCCGGCTGCACAGATTCATGCGCCAGGGCGTCCTACAGACAATTCACTTTGATTTATTGCGCTATCTGTAATAGCACTCGAGATATCACCAGATATATGTTGGATTTTCCCCTGACCCTGAGCGTCCGGACCAATGAGACTGTGGTTTTCTCGGCCTCTGGTGGTCCGAGGTCGTTCCCGCTACACAGATTCATGCGCCAGGGCCTCCTACAGACAATGCACTCTGATTTATTGCGCTATCTGTAATAGCACCCGAGATATCACCAGATATATATTGGATTTTCCCCTGACCCTGAGTGTCCGGCCCCATGAGACTGTGGTTTTCTCGGCCCCTGGTGGTCCGAGGTCGTTCCCGCTGCACAGATTCATTCGCCTGAGCCTCCTACAGACAATGCACTTTGGTTTATTGCGCTATCTGTAATAGCACCCGAGATATCACCAGATATATATTGGATTTTCCCCTGACCCTGAGTGTCCGGCCCCATGAGACTGTGGTTTTCTCGGCCCCTGGTGGTCCGAGGTCGTTCCCGCTGCACAGATTCATTCGCCTGAGCCTCCTACAGACAATGCACTTTGATTTATTGCGCTATCTGTAATAGCACCCGAGATATCACCAGATATATATTGGATTCTTCCCTGACCCTGAGTGTCCGGCCCCATGAGACGGTGGTTTTCTCGGCCCCTGGTGGTCCGAGGTCGTTCCCGCTGCACAGATTCATGCGCCGGGGCCTAATACAGACAATGCACTTTGATTTCTTGGGCTATCTGTAATAGCACCCGAGATATCACCAGATATATACTGGATTTTTCCCTGACCCTGAGTGTCCGGCCCCATGAGACGGTGGTTTTCTCGGCCCCTGGTGGTCCGAGGTCGTTCCCGCTGCACAGATTCATGCGCCGGGGCCTAATACAGACAATGCACTTTGATTTCTTGGGCTATCTGTAATAGCACCCGAGATATCACCAGATATATATTGGATTTTTCCCCGACCCTGGGTGTCCGGCCCCATGAGACGGTGGTTATCTCGGACCCTGGTAATCCGAGGTCGTTCCCGCTGCACAGATTCATGCGCCAGGGCCTCCTGCAGATAATTCACTTTGGTTTATTGCGCTATCTGTAATAGCACCCGAGATATCACCAGATATATATTGGATTTTCCCCTGACCCTGAGTGTCCGGCCCCATGAGACTGTGGTTTTCTCGGCCCCTGGTGGTCCGAGGTCGTTCCCGCTGCACAGATTCATTCGCCTGAGCCTCCTACAGACAATGCACTTTGATTTATTGTTCTATCTGTAATATAACCCGAGATATCACCAGAAATATATTGGATTTTTCCCTGACCCTGAGTGTCCGGCCCCATGAGACGGTTGTTGTCTCGGCACCTGGTGGTCCGAGGTCGTTCCCGCTGCACAGATTCATGCGCCAGGGCGTCCTACAGACAATTCACTTTGACTTATTGCGCTATCTGTAATAGCACCCGAGATATCACCAGGTATATATTGGATTCTTCCCTGACCCTGAGTGTCCGACCCCATGAGACTGTGGTTTTCTCGGCCCCTGGTGGTCCGAGGTCGTTCCCTCTGCACAGATTCATGCTCCAGGGCCTCCTACAGACAATGCACATTTATTTATTCCGCTATCTGTAATAGCACCCGAGATACCACCAGATATATATTGGATCTTTCACTGACCCTGAGTGTCCGGCCCCATGAGACGGTGGTTTTCGCGGCCCCTGGTGGTTCGAGGTCGTTCCGGCTGCACAGATTCATGCGCCAGGGCGTCCTACAGACAATTCACTTTGACTTATTGCGCTATCTGTAATAGCACCCGAGATATCACCAGATATATGTTGGATTTTCCCCTGACCCTGAGCGTCCGGACCCATGAGACTGTGGTTTTCTCGGCCTCTGGTGGTCCGAGGTCGTTCCCGCTACATAGATTCATGCGCCAGGGCCTCCTACAGACAATGCAATCTGATTTATTGCGCTATCTGTAATAGCACCCGAGATATCACCAGATATATATTGGATTTTTCCCTGACCCTGAGTGTCCGGCCCCATGAGACGGTGGTTTTCTCGGCCCCTGGTGGTCCGAGGTCGTTCCCGCTGCACAGATTCATGCGCCGGGGCCTAATACAGACAATGCACTTTGATTTCTTGGGCTATCTGTAATAGCACCCGAGATATCACCAGATATATATTGGATTTTTCCCTGACCCTGAGTGTCCGGCCCCATGAGACGGTTGTTGTCTCGGCACCTGGTGGTCCGAGGTCGTTCCCGCTGCACAGATTCATGCGCCAGGGTCTCCTGCAGATAATTCACTTTGGTTTATTGCGCTATCTCTAATAGCACCCGAGATATCACCAGGTATATATTGGATTCTTCCCTGACCCTGAGTGTCCGACCCCATGAGACTGTGGTTTTCTCGGCCCCTGGTGGTCCGAGGTCGTTCCCTCTGCACAGATTCATGCTCCAGGGCCTCCTACAGACAATGCACATTTATTTATTGCGCTATCTGTAATAGCACCCGAGATATCACCAGATATATGTTGGATTTTCCCCTGACCCTGAGCGTCCGGACCAATGAGACTGTGGTTTTCTCGGCCTCTGGTGGTCCGAGGTCGTTCCCGCTACACAGATTCATGCGCCAGGGCCTCCTACAGACAATGCACTCTGATTTATTGCGCTATCTGTAATAGCACTCGAGATATAACCAGATATATATTGGATTTTTCACTGACCCTGAGTGTCCGGACCCATGAGACTGTGGTTTTCTCGGCCTCTGGTGGTCCGAGGTCGTTCCCGCTACACAGATTCATGCGCCAGGGCCTCCTACAGACAATGCACTCTGATTTATTGCGCTATCTGTAATAGCACTCGAGATATAACCAGATATATATTGGATTTTTCACTGACCCTGAGTGTCCGGACCCATGAGACTGTGGTTTTCTCGGCCTCTGGTGGTCCGAGGTCGTTCCCGCTACATAGATTCATGCGCCAGGGCCTCCTACAGACAATGCACTCTGATTTATTGCGCTATCTGTAATAGCACCCGAGATATCACCAGATATATATTGGATTTTTCACTGACCCTGAGTGTCCGGCCCCATGAGACTGTGGTTTTCTCGGCCCCTGGTGGTCCGAGGTCTCTTCCCGCTGCACAGATTCATTCGCCTGAGCCTCCTACAGACAATGCACTTTGATTTATTGTTCTATCTGTAATATAACCCGAGATATCACCAGAAATATATTGGATTTTTCCCTGACCCTGAGTGTCCGGCCCCATGAGACGGTTGTTGTCTCGGCACCTGGTGGTCCGAGGTCGTTCCCGCTGCACAGATTCATGCGCCAGGGCGTCCTACAGACAATTCACTTTGACTTATTGCGCTATCTGTAATAGCACCCGAGATATCACCAGGTATATATTGGATTCTTCCCTGACCCTGAGTGTCCGACCCCATGAGACTGTGGTTTTCTCGGCCCCTGGTGGTCCGAGGTCGTTCCCTCTGCACAGATTCATGCTCCAGGGCCTCCTACAGACAATGCACATTTATTTATTCCGCTATCTGTAATAGCACCCGAGATACCACCAGATATATATTGGATCTTTCACTGACCCTGAGTGTCCGGCCCCATGAGACGGTGGTTTTCGCGGCCCCTGGTGGTTCGAGGTCGTTCCGGCTGCACAGATTCATGCGCCAGGGCGTCCTACAGACAATTCACTTTGACTTATTGCGCTATCTGTAATAGCACCCGAGATATCACCAGATATATGTTGGATTTTCCCCTGACCCTGAGCGTCCGGACCCATGAGACTGTGGTTTTCTCGGCCTCTGGTGGTCCGAGGTCGTTCCCGCTACATAGATTCATGCGCCAGGGCCTCCTACAGACAATGCACTCTGATTTATTGCGCTATCTGTAATAGCACCCGAGATATCACCAGATATATATTGGATTTTTCCCTGACCCTGAGTGTCCGGCCCCATGAGACGGTGGTTTTCTCGGCCCCTGGTGGTCCGAGGTCGTTCCCGCTGCACAGATTCATGCGCCGGGGCCTAATACAGACAATGCACTTTGATTTCTTGGGCTATCTGTAATAGCACCCGAGATATCACCAGATATATATTGGATTTTTCCCTGACCCTGAGTGTCCGGCCCCATGAGACGGTTGTTGTCTCGGCACCTGGTGGTCCGAGGTCGTTCCCGCTGCACAGATTCATGCGCCAGGGTCTCCTGCAGATAATTCACTTTGGTTTATTGCGCTATCTCTAATAGCACCCGAGATATCACCAGGTATATATTGGATTCTTCCCTGACCCTGAGTGTCCGACCCCATGAGACTGTGGTTTTCTCGGCCCCTGGTGGTCCGAGGTCGTTCCCTCTGCACAGATTCATGCTCCAGGGCCTCCTACAGACAATGCACATTTATTTATTGCGCTATCTGTAATAGCACCCGAGATATCACCAGATATATGTTGGATTTTCCCCTGACCCTGAGCGTCCGGACCAATGAGACTGTGGTTTTCTCGGCCTCTGGTGGTCCGAGGTCGTTCCCGCTACACAGATTCATGCGCCAGGGCCTCCTACAGACAATGCACTCTGATTTATTGCGCTATCTGTAATAGCACTCGAGATATAACCAGATATATATTGGATTTTTCACTGACCCTGAGTGTCCGGACCCATGAGACTGTGGTTTTCTCGGCCTCTGGTGGTCCGAGGTCGTTCCCGCTACATAGATTCATGCGCCAGGGCCTCCTACAGACAATGCACTCTGATTTATTGCGCTATCTGTAATAGCACCCGAGATATCACCAGATATATATTGGATTTTCCCCTGACCCTGAGTGTCCGGCCCCATGAGACTGTGGTTTTCTCGGCCCCTGGTGGTCCGAGGTCGTTCCCGCTGCACAGATTCATTCGCCTGAGCCTCCTACAGACAATGCACTTTGATTTATTGCGCTATCTGTAATAGCACCCGAGATATCACCAGATATATATTGGATTCTTCCCTGACCCTGAGTGTCCGGCCCCATGAGACGGTGGTTTTCTCGGCCCCTGGTGGTCCGAGGTCGTTCCCGCTGCACAGATTCATGCGCCAGGGCCTCCTGCAGATAATTCACTTTGATTTATTGTTCTATCTGTAATATAACCCGAGATATCACCAGATATATATTGGATTTTTACCCGACCCTGAGTGCCCGGCCCCATGTCTCGGTGATTTTCTCGGACCCTGGTGATCCGAGGTAGATACCGCTGCACAGATTCATGCGCCAGGGCCTCCTGCAGAAAATGCACTTTGATTTATTGCGCTATCTCTAATAACACCCGAGATATCACCAGATACATGCTGGATTTATACATGACCTTGGGTGACGGATTCCGAATATCTGTAATTTTCTCGGCCCCTGGTGGTCCGAGGTCGTTCCTGCTGCACAGATTCATTCGCCAGTGCCTCCTACAGACAATGCACTTTGATTTATTGCGCTATCTGTAATAGCACCCGAGAAAGCTCCATATATATGCTGGATTTTTACATTACTTTGGGTGGCGGATACCGAAAATCTGTAATTTTCTCGGCCTCTGGTGGTCCGAGGTCGTTCCCTCTGCACAGATTCATGCGCCAGGGACTCCTACGGACAATGCACTTTGATTTATTGCGCTATCTGTAATAGCACCCGAGATATCACCGGATATATATTGGATTTTTCCCTGACCCTGAGTGTCCGGCCCCATGAGACGGTGGTTTACTCGGCCCCTGGTGGTCGGAGGTCGTTCCCGCTGCACAGATGCATGCGCCAGGGCCTCCTGCAGATAATTCACTTTGGTTTATAGGGCTATCTCTAATAGCACCCGAGATATCACCAGATATATATTGGATTTTTCCCTGACCCTGGCAGTCCGGCTCCAGGAGAAGGTGATTTTCTCGGCCCCTGGTGGTCCGAGGTCGTTCCCGCTGCACAGAATCATGAGCCAGGGCTTCCTGCAGACAATGCACTTTGATTTATCGCGCTATCTCTAATAGCACCCGAGATATCACCAGATATATGCTGGATCTTTACATGACCTTGGGTGACGGATTCCGAATATCAGTAATTTTCTCGGCCCCTGGTGGTCCGAGGTCGTTCCTGCTGCACAGATTCATTCGCCAGTGCGTCCTACAGACAATGCACTTTGATTTATTGCGCTATCTCTAATAGCACCCGAGATATCACCAGATATATATTGGATTTTTCCCTGACCCTGAGTGTCCGGACCAATGAGACTGTGGTTTTCTCGGCCCCTGGTGGTCCGAGGTCGTTCCCGCTGGCCAGATGCATGCGCCAGGGTCTCCTACAGACCATGCACTTTGATTTATTGCGCTATCTGTAATAGCACCCGAGATATCGCCAGATATATATTGGATTTTCCCCTGAGCCTGAGTGTCCGGCCCCGTTAGACGGTGATTTTCTCGGCCCCTGGTGGTCCGACGTCGTTCCCGCTGCACAGAATCATGCGACAGGGCCTCCAACAGACAATGCACTTTGATTTATTGCGCTATCTCTAATAGCACCCGAGATATCACCAGATATATATTGGATTTTTCCCCGACCCTGAGTGTCCGGCCCCATGAGACGGTTGTTTTCTCGGCCGCTGGTGGTCCGAGGTCGTTCCCGCTGGCCAGACTCATGCGCCAGGGCCTCCTACAGACAATGCACTTTGATTTATTGCGCTATCTGTAATAGCACCCGAGATATCACCCGATATATATTGGATTTTCCCCTGACCCTGAGTGTCCGGCCCCATGAGACGGTGGTCTTCTCGGCCCCTGGTGGTCCAAGGTCGTTCCCGCTGCCCAGATTCATGCGCCACGGCTTCCTTCTGACAATGCACTTTGATTTATTGCGCTATCTGTAATAGCACCCGAGATATCACCAGATATATATTGGATATTTCCCTCACCCTGAGTGTCCAGCCCCATGAGACGGTGGTTTTCTCGGCCCCTGGTGGACCGAGGTCGTTCCCGCTGCACAGATTCATGCGCCAGGGCCTCCTGCAGATAATTCACTTTGATTTATCGCGCTATCTCTAATAGCACCCGAGATATCACCAGATATATGCTGGATTTTTACATGACCTTGGGTGACGGATTCCGAATATCTGTAATTTTCTCGGCCACTGGTGGTCCGAGGTCGTTCCTGCTGCACAGATTCATTCGCCAGTGCCTCCTACAGACAATGCACTTTGATTTATTGCGCTATCCGTAATAGCACCCGAGATATCACCAGATATATATTGGATTTTCCCCTGACCCTGAGTGTCCGGCCCCATGAGACTGTGGTTTTCTCGGACCCTAGTGGTCCGAGGTCGTTCCCGCTGCACAGATTCATGCGCCAGGGCCTCCTACAGACAACGCACCTTGATTTATTGCGCTATCTGTAATAGCACCCGAGATATCACCAGATATATATTGGATTTTCCCCTGACCCTGAGTGTCCGGCCCCATGAGACGGTGGTTTTCTCGGACCCTGGTGGTCCGAGGTCGTTCCCGCTGCACAGATTCATGCGCCAGGGCCTCCTACAGACAACGCACTTTGATTTATTGCGCTATCTGTAATAGCACCCGAGATATCACCAGATATATATTGGATTTTCCCCTGACCCTGAGTGTCCGGCCCCATGAGACTGTGGCTTTCACGGCCCCTAGTAGTCCGAGGTCGTTCCCGCTGCACACATTCATGCGCCAGAGCCTCCTACAGACAACGCACTTTGATTTATTGCGCTATCTGTAATAGCACGCGAGATATCACCAGATATATATTGGATTTTCCCCTGACCCTGAGTGTCCGGCCCCATGAGACGGTGGTTTTCTCGGCCCCTGGTGGTCCTAGGTCGTTCCCGCTGCACAGATGCATGCGCCAGGGCCTCCTGCAGATAATTCCCTTTGGCTTATTGCGCTGTCTCTAATAGCACCCGAGATATCACCAGATATATATTGCATTTTCCCCTGACCCTGAGTGTCCGGCCCCATGAGACTGTGGTTTTCTCGGCCCCTAGTGGTCCGAGGTCGTTCCCGCTGCACAGATTCATGCGCCAGGGCCTCCTACAGACAACGCACTTTGATTTATTGCGCTATCTGTAATAGCACCCGAGATATCACCAGATATATATTGGATTTTCCCCTGACCCTGAGTGTCCGGCCCCATGAGACTGTGGCTTTCTCGGCCCCTAGTAGTCCGAGGTCGTTCCCGCTGCACACATTCATGCGCCAGAGCCTCCTACAGACAACGCACTTTGATTTATTGCGCTATCTGTAATAGCACCCGAGATATCACCAGATATATATTGGATTTTCCCCTGACCCTGAGTGTCCGGCCCCATGAGACGGTGGTTTTCTCGGACCCTGGTGGTCCGAGGTCGTTCCCGCTGCACAGATTCATGCGCCAGGGCCTCCTACAGACAGTGCACGTTGATTTATTGCGCTATCTGTAATAGCACCCGAGAAAGCTGCATATATATGCTGGATTTTTACATGACTTTGGGTGGCGGATACCGAAAATCTGTAATTTTCTCGGCCTCTGGTGGTCCGAGGTCGTTTCCTCTGCACAGATTCATGCGCCAGGGCCTCCTACGGACAATGCACTTTGATTTATTGCGCTATCTGTAATAGCACCCGAGATATCACCGGATATATATTAGATTTTTCCCTGACCCTGAGTGTCCGGCCCCATGAGACGGTGGTTTACTCGGCCCCTGGTGGTCGGAGGTCGTTCCCGCTGCACAGATGCATGCACCAGGGCCTCCTGCAGATAATTCACTTTGGTTTATTGCGCTATCTCTAATAGCACCCGAGATATCACCAGATATATATTGGATTTTTCCCTGACCCTGAGTGTCCGGCCCCATGAGGCGGTGGGTTTCTCGGCCCCTGGTGGTCCGAGGTCGTTCCCGCTGCACAGATGCATGCGCCAGGGCCTCCTGCAGATAATTCACTTTGGTTAATTGCGCTATCTCTAATAGCACCCGAGATATCACCAGATATATATTGGATTTTTCCCTGACCCTGAGTGTCCGGACCAATGAGACTGTGGTTTTCTCGGCCACTGGTGGTCCGAGGTCGTTCCCGCTGGCCAGATGCATGCGCCAGGGTCTCCTACAGACCATGCACTTTGATTTATTGCGCTATCTGTAATAGCACCCGAGATATCGCCAGATATATATTGGATTTTCCCCTGAGCCTGAGTGTCCGGCCCCGTTAGACGGTGATTTTCTCGGCCCCTGGTGGTCCGAGGTCGTTCCCGCTGCCCAGATTCATGCGCCAGGGCCTCCTACAGACAGTGCACTTTGATTTATTGCGCTATCTGTAATAGTACCCGAGAAAGCTCCATATATATGCTGGATTTTTACATGAGTTTGGGTGGCGGATACCGAAAATCTGTAATTTTCTCGGCCCCTGGTGGTCCGACGTCGTTCCCGCTGCACAGAATCATGCGACAGGGCCTCCTACAGACAATACACTTTGATTTATTGCGCTATCTCTAATAGCACCCGAGATATCACCAGATATATATTGGATTTTTCCCTGACCCTGAGTGTCCGGACCAATGAGACTGTGGTTTTCTCGGCCCCTGGTGGTCCGAGGTCGTTCCCGCTGCCCAGATGCATGCGCCAGGGTCTCCTACAGACCATGCACTTTGATTTATTGCGCTATCTGTAATAGCACCCGAGATATCGCCAGATATATATTGGATTTTCCCCTGAGCCTGAGTGTCCGGCCCCGTTAGACGGTGATTTTCTCGGCCCCTGGTGGTCCGACGTCGTTCCCGCTGCCCAGATTCATGCGCCAGGGCAACCTACAGACAGTGCACTTTGATTTATTGCGCTATCTGTAATAGTACCCGAGAAAGCTCCATATATATGCTGGATTTTTACATGACTTTGGGTGGCGGATACCGAAAATCTGTAATTTTCTCGGCCCCTGGTGGTCCGACGTCGTTCCCGCTGCACAGAATCATGCGACAGGGCCTCCTACAGACAATACACTTTGATTTATTGCGCTATCTCTAATAGCACCCGAGATATCACCAGATATATATTGGATTTTTCCCACACCCTGAGTGTCCGGCCCCATGAGACGGTGGTTTTCTCGGCCCCTGGTGGACCGAGGTCATTCCCGCTGCACAGATTCATGCGCGAGGGCCTCCTGCAGATAATTCACTTTGGTTTATTGCGCTATCTCTAATAGCACCTGAGATATCACCTGATATATATTGGATTTTCCCCTGACTCTGGGTGTCCGGCCCCATGAGACGGTGGTTTTCTCGGCCCCAGGTGGTCCGAGGACGCTCCCGCTTCCCAGATTCAGGCGCCAGGGCCTCCTGCAGATAACTCACTTGGTTTATTGCGCTATCTCTAATAGCACCCGAGATATCACCAGATATATATTGGATTTTCCCCTGACCCTGAGTGTCCGGCCCCATGAGACGGTGTTTTCTCGGACCCTGGTGGTCCGAGGTAGTTCCCGCTGGCCAGATTCATGCGACAGGGCCTCCTACAGACAATGCATTTTGATTTTTTGCGCTATCTCTAATAGCACCCGAGATATCACCAGATATATATTGGATTTTTCCCTGACCCTGAGTGTCCGGCCCCATGAGTCTGCGGTTTTCTCGGCCCCTGGTGGTCCGAGGTCGTTCCCGCTGCACACATTCATGCGCCAGGGCCTCCTGCAGATGATTCACTTTGATTTATCGCGCTATCTCTAATAGCACCCGAGATATCACCAGATATATGCTGGATTTTTACATGACCTTGGGTGACGGATTCCGAATATCTGTAATTTTCTCGGCCACTGGTGGTCCGAGGTCGTTCCTGCTGCACAGATTCATTCGCCAGTGCCTCCTACAGACAATGCACTTTGATTTATTGCGCTGTCCGTAATAGCACCCGAGATATCACCAGATATATATTGGATTTTCCCCTGACCCTGAGTGTCCGGCCCCATGAGACTGTTGTTTTCTCGGCCCCTGGTGGTCCTAGGTCGCTCCCGTTGCACAGATTCATGCGCCAGAGCCTCCTACAGACAACGCACTTTGATTTATTGCGCTATCTGTAATAGCACCCGAGATATCACCAGATATATATTGGATTTTCCCCTGACCATGAGTGTCCGGCCCCATGAGACGGTGGTTTTCTCGGCCCCTGGTGGTCCTAGGTCGTTCCCGCTGCACAGATGCATGCGCCAGGGCCTCCTGCAGATAATTCCCTTTGGCTTATTGCGCTATCTCTAATAGCACCCGAGATATCACCAGATATATATTGGATTTACCCCTGACCCTGAGTGTCCGGCCCCATGAGACGGTGGTTTTCTCGGAACCTGGTGGTCCGAGGTCGTTCCCGCTGCACAGATTCATGCGCCAGGGCCTCCTACAGACAACGCACTTTGATTTATTGCGCTATCTGTAATAGCACCCGAGATATCACCAGATATATATTGGATTTTCCACTGACCCTGAGTGTCCGGCCCCATGAGACTGTGGTTTTCTCGGCCCCTAGTGGTCCGAGGTCGTTCCCGCTGCACAGAATCATGCGCCAGAGCCTCCTACAGACAACGCACTTTGATTTATTGCGCTATCTGTAATAGCACCCGAGATATCACCAGATATATATTGGATTTTCCCCTGACCCTGAGTGTCCGGCCCCATGAGACGGTGGTTTTCTCGGCCCCTGGTGGTCCTAGGTCGTTCCCGCTGCACAGATGCATGCGCCAGGGCCTCCTGCAGATAATTCCCTTTGGCTTATTGCGCTATCTCTAATAGCACCCGAGATATCACCAGATATATATTGGATTTTCCCCTGACCCTGAGTGGCCGGCCCCATGAGACGGTGGTCTTCTCGGCCCCTGGTGGTCCGAGGTCGTTCCCGCTGCTCAGATTCATGCGCCACGGCCTCCTACAGACAATGCACTTTGATTTATTGCGCTATCTGTAATAGCACCCGAGATATCAACAGATATATATTGGATATTTCCCTCACCCTGAGTGTCCAGCCCCATGAGACGGTGGTTTTCTCGGCCCCTGGTGGACCGATGTCGTTCCCGCGGCACAGATTCATGCGCCAGGGCATCCTGCAGATAATTCACTTTGGTTTATTGCGCTATCTCTAATAGCGCCCGAGATATCACCAGATATATATTGGATTTTTCCCTGACCCTGAGTGTCCGGCCCCATGAGACTGCGGTTTTCTCGGCCCCTGGTGGTCCGAGGTCGTTCCCGCTGCACACATTCATGCGCCAGGGCCTCCTGCAGATAATTCACTTTGATTTATTGCGCTATCTGTAATAGCACCCGAGATATCACCAGATATATATTGGATTTTTCCCTGACCCTGAGTGTCCGGCCCCATGAGACGGTGGTTTTCTCGGCCCCTGGTCGTCCGAGGTCGTTCCCGCTGCCCAGATTCATGCGCCAGGGGCTCCTACAGACAGTGCACTTTGATTTATTGCGCTATCTGTTATAGCACCCGAGAAAGCTCCATATATATGCTGGATTTTTACATGACTTTGGGTGGCGGATACCGAAAATCTGTGATTTTCTCGGCCTCTGGTGGTCCGAGGTCGTTCCCTCTGCACAGATTCATGCGGCAGGGCCTCCTGCAGATAATTCACTTTGGTTTATTGCGCTATCTGTAATAGCACCCGAGATATCACCAGATATATATTGGATTTACCCCTGACCCTGAGTGTCCGGCCCCATGAGACGGTGGTTTACTCGGCCCCTGGTGGTCGGAGGTCGTTCCCGCTGCACAGATGCATGCACCAGGGCCTCCTGCAGATAATTCACTTTGGTTTATTGCGCTATCTCTAATAGCACCCGAGATATCACCAGATATATGCTGGATTTTTACATGACCTTGGGTGACGGATTCCGAATATCAGTAATTTTCTCGGCCCCTGTTGGTCCGAGGTCGTTCCTGCTGCACAGATTCATTCGCCAGTGCCTCCTACAGACAATGCACTTTGATTTATTGCGCTATCTGTAATAGCACCCGAGATATCACCAGATATATATTGGATTTTCCCCTGACCCTGAGTGTCCGGCCCCATGAGACGGTGGTTTTCTCGGACCCTGGTGGTCCGAGGTAGTTCCCGCTGGCCAGATTCATGCGACAGGGCCTCCTACAGACAATGCATTTTGATTTTTTGCGCTATCTCTAATAGCACCCGAGATATCACCAGATATATATTGGATATTTCCCTCACCCTGAGTGTCCAGCCCCATGAGACGGTGGTTTTCTCGGCCCCTGGTGGACCGAGGTCGTTCCCGCTGCACAGATTCATGCGCCAGGGCCTCTTGCGGATAATTCACTTTGGTTTATTGCGCTATCTCTAATAGCGCCCGAGATATCACCAGATATATATTGGATTTTTCCCTGACCCTGAGTGTCCGGCCCCATGAGTCTGCGGTTTTCTCGGCCCCTGGTGGTCCGAGGTCGTTCCCGCTGCACACATTCATGCGCCAGGGCCTCCTGCAGATGATTCACTTTGATTTATCGGGCTATCTCTAATAGCACCCGAGATATCACCAGATATATGCTGGATTTTTACATGACCTTGGGTGACGGATTCCGAATATCTGTAATTTTCTCGGCCACTGGTGGTCCGAGGTCGATCCTGCTGCACAGATTCATTCGCCAGTGCCTCCTACAGACAATGCACTTTGATTTATTGCGCTGTCCGTAATAGCACCCGAGATATCACCAGATATATATTGGATTTTCCCCTGACCCTGAGTGTCCGGCCCCATGAGACTGTTGTTTTCTCGGCCCCTGGTGGTCCTAGGTCGCTCCCGTTGCACAGATTCATGCGCCAGAGCCTCCTACAGACAACGCACTTTGATTTTTGCGCTATCTCTAATAGCACCCGAGATATCACCAGATATATATTGGATTTACCCCTGACCCTGAGTGTCCGGCCCCATGAGACGGTGGTTTTCTCGGACCCTGGTGGTCCGAGGTCGTTCCCGCTGCACAGATTCATGCGCCAGGGCCTCCTACAGACAACGCACTTTGATTTATTGCGCTATCTGTAATAGCACCCGAGATATCACCAGATATATATTGGATTTACCCCTGACCCTGAGTGTCCGGCCCCATGAGACGGTGGTTTTCTCGGCCCCTGGTGGTCCTAGGTCGTTCCCGCTGCACAGATGCATGCGCCAGGGCCTCCTGCAGATAATTCCCTTTGGCTTATTGCGCTATCTCTAATAGCACCCGAGATATCACCAGATATATATTGGATTTTCCCCTGACCCTGAGTGGCCGGCCCCATGAGACGGTGGTCTTCTCGGCCCCTGGTGGTCCGAGGTCGTTCCCGCTGCCCAGATTCATGCGCCACGGCCTCCTACAGACAATGCACTTTGATTTATTGCGCTATCTGTAATAGCACCCGAGATATCACCAGATATATATTGGATTTTCCCCTGACCCTGAGTGTCCGGCCCCATGAGACGGTGGTTTTCTCGGCCCCTGGTGGTCCTAGGTCGTTCCCGCTGCACAGATGCATGCGCCAGGGCCTCCTGCAGATAATTCCCTTTGGCTTATTGCGCTATCTCTAATAGCACCCGAGATATCACCAGATATATATTGGATTTACCCCTGACCCTGAGTGTCCGGCCCCATGAGACGGTGGTTTTCTCGGACCCTGGTGGTCCGAGGTCGTTCCCGCTGCACAGATTCATGCGCCAGGGCCTCCTACAGACAACGCACTTTGATTTATTGCGCTATCTGTAATAGCACCCGAGATATCACCAGATATATATTGGATTTTCCACTGACCCTGAGTGTCCGGCCCCATGAGACTGTGGTTTTCTCGGCCCCTAGTGGTCCGAGGTCGTTCCCGCTGCACAGAATCATGCGCCAGAGCCTCCTACAGACAACGCAATTTGATTTATTGCGCTATCTGTAATAGCACCCGAGATATCACCAGATATATATTGGATTTTCCCCTGACCCTGAGTGTCCGGCCCCATGAGACGGTGGTTTTCTCGGCCCCTGGTGGTCCTAGGTCGTTCCCGCTGCACAGATGCATGCGCCAGGGCCTCCTGCAGATAATTCCCTTTGGCTTATTGCGCTATCTCTAATAGCACCCGAGATATCACCAGATATATATTGGATTTTCCCCTGACCCTGAGTGGCCGGCCCCATGAGACGGTGGTCTTCTCGGCCCCTGGTGGTCCGAGGTCGTTCCCGCTGCCCAGATTCATGCGCCACGGCCTCCTACAGACAATGCACTTTGATTTATTGCGCTATCTGTAATAGCACCCGAGATATCAACAGATATATATTGGATATTTCCCTCACCCTGAGTGTCCAGCCCCATGAGACGGTGGTTTTCTCGGCCCCTGGTGGACCGATGTCGTTCCCGCGGCACAGATTCATGCGCCAGGGCATTCTGCAGATAATTCTCTTTGGTTTATTGCGCTATCTCTAATAGCGCCCGAGATATCACCAGATATATATTGGATTTTTCCCTGACCCTGAGTGTCCGGCCCCATGAGACTGCGGTTTTCTCGGCCCCTGGTGGTCCGAGGTCGTTCCCGCTGCACACATTCATGCGCCAGGGCCTCCTGCAGATAATTCACTTTGATTTATTGCGCTATCTGTAATAGCACCCGAGATATCACCAGATATATATTGGATTTTTCCCTGACCCTGAGTGTCCGGCCCCATGAGACGGTGGTTTTCTCGGCCCCTGGTCGTCCGAGGTCGTTCCCGCTGCCCAGATTCATGCGCCAGGGGCTCCTACAGACAGTGCACTTTGATTTATTGCGCTATCTGTTATAGCACCCGAGAAAGCTCCATATATATGCTGGATTTTTACATGACTTTGGGTGGCGGATACCGAAAATCTGTAATTTTCTCGGCCTCTGGTGGTCCGAGGTCGTTCCCTCTGCACAGATTCATGCGGCAGGGCCTCCTGCAGATAATTCACTTTGGTTTATTGCGCTATCTCTAATAGCGCCCGAGATATCACCAGATATATATTGGATTTTTCCCTGACCCTGAGTGTCCGGCCCCATGAGACTGCGGTTTTCTCGGCCCCTGGTGGTCCGAGGTCGTTCCCGCTGCACACATTCATGCGCCAGGGCCTCCTGCAGATAATTCACTTTGATTTATTGCGCTATCTGTAATAGCACCCGAGATATCACCAGATATATATTGGATTTACCCCTGACCCTGAGTGTCCGGCCCCATGAGACGGTGGTTTACTCGGCCCCTGGTGGTCGGAGGTCGTTCCCGCTGCACAGATGCATGCACCAGGGCCTCCTGCAGATAATTCACTTTGGTTTATTGCGCTATCTCTAATAGCACCCGAGATATCACCAGATATATATTGGATTTTTCCCTGACCCTGAGTGTCCGGCCCCATGAGACGGTGGTTTTCTCGGCCCCTGGTGGTCCGAGGTCGTTCCCTCTGCACAGATTCATGCGCCAGGGCCTCCTACGGACAATGCACTTTGATTTATTGCGCTATCTCCAATAGCGCCCGAGATATCACCAGATATATATTGGATTTTTCCCTGACCCTGAGTGTCCGGCCCCATGAGACGGTGGTTTTCTCGGCCCCTGGTCGTCCGAGGTCGTTCCCGCTGCCCAGATTCATGCGCCAGGGGCTCCTACAGACAACGCACTTTGATTTATTGCGCTATCTGTAATCGCACCCGAGATATCACCAGATATATTTTGGATTTTCCCCTGACCCTGAGTGTCCGGCCCCATGAGACGGTGGTTTTCTCGGCCCCTGGTGGTCCTAGGTCGTTCCCGCTGCACAGATGCTTGCGCCAGGGCCTCCTGCAGATAATTCCCTTTGGCTTATTGCGCTATCTCTAATAGCAGCCGAGATATCACCAGATATATATTGGATTTTCCCCTGACCCTGAGTGGCCGGCCCCATGAGACGGTGGTCTTCTCGGCCCCTGGTGGTCCGAGGTCGTTCCCGCTGCCCAGATTCATGCGCCACGGCCTCCTACAGACAATGCACTTTGATTTATTGCGCTATCTGTAATAGCACCCGAGATATCAACAGATATATATTGGATATTTCCCTCACCCTGAGTGTCCAGCCCCATGAGACGGTGGTTTTCTCGGCCCCTGGTGGACCGATGTCGTTCCCGCGGCACAGATTCATGCGCCAGGGCATCCTGCAGATAATTCACTTTGGTTTATTGCGCTATCTCTAATAGCGCCCGAGATATCACCAGATATATATTGGATTTTTCCCTGACCCTGAGTGTCCGGCCCCATGAGACTATGGTTTTCTCGGCCCCTGGTGGTCCGAGGTCGTTCCCGCTGCACACATTCATGCGCCAGGGCCTCCTGCAGATAATTCACTTTGATTTATTGCGCTATCTGTAATAGCACCCGAGATATCACCAGATATATATTGGATTTTTCCCTGACCCTGAGTGTCCGGCCCCATGAGACGGTGGTTTTCTCGGCCCCTGGTCGTCCGAGGTCGTTCCCGCTGCCCAGATTCATGCGCCAGGGGCTCCTACAGACAGTGCACTTTGATTTATTGCGCTATCTGTTACAGCACCCGAGAAAGCTCCATATATATGCTGGATTTTTACATGACTTTGGGTGGCGGATACCGAAAATCTGTAATTTTCTCGGCCTCTGGTGGTCCGAGGTCGTTCCCTCTGCACAGATTCATGCGGCAGGGCCTCCTGCAGATAATTCACTTTGGTTTATTGCGCTATCTCTAATAGCGCCCGAGATATCACCAGATATATATTGGATTTTTCCCTGACCCTGAGTGTCCGGCCCCATGAGACTGCGGTTTTCTCGGCCCCTGGTGGTCCGAGGTCGTTCCCGCTGCACACATTCATGCGCCAGGGCCTCCTGCAGACAATTCACTTTGATTTATTGCGCTATCTGTAATAGCACCCGAGATATCACCAGATATATATTGGATTTACCCCTGACCCTGAGTGTCCGGCCCCATGAGACGGTGGTTTACTCGGCCCCTGGTGGTCGGAGGTCGTTCCCGCTGCACAGATGCATGCACCAGGGCCTCCTGCAGATAATTCACTTTGGTTTATTGCGCTATCTCTAATAGCACCCGAGATATCACCAGATATATATTGGATTTTTCCCTGACCCTGAGTGTCCGGCCCCATGAGACGGTGGTTTTCTCGGCCCCTGGTGGTCCGAGGTCGTTCCCTCTGCACAGATTCATGCGCCAGGGCCTCCTACGGACAATGCACTATGATTTATTGCGCTATCTCTTATAGCGCCCGAGATATCACCAGATATATATTGGATTTTTCCCTGACCCTGAGTGTCCGGCCCCATGAGACGGTGGTTTTCTCGGCCCCTGGTCGTATGAGGTCGTTCCCGCTGCCCAGATTCATGCGCCAGGGGCTCCTACAGACAACGCACTTTGATTTATTGCGCTATCTGTAATAGCACCCGAGATATCACCAGATATATTTTGGATTTTCCCCTGACCCTGAGTGTCCGGCCCCATGAGACGGTGGTTTTCTCGGCCCCTGGTGGTCCTAGGTCGTTCCCGCTGCACAGATGCTTGCGCCAGGGCCTCCTGCAGATAATTCCCTTTGGCTTATTGCGCTATCTCTAATAGCAGCCGAGATATCACCAGATATATATTGGATTTTCCCCTGACCCTGAGTGGCCGGCCCCATGAGACGGTGGTCTTCTCGGCCCCTGGTGGTCCGAGGTCGTTCCCGCTGCCCAGATTCATGCGCCACGGCCTCCTACTGACAATGCACTTTGATTTATTGCGCTATCTGTAATAGCACCCGAGATATCACCAGATATATATTGGATATTTCCCTCACCCTGAGTGTCCAGCCCCATGAGACGGTGGTTTTCTCGGCCCCTGGTGGACCGAGGTCGTTCCCGCTGCACAGATTCATGCGCCAGGGCCTCTTGCAGATAATTCACTTCGGTTTATTGCGCTATCTCTAATAGCGCCCGAGATATCACCAGATATATATTGGATTTTCCCCTGACCCTGAGTGTCCGGCCCCATGAGACTGTGGTTTTCTCGGCCCCTAGTGGTCCGAGGTCGTTCCCGCTGCACAGATTCATGCGCCAGGGCCTCCTACAGACAACGCACTTTCATTTATTGCGCTATCTGTAATAGCACCCGAGATATCACCAGATATATATTGGATTTTCCCCTGACCCTGAGTGTCCGGCCCCATGAGACGGTGGTTTTCTCGGCCCCTGGTGGTCCTAGGTCGTTCCCGCTGCACAGATGCTTGCGCCAGGGCCTCCTGCAGATAATTCCCTTTGGCTTATTGCGCTATCTCTAATAGCACCCGAGATATCACCAGATATATATTGGATTTTCCCCTGACCCTGCGTGGCCGGCCCCATGAGACGGTGGTCTTCTCGACCCCTGGTGGTCCGAGGTCGTTCCCGCTGCCCAGATTCATGCGCCACGGCCTCCTACAGACAATGCACTTTGATTTATTGCGCTATCAGTAATAGCACCCGAGATATCACCAGATATATATTGGATATTTCCCTCACCCTGAGTGTCCAGCCCCATGAGACGGTGGTTTTCTCGGACCCTGGTGGTCCGAGGTCGTTCCCGCTGCACAGATTCATGCGCCAGGGCCTCCTACAGACAACGCACTTTGATTTATTGCGCTATCTGTAATAGCACACGAGATATCACCAGATATATATTGGATTTTCCACTGACCCTGAGTGTCCGGCCCCATGAGACTGTGGTTTTCTCGGCACCTAGTGGTCCGAAGTCGTTCCCGCTGCACAGATTCATGCGCCAGAGCGTCCTACAGACAACGCACTTTGATTTATTGCGCTATCTGTAATAGCACCCGAGATATCACAAGATATATATTGGATTTTTCCCTGACCCTGAGTGTCCGGCCCCATGAGACTGTGGTTTTCTCGGCCCCTGGTGGTCCGAGGTCGTTCCCGCTGCACACATTCATGCGCCAGGGCCTCCTGCAGATAATTCACTTTGGTTTATTGCGCTATCTCTAATAGCACCCGAGATATCACCAGATATATATTGGATTTTTCCCTGACCCTGAGTGTCCGGCCCCATGGGACGGTGGTTTTCTCGGCTCCCGGTGGTCCGAGGTCGTTCCCGCTGCACAGATTCATGCGCCAGGGCCTCCTGCAGATAATTCACTTTCGTTTATTGCGCTATCTCTAATAGCACCCGAGATATCACCAGATATATATTGGATTTTTCCCTTACCCTGAGTGTCCGGCCCCATGAGACGGTGGTTTTCTCGGCCCCTGGTGGTCCTAGGTCGTTCCCGCTGCACAGATGCATGCGTCAGGGCCTCCTGCAGATAATTCCCTTTGGTTTATTGCGCTATCACTAATAGCACCCGAGATATCACCAGATATATATTGGATTTTCCCGTGACCCTGAGTGTCCGGCCCCATGAGATGGTGGTTTTCTCGGCCCCTGGTGATCCGAGGTCGTTCCCGCTGCACAGATTCATGCACCAGGGCCTCTTGGAGACAAATCACTTTGGTTTATTGCGCTATCACTAATAGCACCCGAGATATCACCAGATATATATTGGCTTTTCCCCTGACCCTGAGTATCCGGCCCCATGCGACAGTGGTTTTTTCGGCCCCTGGTGGTCCGAGGTCGTTCCCGCTGCACAGATTCAGGCGCCAGGGCCTCCTGCAGATAACTCACTTGGTTTCTTGCGCTATCTCTAATAGCTTCCGAGATATCACCAGATATATATTGGATTTTCCCCTGACCCTGAATGTCCGGCCCCATGAGACGGTGGTTTTCTCGGCCCATGGTGGTCCGAGGTCGTTCCCGCTGCACAGATTCATGCGCCAGGACCTCCTACAGACAATGCACTTTGATTTATTTCGCTATCTGTAATAGGAACCGAGATATCACCAGATATATATTGGATTTTCCCCAGACCCTGAGTGTCCGGCCGCATGAGACTGTAGTTTTCTCGGCCCCTGGTGGTCCGAGGTCGTTCCCGCTGCACAGATTCATGCGCCAGGGCCTCCACAGACAATGCACTTTGATTTATTGCGCTATCTGTAATAGCACCCGAGATATCACCAGATATATATTGGATATATCCCTCACCCTGAGTGTCCAGCCCCATGAGACGGTGGTTTTCTCGGCCCCTGGTGGACCGAGGTCGTTCCCGCTGCACAGATTCATGCGCCAGGGACTCCTGCAGATAATTCACTTTGATTTATTTCCCTATCTGTAATAGGACCCGAGATATCACCAGATATATATTGGATTTTCCCCAGACCCTGAGTGTCCGGCCGCATGAGACTGTAGTTTTCTCGGCCCCTGGTGGTCCGAGGTGGTTCCCGCTGCACAGATTCATGCGACAGGGCCTCCTACAGACAATGCACTTTGATTTATTGCGCTATCTGTAATAGCACCCGAGATTTCACCACATATATATTGGATTTTTCCCTGACCCTTACAGTCCGGCCCCATGAGACGGTGATTTTCTCGGCCCCTGGTGGTCCGAGGTCGTTCCCGCTGCACAGAATCATGCGCCAGGGCTTCCTGCAGATAATTCACTTTGGTTTATTGCGCTATCTCTAACAGCACCCAAGATATCACCAGATATATATGGGATTTTTCCCTGACCCTAAGTGTCCGGCCCCTCGGGACGGTGGTTTTCTCAGCCCCTGGTGGTCCGAGGTAGTTCCCGCTGCACAGATTCATGCGCCAGGGCCTCCTACAGATAACTCACTTTGGTTTATTGCGCTATCTATAATAGCACCCGAGATATCACCAGATATATATTTGATTTTTCCCCGACCCTGAGTGTCCGGCCCCATGAGACGGTGGTCTTCTCGGCCCCCGGTGGCCCGAGGTCGTTCCCGCTGCACAGATACATGCGCCAGGGCCTCCTGCAGATAATTCACTTTGGTTTATTGCGCTATCTCTAATAGCACCCGAGATATCACCAGATATATATTGGATTTTCCCCTGACCCTGAGTGTCCGGCCCCATGAGACGTTGGTTTACTCGGCCCCTGGTGGTCGGAGGTCGTTCCCGCTACACAGATGCATGCGCCAGGGCCTCCTGCAGATAATTCACTTCGTTTTATTGCGCTATCTCTAATAGCACCCGAGATATCACCAGATATATATTGGATTTTCCCCTGACACTGAGTGTCCGGCCCCATGAGACGGTGGTTTTCTCGGCCCCTGGTGGTCCGAGGTTGTTCGAGCTGCACCGATTCATGCGCCAGGGCCTCCTACAGACAATGCACTTTGATTTATTGCGCTATCTGTAATAGCACCCGAGATATCACCAGATATATATTGGATTTTTCCCTGACCCTGAGTCTCCGGCCCCATGAGACTGTGGTTTTCTCGGCCCCTGGTTGTCCGAGGTCGTTCCCGCTGACCAGATTCATGCGCCAGGGCCTCCTACAGACAATGCACTTTGATTTATTGCGCTATCTGTAATAGCACCCGAGATATCACCAGATATATATTGGATTTTCCCCTGACCCTGAGTATCCGGGCCCATGAGACTGTGGTTTTCTCGGTCCCTGGTGGTCCGAGGTCGTTCCCGCTGGCCAGATTCATGCGCCAGGGCCTCCTACAGACAATGCACTTTGATTTATTGCGCTATCTGTAATAGCACCCGAGATATCACCAGATATATATTGGGTTTTCCCCTGACCCTGAGTGTCCGGCCCCATGAGACTGTGGTTTTCTGGGCCCCAGGTGGTCCGAGGTCGTTCCCGCTGGCCAGATTCATGCGCCTGGGCCTCCTACAGACAATGCACTTTGATTTATTGCGCTATCTCTAATAGCACCCGAGATATCACCAGATATATATTGGATTTTTCCCTGACCCTGAGTGTCCGGCGCCATGAGACGGTGGTTTTCTCGGCCCCTGGTGGTCCGAGGTCGTTCCCGCTGCACAGATTCATTCGCCTGGGCCTCCTACAGACAATGCACTTTGATTTATTGCGCTATCTGTAATAGCACCCGAGATATCACCAGATATATATTGGATTTCGCCCCCCGACCCTGAGTGTCCGGCTCCATGAGACGGTTATTTTCTCGGCCCCTGGTGGTCCGAGGTCGTTCCCGCTGCCCAGATTCATGCGCTTGGGCCTCCTACAGACAATGCACTTTGGTTTTTTGCGCTATCTCTAATAGCACCCAAGATATCACCAGATATTTGCTGGATTTTTACATGACCTTGGGTGACGGATTCCGAATATCTGTAATTTTCTCGGCTACTGGTGGTCCGAGGTCGTTCCCGCTGCACAGATGCATGCGCCAGAGCCTCCTACAGACAATGCACTTTGATTTATTGCGCTATCTCTAATAGCACCCGTGATTTCACCAGATATATATTTGATTTTTCCCTGACCCTGAGTGTCCGGCCCCATGAGACGGTGGTTTTCTCGGCCCCTGGTGGTCCGAGGTCGTTCCCGCTCCACAGATGCATGCGGCAGGGCCTCCTGCAGATAACTAACTTTGGTTTATTGCGCCATCTCTAATAGCACCCGAGATATCACCAGATATATATTGGATTTTTCCCTGACCCTGAGTGTCCGGCCCCATGAGACGGTGGTCTTCTTGGCCCCCGGTGGCCCGAGGTCGTTCCCGCTGCACAGATTCATGCGCCAGGGCCTCCTGCAGATAATTCACTTTGGTTTATTGCGCTATCTCTAATAGCACCCGAGATATCACCAGATATATATTGGATTTTCCCCTGACCCTGAGTGTCCGGCCCCATGAGACGTTGGTTTACTCGGCCCCTGGTGGTCGGAGGTCGTTCCCGCTACACAGATGCATGCGCGAGGGCCTCCTGCAGATAATTCACTTCGGTTTATTGCGCTATCTCTAATAGCACCCGAGATATCACCAGATATATATTGGATTTTCCCCTGACCCTGAGTGTCCGGCCCCATGAGACGGTGGTTTTCTCGGCCCCTGGTGGTCCGAAGTTGTTCGAGCTGCACAGATTCATGCGCCAGGGCCTCCTACAGACAATGCACTTTGCTTTATTGCGCTATCTGTAATAGCACCCGAGATATCACCAGATATATATTGGATTTTTCCCTGACCCTGAGTCTCCGGCCACATGAGACTGTGGTTTTCTCGGCCCCTGGTTGTCCGAGGTCGTTCCCGCTGACCAGATTCATGCGCCAGAGCCTCCTACAGACAATGCACTTTAATTTATTGCGCTACCTGTAATAGCACCCGAGATATCACCAGATATATATTGGATTTTCCCCTGACCCTGAGTATCCGGGCCCATGAGACTGTGGTTTTCTCGGTCCCTGGTGGTCCGAGGTCGTTCCCGCTGGCCAGATTCATGCGCCAGGGCCTCCTACAGACAATGCACTTTGATTTATTGCGCTATCTCTAATAGTACCCGAGATATCACCAGATATATATTGGATTTTTCCCTGACCCTGAGTGTCCGGACCCATGAGACGGTGGTTTTCTCGGCCCCTGGTGGTCCGAGGTCGTTCCCGCTGCACAGATTCATTCGCCTGGGCCTCCTACAGACAATGCACTTTGATTTATTGCGCTATCTGTAATAGCACCCGAGATATCACCAGATATATATTGGATTTCTCCCCGACCCTGAGTGTCCGGCTCCATGAGACGGTTATTTTCTCGGCCCCTGGTGGTCCGAGGTCGTTCCCGCTGCCCAGATTCATGCGCTTGGGCCTCCTACAGACAATGCACTTTGGGTTATTAGGCTATCTGTAATAGGACCCGAGATATCACCAGATATATGCTGGATTTTTACATGACCTTGGGTGACGGATTCCGAATATCTGTAATTTTCTCGGCCCTTGGTGGTCCGAGGTCGTTCCCGCTGCACAGATTCATTCGCCTGGGCCTCCTACAGACAATGCACTTTGGTTTATTGCGCTATCTGTAATAGCACCCGAGATATCACCAGATATATATTGGATTTTCCCCTGACCCTGAGTGTCCGGCCCCATGAGACGGTGGTTTTCTCGGCCCCTGGTGGTGCGAGGTCGTTCCAGCTGCACAGATTCATGCGCCAGGGCTTCCTGCAGATAATTCACTTTGGTTTATTGCCTTATCTGTAATAGCACCCGAGATATCACCAGATATATATTGGATTTTTCCCCGACCCTGAGTGTCCGGCCCCATAAGACGGTGGTTTTCTCGGACCCTGGTGATCCGAGGTCGTTCCCGCTGCACAGATTCATGCGCCAGGGCCTCCTGCAGATAATTCACTTTGGTTTATTGCGGTATCTCTAATAGCACCCGAGATATCACCAGATATATATTAGATTTTCCCCTGACCCTGAATGTCCGGCCCCATGTGACGGTGGTTTTCTCGGCCCCTGGTGGTCCGAGGTCGTTCCCGCTGCACAGATGCATGCGCCAGGGCCTCCTGCAGATAATTCACTTTGGTTTATTGCGCCATCTCTAATCGCACCCGAGATATCACCAGATATATATTGGATCTTTCCCTGACCCTGAGTGCTCGGCCCTATGAGTCGGTGTTTTTCTCGGGCCCTGGTGATCCGAGGTAGATACCGCTGCCCAGATTCATGCGCCAGGGCCTCCTACAGACAACGCACTTTGGGTTATTAGGCTATCTGTAATAGCACCCGAGATATCACCAGATATATGCTGGATTTTTACATGACCTTGGGTGACGGATTCCGAATATCTGTAATTTTCTCGGCCCTTGGTGGTCCGAGGTCGTTCCCGCTGCACAGATTCATTCGCCTGGGCCTCCTACAGACAATGCACTTTGGTTTATTGCGCTATCTGTAATAGCACCCGAGATATCACCAGATATATATTGGATTTTCCCCTGACCCTGAGTGTCCGGCCCCATGAGACGGTGGTTTTCTCGGCCCCTGGTGGTGCGAGGTCGTTCCAGCTGCACAGATTCATGCGCCAGGGCTTCCTGCAGATAATTCACTTTGGTTTATTGCGCCATCTCTAATAGCACCCGAGATATCACCAGATATATATTGGATTTTTCCCTGACCCTGAGTGTCCGGCCCCATGACACGGAGGTCTTCTCGGCCCCCGGTGGTCCGAGGTCGTTCCCGCTGCACAGATTCATGCGCCAGGGCCTCCTGCAGATAATTCACTTTGGTTTATTGCGCTATCTCTAATAGCACCTGAGATATCACCAGATATATATTGGATTTACCCCTGACCCTGAATGTCCGGCCCCATGAGACGGTGATTTTCTCGGCCCCTGGTGGTCCGAGGTCGTTCCCGCTGCACAGATTCATGCACCAGGGCCTGCTGCAGATAATTCACTTTGGTTTATTGCGCTATCTCTAATAGCACCCGAGATATCACCAGATTTATATTGGATTTTTCCCTGACCCTGGGTGTCCGGCCCCATGTGTCGGTGGTTTTATCGGCCCCTGTTGATCCGAGGTCGTTCCCGCTGCACAGATTCATTCGCAAGGGCCTCCTGCAGACAATGCACTTTGATTTATTGCGCTATCTGTAATAGCACCCGAAATATCACCAGATGTATATTTGATTTTTCCCTGACCCTGAGTGTCCGGCCCCATGAGATGGTGGTTTTCTCGTCCCCTGGTGGTCCGAGGTCGTTCCCGCTACACAGATGCATGCGCCAGGGCCTCCTACAGACAATGCACTTTGATTTATTGCGCTCTCTGTAATAGCACCCGAAATATCACCATATATATATTTGATTTTTCCCTGACCCTGAGTGTCCGGCCCCATGAGATGGTGGTTTTCTCGTCCCCTGGTGGTCCGAGGTCGTTCCCGCTGCACAGATGCATGCGCCAGGGCCTCCTACAGACAATGCACTTTGATTTATTGCGCTATCTCTAATAGCACCCGTGATTTCACCAGATATATATTTGATTTTTCCCTGACCCTGAGTGTCCGGCCCCATGAGACGGTGGTTTTCTCGGCCCCTGGTGGTCCGAGGTCCTTCCCGCTGCACAGATGCATGCGCCAGGGCCTCCTGCAGATAATTCACTTTGGTTTATTGCGCTACCTCTAATAGCACCCGAGATATCACCAGATATATATAGGATTTTCCCCTGACCCTGAGTGTCCGAGCCCGTGAGTCGGTGGTTTTCTCGGCCCCTGGTGGTCGTTGGTCGTTCCCGCTGCCCGGATTCATGCACCAGGGCCTCCTACAGACAATGCACTTTGGGTTATTAGGCTATCTGTAATGGCACCCGAGATATCACCAGATATATGCTGGATTTTTACATGACCTTGGGTGACGGATTCCGAATATCTGTAATTTTCTCGGCCCTTGGTGGTCCGAGGTCGTTCCCGCTGCACAGATTCATTCGCCTGGGCCTCCTACAGACAATGCACTTTGGTTTATTGCGCTATCTGTAATAGCACCCGAGATATCACCAGATATATATTGGATTTTCCCCTGACCCTGAGTGTCCGGCCCCATGAGACGGTGGTTTTCTCGGCCCCTGGTGGTGCGAGGTCGTTCCAGCTGCACAGATTCATGCGCCAGGGCTTCCTGCAGATAATTCACTTTGGTTTATTGCGCTATCTGTAATAGCACCCGAGATATCACCAGATATATATTGGATTTTTCCCCGACCCTGAGTGTCCGGCCCCATAAGACGGTGGTTTTCTCGGACCCTGGTGATCCGAGGTCGTTCCCGCTGCACAGATTCATGCGCCAGGGCCTCCTGCAGATAATTCACTTTGGTTTATTGCGGTATCTCTAATAGCACCCGAGATATCACCAGATATATATTAGATTTTCCCCTGACCCTGAATGTCCGGCCCCATGTGACGGTGGTTTTCTCGGCCCCTGGTGGTCCGAGGTCGTTCCCGCTGCACAGATGCATGCGCCAGTGCCTCCTGCAGATAATTCACTTTGGTTTATTGCGCCATCTCTAATAGCACCCGAGATATCACCAGATATATATTGGATCTTTCCCTGACCCTGAGTGCTCGGCCCTATGAGTCGGTGTTTTTCTCGGGCCCTGGTGATCCGAGGTGGATACCGCTGCCCAGATTCATGCGCCAGGGCCTCCTACAGACAATGCACTTTGGTTTATTGCGCCATCTCTAATAGAACCCGAGATATCACCAGATATTTGCAGGATTTTTACATGACCTTGGGTCACGGATTCCGAATATCTGTAATTTTCTCGGCCACTGGTGGTCCGAGGTCGTTCCTGCGGTACAGATTCATTCGCAAGGGCCTCCTACAGACAATGCACTTTGGTTTATTGCGCTATCTGTAATAGCACCCGAGATATCACCAGATATATGCTGGATTTTCACATGACCTTGAGTGTCCGGACCCATGAGACGGTAGTTTTCTCGGACCCTGGTGATCCGAGGTCGTTCCCGCTGCACAGATTCATTCGCCTGGGCCTCCTACAGACAATGCACTTTGATTTATTGCGCTATCTGTAATAGCACCCGAGATATCACCAGATATATATTGGATTTTTCCCTGACACTGAGTGTACGGCTCCATGAGACGGTGATTTTCTCGGCCCCTGGTGGTCCGAGGTCCTTCCCGCTGCACAGATTCATTCGCCTGGGCCTCCTACAGACAATGCACTTTGATTTATTGCGCTATCTGTAATAGCACCCGAGATATCACCAGATATATATTGGATTTTTCCCTGACCCTGAGTGTCCGGCGCCATGAGACGGTGGTTTTCTTGGCCCCTGGTGTTCCGAGGTCGTTCCCGCTGCACAGATGCATGCGCCAGGGCCTCCTGCAGATAATTCACTTTGGTTTATTGCGCTACCTCTAATAGCACCCGAGATATCACCAGATATATATAGGATTTTCCCCTGACCCTGAGTGTCCGAGCCCGTGAGTCGGTGGTTTTCTCGGCCCCTGGTGGTCGTTGGTCGTTCCCGCTGCCCGGATTCATGCGCCAGGCCCTCCTACAGACAATGCACTTCGGTTTATTGCGCTATCTGTAATAGCACCCGAGATATCACCAGATATTTGCTGGATTTTTACATGATCTTGGGTGACGGATTCCGAATATCTGTAATTTTCTCGGCCACTGGTGGTCCGAGGTCCTTCCCGCTGCACAGATTCATTCGCCTGGGCCTCCTACAGACAATGCACTTTGATTTATTGCGCTATCTGTAATAGCACCCGAGATATCACCAGATATATATTGGATTTTTCCCTGACCCTGAGTGTCCGGCGCCATGAGACGGTGGTTTTCTTGGCCCCTGGTGTTCCGAGGTCGTTCCCGCTGCACAGATGCATGCGCCAGGGCCTCCTGCAGATAATTCACTTTGGTTTATTGCGCTACCTCTAATAGCACCCGAGATATCACCAGATATATATTGGATTTTCCCCTGACCCTGAGTGTCCGAGCCCGTGAGTCGGTGGTTTTCTCGGCCCCTGGTGGTCGTTGGTCGTTCCCGCTGCCCGGATTCATGCGCCAGGGCCTCCTACAGACAATGCACTTTGGTTTATTGCGCTATCTGTAATAGCACCCGAGATATCACCAGATATATGCTGGATTTTCACATGACCTTGAGTGTCCGGACCCATGAGACGGTAGTTTTCTCGGACCCTGGTGATCCGAGGTCGTTCCCGCTGCACAGATTCATTCGCCTGGGCCTCCTACAGACAATGCACTTTGATTTATTGCGCTATCTGTAATAGCACCCGAGATATCACCAGATATATATTGGATTTTTCCCTGACACTGAGTGTACGGCTCCATGAGACGGTGATTTTCTCGGCCCCTGGTGGTCCGAGGTCCTTCCCGCTGCACAGATTCATTCGCCTGGGCCCCCTACAGACAATGCACTTTGATTTATTGCGCTATCTGTAATAGCACCCGAGATATCACCAGATATATATAGGATTTTCCCCTGACCCTGAGTGTCCGAGCCCGTGAGTCGGTGGTTTTCTCGGCCCCTGGTGGTCGTTGGTCGTTCCCGCTGCCCGGATTCATGCGCCAGGGCCTCCTACAGACAATGCACTTCGGTTTATTGCGCTATCTGTAATAGCACCCGAGATATCACCAGATATTTGCTGGATTTTTACATGATCTTGGGTGACGGATTCCGAATATCTGTAATTTTCTCGGCCACTGGTGGTCCGAGGTCGTTCCTGCGGTACAGATTCATTCGCAAGGGCCTCCTACTGATAATTCACTTTGGTTTATTGCGGTATCTCTAATAGCACCCGAGATATCACCAGATATATATTGGATTTTTCCCTGACCCTGAGTGTCCGGCGCCATGAGACGGTGGTTTTCTTGGCCCCTGGTGGTCCGAGGTCGTTCCCGCTGCCCAGATTCATTCGCCTGGGCCTCCTACAGACAATGCACTTTGATTTATTGCGCTATCTGTAATAGCACCCGAGATATCACCAGATATATATTGGATTTTTCCCCGACCCTGAGTGTCCGGCCCCATGAGACGGTGGTTTTCTCGGACCCTGGTGATCCGACGTCGTTCCCGCTGCACAGATTCATGCGCCAGGGCCTGCTGCAGATAATTCACTTTGGTTTATGGCGCTATCTCTAATAGCACCCGAGATATCACCAGATTTATATTGGATTTTTCCCTGACCCTGAGTGTCCGGCCCCATGTGTCGGTGGTTTTCTCGGCCCCTCTTGATCCGAGGTCGTTCCCGCTGCACAGATTCATTCGCAAGGGCCTCCTGCAGACAATGCACTTTGATTTATTGCGCTGTCTGTAATAGCACCCGAAATATCACCAGATATATATTTGATTTTTCCCTGACCCTGAGTGTCCGGCCCCATGAGACGGTGGTTTTCTCGGCCCCTGGTGGTGCGAGGTCGTTCCAGCTGCACAGATTCATGCGCCAGGGCGTCCTGCAGATAATTCACTTTGGTTTATTGCGCTATCTGTAATAGCACCCGAGATATCACCAGATATATATTGGATTTTTCCCCGACCCTGTGTGTCCGGCCCCATAAGACGGTGGTTTTCTCGGTCCCTGGTGGTCCGAGGTCGTTCCCGCTGCACAGATGCATGCGCCAGGGCCTCCTGCAGATAATTCACTTTGGTTTATTGCGCCATCTCTAATAGCACCCGAGATATCACCAGATATATATTGGATTTTCCCCTGACCCTGAATGTCCGGCCCCATGAGACGGTGATTTTCTCGGCCCCTGGTGGTCCGAGGTCGTTCCCGCTGCACAGATTCATGCACCAGGGCCTGCTGCAGATAATTCACTTTGGTTTATTGCGCTATCTCTAATAGCACCCGAGATATCACCAGATTTATATTGGATTTTTCCCTGACCCTGAGTGTCCGGCCCCATGAGATGGTGGTTTTCTCGTCCCCTGGTGGTCCGAGGTCGTTCCCGCTACACAGAAGCATGCGCCAGGGCCTCCTACAGACAATGCACTTTGATTTATTGCGCTATCTGTAATAGCACCCGAAATATCACCAGATATATATTTGATTTTTCCCTGACCCTGAGTGTCCGGCCCCATGAGATGGTGGTTTTCTCGTCCCCTGGTGGTCCGAGGTCGTTCCCGCTGCACAGATGCATGCGCCAGGGCCTCCTACAGACAATGCACTTTGATTTATTGCGCTATCTCTAATAGCACCCGTGATTTCACCAGATATATATTTGATTTTTCCCTGACCCTGAGTGTCCGGCCCCATGAGACGGTGGTTTTCTCGGCCCCTGGTGGTCCGAGGTCGTTCCAGCTCCACAGATGCATGCGGCAGGGCCTCCTGCAGATAACTAACTTTGGTTTATTGCGCCATCTCTAATAGCACCCGAGATATCACCAGATATATATTGGATTTTTCCCTGACCCTGAGTGTCCGGCCCCATGAGACGGTGGTCTTCTCGGCCCCCGGTGGCCCGAGGTCGTTCCCGCTGCACAGATTCATGCGCCAGGGCCTCCTGCAGATAATTCACTTGGGTTTATTGCGGTATCTCTAATAGCACCCGAGATATCACCAGATATATATTAGATTTTCCCCTGACCCTGAATGTCCGGCCCCATGAGACGGTGGTTTTCTCGGCACCTGGTGGTCCGAGGTCGTTCCCGCTGCACAGATTCATGCGCCAGGGCCTCCTACAGACAATGCACTTTGATTTATTGCGCTATCTGTAATAGCACCCGAGATATCACCAGATATATATTTGATTTTTCCCTGACCCTGAGTGTCCGGCCCCATGAGACGGTGGTTTTCTCGGCCCCTGGAGGTCCGAGGTCGTTCCCGCTGCACAGATGCATGCGCCAGGGCCTCCTGCAGATAATTCACTTTGGTTTATTGCGTCATCTCTAATAGCACCCGAGATATCACCAGATACATATTGGATTTTTCCCTGACCCTGAGTGTCCGGCCCCATGACACGGAGGTCTTCTCGGCCCCCGGTGGTCCGAGGTCGTTCCCGCTGCACAGATTCATGCGCCAGGGCCTCCTGCAGATAATTCACTTTGGTTTATTGCGCTATCTGTAATAGCACCCGAGATATCACCAGATATATATTGGATTTTTCCCGGACCCTGAGTGTCCGGCCCCATGAGACGGTGGTTTTCTCGGCCCCTGGTATTTCGAGGTCGTTCCCGCTGCACAGATTCATGCGCCAGGGCCTCCTGCAGATAATTCACTTTGGTTTATTGCGCTATCTCTAATAGCACCCGAGATATCACCAGATTTATATTGGATTTTTCCCTGACCCTGAGTGTCCGGCCCCATGAGATGGTGGTTTTCTCGTCCCCTGGTGGTCCGAGGTCGTTCCCGCTACACAGATGCATGCGCCAGGGCCTCCTACAGGCAATGCACTTTGATTTATTGCGCTATCTGTAATAGCACCCGAAATATCACCAGATATATATTTGATTTTTCCCTGACCCTGAGTGTCCGGCCCCATGAGATGGTGGTTTTCTCGTCCCCTGGTGGTCCGAGGTCGTTCCCGCTGCACAGATGCATGCGCCAGGGCCTCCTACAGACAATGCACTTTGATTTATTGCGCTATCTCTAATAGCACCCGTGATTTCACCAGATATATATTTGATTTTTCCCTGACCCTGAGTGTCCGGCCCCATGAGACGGTGGTTTTCTCGGCCCCTGGTGGTCCGAGGTCGTTCCCGCTCCACAGATGCATGCGGCAGGGCCTCCTGCAGATAACTAACTTTGGTTTATTGCGCCATCTCTAATAGCACCCGAGATATCACCAGATATATATTGGATTTTTCCCTGACCCTGAGTGTCCGGCCCCATGAGACGGTGGTCTTCTCGGCCCCCGGTGGCCCGAGGTCGTTCCCGCTGCACAGATTCATGCGCCAGGGCCTCCTGCAGATAATTCACTTTGGTTTATTGCGCTATCTCTAATAGCACCCGAGATATCACCAGATATATATTGGATTTTCCCCTGACCCTGAGTGTCTGGCCCCATGAGACTGTGGTTTTCTCGGCCCCTGGTGGTCCGAGGTCGTTCCCGCTGGCCAGATTCATGCGCCTGGGCCTCCTACAGACAATGCACTTTGATATATTGCGCTATCTGTAATAGCACCCGAGATATCACCAGATATATATTGGATTTTACCCTGACCCTGAGTGTCCGGCGCCATGAGACGGTGGTTTTCTTGGCCCCTGGTGATCCGAGGTCGTTCCCGCTGCACAGATGCATGCGCCAGGGCCTCCTGCAAATAATTCACTTTGGTTTATTGCGCTATCTCTAATAGCACCCGTGATTTCACCAGATACATATTCGATTTTTCCCTGACCCTGAGTGTCCGGCCCTATGAGACGGTGGTTTTCTCGGCCCCTGGTGGTCCGAGGTCGTTCCCGCTGCACAGATGCATGCGCCAGGGCCTCCTGCAGATAATTCGCTTTGGTTTATTGCGCTATCTCTAATAGCACCCGAGATATCACCAGATATATATTGGACTTTCCCCTGACCCTGAGTGTCCGGCCCCGTGAGTCGGTGGTTTTCTCGGCCCCTGGTGGTCCGAGGTCATTCCTGCTGCCCGGATTCATGCGCCAGGGCCTCCTGCAGACAATGCACTTTGGTTTATTGCGCTGTCTCTAATACCACCCGAGATATCACCAGATACTTGCTGGATTTTTACATGACCTTGGGTGACGGATTCCGAATATCTGTAATTTTCTCGGCCACTGGTGGTCCGAGGTCGTTCCTGAGGCACAGATTCATTCACAAGGGCCTCTTACAGACAATGCACTTTGGTTTATTGCGCTATCTGTAATAGCACCCGAGATATCACCAGATATATATTTGATTTTTCCCTGACCCTGAGTGTCCGGCCCCATGAGATGGTTGTTTTCTCGTCCCCTGGTGGTCCGAGGTCGTTCCCGCTGCACAGATGCATGCGCCAGGGCCTCCTGCAAATAATTCACTTTGGTTTATTGCGCTATCTCTAATAGCACCAGTGATTTCACCAGATATATATTTGATTTTTCCCTGACCCTGAGTGTCCGGCCCCATGAGACGGTGGTTTTCTCGGCCCCTGGTGGTCCGAGGTCGTTCCCGCTGCACAGATGCATGCGGCAGGGCCTCCTGCAGATAACTAACTTTGGTTTATTGCGCCATCTCTAATAGCACCCGAGATATCACCAGATATATATTGGATTTTTCCCTGACCCTGAGTGTCCGGCTCCATGAGACGGTGATTTTCTCGGTCCCTGGTGGTCCGAGGTCGTTCCCGCTGCCCAGATTCATGCGCCAGGGCCTCCTACAGACAATGCACTATGGGTTATTAGGCTATCTGTAATAGCACCCGAGATATCACCAGATATATGCTGGATTTTTACATGACCTTGGGTGACGGATTCCGAATATCTGTAATTTTCTCGGCCCCTGGTGGTCCGAGGTCGTTCCCGCTGCACAGATTCATTCGCCTGGGCCTCCTACAGACAATGCACTTTGGTTTATTGCGCTATCTGTAATAGCACCCGAGATATCACCAGATATATATTGGATTTTCCCCTGACCCTGAGTGTCCGGCCCCATGAGACGGTGGTTTTCTCGGCCCCTGGTGGTGCGAGGTCGTTCCAGCTGCACAGATTCATGCGCCAGGGCTTCCTGCAGATAATTCGCTTTGGTTTATTGCGCTATCTGTAATAGCACCCGAGATATCACCAGATATATATTGGATTTTCCCCCGACCCTGAGTGTCCGGCCCCATAAGACGGTGGTTTTCTCGGTCCCTGGTGATCCGAGGTCGTTCCCGCTGCACAGATTCATGCGCCAGGGCCTCCTGCAGATAATTCACTTTGGTTTATAGCGGTATCTCTAATAGCACCCGAGATATCACCAGATATATATTAGATTTTCCCCTGACCCTGAATGTCCGGCCCCATGAGACGGTGGTTTTCTCGGCACCTGGTGGTCCGAGGTCGTTCCCGCTGCACAGATTCATTCGCCTGGGCCTCCTACAGACAATGCACTTTGATTTATTGCGCTATCTGTAATAGCACCCGAGATATCACCAGATATATGCTGGATTTTCACATGACCTTGAGTGTCCGGACCCATGAGACGGTAGTTTTCTCGGACCCTGGTGATCCGAGGTCGTTCCCGCTGCACAGATTCATTCGCCTGGGCCTCCTACAGACAATGCACTTTGATTTATTGCGCTATCTGTAATAGCACCCGAGATATCACCAGATATATATTGGATTTTTCCCTGACACTGAGTGTACGGCTCCATGAGACGGTGATTTTCTCGGCCCCTGGTGGTCCGAGGTCCTTCCCGCTGCACAGATTCATTCGCCTGGGCCTCCTACAGACAATGCACTTTGATTTATTGCGCTATCTGTAATAGCACCCGAGATATCACCAGATATATATTGGATTTTTCCCTGACCCTGAGTGTCCGGCGCCATGAGACGGTGGTTTTCTTGGCCCCTGGTGTTCCGAGGTCGTTCCCGCTGCACAGATGCATGCGCCAGGGCCTCCTGCAGATAATTCACTTTGGTTTATTGCGCTACCTCTAATAGCACCCGAGATATCACCAGATATATATAGGATTTTCCCCTGACCCTGAGTGTCCGAGCCCGTGAGTCGGTGGTTTTCTCGGCCCCTGGTGGTCGTTGGTCGTTCCCACTGCCCGGATTCATGCGCCAGGCCCTCCTACAGACAATGCACTTTGGTTTATTGCGCTATCTGTAATAGCACCCGAGATATCACCAGATATATATTGGATTTTCCCCTGACCCTGAATGTCCGGCCCCATGAGACGGTGATTTTCTCGGCCCCTGGTGGTCCGAGGTCGTTCCAGCTGCCCAGATTCATTCGCCTGGGCCTCCTACAGACAATGCACTTTGATTTATTGCGCTATCTGTAATAGCACCCGAGATATCACCAGATATATATTGGATTTTTCCCCGACCCTGAGTGTCCGGCCCCATGAGACGGTGGTTTTCTCGGACCCTGGTGATCCGAGGTCGTTCCCGCTGCACAGATTCATGCGCCAGGGCCTGCTGCAGATAATTCACTTTGGTTTATTGCGCTATCTCTAATAGCACCCGAGATATCACCAGATATATATTGGATTTTTCCCTGACCCTGAGTGTCCGGCCCCATGTGTCGGTGGTTTTCTCGGCCCCTGTTGATCCGAGGTCGTTCCCGCTGCACAGATTCATTCGCAAGGGCCTCCTGCAGACAATGCACTTTGATTTATTGCGCTATCTGTAATAGCACCCGAGATATCACCAGATATATATTTGATTTTTCCTTGACCCTGAGTGTCCGGCCCCATGAGATGGTGGTTTTCTCGTCCCCTGGTGGTCCGAGGTCGTTCCCGCTGCACAGATGGATGCGCCAGGGCCTCCTGCAGATAATTCACTTTGGTTTATTGCGCTATCTCTAATAGCGCCAGAGATATCACCAGATATATATTGGATTTTCCCCTGACCCTGAGTGACCGGCCCCATGAGACTGTGGTTTTCTCGGCCCCTGGTTGTCCGAGGTCGTTCCCGCTGCCCAGATTCATGCGCCTGGGCCTCCTACAGACAATGCACTTTGATTTATTGCGCTATCTCAAATAGCACCCGTGATTTCACCAGATATATATTTGATTTTTCCCTGACCCTGAGTGTCCGGCCCCATGAGACGGTTGTTTTCTCGTCCCCTGGTGGTCCGAGGTCGTTCCCGCTGCACAGATGCATGCGGCAGGGCCTCCGGCAGATAACTAACTTTGGTTTATTGCGCCATCTCTAATAGCACCCGAGATATCACCAGATATATATTGGATTTTTCCCTGACCCTGAGTGTCCGGCCCCATGTGTCGGTGGTTTTCTCGGCCCCTGTTGATCCGAGGTCGTTCCCGCTGCACAGATTCATTCGCAAGGGCCTCCTGCAGACAATGCACTTTGATTTATTGCGCTATCTGTAATAGCACCCGAGATATCACCAGATATATATTTGATTTTTCCCTGACACTGAGTGTCCGGCCCCATGAGATGGTGGTTTTCTCGTCCCCTGGTGGTCCGAGGTCGTTCCCGCTGCACAGATGCATGCGCCAGGGCCTCCTGCAAATAATTCACTTTGGTTTATTGCGCTATCTCTCATAGCACCCGTGATTTCACCAGATATATATTGGATTTTTCCCTGACCCTGAGTGTCCGGCTCCATGAGACGGTGATTTTCTCGGTCCCTGGTGGTCCGAGGTCGTTCCCGCTGCCCAGATTCATGCGCCAGGGCCTCCTACAGACAATGCACTTTGGGTTATTAGGCTATCTGTAATAGCACCCGAGTTATCACCAGATATATATTGGATTTTTCCCCGACCCTGAGTGTCCGGCCCCATAAGACGGTGGTTTTCTCGGACCCTGGTGATCCGAGGTCGTTCCCGCTGCACAGATTCATGCGCCAGGGCCTCCTGCAGATAATTCACTTTGGTTTATTGCGGTATCTCAAATAGCACCCGAGATATCACCAGATATATATTAGATTTTCCCCAGACCCTGAATGTCCGGCCCCATGAGACGGTGGTTTTCTCGGCCCCTGGTGGTCCGAGGTCGTTCCCGCTGCACAGATTCATGCGCCAGGGCCTCCTACAGACAATGCACTTTGATTTATTGCGCTATCTGTAATAGCACCCGAGATATCACCAGATAAATATTTGATTTTTCCCTGACCCTGAGTGTCCGGCCCCATGAGACGGTGGTTTTCTCGTCCCCTGGTGGTCCGAGGTCGTTCCCGCTGCACAGATGCATGCGCCAGGGCCTCCTGCAAATAATTCACTTTGGTTTATTGCGCTATCTCTAATAGCACCCGAGATATCACCAGATATATATTGGATTTTCCCCTGACCCTGAGTGTCCGGCCCCGTGAGTCGGTGGTTTTCTCGGCCCCTGGTGGTCCGAGGTCGTTCCCGCTGCCCAGATTTATGCGCCAGGGTCTCCTACAGACAATGCACTTTGGTTTATTGCGCTATCTCTAATAGCACCCGAGATATCACCAGATATTTGCTGGATTTTTACATGACCTTGGGTGACGGATTCCGAATATCTGTAATTTTCTCGGCCACTGGTGGTCCGAGGTCGTTCCTGCGGCACAGATTCATTCGCAAGGGCCTCCTACAGACAATGCACTTTGGTTTATTGCGCTATCTGTAATAGCACCCGAGATATCACCAGATATATATTGGATTTTCCCCTGACCCTGAGTGTCCGGACCCATGAGACTGTCGTTTTCTCGGCCTCTGGTGGTCCGAGGTCGTTCCCGCTGCACAGATTCATTCGCCTGGGCCTCCTACAGACAATGCACTTTGATTTATTGCGCTATCTGTAATAGCACCCGAGATATCACCAGATATATATTGGATTTTTCCCTGACCCTGAGTGTCCGGCTCCATGAGACGGTGATTTTCTCGGCCCCTGGTGGTCCGTGGTCTTTCCCGCTGCACAGATTCATTCGCCTGGGCCTCCTACAGACAATGCACTTTGATTTATTGCGCTATCTGTAATAGCACCCGAGATATCACCAGATATATATTGGATTTTTCCCTGACCCTGAGTGTCCGGCTCCATGAGACGGTGATTTTCTCGGCCCCTGGTGGTCCGAGGTCTTTCCCGCTGCACAGATTCATTCGCCTGGGCCTCCTACAGACAATGCACTTTGGTTTATTGCGCTATCTGTAATAGCACCCGAGATATCACCAGATATATATTGGATTTTCCCCTGACCCTGAATGTCCGGCCCCATGAGACGGTGATTTTCTCGGCCCCTGGTGGTCCGAGGTCGTTCCCGCTGCCCAGATTCATTCGCCTGGGCCTCCTACAGACAATGCACTTTGATTTATTGCGCTATCTGTAATAGCACCCGAGATATCACCAGATATATATTGGATTTTTCCCCGACCCTGAGTGTCCGGCCCCATGAGACGGTGGTTTTCTCGGACCCTGGTGATCCGAGGACGTTCCCGCTGCACAGATTCATGTGCCAGGGCCTGCTGCAGATAATTCACTTTCGTTTATTGCGCTATCTCTAATAGCACCCGAGATATCACCAGGTATATATTGGATTTTTCCCTGACCCTGAGTGTCCGGCCCCATGTGTCGGTGGTTTTCTCGGCCCCTGTTGATCCGAGGTCGTTCCCGCTGCACAGATTCATTCGCAAGGGCCTCCTGCAGACAATGCACTTTGATTTATTGCGCTATCTGTAATAGCACCCGAGATATCACCAGATATATATTGGATTTTTCCCTGACCCTGAGTGTCCGGCTCCATGAGACGGTGATTTTCTCGGCCCCTGGTGGTCCGAGGTCTTTCCCGCTGCACAGATTCATGCGCCAGGGCCTGCTGCAGATAATTCACTTTGGTTTATTGCGCTATCTCTAATAGCACCCGAGATATCACCAGATATATATTGGATTTTTCCCTGACCCTGAGTGTCCGGCCCCATGTGTCGGTGGTTTTCTCGGACCCTGTTGATCCGAGGTCGTTCCCGCTGCACAGATTCATTCGCAAGGGCCTCCTGCCGACAATGCACTTTGATTTATTGCGCTATCTCTAATAGCGCCCGAGATATCACCAGATATATATTCGATTTTCCCCCGACCCTGAGTGACCGGCCCCATGAGACTGTGGTTTTCTCGGCCCCTGGTGGTCCGAGGTCGTTCCCGCTGCCCAGATTCAGGCGCCTGGGCCTCCTACAGACAATGCACTTTGATTTCTTGCGCTATCTCAAATAGCACCCGAGATATCACCAGATATATATTGGATTTTTCCCTGACCCTGAGTGTCCGGACCCATGAGACGGTGGTTTTCTCGGCCCCTGGTGGTCCGAGGTCGTTCCCGCTGGCCAGATTCATTCGCCTGTGGCTCCTACAGACAATGCACTTTGATTTATTGCGCTATTTGTAATAGCACCCGAGATATCACCAGATATATATTGGATTTACCCCTGACCCTGAGTGTCCGGACCCATGAGACGGTGGTTTTCTCGGCCCCTGGTGGTCCGAGGTCGTTCCCGCTGGCCAGATTCATGCGCCTGGGCCTCCTACAGACAATGCACTTTGGTTTATTGCGCTATCTGTAATAGCACCCGAGATATCACCAGATATATGCTGGATTTTTACATGACCTTGGGTGACGGATTCCGAATATCTGTAATTTTCTTGGCCACTGGTGGTCCGAGGTCGTTCCTGCGGCACAGATTCATTCGCCAGTGCCTCCTACAGACAATGCACTTTGATTTATTGCGCTATCTCTAATAGCACCCGAGATATCACCAGATATATATTGAATTTTCCCCTGACCCTGAGTGTCCGGCCCCATGAGACTGTGGTTTTCCCGGCCCCTGGTAGTCCGAGGTCGTTCCCGCTGCACAGATTCATGCGGCAGGGCCTCCTACAGACAATGCACTTTGATTTGTTGGGCTATCTGTAATAGCACCCGAGATATCACCAGATATATATTGGATTTTCCCCTGACCCTGAGTGTCCGGCCCCATGAGACGGTGGTTTTCTCGGCCCCTGGTGGTCGGAGGTCGTTCCTGCTGGCCAGATTCATTCGCCTGTGCCTCCTACAGACAATGCACTTTGATTTATTGCGCTATCTATAATAGCACCCGAGATATCACCAGATATATATTGGATTTTCCCCTGACCCTGAGTGTCCGGACCCATGAGACGGTGGTTTTCTCGGCCCCTGGTGGTCCGAGGTCGTTCCCGCTGGCCAGATTCATGCGCCTGGGCCTCCTACAGACAATGTACTTTGGTTTATTGGGCAATCTCTAATAGCACCCGAGATATCACCAGATATATATTGGATTTTCCCCAGACCCTGAGTGTCCGGCCCCGTGAGTCGGTGGTTTCCTCGGCCCCTGGTGGTCCGAGGTCGTTCCCGCTGCCCAGATTCATGCGCCAGGGTCTCCTACAGACAATGCACTTTGGTTTATTGCGCTATCTCTAATAGCACCCGAGATATCACCAGATATTTGCTGGATTTTTACATGACCTTGGGTGACGGATTCCGAATATCTGTAATTTTCTCGGCCATTGGTGGTCCGAGGTCGTTCCTGCGGCACAGATTCATTCGCAGGGGCCTCCTACAGACAATGCACTTTGGTTTATAGCGCTATCTGTAATAGCACCCGAGATATCACCAGATATATATTGGATTTTCCCCTGACCCTGAGTGTCCGGACCCATGAGACTGTGGTTTTCTCGGCCCCTGGTGGTCCGAGGTCGTTCCCGCTGCACAGATTCATTCCCCTGGGCCTCCTACAGACAATGCACTTTGATTTATTGCGCTATCTGTAATAGCACCCGAGATATCACCAGATATATATTGGATTTTTCCCTGACCCTGAGTGTCCGGCCCCGTGAGTCGGTGGTTTTCTCGGCCCCTGGTGGTCCGAGGTCGTTCCCGCTGCCCGGATTCATGCGCCAGGGCCTCCTACAGACAATGCACTTTGGTTTATTGCGCTATCTCTAATAGCACCCGAGATATCACCAGATATTTGCTGGATTTTTACATGACCTGGGGTGACCGATTCCGAATATCTGTAATTTTCTCGGCCACTGGTGGTCCGAGGTCGTTCCTGCGGCACAGATTCAATCACAAGGGCCTCCTACAGACAATGCACTTTGGTTTATTGCGCTATCTGTAATAGCACCCGAGATATCACCAGATATATATTGGATTTTCCCCTGACCCTGAGTGTCCGGCCCCATGAGACGGTGGTTTTCTCGGCCCCTGGTGGTCCGAGGTCGTTCCTGCTGGCCAGATTCATTCGCCTGTGCCTCCTACAGACAATGCACTTTGATTTATTGCGCTATCTGTAATAGCACCCGAGATATCACCAGATATATATTGGATTTTCCCCTGACCCTGAGTGTCCGGACCCATGAGACGGTGGTTTTCTTGGCCCCTGGTGGTCCGAGGTCGTTCCCGCTGGCCAGATTCATGCGCCTGGGCCTCCTACAGACAATGTACTTTGGTTTATTGCGCAATCTCTAATAGCACCCGAGATATCACCAGATATATATTGGATTTTCCCCTGACCCTGAGTGTCCGGCCCCGTGAGTCGGTGGTTTTCTCGGCCCCTGGTGGTCCGAGGTCGTTCCCGCTGCCCAGATTCAGGCGCCAGGGTCTCCTACAGACAATGCACTTTGGTTTATTGCGCTATCTCTAATAGCACCCGAGATATCACCAGATATTTGCTGGATTTTTACATGAGCTTGGGTGACGGATTCCGAATATCTGTAATTTTCTCGGCCACTGGTGGTCCGAGGTCGTTCCTGCGGCACAGATTCATTCGCAAGGGCCTCCTACAGACAATGCACTTTGGTTTATTGCGCTATCTGTAATAGCACCCGAGATATCACCAGATATATATTGGATTTTCCCCTGACCCTGAGTGTCCGGACCCATGAGACTGTGGTTTTCTCGGCCCCTGGTGGTCCGAGGTCGTTCCCGCTGCACAGATTCATTCGCCTGGGCCTCCTACAGACAATGCACTTTGATTTATTGCGCTATCTGTAATAGCACCCGAGATATCACCAGATATATATTGGATTTTTCCCTGACCCTGAGTGTCCGGCTCCATGAGACGGTGATTTTCTCGGCCCCTGGTGGTCCGAGGTCTTTCCCGCTGCACAGATTCATTCGCCTGGGCCTCCTACAGACAATGCACTTTGGTTTATTGCGCTATCTGTAATAGCACCCGAGATATCACCAGATATATATTAGATTTTCCCCTGACCCTGAATGTCCGGCCCCATGAGACGTTGGTTTTCTCGGCCCCTGGTGGTCCGAGGTCGTTCTCGCTGCACAGATGCATGCGCCAGGGCCTCCTGCAGATAATTCACTTTGGTTTATTGCGCTATCTCTAATAGCACCCGAGATATCACCAGATATATATTGGATTTTCCCCTGACCCTGAGTGTCCGGCCCCGTGAGTCGGTGGTTTTCTCGGCCCCTGGTGGTCCGAGGTCGTTCCCGCTGCCCGGATTCATGCGCCAGGGCCTCCTACAGACAATGCACTTTGGTTTATTGCCCTATCTCTAATAGCACCCGAGATATCACCAGATATTTGCTGGATTTTTACATAACCTTGGGTGACGGATTCCGAATATCTGTAATTTTCTCGGCCACTGGTGGTCCGAGGTCGTTCCTGCGGCACAGATTCATTCGCCTGGGCCTCCTACAGACAATGCACTTTGGTTTATTGCGCTATCTGTAATAGCACCCGAGATATCACCAGATATATATTGGATTTTTCCCTGACCCTGAGTGTTCGGCTCCATGAGACGGTGATTTTCTCGTCCCCTGGTGGTCCGACGTCCTTCCCGCTGCCCAGATTCATGCGCCAGGGCCTCCTACAGACAATGCACTTTGATTTATTGCGCTATCTGTAATAGCACCCGAGATATCACCAGATATATATTGGATTTTCCCCTGACCCTGAGTGTCCGGACCCATGAGACGGTGGTTTTCTCGGCCCCGGGTGGTCCGAGGTCGTTCCCGCTGGCCAGATTCATGCGCCTGGGCCTCCTACAGACAATGCACTTTGGTTTATTGCGCTAACTCTAATAGCACCCGAGATATCACCAGATATATATTGGATTTTCCCCTGAACCTGAGTGTCCGGACCCGTGAGTCGGTGGTTTTCTCGGCTCCTTGTGGTCCGAGGTCGTTCCCGCTTCCCGGATTCATGCGCCAGGACCTCCTACAGACAATGCACTTTGGTTTATTGCGCTATCTGTAAGAGCACCCGAGATATCACCAGATATATATTTGATTTTTCCCTGACCCTGAGTGTCCGGCCCCATGAGACGGTGGTTTTCTCGGCCCCTGGCGGTCCGAGGTCGATCCCGCTGCACAGATTCATGCGCCGCGGCCTCCTACAGACAATGCACTTTGATTTATTGCGCTATCTATAATAGCACCCGAGATATCACCAGATATATATTGGATTTTTCCCTGACCCTGAGTGTCCGACCCCATGAGTCGGTGATTTTCTCGGCCCCTGGTGGTCCGAGATCGTTCCCGCTGCCCAGATTCATTCGCCTGGGCGTCGTACAGACAATGCACTTTGATTTATTGCGCTATCTGTAATAGCACCCGAGATATCACCAGATATTTATTGGATTTTTCCCCGACCCTGAGTGTCCGGCCCCATGAGACGGTGGTTTTCTCGGACCCTGGTGATCCGAGGTCGTTCCCGCTGCACAGATTCATGCGCCAGGGCCTGCTGCAGATAATTCACTTTGGTTTATTGCGCTATCTCTAATAGCACCCGAGATATCACCAGATATTTGCTGGATTTTTACATGACCTTGGGTGACGGATTCCGAATATCTGTAATTGTCTCGGCCACTGGTGGTCCGAGGTCGTTCCTGCGGCACAGATTCATTCACAAGAGCCTCCTACAGACAATGCACTTTGGTTTATTGCGCTATCTGTAATAGCACCCGAGATATCACCAGATATATATTGGATTTTTCCCTGACCCTGAGTGTCCGGCTCCATGAGACGGTGATTTTCTCGGTCCCTGGTGGTCCGAGGTCGTTCCCGCTGCCCAGATTCATGCGCCAGGGCCTCCTACAGACAATGCACTTTGGGTTATTGCGCTATCTGTAATAGCACCCGAGATATCACCAGATACATGCTGGATTTTTACATGACCTTGGGTGACGGATTCCGAATATCTGTAATTTTCTCGGCCCCTGGTGGTCCGAGGTCGTTCCCGCTGCACAGATTCATTCGCCTGGGCCTCCTACAGACAATGCACTTTGGTTTATTGCGCTATCTGTAATAGCACCCGAGATATCACCAGATATATATTGGATTTTTCCCTGACCCTGAGTGTTCGGCTCCATGAGACGCTGATTTTCTCGTCCCCTGGTGGTCCGACGTCGTTCCCGCTGCCCAGATTCATGCGCCAGGGCCTCCTACAGACAATGCACTTTGGTTTATTGCGCTATCTGTAATAGCACCCGAGATATCACAAGATATATATTGGATTTTCCCCTGACCCTGAGTGTCCGGACCCATGAGACGGTGATTTTCTCGGCCCCTGGTGGTCCGAGGTCCTTCCCGCTGCACAGATTCATTCGCCTGGGCCTCCTACAGACAATGCACTTTGGTTTATTGCGCTATCTGTAATAGCACCCGAGATATCACCAGATATATATTGGATTTTTCCCTGACCCTGACTGTCCGGCTCCATGAGACGGTGATTTTCTCGGCCCCTGGTGGTCCGAGGTCCTTCCCGCTGCACAGATTCATTCGCCTGGGCCTCCTACAGACAATGCACTTTGGTTTATTGCGCTATCTGTAAGAGCACCCGAGATATCACCAGATATATATTTGATTTTTCCCTGACCCTGAGTGTCCGGCCCCATGAGACGATGGTTTTCTCGGCCCCTGGTGGTCCGAGGTCGTTCCCGCTGCACAGATGCATGCGCCAGGGCCTCCTGCAGGTAATTCACTTTGGTTCATTGCGCCATCTCTAATAGCACCCGAGATATCACCAGATATATATTGGATTTTTCCTTGACCCTGAGTGTCCGGCCCCATGAGACGGTGGTCTTCTCGGCCCCCGGTGGTCCGAGGTCGTTCCCGCTGCACAGATTCATGCGCCAGGGCATCCTGCAGATAATTCACTTTGGTTTATTGCGCTATCTCTAATAACACCTGAGATATCACCAGATATATATTGGATTTTCCCCTGACCCTGAATGTCCGGCCCCATGAGACGGTGATTTTCTCGGCCCCTGGTGGTCCGAGATCGTTCCCGCTGCCCAGATTCATTCGCCTGGGCGTCGTACAGACAATGCACTTTGATTTATTGCGCTATCTGTAATAGCACCCGAGATATCACCAGATATTTATTGGATTTTTCGCCGACCCTGAGTGTCCGGCCCCATGAGACGGTGGTTTTCTCGGACCGTGGTGATCCGAGGTCGTTCCCGCTGCACAGATTCATGCGCCAGGGCCTCCTGCAGATAATTCACTTTGGTTTATTGCGCTATCTCTAATAGCACCCGAGATATCACCAGATATATATTGGATTTTTCCCTGAACCTGAGTGTCCGGCCCCATGTGTCGGTGGTTTTCTCGGCCCCTGTTGATCCGAGGTCGTTCCTGCGGCACAGATTCATTCACAAGGGCCTCCTACAGACAATGCACTTTGGTTTATTGCGCTATCTGTAATAGCACCCGAGATATCACCAGATATATATTGGATTTTCCCCTGACCCTGAGTGTCCGGCCCCATGAGACGGTGGTTTTCTCGGACCCTGGTGATCCGAGGTCGTTCCCGCTGCACAGATTCATGCGCCAGGGCCTCCTGCAGATAATTCACTTTGGTTTATTGCGCTATCTCTATAGCACTCGAGATATCACCAGATATATGTTAGATTTTTCCCTGACCCTGAGTGTCCGGCCCCATGAGACGGTGGTTTTCTCGGCCCCTGGTGGTCCTAGGTCGTTCCCGCTGCACAGATTCATGCGCCAGGGCCTCCTACAGACAATGCACGTTGATTTATTGCGCTATCTGTAATAGCACCCGAGATATCACCAAATATATATTGGATTTTTCCCTGACCCTGAGTGTCCGGCGCCATGGGACGGTGGTTTTCTTGGCCCCTGGTGGTCCCAGGTCGTTCTCGCTGAACAGATGCATGCGCCAGGGCCTCCTGCAGATAATTCACTTTGGTTTATTGCGCTATCTCTAATAGCACCCGAGATATCACCAGATATATATTGGATTTTCCCCTGACCCTGAGTGTCCGGACCCATGAGACGGTGGTTTTCTCGGCCCCTGGTGGTCCGAGGTCGTTCCCGCTGCCCGGATTCATGCGCCAGGGCCTCCTACAGACAATGCACTTTGGTTTATTGCCCTATCTCTAATAGCACCCGAGATATCACCAGATATTTGCTGGATTTTTACATAACCTTGGGTGACGGATTCCGAATATCTGTAATTTTCTCGGCCACTGGTGGTCCGAGGTCGTTCCTGCGGCACAGATTCATTCACAAGAGCCTCCTACAGACAATGCACTTTGGTTTATTGCGCTATCTGTAATAGCACCCGAGATATCACCAGATATATATTGGATTTTTCCCTGACCCTGAGTGTCCGGCTCCATGAGACGGTGATTTTCTCGGTCCCTGGTGGTCCGAGGTCGTTCCCGCTGCCCAGATTCATGCGCCAGGGCCTCCTACAGACAATGCACTTTGGGTTATTGCGCTATCTGTAATAGCACCCGAGATATCACCAGATACATGCTGGATTTTTACATGACCTTGGGTGACGGATTCCGAATATCTGTAATTTTCTCGGCCCCTGGTGGTCCGAGGTCGTTCCCGCTGCACAGATTCATGCGCCAGGGCCTCCTACAGACAATGCACTTTGGTTTATTGCGCTATCTGTAATAGCACCCGAGATATCACCAGATATATATTGGATTTTCCCCTGACCCTGAGTGTCCGGACCCATGAGACGGTGGTTTTCTCGGCCCCGGGTGGTCCGAGGTCGTTCCCGCTGGCCAGATTCATGCGCCTGGGCCTCCTACAGACAATGCACTTTGGTTTATTGCGCTAACTCTAATAGCACCCGAGATATCACCAGATATATATTGGATTTTCCCCTGAACCTGAGTGTCCGGCCCCGTGAGTCGGTGGTTTTCTCGGCTCCTGGTGGTCCGAGGTCGTTCCCGCTGCCCGGATTCATGCGCCAGGACCTCCTACAGACAATGCACTTTGGTTTATTGCGCTATCTCTAATAGCACCCGAGATATCACCAGATATTTGCTGGATTTTTACATGGCCTTGGGTGACGGATTCCGAATATCTGTAATTTTCTCGGCCACTGGTGGTCCGAGGTCGTTCCTGCGGCACAGATTCATTCGCAAGGGCCTCCTACAGACAATGCACTTTGGTTTATTGCGCTATCTGTAATAGCACCCGAGATATCACCAGATATATATTGGATTTTTCCCTGACCCTGAGTGTCCGGCTCCATGAGACGGTGATTTTCTCGGCCCCTGGTGGTCCGAGGTCCTTCCCGCTGCACAGATTCATTCGCCTGGGCCTCCTACAGACAATGCATTTTGGTTTATTGCGCTATCTGTAAGAGCACCCGAGATATCACCAGATATATATTGGATTTTCCCCTGACCCTGAGTGTCCCGCCCCATGAGACGGTGGTTTTCTCGGACCCTGGTGATCCGAGGTCGTTCCCGCTGCACAGATTCATGCGCCAGGGCCTCCTGCAGATAATTCACTTTGGTTTATTGCGCTATCTCTATAGCACTCGAGATATCACCAGATATATGTTAGATTTTTCCCTGACCCTGAGTGTCCGGCCCCATGAGACGGTGGTTTTCTCGGCCCCTGGTGGTCCTAGGTCGTTCCCGCTGCACAGATTCATGCGCCAGGGCCTCCTACAGACAATGCACTTTGATTTATTGCGCTATCTGTAATAGCACCCGAGATATCACCAAATATATATTGGATTTTTCCCTGACCCTGAGTGTCCGGCGCCATGGGACGGTGGTTTTCTTGGCCCCTGGTGGTCCCAGGTCGTTCTCGCTGAACAGATGCATGCGCCAGGGCCTCCTGCAGATAATTCACTTTGGTTTATTGCGCTATCTCTAATAGCACCCGAGATATCACCAGATATATATTGGATTTTCCCCTGACCCTGAGTGTCCGGACCCATGAGACGGTGGTTTTCTCGGCCCCTGGTGGTCCGAGGTCGTTCCCGCTGCCCGGATTCATGCGCCAGGGCCTCCTACTGACAATGCACTTTGGTTTATTGCCCTATCTCTAATAGCACCCGAGATATCACCAGATATTTGCTGGATTTTTACATAACCTTGGGTGACGGATTCCGAATATCTGTAATTTTCTCGGCCACTGGTGGTCCGAGGTCGTTCCTGCGGCACAGATTCATTCACAAGAGCCTCCTACAGACAATGCACTTTGGTTTATTGCGCTATCTGTAATAGCACCCGAGATATCACCAGATATATATTGGATTTTTCCCTGACCCTGAGTGTCCGGCTCCATGAGACGGTGATTTTCTCGGTCCCTGGTGGTCCGAGGTCGTTCCCGCTGCCCAGATTCATGCGCCAGGGCCTCCTACAGACAATGCACTTTGGGTTATTGCGCTATCTGTAATAGCACCCGAGATATCACCAGATACATGCTGGATTTTTACATGACCTTGGGTGACGGATTCCGAATATCTGTAATTTTCTCGGACCCTGGTGGTCCGAGGTCGTTCCCGCTGCACAGATTCATGCGCCAGGGCCTCCTACAGACAATGCACTTTGGTTTATTGCGCTATCTGTAATAGCACCCGAGATATCACCAGATATATATTGGATTTTCCCCTGACCCTGAGTGTCCGGACCCATGAGACGGTGGTTTTCTCGGCCCCGGGTGGTCCGAGGTCGTTCCCGCTGGCCAGATTCATGCGCCTGGGCCTCCTACAGACAATGCACTTTGGTTTATTGCGCTAACTCTAATAGCACCCGAGATATCACCAGATATATATTGGATTTTCCCCTGAACCTGAGTGTCCGGCCCCGTGAGTCGGTGGTTTTCTCGGCTCCTGGTGGTCCGAGGTCGTTCCCGCTGCCCGGATTCATGCGCCAGGACCTCCTACAGACAATGCACTTTGGTTTATTGCGCTATCTCTAATAGCACCCGAGATATCACCAGATATTTGCTGGATTTTTACATGACCTTGGGTGACGGATTCCGAATATCTGTAATTTTCTCGGCCACTGGTGGTCCGAGGTCGTTCCTGCGGCACAGATTCATTCGCAAGGGCCTCCTACAGACAATGCACTTTGGTTGATTGCGCTATCTGTAATAGCACCCGAGATATCACCAGATATATATTGGATTTTTCCCTGACCCTGAGTGTCCGGCTCCATGAGACGGTGATTTTCTCGGCCCCTGGTGGTCCGAGGTCCTTCCCGCTGCACAGATTCATTCGCCTGGGCCTCCTACAGACAATGCATTTTGGTTCATTGCGCCATCTCTAATAGCACCCGAGATATCACCAGATATATATTGGATTTTTCCTTGACCCTGAGTGTCCGGCCCCATGAGACGGTGGTCTTCTCGGCCCCCGGTGGTCCGAGGTCGTTCCCGCTGCACAGATTCATGCGCCAGGGCCTCCTGCAGATAATTCACTTTGCTTTATTGCGCTATCTCTAATAACACCTGAGATATCACCAGATATATATTGGATTTTCCCCTGACCCTGAATGTCCGGCCCCATGAGACGGTGATTTTCTCGGCCCCTGGTGGCCCGAGATCGTTCCCGCTGCCCAGATTCATTCGCCTGGGCGTCGTACAGACAATGCACTTTGATTTATTGCGCTATCTGTAATAGCACCCGAGATATCAGCAGATATTTATTGGATTTTTCCCCGACCCTGAGTGTCCGGCCCCATGAGACGGTGGTTTTCTCGGACCCTGGTGATCCGAGGTCGTTCCCGCTGCACAGATTCATGCGCCAGGGCCTGCTGCAGATAATTCACTTTGGTTTATTGCGCTATCTCTAATAGCACCCGAGATATCACCAGATATATATTGGATTTTTCCCTGACCCTGAGTGTCCGGCCCCATGTGTCGGTGGTTTTCTCGGCCCCTGTTGATCCGAGGTCGTTCCGGCTGCACAGATTCATTCGCAAGGGCCTCCTGCAGACAATGCACTTTGATTTATTGCGCTATCTGTAATAGCACCCGAGATATCACCAGATATATATTTGATTTTTCCCTGACCCTGAGTGTCTGGCCCCATGAGATGGTGGTTTTCTCGTCCCCTGGTGGTCCGAGGTCGTTCCCGCTGCACAGATTCATGCGCCAGGGCCTCCTGCAGATAATTCACTTTGGTTTATTGCGCTATCTCTAATAGCACTCGAGATATCACCAGATATATGTTAGATTTTTCCTTGACCCTGAGTGTCCGGACCCATGAGACGGTGGATTTCTCGGCCCCTGGTGGTCCGAGGTCGTTCCCGCTGGCCAGATTCATGCGCCTGGGCCTCCTACAGACAATGCACTTTGGTTTATTGCGCTATCTCTAATAGCACCCGAGATATCACCAGATATTTGCTGGATTTTTACATGACCTTGGGTGACGGATTCCGAATATCTGTAATTTTCTTGGCCACTGGTGGTCCGAGGTCGTTCCTGCGGCACAGATTCATTCGCAAGGGCCTCCTACAGACAATGCACTTTGGTTTATTGCGCTATCTGTAATAGCACCCGAGATATCACCAGGTATATATTGGATTTTTCCCCGACCCTGAGTGTCCGGCCCCATGAGACGATGGTTTTCTCGGCCCCTGGTGATCCGAGGTCGTTCCCGCTGCACAGATTCATGCGCCAGGGCCTCCTGCAGATAATTCACTTTGGTTTATTGCGCTATCTCTAATAGCACCCGAGATATCTCCAGATATATATTGGATTTTTCCCCGACCCTGAGTGTCCGGCCCCATGAGACGGTGGTTTTCTCGGACCCTGGTGATCCGAGGTCGTTCCCGCTGCACAGATTCATGCGCCAGGGCCTGCTGCAGATAATTCAATTTGGTTTATTGCGCTATCTCTAATAGCACCCCAGATATCACCAGATATATATTGGATTTTTCCCTGACCCTGAGTGTCCGGCCCCATGTGTCGGTAGTTTTCTCGGCCCCTGTTGATCCGAGGTCGTTCCTGCGGCACAGATTCATTCACAAGGGCCTCCTACAGACAATGCACTTTGGTTTATTGCGCTATCAGTAATAGCACCCGAGATATCCCCAGATATATATTGGATTTTCCCCTGACCCTGAGTGTCCGGACCCATGAGACGGTGGTTTTCTCGGCCCCTGGTGGTCCGAGGTCGTTCCCGCTGCACAGATGCATGCGCCAGGGCCTCCTACAGATAATTCACTTTGGTTTATTGCGCTATCTCTAATAGCACCCAAGATATCACCAGATATATATTGGATTTTCCCCTGACCCCCAGTGTCCGGCCCCATGAGACTGTGGTTCTCTCGGCCCCTGGTGGTCCGAGGTCGTTCCCGCTGGCCAGATTCATGCGCCAGGGCCTCCTACAGACAATGCACTTTGATTTATTGCGCTATCTGTAATAGCACCCGAGATATCACCAGATACATATTGGATTTTTCCGTGACCCTTAGTGTCGGGCCCCATGTGACGGTGGTTTTATCGGCCCGTGGTGGTCCGAGGTCGTTCCCGCTGCACAGATTCATGCGCTAGGGCCTCCTGCAGATAATTCACTTTGGTTTATTGCGCTATCTCCCTTAGCACCCGAGATATCACCTGATATATATTGGATTTTCCCCTGACCCCCAGTGTCCGGCCCCATGAGACTGTGGTTCTCTCGGCCCCTGGTGGTCCGAGGTTGTTCCCGCTGGCCAGATTCATGCGCCAGGGCCTCCTACAGACAATGCACTTTGATTTATTGCGCTATCTGTAATAGCACCCGAGATATCACCAGATACATATTGGATTTTTCCGTGACCCTTAGTGTCCGGCCCCATGTGACGGTGGTTATCTCGGCCTGTGGTGGTCCGTGGTCGTTCCCGCTGCACAGATTCATGCGCCAGGGCCTCCTGCAGATAATTCACTTTTGTTTATTGCGCTATCTCTAATAGCAACCGAGATATCACCAGATATATATTGGATTTTCCCCTGACCCTGAGTGTCCGGCCCCATGAGACGGTGGTTTTCTCGGCCCCTGGTGGTCCGTGGTCGTTCCCGCTGGCCAGATTCATGCGCCAGGGCCTCCTACAGACAATGCACTTTGATTTATTGCGCTATCTGTAATAGCACCCGAGATAACACCAGATATATATTGGATTTTTCCGTGACCGTTAGTGTCCGGCCCCATGAGACTGTGGTTCTCTCGGCCCCTGGTGGTCCGAGGTCGTTCCCGCTGGCCAGATTCATGCGCCAGGGCCTCCTGCAGATAATTCACTTTGGTTTATTGCGCTATCTCTAATAGCACCCGAGATATCACCAGATATATATTGGATTTTCCCCTGACCCTGAGTGTCCGGCCCCATGAGACGGTGGTTTTCTCGGCCCCTGGTGGTCCGCGGTCGTTCCCGCTGGACAGATTCATGCGCCAGGGCCTCCTACAGACAATGCACTTTGGTTTATTGCGCTATCTCTAATAGCACCCGAGATATCACCAGACATATATTTGATTTTCCCCTGACTCTGAGTGTCCGGCCCCATGAGACGGTGGTTTTCTCGCCCCTGGTGGTCCGAGGTCGTTCCCGCTGTACAGATTCATGCGCCAGGGCCCCCTACAGACAATGAACTTTGATTTATTGCGCTATATGTAATAGCACCCGAGATATCACCAGATATATATTGGATTTTACACTGACCCTGAGTGTCCGGCCCCATGAGACGGTGGTTGTCTCGGCCCCTGGTGGTCCGAGGTCGTTCCCGCTGCCCAGATTCATGCTCCAGGGCCTCCTGCAGACACTGCAATTTGATTTGTTGCGCTATCTCTAATAGCACCCGAGATATCGCCAGATATATATTGGATTTTCCCCTGAGCCGGAGTGTCCGGCCCCGTTAGACGGTGGTTTTCTCGGCCCCTGGTGGTCCGAGGTCGTTCCCGCTGCCCAGATTCATGCGCCAGGGCCTCCTACAGACAGTGCACTTTGATTTATTGCGCTATCTGTAATAGCTCCCGAGAAAGCTCCATATATATGCTGGATTTTTACATGACTTTGGGTGGCGGATACCGAAGATCTGTAATTTTCTCGGCCCCTGGTTGTCCGATGTCGTTCCCGCAGGCCAGATTCATGCGCCAGGGCCTCCTACAGACAGTGCACTTTGATTTATTGCGCTATCTGTAATAGCTCCCGAGAAAGCTCCATATATATGCTGGATTTTTCATGACTTTGGGTGGCGGATACCGAAAATCTGTAATTTTCTCGGCCCCTGGTGGTCCGAGGTCGTTCCCGCTGCCCACATTCATGCGCCAGGGCCTCCTACAGACAATGCACTCTGATTTATTCCGCTATCTGTAATAGCACCCGAGATATCACCAGATATATATTGGATTTTACCCTGACCCTGAGTGTCCGGCCCCATGAGACGGTCGTTGTCTCGGCCCCTGGAGGTCCGAGGACGGTCCCGCTGCACAGATTCATGCGCCAGGGCCTCCTACACGTAATGAACTTTGATTTATTGCGCTATCTGTAATAGCACCCGAGATATCACCAGATATATATTGGATTTTTCCGTGACCCTTAGCGTCCGGCCCCATGTGACGGTGGTTTTCTCGGCCTGTGGTGGTCCGAGGTCGTTCCCGCTGCACCGATTCATTCGCCAGGGCCTCCTGCAGATAATTCACTTTGGTTTATTGCGCTGTATCTAATAGCACCCGAGATATCACCAGATATATATTGGATTTTTCCCTGACCCTGAGTGTCCGGCCCCATGAGACTGTGGTTTCCTCGGCCCCTGGTGGTCCGAGGTCGTTCCCTCTGCACACATTCATGCGCCAGGGCCTCCTGCAGAGAATTCACTTTGGTTTATTGCGCTATCTCTAATAGCACCCGAGATATCACCAGATATTTGCTGGATTTTTACATGACCTTGGGTGACGGATTCCGAATATCTGTAATTTTCTTGGCCACTGGTGGTCCGAGGTCGTTCCTGCGGCACAGATTCATTCGCAAGGGCCTCCTACAGACAATGCACTTTGGTTTATTGCGCTATCTGTAATAGCACCCGAGATATCACCAGGTATATATTGGATTTTTCCCCGACCCTGAGTGTCCGGCCCCATGAGACGATGGTTTTCTCGGCCCCTGGTGATCCGAGGTCGTTCCCGCTGCACAGATTCATGCGCCAGGGCCTCCTGCAGATAATTCACTTTGGTTTATTGCGCTATCTCTAATAGCACCCGAGATATCTCCAGATATATATTGGATTTTTCCCCGACCCTGAGTGTCCGGCCCCATGAGACGGTGGTTTTCTCGGACCCTGGTGATCCGAGGTCGTTCCCGCTGCACAGATTCATGCGCCAGGGCCTGCTGCAGATAATTCAATTTGGTTTATTGCGCTATCTCTAATAGCACCCCAGATATCACCAGATATATATTGGATTTTTCCCTGACCCTGAGTGTCCGGCCCCATGTGTCGGTAGTTTTCTCGGCCCCTGTTGATCCGAGGTCGTTCCTGCGGCACAGATTCATTCACAAGGGCCTCCTACAGACAATGCACTTTGGTTTATTGCGCTATCAGTAATAGCACCCGAGATATCCCCAGATATATATTGGATTTTCCCCTGACCCTGAGTGTCCGGACCCATGAGACGGTGGTTTTCTCGGCCCCTGGTGGTCCGAGGTCGTTCCCGCTGCACAGATGCATGCGCCAGGGCCTCCTACAGATAATTCACTTTGGTTTATTGCGCTATCTCTAATAGCACCCAAGATATCACCAGATATATATTGGATTTTCCCCTGACCCCCAGTGTCCGGCCCCATGAGACTGTGGTTCTCTCGGCCCCTGGTGGTCCGAGGTCGTTCCCGCTGGCCAGATTCATGCGCCAGGGCCTCCTACAGACAATGCACTTTGATTTATTGCGCTATCTGTAATAGCACCCGAGATATCACCAGATACATATTGGATTTTTCCGTGACCCTTAGTGTCGGGCCCCATGTGACGGTGGTTTTATCGGCCCGTGGTGGTCCGAGGTCGTTCCCGCTGCACAGATTCATGCGCTAGGGCCTCCTGCAGATAATTCACTTTGGTTTATTGCGCTATCTCCCTTAGCACCCGAGATATCACCTGATATATATTGGATTTTCCCCTGACCCCCAGTGTCCGGCCCCATGAGACTGTGGTTCTCTCGGCCCCTGGTGGTCCGAGGTTGTTCCCGCTGGCCAGATTCATGCGCCAGGGCCTCCTACAGACAATGCACTTTGATTTATTGCGCTATCTGTAATAGCACCCGAGATATCACCAGATACATATTGGATTTTTCCGTGACCCTTAGTGTCCGGCCCCATGTGACGGTGGTTATCTCGGCCTGTGGTGGTCCGTGGTCGTTCCCGCTGCACAGATTCATGCGCCAGGGCCTCCTGCAGATAATTCACTTTTGTTTATTGCGCTATCTCTAATAGCAACCGAGATATCACCAGATATATATTGGATTTTCCCCTGACCCTGAGTGTCCGGCCCCATGAGACGGTGGTTTTCTCGGCCCCTGGTGGTCCGTGGTCGTTCCCGCTGGCCAGATTCATGCGCCAGGGCCTCCTACAGACAATGCACTTTGATTTATTGCGCTATCTGTAATAGCACCCGAGATAACACCAGATATATATTGGATTTTTCCGTGACCGTTAGTGTCCGGCCCCATGAGACTGTGGTTCTCTCGGCCCCTGGTGGTCCGAGGTCGTTCCCGCTGGCCAGATTCATGCGCCAGGGCCTCCTGCAGATAATTCACTTTGGTTTATTGCGCTATCTCTAATAGCACCCGAGATATCACCAGATATATATTGGATTTTCCCCTGACCCTGAGTGTCCGGCCCCATGAGACGGTGGTTTTCTCGGCCCCTGGTGGTCCGCGGTCGTTCCCGCTGGACAGATTCATGCGCCAGGGCCTCCTACAGACAATGCACTTTGGTTTATTGCGCTATCTCTAATAGCACCCGAGATATCACCAGACATATATTTGATTTTCCCCTGACTCTGAGTGTCCGGCCCCATGAGACGGTGGTTTTCTCGCCCCTGGTGGTCCGAGGTCGTTCCCGCTGTACAGATTCATGCGCCAGGGCCCCCTACAGACAATGAACTTTGATTTATTGCGCTATATGTAATAGCACCCGAGATATCACCAGATATATATTGGATTTTACACTGACCCTGAGTGTCCGGCCCCATGAGACGGTGGTTGTCTCGGCCCCTGGTGGTCCGAGGTCGTTCCCGCTGCCCAGATTCATGCTCCAGGGCCTCCTGCAGACACTGCAATTTGATTTGTTGCGCTATCTCTAATAGCACCCGAGATATCGCCAGATATATATTGGATTTTCCCCTGAGCCGGAGTGTCCGGCCCCGTTAGACGGTGGTTTTCTCGGCCCCTGGTGGTCCGAGGTCGTTCCCGCTGCCCAGATTCATGCGCCAGGGCCTCCTACAGACAGTGCACTTTGATTTATTGCGCTATCTGTAATAGCTCCCGAGAAAGCTCCATATATATGCTGGATTTTTACATGACTTTGGGTGGCGGATACCGAAGATCTGTAATTTTCTCGGCCCCTGGTTGTCCGATGTCGTTCCCGCAGGCCAGATTCATGCGCCAGGGCCTCCTACAGACAGTGCACTTTGATTTATTGCGCTATCTGTAATAGCTCCCGAGAAAGCTCCATATATATGCTGGATTTTTCATGACTTTGGGTGGCGGATACCGAAAATCTGTAATTTTCTCGGCCCCTGGTGGTCCGAGGTCGTTCCCGCTGCCCACATTCATGCGCCAGGGCCTCCTACAGACAATGCACTCTGATTTATTCCGCTATCTGTAATAGCACCCGAGATATCACCAGATATATATTGGATTTTACCCTGACCCTGAGTGTCCGGCCCCATGAGACGGTCGTTGTCTCGGCCCCTGGAGGTCCGAGGACGGTCCCGCTGCACAGATTCATGCGCCAGGGCCTCCTACACGTAATGAACTTTGATTTATTGCGCTATCTGTAATAGCACCCGAGATATCACCAGATATATATTGGATTTTTCCGTGACCCTTAGCGTCCGGCCCCATGTGACGGTGGTTTTCTCGGCCTGTGGTGGTCCGAGGTCGTTCCCGCTGCACCGATTCATGCGCCAGGGCCTCCTGCAGATAATTCACTTTGGTTTATTGCGCTATCTCTAATAGCACCCGACATATCACCAGATATATATTGGATTTTCCCCTGACCCTGAGTGTCCGGCCCCATGAGACGGTGGTTTTCTCGGCCCCTGGTGGTCCGAGGTCGTTCCCGCTGCCCAGATTCATGCGCCAGGGCCTCCTACAGACAATGCACTTTGATTTATTGCGCTATCTCTAATAGCACCCGAGATATCGCCAGATATATATTGGATTTTCCTCTGAGCCTGAGTGTCCGGCCCCGTTAGACGGTGGTTTTCTCGGCCCCTGGTGGTCCGAGGTCGTTCCCGCTGCCCAGATTCATTCGCCAGGGCCTCCTGCAGATAATTCACTTTGGTTTATTGCGCTGTATCTAATAGCACCCGAGATATCACCAGATATATATTGGATTTTTCCCTGACCCTGAGTGTCCGGCCCCATGAGACTGTGGTTTCCTCGGCCCCTGGTGGTCCGAGGTCGTTCCCTCTGCACACATTCATGCGCCAGGGCCTCCTGCAGAGAATTCACTTTGGTTTATTGCGCTATCTCTAATAGCACCCGAGATATCACCAGATATATATTGTATTTTGCCCTGACCCTGAGTGTCCGGCCCCATGAGACTGTGGTTTTCTCGGCCCCTGGTGGTCCGAGGTCGTTCCCGCTGCACAGATTCATGCGCCAGGGCCTCCTGCAGATAATTCACTTTGGTTTATTGCGCTATCACTAATAGCACCCGAGATATCACCAGATATATATTGGATTTTCCCCTGACCCTGAGTGTCCGGCCCCATGAGATGGTGGTTTTCTCGGCCCCTGGTGATCCGAGGACGTTCCCGCTGCACAGATTCATGCACCAGGGCCTCTTGCAGACAAATCACTTTGGTTTATTGCGCTATCACTAATAGCACCCGAGATATCACCAGATATATATTGGATTTTCCCCTGACCCTGAGTGTCCGGCCCCATGTGACTGTGGTTTTTTCGGCCCCTGGTGGTCCGAGGTCGTTCCCGCTGCACAGATTCAGGCGCCAGGGCCTCCTGCAGATAACTCACTTGGTTTCTTGCGCTATCTCTAATAGCATCCGAGATATCACCAGATATATATTGGATTTTCCCCTGACCCTGAGTGTCCGGCCCCATGAGACGGTGGTTTTCTCCGCCCCTGGAGGTCCGAGGTCGTTCCCGCTGCACAGATTCATGCGCCAGGGCCTCCTACAGACAATGCACTTTGATTTATTTCGCTATCTGTAATAGGACCCGAGATATCACCAGATATATATTGGATTTTCCCCAGACCCTGAGTGTCCGGCCGCATGAGACTGTAGTTTTCTCGGCCCCTGGTGGTCCGAGGTCGTTCCCGCTGCACAGATTCATGCGCCAGGGCCTCCTACAGACAATGCACTTTGATTTATTGCGGTATCTCTAATAGCACCCGAGATATCACCACATATATATTGGATTTTTCCCTGACCCAGAGTGTCCGGCCCCATGAGACTGTGGTTTTCTCGGCCCCTGGTAGTCCGAGGTCGTTCCCGTTGCACAGATTCATGCGCCAGGGCCTCCTGCAGATAATTCACTTTGGTTTATTGCGCTATCTCTAATAGCACCCGAGATATCACCAGATATATATTGGATTTTGCCCTGACGCTGAGTGTCCGGCCCCATGAGACTGTGGTTTTCTCGGCTCCTGGTGGTCCGAGGTCGTTCCCGTTGCACAGATTCATGCGCCAGGGCCTCCTGCAGATAATTCACTTTGGTTTATTGCGCTATCTCTAATAGCACCCGAGATATCACCAGATATATATTGGATTTTCCCCTCACCCTGAGTGTCCGGCCCCATGGGACTGTGGTTTTCTCGGCCCCTGGTGGTCCGAGGTCGTTCCCGCTGCACAGATTCATGCGCCAGGGCCTCCTGCAGATAATTCACTTTGATTTATTGCGCTATCTGTAATAGCACCCGAGATATCACCAGATATATATTGGATTTTTCCCTGACCCTGAGTGTCCGGCCCAATGAGACTGCGGTTTTCTCGGCCCCTGGTGGACCGAGGTCGTTCCCGCTGCACAGATTCATTCGCCAGGGCCTCCTGCAGATAATTCACTTTGATTTATTTCCCTATCTGTAATAGGACCCGATATATCACCAGATATATATTGGATTTTCCCCAGACCCTGAGTGTCCGGCCGCATGAGACTGTAGTTTTCTCGGCCCCTGGTGGTCCGAGGTCGTTCCCGCTGCACAGATTCATGCGCCAGGGCCTCCTGCAGATAATTCACTTTCGGTTATTGCGCTATCTCTAATAGCACCCGAGATATCACCGGATATATATTGGATTTTTCCCTTACCCTGAGTGTCCGGCCCCATGAGACGGTGGTTTTCCCGGCCCCTGGTGGTCCTAGGTCGTTCCCGCTGCACAGATTCATGCGCCAGGGCCTCCTACAGACAATGCTCTTTGATTTATTGCGCTATCTCTAACAGCACCCAAGATATCACCAGATATATATTGGATTTTTCCCTGACCCTGAGTGTCCGGCCCCATGAGACTGTGGTTTTTTCGGCCCCTGGTGGTCCGAGGTCGTTCCCGTTGCACAGATTCATGCGCCAGGGCCTCCTGCAGATAATTCACTTTGATTTATTGCGCTATCTGTAATAGCACCCGAGATATCACCAGATATATATTGGATTTTTCCCTGACCCTGAGTGTCCGGCCCCATGAGACTGCGGTTTTCTCGGCCCCTGGTGGACCGAGGTCGTTCCCGCTGCACAGATTCATTCGCCAGGGCCTCCTGCAGATAATTCACTTTGATTTATTTCCCTATCTGTAATAGGACCCGATATATCACCAGATATATATTGGATTTTCCCCAGACCCTGAGTGTCCGGCCGCATGAGACTGTAGTTTTCTCGGCCCCTGGTGGTCCGAGGTCGTTCCCGCTGCACAGATTCATGCGCCAGGGCCTCCTGCAGATAATTCACTTTCGGTTATTGCGCTATCTCTAATAGCACCCGAGATATCACCGGATATATATTGGATTTTTCCCTTACCCTGAGTGTCCGGCCCCATGAGACGGTGGTTTTCCCGGCCCCTGGTGGTCCTAGGTCGTTCCCGCTGCACAGATGCATGCGCCAGGGCCTCCTGCAGATAATTCCCTTTGGCTTATTGCGCTATCTCTAACAGCACCCGAGATATCACCAGATATATATTGGATTTTCCACTGACCCTGAGTGTCCGGCCCCATGAGACGGTGGTCTTCTCGGCCCCTGGTGATCCGAGGTCGTTCCCGCTGCCCAGATTCATGCGCCACGGCCTCCTACTGACAATGCACTTTGATTTATTGCGCTATCTGTAATAGCACCCAAGATATCACCAGATATATATAGGATTTTCCCTGACCCTGACTGTCCGGCCCCATGAGACGGTGATTTTCTCGGCCCCTACGGGTCCGACGTCGTTCCCGCTGCACAGATTCATGCGCCAGGGCCTCGTACAGACAATACACTTTGATTTATTGCCCTATCTCTAATAGCACCCGAAATATCACCAGATATATATTGGATTTTCCCCTGACCCTGAGTGTCCGGCCCCATGAGACTGTGGTTTTTTCGTACCCTGGTGGTCCGAGGTCGTTCCCGCTGCACAGATTCAGGCGCCAGGGCCTCCTGCAGATAACTCACTTTGGTTTATTGCGCTATCTCTAATAGCACCCGAGATATCACCAGATGTATATTGGATTTTCCCCTGACCCTGAGTGTCCGGCCCCATGAGACTGTGGTTTTTTCGGACCCTGGTGGTCCGAGGTCGTTCCCGCTGCACAGATTCATGAGCCAGGGCCTCCTGCAGATAACTCACTTTCGTTTATTGCGCTATCTCTAATAGCACCAGAGATATCACCAGATATATTTTGGATTTTCCCCTGACTCTGAGTGTCCGGCCCCATGAGACGGTGGTTTTCTCGGCCCCTGGTGGTCCGAGGTCGTTCCCGCTTCCCAGATTCATGCGCCAGGGCATCCTGCAGATAATTCACATTGGTTTATTGCGCTACCTCTAATAGCACCCGAGATATCACCAGATATATATTGGATTTTCCCCTGACTCTGGGTGTCCGGCCCCATGAAACGGTGGTTTTCTCGGCCCCTGGTGGTCCGAGGTCGTTCCCGCTGCACTGATTCATGCGCCAGGGCCTCCTGCAGATAACTCACTTTGGTTTATTGCGCTATCTATAATAGCACCCGAGATATCACCAGATATATATTGGATTTTCCCCTGACCCTGAGTGTCCGGCCCCATGAGACGGTGGTTTTCTCGGCCCCTGGTGGTCCGAGGTAGTTCCCGTTGCACAGATTCATGCGTCAGGGCCTCCTGCAGATAATTCACTTTGGTTTATTGCGCTATCACTAATAGCACCCGAGATATCACCAGATATATATTGGATTTTCCCCTGACCCTGAGTGTCCGGCCCCATGAGACGGTGGTTTTCTCGGCCCCTGGTGGTCCGAGGTCGTTCCCGCTGCACAGATTCATGCGCCAGGGCCTCCTACAGACAATGCACTTTGATTTATTTCGCTATCTGTAATAGGAACCGAGATATCACCAGATATATATTGGATTTTCCCCAGACCCTGAGTGTCCGGCCGCATGAGACTGTAGTTTTCTCGGCCCCTGGTGGTCCGAGGTCGTTCCCGCTGCACAGATTCATGCGCCAGGGCCTCCTACAGACAATGCACTTTGATTTATTGCGCTATCTGTAATAGCACCCGCGATATCACCAGATAAATATTGGATATTTCCCTCACCCTGAGTGTCCAGCCCCATGAGACGGTGGTTTTCTCGGCCCCTGGTGGACCGAGGTCGTTCCCGCTGCACAGATTCATGCGCCAGGGCATCCTGCAGATAATTCACTTTGATTTATTTCCTTATCTGTAATAGGACCCGAGATATCACCAGATATATATTGGATTTTCCCCAGACCCTGAGTGTCCGGCCGCATGAGACTGTAGTTTTCTCGGCCCCTGGTGGTCCGAGGTCGTTCCCGCTGCACAGATTCATGCGCCAGGGCCTCCTACAGACAATGCACTTTGATTTATTGCGCTATCTCTAATAGCACCCGAGATATCACCAGATGTATATTGGATTTTCCCCTGACCCTGAGTGTCCGGCCCCATGAGACTGTGGTTTTTTCGGACCCTGGTGGTCCGAGGTCGTTCCCGCTGCACAGATTCAGGCGCCAGGGCCTCCTGCAGATAACTCACTTTGGTTTATTGCGCTATCTCTAATAGCACCCGAGATATCACCAGATATATATTGGATTTTTCCCTGACCCTGAGTGTCCGGCCCCATGAGACGGTGGTTTTCTCGGCTCCTGGTGGTCCGAGGTCGTTCCCGCTGCACAGATTCATGCGCCAGGGCCTCCTGCAGATAATTCACTTTCGTTTATTGCGCTATCTCTAATAGCACCAGAGATATCACCAGATATATTTTGAATTTTCCCCTGACTCTGAGTGTCCGGCCCCATGAGACGGTGGTTTTCTCGGCCCCTGGTGGTCCGAGGTCGTTCCCGCTTCCCAGATTCATGCGCCAGGGCCTCCTGCAGATAATTCACATTGGTTTATTGCGCTACCTCTAATAGCACCCGAGATATCACCAGATATATATTGGATTTTCCCCTGACTCTGGGTGTCCGGCCCCATGAAACGGTGGTTTTCTCGGCCCCTGGTGGTCCGAGGTCGTTCCCGCTGCACTGATTCATGCGCCAGGGCCTCCTGCAGATAATTCACTTTCGTTTATTGCGCTATCTCTAATAGCACCCGAAATATCACCAGATATATATTGGATTTTCCCCTGACCCTGAGTGTCCGGCCCCATGAGACGGTGGTTTTCTCGGCCCCTGGTGGTTCGAGGTCGTTCCCGCTGCACAGATTCATGCGCCAGGGCCTCCTACAGACAATGCACTTTGATTTATTGCGCTATCTCTAATAGCACCCGAGATATCACCAGATGTATATTGGATTTTCCCCTGACCCTGAGTGTCCGGCCCCATGAGACTGTGGTTTTTTCGGACCCTGGTGGTCCGAGGTCGTTCCCGCTGCACAGATTCAGGCGCCAGGGCCTCCTGCAGATAACTCACTTGGTTTCTTGCGCTATCTCTAATAGCATCCGAGATATCACCAGATATATATTGGATTTTCCCCTGACCCTGAGTGTCCGGCCCCATGAGACGGTGGTTTTCTCCGCCCCTGGAGGTCCGAGGTCGTTCCCGCTGCACAGATTCATGCGCCAGGGCCTCCTACAGACAATGCACTTTGATTTATTTCGCTATCTGTAATAGGACCCGAGATATCACCAGATATATATTGGATTTTCCCCAGACCCTGAGTGTCCGGCCGCATGAGACTGTAGTTTTCTCGGCCCCTGGTGGTCCGAGGTCGTTCCCGCTGCACAGATTCATGCGCCAGGGCCTCCTACAGACAATGCACTTTGATTTATTGCGGTATCTCTAATAGCACCCGAGATATCACCACATATATATTGGATTTTTCCCTGACCCAGAGTGTCCGGCCCCATGAGACTGTGGTTTTCTCGGCCCCTGGTAGTCCGAGGTCGTTCCCGTTGCACAGATTCATGCGCCAGGGCCTCCTGCAGATAATTCACTTTGGTTTATTGCGCTATCTCTAATAGCACCCGAGATATCACCAGATATATATTGGATTTTGCCCTGACGCTGAGTGTCCGGCCCCATGAGACTGTGGTTTTCTCGGCTCCTGGTGGTCCGAGGTCGTTCCCGTTGCACAGATTCATGCGCCAGGGCCTCCTGCAGATAATTCACTTTGGTTTATTGCGCTATCTCTAATAGCACCCGAGATATCACCAGATATATATTGGATTTTCCCCTCACCCTGAGTGTCCGGCCCCATGGGACTGTGGTTTTCTCGGCCCCTGGTGGTCCGAGGTCGTTCCCGCTGCACAGATTCATGCGCCAGGGCCTCCTGCAGATAATTCACTTTGATTTATTGCGCTATCTGTAATAGCACCCGAGATATCACCAGATATATATTGGATTTTTCCCTGACCCTGAGTGTCCGGCCCAATGAGACTGCGGTTTTCTCGGCCCCTGGTGGACCGAGGTCGTTCCCGCTGCACAGATTCATTCGCCAGGGCCTCCTGCAGATAATTCACTTTGATTTATTTCCCTATCTGTAATAGGACCCGATATATCACCAGATATATATTGGATTTTCCCCAGACCCTGAGTGTCCGGCCGCATGAGACTGTAGTTTTCTCGGCCCCTGGTGGTCCGAGGTCGTTCCCGCTGCACAGATTCATGCGCCAGGGCCTCCTGCAGATAATTCACTTTCGGTTATTGCGCTATCTCTAATAGCACCCGAGATATCACCGGATATATATTGGATTTTTCCCTTACCCTGAGTGTCCGGCCCCATGAGACGGTGGTTTTCCCGGCCCCTGGTGGTCCTAGGTCGTTCCCGCTGCACAGATTCATGCGCCAGGGCCTCCTACAGACAATGCTCTTTGATTTATTGCGCTATCTCTAACAGCACCCAAGATATCACCAGATATATATTGGATTTTTCCCTGACCCTGAGTGTCCGGCCCCATGAGACTGTGGTTTTTTCGGCCCCTGGTGGTCCGAGGTCGTTCCCGTTGCACAGATTCATGCGCCAGGGCCTCCTGCAGATAATTCACTTTGATTTATTGCGCTATCTGTAATAGCACCCGAGATATCACCAGATATATATTGGATTTTTCCCTGACCCTGAGTGTCCGGCCCCATGAGACTGCGGTTTTCTCGGCCCCTGGTGGACCGAGGTCGTTCCCGCTGCACAGATTCATTCGCCAGGGCCTCCTGCAGATAATTCACTTTGATTTATTTCCCTATCTGTAATAGGACCCGATATATCACCAGATATATATTGGATTTTCCCCAGACCCTGAGTGTCCGGCCGCATGAGACTGTAGTTTTCTCGGCCCCTGGTGGTCCGAGGTCGTTCCCGCTGCACAGATTCATGCGCCAGGGCCTCCTGCAGATAATTCACTTTCGGTTATTGCGCTATCTCTAATAGCACCCGAGATATCACCGGATATATATTGGATTTTTCCCTTACCCTGAGTGTCCGGCCCCATGAGACGGTGGTTTTCCCGGCCCCTGGTGGTCCTAGGTCGTTCCCGCTGCACAGATGCATGCGCCAGGGCCTCCTGCAGATAATTCCCTTTGGCTTATTGCGCTATCTCTAACAGCACCCGAGATATCACCAGATATATATTGGATTTTCCACTGACCCTGAGTGTCCGGCCCCATGAGACGGTGGTCTTCTCGGCCCCTGGTGATCCGAGGTCGTTCCCGCTGCCCAGATTCATGCGCCACGGCCTCCTACTGACAATGCACTTTGATTTATTGCGCTATCTGTAATAGCACCCAAGATATCACCAGATATATATAGGATTTTCCCTGACCCTGACTGTCCGGCCCCATGAGACGGTGATTTTCTCGGCCCCTACGGGTCCGACGTCGTTCCCGCTGCACAGATTCATGCGCCAGGGCCTCCTACAGACAATGCACTTTGATTTATTGCGCTATCTCTAATAGCACCCGAGATATCACCAGATGTATATTGGATTTTCCCCTGACCCTGAGTGTCCGGCCCCATGAGACTGTGGTTTTTTCGGACCCTGGTGGTCCGAGGTCGTTCCCGCTGCACAGATTCAGGCGCCAGGGCCTCCTGCAGATAACTCACTTTGGTTTATTGCGCTATCTCTAATAGCACCCGAGATATCACCAGATATATATTGGATTTTTCCCTGACCCTGAGTGTCCGGCCCCATGAGACGGTGGTTTTCTCGGCCCCTGGTGGTCCGAGGTCGTTCCCGCTTCCCAGATTCATGCGCCAGGGCCTCCTGCAGATAATTCACATTGGTTTATTGCGCTACCTCTAATAGCACCCGAGATATCACCAGATATATATTGGATTTTCCCCTGACTCTGGGTGTCCGGCCCCATGAAACGGTGGTTTTCTCGGCCCCTGGTGGTCCGAGGTCGTTCCCGCTGCACTGATTCATGCGCCAGGGCCTCCTGCAGATAATTCACTTTCGTTTCTTGCGCTATCTCTAATAGCACCCGAAATATCACCAGATATATATTGGATTTTCCCCTGACCCTGAGTATCCGGCCCCATGAGACGGTGGTTTTCTCGGCCCCTGGTGGTTCGAGGTCGTTCCCGCTGCACAGATTCATGCTCCAGGGCCTCGTACAGACAATACACTTTGATTTATTGCCCTATCTCTAATAGCACCCGAGATATCACCAGATGTATATTGGATTTTCCCCTGACCCTGAGTGTCCGGCCCCATGAGACTGTGGTTTTTTCGTACCCTGGTGGTCCGAGGTCGTTCCCGCTGCACAGATTCAGGCGCCAGGGCCTCCTGCAGATAACTCACTTTGGTTTATTGCGCTATCTCTAATAGCACCCGAGATATCACCAGATGTATATTGGATTTTCCCCTGACCCTGAGTGTCCGGCCCCATGAGACTGTGGTTTTTTCGGACCCTGGTGGTCCGAGGTCGTTCCCGCTGCACAGATTCATGAGCCAGGGCCTCCTGCAGATAACTCACTTTCGTTTATTGCGCTATCTCTAATAGCACCAGAGATATCACCAGATATATTTTGGATTTTCCCCTGACTCTGAGTGTCCGGCCCCATGAGACGGTGGTTTTCTCGGCCCCTGGTGGTCCGAGGTCGTTCCCGCTTCCCAGATTCATGCGCCAGGGCATCCTGCAGATAATTCACATTGGTTTATTGCGCTACCTCTAATAGCACCCGAGATATCACCAGATATATATTGGATTTTCCCCTGACTCTGGGTGTCCGGCCCCATGAAACGGTGGTTTTCTCGGCCCCTGGTGGTCCGAGGTCGTTCCCGCTGCACTGATTCATGCGCCAGGGCCTCCTGCAGATAACTCACTTTGGTTTATTGCGCTATCTATAATAGCACCCGAGATATCACCAGATATATATTGGATTTTCCCCTGACCCTGAGTGTCCGGCCCCATGAGACGGTGGTTTTCTCGGCCCCTGGTGGTCCGAGGTAGTTCCCGTTGCACAGATTCATGCGTCAGGGCCTCCTGCAGATAATTCACTTTGGTTTATTGCGCTATCACTAATAGCACCCGAGATATCACCAGATATATATTGGATTTTCCCCTGACCCTGAGTGTCCGGCCCCATGAGACGGTGGTTTTCTCGGCCCCTGGTGGTCCGAGGTCGTTCCCGCTGCACAGATTCATGCGCCAGGGCCTCCTACAGACAATGCACTTTGATTTATTTCGCTATCTGTAATAGGAACCGAGATATCACCAGATATATATTGGATTTTCCCCAGACCCTGAGTGTCCGGCCGCATGAGACTGTAGTTTTCTCGGCCCCTGGTGGTCCGAGGTCGTTCCCGCTGCACAGATTCATGCGCCAGGGCCTCCTACAGACAATGCACTTTGATTTATTGCGCTATCTGTAATAGCACCCGCGATATCACCAGATAAATATTGGATATTTCCCTCACCCTGAGTGTCCAGCCCCATGAGACGGTGGTTTTCTCGGCCCCTGGTGGACCGAGGTCGTTCCCGCTGCACAGATTCATGCGCCAGGGCATCCTGCAGATAATTCACTTTGATTTATTTCCTTATCTGTAATAGGACCCGAGATATCACCAGATATATATTGGATTTTCCCCAGACCCTGAGTGTCCGGCCGCATGAGACTGTAGTTTTCTCGGCCCCTGGTGGTCCGAGGTCGTTCCCGCTGCACAGATTCATGCGCCAGGGCCTCCTACAGACAATGCACTTTGATTTATTGCGCTATCTCTAATAGCACCCGAGATATCACCAGATGTATATTGGATTTTCCCCTGACCCTGAGTGTCCGGCCCCATGAGACTGTGGTTTTTTCGGACCCTGGTGGTCCGAGGTCGTTCCCGCTGCACAGATTCAGGCGCCAGGGCCTCCTGCAGATAACTCACTTTGGTTTATTGCGCTATCTCTAATAGCACCCGAGATATCACCAGATATATATTGGATTTTTCCCTGACCCTGAGTGTCCGGCCCCATGAGACGGTGGTTTTCTCGGCTCCTGGTGGTCCGAGGTCGTTCCCGCTGCACAGATTCATGCGCCAGGGCCTCCTGCAGATAATTCACTTTCGTTTATTGCGCTATCTCTAATAGCACCAGAGATATCACCAGATATATTTTGAATTTTCCCCTGACTCTGAGTGTCCGGCCCCATGAGACGGTGGTTTTCTCGGCCCCTGGTGGTCCGAGGTCGTTCCCGCTTCCCAGATTCATGCGCCAGGGCCTCCTGCAGATAATTCACATTGGTTTATTGCGCTACCTCTAATAGCACCCGAGATATCACCAGATATATATTGGATTTTCCCCTGACTCTGGGTGTCCGGCCCCATGAAACGGTGGTTTTCTCGGCCCCTGGTGGTCCGAGGTCGTTCCCGCTGCACTGATTCATGCGCCAGGGCCTCCTGCAGATAATTCACTTTCGTTTATTGCGCTATCTCTAATAGCACCCGAAATATCACCAGATATATATTGGATTTTCCCCTGACCCTGAGTGTCCGGCCCCATGAGACGGTGGTTTTCTCGGCCCCTGGTGGTTCGAGGTCGTTCCCGCTGCACAGATTCATGCGCCAGGGCCTCCTACAGACAATGCACTTTGATTTATTGCGCTATCTCTAATAGCACCCGAGATATCACCAGATGTATATTGGATTTTCCCCTGACCCTGAGTGTCCGGCCCCATGAGACTGTGGTTTTTTCGGACCCTGGTGGTCCGAGGTCGTTCCCGCTGCACAGATTCAGGCGCCAGGGCCTCCTGCAGATAACTCACTTTGGTTTATTGCGCTATCTCTAATAGCACCCGAGATATCACCAGATGTATATTGGATTTTCCCCTGACCCTGAGTGTCCGGCCCCATGAGACTGTGGTTTTTTCGGACCCTGGTGGTCCGAGGTCGTTCCCGCTGCACAGATTCAGGCGCCAGGGCCTCCTGCAGATAACTCACTTTGGTTTATTGCGCTATCTCTAATAGCACCCGAGATATCACCAGATATATATTGGATTTTTCCCTGACCCTGAGTGTCCGGCCCCATGAGACGGTGGTTTTCTCGGCTCCTGGTGGTCCGAGGTCGTTCCCGCTGCACAGATTCATGCGCCAGGGCCTCCTGCAGATAATTCACTTTCGTTTATTGCGCTATCTCTAATAGCACCAGAGATATCACCAGATATATTTTGGATTTTCCCCTGACTCTGAGTGTCCGGCCCCATGAGACGGTGGTTTTCTCGGCCCCTGGTGGTCCGAGGTCGTTCCCGCTTCCCAGATTCATGCGCCAGGGCCTCCTGCAGATAATTCACATTGGTTTATTGCGCTACCTCTAATAGCACCCGAGATATCACCAGATATATATTGGATTTTCCCCTGACTCTGGGTGTCCGGCCGCATGAGACTGTGGTTTTCTCGGCCCCTGGTGGTCCGAGGTCGTTCCCGCTGCACAGATTCATGCGCCAGGGCCTCCTACAGACAATGCACTTTGATTTATTGCGCTATCTGTAATAGCACCCGAGATATCACCACATATATATTGGATTTTTCCCTGACCCAGAGTGTCCGGCCCCATGAGACGGTGGTTTTCTCGGCCCCTGGTGGTCCGAGGTCGTTCCCGCTTCACAGATTCATGCGCCAGGGCCTCCTACAGACAATGCACTTTGATTTATTGCGCTATCTCTAATAGCACCCGAGATATCACCAGATGTATATTGGATTTTCCCCTGACCCTGAGTGTCCGGCCCCATGAGACTGTGGTTTTTTCGGACCCTGGTGGTCCGAGGTCGTTCCCGCTGCACAGATTCAGGCGCCAGGGCCTCCTGCAGATAACTCACTTTGGTTTATTGCGCTATCTCTAATAGCACCCGAGATATCACCAGATATATATTGGATTTTTGCCTGACCCTGAGTTCTCGGCCCCATGTGACTGTGGTTTTCTCGGCACCTGGTGGTCCGAGGTAGTTCCCGTTGCACAGATTCATGCGTCAGGGCCTCCTGCAGATAATTCACTTTGGTTTATTGCGCTATCACTAATAGCACCCGAGATATCACCAGATATATATTGGATTTTCCCCTGACCCTGAGTGTCCGGCCCCATGAGACGGTGGTTTTCTCGGCCCCTGGTGGTCCGAGGTCGTTCCCGCTGCACAGATTCATGCGCCAGGGCCTCCTACAGACAATGCACTTTGATTTATTTCGCTATCTGTAATAGGAACCGAGATATCACCAGATATATATTGGATTTTCCCCAGACCCTGAGTGTCCGGCCGCATGAGACTGTAGTTTTCTCGGCCCCTGGTGGTCCGAGGTCGTTCCCGCTGCACAGATTCATGCGCCAGGGCCTCCTACAGACAATGCACTTTGATTTATTGCGCTATCTGTAATAGCACCCGCGATATCACCAGATAAATATTGGATATTTCCCTCACCCTGAGTGTCCAGCCCCATGAGACGGTGGTTTTCTCGGCCCCTGGTGGACCGAGGTCGTTCCCGCTGCACAGATTCATGCGCCAGGGCATCCTGCAGATAATTCACTTTGATTTATTTCCTTATCTGTAATAGGAACCGAGATATCACCAGATATATATTGGATTTTCCCCAGACCCTGAGTGTCCGGCCGCATGAGACTGTAGTTTTCTCGGCCCCTGGTGGTCCGAGGTCGTTCCCGCTGGCCAGATTCATGCGCCAGGGCCTGCTACAGACAATGCACTTTGATTTATTGCGCTATCTGTAATAGCACCCGCGATATCACCAGATATATATTGGATTATTCCCTGACCCTGAGTGTCCGGCCCCATGAGACGGTGGTTTTCTCGGCCCGTGGTGGTCCGAGGTCATTCCCGCTGCACAGATTCATGCGCCAGGGCCTCCTGCAGATAATTCACTTTGGTTTATTGCGCTATCTCTAATAGCACCCGAGATATCACCAGATATATAATGGATTTTTCTCCGACCCTGACAGTCCGGCCCCATGAGACGGTGGTTTTCTCGGCCCCTAGTGTTCCGAGGTCGTTCCTGCTGCACAGATTCATGCGCCAGGGCCCCCAGCAGATAATTCAGTTTGGTTTAGTGCGGTATCTGTAAGAGCACCCGAGATATCACCAGATATATATTGGATTTTTCCCCGACCCTGAGTGTCCGGCCCCATGTGTCGATGGTTTTCTCGTTCCCTCGTGGTTCGAGTACGATCCCGCTGAACAGATTCATGCGCCAGGGTTTCCTGCAGACAATTCCATTTGGTTTATTGCGCTATCTCTAAAAGCACCCGAGATATCACCAGATATATATTGGATTTTTCCCCGACCCTGAGTGTCCGGCCCCATGTGTCGATGGTTTTCTCGTTCCCTCGTGGTCCGAGTACGATCCCGCTGAACAGATTCATGCGCCAGGGTTTCCTGCAGACAATTCCATTTGGTTTATTGCGCTATCTCTAAAAGCACCCGAGATATCACCAGATATATATTGGATTTTTCCCTCACCCTGAGTGTCCGGCCCCATGAGACTGTGGTTTTCTCGGCCCCTGGTTGTCCGAGGTCGTTCACGCTGGCCAGATTCATGCGACAGGGTCTCCTACAGACCAGGCACTTTGATTTATTGCGCTATCTGAAACAGCACCCGAGATATCACTAGATATATATTGGATTTTTCAGTGACCCTGAGTGTCCGGCCCCATGAGACGGTGGTTTTCTCGGCCCGTGGTGGTCCGAGGGGTTTCCCGCTTGCCAGATTCATGCGCCAGGGCCTCCTACAGACAATGCTCTTTGATTTATTGCGCTATCTCTAATAGCACCCGAGATATCACCAGATATATATTGGATTTTCCCCTGACCCTGTGTGTCCGGCCCCATGAGACTGTGGTTTTCTCGGCCCCTCGTGTTCCGAGGTCATTCCCGCTGGCCAGATTCATGCGCCAGGGCCTCCTACAGACAATGCACTTTGATTTATTGCGCTATCTCTAATAGCACCCGAGATATCACCAGATATATATTGGATTTTTCCCTGACCCTGAGTGTCCGGCCCCATGAGACGGTGGTTTTCTCGGCGCCTGGTGGTCCGAGGTCGCTCCCGCTGCACAGATGCATGTGCCAGGGCCTCCTGCAGACAATTCACTTTGGTTTATTGCGCTATCTCTAATAGCACCCGAGATTTCACCAGATATATATTGGATTATTCCCTGTCCCTGAGTGTCCGGCCACATGAGACGGTGGTTTTCTCGGCGCCTGGTGGTCCGAGGTCGTTCGAGCTGCACAGATTCATGCCCCAGGGCCTCCTACAGACAAAGCACTTTGATTTGTTGCGCTATCTCTAATAGCAGCCGAGATATCACCAGATATATATTGGATTTTCCCCTGACCCTGAGTGTCCGGCCCCATGAGACGGTGGTTTTCTCGGCCCCTGGTGGTCCGAGGTCGTTCCCGCTGGCCAGATTCATGCGCCAGGGCATTCTACAGACAACGCACTTTGATTTATTGCGCTATCTCTAATGGCACCCGAGATATCACCAGATATATATTGCATTTTTCCCTGACCCTGTGTGTCCGGCCCCATGAGACTGTGGTTTTCTCGGCCCCTCGTGTTCCGAGGTCATTCCCGCTGGCCAGATTCATGCGCCAGGGCCTCCTACAGACAATGCACTTTGATTTATTGCGCTATCTCTAATAGCACCCGAGATATCACCAGATATATATTGGATTTTTCCCTGACACTGAGTGTCCGGCCCCATGAGACGGTGGTTCTCTTGGCCCCTGGTGGTCCGAGGTCGTTCCGTCTGCACAGATGCATGCGCCAGGGCCTCCTGAAGATAATCCACTTTGGTTTATTGCGCTATCTCTAATAGCACCCGAGATATCACCAGATATATATTGGATTTTCCCCTGACCCTGAGTGTCCGGCCCCATGAGACGGTGGTTTTCTCGGCGCCTGGTTGTCCGAGGTCGCTCCCGCTGCACAGATGCATGCGCCAGGGCCTCCTGCAGATAATTCACTTTGGTTTATTGCGCTATCTCTAATAGCACCCGAGATATCACCAGATATATATTGGATTATTCCCTGTCCCTGAGTGTCCGGCCCCATGAGACGGTGGTTTCCTCGGCCCCTGGTGGTCCGAGGTCGTTCGAGCTGCACAGATTCGTGCGCCAGGGCCTCCTACAGACAATGCACTTTGATTTATTGCGCTATCTGTAATAGCACCCGAGATATCACCAGATATATATTGGATTTTCCCCTGACCCTGAGTGTCCGGCCCCATGAGACTGTGGTTTTCTCGGCCCCTGGTAGTCCGAGGTCGTTCCCGTTGCACAGATTCATGCGCCAGGGCCTCCTGCAGATAATTCACTTTGGTTTATTGCGCTATCTGTAATAGCACCCGAGATATCACCAGATATATATTGGATTTTACCCTGACCCTGAGTGTCCGGCCCCATGAGACGGTCGTTGTCTCGGCCCCTGGAGGTCCGAGCACGTTCCCGCTGCACAGATTCATGCGCCAGGGCCTCCTACAGGTAATGCACTTTGATTTATTGCGCTATCTGTAATAGCACCCGAGATATCACCAGATCTATATTGGATTTTCCCCTGACCCTGAGTGTCCGGCCCCATGAGACTGTGGTTTTCTCGGCCCCTGGAGGTCCGAGGACGTTCCCGCTGCACAGATTCATGCGCCAGGGCCTCCTGCAGAAAATTCACTTTGGTTTATTGCGCTATCTCCAATAGCACCCGAGATATCACCAGATATATATTGGATTTTCCCCTGACCCTGAGTGTCCCGCCCCATGAGACGGTGATTTTCTCGGCCCCTGGTGGTCCGAGGTCGTTCCCGCTGCACCGAATCATGCGCCAGGGCTTCCGGGAGACAATGCACTTTGATTTATCGCGCTATCTGTAATAGCACCCGAGATATCACCAGATATATGCTGGTTTTTTGCATGACCTTGGGTGACGGATTCCGAATATCTGTAATTTTCTCGCCCCCTGGTGGTCCGAGGTCGTTCCTGCTGCACAGATTCATTCGCCAGTGCCTCCTACAAACATTGCACATTGATTTATTGCGCTATCTCTAATAGCACCCGAGATATCACCAGATGTATATTGGATTTTTCCCTGTCCCTGAGTGTCCGGCACCATGAGTCTGTAGTTTTCTCGGCCCCTGGTGGTCCGAGGTCGATCCCGCTGCACAGATTCATGCGCCAGAGCCCCCTGCAGATAATTCACTGTGATTTATTGCGCTATCTCTAATAGCACCCGAGATATCACCAGATATATATTTGATTTTTCCCTGACCCTGAGTGTCCGGCCCCATGAGACGGTGATTTTCTCGGTCCCTCGTGGCACGAGGTCGACCCCGCTGCACAGATTCATGCGCCATGTTTCCCTGCAAATTATTTACTTTGATTTATTGCGCTATCTGTAATAGCACCCGAGATATCACCAGATATATATTGGATTTTTCCCTGACCCTGAGTGTCCGGCCCTATGAGACGGTAGTTTTCTCGGCCCCTGGTGGTCCCAGGTCGCTCCCGCTGCACAGATGCATGCGCCAGGGCCTCCTGCAGACAATTCACTTTGGTTTATTGCGCTATCTCTAATAGCACCCGAGATATCACCAGATATATATTGGATTATTCCCTGTCCCTGAGTGTCCGGCCACATGAGACGGTGGTTTTCTCGGCGCCTGGTGGTCCGAGGTCGTTCGAGCTGCACAGATTCATGCCCCAGGGCCTCCTACAGACAAAGCACTTTGATTTGTTGCGCTATCTCTAATAGCAGCCGAGATATCACCAGATATATATTGGATTTTCCCCTGACCCTGAGTGTCCGGCCCCATGAGACGGTGGTTCTCTTGGCCCCTGGTGGTCCGAGGTCGTTCCCTCTGCACAGATGCATGCGCCAGGGCCTCCTGAAGATAATCCACTTTGGTTTATTGCGCTATCTCTAATAGCACCCGAGATATCACCAGATATATATTGGATTTTCCCCTGACCCTGAGTGTCCGGCCCCATGAGACGGTGGTTTTCTCGGCGCCTGGTTGTCCGAGGTCGCTCCCGCTGCACAGATGCATGCGCCAGGGCCTCCTGCAGATAATTCACTTTGGTTTATTGCGCTATCTCTAATAGCACCCGAGATATCACCAGATATATATTGGATTATTCCCTGTCCCTGAGTGTCCGGCCCCATGAGACGGTGGTTTTCTCGGCCCCTGGTGGTCCGAGGTCGTTCGAGCTGCACAGATTCATGCGCCAGGGCCTCCTACAGACAATGCACTTTGATTTATTGCGCTATCTGTAATAGCACCCGAGATATCACCAGATATATACTGGATTTTTCCCTGACCCTGAGTGTCCGGCCCCATGAGACGGTGGTTTTCTCGGCCCTTGGTGGTCCGAGGTCGTTCCCGCTGGCCAGATTCATGCGCCAGGGCCTCCTACAGACAATGCACTTTGATTTATTGCGCTATCTGTAATAGCACCCTAGATATCACCAGATATATATTGGATTTTCCCCTGACCCTGAGTGTCCGGCCCCATGTGACTGTGGTTTTCTCGGCCCATGGTGTTCCGAGGTCGTCCGAGCTGCACAGATTCATGCGCCAGGGCCTCCCGCAGACAAAGCACTTTGGTTTATGGCGCTATCTGTAATAGCACCCGAGATATCACCAGATATATATTGGATTTTTTCCCTGAACCTGTGTGTCCGGCCCCATGAGACTGTGGTTTTCTCGGCCCCTGGTCGTCCGAGGTCGTTCCCGCTGAACAGATTCATGCGCCAGGGCCTCCTACAGACAATGCACTTTGATTTATTGCGCTATCTCTAATAGCACCCGAGATATCACCAGATATATATTGGATTATGCCCTGACCATGAGTGTCCGGCCCCATGAGACTGTGGTTTTCTCGGCCCCTGGTGGTCCGAGGTTGTTCCCGCTGCACAGATTCATGCGCCAGGGCCTCCTACAGACAATGCACTCTGATTTATTGCTCTATCTGTAATAGCACCCGAGATATCACCAGATATATATTGGATTTTCCCCTGACCCTGAGTGTCCGGCCCCATGAGACTGTGGTTTTCTCGGCCCCTGGTGGTCCGAGGTCGTTCCCGCTTCACAGATTCATGCGCCAGGGCCTCCTACAGATAACTCACTTTGGTTTATTGCGCTATCTATAATAGCACCCGAGATATCACCAGATATATATTGGATTTTTCCCTGACCCTGATTGTCCGGCCCCATGAGACGGTAGTTTTCTCGGCCTCTGGTGGTCCGAGGCCGTTCCCGCTGCACAGATTCATGCGCCAGGGCCTCCTGCAGATAATTCACTTTCGTTTATTGCGCTATCTGTAATAGCACCCGAGATATCACCAGATATATATTGGATTTTTCCCTGCCCCTGACAGTCCGGCCCCATGCGACGGTGATTTTCTCGGCCCCTGGTGGTCCGAGGTCGTTCCCGCTGCACCGAATCATGCGCCAGGGCTTCCGGGAGACAATGCACTTTGATTTATCGCGCTATCTGTAATAGCACCCGAGATATCACCAGATATATGCTGGTTTTTTGCATGACCTTGGGTGACGGATTCCGAATATCTGTAATTTTCTCGCCCCCTGGTGGTCCGAGGCCGTTCCTGATGCACAGATTCATTCGCCAGTGCCTCCTACAAACATTGCACATTGATTTATTGCGCTATCTCTAATAGCACCCGAGATATCACCAGATGTATATTGGATTTTTCCCTGTCCCTGAGTGTCCGGCACCATGAGTCTGTAGTTTTCTCGGCCCCTGGTGATCCGAGGTCGTTTCCGCTGCACAGATTCATGCGCTAGGGCCTCCTGCAGACAATGCACTTTGATTTATTGCGCTATCTGTAATAGCACCCGAGATATCACCAGATATATATTTCATTTTTCCCTGACCCTGACAGTCCGGCCTCATGAGACGGTGATATTCTCGGCCCCTGGTGGTCCGAGGTCGATCCCGCTGCACAGATTCATGCGCCAGGGCCTCCTACAGACAATGCACTTTGATTTATTGCGCTGTCTGTAATAGTACCCGAGATATCACCAGATATATATTGAATTTTTCCCCGACCCTGAGTGTCCGGCCCCATGTGTCGGTGGTTTTCTCGGCCCCTGGTGGTCCGAGGTCGATCCCGCTGCACAGATTCATGCGCCAGAGCCCCCTGCAGATAATTCACTGTGATTTATTGCGCTATCTCTAATAGCACCCGAGATATCACCAGATATATATTGGATTTTTCCCTCACCCTGAGTGTCCGGCCCTATGAGACGGTAGTTTTCTCGGCCCCTGGTGGTCCCAGGACGTTCCCGCTGCACAGATTCATGCGCTAGGGCCTCCTGCAGACAATGCACATTGATTTATTGCGCTATCTCTAATAGCACCCGAGATATCACCAGATAGATATTTCATTTTTCCCTGACCCTGACAGCCCGGCCTCATGAGACGGTGATTTTCTCGGCCCCTGCTGGTCCGAGGTCGTTCCCGCTGCACAGATTCATGCGCCAGGGCCTCCTGCAGACAATGCACGTTGATTTATTGCGCTATCTGTAATAGCACCCGAGATATCACCAGATATATATTGGATTTTTCCTTGCCCCTGACAGTCCGGCCCCATGCGACGGTGATTTTCTCGGCCCCTGGTGGTCCGAGGTCGTTCCCGCTGCACCGAATCATGCGCCAGGGCTTCCTGGAGACAATGCACTTTGATTTATCGCGCTATCTGTAATAGCACCCGAGATATCACCAGATATATGCTGGTTTTTTGCATGACCTTGGGTGACGGATTCCGAATATCTGTAATTTTCTCGGCCCCTGGTGGTCCGAGGTCGTTTCCGCTGCACAGATTCATGCGCTAGGGCCTCCTGCAGACAATACACTTTGATTTATTGCGCTATCTGTAATAGCACCCGAGATATCACCAGATATATATTTCATTTTTCCCTGACCCTGACAGTCCGGCCTCATGAGACGGTGATTTTCTCGGCCCCTGGTGGTCCGAGGGCGATCCCGCTGCACAGATTCATGCGCCAGGGCCTCCTACAGACAATGCACTTTGATTTATTGCGCTGTCTGTAATAGCACCCGAGATATCAGCAGATATATATTGAATTTTTCCCTGACCCTGAGTGTCCGGCCCCATGAGACGGTAGTTTTCTCGGCCCCTGGTAGTCCGAGGTCGTTCCCGCTGCACAGATTCATGCGCCAGTGCCTCCTACAGACAATGCACTTTGATTTATTGCGCTATCTCTAATAGCACCCGAGATATCACCAGATATATAATGGATTTTTCCCCGACCCTGACAGTCCGGCCCCATGAGACGGTGATAATCTCGGCCCCTGGTGGTCCGAGGTCGTTCCCGCTGCACAGAATCATGCATCAGGGCTTCCTGCAGACAATGCACTTTGATTTATAGCGCTATCTCAAATAGCACCCGAGATATCACCAGATATATATTGGATTTTCCCCTGACCCTGAGTGTCCGGCCCCATGAGACTGTGGTTTTCTCGGCCCCTGGTGGTCCGAGGTCGTTCCCGCTGGCCAGATTCATGCGCCAGGGCCTGCTACAGACAATGCACTTTGATTTATTGCGCTATCTGTAATAGCACCCGCGATATCACCAGATATATATTGGATTATTCCCTGACCCTGAGTGTCCGGCCCCATGAGACGGTGGTTTTCTCGGCCCGTGGTGGTCCGAGGTCATTCCCGCTGCACAGATTCATGCGCCAGGGCCTCCTGCAGATAATTCACTTTGGTTTATTGCGCTATCTCTAATAGCACCCGAGATATCACCAGATATATAATGGATTTTTCTCCGACCCTGACAGTCCGGCCCCATGAGACGGTGGTTTTCTCGGCCCCTAGTGTTCCGAGGTCGTTCCTGCTGCACAGATTCATGCGCCAGGGCCCCCAGCAGATAATTCAGTTTGGTTTAGTGCGGTATCTGTAAGAGCACCCGAGATATCACCAGATATATATTGGATTTTTCCCCGACCCTGAGTGTCCGGCCCCATGTGTCGATGGTTTTCTCGTTCCCTCGTGGTCCGAGTACGATCCCGCTGAACAGATTCATGCGCCAGGGTTTCCTGCAGACAATTCCATTTGGTTTATTGCGCTATCTCTAAAAGCACCCGAGATATCACCAGATATATATTGGATTTTTCCCTGACCCTGAGTGTCCGGCCCCATGAGACGGTGGTTTTCTCGGCCCGTGGTGGTCCGAGGTCGTCCCCGCTGCACAGATTCATGCGCCAGGGCCTCCTGCAGATAATTCACTTTGGTTTATTGCGCTATCTCTAATAGCACCCGAGATATCACCAGATATATAATGGATTTTTCTCCGACCCTGACAGTCCGGCCCCATGAGACGGTGGTTTTCTCGGCCCCTAGTGTTCCGAGGTCGTTCCTGCTGCACAGATTCATACGCCAGGGCCCCCAGCAGATAATTCAGTTTGGTTTAGTGCGGTATCTGTAAGAGCACCCGAGATATCACCAGATATATATTGGATTTTTCCCCGACCCTGAGTGTCCGGCCCCATGTGTCGATGGTTTTCTCGTTCCCTCGTGGTCCGAGTACGATCCCGCTGAACAGATTCATATGCCAGGGTTTCCTGCAGACAATTCAATTTGGTTTATTGCGCTATCTCTAAAAGCACCCGAGATATCACCAGATATATATTGGATTTTTCCCTCACCCTGAGTGTCCGGCCCCATGAGACTGTGGTTTTCTCGGCCCCTGGTTGTCCGAGGTCGTTCACGCTGGCCAGATTCATGCGCCAGGGCCTCCTACAGACCAGGCACTTTGATTTATTGCGCTATCTGTAATAGCACACGAGATATCACCAGATATATATTGAATTTTCCCCTGACCCTGAGTGTCCGGACCCATGAGACGGTGGTTTTATCGGCCCCTGGTGGTCCGAGGTCGTTCCCGCTGCACAGATTCATGCACCAGTGCCTCCTGCAGATAATTCACTTTGGTTTATTGCGCTATCTCTAATAGCACCCGAGATATCACCAGATATATATTGGATTTTTCCCTGACCCTGACAGTCCGGCCCCATGTGTCGATGGTTTTCTCGTTCCCTCGTGGTCCGAGTACGATCCCGCTGAACAGATTCATGCGCCAGGGTTTCCTGCAGACAATTCCATTTGGTTTATTGCGCTATCTCTAAAAGCACCCGAGATATCACCAGATATATATTGGATTTTTCCCTCACCCTGAGTGTCCGGCCCCATGAGACTGTGGTTTTCTCGGCCCCTGGTGGTCCGAGGTCGTTCACGCTGGCCAGATTCATGCGACAGGGTCTCCTACAGACCAGGCACTTTGATTTATTGCGCTATCTGAAACAGCACCCGAGATATCACTAGATATATATTGGATTTTTCAGTGACCCTGAGTGTCCGGCCCCATGAGACGGTGGTTTTCTCGGCCCGTGGTGGTCCGAGGGCTTTCCCGCTTGCCAGATTCATGCGCCAGGGCCTCCTACAGACAATGCTTTTTGATTTATTGCGCTATCTCTAATAGCACCCGAAATATCACCAGGTATATATTGGATTTTCCCCTGTCCCTGAGTGTCCGGCCCCATGAGACGGTGGTGTTCTTGGCCCCTGGTGATCCGAGGTAGTTCCCGCTGCACAGATGCAAGTGCCAGGGCCTCCTGCAGATAATTCACTTTGGTTTATTGCGCTATCTCTAATAGCACCCGAGACATCACCAGATATATATCGGATTTTTCCCTAACCCTGACAGTCCGGCCCCATGAGACGGTGATTTTCTCGGCCCCTGGTGGTCCGAGGTCGTTCCCGCTGCACAGATTCATGCGCTAGGGCCTCCTGCAGACAATGCACTTTGATTTATCGCGCTATCTCAAATAGCACCCGAGATATCACTTGATTTATAATGGATTTTTCCCTGACCCTGAGTGTCCGGCCCCATGAGACGGTAGTTTTCTCGGCCCCTGGTGGTCCGAGGTCGTTCCCGCTGCACAGATTCATGTGCTAGGGCCTCCGGCAGACAATGCACTTTAGATTTATTTCGCTATCTCTAATAGCACCCGAGATATCACCAGATATATATTGGATTTCTCCCTGACCCTGACAGTCCGGCCCCATGAGACGGTGATTTTCTCGGCCCCTGGTGGTCTGAGGTCGTTCCCGCTGCACAGATGCATGCGCCAGGGCCTCCTGCAGATAATTCACTTTGGTTTATGGCGCTATCTCTAATAGCACCCGAGATATCACCAGATATATATTGGATTTTTCCCTGACCCTGAGTGTCCGGCCCCATGAGACGGTGGTTTTCTCGGCCCCTGGTGGTCCGAGGTCGTTCCCGCTGCACAGATTCATGCGCCAGGGCCTCCTACAGACAACGCACTTTGATTTGTTGCGCTATCTGTAATAGCACCCGAGATATCACCAGATATATATTGCATTTTTCCCTGACCCTGTGTGTCCGGCCCCATGAGACTGTGGTTTTCTCGGCCCCTCGTGTTCCAAGGTCGTTCCCGCTGGCCAGATTCATGCGCCAGGGCCTCCTACAGACAATGCACTTTGATTTATTGCGCTATCTCTAATAGCACCCGAGATATCACGAGATATATATTGGATTTTCCCCTGACCCTGAGTGTCCGGCCCCATGAGACGGTGGTTTTCTCGGTCCCTCGTGGTCCGAGGTCGATCCCGCTGCACAGATTCATGCGCCAGGGCCTCCTACAGACAATGCACTTTGATTTATTGCGCTATCTGTAATAGCACCCGAGATATCAACAGATATATATTTGATTTTTCCCAGACCCTGAGTGTCCGGCCCCATGAGACGGTGGTTTTCTTGGCCCCTGGTGGTCCGAGATCGTTCCCGCTGCACAGATACATGCGCCAGGGCCTCCTGCAGATAATTCACTTTGGTTTATTGCGCTATCTCTAATAGCACCCGAGATATCACCAGGTATATATTGGATTTTCCCCTGTCCCTGAGTGTCCGTCCCCATGAGACGGTGGTTTTCTCGGCCCCTGGTGGACCGAGGTCGTTCCCGCTGCACAGATTCGTGCGCCAGGGCCTCCTACAGACAATGCACTATGATTTATTGCGCTATCTTTAATAGCACCCGAGATATCACCAGATATATATTGGACTTTCCCCTGACCCTGAGTGTCCGGCCCCATGAGACGGTGGTTTTCTCGGCCCCTGGTGGTCCGAGGTCGTTCCCGCTGCACAGATTCGTGCGCCAGGGCCTCCTACAGACAATGCACTATGATTTATTGCGCTATCTTTAATAGCACCCGAGATATCACCAGATATATATTGGATTTTCCCCTGACCCTGAGTGTCCGGCCCCATGAGACGGTGGTTTTCTCGGCCCCTGGTGGTCCGAGGTGGTTCTCGCGGCACAGATTTATGCGCCAGGGCCTCCTGCAGACAATGCACTTTGATTTATTTCGCTATCTCTAATAGCACACGAGATATCACCAGATATATATTGGATTTTTCCCTGACCCTGACAGACCGGCCCAATGAGACGGTGATTTTCTCGGCCCCCGGTGGTCCGAGGTCGATCCCGCTGCACAGATTCATGCGCCAGGGCATCCTATAGATAATTCACTTTGGTTTATAGCGCTATCTCTAATAGCACCCGAGATATCACCAGATATATATTGGATTTTTCCCTGACCCTGACAATCCGGCCCCATGAGACGGTGATTTTCTCGGCCCCTGGTGGTCCGAGGCCGATCCCGATGCAAAGATTCATGCGCCAGGGCCTCCTGCAGACAATGCACTTTGATTTATTTCGCTATCTCTAATAGCACCCGAGATATCACCAGATAGATATTTCATTTTTCCCTGACCCTGACAGCCGGGCCTCATGAGACGGTGATTTTCTCGGCCCCTGCTGGTCCGAGGTCGTTCCCGCTGCACAGATTCATGCGCCAGGGCCTCCTGCAGACAATGCAATTTGATTTATTGCGCTATCTGTAATAGCACCCGAGATATCACCAGATATATATAGGATTTTTCCCTGACCCTGACAGTCCGGCCCCATGAAACGGTGACTTTCTCGGCCCCTGGTGGTCCGAGGTCGATCCCGCTGCACACATTCATGCGCCAGGGCCTCCTACAGACAATGCACGTTGATTTATTGCGCTATCTGTAATAGCACCCGAGATATCACCAGATATATATTGGATTTTTCCTTGCCCCTGACAGTCCGGCCCCATGCGACGGTGATTTTCTCGGCCCCTGGTGGTCCGAGGTCGTTCCCGCTGCACCGAATCATGCGCCAGGGCTTCCTGGAGACAATGCACTTTAATTTATCGCGCTATCTGTAATAGCACCCGAGATATCACCAGATATATGCTGGTTTTTTGCATGACCTTGGGTGACGGATTCCGAATATCTGTAATTTTCTCGGCCCCTGGTGGTCCGAGGTCGTTTCCGCTGTACAGATTCATGCGCCAGGGCCTCCTACAGACAATGCACTTTGATTTATTGCGCTATCTGTAATAGCACCCGCGATATCACCAGATAAATATTGGATATTTCCCTCACCCTGAGTGTCCAGCCCCATGAGACGGTGGTTTTCTCGGCCCCTGGTGGACCGAGGTCGTTCCCGCTGCACAGATTCATGCGCCAGGGCATCCTGCAGATAATTCACTTTGATTTATTTCCTTATCTGTAATAGGACCCGAGATATCACCAGATATATATTGGATTTTCCCCAGACCCTGAGTGTCCGGCCGCATGAGACTGTAGTTTTCTCGGCCCCTGGTGGTCCGAGGTCGTTCCCGCTGCACAGATTCATGCGCCAGGGCCTCCTACAGACAATGCACTTTGATTTATTGCGCTATCTGTAATAGCACCCGAGATATCACCACATATATATTGGATTTTTCCCTGACCCAGAGTGTCCGGCCCCATGAGACGGTGGTTTTCTCGGCCCCTGGTGGTCCGAGGTCGTTCCCGCTTCACAGATTCATGCGCCAGGGCCTCCTACAGACAATGCACTTTGATTTATTGCGCTATCTGTAATAGCACCCGAGATATCACCACATATATATTGGACTTTTCAATGACCCAGAGTGTCCGGGCCCATGAGACGGTGGTTTTCTCGGCCCCTGGCGGTCCGAGGTCGTTCCCGCTGCACAGATGCATGCGCCAGGGCCTCCTGCAGATAATTCACTTTGGTTTATTGCGCTATCTCTAATAGCACCCGAGATATCACCAGATATATATTGGATTATGCCCTGACCATGAGTGTCCGGCCCCATGAGACTGTGGTTTTCTCGGCCCCTGGTGGTCCGAGGTTGTTCCCGCTGCACAGATTCATGCGCCAGGGCCTCCTACAGACAATGAACTATGACTTATTGCGCTATCTGTAATAGCACCCGAGATATCACCAGATATATATTGCATTTTTCCCTGACCCTGTGTGTCCGGCCCCATGAGACTGTGGTTTTCTCGGCCCCTCGTGTTCCAAGGTCGTTCCCGCTGGCCAGATTCATGCGCCAGGGCCTCCTACAGACAATGCACTTTGATTTATTGCGCTATCTCTAATAGCACCCGAGATATCACGAGATATATATTGGATTTTCCCCTGACCCTGAGTGTCCGGCCCCATGAGACGGTGGTTTTCTCGGTCCCTCGTGGTCCGAGGTCGATCCCGCTGCACAGATTCATGCGCCAGGGCCTCCTACAGACAATGCACTTTGATTTATTGCGCTATCTGTAATAGCACCCGAGATATCAACAGATATATATTTGATTTTTCCCAGACCCTGAGTGTCCGGCCCCATGAGACGGTGGTTTTCTTGGCCCCTGGTGGTCCGAGATCGTTCCCGCTGCACAGATACATGCGCCAGGGCCTCCTGCAGATAATTCACTTTGGTTTATTGCGCTATCTCTAATAGCACCCGAGATATCACCAGGTATATATTGGATTTTCCCCTGTCCCTGAGTGTCCGTCCCCATGAGACGGTGGTTTTCTCGGCCCCTGGTGGACCGAGGTCGTTCCCGCAGCACAGATTCGTGCGCCAGGCCCTCCTACAGACAATGCACTATGATTTATTGCGCTATCTTTAATAGCACCCAAGATATCACCAGATATATATTGGACTTTCCCCTGACCCTGAGTGTCCGGCCCCATGAGACGGTGGTTTTCTCGGCCCCTGGTGGTCCGAGGTGGTTCTCGCGGCACAGATTTATGCGCCAGGGCCTCCTGCAGACAATGCACTTTGATTTATTTCGCTATCTCTAATAGCACACGAGATATCACCAGATATATATTGGATTTTTCCCTGACCCTGACAGTCCGGCCCAATGAGACGGTGATTTTCTCGGCCCCCGTTGGTCCGAGGTCGATCCCGCTGCACAGATTCATGCGCCAGGGCATCCTATAGATAATTCACTTTGGTTTATAGCGCTATCTCTAATAGCACCCGAGATATCACCAGATATATATTGGATTTTTCCCTGACCCTGACAATCCGGCCCCATGAGACGGTGATTTTCTCGGCCCCTGGTGGTCCGAGGCCGATCCCGATGCAAAGATTCATGCGCCAGGGCCTCCTGCAGACAATGCACTTTGATTTATTGCGCTATCTGTAATAGCACCCGCGATATCACCAGATAAATATTGGATATTTCCCTCACCCTGAGTGTCCAGCCCCATGAGACGGTGGTTTTCTCGGCCCCTGGTGGACCGAGGTCGTTCCCGCTGCACAGATTCATGCGCCAGGGCATCCTGCAGCTAATTCACTTTGATTTATTTCCTTATCTGTAATAGGACCCGAGATATCACCAGATATATATTGGATTTTCCCCAGACCCTGAGTGTCCGGCCGCATGAGACTGTAGTTTTCTCGGCCCCTGGTGGTCCGAGGTCGTTCCCGCTGCACAGATTCATGCGCCAGGGCCTCCTACAGACAATGCACTTTGATTTATTGCGCTATCTGTAATAGCACCCGAGATATCACCACATATATATTGGATTTTTCCCTGACCAAGAGTGTCCGGCCCCATGAGACGGTGGTTTTCTCGGCCCCTGGTGGTCCGAGGTCGTTCCCGCTTCACAGATTCATGCGCCAGGGCCTCCTACAGACAATGCACTTTGATTTATTGCGCTATCTGTAATAGCACCCGAGATATCACCAGATATATATTGGATTTTTCCGTGACCCTTACTGTCCGGCCCCATGTGACGGTGGTTTTCTCGGCCTGTGGTGGTCCGAGGTCGTTCCCGCTGCACCGATTCATGCGCCAGGGCCTCCTACAGGCAATGCACTTTGATTTATTGCGCTATCTGTAATAGCACCCGAGATATCACCTGATATATACTGGATTTTTCCCTGACCCTTAGTGTCCGGCCCCATGTGACTGTGATTTTCTCGGCCCCTGGTGGTCCGAGGTCGTTCCCGCTGCCCAGATTCATGCTCCAGGGCCTCCTGCAGACACTGCAATTTGATTTGTTGCGCTATCTCTAATAGCACCCGAGATATCGCCAGATATATATTGGATTTTCCCCTGAGCCGGAGTGTCCGGCCCCGTTAGACGGTGGTTTTCTCGGCCCCTGGTGGTCCGAGGTCGTTCCCGCTGCCCAGATTCATGCGCCAGGGCCTCCTACAGACAGTGCACTTTGATTTATTGCGCTATCTGTAATAGCTCCCGAGAAAGCTCCATATATATGCTGGATTTTTACATGACTTTGGGTGGCGGATACCGAAAATCTGTAATTTTCTCGGCCCCTGGTTGTCCGATGTCGTTCCCGCAGGCCAGATTCATGCGCCAGGGCCTCCTACAGACAGTGCACTTTGATTTATTGCGCTATCTGTAATAGCTCCCGAGAAAGCTCCATATATATGCTGGATTTTTCATGACTTTGGGTGGCGGATACCGAAAATCTGTAATTTTCTCGGCCCCTGGTTGTCCGATGTCGTTCCCGCAGGCCAGATTCATGCGCCAGGGCCTCCTACAGACAGTGCACTTTGATTTATTGCGCTATCTGTAATAGCTCCCGAGAAAGCTCCATATATATGCTGGATTTTTACATGACTTTGGTTGGCGGATACCGAAAATCTGTAATTTTCTCGGCCCCTGGTGGTCCGAGGTCGTTCCCGCTGCCCACATTCATGCGCCAGGGCCTCCTACAGACAATGCACTCTGATTTATTCCGCTATCTGTAATAGCACCCGAGATATCACCAGATATATATTGGATTTTACCCTGACCCTGAGTGTCCGGCCCCATGAGACGGTCGTTGTCTCGGCCCCTGGAGGTCCGAGGACGGTCCCGCTGCACAGATTCATGCGCCAGGGCCTCCTACACGTAATGAACTTTGATTTATTGCGCTATCTGTAATAGCACCCGAGATATCACCAGATATATATTGGATTTTTCCGTGACCCTTAGTGTCCGGCCCCATGTGACGGTGGTTTTCTCGGCCTGTGGTGGTCCGAGGTCGTTCCCGCTGCACCGATTCATGCGCGAGGTCCTCCTGCAGATAATTCACTTTGGTTTATTGCGCTATCTCTAATAGCACCCAAGATATCACCAGATATATATTGGATTTTTCCCTGACCCTGAGTGTCCGGCCCCATGAGACTGTGGTTTTCTCGGCCCCTGGTGGTCCGAGGTCGTTCCCGTTGCACAGATTCATGCGCCAGGGCCTCCTGCAGATAATTCTCTTTGGTTTATTGCGCTAACTCTAATAGCACCCGAGATATCACCAGATATATATAGGATATTACCCTGACCCTGAGTGTCCAGCCCCATGAGACGGTTGTTGTCTCGGCCCCTGGTGGTCCGAGGTCGTTCCCGCTGCACAGATTCATGCGCCAGTGTCTCCTGTAGATAATTCACTTTGGTTTATTGCCCTATCTCTAATAGCACCCAAGATATCAACAGATATATATTGGATTTTACCCTGACCCAGAGTGTTCGGCCCCATGAGACAGTGGTTTTCTCGGCCCCTGGTGGTCCGAGGTCGTTCACATTCCACAGATTCATGCGCCAGGGCCTCCTACAGACAATGCACTTTGATTTATTGCGCTATATGTAATAGCACCCGAGATATCACCAGTTATATATTGGATTTTACCCTGACCCTGAGTGTCCGGCCCCATGAGACGGTGGTTTTCTCGGCCCCTGGTGGTCCGAGGGCGTTCCCGCTGTACAGATTCATGCGCCAGGGCCTCCTACAGACAATGAACTTTGATTTATTGCGCTATATGTAGTAGCACCCGGGATACCACCAGATATATATTGGATTTTACACTGACCCTGAGTGTCAGGCCCCATGAGACGGTTGTTGTCTCGGCCCCTGGTGGTCCGAGGTCGTTCCCGCTGCACAGATTCATGCGCCAGTGTCTCCTGCAGACAATGAACTTTGATTTATTGCGCTATATGTAATAGCACCCGAGATATCACCAGATATATATTGGATTTTACACCGACCCTGAGTGTCCGGCCCCATGAGACGGTGGTTGTCTCGGCCCCTGGTGGTCCGAGGTCGTTCCCTCTGCACAGATTCATGCGCGAGGTCCTCCTGCAGATAATTCACTTTGGTTTATTGCGCTATCTCTAATAGCACCCAAGATATCACCAGATATATATTGGATTTTTCCCTGACCCTGAGTGTCCGGCCCCATGAGACTGTGGTTTTCTCGGCCCCTGGTGGTCCGAGGTCGTTCCCGTTGCACAGATTCATGCGCCAGGGCCTCCTGCAGATAATTCTCTTTGGTTTATTGCGCTAACTCTAATAGCACCCGAGATATCACCAGATATATATAGGATATTCACCTGACCCTGAGTGTCCGGCCCCATGAGACTGTGATTTTCTCGGACCCTGGTGGTCCGAGGTCGTTCCCGCTGTACAGATTCATGCGCCAGGGCCTCCTACAGACAACGCACTTTGATTTATTGCGCTATCTGTAATAGCACCCGAGATATCACCAGATATATATTTTATTTTTCACTGACCCTGAGTGTCCGGCCCCATGAGACGGTGTTTTTCTCGGCCTCTGGTGGTCCGAGGTCGTTCCCGCTGTACAGCTTCATGAGCCAGGGCCTCCTACAGACAATGAACTTTGATTTATTGCGCTATATGTAGTAGCACCCGGGATACCACCAGATATATATTGGATTTTACCCTGACCCTGAGTGTCAGGCCCCATGAGACGGTTGTTGTCTCGGCCCCTGGTGGTCCGAGGTCGTTCCCGCTGCACAGATTCATGCGCCAGTGTCTCCTGCAGACAATGAACTTTGATTTATTGCGCTATATGTAATAGCACCCGAGATATCACCAGATATATATTGGATTTTACACCGACCCTGAGTGTCCGGCCCCATGAGACGGTGGTTGTCTCGGCCCCTGGTGGTCCGAGGTCGTTCCCTCTGCACAGATTCATGCGCGAGGTCCTCCTGCAGATAATTCACTTTGGTTTATTGCGCTATCTCTAATAGCACCCAAGATATCACCAGATATATATTGGATTTTTCCCTGACCCTGAGTGTCCGGCCCCATGAGACTGTGGTTTTCTCGGCCCCTGGTGGTCCGAGGTCGTTCCCGTTGCACAGATTCATGCGCCAGGGCCTCCTGCAGATAATTCTCTTTGGTTTATTGCGCTAACTCTAATAGCACCCGAGATATCACCAGATATATATAGGATATTCACCTGACCCTGAGTGTCCGGCCCCATGAGACTGTGATTTTCTCGGACCCTGGTGGTCCGAGGTCGTTCCCGCTGTACAGATTCATGCGCCAGGGCCTCCTACAGACAACGCACTTTGATTTATTGCGCTATCTGTAATAGCACCCGAGATATCACCAGATATATATTTTATTTTTCACTGACCCTGAGTGTCCGGCCCCATGAGACGGTGTTTTTCTCGGCCTCTGGTGGTCCGAGGTCGTTCCCGCTGTACAGCTTCATGAGCCAGGGCCTCCTACAGACAATGCACTTTGATTTATTGTGCTATCTGTAATAGCACCCGAGATATCACCAGATATATATTGGATTTTTCCCTGACCCTGAGTGTCCGGCCCCATGAGACGGTGGTTGTCTCGGCCCCTCGTGTTCCGAGGTCGTTCCCGCAGCACAAATTCATGCGCCAGGGCCTCCTACAGACAATGCACTTTGATTTATTGCGCTATCTGTAATAGCACCCGAGATATCACCAGATATATATTTTATTTTTCACTGACCCTGAGTGTCCGGCCCCATGAGACGGTGTTTTTCTCGGCCCCTGGTGGTCCGAGGTCGTTCCCGCTGTACAGATTCATGCGCCAGGGCCTCCTACAGACAATGCACTTTGATTTATTGCGCTATCGGTAATAGCACCCGACATATCACCAGATATATATTGGATTTTCCCCTGACCCTGAGTGTCCGGCCCCATGAGACGGTGGTTGTCTCGGCCCCTGGAGGTCCGAGGACGTTCCCGCTGCACAGATTCATGCGCCAGGGCCTCCTACAGACAATGCACTTTGATTTATTGCACTATCACTAATAGCACCCGAGATATCACCAGATATATATTGGATTTTCCCCTGACCCTGAGTGTCCGGCCCCATGAGACTGTGGTTTTCTCGTCCCCTGGTTGTCCGAGGTCGTTCCCACTGCACAGATTCAGGCGCCAGGGCCTCCTACCGACAATGCGCTTCGATTTATTGCGCTATCTGTAATAGCACCCGAGATATCACCAGATATATATTGGATTTTTCCCTGACCCTGAGTGTCCGGCACCATGAGACTGTGGTTTTCTCGGCCCCTGGTGGTCCGAGGTCGTTCCCGTTGCACAGATTCATACGCCAGGGCTTCCTGCAGATAATTCACTTTGGTTTATTGCGCTATCTCTAATAGCACCCGAGATATCACCAGATATATATTGGGTTTTCCCCTGACCCTGAGTGTCCGGCCCCATGAGACTGTGATTTTCTCGGACCCTGGTGGTCCGAGGTCGTTCCCGCTGCACAGATTCATGCGCCAGTGTCTCCTGCAGACAATGAACTTTGATTTATTGCGCTATATGTAATAGCACCCGAGATATCACCAGATATATATTGGATTTTTCCCTGACCCTGAGTGTCCGGTCCCATGAGACGGTGTTTTTCTCGGTCCCTGGTGGTCCGAGGTCGTTCCCGCTGTACAGATTCATGCGCCAGGGCCTCCTACAGACAATGCAGTTTGATTTATTGCGCTATCTCTAATAGCACCCGAGATATCGCCAGATATATATTGGATTTTTCCCTGACCCTGAGTGTCCGGCCCCATGAGACTGTGATTTTCTCGGACCCTGGTGGTCCGAGGTCGTTCCCGCTGCACAGATTCATGCGCCAGGGCCTCCTACAGTCAATGCACTTTGATTTATTGCGCTATCTGTAATAGCACCCGAGATATCACCAGACATATATTGGATTTTTCACTGACCCTGAGTGTCCGGCCCCATGAGACGGTGGTTTTCTCGGCCCCTGGTGGTCCGAGGTCGTTCCCGCTGTACAGATTCATGCGCCAGGGCCTCCTACAGACAATGAACTTTGATTTATTGCGCTATATGTAATAGCACCCGAGATATCACCAGATATATATTGGATTTTACCCTGACCCTGAGTGTCAGGCCCCATGAGACGGTTGTTGTCTCGGCCCCTGGTGGTCCGAGGTCGTTCCCGCTGCACAGATTCATGCGCCAGTGTCTCCTGCAGACAATGAACTTTGATTTATTGCGCTATATGTAATAGCACCCGAGATATCACCAGATATATATTGGATTTTACCCTGACCCTGAGTGTCCAGCCCCATGAGACGGTTGTTGTCTCGGCCCCTGGTGGTCCGAGGTCGTTCCCGCTGCACAGATTCATGCGCCAGTGTCTCCTGCAGATAATTCACTTTGGTTTATTGCCCTATCTCTAATAGCACCCAAGATATCAACAGTTATATATTGGATTTTACCCTGACCCAGAGTGTTCGGCCCCATGAGACTGTGGTTTTCTCGGCCCCTGGTGGTCCGAGGTCGTTCACATTGCACAGATTCATGCGCCAGGGCCTCCTACAGACAATGCACTTTGATTTATTGCGCTATATGTAATAGCACCCGAGATATCACCAGATATATATTGGATTTTACCCTGACCCTGAGTGTCCGGCCCCATTTGACTGTGGTTTTCTCGGCCCCTGGTGGTCCGAGGTCGTTCCCGTTGCACAGATTCATGCGCCAGGGCCTCCTGCACATAATTCTCTTTGGTTTATTGCGCTATCTCTAATAGCACCCGAGATATCAACAGATATATATAGGATATTCACCTGACCCTGAGGGTCCGGCCCCATGAGACTGTGATTTTCTCGGACCCTGGTGGTCCGAGGTCGTTCCCGCTGCACAGATTCATGCGCCAGGGCCTCCTACAGACAATGCAGTTTGATTTATTGCGCTATCTGTAATAGCACCCGAGATATCACCAGATATATATTGGGTTTTCCCCTGACCCTGAGTGTCCGGCCCCATGAGACTGTGATTTTCTCGGACCCTGGTGGTCCGAGGTCGTTCCCGCTGCACATATTCATGCGCCAGGGCCTCCTACAGACAATGCACTTTGATTTATTGCGCTATCTGTAATAGCACCCGAGATATCACCAGATATATATTGGATTTTTCCCTGACCCTGAGTGTCCGGCCCCATGAGACGGTGGTTGTCTCGGCCCCTTGTGTTCCGAGGTCGTTCCCGCTGCACAGATTCATGCGCCAGGGCCTCCTACAGACAATGCACTTTGATTTATTGCGCTATCTGTAATAGCACCCGAGATATCACCAGATATATATTTTATTTTTCACTGACCCTGAGTGTCCGGCCCCATGAGACGGTGTTTTTCTCGGCCCCTGGTGGTCCGAGGTCGTTCCCGCTGCACAGATTCATGCGCCAGGGCCTCCTACAGACAATGCACTTTGATTTATTGCGCTATCTCTAATAGCACCCGAGATATCACCAGATATATATTGGGTTTTCCCCTGACCCTGAGTGTCCGGCACCATGAGACTGTGGTTTTCTCGGCCCCTGGTGGTCCGAGGTCGTTCCCGTTGCACAGATTCATGCGCCAGGGCTTCCTGCAGATAATTCACTTTGGTTTATTGCGCTATCTCTAATAGCACCCGAGATATCACCAGATATATATTGGGTTTTCCCCTGACCCTGAGTGTCCGGCCCCATGAGACTGTGATTTTCTCGGACCCTGGTGGTCCGAGGTCGTTCCCGCTGCACAGATTCATGCGCCAGTGTCTCCTGCAGACAATGAACTTTGATTTATTGCGCTATATGTAATAGCACCCGAGATATCACCAGATATATATTGGATTTTTCCCTGACCCTGAGTGTCCGGTCCCATGAGACGGTGTTTTTCTCGGTCCCTGGTGGTCCGAGGTCGTTCCCGTTGCACAGATTCATGCGCCAGGGCCTCCTGCAGATAATTCTCTTTGGTTTATTGCGCTATCTCTAATAGCACCCGAGATATCACCAGATATATATAGGATATTCACCTGACCCTGAGTGTCCGGCCCCATGAGACTGTGATTTTCTCGGACCCTGGTGGTCCGAGGTCGTTCCCGCTGTACAGATTCATGCGCCACGGCCTCCTACAGACAATGCACTTTGATTTATTGCGCTATATGTAATAGCACCCGACATATCACCAGATATATATTGGATTTTCCCCTGACCCTGAGTGTCCGGCCCCATGAGACGGTGGTTGTCTCGGCCCCTGGTGGTCCGAGGTCGTTCCCGCTACACAGATTCATGCGCCAGGTCCTCCTGCAGATAATTCACTTTGGTTTATTTCGCTATCTCTAATAGCACCCAAGATATCACCAGATATATATTGGATTTTTCCCTGACCCTGAGTGTCCGGCCCCATGAGACTGTGGTTTTCTCGGCCCCTGGTGGTCCGAGGTCGTTCCCGTTGCACAGATTCATGCGCCAGGGCCTCCTGCAGATAATTCTCTTTGGTTTATTGCGCTATCTCTAATAGCACCCGAGATATCAACAGATATATATAGGATATTCACCTGACCCTGAGGGTCCGGCCCCATGAGACTGTGATTTTCTCGGACCCTGGTGGTCCGAGGTCGTTCCCGCTGCACAGATTCATGCGCCAGGGCCTCCTACAGACAATGCAGTTTGATTTATTGCGCTATCTGTAATAGCACCCGAGATATCACCAGATATATATTTTATTTTTCACTGACCCTGAGTGTCCGGCCCCATGAGACGGTGTTTTTCTCGGCCTCTGGTGGTCCGAGGTCGTTCCCGCTGTACAGATTCATGAGCCAGGGCCTCCTACAGACAATGCACTTTGATTTATTGTGCTATCTGTAATAGCACCCGAGATATCACCAGATATATATTGGATTTTTCCCTGACCCTGAGTGTCCGGCCCCATGAGACGGTGGTTGTCTCGGCCCCTTGTGTTCCGAGGTCGTTCCCGCAGCACAGATTCATGCGCCAGGGCCTCCTACAGACAATGCAGTTTGATTTATTGCGCTATCTGTAATAGCACCCGAGATATCACCAGATATATATTTTATTTTTCACTGACCCTGAGTGTCCGGCCCCATGAGACGGTGTTTTTCTCGGCCCCTGGTGGTCCGAGGTCGTTCCCGCTGTACAGATTCATGCGCCAGGGCCTCCTACAGACAATGCACTTTGATTTATTGCGCTATCTGTAATAGCACCCGACATATCACCAGATATATATTGGATTTTCCCCTGACCCTGAGTGTCCGGCCCCATGAGACGGTGGTTGTCTCGGCCCCTGGAGGTCCGAGGACGATCCCGCTGCACAGATTCATGCGCCAGGGCCTCCTACAGACAATGCACTTTGATTTATTGCGCTATCTCTAATAGCACCCGAGATATCACCAGATATATATTGGATTTTCCCCTGACCCTGAGTGTCCTGCCCCATGAGACTGTGGTTTTCTCGTCCCCTGGTTGTCCGAGGTCGTTCCCACTGCACAGATTCAGGCGCCAGGGCCTCCTACCGACAATGCGCTTCGATTTATTGCGCTATCTGTAATAGCACCCGAGATATCACCAGATATATATTGGATTTTTCCCTGACCCTGAGTGTCCGGCCCCATGAGACTGTGGTTCTCTCGGCCCCTGGTGGTCCGAGGTCGTTCCCGCTGGCCAGATTCATGCGCCAGGGCCTCCTACAGACAATGCACTTTGATTTATTGCGCTATCTGTAATAGCACCCGAGATATCACAAGATATATATTTTATTTTTCACTGACCCTGAGTGTCCGGCCCCATGAGACGGTGTTTTTCTCGGCCCCTGGTGGTCCGAGGTCGTTCCCGCTGTACAGATTCATGCGCCAGGGCCTCCTACAGACAATGCAGTTTGATTTATTGCGCTATCTCTAATAGCACCCGAGATATCGCCAGATATATATTGGATTTTTCCCTGACCCTGAGTGTCCGGCCCCATGAGACTGTGATTTTCTCGGACCCTGGTGGTCCGAGGTCGTTCCCGCTGCACAGATTCATGCGCCAGGGTCTCCTACAGTCAATGCACTCTGATTTATTGCGCTATCTGTAATAACACCCGAGATATCACCAGACATATATTGGATTTTTCACTGACCCTGAGCTTCCGGCCCCATGAGACGGTGGTTTTCTCGGCCCCTGGTGGTCCGAGGTCGTTCCCGCTGTACAGATTCATGCGCCAGGGCCTCCTACAGACAATGAACTTTGATTTATTGCGCTATATGTAATAGCACCCGAGATATCACCAGATATATATTGGATTTTACCCTGACCCTGAGTGTCAGGCCCCATGAGACGGTTGTTGTCTCAGCCCCTGGTGGTCCGAGGTCGTTCCCGCTGCACAGATTCATGCGCCAGTGTCTCCTGCAGACAATGAACTTTGATTTATTGCGCTATATGTAATAGCACCCGAGATATCACCAGATATATATTGGATTTTACCCTGACCCTGAGTGTCCAGCCCCATGAGACGGTTGTTGTCTCGGCCCCTGGTGGTCCGAGGTCGTTCCCGCTGCACAGATTCATGCGCCAGTGTCTCCTGCAGATAATTCACTTTGGTTTATTGCCCTATCTCTAATAGCACCCAAGATATCAACAGTTATATATTGGATTTTACCCTGACCCAGAGTGTTCGGCCCCATGAGACTGTGGTTTTCTCGGCCCCTGGTGGTCCGAGGTCGTTCACATTGCACAGATTCATGCGCCAGGGCCTCCTACAGACAATGCACTTTGATTTATTGCGCTATATGTAATAGCACCCGAGATATCACCAGATATATATTGGATTTTACCCTGACCCTGAGTGTCCAGCCCCATGAGACGGTGTTTTTCTCGACCTCTGGTGGTCCGAGGTCGTTCCCGCTGTACAGATTCATGAGCCAGTGCCTCCTACAGACAATGCACTTTGATTTATTGTGCAATCTGTAATAGCACCCGAGATATCACCAGATATATATTGGATTTTTCCCTGACCCTGAGTGTCCGGCCCCATGAGACGGTGGTTGTCTCGGCCCCTTGTGTTCCGAGGTCGTTCCCGCTGCACAGATTCATGCGCCAGGGCCTCCTACAGACAATGCACTTTGATTTATTGCGCTATCTGTAATAGCACCCGAGATATCACCAGATATATATTTTATTTTTCACTGACCCTGAGTGTCCGGCCCCATGAGACGGTGTTTTTCTCGGCCCCTGGTGGTCCGAGGTCGTTCCCGCTGCACAGATTCATGCGCCAGGGCCTCCTACAGACAATGCACTTTGATTTATTGCGCTATCTGTAATAGCACCCGAGATATCACCAGATATATATTGGATTTTTCCCTGACCCTGAGTGTCCGGCCCCATGAGACGGTGGTTGTCTCGGCCCCTTGTGTTCCGAGGTCGTTCCCGCTGCACAGATTCATGCGCCAGGGCCTCCTACAGACAATGCGCTTTGATTTATTGCGCTATCTGTAATAGCACCCGAGATATCACCAGATATATATTTTATTTTTCACTGACCCTGAGTGTCCGGCCCCATGAGACGGTGTTTTTCTCGGCCCCTGGTGGTCCGAGGTCGTTCCCGCTGCACAGATTCATGCGCCAGGGCCTCCTACAGACAATGCACTTTGATTTATTGCGCTATCTCTAATAGCACCCGAGATATCACCAGATATATATTGGATTTTCCCCTGACCCTGAGTGTCCGGCCCCATGAGACTGTGGTTTTCTCGTCCCCTGGTTGTCCGAGGTCGTTCCCACTGCACAGATTCAGGCGCCAGGGCCTCCTACCGACAATGCGCTTCGATTTATTGCGCTATCTGTAATAGCACCCGAGATATCACCAGATATATATTGGATTTTTCCCTGACCCTGAGTGTCCGGCCCCATGAGACTGTGGTTCTCTCGGCCCCTGGTGGTCCGAGGTCGTTCCCGCTGGCCAGATTCATGCGCCAGGGCCTCCTACAGACAATGCACTTTGATTTATTGCGCTATCTGTAATAGCACCCGAGATATCGCCAGATATATATTGGATTTTCCCCTGAGCCGGAGTGTCCGGCCCCGTTAGACGGTGGTTTTCTCGGCCCCTGGTGGTCCGAGGTCGTTCCCGCTGCCCAGATTCATGCGCCAGGGCCTCCTACAGACAGTGCACTTTGATTTATTGCGCTATCTGTAATAGCTCCCGAGAAAGCTCCATATATATGCTGGATTTTTACATGACTTTGGGTGGCGGATACCGAAAATCTGTAATTTTCTCGGCCCCTGGTTGTCCGATGTCGTTCCCGCAGGCCAGATTCATGCGCCAGGGCCTCCTACAGACAGTGCACTTTGATTTATTGCGCTATCTGTAATAGCTCCCGAGAAAGCTCCATATATATGCTGGATTTTTACATGACTTTGGGTGGCGGATACCGAAAATCTGTAATTTTCTCGGCCCCTGGTTGTCCGATGTCGTTCCCGCAGGCCAGATTCATGCGCCAGGGCCTCCTACAGACAGTGCACTTTGATTTATTGCGCTATCTGTAATAGCTCCCGAGAAAGCTCCATATATATGCTGGATTTTTACATGACTGTGGGTGGCGGATACCGAAAATCTGTAATTTTCTCGGCCCCTGGTGGTCCGAAGTCGTTCCCGCAGGCCAGATTCATGCGCCAGGGCCTCCTACAGACAATGCACTTTGATTTATTGCGCTATCTGTAATAGCACCCGAAATATCACCAGATATATATTGGATTTTCCCCTGACCCTGAGTGCGCGGCCCCATGAGACTGTGGTTTTCACGGCCCCTGGTGGTCCGAGGTCGTTCCCGTTGCGCAGATTTATGCGCCAGGGTCTCCTGCCGATAATTCACTCTGCTTTATTGCGCTATCTCTAATAGCACCCGAGATATCACCAGATATATATTGGATTTTCCCCTGACCCTGAGGGTCCGGCCCCATGAGACTGTGGTTTTCTCGGCCCCTGGTGGTCCGAGGTCGTTCCCGCTGCACAGATTCATGCGCCAGGGCCTCCTACAGACAATGCACTTTGATTTATTGCGCTATCTGTAATAGCACCCGAGATATCACCAGATATATATTGGATTTTTCACTGACCCTGAGTGTCCGGCCCCATGAGACGGTGGTTTTCTCGGCCCCTGGTGGTCCGAGGTCGTTCCCGCTGCCCACATTCATGCGCCAGGGCATCCTACAGACAATGCACTCTGATTTATTCCGCTATCTGTAATAGCACCCGAGATATCACCAGATATATATTGGATTTTACCCTGACCCTGAGTGTCCGGCCCCATGAGACGGTCGTTGTCTCGGCCCCTGGAGGTCCGAGGACGGTCCCGCTGCACAGATTCATGCGCCAGGGCCTCCTACACGTAATGAACTTTGATTTATTGCGCTATCTGTAATAGCACCCGAGATATCACCAGACATATATTTGATTTTACCCTGACCCTGAGTGTCCAGCCCCATGAGACGGTTGTTGTCTCGGCCCCTGGTGGTCCGAGGTCGTTCCCGCTGCACAGATTCATGCGCCAGTGTCTCCTGCAGATAATTCACTTTGGTTTATTGCCCTATCTCTAATAGCACCCAAGATATCAACAGATATATATTGGATTTTTCCCTGACCCTGAGTGTCCGGCCCCATGAGACGGTGGTTGTCTCGGCCCCTTGTGTTCCGAGGTCGTTCCCGCAGCACAGATTCATGCGCCAGGGCCTCCTACAGACAATGCAGTTTGATTTATTGCGCTATCTGTAATAGCACCCGAGATATCACCAGATATATATTTTATTTTTCACTGACCCTGAGTGTCCGGCCCCATGAGACGGTGTTTTTCTCGGCCCCTGGTGGTCCGAGGTCGTTCCCGCTGTACAGATTCATGCGCCAGGGCCTCCTACAGACAATGCACTTTGATTTATTGCGCTATCTGTAATAGCACCCGACATATCACCAGATATATATTGGATTTTCCCCTGACCCTGAGTGTCCGGCCCCATGAGACGGTGGTTGTCTCGGCCCCTGGAGGTCCGAGGACGATCCCGCTGCACAGATTCATGCGCCAGGGCCTCCTACAGACAATGCACTTTGATTTATTGCGCTATCTCTAATAGCACCCGAGATATCACCAGATATATATTGGATTTTCCCCTGACCCTGAGTGTCCTGCCCCATGAGACTGTGGTTTTCTCGTCCCCTGGTTGTCCGAGGTCGTTCCCACTGCACAGATTCAGGCGCCAGGGCCTCCTACCGACAATGCGCTTCGATTTATTGCGCTATCTGTAATAGCACCCGAGATATCACCAGATATATATTGGATTTTTCCCTGACCCTGAGTGTCCGGCCCCATGAGACTGTGGTTCTCTCGGCCCCTGGTGGTCCGAGGTCGTTCCCGCTGGCCAGATTCATGCGCCAGGGCCTCCTACAGACAATGCACTTTGATTTATTGCGCTATCTGTAATAGCACCCGAGATATCACAAGATATATATTTTATTTTTCACTGACCCTGAGTGTCCGGCCCCATGAGACGGTGTTTTTCTCGGCCCCTGGTGGTCCGAGGTCGTTCCCGCTGTACAGATTCATGCGCCAGGGCCTCCTACAGACAATGCAGTTTGATTTATTGCGCTATCTCTAATAGCACCCGAGATATCGCCAGATATATATTGGATTTTTCCCTGACCCTGAGTGTCCGGCCCCATGAGACTGTGATTTTCTCGGACCCTGGTGGTCCGAGGTCGTTCCCGCTGCACAGATTCATGCGCCAGGGTCTCCTACAGTCAATGCACTCTGATTTATTGCGCTATCTGTAATAACACCCGAGATATCACCAGACATATATTGGATTTTTCACTGACCCTGAGCTTCCGGCCCCATGAGACGGTGGTTTTCTCGGCCCCTGGTGGTCCGAGGTCGTTCCCGCTGTACAGATTCATGCGCCAGGGCCTCCTACAGACAATGAACTTTGATTTATTGCGCTATATGTAATAGCACCCGAGATATCACCAGATATATATTGGATTTTACCCTGACCCTGAGTGTCAGGCCCCATGAGACGGTTGTTGTCTCAGCCCCTGGTGGTCCGAGGTCGTTCCCGCTGCACAGATTCATGCGCCAGTGTCTCCTGCAGACAATGAACTTTGATTTATTGCGCTATATGTAATAGCACCCGAGATATCACCAGATATATATTGGATTTTACCCTGACCCTGAGTGTCCAGCCCCATGAGACGGTTGTTGTCTCGGCCCCTGGTGGTCCGAGGTCGTTCCCGCTGCACAGATTCATGCGCCAGTGTCTCCTGCAGATAATTCACTTTGGTTTATTGCCCTATCTCTAATAGCACCCAAGATATCAACAGTTATATATTGGATTTTACCCTGACCCAGAGTGTTCGGCCCCATGAGACTGTGGTTTTCTCGGCCCCTGGTGGTCCGAGGTCGTTCACATTGCACAGATTCATGCGCCAGGGCCTCCTACAGACAATGCACTTTGATTTATTGCGCTATATGTAATAGCACCCGAGATATCACCAGATATATATTGGATTTTACCCTGACCCTGAGTGTCCAGCCCCATGAGACGGTGTTTTTCTCGACCTCTGGTGGTCCGAGGTCGTTCCCGCTGTACAGATTCATGAGCCAGTGCCTCCTACAGACAATGCACTTTGATTTATTGTGCAATCTGTAATAGCACCCGAGATATCACCAGATATATATTGGATTTTTCCCTGACCCTGAGTGTCCGGCCCCATGAGACGGTGGTTGTCTCGGCCCCTTGTGTTCCGAGGTCGTTCCCGCTGCACAGATTCATGCGCCAGGGCCTCCTACAGACAATGCACTTTGATTTATTGCGCTATCTGTAATAGCACCCGAGATATCACCAGATATATATTTTATTTTTCACTGACCCTGAGTGTCCGGCCCCATGAGACGGTGTTTTTCTCGGCCCCTGGTGGTCCGAGGTCGTTCCCGCTGCACAGATTCATGCGCCAGGGCCTCCTACAGACAATGCACTTTGATTTATTGCGCTATCTGTAATAGCACCCGAGATATCACCAGATATATATTGGATTTTTCCCTGACCCTGAGTGTCCGGCCCCATGAGACGGTGGTTGTCTCGGCCCCTTGTGTTCCGAGGTCGTTCCCGCTGCACAGATTCATGCGCCAGGGCCTCCTACAGACAATGCGCTTTGATTTATTGCGCTATCTGTAATAGCACCCGAGATATCACCAGATATATATTTTATTTTTCACTGACCCTGAGTGTCCGGCCCCATGAGACGGTGTTTTTCTCGGCCCCTGGTGGTCCGAGGTCGTTCCCGCTGCACAGATTCATGCGCCAGGGCCTCCTACAGACAATGCACTTTGATTTATTGCGCTATCTCTAATAGCACCCGAGATATCACCAGATATATATTGGATTTTCCCCTGACCCTGAGTGTCCGGCCCCATGAGACTGTGGTTTTCTCGTCCCCTGGTTGTCCGAGGTCGTTCCCACTGCACAGATTCAGGCGCCAGGGCCTCCTACCGACAATGCGCTTCGATTTATTGCGCTATCTGTAATAGCACCCGAGATATCACCAGATATATATTGGATTTTTCCCTGACCCTGAGTGTCCGGCCCCATGAGACTGTGGTTCTCTCGGCCCCTGGTGGTCCGAGGTCGTTCCCGCTGGCCAGATTCATGCGCCAGGGCCTCCTACAGACAATGCACTTTGATTTATTGCGCTATCTGTAATAGCACCCGAGATATCGCCAGATATATATTGGATTTTCCCCTGAGCCGGAGTGTCCGGCCCCGTTAGACGGTGGTTTTCTCGGCCCCTGGTGGTCCGAGGTCGTTCCCGCTGCCCAGATTCATGCGCCAGGGCCTCCTACAGACAGTGCACTTTGATTTATTGCGCTATCTGTAATAGCTCCCGAGAAAGCTCCATATATATGCTGGATTTTTACATGACTTTGGGTGGCGGATACCGAAAATCTGTAATTTTCTCGGCCCCTGGTTGTCCGATGTCGTTCCCGCAGGCCAGATTCATGCGCCAGGGCCTCCTACAGACAGTGCACTTTGATTTATTGCGCTATCTGTAATAGCTCCCGAGAAAGCTCCATATATATGCTGGATTTTTACATGACTTTGGGTGGCGGATACCGAAAATCTGTAATTTTCTCGGCCCCTGGTTGTCCGATGTCGTTCCCGCAGGCCAGATTCATGCGCCAGGGCCTCCTGCCGATAATTCACTCTGCTTTATTGCGCTATCTCTAATAGCACCCGAGATATCACCAGATATATATTGGATTTTCCCCTGACCCTGAGGGTCCGGCCCCATGAGACTGTGGTTTTCTCGGCCCCTGGTGGTCCGAGGTCGTTCCCGCTGCACAGATTCATGCGCCAGGGCCTCCTACAGACAATGCACTTTGATTTATTGCGCTATCTGTAATAGCACCCGAGATATCACCAGATATATATTGGATTTTTCACTGACCCTGAGTGTCCGGCCCCATGAGACGGTGGTTTTCTCGGCCCCTGGTGGTCCGAGGTCGTTCCCGCTGCCCACATTCATGCGCCAGGGCATCCTACAGACAATGCACTCTGATTTATTCCGCTATCTGTAATAGCACCCGAGATATCACCAGATATATATTGGATTTTACCCTGACCCTGAGTGTCCGGCCCCATGAGACGGTCGTTGTCTCGGCCCCTGGAGGTCCGAGGACGGTCCCGCTGCACAGATTCATGCGCCAGGGCCTCCTACACGTAATGAACTTTGATTTATTGCGCTATCTGTAATAGCACCCGAGATATCACCAGACATATATTTGATTTTACCCTGACCCTGAGTGTCCAGCCCCATGAGACGGTTGTTGTCTCGGCCCCTGGTGGTCCGAGGTCGTTCCCGCTGCACAGATTCATGCGCCAGTGTCTCCTGCAGATAATTCACTTTGGTTTATTGCCCTATCTCTAATAGCACCCAAGATATCAACAGATATATATTGGATTTTACTCTGACCCAGAGTGTTCGGCCCCATGAGACTGTGGTTGTCTCGGCCCCTTGTGTTCCGAGGTCGTTCCCGCTGCACAGATTCATGCGCCAGGGCCTCCTACAGACAATGCACTTTGATTTATTGCGCTATCTGTAATAGCACCCGAGATATCACCAGATATATATTTTATTTTTCACTGACCCTGAGTGTCCGGCCCCATGAGACTGTGGTTTTCTCGGACCCTGATGGTCCGAGGTCGTTCCCGCTGCACAGATTCATGCGCCAGGGCCTCCTACAGTCAATGCACTTTGATTTATTGCGCTATCTGTAATAGCACCCGAGATATCACCAGAAATATATTGGATTTTTCACTGACCCTGAGTGTCCGGCCCCATGAGACGGTTGTTGTCTCGGCCCCTGGTTGTCCGAGGTCGTTCCCGCTGCACAGATTCATGCGCCAGTGTCTCCTGCAGACGATGAACTTTGATTTATTGCGCTATATGTAATAGCACCCGAGATATCACCAGATATATATTGGATTTTACCCCGACCCTGAGTGTCCAGCCCCATGAGACGGTTGTTGTGTCGGCCCCTGGTGGTCCGAGGTCGTTCCCGCTGCACAGATTCATGCGCCAGTGTCTCCTGCAGATAATTCACTTTGGTTTATTGCCCTATCTCTAATAGCACCCAAGATATCAACAGTTATATATTGGATTTTACCCTGACCCAGAGTGTTCGGCCCCATGAGACGTTGGTTTACTCGGCCCCTGGTGGTCGGAGGTCGTTCCCGCTACACAGATGCATGCGGCAGGGCCCCCTGCAGATAATTCACTTCGGTTTATTGCGCTATCTCTAATAGCACCCGAGATATCACCAGATATATATTGGGTTTTCCCATGACCCTGAGTGTCCGGCCCCATGAGACGGTGGTTTTATCGGCCCGTGGTGGTCCGAGGTCGTTCCCGCTGCACAGATTCATGCGCCAGGGCCTCCTGCAGATAATTCACTTTGGTTTATTGCGCTATCTCCAATAGCACCCGAGATATCACCAGATATATATTGGATTTTCCCCTGACCCCCAGTGTCCGGCTCCATGAGACTGTGGTTCTCTCGGCCCCTGGTGGTCCGAGGTCGTTCCCGCTGGCCAGATTCATGCGCCAGGGCCTCCTACAGACAATGCACTTTGATTTATTGCGCTATCTGTAATAGCACCCGAGATATCGCCAGATATATATTGGATTTTCCCCTGAGCCGGAGTGTCCGGCCCCGTTAGACGGTGGTTTTCTCGGCCCCTGGTGGTCCGAGGTCGTTCCCGCTGCCCAGATTCATGCGCCAGGGCCTCCTACAGACAGTGCACTTTGATTTATTGCGCTATCTGTAATAGCTACCGAGAAAGCTCCATATATATGCTGGATTTTTACATGACTTTGGGTGGCGGATACCGAAAATCTGTAATTTTCTCGGCCCCTGGTTGTCCGATGTCGTTCCCGCAGGCCAGATTCATGCGCCAGGGCCTCCTACAGACAGTGCACTTTGATTTATTGCGCTATCTGTAATAGCTCCCGAGAAAGCTCCATATATATGCTGGATTTTTACATGACTGTGGGTGGCGGATACCGAAAATCTGTAATTTTCTCGGCCCCTGGTGGTCCGAAGTCGTTCCCGCAGGCCAGATTCATGCGCCAGGGCCTCCTACAGACAATGCACTTTGATTTATTGCGCTATCTGTAATAGCACCCGAAATATCACCAGATATATATTGGATTTTCCCCTGACCCTGAGTGCCCGGCCCCATGAGACTGTGGTTTTCACGGCCCCTGGTGGTCCGAGGTCGTTCCCGTTACGCAGATTCATGCGACAGGGCCTCCTGCCGATAATTCACTCTGCTTTATTGCGCTATCTCTAATAGCACCCGAGATATCACCAGATATATATTGGATTTTCCCCTGACCCTGAGTGTCCGGCCCCATGAGACTGTGGTTTTCTCGTCCCCTGGTGGTCCGAGGTCGATCCCGCTGCACAGATTCATGCGCCAGGGCCCCCTACAGACAATGCACTTTGATTTATTGTGCTATCTGTAATATAACCCGAGATATCACCAGATATATATTGTATTTTTCCCTGACCCTGAGTGTCCGGCCCCATGAGACGGTGGTTGTCTCGGCCCCTGGAGGTCCGAGGTCGTTCCCGCTGCACAGATTCATGCGCCAGGGCCTCCTACAGACAATGCACTTTGATTTATTGCACCATCCGTAATAGCACCCGAGATATCATCAGATATATATTGGATTTTTCCTTGACCCTGTGTGTCCGGCCCCATGAGACGGTGGTTTTCTCGGCCCCTGGTGGTCCGAGGTCGTTCCCGCTGCACAGATTCATGCGCCAGGGCCTCCTGCAGATAATTCACTTTGGTTTATTGCGCTATCTCTAATAGCACCCGAGATATCACCAGATATATATTGGATTTTCCCCTGACCCTGAGTGTCCGTCCCCATGAGACGGTGGTTGTCTCGGCCCCTGGAGGTCCGAGGTCGATCCCGCTGCACAGATTCATGCGCCAGGGCCCCCTACAGACAATGCACTTTGATTTATTGTGCTATCTGTAATATAACCCGAGATATCACCAGATATATATTGGATTTTTCCCTGACGCTGAGTGTCCGGCCCCATGAGACGGTGGTTTTCTCGGCCCCTGGTATTTCGAGGTCGTTCCCGCTGCACAGACGCATGCGCCAGGGCCTCCTGCAGATAATTCACTTTGATTTATTGCGCTATCTCTACTAGCGGCTGAGATATCACCAGATATATATTGGATTTTTCCCTGACGCTGAGTGCCCGGCCCCATGTGTCGGTGATTTTCTCGGACCCTGGTGATCCGAGGTAGATACCGCTGCACAGATTCATGCGCCAGGGCTTCCTGCAGACAATGCACTTTGATTTATCGCGCTTTCTCTAATAGCACCCGAGATATCACCAGATATATGCTGGATTTTTACATGACCTTGGGTGACGGGATTCCGAATATCTGTAATTTTCTCGGCCACTGGTGGTCCGAGGTCGTTCCTGCGGCACAGATTCATTCGGCAGTGCCTCCTACAGACAATGCACTTTGATTTATTGCGCTATCTTTAATAGCACCCGAGCTATCACCAGATATATATTGGATTTTCCCCTGACCCTGAGTGTCCGGCCCCATGAGACTGTGGTTTTCTCGGCCCCTGGTGGCCCGCGGTCGTTCCCGTTGCACAGATTCATGCGCCAGGGCCTCCTGCAGATAATTCACTTTGGTTTATTGCGCGATCTCCAATAGCACCCAAGATATCACCAGATATATATTGGATTTTACCCTGACCCTGAGTGTCCGGCCCCATGTGTCGGTGGTTTTCTCGGCCCCTGGTGGTCCAAGGTCGTTCCCGCTGCACAGATTCATGCGCCAGGGCCTCCTACAGACAATGCACTTTGATTTATTGCGCTATCTGTAATAGCACCCGAGATATCACCAGATATATATTGGATTTTTCCCGGACCCTGAGTGTCCGGCCCCATGAGACGGTGGTTTTCTCGGCCCCTGGTATTTCGAGGTCGTTCCCGCTGCACAGATTCATGCGCCAGGGCCTCCTGCAGATAATTCACTTTGGTTTATTGCGCTATCTCTAATAGCAACCGAGATATCACCAGATATATATTGGATTTTCCCCTGACCCTGAGTGTCCGGCCCAATGAGACGGTGGTTGTCTCGGCCCCTGGAGGTCCGAGGTCGTTCCCGCTGCACAGATTCATGCGCCAGGGCCTCCTACAGACAAGGCACTTTGATTTATTGCGCCATCCGTAATAGCACCCGAGATATCATCAGATATATATTGGATTTTTCCTTGACCCTGAGTGTCCGGTCCCATGAGACGGTGGTTTTCTCGGCCCCTGGTGGTCCGAGGTCGTTCCCGATGCACAGATTCATGCGCCAGGGCCTCCTGCAGATAATCCTCTTTGGTTTATTGCGCTATCTCTAATAATACCCGCGATATCACCAGATATATATTGGATTTTCCCCTGACCCTGAGTAACCGCCCCCATGAGACTGTGGTTTTCTCGTCCCCTGGTGGTCCGAGGTCGTTCCCGATGCACAGATTCATGCGCCAGGGCCTCCTGCAGATAATCCTCTTTGGTTTATTGCGCTGTCTCTAATAATACCCGAGATATCACCAGATATATATTGGATTTTCCCCTGACCCTGAGTGTCCGGCCCCATGAGACGGTGGTTGTCTCGGCCCCTGGAGGTCCGAGGTCGTTCCCGCAGCACAGATTCATGCGCCAGGGCCTCCTACAGACAATGCACTTTTATTTATTGCGCTATCTGTAATAGCACCCGAGATATCACCAGATATATATTGGATTTTTCCCGGACCCTGAGTGTCCGGCCCCATGAGACGGTGGTTTTCTCGGCCCCTGGTATTTCGAGGTCGTTCCCGCTGCACAGATTCATGCGCCAGGGCCTCCTGCAGACAATGCACTTTGGTTTATTGCGCGATCTCTAATAGCACCCGAGATATCACCAGATATATATTGGATTTTTCCCTGACCGTGACAGTCCGGCCCCATGGGACGGTGATTTTCTCGGCCCCTTGTGGTCCGAGGTCGTTCCCGCTGCACAGATTCATGCGCCAGGGCCTCCTGCAGATAATTGACTTTGGTTTATTGCGCTATCTCTACTAGCAGCCGAGATATCAACAGATATGTATTGGATTTTTCCCTGACCCTGTGCGTCCGGCCCCATGAGACTGTGGTTTTCTCGGCCCCTGGTGGTCCGAGGTCGTTCCCGCTGCACTGATTCATGCGCCAGGGCCTCCTACAGACAATGCACTTTGATTTATTGCGCTATCTGTAATATAACCCGAGATATCACCAGATATATATTGGATTTTTCCATGACCCTGAGTGTCCGGCCCCATGAGACGGTGGTTCTCTCGGCCCCTGGTGGTCCGAGGTCGTTCCCGCTGAAAAGATTCATGCGCCAGGGCCGCCTGGAGACAATGCACTTTGATTTATTGGGCTATCTGTAATAGCACCCGAGATATCACCAGATTTATATTGGATTTTTCCCTGACCCTGAGTGTCCGACCCCATGTGTCGATGGTTTTCTCGGCCCCTGGTGGTCCGAGGTCCGTCCCGCTGCACAGATTCATACGCCAGGGCCTCCTGCAGAGAATGCACTTTGATTTACTGCGCTATCTGTAATAGCACCATAGATATCACCAGATTTATATTGGATTTTTCCCTGACCCTGAGTGTCCGGCCCCATGAGACGGTGGTTTTCTCGGCCCCTGGTATTTCGAGGTCGTTCCCGCTGCACAGATTCATGCGCCAGGGCCTCCTGCAGACAATGCACTTTGGTTTATTGCGCGATCTCTAATAGCACCCGAGATATCACCAGATATATATTGGATTTTTCCCTGACCGTGACAGTCCGGCCCCATGGGACGGTGATTTTCTCGGCCCCTTGTGGTCCGAGGTCGTTCCCGCTGCACAGATTCATGCGCCAGGGCCTCCTGCAGATAATTGACTTTGGTTTATTGCGCTATCTCTACTAGCAGCCGAGATATCAACAGATATGTATTGGATTTTTCCCTGACCCTGTGCGTCCGGCCCCATGAGACTGTGGTTTTCTCGGCCCCTGGTGGTCCGAGGTCGTTCCCGCTGCACTGATTCATGCGCCAGGGCCTCCTACAGACAATGCACTTTGATTTATTGCGCTATCTGTAATATAACCCGAGATATCACCAGATATATATTGGATTTTTCCATGACCCTGAGTGTCCGGCCCCATGAGACGGTGGTTCTCTCGGCCCCTGGTGGTCCGAGGTCGTTCCCGCTGAAAAGATTCATGCGCCAGGGCCGCCTGGAGACAATGCACTTTGATTTATTGGGCTATCTGTAATAGCACCCGAGATATCACCAGATTTATATTGGATTTTTCCCTGACCCTGAGTGTCCGACCCCATGTGTCGATGGTTTTCTCGGCCCCTGGTGGTCCGAGATCCGTCCCGCTGCACAGATTCATACGCCAGGGCCTCCTGCAGAGAATGCACTTTGATTTACTGCGCTATCTGTAATAGCACCATAGATATCACCAGATTTATATTGGATTTTTCCCTGACCCTGAGTGTCCGACTCCATGAGACGGTGGTTTTCTCGGCCCCTGGTGGTCCGAGGTCGTTCCCCCTGTACAGATTCATGCGCCAGGGCCTCCTGCAGACAATGCACTTTGATTTATTTCGCTATCCCTAATAGCACCCGAGATATCACCAGATATATATTGGATTTTTCCCTGACCGTGACAGTCCGGCCCCATGGGACGGTGATTTTCTCGGCCCCTTGTTGTCCGAGGTCGTTCCCGCTGAACAGATTCATGCGCTAGGGCCTCCTGCAGACAATGCACTTTGATTTATTGAGCTATCTCTAATAGCACCCGAGATATCACCAGATATATATTGGATTTTTCCCTGACCCTGATAGTCCGGCCCTATGAGACGGTGGTTCTCTCGTCCCCTGGTGGTCCGAGGTCCTTCCAGCTGCACAGATTCATACGCCAGGGCCTCCTGCAGAGAATGCACTTTGATTTACTGCGCTATCTGTAATAGCACCATAGATATCACCAGATTTATATTGGATTTTTCCCTGACCGTGAGTGTCCGACACAATGTGTCGATGGTTTTCTCGGCCCCTGGTGGTCCGAGGTCCATCCCGCTACACAGATTCATGTGCCAGGGCCCCCTGCAGATAATTCACTTTGGTTTATTGCGCTATCTCCAATAGCACCCGAGATATCACCAGATATATATTGGATTTGTCCCTGACCCTGAGTGTCCGAAACCATGAGACGGTGGTTTTCTCGGCCCCTGGTCGTCCGAGGTCGTTCCCGCTGCACAGATTCATGCGCTAGGTGCTCCTGCAGACAATGCGCTTTGATTTATTGCGCTATCTGTAATAGCACCCGAGATATCACCAGATTTATTTTGGATTTTTCCCTGACCCTGAGTGTCCGACCCCATGAGACGGTGGAATTCTCGGCCCCTGGTGGTCCGAGGTCGTTCCCGCTGCACAGATTCATGCGCCAGGGCGTCCTGCAGAGAATGCACTTTGATTTATTGCGCTATCTGTAATAGCACCCTAGATATCACCAGATTTATTTTGGATTTTTCCCTGACCCTGAGTGTCCGACCCCATGAGACGGTGGAATTCTCGGCCCCTGGTGGTCCGAGGTCGTTCCCGCTGCACAGATTCATGCGCCAGGGCCTACTGCAGACAATGCACTTTGATTTATTTCGCTATCCCTAATAGCACCCGAGATATCACCAGATATATATTGGATATGTCCCTGACCGTGACAGTCCGGCACCATGGGACGGTGATTTTCTCGGCCCCTTGTGGTCCGAGGTCGTTCCCGCTGCACAGATTCATGCGCTAGGGCCTCCTGCAAACAATGCACTTTGATTTATTGAGCTATCTCTAATAGCACCCGAGATATCACCAGATATATATTGGATTTTTCCCTGACCCTGATAGTGCGACCCCATGAGACGGTGGTTCTCTCGGCCCCTGGTGGTCCGAGGTCGTTCCCGCTGCACAGATTCATGCGCCAGGGCCTCCTGCAGACAATGCACTTTGATTTAATTCGCTATCTCTAATAGCACCCGAGATATCACCAGATATATATTGGATTTTTCCTTGACCCTGACGGTGCGGCACCATTTGTCGATGGTTTTCTCGGTCCCTCGTGGTCCGAGGTCGATCCCGCTGCACAGATTCATGCGGCAGGCCCCCCTGCAGATAATTCACTTTTATTTATTGCGCTTTCTCTAATAGCACCCGAGATATCACCAGATATATATTGGATTTTTCCCTGACCCTGACAGTCCGGCCCCATGCGACAATGATTTTCTCGGCCCCTGGTGGTCCGAGGTCGATCCCGCTGCACAGATTCATGCGCCGGGGCCTCCTACAGACAATGCACTTTGATTTATTGCGCTATCTATAATAGCACCCGAGATATCACCAGATATATATTGGATTTTTCCGTGACCCTGAGTGTCCGACCCCATGAGTCGGTGGTTTTCTCGGCCCCTGGTGGTCCGAGGCCGTTCCCGCTGCACAGATTCATGCGCCAGGGCCTCCTGCAGACAATGCACTTTGATTTATTGAGCTATCTCTAATAGCACCCGAGATATCACCAGATACATATTGGATTTTTCCCTGACCGTGACAGTCCGGCCCCATGGGACGGTGATTTTCTCGGCCCCTTGTGGTCCGAGGTCGTTCCCGCTGTACAGATTCATGCGCTAGGGCCTCCTTCAGACAATGCACTTTGATTTATTGAGCTATCTCTAATAGCACCCGAGATATCACCAGATACATATTGGATTTTCCCTGACCCTGAGTGTCCGACCCCATGAGACGGTGGTTTTCTCGGCCCCTGGTGGTCCGAGGTCCTTCCCGCTGCACAGATTCATGCGCCAGGGCCTCCTGCAGAGAATGCACTTTGATTTATTGCGCTATCTGTAATAGCACCCTAGATATCACCAGATTTATTTTGGATTTTTCCCTGACCCTGAGTGTCCGACCCCATGAGACGGTGGAATTCTCGGCCCCTGGTGGTCCGAGGTCGTTCCCGCTGCACAGATTCATGCGCCCGGGCCTACTGCAGACAATGCACTTTGATTTATTTCGCTATCCCTAATAGCACCCGAGATATCACCAGATATATATTGGATATGTCCCTGACCGTGACAGTCCGGCACCATGGGACGGTGATTTTCTCGGCCCCTTGTGGTCCGAGGTCGTTCCCGCTGCACAGATTCATGCGCTAGGGCCTCCTGCAAACAATGCACTTTGATTTATTGAGCTATCTCTAATAGCACCCGAGATATCACCAGATATATATTGGATTTTTCCCTGACCCTGATAGTGCGACCCCATGAGACGGTGGTTCTCTCGGCCCCTGGTGGTCCGAGGTCGTTCCCGCTGCACAGATTCATGCGCCAGGGCCTCCTGCAGACAATGCACTTTGATTTAATTCGCTATCTCTAATAGCACCCGAGATATCACCAGATATATATTGGATTTTTCCTTGACCCTGACGGTGCGGCACCATTTGTCGATGGTTTTCTCGGTCCCTCGTGGACCGAGGTCGATCCCGCTGCACAGATTCATGCGGCAGGCCCCCCTGCAGATAATTCACTTTTATTTATTGCGCTTTCTCTAATAGCACCCGAGATATCACCAGATATATATTGGATTTTTCCCTGACCCTGACAGTCCGGCCCCATGCGACAATGATTTTCTCGGCCCGTGGTGGTCCGAGGTCGATCCCGCTGCACAGATTCATGCGCCGAGGCCTCCTACAGACAATGCACTTTGATTTATTGCGCTATCTATAATAGCACCCGAGATATCACCAGATATATATTGGATTTTTCCGTGACCCTGAGTGTCCGACCCCATGAGTCGGTGGTTTTCTCGGCCCCTGGTGGTCCGAGGCCGTTCCCGCTGCACAGATTCATGCGCCAGGGCCTCCTGCAGACAATGCACTTTGATTTATTGAGCTATCTCTAATAGCACCCGAGATATCACCAGATACATATTGGATTTTTCCCTGACCGTGACAGTCCGGCCCCATGGGACGGTGATTTTCTCGGCCCCTTGTGGTCCGAGGTCGTTCCCGCTGCACAGATTCATGCGCTAGGGCCTCCTTCAGACAATGCACTTTGATTTATTGAGCTATCTCTAATAGCACCCGAGATATCACCAGATACATATTGGATTTTCCCTGACCCTGAGTGTCCGACCCCATGAGACGGTGGTTTTCTCGGCCCCTGGTGGTCCGAGGTCCTTCCCGCTGCACAGATTCATGCGCCAGGGCCTCCTGCAGAGAATGCACTTTGATTTATTGCGCTATCTGTAATAGCACCCTAGATATCACCAGATTTATTTTGGATTTTTCCCTGACCCTGAGTGTCCGACCCCATGAGACGGTGGTTTTCTCGGCCCCTGGTGGTCCGAGGTCGTTCCCGCTGCACAGATTCATGCGCCAGGGCCTCCTGCAGACACTGCCCTTTGATTTATGTCGCTATCCCTAATAGCACCCGAGATATCACCAGATATATATTGGATTTTCCCTTGACCTTGACAGTCCGGCCCCATGTGTCGATGGTTTTCTCGGTCCCTCGCGGTCCGTTGTCGATCCCGCTGGTCAGATTCATGCGCTAGGGCCTCCTGCAGACAATGCACTTTGATTTATAGCGCTATCTGTAATAGCACCCGAGATATCACCAGATTTATATTGGATTTTTCCCTGACCCTGAGTGTTCGACCCCATGTGTCGATGGTTTTCTCGGCCCCTGGTGTTCCGAGGTCCTTCCCGCTGCACAGATTCATACGCCAGGGCCTCCTGCAGACAATGCACTTTGATTTATTTCGCTATGCCTAATAGCACCCGAGATATCACCAGATATATATTGGATTTTTCCCTGACCGTGACAGTCCGGCCCCATGGCACGGTGATTTTCTCGGCCCCTTGTGGTCCGAGGTCGTTCCCGCTACACAGATTCATGCGCTAGGGCCTCCTGCAGACAATGCACTTTGATTTATTGAGCTATCTCTAATAGGACCCGAGATATCACCAGATATATATTGGATTTTTCCCTGACCCTGATAGTCCGACCCCATGAGACGGTGGTTCTCTCGGCCCCTGGTGGTCCGAGGTCGTTCCCGCTGCACAGATTCATGCGCCAGGGCCGCCTGCAGACAATGCACTTTAATTTATTGCGCTATCTGTAATAGCACCCGAGATATCACCAGATTTATATTGGATTTTTCCCTGACCCTGAGTGTCCGACCCCATGTGTCGATGGTTTTCTCGGCCCCTGGTGGTCCGAGGTCCGTCCCGCTGCACAGATTCATACGCCAGGGCCTCCTGCAGAGAATGCACTTTGATTTACTGCGCTGTCTGTAATAGCACCATAGATATCACCAGATTTATATTGGATTTTTCCCTGACCCTGAGTGTCCGACCCCATGAGACGGTGGTTTTCTCGGCCCCTGGTGGTCCGAGGTCGTTCCCGCTGCACAGATTCATGCGCCAGGGCCTCCTGCAGACACTGCCCTTTGATTTATGTCGCTATCCCTAATAGCACCCGAGATATCACCAGATATATATTGGATTTTCCCTTGACCTTGACAGTCCGGCCCCATGTGTCGATGGTTTTCTCGGTCCCTCGCGGTCCGTTGTCGATCCCGCTGGTCAGATTCATGCGCTAGGGCCTCCTGCAGACAATGCACTTTGATTTATAGCGCTATCTGTAATAGCACCCGAGATATCACCAGATTTATATTGGATTTTTCCCTGACCCTGAGTGTTCGACCCCATGTGTCGATGGTTTTCTCGGCCCCTGGTGTTCCGAGGTCCGTCCCGCTGCACAGATTCATACGCCAGGGCCTCCTGCAGAGAATGCACTTTGATTTACTGCGCTGTCTGTAATAGCACCATAGATATCACCAGATTTATATTGGATTTTTCCCTGACCCTGAGTGTCCGACCCCATGAGACGGTGGTTTTCTCGGCCCCTGGTGGTCCGAGGTCGTTCCCGCTGCACAGATTCATGCGCCAGGGCCTCCTGCAGACAATGCACTTTGATTTATGTCGCTATCCCTAATAGCACCCGAGATATCACCAGATATATATTGGATTTTTCCTTGACCCTGACAGTCCGGCCCCATGTGTCGATGGTTTTCTCGGCCCCTGGTGGTCCGAGGTCCTTCCCGCTGCACAGATTCATACGCCAGGGCCTCCTGCAGAGAATGCACTTTGATTTACTGCGCTATCTGTAATAGCACCATAGATATCACCAGATTTATATTGGATTTTTCCCTGACCCTGAGTGTCCGACCCCATGAGACGGTGGTTTTCTCGGCCCCTGGTGGTCCGAGGTCGTTCCCGCTGCACAGATTCATGCGCCAGGGCCCCCTGCAGATAATTCACTTTGGTTTATTGCGCTATCTCCAATAGCACCAGAGATATCACCAGATATATATTGGATTTGTCCCTGACCCTGAGTGTCCGAAACCATGAGACGGTGGTTTTCTCGGCCCCTGGTGGTCCGAGGTCGATCCCGTTGCACAGATTCATGCGCCAGGGCCCCTTGCAGATAATTCACTTTGATTTATTGCGCTATCCCTAATAGCACCCGAGATATCACCAGATATATATTGGATTTTTCCCTGACCCTGACAGTCCCGCCCCATGAGACGGTGATTTTCTCGGCCCCTGGTGGTCCGAGGTCGATCCCGCTGCACAGATTCATGGGCCAGGGCCTCCTACAGACAATGCACTTTGATTTATTGCGCTATCTATAATAGCACCCGAGATATCACCAGATATATATTGGATTTTTCCCTGACCCTGAGTGTCCGACCCCCTGAGACGGTGGTTTTCTCGGCCCCTGGTGGTCCGAGGTCGTTCCCGCTGCACAGATTCATGCGCCAGGGCCTCCTGCAGACAATGCACTTTGATTTATTGCGCTATCTGTAATAGCACCCGAGATATCACCATATACATATTGGATTTTTCCCTGACACTGACAATCCGGCCCCATGAGACGGTGATTTTCTCGGACCCTGGTGAACCGAGGTCGATGCCGCTGCACAGATTCATGCGCCAGGGTCCCTGCAGATAACTCACTTTGATTTATTCCCCTATCTCTAATATCACCCGAGATATCACCAGATATATATTGGACGTTACCCTGACCCTGACAGTCCGGCCCCATGAGGCGGTGATTTTCTCGGCCCCTGGTGGTCCGAGGTCGATCCCGCTGCACAGATCCATGCCCCAGGGCCGCCAGCAGATAATTCACTTTCATTTATTGCGCTATCTCTATTAACAGCCGAGATATCACCAGATGTATATTGGATTTTTCCCTGACCCTGACAGTCCGGCCCCATGAGATGTTGATTTTCTCGGTCCCTGGTGGTCCGAGGTCGATCCCGCTGCACAGATTCATGCGCCGGGGCCTCCTACAGACAATGCACTTTGATTTATTGCGCTATCTCTAATAGCAGCCGAGATATCACCAGATATATATTGGATTTTTCCTTGACCCTGAGTGTCCGACCACATGAGACGGTAGTTTTCTCGGCCCCTGGTGGTCCGAGGTCGTTCCCATTGCACAGATTCATGCGCTAGGCCCTCCTGCAGACAATGCACTCTGATTTATTGCGCTATCTGTAATAGCACCCGAGATATCACCAGATATATATTGCACTTTTCCCTGACCCTGAGTGTCCGACCTCATGAGACGGTAGTTTTCTCGGCCCCTGGTGGTCCGAGGTCGTTCCCGCTGCACACATTCATGCGCCAGGGCCTCCTGCAGACAATGCACTTTGATTTATTGCGCTATCTGTAATAGCACCCGAGATATCACCAGATTTGTGTTGGATTTTTCCCTGACCCAGACAGTCCGGCCCCATGAGACGGTGGTTTTCTCGGCCCCTGGTGGTCCGAGGTCGATCCCGCTGCACAGATTCATGCGACAGGGCCTCCTACAGACGATGCAGTTTGATTTATTGCGCTATCTGTAATACCACCCGAGATGTCACCAGATATATATTGGATTTTTCCCTGATCCTGAGTGTCCAAACCCATGAGACGGTGGTTTTCTCGGCCCCTGCTGGTCCGAGGTCGTTCCCGCTTCACAGATTCATTCGCCAGGGCCTGCTGCAGACAATGCACTTTGGTTTATTGCGCTATCTCTAATAGCACCCGAGATATCACCAGATATATGCTGGATTTTTACATGACCTTGGTTGACGGATTCCGAATATCCGTAATTTTCTCGGTCCCTGGGGGTCCGAGGTAGTTCCTGCTGCACAGATTCATGCGCCAGGGCCTCCTATAGATAATTCACTTTGATTTATTGCGCTATCTCTAATAGCAGCCGAGATATCACCAGATATATATTGGATTTTTCCTTGACCCTGAGTGTCCGACCTCATGAGACGGTAGTTTTCTCGGCCCCTGGTGGTCCGAGGTCGTTCCCGCTGCACAGATTCATGCGCCAGGGCCTCCTACAGACAAGGCACTTTGCTTTATTGCGCTATCTGTAATAGCACCCGAGATATCACAAGATATATATAGGATTTTTACATGACCTTGGGTGACGGATTCCGAATATCTGTACTTTTCTCGGCCCCTGCTGGTCCGAGGTCGTTCCCGCTGCACAGATTCATGCGCCAGGGCCTCCTATAGATAATTCACTTTGGTTTATTGCGCTATCTCTAATAGCACCCGAGATATCACCTGATATATATTGGATTTTTCCCTGACACTGACAATCCGGCCCCATGAGACGGTGATTTTCTCGGACCCTGGTGATCCGAGGTCGATGCCGCTGCACAGATTCATGCGCCAGGGCCCCCTGCAGATAACTCACTTTGATTTATTCCCCTATCTCTATTAACAGCCGAGATATCAACAGATATATATTGGATTTTTCCCTGACCCTGAGTGTGCGGCCCCATGAGGCGGTGATTTCCTCGGCCCCTGGTGGTGCGAGGTCGATCCCGCTGCACAGATTCATGCGCCAGGGCCGCCTGCAGATACTTCACTTTGATTTATTGCGCTATCTCTAATAGCAGCCGAGATATCACCAGATATATATTGGACTTTTCCCTGACCCTGACAGTCCGGCCCCATGAGGCGGTGATTTCCTCGGCCCCTGGTGGTCCGAGGTCGATCCCGCTGCACAGATTCATGCGCCAGGGCCGCCTGCAGATAATTCACTTTAATTTATTGCGCTATCTCTAATAGCACCCGAGATATCACCAGATATATATTGGATTTTAACCTGACCCTGACAGTCCGGCCCCATGAGACGGTGATTTTCTCGTCCCCTGGTGGTCCGAGGTCGATCCCGCAGCACAGTTTCATGCGTCAGGGCCTTCTACAGACAATGCACTTTGATTTATTGCGCTATCTGTAATAATACCCGAGATATCACCAGATATATATTGGATTTTTCCCTGACCCTGAGTGTCCGGCTCCATGAGACGGTCGTTGTCTCGGCCCCAGGTGGTTCGAGGTCGTTCCCGCTGCACAGATTCATGCGCCAGGGCCTCCTACAGACAAGGCACTTTGCTTTATTGCGCTATCTGTAATAGCACCCGAGATATCACAAGATATATATAGGATTTTTACATGACCTTGGGTGACGGATTCCGAATATCTGTACTTTTCTCGGCCCCTGCTGGTCCGAGGTCGTTCCCGCTGCACAGATTCATGCGCCAGGGCCTCCTATAGATAATTCACTTTGGTTTATTGCGCTATCTCTAATAGCTCCCGAGATATCACCTGATATATATTGGATTTTTCCCTGACACTGACAATCCGGCCCCATGAGACGGTGATTTTCTCGGACCCTGGTGATCCGAGGTCGATGCCGCTGCACAGATTCATGCGCCAGGGCCCCCTGCAGATAACTCACTTTGATTTATTCCCCTATCTCTATTAACAGCCGAGATATCAACAGATATATATTGGATTTTTCCCTGACCCTGAGTGTCCGGCCCCATGAGGCGGTGATTTCCTCGGCCCCTGGTGGTCCGAGGTCGATCCCGCTGCACAGATTCATGCGCCAGGGCCGCCTGCAGATACTTCACTTTGATTTATTGCGCTATCTCTAATAGCAGCCGAGATATCACCAGATATATATTGGACTTTTCCCTGACCCTGACAGTCCGGCCCCATGAGGCGGTGATTTCCTCGGCCCCTGGTGGTCCGAGGTCGATCCCGCTGCACAGATTCATGCGCCAGGGCCGCCTGCAGATAATTCACTTTGATTTATTGCGCTATCTCTAATAGCACCCGAGATATCACCAGATATATATTGGATTTTAACCTGACCCTGAGAGTCCGGCCCCATGAGACGGTGATTTTCTCGGCCCCTGGTGGTCCGAGGTCGATCCCGCTGCACAGTTTCATGCGTCAGGGCCTTCTACAGACAATGCACTTTGATTTATTGCGCTATCTGTAATAATACCCGAGATATCACCAGATATATATTGGATTTTTCCCTGACCCTGAGTGTCCGGCTCCATGAGACGGTCGTTGTCTCGGCCCCTGGTGGTTCGAGGTCGTTCCCGCTGCACAGATTCGTGCGCCAGGGCCTCCTACAGACAATACACTTTGATTTATTGCGCTATCTCTAATAGCACCCGAGATATCACCAGATATATGTTGGATTTTCCCCTGACCGTGAGTGTCCGGCCCCATGAGACTGTGGTTTTCTCGGCCCCTGGTGGTCCGAGGTCGTTCCCGCTGCACAGATTCATGCGCCAGGGCCTCCTGCAGGTAATTCACTTTGATTTATTGCGCTATGTCAAATAGCACCCGAGATATCACCTGATATATAATGGATTTTTCCCTGACCCTGACAGTCCAGCCCCATGAGACGGTGGCTTTCTCGGCCCCTGGTGGTCCAAGGTGGTTCCCGGTGAACAGATTCATGCCCCTGGGCCGCCTGCAGATAATTCACTTTGATTTATTGCGCTATCTCTAATAACAGCCGAGATATCACCAGATATATATTGGATTTTTCCCTGACCCTGAGTGTCCGGCCCCATGAGACTGTGGTTTTTTCGGCCCCTGGTGGTCCGAGGTCGTTGCCGCTGCACAGATTCATGCGCCAGGGCCTCCCGCAGACAAAGCACTTTGGTTTATTGCGCTATCTGTAATAGCACCCGAGATATCACCAGATATATGCTGGATTTTTACATGACCTTGGGTGACGGATTCCGGATATCTGTAATTTCCTCGGCCCCTGGTGGACCGAGGTCGTTCCTGCTGCACAGATTCATTCGCCAGTGCCTCCTACATACAATGCACTTTGATTCATTGCGCTACCTCTAATAACACCCGAGATATCGCCAGATATATAATGGATTTTTCCCCGACCCTGACAGTCCGGCCCCACGAGACGGTGATTTTCTCGGCCCCTGGTGGTCCGAGGTCGTTCCTGCTGCACAGAATCATGCGCCAGGATCGCCTGCAGATAATTCACTTTGATTTATCGCGCTATCTCAAATAGCACCCGAGATATCACCTGATATATAATGGATTTTTACCTGACCCTGACAGTCCGGCCCCATGCGTCGATGGTTTTCTCGGTCCCTCGTGGTCCGAGGTCGATCCCGCTGCACAGATTCATTCGCCAGTGCCTCCTACAGACAATGCACTTTGATTTATTGTTCTATCTCTAATAGCACCCGAGATATCACCAGATATATATTGGACTTTTCCCTGACCCTGACATTCCGGCCCCATGAGGCGCTGATTTCCTCGGCCCCTGGTGGTCCGAGGTCGATCCCGCTGCACAGATTCATGCGCCAGGGCCGCCTGCAGATAATTCACTTTGATTTATTGCGCTATCTCTAATAGCACCCGAGATATCACCAGATATATATTGGATTTTAACCTGACCCTGACAGTCCGGCCCCATGAGACGGTGATTTTCTCGGCCCCTGGTGGTCCGAGGTCGATCCCGCTGCACAGTTTCATGCGCCAGGGCCTTCTGCAGACAATGCACTTTGATTTATTGCGCTATCTGTAATAGCACCCGAGATATCACCAGATATATATTGGTCTTTACCCTGACCCTGACAGTCCGGCCCCATGAAGCGGTGATTTTCTCGGCCCCAGGTGGTCCGAGGTCGATCCCGCTGCACAGATTCATGCCCCAGGGTCGCCTGCAGATAATTCACTTTGATTTATTGCGCTATCTCTAATAGCACCCGAGATATCACCAGATATATATTGGATTTTTCCCCGACCCTGACAGTCCGGCCCCATGAGACGGTGATTTTCTCGGCCCCTGGTGTTCCGAGGTCGTTCCCGCTGCACAGAATCATGCGCCAGGGCTTCCTGCAGACAATGCACTTTGATTTATCGCGGTATCTCAAATAGCACCCGAGATATCACCTGATATATAATGGATTTTTCCCTGACCCTGACAGTCCAGCCCCATGAGACGGTGGTTTTCTCTGCCCCTGGTGGTCCGAGGTGGTTCCCGCTGCACAGATTCATGCGACAGGGCCCCCTGCAGATAATTCACTTTGATTTATTGCGCTATCTCTAATAGCACCCGAGATATCACCAGATATATATTGGACTTTACCCTGACCCTGACAGTCCGGCCCCATGAGGCGGTGATTTTCTCGGCCCCTGGTGGTCCGAGGTCGATCCCGCTGCAGAGATTCATGCGCCAGGGCCGCCTGCAGATAATTCACTTTGATTTATTGCGCTACCTCTAATAACACCCGAGATATCACCTGATATATAATGGATTTTTCCCTGACCCTGACAGTCCAGCCCCATGAGACCTTGGTTTTCTCGGCCCCTGGTGGTCCAAGGTGGTTCCCGGTGCACAGATTCATGCGGCAGGGCCCCCTGCAGATAATTCACTTTGATTTATTGCGCTATCTCTAATAGCACCCGAGATATCACCAGATATATTTTGGATTTTCCCCTGACCCTGAGTGTCCGGTCCCATGAGACGGTGGTTTTCTCGGCCCCTGGTGGTCCGAGGTCGTTCCCGCTGCACAGATGCATGCACCAGAGCCTCCTACAGACAATGCACTTTGATTTTTTGCGCTATCTCTAATAGCACCCAAGATATCACCAGATATATATTGGACTTTACCCCGACCCTGACAGTCCGGCCCCATGAGGCGGTGATTTTCTCGGCCCCTGGTGGTACGAGGTCGATCCCGCTGCACAGATTCATGCCCCAGGGCCGCCTGCAGATAATTCACTTTGATTTATTGCGCTATCTCTAATAACAGCCGAGATATCACCAGATATATATTGGATTTTTCCCTGACCCTGAGTGTCCGGCCCCATGAGACTGCGGTTTTTTCGGCCCCTGGTGGTCCGAGGTCGTTGCCGCTGCACAGATTCATGCGCCAGGGCATCCAGCAGACAATGCACTTTGATTTATCGCGCTATCTCAAATAGCACCCGAGATATCACCTGATATATAATGGATTTTTCCCTGACCCTGTCAGTCCGGCCCCATGCGTCGATGGTTTTCTCGGTCCCTCGTGGTCCGAGGTCGATCCCGCTGCACAGATTCATTCGCCAGTGCCTCCTAAAGACAATGCACTTTGATTTATTGTTCTATCTCTAATAGCACCCGAGATATCACCAGATATATATTGGACTTTTCCCTGACCCTGACAGTCCGGCCCCATGAGGCGGTGATTTCCTCGGCCCCTGGTGGTTCGAGGTCGTTCCCGCTGCACCGATTCGTGCGCCAGGGCCTCCTAAAGACAATGCACTTTGATTTATTGTTCTATCTCTAATAGCACCCGAGATATCACCAGATATATATTGGATTTTCCCCTGACCCTGACAGTCCAGCCCCATGAGACCTTGGTTTTCTCGGCCCCTGGTGGTCCAAGGTGGTTCCCGGTGCACAGATTCATGCGCCAGGGTCTCCTGCAGATAATTCACTTTGGTTTATTGCGCTCTCTCTAATAGCACCCGAGATATCACCAGATATATATTGGATTTATCACTGACCCTGAGTGTCCTGCCCCATGAGACGGTGGTTTTCTCGGCCCCTGGTGGTCCGAGGTCGTTGCCGCTGCAGAGATTCATGCGCCAGGGCTTCCTGCAGACAATGCACTTTGATTTATTGCGCTATCTCTAATAGCACCCGAGATATCACCAGATGTATATTGGATTTTTCCCCGACCGTGAGTGTCCGGCCCCATGAGACGGTGGTTTTCTCGGCCCCTGGTGGTCCGAGGTCGTTGCCGCTGCACAGATTCATGCGCCAAGGCCTCCTACAGACAATGCACGTTGATTTATTGCACTATCTCTAATAGCACCCGAGATATCACCAGATATATATAGGATTTTTCCCTGACCCTGAGAGTCCGGCCCCATAAGACGGTGGTTTTCTCGGCCCCTGATGGTCCGAGGTCGTTGCCGCTGCACAGATTCATGCGCCAGGGCCTCCTGCAGACAATTCACTTTGGTTTATTGTGCTATCTCTAATAGCACCCGACATATCACCAGCTATATATTGGACTTTATCCGACCCTGAGTGTCCGGCCCCATGAGATGGTGGTTTTCTCGGCCCCTGGTGATCCGAGGACGTACCCGCTACACAGATTCATGCGCCAGGGCCTCCTACAGACAATTCTCTTTGATTTATTGCGCTATCTGTAATAGCACCCGAGATATCACCAGATATATATTGGATTTCTCCCAGACCCTGAGTGTCCGACCCCATGAGACGGTGGTTGTCTCGGCCCCTGGTGGTCCGAGGTCGTTCCCGCTGCACAGATTCATGCGCCAGGGCCTCCTACAGACAATGCACTTTGATTTATTGCGCTATCTGTAATAGCACCCGAGATATCACCAGATATATATTGGATTTCTCCCAGACCCTGAGTGTCCGACCCCATGAGACGGTGGTTGTCTCGGCCCCTGGTGGTCCGAGGTCGTTCCCGCTGCACAGATTCATGCGCCAGGGCCTCCTACAGACAATGCACTTTGATTTATTGCGCTATCTGTAATAGCACCCGAGATATCACCAGATATATATTGGATTTTCCCCTGACCCTGTGTGTCCGGCCCCATGAGACTGTGGTTTTCTCGGCCCCTGGTGGTCCGAGGTCGTTCCCGCTGCACAGATTCATGCGCCAGGGCCTCCTACAGACAATGCACTTTGATTTATTGCGCTATCTGTAACAGCAGCCGAGATATCAGCAGATATATATTGGATTTTTCACTGACCCTGAGTGTCCGGCCCCATGAGACGGTCGTTTTCTCGGCCCCTGGTGGTCCCAGGTCGTTCCCGCTGCACAGATTCATGCGCCAGGGCCTCCTACAGACAATGCACTTTGATTTATTGCGCTATCTGTAATAGCACCCGAGATATGACCAGATATATATTGGATTTTACCCTAACCCTGAGTGTCCGGCCCCATGTGACGGTCGTTGTCTCGGCAGCTGGAGGTCTGAGGACGTTCCCGCTGCACAGATTCATGCGCCAGGGCCTCCTACAGACAATGAACTTTGATTTATTGCGCTATCTGTAATAGCACCCGAGATATCAGCAGATATATATTGGATTTTTCAGTGACCCTGAGTGTCCGGCCCCATGAGACGGTCGTTTTCTCGGCCCCTGGTGGTCCGAGGTCGTTCCCGCTGCACAGATTCATGCGTCGGGGCCTCCTGCAGACAATGCACTTTGATTTATCGCGCTATCTCTAATGGCACCCGATATATCACCAGATATATATTGGATTTTTCCCTGACCCTGAGTGTCCGGCCCCATGAGACTGTGGTTTTCTCGGCCCCTGGTGGTCCGAGGTCGTTCCCGTTGCACAGATTCATGCGCCAGTGCCTCCTGCAGATAATTCACTTTGGTTTATTGCGCTATCTCTAATAGCACCCGAGATATCACCCGATATATGTTGGATTTTCCCGTGACCCTGAGTGTCCGGCCCCATGAGACTGTGGTTTTCTCGGCCCCTGGTGGTGCGAGGTCGTTCCCCCTTCACAGATTCATGCGCCAGGGCCGCCTACAGACAATGCACTTTGATTTATTGCGCTATCTGTAATAGCACCCGAGATATCACCAGATATATATTGGATTTTACCCTGACCCTGAGTATCCGGCCCCATGAGACTGTGGTTTTTTCGGCCCCTGGTGGTCCGCGGTCGTTCCCGCTGCACAGATTCATGCGCCAGGGCCTCCTGCAGATAATTCACTTTGGTTTATTGCGCTATCTCTAATAGCACCCGAGATATCTCCAGATATATACTGGATTTTCCCCTGTCACTGAGTGTCCGGCCCCATGAGACTGTGGTTTTCTCGGACCCTGGTGGTCCGAGGTCGTTCCCGCTGCACAGATTCATGCGCCAGGGCCTCCTACAGACAATGCACTTTGATTTATTGCGCTATGTGTAATAGCACCCGAGATATCACCAGATCTATATTGGATTTTCCCCTGACCCTGAGTGTCCGGCCCCATGAGACGGTCGTTTTCTCGGCCCCTGGTGGTCCGAGGTCGTTCCCACTGCACAGATTCATGCGCCAGGGCCTCCTACAGACAATGCACTTTGATTTATTGCGCTATCTGTAATAGCACCCGAGATATCACCAGATATATATTGGATATTTCCCTCACCCTGAGTGTCCAGCCCCATGGGACGGTGGTTTTCTCGGCCCCTGGTGGTCGGAGGTCGTTCCCGCTGCACAGATTCGTGCGCCAGTGCCTCCTACAGACAATGCACTTCGATTTATCGCGCTATCTCTAATAGCACCCGAGATATCACCAGATATGTATTGGATTTTTCACTGACCCTGAGTGTCCGGCCCCATGAGACGGTGGTTTTCTCGGCCCCTGGCGGTCCGAGGTCGTTCCCGCTGCACAGATTCGTTCGCCAGTGCCTCCTACAGACACTGCACTTCGATTTATCGCGCTATCTCTAATAGCACCCGAGATATCACCAGATATATATTGGATTTTACCCTGACCCTGAGTGTCCGGCCCCATGAGACTGTGGTTTTTTCGGCCCCTGGTGGTCCGAGGTCGTTCCCGCTGCACAGATTCATGCGCCAGGGCCTCCTACAGACAATGCACTTTGATTTATTGCGCTATCTGTAATATCACCCGAGATATCACCAGATATATATTCGATTTTCCCCTGACCCTGAGTGTCCGGCCCCATGAGACTGTGGTTTTCTCGGCCCCTGGTGGTCCGAGGTCGTTGCCGCTGCACAGATTCATGCGCCAGGGCCTCCTACAGACAATGCACTTTGCTTTATTGCGCTATCTGTAATAGCACCCGAGATATCACCAGATATATATTGGATATGCCCCTGACCCTGAGTGTCCGGCCCCATGAGACGGTGGTTGTCTCGGCCCCTGGTGGTCCGAGGACGTTCCCGCTGCACAGATTCATGCGCCAGGGCCTCCTGCAGATAATTCACTATGGTTTATTGCGCTATCTCTATTAGCACCCGAGATATCACCAGATATATATTGGATTTTTCCCTGACCCTGAGAGTCCGTCCCCATGAGACTGCGGTCTTCTCGGCCCCTGGTGGTCCGAGGTCGTTCCCGCTGCACAGATTCATGCGCCAGGGCCTCCTACAGACAATGCACTTTGATTTATTGCGCTATCTGTAATAGCACCCGAGATATCACCAGATATATATTGGATTTTCCCCTGACCCTGAGTGTCCGGCCCCATGAGACGGTGGTTTTATCGGCCCCTGGTGGTCCGAGGTAGTTCCCGCTGCACAGATTCATGCGCCATGGCCTCCAACAGACAATGCGCGTTGGTTTAATGCGCTATGTGTAATAGCACCCGAGATATCACCAGATATATATTGGATTTTGCCCTGACCCTGAGTTCTCGGCCCCATGAGACTGTGGTTTTCTCGGCCCCTGGTGGTCCGAGGTCGTTCCCGCTGCAGAGATTCATGCGTCAGGGCCTCCTGCAGACAATGCACTTTGATTTATCGAGCTATCTCTAATGGCACCCGATATATCACCAGATATATATTGGAATTTCCCCTGACCCTGAGTGTCCGGCCCCATGAGACTGTGGTTTTCTCGGCCCCTGGTCGTTCGAGGTCGTTCCCGCTGCACAGATTCATGCGCCAGGGCCTTCTACTGACAATGCACTTTGATTTATTGCGCGATCTGTAATAGCAGCCGAGATATCACACGATATATATTGGATTTTTCACTGACCCTGAGTGTCCGGCCCCATGAGACGGTCGTTTTCTCGGCCCCTGGTGGTCCGAGGTCGTTCCCGCTGCACAGATTCATGCGCCAGGGCCCCCTACAGACAATGCACTATGATTTATTGCGCTATCTGTAATAGCACCCGAGATATCACCAGATATATATTGGATTTTACCCTGACCCTGAGTGTCCGGCCCCACGAGACTGTGGTTTTTTCGGCCCCTGGTGGTCCGAGGTCGTTCCCGCTGCACAGATTCATGCGCCAGGGCCTCCCACAGACAATACACATTAATTTATTGCGCTATCTCTAAAAGCACCCGAGATATCACCAGATATATACTGGATTTTCCCCTGACCCTGAGTGTCCGGCCCCATGAGACTGTGGTTTTCTCGGCCCCTGGTGGTGCGAGGTCGTTCCCCCTTCACAGATTCATGCGCCAGGGCCTCCTACAGACAATGCACTTTGATTTATTGCGCTATCTGTAATAGCACCCGAGATATCACCAGATATATATTGGATTTTACCCTGACCCTGAGTATCCGGCCCCATGAGACTGTGGTTTTTTCGGCCCCTGGTGGTCCGCGGTCGTTCCCGCTGCACAGATTCATGCGCCAGGGCCTCCTGCAGATAATTCACTTTGGTTTGTTGCGCTATCTCTAATAGCACCCGAGATATCTCCAGATATATACTGGATTTTCCCCTGTCACTGAGTGTCCGGCCCCATGAGACTGTGGTTTTCTCGGACCCTGGTGGTCCGAGGTCGTTCCCGCTGCACAGATTCATGCGCCAGGGCCTCCTACAAACAATGCACTTTTATTTATTGCGCTATCTGTAATAGCACCCGAGATATCACCAGATCTATATTGGATTTTCCCCTGAGCCTGAGTATCCGGCCCCATGAGACTGTGGTTTTTTCGGCCCCTGGTGGTCCGCGGTCGTTCCCGCTGCACAGATTCATGCGCCAGGGCCTCCTGCAGATAATTCACTTTGGTTTATTGCGCTATCTCTAATAGCACCCGAGATATCTCCAGATATACACTGGATTTTCCCCTGTCACTGAGTGTCCGGCCCCGTGAGACTGTGGTTTTCTCGGACCCTGGTGGTCCGAGGTCGTTCCCGCTGCACAGATTCATGCGCCAGGGCCTCCTACAGACAATGCACTTTGATTTATTGTGCTATCTGTAACAGCACCCGAGATATCACCAGATCTATATTGGATTTTCCCCTGACCCTGAGTGTCCGGCCCCATGAGACGGTCGTTTTCTCGGCCCCTGGTGGTCCGAGGTCGTTCCCACTGCACAGATTCATGCGCCAGGGCCTCCTACAGACAATGCACTTTGATTTATTGCGCTATCTGTAATAGCACCCGAGATATCACCAGATATATATTGGATTTTCCCCTGACCCTGAGTGTCCGGCCCCATGAGACAGTGGTTTTCTCGGCCCCTGGTGGTCCGAGGTCGTTGCCGCTGCACAGATTCATGCGCCAGGGCCTCCTACAGACAATGCACTTTGATTTATTGCGCTATCTGTAATAGCACCCGAGACATCACCAGATATATATTGGATATTCCCCTGACCCTGAGTGTCCGGCCCCATGAGACAGTGGTTGTCTCGGCCCCTGGTGATCCGAGGTCGTTCCCGCTGAACAGATTCATGCGCCAGGGCCTCCTACAGACAATGCACTTTGATTTGTTGCGCTATCTGTAATAGCACCCGAGATATCACCAGATCTATATTGGATTTTCCTCTGACCCTGAGTATCCGGCCCCATGAGACTGTGGTTTTTTCGGCCCCTGGTGGTCCGAGGTCGTTCCCGCTGCACAGATTCATGCGCCAGGGCCTCCTGCATATAATTCACTTTGGTTTATTGCGCTATCTCTAATAGCACCCGAGATATCACCAGATATATATTGGATTTTTCCCTGACCCTGAGTGTCCGGCCCCATGAGACGGTGGTTTTCTCGGCCCCTGGTGGTCCGAGGTCGTTCCCGCTGAACAGATTCATGCGCCAGGGCCTCCTGCAGATAATTCACTTTGGTTTATTGCGCTATCTCTAATAGCGCCCGAGATATCACCAGATATATATTGGATTTTTTCCTGACCCTGAGTGTCCGGCCCCATGAGACTGTGGTTTTCTCGGCCCCTGGTGGTCCGAGGTCGTTCCCGCTGCGCAGATTCATGCGCCAGGGCCTCCTACAGACAATGCACTTTGATTTATTGCGCTATCTGTAATAGCACCCGAGATATCACCAGATATATATTGGATTTTTCACTGACCCTGAGCGTCCGGCCCCATGAGACGGTCGTTTTCTCGGCCCCTGGTGGTCCGAGGTCGTTCCCGCTGCACAGATTCATGCGCCAGGGCCTCCTACAGACAATGCACTTTGATTTATTGCGCTATCTGTTATAGCACCCGAGATATCACCAGATATATATTGGATTTTACCCTGACCCTGAGTGTCCGGCCCCATGAGACGGTCGTTGTCTCGGCCCCTGGAGGTCCGAGGACGTTCCCGCTGCACAGATTCATGCGCCAGGGCCTCCTACAGGTAATGCACTTTGATTTATTGCGCTATCTGTAATAGCACCCGAGATATCACCAGATCTATATTGGATTTTCCCCTGACCCTGAGTGTCCGGCCCAATGAGACTGTGGTTTTCTCGGCCCCTGGTCGTCCGAGGTCGTTCCCGCTGCACAGATTCATGCGCCAGGGCCTCCTACAGACAACGCACTTTGATTTATTGCGCTATCTGTAATAGCACCCGAGATATCACCAGATATATATTGGATTTTACCCTGACCCTGAGGGTCCGGCCCCATGAGACGGTCGTTTTCTCGGCCCCTGGTGGTCCGAGGTCGTTCCCGCTGCACAGATTCATGCGCCAGGGCCTCCTACAGGCAATGCACTTTGATTTATTGCGCTATCTGTAATAGCACCCGAGATATCACCAGATCTATATTGGATTTTCCCCTGACCCTGAGTGTCCGGCCCCATGAGACTGTGGTTTTCTCGGCCCCTGGTGGTCCGCGGTCGTTCCCGTTGCACAGATTCATGCGCCAGGGCCTCCTGCAGATAATTCACTTTGGTTTATTGCGCTATCTCTAATAGCACCCGAGATATCACCAGATATATATTGGATTTTTCACTGACCCTGAGCGTCTGGCCCCATGAGACGGTCGTTTTCTCGGCCCCTGGTGGTCCGAGGTCGTTCCCGCTGCACAGGTTCATGCGCCAGGGTCTCCTACAGAGAATGCACTTTGATTTATTGCGCTATCTGTAATAGCACCCGAGATATCACCACATATATATTGGATTTTTCACTGACCCTGAGAGTCCGGCCCCATGAGACGGTGGTTTTCTCGGTCCCTGGTGTTCCGAGGTCGTTCCCGCTGCACAGATTCATGCGCCAGGGCCTCCTACAGACAATGCACTTTGATTTATTGCGCTATCTCTAATAGCACCCGAGATATCACCAGATATATATTGGATTTTCCCTGACCCTGAGTGTCCGGCCCAATGAGACTGTGGTTTTCTCGGCCCCTGGTGGTCCGAGGACGTTCCCGCTGTACAGATTCATGCGCCAGGGCCTCCTACAGACGATGCACTTTGATTTATTGCGCTATCTGTAATAGCACCCGAGATATCAAGAGATATATACTGGATTTTCCCCTGACCCTGAGTGTCCGGCCCAATGAGACTGTGGTTCTCTCGGCCCCTGGTGGTCCGAGGTCGTTCCCGCTGCACAGATTCATGCGCCAGGGCCTCCTACAGACAATGCACTTTGATTTATTGCGCTATCTGTAATAGCACCCGAGATATCACCAGATATATATTGGATTTTTCACTGACCCTGAGAGTCCGGCCCCATGAGACGGTCGTTTTCTCGGCCCCTGGTGGTCCGAGGTCGTTCCCGCTGCACACATTCATGCGCCAGGGCCTCCTGCTGATAATTCACTTTGATTTATTGCGCTATCTCTAATAGCACCCGAGATATCACCAGATATATATTGGATTTTCCCCTGACCCTGAGTGTCCGGCCCCATGAGACTGTGGTTTTCTCGGCCCCTGGTGGTCCGAGGTCGTTCCCGTTGCACAGATTCATGCGCCAGGGCCTCCTGCAGATAATTCACTTTGGTTTATTGCGCTATCTCTGATAGCACCCGAGATATCACCAGATATATATTGGATTTTCCCCTGACCCTGAGTGTCCGGCCCCATGAGACTGTGGTTTTCTCGGCCCCTGGTGGTCCGAGGTCGTTCCCGCTGCACAGATTCATGCGCCAGGGCCTCCTGCAGATAATTCACTTTGGTTTATTGCGCTATCTCTAATAGCACCCGAGATATCACCAGATATATATTGGATTTTCCCCTGACCCTGAGTGTCCGGCCCCATGAGACTGTGGTTTTCTCGGCCCCTGGTGGTCCGAGGTCGTTCCCGTTGCACAGATTCATGCGCCAGGGCCTCCTGCAGATAATTCACTTTGGTTTATTGCGCTATCTCTAATAGCACCCGAGATATCACCAGATATATATTGGATTTTCCCCTGACCCTGAGTGTCCGGCCCCATGAGACTGTGGTTTTCTCGGCCCCTGGTCGTCCGAGGTCGTTCCCGCTGCACAGATTCATGCGCCAGGGCCTCCTACAGACAATGCACTCTGATTTATTGCGCTATCTGTAATAGCACCCGAGATATCACCAGATATATATTGGATTTTACCCTGACCCTGAGGGTCCGGCCCCATGAGACGGTCGTTGCCTCGGCCCCTGGAGGTCCGAGGACGTTCCCGCTGCACGGATACATGCGCCAGGGCCTCCTACAGACAATGCACTTTGATTTATTGCGCTATCTGTAATAGCACCCGAGATATCACCAGATCTATATTGGATTTTCCCCTGACCCTGAGTGTCCGGCCCCATGAGACTGTGGTTTTCTCGGCCCCTGGTGGTCCGAGGTCGTTCCCGTTGCACAGATTCATGCGCCAGGGCCTCCTGCAGATAATTCACTTTGGTTTATTGCGCTATCTCTGATAGCACCCGAGATATCACCAGATATATATTGGATTTTCCCCTGACCCTGAGTGTCCGGCCCCATGAGACTGTGGTTTTCTCGGCCCCTGGTGGTCCGAGGTCGTTCCCGCTGCACAGATTCATGCGCCAGGGCCTCCTGCAGATAATTCACTTTGGTTTATTGCGCTATCTCTAATAGCACCCGAGATATCACCAGATATATATTGGATTTTCCCCTGACCCTGAGTGTCCGGCCCCATGAGACTGTGGTTTTCTCGGCCCCTGGTGGTCCGAGGTCGTTCCCGTTGCACAGATTCATGCGCCAGGGCCTCCTGCAGATAATTCACTTTGGTTTATTGCGCTATCTCTAATAGCCCCCGAGATATCACCAGATATATATTGGATTTTCCCCTGACCCTGAGTGTCCGGCCCCATGAGACTGTGGTTTTCTCGGCCCCTGGTCGTCCGAGGTCGTTCCCGCTGCACAGATTCATGCGCCAGGGCCTCCTACAGACAATGCACTCTGATTTATTGCGCTATCTGTAATAGCACCCGAGATATCACCAGATATATATTGGATTTTACCCTGACCCTGAGGGTCCGGCCCCATGAGACTGTGCTTTTCTCGGCCCCTGGTGGTCCGAGGTCGTTCCCGCTGCACAGATTCATGCGCCAGGACCTCCTACAGACAATGCACTTTGATTTATTGCGCTATCTGTAATAGCACCCGATATATCACCAGATATATATCGGATTTTACCCTGACCCTGAGTGTCCGGGCCCATGAGACGGTCGTTGTCTCGGCCCCTGGCGGTCCGAGGACGTCCCCGCTGCACAGATTCATGCGCCAGGGCCTCCTACAGGTAATGCACTTTGATTTATTGCGCTATCTGTAATAGCACCCGAGATATCACCAGATATATATTGGATTTTCCCCTGACCCTGAGTGTCCCGCCCCATGAGACTGTGGTTTTCTCGGCCCCTGGTGGTCCGAGGTCGTTCCCGCTGCACAGATTCATGCGCCAGGGCCTCCTACAGACAATGCACTTTGATTTATTGCGCTATCTGTTATAGCACCCGAGATATCACCAGATATATATTGGACTTTACCCTGACCCTGAGTGTCCGGCCCCATGAGACGGTCGTTGTCTCGGCCCCTGGAGGTCCGACGACGTTCCCGCTGCACAGATTCATGCGCCAGGGCCTCCTACAGGTAATGCACTTTGATTTATTGCGCTATCTGTAATAGCACCCGAGATATCACCAGATCTATATTGGATTTTCCCCTGACCCTGAGTGTCCGGCCCCATGAGACTGTGGTTTTCTCGACCCCTGGTGGTCCGAGGACGTTCCCGTTGCACAGATTCATGCGCCCGGGCCTCCTGCAGATAATTCACTTTGGTTTATTGCGCTATCTGTGATAGCACCCGAGATATCACCAGATCTATATTGGATTTTCCCCTGACCCTGAGTGTCCGGCCCCATGAGACTGTGGTTTTCTCGGCCCCTGGTGGTCCGAGGTCGTTCCCGCTGCACAGATTCATGCGCCAGGGCCTCCTGCAGATAATTCTCTTTGGTTTATTGCGCTATCTCCAATAGCACCCGAGATATCACCAGATATATATTGGATTTTTCACTGACCCTGAGCGTCCGGCCCCATGAGACGGTCGTTTTCTCGGCCCCTGGTGGTCCGAGGTCGTTCCCGCTGCACAGGTTCATGCGCCAGGGTCTCCTACAGACAATGCACTTTGATTTATTGCGCTATCTGTAATAGCACCCGAGATATCACCACATATATATTGGATTTTTCACAGACCCTGAGTGTCCGGCCCCATGAGACGGTGGTTTTCTCGGTCCCTGGTGTTCCGAGGTCGTTCCCGCTGCACAGACTCATGCGCCAGGGCCTCCTACAGACAATGCACATTGATTTATTTGGCTATCTCTAATAGCACCCGAGATATCACCAGATATATATTGGATTTTCCCCTGACCCTGAGTGTCCGGCCCCATGAGACTGTGGTTTTCTCGGCCCCTGGTCGTCCGAGGTCGTTCCCGCTGCACAGATTCATGCGCCAGGGCCTCCTACAGACAATGCACTCTGATTTATTGCGCTATCTGTAATAGCACCCGAGATATCACCAGATATATATTGGATTTTACCCTGACCCTGAGGGTCCGGCCCCATGAGACGGTCGTTGCCTCGGCCCCTGGAGGTCCGAGGACGTTCCCGCTGCACGGATACATGCGCCAGGGCCTCCTACAGACAATGCACTTTGATTTATTGCGCTATCTGTAATAGCACCCGAGATATCACCAGATCTATATTGGATTTTCCCCTGACCCTGAGTGTCCGGCCCCATGAGACTGTGGTTTTCTCGGCCCCTGGTGGTCCGAGGTCGTTCCCGTTGCACAGATTCATGCGCCAGGGCCTCCTGCAGATAATTCACTTTGGTTTATTGCGCTATCTCTAATAGCACCCGAGATATCACCAGATATATATTGGATTTTCCCCTGACCCTGAGTGTCCGGCCCCATGAGACTGTGGTTTTCTCGGCCCCTGGTCGTCCGAGGTCGTTCCCGCTGCACAGATTCATGCGCCAGGGCCTCCTACAGACAATGCACTTTGATTTATTGCGCTATCTGTAATAGCACCCGAGATATCACCAGATATATATTGGATTTTACCCTGACCCTGAGGGTCCGGCCCCATGAGACGGTCGTTGCCTCGGCCCCTGGAGGTCCGAGGACGTTCCCGCTGCACGGATACATGCGCCAGGGCCTCCTACAGACAATGCACTTTGATTTATTGCGCTATCTGTAATAGCACCCGAGATATCACCAGATCTATATTGGATTTTCCCCTGACCCTGAGTGTCCGGCCCCATGAGACTGTGGTTTTCTCGGCCCCTGGTGGTCCGAGGTCGTTCCCGTTGCACAGATTCATGCGCCAGGGCCTCCTGCAGATAATTCACTTTGGTTTATTGCGCTATCTCTAATAGCACCCGAGATATCACCAGATATATATTGGATTTTCCCCTGACCCTGAGTGTCCGGCCCCATGAGACTGTGGTTTTCTCGGCCCCTGGTCGTCCGAGGTCGTTCCCGCTGCACAGATTCATGCGCCAGGGCCTCCTACAGACAATGCACTCTGATTTATTGCGCTATCTGTAATAGCACCCGAGATATCACCAGATATATATTGGATTTTACCCTGACCCTGAGGGTCCGGCCCCATGAGACGGTCGTTGCCTCGGCCCCTGGAGGTCCGAGGACGTTCCCGCTGCACGGATACATGCGCCAGGGCCTCCTACAGACAATGCACTTTGATTTATTGCGCTATCTGTAATAGCACCCGAGATATCACCAGATCTATATTGGATTTTCCCCTGACCCTGAGTGTCCGGCCCCATGAGACTGTGGTTTTCTCGGCCCCTGGTGGTCCGAGGTCGTTCCCGTTGCACAGATTCATGCGCCAGGGCCTCCTGCAGATAATTCACTTTGGTTTATTGCGCTATCTCTGATAGCACCCGAGATATCACCAGATATATATTGGATTTTCCCCTGACCCTGAGTGTCCGGCCCCATGAGACTGTGGTTTTCTCGGCCCCTGGTGGTCCGAGGTCGTTCCCGCTGCACAGATTCATGCGCCAGGGCCTCCTGCAGATAATTCACTTTGGTTTATTGCGCTATCTCTAATAGCACCCGAGATATCACCAGATATATATTGGATTTTCCCCTGACCCTGAGTGTCCGGCCCCATGAGACTGTGGTTTTCTCGGCCCCTGGTGGTCCGAGGTCGTTCCCGTTGCACAGATTCATGCGCCAGGGCCTCCTGCAGATAATTCACTTTGGTTTATTGCGCTATCTCTAATAGCCCCCGAGATATCACCAGATATATATTGGATTTTCCCCTGACCCTGAGTGTCCGGCCCCATGAGACTGTGGTTTTCTCGGCCCCTGGTCGTCCGAGGTCGTTCCCGCTGCACAGATTCATGCGCCAGGGCCTCCTACAGACAATGCACTCTGATTTATTGCGCTATCTGTAATAGCACCCGAGATATCACCAGATATATATTGGATTTTACCCTGACCCTGAGGGTCCGGCCCCATGAGACTGTGCTTTTCTCGGCCCCTGGTGGTCCGAGGTCGTTCCCGCTGCACAGATTCATGCGCCAGGACCTCCTACAGACAATGCACTTTGATTTATTGCGCTATCTGTAATAGCACCCGATATATCACCAGATATATATCGGATTTTACCCTGACCCTGAGTGTCCGGGCCCATGAGACGGTCGTTGTCTCGGCCCCTGGCGGTCCGAGGACGTCCCCGCTGCACAGATTCATGCGCCAGGGCCTCCTACAGGTAATGCACTTTGATTTATTGCGCTATCTGTAATAGCACCCGAGATATCACCAGATATATATTGGATTTTCCCCTGACCCTGAGTGTCCGGCCCCATGAGACTGTGGTTTTCTCGGCCCCTGGTGGTCCGAGGTCGTTCCCGCTGCACAGATTCATGCGCCAGGGCCTCCTACAGACAATGCACTTTGATTTATTGCGCTATCTGTTATAGCACCCGAGATATCACCAGATATATATTGGACTTTACCCTGACCCTGAGTGTCCGGCCCCATGAGACGGTCGTTGTCTCGGCCCCTGGAGGTCCGACGACGTTCCCGCTGCACAGATTCATGCGCCAGGGCCTCCTACAGGTAATGCACTTTGATTTATTGCGCTATCTGTAATAGCACCCGAGATATCACCAGATCTATATTGGATTTTCCCCTGACCCTGAGTGTCCGGCCCCATGAGACTGTGGTTTTCTCGACCCCTGGTGGTCCGAGGACGTTCCCGTTGCACAGATTCATGCGCCCGGGCCTCCTGCAGATAATTCACTTTGGTTTATTGCGCTATCTGTGATAGCACCCGAGATATCACCAGATCTATATTGGATTTTCCCCTGACCCTGAGTGTCCGGCCCCATGAGACTGTGGTTTTCTCGGCCCCTGGTGGTCCGAGGTCGTTCCCGCTGCACAGATTCATGCGCCAGGGCCTCCTGCAGATAATTCTCTTTGGTTTATTGCGCTATCTCCAATAGCACCCGAGATATCACCAGATATATATTGGATTTTTCACTGACCCTGAGCGTCCGGCCCCATGAGACGGTCGTTTTCTCGGCCCCTGGTGGTCCGAGGTCGTTCCCGCTGCACAGGTTCATGCGCCAGGGTCTCCTACAGACAATGCACTTTGATTTATTGCGCTATCTGTAATAGCACCCGAGATATCACCACATATATATTGGATTTTTCACAGACCCTGAGTGTCCGGCCCCATGAGACGGTGGTTTTCTCGGTCCCTGGTGTTCCGAGGTCGTTCCCGCTGCACAGACTCATGCGCCAGGGCCTCCTACAGACAATGCACATTGATTTATTTGGCTATCTCTAATAGCACCCGAGATATCACCAGATATATATTGGATTTTCCCCTGACCCTGAGTGTCCGGCCCCATGAGACTGTGGTTTTCTCGGCCCCTGGTGGTCCGAGGTCGTTCCCGCTGCACAGATTCATGCGCCAGGGCCTCCTACAGGTAATGCACTTTGATTTATTGCGCTATCTGTCATAGCACCCGACATATCACCAGATATATATTGGATTTTACCCTGACCCTGAGTGTCCGGCCCCATGAGACGGTCGTTGTCTTGGCCCCTGGCGGTCCGAGGACGTCCCCGCTGCACAGATTCATGCGCCAGGGCCTCCTACAGGTAATGCACTTTGATTTATTGTGCTATCTGTAATAGCGCCCGAGATATCACCAGATCTATATTGGATTTTCCCCTGACCCTGAGTGTCCGGCCCCATGAGACTGTGGTTTTCTCGGCCCCTGGTGGTCCGAGGTCGTTCCCGTTGCACAGATTCATGCGCCAGGGCCTCCTGCAGATAATTCACTTTGGTTTATTGCGCTATCTGTTATAGCACCCGAGATATCACCAGATCTATATTGGATTTTCCCCTGACCCTGAGTGTCCGACCCCATGAGACTGTGGTTTTCTCGGCCCCTGGTGGTCCGAGGTCGTTCCCGTTGCACAGATTCATGCGCCAGGGACTCCTGCAGATAATTCACTTTGGTTTATTGCGCTATCTCTAATAGCACCCGAGATATCACCAGATATATATTGGATTTTTCACTGACCCTGAGCGTCCGGCCCCATGAGACGGTCGTTTTCTCGGCCCCTGGTGGTCCGAGGTCGTTCCCGCTGCACAGGTTCATGCGCCAGGGTCTCCTACAGACAATGCACTTTGATTTATTGCGCTATCTGTAATAGCACCCGAGACATCACCAGATCTATATTGGATTTTCCCCTGACCCTGAGTATCCGGCCCCATGAGACGGTAGTTTTCTCGGTCCCTGGTGATCCGAGGTCGTTCCCGCTGCACAGATTCATGCGCCAGGGCCTCCTGCAGATAATTCACTTTGGTTTATTGCGCTATCTCTAATAGCACCCGAGATATCACCAGATATATATTGGATTTTCCCCTGACCCTGAGTGTCCGGCCCCATGAGACTGTGGTTTTCTCGGCCCCTGGTGGTCCGAGGACGTTCCCGTTGCACAGATTCATGCGCAAGGGCCTCCTGCAGATAATTCACTTTGGTTTATTGCGCCATCTGTAATAGCACCCGAGATATCACCAGATCTATATTGGATTTTCCCCTGACCCTGAGTGTCCGGCCCCATGAGACTGTGGTTTTCTCGGCCCCTGGTGGTCCGGGGTCGTTCCCGTTGCACAGATTCATGCGCCAGGGCCTCCTGCAGATAATTCACTTTGGTTTATTGCGCTATCTCTAATAGCACCCGAGATATCACCAGATATATATTGGATTTTTCACTGACCCTGAGCGTCCGGCCCCATGAGACTGTGGTTTCTCGGCCCCTGGTGGTCCGAGGTCGTTCCCGCTGCACAGGTTCATGCGCCAGGGCCTCCTACAGACAATGCACTTTGATTTATTGCTCTATCTGTAATAGCACCCGAGATATCACCAGATATATATTGGATTTTCCCCTGACCCTGAGTGTCCGGCCCCATGAGACTGTGGTTTTCTCGGCCCCTGGTGGTCCGAGGTCGTTCCCGCTGCACAGATTCATGCGCCAGGACCTCCTACAGACAATGCACTTTGATTTATTGCGCTATCTGTAATAGCACCCGACATATGCCCAGATATATATTGGATTTTACCCTGACCCTGAGTGTCCGGCCCCATGTGACGGTCGTTGTCTTGGCCCCTGGCGGTCCGAGGACGTCCCCGCTGCACAGATTCATGCGCCAGGGCCTCCTACAGGTAATGCACTTTGATTTATTGTGCTATCTGTAATAGCACCCGAGATATCACCAGATATATATTGGATTTTCCCCTGACCCTGAGTGTCCGCCCCAAGAGACTGTGGTTTTCTCGGCCCCTGGTGGTCCGAGGTCGTTCCCGCCGCACAGATTCATGCGCCAGGGCCTCCTACAGACAATGCACTTTGATTTATTGCGCTATCTGTAATAGCACCCGAGATATCACCAGATATATATTGGATTTTTCCCTGACCCTGAGTGTCCGGCCCCATGAGACTGTTGTTTTTTCGACCCCTGGTGGTCCGAGGTCGTTACCGTTGCACAGATTCATGCGCCAGGGCCTCCTGCAGATAATTCACTTTGGTTTATTGCGCTATCTCTGATAGCACCCGAGATATCACCAGATATATATTGGATTTTCCCCTGACCCTGAGTGTCCGGCCCCATGAGACTGTGGTTTTCTCGGCCCCTGGTGGTCCGAGGTCGTTCCCGCTGCACAGATTCATGCGCCAGGGCCTCCTGCAGATAATTCACTTTGGTTTATTGCGCTATCTCTAATAGCACCCGAGATATCACCAGATATATATTGGATTTTACCCTGATCCTGAGTGTCCGGCCCCATGAGACTGTGGTTTTCTCGGCCCCTGGTGGTCCGAGGTCGTTCCCGCTGCACAGATTCATGCGCCAGGGCCTCCTACAGACAATGCACTTTGATTTATTGCGCTATCTGTAATAGCACCCGAGATATCACCAGATATATATTGGATTTTCCCCTGACCCTGAGTGTCCGGTCCCATGAGACTGCGGTTTTCTCGGCCCCTGGTGGTCCGAGGTCGTTCCCGCTGCACAGATTCATGCGCCAGGGCCTCCTGCAGACAATTCACTTTGGTTTATTGCGCTATCTCTAATAGCACCCGAGATATCACCAGATATATATTGGATTTTTCCCCGACCCTGAGTGTCCGGCCCCATGAGACGGTGGTTTTCTCGGCCGCTGGTGGTCCGAGGTCGTTCCCGCTGGCCAGATTCATGCGCCAGGGCCTCCTACAGACAATGCACTATGATTTATTGCGCTGTCTGTAACAGCACCCGAGATATCACCAGATCTATATTGGATTTTCCCCTGACCCTGAGTATCCGGCCCCATGAGACTGTGGTTTTCTCGGACCCTGGTGGTCCGAGGTCGTTCCCGTTGCACAGATTCATGCGCCAGGGCCTCCTGCAGATAATTCACTTTGGTTTATTGCGCTATCTCTAATAGCACCCGAGATATCACCAGATATATATTGGATTTTCCCCTGACCCTGAGAGTCCGGCCCCATGAGACTGTGGTTTTCTCGGCCCCTGGTGGCCCGAGGTCGTTCCCGCTGCACAGATTCATGCGCCAGGGCCTCCTACAGACGATGCACTTTGATTTATTGCGCTATCTGTAATAGCACCCGAGATATCACCGGATATATATTGGATTTTTCCCAGACCCTGAGTGTCCGGCCCCATGAGACGGTGGTTGACTCGGCCCCTGGGGGTCCGAGGTCGTTCCCGCTGCACAGATTCATGCACCATGGCCTCCTACAGACAATGTACTTTGATTTATTGCGCTATCTGTAATAGCACCCGAGATATCACCAGATATATATTGGATTTTCCCCTGACCCTGAGTGTCCGGCCCCATGAGACTGTGGTTTTCTCGGCCCCTGGTGGTTGAGGTCGTTGCCGCTGCACAGGTTCATGCGCCAGGGCCTCCTACAGACAATGCCCTTTGATTTATTGCGCTATCTCTAATAGCACCCGAGATATCACCAGATATATATTGGATTTTCCCCTGACCCTGAGTGTCCGGCCCCATGAGACTGTGGTTTTCTCGGCCCCTGGTGGTCCGAGGTCGTTCCCGTTGCACAGATTCATGCGCCAGGGCCTCCTGCAGATAATTCACTTTGGTTTATTGCGCTATCTGTTATAGCACCCGAGATATCACCAGATCTATATTGGATTTTCCCCTGACCCTGAGTGTCCGACCCCATGAGACTGTGGTTTTCTCGGCCCCTGGTGGTCCGAGGTCGTTCCCGTTGCACAGATTCATGCGCCAGGGACTCCTGCAGATAATTCACTTTGGTTTATTGCGCTATCTCTAATAGCACCCGAGATATCACCAGATATATATTGGATTTTTCACTGACCCTGAGCGTCCGGCCCCATGAGACGGTCGTTTTCTCGGCCCCTGGTGGTCCGAGGTCGTTCCCGCTGCACAGGTTCATGCGCCAGGGTCTCCTACAGACAATGCACTTTGATTTATTGCGCTATCTGTAATAGCACCCGAGACATCACCAGATCTATATTGGATTTTCCCCTGACCCTGAGTATCCGGCCCCATGAGACGGTAGTTTTCTCGGTCCCTGGTGATCCGAGGTCGTTCCCGCTGCACAGATTCATGCGCCAGGGCCTCCTGCAGATAATTCACTTTGGTTTATTGCGCTATCTCTAATAGCACCCGAGATATCACCAGATATATATTGGATTTTCCCCTGACCCTGAGTGTCCGGCCCCATGAGACTGTGGTTTTCTCGGCCCCTGGTGGTCCGAGGACGTTCCCGTTGCACAGATTCATGCGCAAGGGCCTCCTGCAGATAATTCACTTTGGTTTATTGCGCCATCTGTAATAGCACCCGAGATATCACCAGATCTATATTGGATTTTCCCCTGACCCTGAGTGTCCGGCCCCATGAGACTGTGGTTTTCTCGGCCCCTGGTGGTCCGGGGTCGTTCCCGTTGCACAGATTCATGCGCCAGGGCCTCCTGCAGATAATTCACTTTGGTTTATTGCGCTATCTCTAATAGCACCCGAGATATCACCAGATATATATTGGATTTTTCACTGACCCTGAGCGTCCGGCCCCATGAGACTGTGGTTTCTCGGCCCCTGGTGGTCCGAGGTCGTTCCCGCTGCACAGGTTCATGCGCCAGGGCCTCCTACAGACAATGCACTTTGATTTATTGCTCTATCTGTAATAGCACCCGAGATATCACCAGATATATATTGGATTTTCCCCTGACCCTGAGTGTCCGGCCCCATGAGACTGTGGTTTTCTCGGCCCCTGGTGGTCCGAGGTCGTTCCCGCTGCACAGATTCATGCGCCAGGACCTCCTACAGACAATGCACTTTGATTTATTGCGCTATCTGTAATAGCACCCGACATATGCCCAGATATATATTGGATTTTACCCTGACCCTGAGTGTCCGGCCCCATGTGACGGTCGTTGTCTTGGCCCCTGGCGGTCCGAGGACGTCCCCGCTGCACAGATTCATGCGCCAGGGCCTCCTACAGGTAATGCACTTTGATTTATTGTGCTATCTGTAATAGCACCCGAGATATCACCAGATATATATTGGATTTTCCCCTGACCCTGAGTGTCCGCCCCAAGAGACTGTGGTTTTCTCGGCCCCTGGTGGTCCGAGGTCGTTCCCGCCGCACAGATTCATGCGCCAGGGCCTCCTACAGACAATGCACTTTGATTTATTGCGCTATCTGTAATAGCACCCGAGATATCACCAGATATATATTGGATTTTTCCCTGACCCTGAGTGTCCGGCCCCATGAGACTGTTGTTTTTTCGACCCCTGGTGGTCCGAGGTCGTTACCGTTGCACAGATTCATGCGCCAGGGCCTCCTGCAGATAATTCACTTTGGTTTATTGCGCTATCTCTGATAGCACCCGAGATATCACCAGATATATATTGGATTTTCCCCTGACCCTGAGTGTCCGGCCCCATGAGACTGTGGTTTTCTCGGCCCCTGGTGGTCCGAGGTCGTTCCCGCTGCACAGATTCATGCGCCAGGGCCTCCTGCAGATAATTCACTTTGGTTTATTGCGCTATCTCTAATAGCACCCGAGATATCACCAGATATATATTGGATTTTACCCTGATCCTGAGTGTCCGGCCCCATGAGACTGTGGTTTTCTCGGCCCCTGGTGGTCCGAGGTCGTTCCCGCTGCACAGATTCATGCGCCAGGGCCTCCTACAGACAATGCACTTTGATTTATTGCGCTATCTGTAATAGCACCCGAGATATCACCAGATATATATTGGATTTTCCCCTGACCCTGAGTGTCCGGTCCCATGAGACTGCGGTTTTCTCGGCCCCTGGTGGTCCGAGGTCGTTCCCGCTGCACAGATTCATGCGCCAGGGCCTCCTGCAGACAATTCACTTTGGTTTATTGCGCTATCTCTAATAGCACCCGAGATATCACCAGATATATATTGGATTTTTCCCCGACCCTGAGTGTCCGGCCCCATGAGACGGTGGTTTTCTCGGCCGCTGGTGGTCCGAGGTCGTTCCCGCTGGCCAGATTCATGCGCCAGGGCCTCCTACAGACAATGCACTATGATTTATTGCGCTGTCTGTAACAGCACCCGAGATATCACCAGATCTATATTGGATTTTCCCCTGACCCTGAGTATCCGGCCCCATGAGACTGTGGTTTTCTCGGACCCTGGTGGTCCGAGGTCGTTCCCGTTGCACAGATTCATGCGCCAGGGCCTCCTGCAGATAATTCACTTTGGTTTATTGCGCTATCTCTAATAGCACCCGAGATATCACCAGATATATATTGGATTTTCCCCTGACCCTGAGAGTCCGGCCCCATGAGACTGTGGTTTTCTCGGCCCCTGGTGGCCCGAGGTCGTTCCCGCTGCACAGATTCATGCGCCAGGGCCTCCTACAGACGATGCACTTTGATTTATTGCGCTATCTGTAATAGCACCCGAGATATCACCGGATATATATTGGATTTTTCCCAGACCCTGAGTGTCCGGCCCCATGAGACGGTGGTTGACTCGGCCCCTGGGGGTCCGAGGTCGTTCCCGCTGCACAGATTCATGCACCATGGCCTCCTACAGACAATGTACTTTGATTTATTGCGCTATCTGTAATAGCACCCGAGATATCACCAGATATATATTGGATTTTCCCCTGACCCTGAGTGTCCGGCCCCATGAGACTGTGGTTTTCTCGGCCCCTGGTGGTTGAGGTCGTTGCCGCTGCACAGGTTCATGCGCCAGGGCCTCCTACAGACAATGCCCTTTGATTTATTGCGCTATCTCTAATAGCACCCGAGATATCACCAGATATATATTGGATTTTCCCCTGACCCTGAGTGTCCGGCCCCATGAGACTGTGGTTTCCTCGGCCTCTGGTGGTCCGAGGTCGTTCCCGCTGCACAGATTCATGCGCCAGGGCCTCCTACAGACAATGCACTTTGATTTATTTCGCTATCTGTAATAGGACCGGAGATATCACCAGATATATATTGGATTTTCCCCAGACCCTGAGTGTCCGGCCGCATGAGACTGTAGTTTTATCGGCCCCTGGTGGTCCGAGGTCGTTCCCGCTGCACAGATTCATGCGCCAGGGCCTCCTACAGACAATGCACTTTGATTTATTGCGCTATCTGTAATAGCTCCCGAGATATCACCACATATATATTGGATTTTCCCCTGACCCTGAGTGTCCGCCCCATGAGACTGTGGTTTTCTCGGCGCCTGGTGGTCCGAGGTCGTTCCCGCTGCACAGATTCATGCGCCAGGGCCTCCTACAGACAATGCACTTTGATTTATTGCGCTATCTCTAATAGCACCCGAGATATCACCAGATATATATTGGATTTTTCCCTTACCCTGAGTGTCCGGCCCCATGAGACGGTGGTTTTCTCGGCCCCTGGTGGTCCTAGGTCGTTCCCGCTGCACAGATGCATGCGCCAGGGCCTCCTGCAGATAATTCCCTTTGGCTTATTGCGCTATCTGTAATAGCACCCGAGATATCACCAGATATATATTGGATTTTTCCCTGACCCTGAGTGTCCGGCCGCATGAGACTGTTGTTTTTTCGACCCCTGGTGGTCCGAGGTCGTTACCGTTGCACAGATTCATGCGCCAGGGCCTCCTGCAGATAATTCACTTTGGTTTATTGCGCTATCTCTAATAGCACCCGAGATATCACCAGATATAAACTGGATTTTCCCCTGACCCTGAGTGTCCGCCCCATGAGACTGTGGTTTTCTCGGCCCCTGGTGGTCCGAGGTCGTTCCCGCTGCACAGATTCATGCGCCAGGGCCCCCTACAGACAATGCACTTTGATTTATTGCGCTATCTGTAATAGCACCCGAGATATCACCAGATATATATTGGATTTTTCCCTGACCCTGAGTGTCCGGCCCCATGAGACTGCGGTTTTCTCGGCCCCTGGTGGTCCGAGGTCGTTCCCGCTGCACACATTCATGCGCCAGGGCCTCATGCAGATAAATCACTATGGTTTATTGCGCTATCTCTAATAGCACCCGAGATATCACCAGATATATATTGGATTTTGCCCTGACCCTGATTGTCCGGCCCCATGAGACTGTGGTTTTCTCGGCCCCTGGTGGTCCGAGGTTGTTCCCGCTGCACAGATTCATGCGTCAGGGCCTCCTACAGACAATGCACTTTGATTTATTGCTCTATCTGTAATAGCACCCGAGATATCACCAGATATATATTGGATTTTCCCCTGACCCTGAGTATCCGGCCCCATGAGACTGTGGTTTTCTCGGCCCCTGGTGGTCCGAGGTCGTTCCCGTTGCACAGATTCATGCACCAGGGCCTCCTGCAGATAATTCACTTTGGTTTATTTCGCTATCTCTAATAGCACCCGAGATATCACCAGATATATATTGGATTTTTCACTGACCCTGAGTGTCCGGCCCCATGAGACGGTCGTTTTCTCGGCCCCTGGTGGTCCGAGAACGTTCCCGCTGAACAGGTTCATGCGCCAGCGTCTCCTACAGACAATGCACTTTGATTTATTGCGCTATCTGTAATAGCACCCGAGATATCACCAGATATATATTGGATTTTTCACTGACCCTGAGTGTCCTGCCCCATGAGACGGTGGTTTTCTCGGCCCCTGGTGTTCCGAGGTCGTTCCCGCTGCACAGATTCATGCGCCAGGGCCTCCTACAGACAATGCACTTTGATTTATTGCGCTATCTCTAATAGCGCCCGAGATATCACCAGATATATATTGGATTTTTCCCTGACCCTGAGTGTCCGGCCCCATGAGACTGCGGTTTTCTCGGCCCCTGGTGGTCCGAGGTCGTTCCCGCTGCACAGATTCATGCGCCAGGGCCTCCTGCAGACAATTCACTTTGGTTTATTGCGCTATCTCTAATAGCACCCGAGATATCACCAGATATATATTGGATTTTTCCCCGACCCTGAGTGTCCGGCCCCATGAGACGGTGGTTTTCTCGGCCGCTGGTGGTCCGAGGTCGTTCCCGCTGGCCAGATTCATGCGCCAGGGCCTCCTACAGACAATGCACTATGATTTATTGCGCTATCTGTAATAGCACCCGAGATATCACCAGATCTATATTGGATTTTCCCCTGACCCTGAGTATCCGGCCCCATGAGACTGTGGTTTTCTCGGCCCCTGGTGGTCCGAGGTCGTTCCCGTTGCACAGATTCATGCGCCAGGGCCTCCTGCAGATAATTCACTTTGGTTTATTGCGCTATCTCTAATAGCACCCGAGATATCACCAGATATATATTGGATTTTTCACTGACCCTGAGCGTCCGGCCCCATGAGACGGTCGTTTTCTCGGCCCCTGGTGGTCCGAGAACGTTCCCGCTGCACAGGTTCATGCGCCAGCGTCTCCTACAGACAATGCACTTTGATTTATTGCGCTATCTGTAATAGCACCCGAGATATCACCAGATATATATTGGATTTTTCACTGACCCTGAGTGTCCTGCCCCATGAGACGGTGGTTTTCTCGGCCCCTGGTGTTCCGAGGTCGTTCCCGCTGCACAGATTCATGCGCCAGGGCCTCCTACAGACAATGCACTTTGATTTATTGCGCTATCTCTAATAGCACCCGAGATATCACCAGATATATATTGGATTTTCCCCTGACCCTGAGTGTCCGGCCCCATAAGACTGTGGTTTTCTCGGCCCCTGGTGGTCCTAGGTCGTTCCCGCTGCACAGATTCATGCGCCAGGGCCTCCTACAGACAATGCACTTTGATCTATTGCTCTATCTGTAATAGCACCCGAGATATCACCAGATATATATTGGATTTTTCCCCGACCCTGAGTGTCCGGCCCCATGAGACGGTGGTTTTCTCGGCCCCTGGTGGTCCGAGGTCGTTCCCGCCGCCGGATTCATGCGCCAGGGCCTCCTACAGACAATGCACTATGATTTATTGCGCTATCTGTAATAGCACCCGAGATATCACCAGATCTATATTGGATTTTCCCCTGACCCTGAGTATCCGGCCCCATGAGACTGTGGTTTTCTCGGCCCCTGGTGGTCCGAGGTCGTTCCCGTTGCACACATTCATGCGCCAGGGCCTCCTGCAGATAATTCACTTTAGTTTATTGCGCTATCTGTAATAGCACCCGAGATATCACCAGATCTATATTGGATTTTCCCCTGACCCTGAGTATCCGGCCCCATGAGACTGTGGTTTTCTCGGCCCCTGGTGGTCCGAGGTCGTTCCCGTTGCACACATTCATGCGCCAGGGCCTCCTGCAGATAATTCACTTTAGTTTATTGCGCTATCTTTAATAGCACCCGAGATATCACCAGATATATATTGGATTTTCCCCTGACCCTAAGTGTCCGGCACCTCGGGACGGTGGTTTTCTCGGCCCCTGGTGGTCCGAGGTCGTTCCCGCTGCACAGGTTCATGCGCCAGCGTCTCCTACAGACAATGCACTTTGATTTATTGCGCTATCTGTAATAGCACCCGAGATATCACCAGATATATATTGGATTTTTCACTGACCCTGAGTGTCCTGCCCCATGAGACGGTGGTTTTCTCGGCCCCTGGTGTTCCGAGGTCGTTCCCGCTGCACAGATTCATGCGCCAGGGCCTCCTACAGACAATGCACTTTGATTTATTGCGCTATCTCTAATAGCACCCGAGATATCACCAGATATATATTGGATTTTCCCCTGACCCTGAGTGTCCGGCCCCATGAGACTGTGGTTTTCTCGGCCCCTGGTGGTCCTAGGTCGTTCCCGCTGCACTGATGCATGAGCCAGGGCCTCCTGCAGATAATTCCCTTTGGCTTATTGCGCTATCTCTAATAGCGCCCGAGATATCACCAGATATATATTGGATTTTTCCCTGACCCTGAGTGTCCGGCCCCATGAGACTGCGGTTTTCTCGGCCCCTGGTGGTCCGAGGTCGTTCCCGCTGCACACATTCATGCGCCAGGGCCTCCTGCAGATAATTCACTTTAGTTTATTGCGCTATCTTTAATAGCACCCGAGATATCACCAGATATATATTGGATTTTCCCCTGACCCTGAGTGTCCGGCCCCATGAGACGGTGGTTTTCTCGGCCCCTGATGGTCCGAGGGCGTTCCCGCTGGCCACATTTATGCGCCAGGGCCTCCTAGAGACAATGCACTTTGATTTATTGCGCTATCTGTAATAGCACCAGAGATATCACCAGATATATATTGGATTTTCCCCTGACCCTGAGTGCCCGGCTCCTTGAGACTGTCGTTTTCTCGGCCCCTGGTGGTCCGAGGTCGTTCCCGCTGCACAGGTTCATGCGCCAGCGTCTCCTACAGACAATGCACTTTGATTTATTGCGCTATCTGTAATAGCACCCGAGATATCACCAGATATATATTGGATTTTCCCCTGACCCTGATTGTCCGGCCCCATGAGACTGTGGTTTTCTCGGCCCCTGGTGGTCCGAGGTCGTTCCCGCTGCACAGATTCATGCGCCAGGGCCTCCTACAGACAATGCACTTTGATTTATTGCGCTATCTGTAATAGCACCCGAGATATCACCAGATATATATTGGATTTTTCCCTGACCCTGAGTGTCCGGCCCCATGAGACGGTGGATGTCTCGGCCCCTGATGGTCCGAGATCGTTCCCACTGCACAGATTCATGCGCCAGGGCCTCCTGCAGACAATTCACTTTGGTTTATTGCGCTATCTCTAATAGCACCCGAGATATCAACAGATATATACTGGATTTTCCCCTGACCCTGAGTGTCCGGCCCCATGAGACTTTGGTTTTTTCGGCCCCTGGTGGTCCGAGGTCGTTCCCGCTGCACAGATTCATGCGCCAGGGCCTCCTGCAGATAATTCACTTTGGTTTATTGCGCTATCTCTAATAGCACCCGAGATATCAACAGACATATACTGGATTTTCCCCTGACCCTGAGTGTCCGGCCCCATGAGACTGTGGTTTTTTCGGCCCCTGGTGGTCCGAGGTCGTTCCCGCTGCACAGATTCATGCGCCAGGGCCTCCTGCAGAGAATTCACTTTGGTTTATTGCGCTATCTCTAATAGCACTCGAGATATCACCAGATATAAACTGGATTTTCCCCTGACCCTGAGTGTCCGGCCCCATGAGACTGTGGTTTTCTCGGCCCCTGGTGGTCCGAGGTCGTTGCCGCTTCACAGATTCATGCGCCAGGGCCTCCTACAGACAATGCACTTTGACTTATTGCGCTATCTGTAATAGCACCCGAGATATCACCAGATATATATTGGATTTTTCACTGACCCTGAGTGTGCGGCCCCATGAGACGGTGTTTTTCTCGGACCCTGGTGGTCCGAGGTCGTTCCCGCTGCACAGATTCATCCGCCAGGGCCTCCTGCAGATAATTCACTTTGGTTTATTGCGCTATCTCTAACAGCACCCGAGATATCACCAGATATATATTGGATTTTCCCCTGACCCTGAGTGTCCGGCCCCATGAGACTGTGGTTTTATCGGCCCCTAGTGGTCCGAGGTCGTTCCCGCTGCCCAGCTTCAGGCGCCAGGGCCTCCTGCAGATAACTCGCTTTGGTTTATTGCGCTATCTCTAATAGCACCCAAGATATCACCAGATATATATTGGATTTTTCCCTGACCCTGAGTGTCCGGCCCCATGAGACTGTGGTTTCCTCGGCCCCTGGTGGTCTGAGGTCGTTCCCGCTGCACAGATTCATGCGCCAGGGCCTCCTACAGACAATGCACTTTGATTTATTTCGCTATCTGTAATAGGACCGTAGATATCACCAGCTATATATTGGATTTTCCCCAGACCCTGAGTGTCCGGCCGCATGAGACTGTAGTTTTATCGGCCCCTGGTGGTCCGAGGTCGTTCCCGCTGCACAGATTCATGCGCCAGGGCCTCCTACAGACAATGCACTTTGTTTTATTGCGCTATCTGTAATAGCACCCGAGATATCACCACATATATATTGGATTTTTCGCTGACCCAGAGTGTCCGGCCCCATGAGACGGTGGTTTTCTCGGCCCCTGGTGGTCCGCGGTCGTTCCCGCTGCACAGATTCATGCGCCAGGGCCTCCTGCAGATAATTCACTTTCGTTTATTGCGCTATCTCTAATAGCACCCAAGATATCACCAGATATATATTGAATTTTTCCCTGACCCTGAGTGTCCGGCCCCATGAGACTGTGGTTTTCTCGGCCCCTGGTGGTCCGAGGTCGTTCCCGCTGCACAGATTCATGCGCCAGGGCCTCCTACAGACAATGCACTTTGATTTATTGCGCTATCTGTCATAGCACCCAAGATATCACCAGATAAATATTGGATTTTCCCCTGACCCTGAGTGTCCGGCCCCATGAGACGGTGGTTTTCTCGGCCCCTGATGGTCCGAGGTCGTTCCCGCTGTCCACATTTATGCGCCAGGGCCTCCTACAGACAATGCAATTTGATTTATTGCGCTATCTGTAATAGCACCCGAGATATCACCAGATATATATTGGATTTTTCCCTGACCCTGAGTGTCCGGCCCCATGAGACGGTGGATGTCTCGGCCCCTGATGGTCCGAGATCGTTCCCACTGCACAGATTCATGCGCCAGGGCCTCCTGCAGACAATTCACTTTGGTTTATTGCGCTATCTCTAATAGCACCCGAGATATCACCAGATCTATATTGGATTTTCCCCTGACCCTGAGTATCCGGCCCCATGAGACTGTGGTTTTCTCGGCCCCTGGTGGTCCGAGGTCGTTCCCGTTGCACAGATTCATGCGCCAGGGCCTCCTGCAGATAATTCACTTTGGTTTATTGCGCTATCTCTAATAGCACCCGAGATATCACCAGATATATATTGGATTTTTCACTGACCCTGAGCGTCCGGCCCCATGAGACGGTCGTTTTCTCGGCCCCTGGTGGTCCGAGAACGTTCCCGCTGAACAGGTTCATGCGCCAGCGTCTCCTACAGACAATGCACTTTGATTTATTGCGCTATCTGTAATAGCACCCGAGATATCACCAGATATATATTGGATTTATCACTGACCCTGAGTGTCCTGCCCCATGAGACGGTGGTTTTCTCGGCCCCTGGTGTTCCGAGGTCGTTCCCGCTGCACAGATTCATGCGCCAGGGCCTCCTACAGACAATGCACTTTGATTTATTGCGCTATCTCTAATAGCGCCCGAGATATCACCAGATATATATTGGATTTTTCCCTGACCCTGAGTGTCCGGCCCCATGAGACTGCGGTTTTCTCGGCCCCTGGTGGTCCGAGGTCGTTCCCGCTGCACAGATTCATGCGCCAGGGCCTCCTGCAGACAATTCACTTTGGTTTATTGCGCTATCTCTAATAGCACCCGAGATATCACCAGATATATATTGGATTTTTCCCCGACCCTGAGTGTCCGGCCCCATGAGACGGTGGTTTTCTCGGCCGCTGGTGGTCCGAGGTCGTTCCCGCTGGCCAGATTCATGCGCCAGGCCCTCCTACAGACAATGCACTATGATTTATTGCGCTATCTGTAATAGCACCCGAGATATCACCAGATCTATATTGGATTTTCCCCTGACCCTGAGTATCGGGCCCCATGAGACTGTGGTTTTCTCGGCCCCTGGTGGTCCGAGGTCGTTCCCGTTGCACAGATTCATGCGCCAGGGCCTCCTGCAGATAATTCACTTTGGTTTATTGCGCTATCTCTAATAGCACCCGAGATATCACCAGATATATATTGGATTTTTCACTGACCCTGAGCGTCCGGCCCCATGAGACGGTCGTTTTCTCGGCCCCTGGTGGTCCGAGAACGTTCCCGCTGCACAGGTTCATGCGCCAGCGTCTCCTACAGACAATGCACTTTGATTTATTGCGCTATCTGTAATAGCACCCGAGATATCACCAGATATATATTGGATTTTTCACTGACCCTGAGTGTCCTGCCCCATGAGACGGTGGTTTTCTCGGCCCCTGGTGTTCCGAGGTCGTTCCCGCTGCACAGATTCATGCGCCAGGGCCTCCTACAGACAATGCACTTTGATTTATTGCGCTATCTCTAATAGCACCCGAGATATCACCAGATATATATTGGATTTTCCCCTGACCCTGAGTGTCCGGCCCCATGAGACTGTGGTTTTCTCGGCCCCTGGTGGTCCTAGGTCGTTCCCGCTGCACTGATGCATGCGCCAGGTCCTCCTGCAGATAATTCCCTTTGGCTTATTGCGCTATCTCTAATAGCGCCCGAGATATCACCAGATATATATTGGATTTTTCCCTGACCCTGAGTGTCCGGCAACATGAGACTGCGGTTTTCTCTGCCCCTGGTGGTCCGAGGTCGCTCCCGCTGCACACATTCATGCGCCAGGGCCTCCTGCAGATAATTCACTTTAGTTTATTGCGCTATCTTAAATAGCACCCGAGATATCACCAGATATATATTGGATTTTCCCCTGACCCTGAGTGTCCGGCCCCATGAGACTGTGGTTTTCACGGCCCCTGGTGGTCCGAGGTCGTTCCCGTTGCACAGATTCATGCGCCAGGGCCTCCTGCAGATAATTCACTTTGGTTTATTGCGCTATCTCTAATAGCACCCAAGATATCACCAGATATATATTGAATTTTTCCCTGACCCTGTGTGTCCGGCCCCATGAGACTGTGGTTTTCTCGGCCCCTGGTGGTCCGAGGTCGTTCCCCTTGCACAGATTCATGCGCCAGGGCCTCCTGCAGATAATTCACTTTGATTTATTGCGCTATCTATAATAGCACCCGAGATATCACCAGATAGATATTGGATTTTTCACTGACCCTAAGTGTCCGGCCCCTCGGGACGGTGGTTTTCTCGGACCCTGGTGGTCCGAGGTCGTTCCCGCTGCACAGATTCATGCGCCAGGGCCTCCTACAGACAATGCACTTTGATTTATTGCGCTATCTGTAATAGCACCCGAGATATCACCAGATATATATTGGATTTTTCCCTGACCCTGAGTGTCCGGCCCCATGAGACGGTGGATGTCTCGGCCCCTGATGGTCCGAGATCGTTCCCACTGCACAGATTCATGCGCCAGGGCCTCCTGCAGACAATTCACTTTGGTTTATTGCGCTATCTCTAATAGCACCCGAGATATCACCAGATCTATATTGGATTTTCCCCTGACCCTGAGTATCCGGCCCCATGAGACTGTGGTTTTCTCGGCCCCTGGTGGTCCGAGGTCGTTCCCGTTGCACAGATTCATGCGCCAGGGCCTCCTGCAGATAATTCACTTTGGTTTATTGCGCTATCTCTAATAGCACCCGAGATATCACCAGATATATATTGGATTTTTCACTGACCCTGAGCGTCCGGCCCCATGAGACGGTCGTTTTCTCGGCCCCTGGTGGTCCGAGAACGTTCCCGCTGAACAGGTTCATGCGCCAGCGTCTCCTACAGACAATGCACTTTGATTTATTGCGCTATCTGTAATAGCACCCGAGATATCACCAGATATATATTGGATTTATCACTGACCCTGAGTGTCCTGCCCCATGAGACGGTGGTTTTCTCGGCCCCTGGTGTTCCGAGGTCGTTCCCGCTGCACAGATTCATGCGCCAGGGCCTCCTACAGACAATGCACTTTGATTTATTGCGCTATCTCTAATAGCGCCCGAGATATCACCAGATATATATTGGATTTTTCCCTGACCCTGAGTGTCCGGCCCCATGAGACTGCGGTTTTCTCGGCCCCTGGTGGTCCGAGGTCGTTCCCGCTGCACAGATTCATGCGCCAGGGCCTCCTGCAGACAATTCACTTTGGTTTATTGCGCTATCTCTAATAGCACCCGAGATATCACCAGATATATATTGGATTTTTCCCCGACCCTGAGTGTCCGGCCCCATGAGACGGTGGTTTTCTCGGCCGCTGGTGGTCCGAGGTCGTTCCCGCTGGCCAGATTCATGCGCCAGGCCGTCCTACAGACAATGCACTATGATTTATTGCGCTATCTGTAATAGCACCCGAGATATCACCAGATCTATATTGGATTTTCCCCTGACCCTGAGTATCGGGCCCCATGAGACTGTGGTTTTCTCGGCCCCTGGTGGTCCGAGGTCGTTCCCGTTGCACAGATTCATGCGCCAGGGCCTCCTGCAGATAATTCACTTTGGTTTATTGCGCTATCTCTAATAGCACCCGAGATATCACCAGATATATATTGGATTTTTCACTGACCCTGAGCGTCCGGCCCCATGAGACGGTCGTTTTCTCGGCCCCTGGTGGTCCGAGAACGTTCCCGCTGCACAGGTTCATGCGCCAGCGTCTCCTACAGACAATGCACTTTGATTTATTGCGCTATCTGTAATAGCACCCGAGATATCACCAGATATATATTGGATTTTTCACTGACCCTGAGTGTCCTGCCCCATGAGACGGTGGTTTTCTCGGCCCCTGGTGTTCCGAGGTCGTTCCCGCTGCACAGATTCATGCGCCAGGGCCTCCTACAGACAATGCACTTTGATTTATTGCGCTATCTCTAATAGCACCCGAGATATCACCAGATATATATTGGATTTTCCCCTGACCCTGAGTGTCCGGCCCCATGAGACTGTGGTTTTCTCGGCCCCTGGTGGTCCTAGGTCGTTCCCGCTGCACTGATGCATGCGCCAGGTCCTCCTGCAGATAATTCCCTTTGGCTTATTGCGCTATCTCTAATAGCGCCCGAGATATCACCAGATATATATTGGATTTTTCCCTGACCCTGAGTGTCCGGCAACATGAGACTGCGGTTTTCTCTGCCCCTGGTGGTCCGAGGTCGCTCCCGCTGCACACATTCATGCGCCAGGGCCTCCTGCAGATAATTCACTTTAGTTTATTGCGCTATCTTAAATAGCACCCGAGATATCACCAGATATATATTGGATTTTCCCCTGACCCTGAGTGTCCGGCCCCATGAGACTGTGGTTTTCACGGCCCCTGGTGGTCCGAGGTCGTTCCCGTTGCACAGATTCATGCGCCAGGGCCTCCTGCAGATAATTCACTTTGGTTTATTGCGCTATCTCTAATAGCACCCAAGATATCACCAGATATATATTGAATTTTTCCCTGACCCTGTGTGTCCGGCCCCATGAGACTGTGGTTTTCTCGGCCCCTGGTGGTCCGAGGTCGTTCCCCTTGCACAGATTCATGCGCCAGGGCCTCCTGCAGATAATTCACTTTGATTTATTGCGCTATCTGTAATAGCACCCGAGATATCACCAGATAGATATTGGATTTTTCACTGACCCTAAGTGTCCGGCCCCTCGGGACGGTGGTTTTCTCGGACCCTGGTGGTCCGAGGTCGTTCCCGCTGCACAGATTCATGCGCCAGGGCCTCCTACAGACAATGCACTTTGATTTATTGCGCTATCTGTAATAGCACCCAAGATATCACTAGATAAATATTGGATTTTCCCCTGACCCTGAGTGTCCGGCCCCATGAGACGGTGGTTTTCTCGGCCCCTGATGGTCCGAGGTCGTTCCCGCTGGCCACATTTATGCGCCAGGGCCTCCTACAGACAATGTACTTTGATTTATTGCGCTATCTGTAATAGCACCAGAGATATCACCAGATATATATTGGATTTTCCCCTGACCCTGAGTGTCCGGCCCCATGAGACTGTGGTTTTCTCGGCCCCTGGTGGTCCGAGGTTGTTCCCGCTGCACACATTCATGCGACAGGGCCTCCTACAGACAATGCACTTTGATTTATTGCTCTATCTGTAATAGCACCCAAGATATCACGAGATATATATTGGATTTTTCCCTGACCCTGAGTGTCCGGCCCCATGAGACTGTGGTTTCCTCGGCCTCATGTGGTCCGAGGTCGTTCCCGCTGCACAGATTCATGCGCCAGGGCCTCCTACAGACAATGCACTTTGATTTATTGCTCTATCTGTAATAGCACCCGAGATATCACCAGATATATATTGGATTTTCCCCTGACCCTGATTGTCCGGCCCCATGAGACTGTAGTTTTCTCGGCCCCTGGTGGTCCTAGGTCGTTCCCGCTGCATAGATTCATGCGCCAGGGCCTCCTACAGACAATGCACTTTGATTTATTGCGCTATCTGTAATTGCACCCGAGATATCACCAGATATATATTGGATTTTTCCCTGACCCTGAGTGTCCGGCCCCATGAGACGGTGGTTTTCTCGGCCCCTGGTGGTCCGCGGTCGTTCCCGCTGCACAGATTCATGCGCCAGGGCCTCCTGCAGATGACTCACATTGGTTTATTGCGCTATCTCTAATAGCACCCGAGATATCACCAGATATATACTGGATTTTCCCCTGACCCTGAGTGTCCGGCCCCATGAGACGGTTGTTGTCTCGGCCCCTGGTGGTCCTAGGTCGTTCCCGCTGCACAGATGCATGCGCCAGGGCCTTCTGCAGATAATTCCCTTTGGCTTATTACGCTATCTCTAATAGCACCCAAGATATCACCAGATATATATTGGATTTTTCCCTGACCCTGAGTGTCCGGCCCCATGAGACGGTGGTTTTCTCGGCCCCTGGTGGTCCGCGGTCGTTCCCGCTGCACAGATTCATGCGCCAGGGCCTCCTGCAGATAATTCACTTTAGTTTATTGCGCTATCTTTAATAGCACCCGAGATATCACCAGATATATATTGGATTTTCCCCTGACCCTGAGTGTCCGGCCCCATGAGACTGTGGTTTTCACGGCCCCTGGTGGTCCGAGGTCGTTCCCGCTGCACAGATTCATGCGCCAGTGCCTCCTACAGACAATGCACTTTGATTTATTGCGCTATCTGTAATAGCACCCGAGATATCACCAGATATATATTGGATTTTTCCCTGACCCTGAGTGTCCGGCCCCATGAGACTGTGGTTTTTTCGGCCCCTGGTGGTCCGAGGTCGTTCCCGTTGCACAGATTCATGCGCCAGGGCCTCCTGCAGATAACTCACTTTGGTTTATTGCGCTATCTCTAATAGCCCCCAAGATATCACCAGATATATATTGAATTTTTCCCTGACCCTGAGGGTCCGGCCCCATGAGACTGTGGTTTTCTCGGCCCCTGGTGGTCCGAGGTCGTTCCCGCTGCACAGATTCATGCGCCAGGGCCTCCTACAGACAATGCACTTTGATTTATTGCGCTATCTGTAATAGCACCCAAGATATCAGCAGATAAATATTGGATTTTCCCCTGACCCTGAGTGTCCGGCCCCATGAGACGGTGGTTTTCTCGGCCCCTGATGGTCCGAGTTCGTTCCCGCTGTCCACATTTATGCGCCAGGGCCTCCTACAGACAATGCAATTTGATTTATTGCGCTATCGGTAATAGCACCCGGGATATCACCAGATATATATTGGATTTTTCCCTGACCCTGAGTGTCCGGCACCATGAGACGGTGGTTTTCTCGGCCCCTGGTGGTCCGAGGTCGTTCCCGCTGCACAGATTCATGCGCCAGGGCCTCCTGCAGATAATTCACTTTGGTTTATTGCGCTATCTCTAATAGCGCCCGAGATATCAACAGATATATATTGGATTTTTCCCTGACCCTGAGTGTCCGGCCCCATGAGACTGCGGTTTTCTCGGCCCCTGGTGCTCCGAGGTCGTTCCCGCTGCACACATTCATGCTCCAGGGCCTCCTGCAGATAATTCACTATGGTTTATTGCGCTATCTCTAATAGCACCCGAGATATCACCAGATATATATTGGATTTTGCCCTGACCCTGAGTGTCCGGCCCCATGAGACTGTGGTTTTCTCGGCCCCTGGTGGTCCGAGGTTGTTCCCGCTGCACAGATTCATGCGCCAGGGCCTCCTACAGACAATGGACTTTGATTTATTGCTCTATCTGTAATAGCACCCGAGATATCACCAGATATATATTGGATTTTCCCCTGACCCTGATTGTCCGGCCCCATGAGACTGTGGTTTTCTCGGCCCCTGGTGGTCCGAGGTCGTTCCCGCTGCATAGATTCATGCGCCAGGGCCTCCTACAGACAATGCACTTTGATTTATTGCGCTATCTGTAATAGCACCCGAGATATCACCAGATATATATTGGATTTTTCCCTGACCCTGAGTGTCCGGCCCCATGAGACGGTGGATGTCTCGGCCCCTGATGGTCCGAGATCGTTCCCGCTGCACAGATACATGCGCCAGGGCCTCCTGCAGACAATTCACTTTGGTTTATTGCGCTATCTCTAATAGCACCCGAGATATCACCAGATATATATTGGATTTTTCCACGACCCTGAGTGTCCGGCCCCATGAGACGGTGGTTTTCTCGGCCGCTGGTGGTCCGAGGTCGTTCCCGCTGGCCAGATTCATGCGCCAGGGCCTCCTACAGACAATGCACTATGATTTATTGCGCTATCTGTAATAGCACCCGAGATATCACCAGATCTATATTGGATTTTCCCCTGACCCTGAGTATCCGGCCCCATGAGACTGTGGTTTTTTCGGCCCCTGGTGGTCCGAGGTCGTTCCCGTTGCACAGATTCATGCGCCAGGGCCTCCTGCAGATAATTCACTTTGGTTTATTGCGCTATCTCTAATAGCACCCGAGATATCACCAGATATATATTGGATTTTTCACTGACCCTGAGCGTCCTGCCCCATGAGACGGTCGTTTTCTCGGCCCCTGGTGGTACGAGAACGTTCCCGCTGAACAGGTTCATGCGCCAGCGTCTCCTACAGACAATGCACTTTGATTTATTGCGCTATCTGTAATAGCACCCGAGATATCACCAGATATATATTGGATTTTTCACTGACCCTGAGTGTCCGGCCCCATGAGACTGCGGTTTTCTCGGCCCCTGGTGGTCCGAGGTCGGTCCCGCTGCACAGATTCATGCGCCAGGGCCTCCTGCAGACAATTCACTTTGGTTTATTGCGCTATCTCTAATAGCACCCGAGATATCAACAGATATATATTGGATTTTTCCCTGACCCTGAGTGTCCGGCCCCATGAGACTGCGGTTTTCTCGGCCCCTGGTGGTCCGAGGTCGTTCCCGCTGCACACATTCATGCGCCAGGGCCTCCTGCAGATAATTCACTATGGTTTATTGCGCTATCTCTAATAGCACCCGAGATATCACCAGATATATATTGGATTTTCCCCAGACCCTGAGTGTCCGGCCCCATGAGACTGTGGTTTTCTCGGCCCCTGGTGGTCCGAGGTTGTTCCCGCTGCACAGATTCATGCGCCAGGGCCTCCTACAGACAATGCACTTCGATTTATTGCGCTATCTGTAATAGCACCCGAGATATCACCACATATATATTGGATTTTTCGTTGACCCAGAGTGTCCGGCCCCATGAGACGGTGGTTTTCTCGGCCCCTGGTGGTCCTAGGTCGTTCCCGCTGCACAGATGCATGCGCCAGGGCCTCCTGCAGATAATTCCCTTTGGCTTATTGCGCTATCTTTAATAGCACCCGAGATATCACCAGATATATATTGGATTTTTCCCTGACCCTGAGTGTCCGGCCCCATGAGACTGTTGTTTTTTCGACCCCTGGTGGTCCGAGGTCGTTACCGTTGCACAGATTCATGCGCCAGGGCCTCCTGCAGATAATTCAATTTGGTTTATTGCGCTATCTCTAATAGCGCCCGAGATATCAACAGATATATATTGGATTTTTCCCTGACCCTGAGTGTCCGGCCCCATGAGACTGCGGTTTTCTCGGCCCCTGGTGGTCCGAGGTCGTTCCCGCTGCACACATTCATGCGCCAGGGCCTCCTGCAGATAATTCACAATGGTTTATTGCGCTATCTCTAATAGCACCCGAGATATCACCAGATATATATTGGATTTTTCCCTGACCCTGAGTGTCCGGCCCCATGAGACTGTGGTTTCCTCGGCCTCTGGTGGTCCGAGGTCGTTCCCGCTGCACAGATTCATGCGCCAGGGCCTCCTACAGACAATGCACTTTGATTTATTTCGCTATCTGTAATAGGACCGGAGATATCACCAGATATATATTGGATTTTCCCCAGACCCTGAGTGTCCGGCCGCATGAGACTGTAGTTTTATCGGCCCCTGGTGGTCCGAGGTCGTTCCCGCTGCACAGATTCATGCGCCAGGGCCTCCTACAGACAATGCACTTCGATTTATTGCGCTATCTGTAATAGCACCCGAGATATCACCACATATATATTGGATTTTTCGTTGACCCAGAGTGTCCGGCCCCATGAGACGGTGGTTTTCTCGGCCCCTGGTGGTCCTAGGTCGTTCCCGCTGCACAGATGCATGCGCCAGGGCCTCCTGCAGATAATTCCCTTTGGCTTATTGCGCTATCTTTAATAGCACCCGAGATATCACCAGATATATATTGGATTTTTCCCTGACCCTGAGTGTCCGGCCCCATGAGACTGTTGTTTTTTCGACCCCTGGTGGTCCGAGGTCGTTACCGTTGCACAGATTCATGCGCCAGGGCCTCCTGCAGATAATTCACTTTGGTTTATTGCGCTATCTGTAATAGCACCCGAGATATCAACAGATATATACTGGATTTTCCCCTGACCCTGAGTGTCCGGCCCCATGAGACTGTGGTTTTTTCGGCCCCTGGTGGTCCGAGGTCGTTCCCGCTGCACAGATTCATGCGGCAGGGCCTCCTGCAGAGAATTCACTTTGGTTTATTGCGCTATCTCTAATAGCACCCGAGATATCACCAGATATAAACTGGATTTTCCCCTGACCCTGAGTGTCCGGACCCATGAGACTGTGGTTTTCTCGGCCCCTGGTGGTCCGAGGTCGTTGCCGCTTCACAGATTCATGCGCCAGGGCCTCCTACAGACAATGCACTTTGACTTATTGCGCTATCTGTAATGGCACCCGAGATATCACCAGATATATATTGGATTTTTCACTGACCCTGAGTGTGCGGCCCCATGAGACTGTGCTTTTCTCGGCCCCTGGTGGTCCGAGGTCGTTCCCGCTGCACAGATTCATGCGCCAGGGCCTCCTACAGACAATGCACTTTGATTTATTGCGCTATCTGTAATAGCACCCAAGATATCACCAGATAAATATTGGATTTTCCCCTGACCCTGAGTGTCCGGCCCCATGAGACGGTGGTTTTCTCGGCCCCTGATGGTCCGAGGTCGTTCCCGCTGTCCACATTTATGCGCCAGGGCCTCCTACAGACAATGCAATTTGATTTATTGCGCTATCTGTAACAGCACCCGAGATATCACCCGATATATATTGGATTTTCCCCTGACCCTGAGTGTCCGGCCCCTTGAGACTGTCGTTTTCTCGGCCCCTGGTGGTCCGAGGTCGTTCCCGTTGCACAGATTCATGCGCCAGGGCCTCCTGCAGATAATTCACCTTGGTTTATTGCGCTATCTCTAATAGCACCCGAGATATCACCAGATATATATTGGATTTTCCCCTGACCCTGAGTGTCCGGCACCATGAGACTGTAGTTTTCACGGCCCCTGGTGGTCCTAGGTCGTTCCCGCTGCACAGATTCATGCGCCAGGGCCTCCTACAGACAATGCACTTTGATTTATTGCGTTATCTGTAATAGCACCCGAGATATCACCACATATATATTGGATTTTTCCCTGACCCAGAGTGTCCGGCCCCCTCGAGACGGTGGTTTTCTCGGCCCCTGGTGGTCCGAGGTCGTTCCCGCTGCACAGCTTCAGGCGCCAGGGCCTCCTGCAGATAACTCACTTTGGTTTATTGCGCTATCTCTAATAGCACCCGAGATATCACCAGATATATATTGGATTTTTCCCTGACCCTGAGTGTCCGGCCCCATGAGACGGTGGTTTTCTCGGCCCCTGGTGGTCCGAGGTCGTTCCCGCTGCACAGATCCATGCGCCAGGGCCTCCTGCAGATAATTCACTTTGGATTATTGCGCTATCTCTAATAGCGACCGAGATATCAACAGATATATATTGGATTTTTCCCTGACCCTGAGTGTCCGGCCCCATGAGACTGCGGTTTTCTCGGCCCCTGGTGGTCCGAGGTCGTTCCCGCTGCACACATTCATGCGCCAGGGCCTCCTGCAGATAATTCACTATGGTTTATTGCGCTATCTCTAATAGCACCCGAGATATCACCAGATATATATTGGATTTTGCCCTGACCCTGAGTGTCCGGCCCCATGAGACTGTGGTTTTCTCGGCCCCTGGTGGTCCGAGGTTGTTCCCGCTGCACAGATTCATGCGCCAGGGCCTCCTGCAGACAATTCACTTTGGTTTATTGCGCTATCTCTAATAGCACCCGAGATATCACCAGATATATATTGGATTTTTCCCCGACCCTGAGTGTCCGGCCCCATGAGACGGTGGTTTTCTCGGCCGCTGGTGGTCCGAGGTCGTTCCCGCTGGCCAGATTCATGCGCCAGGGCCTCCTACAGACAATGCACTATGATTTATTGCGCTATCTGTAATAGCACCCGAGATATCACCAGATCTATATTGGATTTTCCCCTGACCCTGAGTATCCGGCCCCATGAGACTGTGGTTTTCTCGGTCCCTGGTGGTCCGAGGTCGTTCCCGTTGCACAGTTTCATGCGCCAGGGCCTCCTGCAGATAATTCACTTTGGTTTATTGCGCTATCTTTAATAGCACCCGAGATATCACCAGATATATATTGGATTTTCCCCTGACCCTGAGTGTCCGGCCCCATGAGACTGTTGTTTTTTCGACCCCTGGTGGTCCGAGGTCGTTACCGTTGCACAGATTCATGCGCCAGGGCCTCCTGCAGACAATTCACTTTGGTTTATTGCTCTATCTGTAATAGCACCCGAGATATCACCAGATATATATTGGATTTTCCCCTGACCCTGATTGTCCGGCCACATGAGACTGTGGTTTTCTCGGCCGCTGGTGGTCCGAGGTCGTTCCCGCTGGCCAGATTCATGCGCCAGGGCCTCCTACAGACAATGCACTATGATTTATTGCGCTATCTGTAATAGCACCCGAGATATCACCAGATATATATTGGATTTTTCACTGACCCTGAGCGTCCGGCCCCATGAGACGGTCGTTTTCTCGGCCCCTGGTGGTCCGAGAACGTTCCCGCTGAACAGGTTCATGCGCCAGCGTCTCCTACAGACAATGCACTTTGATTTATTGCGCTATCTGTAATAGCACCCGAGATATCACCAGATATATATTGGATTTTACCCTGACCCTGAGTGTCCGGCCCCATGAGACGGTCGTTGTCTCGGCCCCTGGAGGTCCGAGGACGTTCCCGTTGCACAGATTCATGCGCCAGGGCCTCCTGCAGATAATTCACTTTGGTTTATTGCGCTATCTCTAATAGCACCCGAGATATCACCACATATATATTGGATTTTTCACTGACCCTGAGCGTCCGGCCCCATGAGACGGTCGTTTTCTCGGCCCCTGGTGGTCCGAGGTCGTTCCCGCTGCACAGGTTCATGCGCCAGGGTCTCCTACAGACAATGCACTTTGATTTATTGCGCTATCTGTAATAGCACCCGAGATATCACCACATATATATTGGATTTTTCACTGACCCTGAGTGTCCGGCCCCATGAGACTGTGGTTTTCTCGGCCCCTGGTGGTCCGAGGTCGTTCCAGCTGGCCAGATTTATTCGCCTGGGCCTCCTACAGACAATGAACTTTGATTTATTGCGCTATCTGTAATAGCACCCGAGATATCACCAGATATATATTGGATTTTTCCCTGACCCTGAGTGTCCGGCCCCATGAGACTGTCGTTTTCTCGGCCCCTGGTGGTCCGAGGTCGTTCCCGCTGCACAGATTCATGCGCCAGGGCCTCCTGCAGATAATTCACTTTGGTTTATTGCGCTATCTCTAATAGCACCCGAGATATCACCAGAAATATATTGGATTTTACTCTGACCCTGAGTGTCCGGCCCCATGAGACTGTGCTTTTCTCGGCCCCTGGTGGTCCGAGGTCGTTCCCGTTGCACAGATTCATGCGCCAGGGCCTCCTACAGACAATGCACTTTGATTTATTGCGCTATCTGTAATAGCACCCGAGATATCACCAGATATATATTGGATTTTACCCTGACCCTGAGTGTCCGGCCCCATGAGACGGTCGTTGTCTCGGCCCCTGGAGGTCCGAGGACGTTCCCGCTGCACAGATTCATGCGCCAGGGCCTCCTACAGGTAATGCACTTTGATTTATTGCGCTATCTGTAATAGCACCCGAGATATCACCAGATCTATATTGGATTTTCCCCTGACCCTGAGTGTCCGGCCCCATGAGACTGTGGTTTTCTCGGCCCCTGGTGGTCCGAGGTCGTTCCCGTTGCACAGATTCATGCGCCAGGGCCTCCTGCAGATAATACAATTTGGTTGATTGCGCTATCTGTAATAGCACCCGAGATATCACCATATCTATATTGGATTTTCCCCAGACCCTGAGTGTCCGGCCCCATGAGACTGTGGTTTTCTCGGCCCCTGGTGGTCCGAGGTCGTTCCCGCTGCACAGATTCATGCGCCAGGGCCTCCTGCAGATAATTCACTATGGTTTATTGCGCTATCTGTAATAGCACCCGAGATATCACCAGATATATGCTGGATTTTTACATGACCTTGGGTGACGGATTCCGAATATCTATAATTTTCTCGGCCCCTGGTGGTCCGAGGTCGTTCCCGCTGGCCAGATTCATGCGCCTGGGCCTCCTACAGACAATGCACTTTGATTTATTATGCTATCTCTAATAGCACCCGAGATATCACCAGATATATATTGGATTTTTCCCTGACCCTGAGTGTCCGGCGCCATGAGACGGTGGTTTTCTTGGCCCCTGGTGGTCCGGGGTCGTTCCCGCTGCACAGATTCATGCGCCAGGGCCTCCTGCAGATAATTCACTTTCGTTTATTGCGCTATCTCTAATAGCACCCGAGATATCACCAGATATATATTGGATTTTTCCCTGACCCTGAGTTTCCGGCCCCATGAGACTGTGGTTTTTTCGGCCCCTGGTGGTCCGAGGACGTTCCCGCTGCACAGCTTCATGCGCCAGGGCCTCCTACAGACAATGCACTTTGATTTATTGCGCTATCTGTAATAGCACCCGAGATATAAGCAGATATATATTGGATTTTTCACTGACCCTGAGTGTCCGGCCCCATGAGACGATCGTTTTCTCGGCCCCTGGTGGTCCGAGGTCGTTCCCGCTGCACAGATTCATGCGCCAGGGCCTCCTGCAGATAATTCACTTTGGTTTATTGCGCTATCTCTAATAGCACCCGAGATATCAGCAGATATATATTGCATTTTTCACTGACCCTGAGTGACCGGCCCCATGAGACGGTAGTTTTCTCGGCCCCTGGTGGTCCGAGGTCGTTCCCGCTGCACAGATTCATGCGCCAGGGCCTACTGCAGATAATTCACTTTGATTTATTGCGCTATCTGTAATAGCACCCGAGATATCACCACATATATATTGGATTTTTCACTGACCCTGAGTGTCCGGCCCCATGAGACGGTAGTTTTCTCGGTCCCTGGTGGTCCGAGGTCGTTCCCGCTGCACAGATTCATGCGCCAGGGCCTCCTACAGACAATGCACTTTGATTTATTTCGCTATCACTAATAGCACCCGAGATATCACCTGATGTATATTGTATTTTTCCCTGACCCTGACAGTCCGGCCGCATGAGACTGTGGTTTTCTCGGCCCCTGGTGGTCCGAGGTCGTTCCCCTTGCACAGATTCATGCGCCAGGGCCTCCTGCAGATAATTCACTTTGGTTTATTGCGCTATCTGTAATGGCACCCGAGATATCACCAGATCTATATTGGATTTTCCCCTGACCCTGAGTGTCCGGCCCCATGAGACTGTGGTTTTCTCGGCCCCTGGTGGTCCGAGGTCGCTCCCGTTGTACAGATTCATGCGCCAGGGCCTCCTGCAGATAATTCACTATGGTTTATTGCGCTATCTCTAATAGCACCCGAGATATCAGCACATATATATTGGATATTTCACTGACCCCGAGTGTCCGGCCCCATGAGACGGTGGTTTTCTCGGTCCCTGGTGTTCCGAGGTCGTTCCCGCTGCACAGATTCATTCGCCTGGGCCTCCTACAGACAATGCACTTTGATTTATTAAGCTATCTGTAATAGCACCCGAGATATCACCAGATATATATTGGATTTTCCCCTGACCCTGAGTGTCCGGCCCCATGAGACTGTGGTTTTCTCGGCCCCTGGTGGTCCGAGGTCGTTCCCGCTGGCCAGATTCATGCGCCTGGGCCTCCTACAGACAATGCACTTTGATTTATTGCGCTATCTCTAATAGCACCCGAGATATCACCAGATATATATTGGATTTTTCCCTGACCCTGAGTGTCCGGCGCCATGAGACGGTGGTTTTCTTGGCCCCTGGTGGTCCGAGGTCGTTCCCGCTGCACAGATGCATGCGCCAGGGCCTCCTGCAGATAATTCACTTTGGTTTATTGCGCTATCTCTAATAGCACCCGAGATATCACCAGATATATATTGGATTTTCCCCTGACCCTGAGTGTCCGGCCCCATGAGACTGTGGTTTTCCCGGCCCCTGGTGGTCTGAGGTCGTTCCCGCTGCACAGATTCATGCGCCAGGGCCTCCTACCGACAATGCACTTTGATTTATTGGGCTATCTGTAATAGCACCCGAGATATCACCAGATAAATATTGGATTTTACCCTGACCCTGAGTGTGCGGCCCCATGAGACTGTGGTTTTCTCGGCCCCTGGTGGTCCGAGGTCGTTCCAGCTGGCCAGATTTATTCGCCTGGGCCTCCTACAGACAATGCACTTTGATTTATTGCGCTATCTGTAATAGCACTCGAGATATCACCAGATATATATTGGATTTTTCCCTGACCCTGAGTGTCCGGCCCCATGAGACGGTGGTTTACTCGGCCCCTGGTGGTCGGAGGTCGTTCCTGCTGGCCAGATTCATTCGCCTGGTCCTCCTACAGACAATGCACTTTGATTTATTGCGCTATCTCTAATAGCACCCGAGATATCACCAGATATTTGCTGGATTTTTACATGATCTTGGGTGACGGATTCCGAATATCTGTAATTTTCTCGGCCACTGGTGGTCCGAGGTCGTTCCTGCGGCACAGATTCATTCGCAAGGGCCTCCTACAGACAATGCACTTTGGTTTCTTGCGCTATCCGTAATTGCACCCGAGATATCACCAGATATATATTGGATTTTCCCCTGACCCAGAGTGTCCGGCCCCATGAGACTGTGGTTTTCTCGGCCCCTGGTGGTCCGAGGTCGTTGCCGCTGCACAGGTTCATGCGCCAGGGCCTCCTACAGACAATGCACTTTGATTTATTGCGCTATCTGTAATAGCACCCGAGATATCACCAGATATATATTGGATATTACCCTCACCCTGAGTGTCCAGCCCCATGAGACGGTGGTTTTCTCGGCCCCTGGTGGACCGAGGTCGTTCCCGCTGCACAGATTCATGCGCCAGGGCCTCCACCAGACAATGAACTTCGATTTATTGCGCTATCTGTAATAGCTCCCGACATATCACCAGATATATAATGGATTTTCCCCAGACCCTGAGTGTCCGGCCCCATGAGACTTTAGTTTTCTCGGCCCCTGGTGGTCCGAGGTCGTTCCCGCTGCACAGATTCATGCGCCAGGGCCTCCTGCAGATAATTCAATTTGGTTTATTGCGCTGTATCTAATAGCACCCGAGATATCACCAGATATATATTGGATTTTCCCCTGACCCTGAGTGACCGTCCCCATGTGACTGCGGTTTTCTCGGCCCCTGGTGGTCCGAGGTCGTTCCCGCTGCACAGATTCATGCGCCAGGGCCTCCTGCAGATAATTCACTTTGATTTATTGCGCTATCTGTAATAGCACCCGAGATATCACCAGATATATATTGGATTTTCCCCTGACCCTGAGTGTCCGGCTCCATGAGACTGTGGTTTTCTCGGCCCCTGGTGGTCCGAGGTCGTTCCCGCTGCACAGATTCATGCGCCAGGGCCTCCTACAGACAATGCACTTTGATTTATTGCGCTATCTGTAATAGCACCCGAGATATCACCAGATATACATTGGATTTTACCCTGACCCTGAGTGTCCGGCCCCATGAGACTGTGGTTTTTTCGGCCCCTGGTGGTCCGAGGTCGTTCCCGCTGCACAGATTCATGCGTCAGGGCCTCCTGCAGACAATGCACTTTGATTTATCGCGCTATCTCTAATGGTACCCGATATATCACCAGATATATAATGGATGTTTCCCTGACCCTGAGTGTCCGGCCCCATGAGACTGTGGTTTTCTCGGCCCCTGGTGGTCCGAGGTCGTTCCCCTTGCACAGATTCATGCGCCAGGGCCTCCTGCAGATAATTCACTTTGGTTTATTGCGCTATCTCTAATAGCACCCGAGATATCACCAGATATATACTGGATTTTCCCCTGACCCTGAGTGTCCGGCCCCATGAGACTGTGGTTTTCTCGGCCCCTGGAGGTCCGAGGTCGTTCCCGCTGCACAGATTCATGCGCCAGGGCGTCCTACAGACAATGCACTTTGATTTATTGCGCTATCTGACATAGCAGCCGAGATATCACCAGATATATATTGGATTTTTCACTGACCCTGAGTGTCCGGCCCCATGAGACGGTTGTTTTCTCAGCCCCTGGTGGCCCGAGGTCGTTCCCGCTGCACAGATTCATGCGCCAGGGCCTCCTACAGACAATGCACTTTGATTTATTGCGCTATCTGTAATAGCACCCGAGATATCACCAGATATATATTGGATATTACCCTCACCCTGAGTGTCCAGCCCCATGAGACGGTGGTTTTCTCGGCCCCTGGTGGACCGAGGTCGTTCCCGCTGCACAGATTCATGCGCCAGGGCCTCCACCAGACAATGAACTTCGATTTATTGCGCTATCTGTAATAGCTCCCGACATATCACCAGATATATAATGGATTTTCCCCAGACCCTGAGTGTCCGGCCCCATGAGACTTTAGTTTTCTCGGCCCCTGGTGGTCCGAGGTCGTTCCCGCTGCACAGATTCATGCGCCAGGGCCTCCTGCAGATAATTCAATTTGGTTTATTGCGCTGTATCTAATAGCACCCGAGATATCACCAGATATATATTGGATTTTCCCCTGACCCTGAGTGACCGTCCCCATGTGACTGCGGTTTTCTCGGCCCCTGGTGGTCCGAGGTCGTTCCCGCTGCACAGATTCATGCGCCAGGGCCTCCTGCAGATAATTCACTTTGATTTATTGCGCTATCTGTAATAGCACCCGAGATATCACCAGATATATATTGGATTTTCCCCTGACCCTGAGTGTCCGGCTCCATGAGACTGTGGTTTTCTCGGCCCCTGGTGGTCCGAGGTCGTTCCCGCTGCACAGATTCATGCGCCAGGGCCTCCTACAGACAATGCACTTTGATTTATTGCGCTATCTGTAATAGCACCCGAGATATCACCAGATATACATTGGATTTTACCCTGACCCTGAGTGTCCGGCCCCATGAGACTGTGGTTTTTTCGGCCCCTGGTGGTCCGAGGTCGTTCCCGCTGCACAGATTCATGCGTCAGGGCCTCCTGCAGACAATGCACTTTGATTTATCGCGCTATCTCTAATGGTACCCGATATATCACCAGATATATAATGGATGTTTCCCTGACCCTGAGTGTCCGGCCCCATGAGACTGTGGTTTTCTCGGCCCCTGGTGGTCCGAGGTCGTTCCCCTTGCACAGATTCATGCGCCAGGGCCTCCTGCAGATAATTCACTTTGGTTTATTGCGCTATCTCTAATAGCACCCGAGATATCACCAGATATATACTGGATTTTCCCCTGACCCTGAGTGTCCGGCCCCATGAGACTGTGGTTTTCTCGGCCCCTGGAGGTCCGAGGTCGTTCCCGCTGCACAGATTCATGCGCCAGGGCGTCCTACAGACAATGCACTTTGATTTATTGCGCTATCTGACATAGCAGCCGAGATATCACCAGATATATATTGGATTTTTCACTGACCCTGAGTGTCCGGCCCCATGAGACGGTTGTTTTCTCAGCCCCTGGTGGCCCGAGGTCGTTCCCGCTGCACAGATTCATGCGCCAGGGCCTCCTGCAGATAATATACTTTGGTTTATTGCGCTATCTGTAATAGCACCCGAGATATCACCAGATATATATTGGATTTTCCCCTGACCCTGAGTGTCCTGCCCCATGAGACGGTGGTTTTATCGGCCCCTCGAGGTCCGAGGTCGTTCCCGCTGCACAGATTCATGCGTCAGGGCCTCCTGCAGACAATGCACTTTGATTTATCGAGCGATCTCTAATGGCACCCGATATATCACCAGATATATAATGGATTTTTCCCTGACCCTGAGTGCCCGGCCACATGAGACTGTGGTTTTTTCGGCCCCTGATGGTCCGAGGTCGTTCCCGCTGCACAGATTCATGCGCCAGGGCCTCCTACAGACAATGCACTTTGATTTATTGCGCTATCTGTAATAGCACCCGAGATATCACCAGATATATATTGGATTTTCCCCTGACCCTGAGTGTCCGGCCCCATGAGACTGTGGTTGTCTCGGCCCCTGGAGGTCCGAGGACGTTCCCGCTGCACAGATTCATGCGCCAGCGCCTCCTGCAGATAATTCACTTTGGTTTATTGCGCTATCTCTAATAGCACCCGAGATATCACCAGATATATACTGGATTTTCCCCTGACCCTGAGTGTCCGGCCCCATGAGACTGTGGTTTTCTCGGCCCCTGGAGGTCCGAAGTCGTTCCCGCTGCACAGATTCATGCGCCAGGGCCTCCTACAGACAATGCACTTTGATTTATTGCGCTATCTGACATAGCAGCCGAGATATCACCAGATATATATTGGATTTTTCACTGACCCTGAGTGTCCGGCCCCATGAGACGGTCGTTTTCTCAGCCCCTGGTGGCCCGAGGTCGTTCCTGCTGCACTGATTCATGCGCCAGGGCCTCCTGCAGATAATTCACTTTGGTTTATTGCGCTATCTGTAATAGCACCCGAGATATCACGAGATATATATTGGATTTTCCCCTGACCCTGAGTGTCCGGCCCCATGAGACTTTAGTTTTCTCGGCCCCTGGTGGTCCGAGGTCGTTCCTGCTGGCCAGATTCATTCGCCTGGTCCTCCTACAGACAATGCACTTTGATTTATTGCGCTATCTCTAATAGCACCCGAGATATCACCAGATATTTGCTGGATTTTTACATGATCTTGGGTGACGGATTCCGAATATCTGTAATTTTCTCGGCCACTGGTGGTCCGAGGTCGTTCCTGCGGCACAGATTCATTCGCAAGGGCCTCCTACAGACAATGCACTTTGGTTTCTTGCGCTATCCGTAATTGCACCCGAGATATCACCAGATATATATTGGATTTTCCCCTGACCCAGAGTGTCCGGCCCCATGAGACGGTGGTTTTATCGGCCCCTCGAGGTCCGAGGTCGTTCCCGCTGCACAGATTCATGCGTCAGGGCCTCCTGCAGACAATGCACTTTGATTTATCGAGCGATCTCTAATGGCACCCGATATATCACCAGATATATAATGGATTTTTCCCTGACCCTGAGTGCCCGGCCACATGAGACTGTGGTTTTTTCGGCCCCTGATGGTCCGAGGTCGTTCCCGCTACACAGATTCATGCGCCAGGGCCTCCTACAGACAATGCACTTTGATTTATTGCGCTATCTGTAATAGCACCCGAGATATCACCAGATATATATTGGATTTTCCCCTGACCCTGAGTGTCCGGCCCCATGAGACTGTGGTTGTCTCGGCCCCTGGAGGTCCGAGGACGTTCCCGCTGCACAGATTCATGCGCCAGCTCCTCCTGCAGATAATTCACTTTGGTTTATTGCGCTATCTCTAATAGCACCCGAGATATCACCAGATATATACTGGATTTTCCCCTGACCCTGAGTGTCCGGCCCCATGAGACTGTGGTTTTCTCGGCCCCTGGAGGTCCGAGGTCGTTCCCGCTGCACAGATTCATGCGCCAGGGCCTCCTACAGACAATGCACTTTGATTTATTGCGCTATCTGACATAGCAGCCGAGATATCACCAGATATATATTGGATTTTTCACTGACCCTGAGTGTCCGGCCCCATGAGACGGTCGTTTTCTCAGCCCCTGGTGGCCCGAGGTCGTTCCTGCTGCACAGATTCATGCGCCAGGGCCTCCTGCAGATAATTCACTTTGGTTTATTGCGCTATCTGTAATAGCACCCGAGATATCACCAGATATATATTGGATTTTCCCCTGACCCTGAGTGTCCGGCCCCATGAGACTTTAGTTTTCTCGGCCCCTGGTGGTCCGAGGTCGTTCCTGCTGGCCAGATTCATTCGCCTGGTCCTCCTACAGACAATGCACTTTGATTTATTGCGCTATCTCTAATAGCACCCGAGATATCACCAGATATTTGCTGGATTTTTACATGATCTTGGGTGACGGATTCCGAATATCTGTAATTTTCTCGGCCACTGGTGGTCCGAGGTCGTTCCTGCGGCACAGATTCATTCGCAAGGGCCTCCTACAGACAATGCACTTTGGTTTCTTGCGCTATCCGTAATTGCACCCGAGATATCACCAGATATATATTGGATTTTCCCCTGACCCAGAGTGTCCGGCCCCATGAGACTGTGGTTTTCTCGGCCCCTGGTGGTCCGAGATCGTTGCCGCTGCACAGGTTCATGCGCCAGGGCCTCCTACAGACAATGCACTTTGATTTATTGCGCTATCTGTAATAGCACCCGAGATATCACCAGATATATATTGGATATTACCCTCACCCTGAGTGTCCAGCCCCATGAGACGGTGGTTTTCTCGGCCCCTGGTGGACCGAGGTCGTTCCCGCTGCACAGATTCATGCGCCAGGGCCTCCTCCAGACAATGAACTTCGATTTATTGCGCTATCTGTAATAGCTCCCGACATATCACCAGATATATAATGGATTTTCCCCAGACCCTGAGTGTCCGGCCCCATGAGACTTTAGTTTTCTCGGCCCCTGGTGGTCCGAGGTCGTTCCCGCTGCACAGATTCATGCGCCAGGGCCTCCTGCAGATAATTCAATTTGGTTTATTGCGCTGTATCTAATAGCACCCGAGATATCACCAGATATATATTGGATTTTCCCCTGACCCTGAGTGACCGTCCCCATGTGACTGCGGTTTTCTCGGCCCCTGGTGGTCGAGGTCGTTCCCGCTGCACAGATTCATGCGCCAGGGCCTCCTGCAGATAATTCACTTTGATTTATTGCGCTATCTGTAATAGCACCCGAGATATCACCAGATATATATTGGATTTTCCCCTGACCCTGAGTGTCCGGCTCCATGAGACTGTGGTTTTCTCGGCCCCTGGTGGTCCGAGGTCGTTCCCGCTGCACAGATTCATGCGCCAGGGCCTCCTACAGACAATGCACTTTGATTTATTGCGCTATCTGTAATAGCACCCGAGATATCACCAGATATATATTGGATTTTACCCTGACCCTGAGTGTCCGGCCCCATGAGACTGTGGTTTTTTCGGCCCCTGGTGGTCCGAGGTCGTTCCCGCTGCACAGATTCATGCGTCAGGGCCTCCTGCAGACAATGCACTTTGATTTATCGCGCTATCTCTAATGGTACCCGATATATCACCAGATATATAATGGATTTTTCCCTGACCCTGAGTGTCCGGCCCCATGAGACTGTGGTTTTCTCGGCCCCTGGTGGTCCGAGGTCGTTCCCCTTGCACAGATTCATGCGCCAGGGCCTCCTGCAGATAATTCACTTTGGTTTATTGCGCTATCTCTAATAGCACCCGAGATATCACCAGATATATACTGGATTTTCCCCTGACCCTGAGTGTCCGGCCCCATGAGACTGTGGTTTTCTCGGCCCCTGGAGGTCCGAGGTCGTTCCCGCTGCACAGATTCATGCGCCAGGGCCTCCTACAGACAATGCACTTTGATTTATTGCGCTATCTGACATAGCAGCCGAGATATCACCAGATATATATTGGATTTTTCACTGACCCTGAGTGTCCGGCCCCATGAGACGGTCGTTTTCTCAGCCCCTGGTGGCCCGAGGTCGTTCCTGCTGCACAGATTCATGCGCCAGGGCCTCCTGCAGATAATTCACTTTGGTTTATTGCGCTATCTGTAATAGCACCCGAGATATCACCAGATATATATTGGATTTTCCCCTGACCCTGAGTGTCCGGCCCCATGAGACGGTGGTTTTATCGGCCTCTCGAGGTCCGAGGTCGTTCCCGCTGCACAGATTCATGCGTCAGGGCCTCCTGCAGACAATGCACTTTGATTTATCGAGCTATCTCTAATGGCACCCGATATATCACCAGATATATATTGGATTTTTCCCTGACCCTGACTGTCCGGCCACATGAGACTGTGGTTTTCGCGGCCCCTGGTGGCCCGAGGTCGTTCCCGCTGCACACATTCATGCGCCAGGGCCTCCTACAGACATTGCACTTTGATTTATTGCGCTATCTGTAATAGCACCCGAGATATCACCAGATATATATTGGATTTTTCACTGACCCTGAGCGTCCGGCCCCATGAGACGGTCGTTTCCTCGGCCCGTGGTGGTCCGAGGTCGTTCCCGCTGCACAGATTCATGCGGCAGGGTCTCCTACAGACAATGCACATTGATTTATTGCGCTATCTGTAATAGCACCCGAGATATCACCAGATATATATTGGATTTTCCCCTGACCCTGAGTGTCCGGCCCCATGAGACTGTGGTTTTCAGGGCCCCTGGTCGTCCGAGGTCGTTCCCGCTGCACAGATTCATGCGCCAGGGCCTCCTGCAGATAATTCACTTTGGTTTATTGCGCTATCTCTAATAGCACCCGAGATATCACCAGATATATATTGTATTTTCCCCTGACCCTGAGTGTCCGGCCCCATGAGACTGTGGTTTTCTCGGCCGCTGGTGGTCCGAGGTCGTTCCCGCTGCACAGATTGATGCGCCAGGGCCTCCTACAGACAATGCACTTTGGTTTATTGCGCTATCTGTAATAGCACCCGAGATATCACCAGATATATATTGGATTTTTCACTGACCCTGAGTGTCCGGCCCCATGAGACGGTCGTTTTCTCGGCCCCTGGTGGTCCGAGGTCGTTCCCGCTGCACAGATTCATGCGCCAGGGCCTCCTGCAGATAATTCACTTTGGTTTATTGCGCTATCTCTATTAGCACCCGAGATATCACCAGATATATATTGGATTTTTACTCGACCCTGAGTGTCCGGCCCCATGAGACGGTGGTTTTCTCGGCCCCTTGTGGTCCGAGGTCGCTCCCGCTGCACAGATTCATGCGCCAGGGCCTCCTACAGACAATGCAGTTTGGTTTATTGCGCTATCTCTAATAGCACCCGAGATATCACCAGATATATAGTGGATTTTCGCCAGACCCTGAGTGTCCGTCCCCATGAGACGGTGGTTTTCTCGGCCCCTGGTGGTCCGAGGTCGTTCCCCTTGCACAGATTCATGCGCCAGGGCCTCCTACAGACAGTGCACTTTGATTTATTGTACTATCTGTAATAGCACCCGAGATATCACCAGATATATATTGGATTTTTCCCTAACCCTGAGTGTCCAGCCCCATGAGACTGTGGCTTTCTCGGCCCCTGGTTGTCCGAGGTCGTTCCCGCTGCACAGATGCATGCGCCAGGGCCTACTGCAGATAATTCACTTTGGTTTATTGCGCTATCTCTAATAGCACCCGAGATATCACCAGATATATATTGGATTTTCCCCTGACCCTGAGTGTCCGGCCCCATGAGACTGTGGTTTTTTCGGCCCCTGGTGGTCCGAGGTCGTTCCCGCTGCACAGATTCATGCGCCAGGGCCTCCTACAGACAATGCACATTGATTTATTGCGCTATCTCTAATAGCACCCGAGATATCACCAGATATATATTGGATTTTCCCCTGACCCAGAGTGTCCGGCCCCATGAGACTGTGGTTTTTTCGGCCCCTGGTGGTCCGAGGTTGTTCCCGCTGCACAGATTCATGCGCCAGGGCCTCCTACAGACAATGCACTTTGATTTATTGCGCTATCTGTAATAGCACCCGAGATATCACCAGATATATATTGGATTTTACCCTGACCATGAGTGTCCGGCCCCATGAGACTGTGGTTTTTTCGGCCCCTGATGGTCCGAGGTCGTTCCCGCTGCACAGATTCATGCGCCAGGGCCTCCTACAGACAATGCACTTTGATTTATTGCGCTATCTGTAATAGCACCCGAGATATCACCAGATATATATTGGATTTTCCCCTGACCCTGAGTGTCCGGCCCCATGAGACTGTGGTTGTCTCGGCCCCTGGAGGTCCGAGGACGTTCCCGCTGCACAGATTCATGCGCCAGGGCATCCTGCAGATAATTCACTTTGGTTAATTGCGCTATCTGTAATAGCACCCGAGATATCACCAGATATATACTGGATTTTTCACTGACCCTGAGTGTCCGGCCCCATGAGACGGTCGTTTTCTCGGCCCGTGGTGGTCCGAGGTCGATCCCGCTGCACAGATTCATGCGCCAGGGTCTCCTACAGACAATGCACATTGATTTATTGCGCTATCTGTAATAGCACCCGAGATATCACCAGATATATATTGGATTTTTCCCTGACCCTGAGTGTCCGGCCACATGAGACTGTGGTTTTCTGGGCCCCTGGTCGTCCGAGGTCGTTCCCGCTGCACAGATTCATGCGCCGGGGCCTCCTACAGACATTGCACTTTGATTTATTGCGCTATCTGTAATAGCACCCGAGATATCACCAGATATATATTGGATTTTTCACTGACCCTGAGCGTCCGGCCCCATGAGACGGTCGTTTTCTCGGCCCGTGGTGGTCCGAGGTCGTTCCCGCTGCACAGATTCATGCGCCAGGGTCTCCTACAGACAATGCACATAGATTTATTGCGCTATCTGTAATAGCACCCGAGATATCACCAGATATATATTGGATTTTCCCCTGACCCTGAGTGTCCGGCCCCATGAGACTGTGGTTTTCAGGGCCCCTGGTCGTCCGAGGTCGTTCCCGCTGCACAGATTCATGTGCCGGGGCCTCCTACAGACTATGCACTTTGATTTATTGCGCTATCTGTAATAACACCCGAGATATCACCAGATATATATTGGATTTTACCCTGACCATGAGTGTCCGGCCCCATGAGACTGTGGTTTTTTCGGCCCCTGGTGGTCCGAGGTCGTTCCCGCTGCACAGATTCATGCGCCAGGGTCTCCTACAGACAATGCACATTGATTTATTGCGCTATCTGTAATAGCACCCGAGATATCACCAGATATATATTGGATTTTTCCCTGACCCTGAATGTCCGGCCACATGAGACTGTGGTTTTCTGGGCCCCTGGTCGTCCGAGGTCGTTCCCGCTGCACAGATTCATGCGCCGGTGCCTCCTACAGACATTGCACTTTGATTTATTGCGCTATCTGTAATAGCACCCGAGATATCACCAGATATATATTGGATTTTTCACTGACCCTGAGCGTCCGGCCCCATGAGACGGTCGTTTTCTCGGCCCGTGGTGGTGCGAGGTCGTTCCCGCTGCACAGATTCATGCGCCAGGGTCTCCTACAGACAATGCACATTGATTTATTGCGCTATCTGTAATAGCACCCGAGATATCACCAGATATATATTGGATTTTCCCCTGACCCTGAGTGTCCGGCCCCATGAGACTGTGGTTTTCAGGGCCCCTGGTCGTCCGAGGTCGTTCCCGCTGCACAGATTCATGCGCCGGGGCCTCCTACAGACTATGCACTTTGATTTATTGCGCTATCTGTAATAGCACCCGAGATATCACCAGATATATATTGGATTTTACCCTGACCATGAGTGTCCGGCCCCATGAGACTGTGGTTTTTTCGGCCCCTGGTGGTCCGAGGTCGGTCCCGTTGCACAGATTCATGCGCCAGGGCCTCCTGCAGATAATTCACTTTGGTTTATTGCGCTATCTCTAATAGCACCCGAGATATCACCAAATATATATTGGATTTTCCCCTGACCCTGAGTGTCCGGCCCCATGAGACTGTGGTTTTCTCGGCCGCTGGTGGTCCGAGGTCGTTCCCGCTGCACAGATTGATGCGCCAGGGCCTCCTACAGACAATGCACTTTGATTTATTGCGCTATCTGTAATAGCACCCGAGATATCACCAGATATATATTGGATTTTTCACTGACCCTGAGTGCCCGTCCCCATGAGACGGTGATTTTCTCGGCCCCTGGTGGTCCGAGGTCGTTCCCGCTGCACAGATGCATGCGCCAGGGCCTCCTGCAGATAATTCACTTTGGTTTATCGCGCTATCTCTATTAGCACCCGAGATATCACCAGATATATATTGGATTTTTACTCGACCCTGAGTGTCCGGCCCCATGAGACGGTGGCTTTCTCGGCCCCTGGTTGTCCGAGGTCGTTCCCGCTGCACAGATGCATGCGCCAGGGCCTACTGCAGATAATTCACTTTGGTTTATTGCGCTATCTCTAATAGCACCCGAGATATCACCAGATATATATTGGATTTTCCCCTGACCCTGAGTGTCCGGCCCCATGAGACTGTGGTTTTTTCGGCCCCTGGTGGTCCGAGGTCGTTCCCGCTGCACAGATTCATGCGCCAGTGCCTCCTACAGACAATGCACATTGATTTATTGCGCTATCTGTAATAGCACCCGAGACATCACCAGATATATATTGGATTTTACCCTGACCCTGAGTGTCCGGCCCCATGAGACGGTGGTTGTCTCGGCCCCTGGAGGTCCGAGGTCGTTCCCGCTGCACAGATGCATGCGCCAGGGCCTCCTGCAGATAATTCACTTTGATTTATCGCGCTATCTCTAATAGCACCCGAGATATCACCAGATATATATTGGATTTTCCCCTGACCCTGAGTGTCCGGCCCCATGAGACTGTGGTTTTCAGGGCCCCTGGTCGTCCGAGTTCGTTCCCGCTGCACAGATTCATGCGCCGGGGCCTCCTACAGACAATGCACTTTGATTTATTGCGCTATCTGTAATAGCACCCAAGATATCACCAGATATATATTGGATTTTTCCCTGATCCTGAGTGTCCGGCCCCATGAGACTGTGGATTTTTCGGCCCCTGGTGGTCCGAGGTCGTTCCCGTTGCACAGATTCATGCGCCAGGGCCTCCTGCAGATAATTCACTTTGGTTTATTGCGCTATATCTAATAGCACCCAAGATATCACCAGATATATATTGGATTTTTCCCTGACCCTGAGTGTCCGGCCCCATGAGACTGTGGTTTCCTCGGCCCCTGGTGGTCCGAGGTCGTTCCCGCTGCACAGATTCATGCGCCAGGGCCTCCTACAGACAATGCACTTTGATTTATTTCGCTATCTGTAATAGGACCCGAGATATCACCAGATATATATTGGATTTTCCCCAGACCCTGAGTGTCCGGCCGCATGAGACTGTAGTTTTCTCGGCCCCTGGTGGTCCGAGGTCGTTCCCGCTGCACAGAGTCATGCGCCAGGGCCTCCTACAGACAATGCACTTTGATTTATTGCGCTATCTGTAATAGCACCCGAGATATCACCAGATATATATTGGATTTTTCGCTGACCCAGAGTGTCCGGCCCCATGAGACGGTGGTTTTCTCGGCCCCTGGTGGTCCGAGGTCGTTCCCGCTGGACAGGTTCATGCGCCAGGGTCGCCTACAGACAATGCACTTTGATTTATTGCGCTATCTGTAATAGCACCCGAGATATCGCCACATATATATTGGATTTTCCCCTGACCTTGAGTGTCCGGCCCCATGAGACTGTGGTTTTCTCGGTCCCTGGAGGTCCGAGAACGTTCCCGCTGCACAGGTTCATGCGCCAGGGTCTCCTACAGACAATGCACTTTGATTTATTGCGCTATCTGTAACAGCACCCGAGATATCCGCTGATATATATTGGATTTTTCACTGACCCTGAGTGTCCTGCCCCATGAGACGGTGGTTTTCTCGGCCCCTGGTGTTCCGAGGTCGTTCCCGCTGCACAGATGCATGCGGCAGGGCCTCCTGCAGATAATTCACTTTGGTTTATTGCGCTATCTCTAATAGCACCCGAGATATCACCAGATATATATTGGATTTTCCCCTGACCCTGAGTGTCCGGCCCCATTAGACTGTGGTTTTCTCGGCCCCTGGTGGTCCGAGGTCGTTCCCGCTGCCCAGATTCATGCGCCAGGGCCTCCTGCAGATAATTCACTTTGGTTTATTGCGCTGTATCTAATAGCACCCGAGATATCACCAGATATATATTGGATTTTCCCCTGACCCTGAGTGTCCGGCCCCATGAGACTGTGGTTTTCTCGGCCCCTGGTGGTTCGAGGTCGTTCCCGCTGCCCAGATACATGCGCCAGGGCCTCCTCCAGACAATGCACTTTGATTTATTGCGCTATCTGTAATAGCACCCGACATATCACCAGATATATATAGCATTTTTCCCTGACCCTGAGTGTCCGGCCCCATGAGACGGTGGTTTTCTCGGCCCCTGGTGGTCCGAGGTCGTTCCCGCTACACAGATTCATGCGCCAGGGCCTCCTGCAGATAATTCACTTTGATTTATTGCGCTATCTGTAATAGCACCCGAGATATCACCAGATATATATTGGATTTTCCCCTGACCCTGAGTGTCCGGCTCCATGAGACTGTGGTTTTCTCGGCCCCTGGTGGTCCGAGGTCGTTCCCGCTGCACAGATTCATGCGCCAGGGCCTCCTGCAGATAATTCACTTTGGTTTATTGCGCTATCTGTAATAGCACCCGAGATATCACCAGATATATATTGGATTTTCCCCTGACCCTGAGTGTCCGGCTCCATGAGACTGTGGTTTTCTCAGCCCCTGGTGTTCCGTGGTCGTTCCCGCTGCACAGATGCATGCGGCAGGGCCTCCTGCAGATAATTCACTTTGGTTTATTGCGCTATCTCTAATAGCACCCGAGATATCACCAGATATATATTGGATTTTCCCCTGACCCTGAGTGTCCGGCCCCATTAGACTGTGGTTTTCTCGGCCCCTGGTGGTCCGAGGTCGTTCCCGCTGCCCAGATTCATGCGCCAGGGCCTCCTACAGACAATGCACTTTGATTTATTTCGCTATCTGTAATAGCACCCGACATATCACCAGATATATATAGCATTTTTCCCAGACCCTGAGTGTCCGGCCCCATGAGACGGTGGTTTTCTCGGCCCCTGGTGGTCCGAGGTTGTTCCCGCTGCAGAGATTCATGCGCCAGGGCCTCCTACAGACAATGCACTTTGATTTATTGCTCTATCTGTAATAGCACCCGAGATATCACCAGATATATATTGGATTTTCCCCTGACCCTGAGTGTCCGGCCCCATGAGACTGTGGTTTTCTCGGCCCCTGGTGGTGCGAGGTCGTTCCCGTTGCACAGATTCATGCGCCATGGCCTGCTGCAGATAATTCACTTTGGTTTATTGCCCCATCTCTAATAGCACCCGAGATATCACCAGATATATATTGGATTTTCCCCTGACCCTGAGTGTCCGGCCCCATGAGACTGTGGTTTTCTCGGCCCCTGGTGGTCCGAGGTCGTTCCCGCTGCCCAGATTCATGCGCCAGGACCTCGTCCAGACAATGCACTTTGGTTTATTGTGCTATCTGTAATAGCACCCGACATATCACCAGATATATATTGCATTTTTCCCTGACCCTGAGTGTCCGGCCCCATGAGACGGTGGTTTTCTCGGCCCCTGGTGGTCCGAGGTCGTTCCCGCTGCACAGATGCATGGGCCAGGGCCTCCTGCAGATAATTCACTTTGGTTTATTGCTCTATCTGTAATAGCACCCGAGATATCACCAGATATATATTGGATTTTCCCCTGACCCTGAGTGTCCGGCCCCATGAGACGGTGGTTGTCTCGGCCCCTGGTGGTCCGAGGTCGTTCCCGCTGCACACATTCATGCGCCAGGGCCTCCTACAGACAATGCACTTTGATTTATTGTGCTGTCTGTAATATAACCCGAGATATCACCAGATATATATTGGATTTTTCCCTGACCCTGAGTGTCCGGCCCCATGAGACGGTTGTTGTCTCGGCCCCTGGTGGTCCGAGGTCGTTCCCGCTGCACAGATTCTTGCGCCAGGGCCTCCTGCAGATAATTCACTTTGGTTTATTACGCTATCGCTAATAGCACCCAAGATATCACCAGATATATATTGGATTTTTCCCTGACCCTGAGTGTCCGGCCCCATGAGACTGTGGATTTTTCGGCCCCTGGTGGTCCGAGGTCGTTCCCGTTGCACAGATTCATGCGCCAGGGCCTCCTGCAGATAATGCACTTTGGTTTATTGCGCTATATCTAATAGCACCCAAGATATCACCAGATATATATTGGATTTTTCCCTGACCCTGAGTGTACGGCCCCATGAGACTGTGGTTTCGTCGGCCCCTGGTGGTCCGAGGTCGTTCCCGCTGCACAGATTCATGCGCCAGGGCCTCCTACAGACAATGCACTTTGATTTATTTCGCTATCTGCAATAGGACCCGAGATATCACCAGATATATATTGGATTTTCCCCAGACCCTGAGTGTCCGGCCGCATGAGACTGTAGTTTTCTCGGCCCCTGGGGGTCCGAGGTCGTTCCCGCTGCACAGATTCAAGCGCCAGGGCCTCCTCCAGACAATGAACTTTGATTTATTGCGCTATCTGTAATAGCTCCCGACATATCACCAGATATATATTGGATTTTCCCCTGACCCTCTGTGACCGGCCCCATGTGACTGTGGTTTTCTCGGCCCCTGGTGGTCCGAGGTCGTTCCCGCTACACAGATTCATGCGCCAGGGCCTCCTGCAGATAATTCACTTTGATCTATTGCGCTATCTGTAATAGCACCCGAGATATCACCAGATATATATTGGATTTTCCCCTGACCCTGAGTGTCCGGCTCCATGAGACTGTGGTTTTCTCGGCCCCTGGTGGTCCGAGGTCGTTCCCGCTGCACAGATTCATGCGCCAGGGCCTCCTGCAGATAATTCACTTTGGTTTATTGCGCTATCTGTAATAGCACCCGAGATATCACCAGATATATATTGGATTTTCCCCTGACCCTGAGTGTCCGGCTCCATGAGACTGTGGTTTTCTCGGCCCCTGGTGGTCCGAGGTCGTTCCCGCTGCACAGATTCATGCGCCAGGGCCTCCTGCAGATAATTCACTTTGATTTATTGCGCTATCTGTAATAGCACCCGAGATATCACCAGATATATATTGGATTTTCCCCTGACCCTGAGTGTCCGGCGCCATGAGACGGTGGTTTTCTCGGCCCCTGGTGGTCCGAGGTCGTTCCCTCTGCACAGATTCATGCGCCAGGGCCTCCTACAGACAATGCACTTTGATTTATTGTGCTATCTGTAATATAACCCGAGATATCACCAGATATATATTGGATTTTTCCCTGACCCTGAGTGTCCGGCCCCATGAGACGGTTGTTGTCTCGGCCCCTGGTGGTCCGAAATCGTTCCCTCTGCACAGATTCATGCGCCAGGGCCTCCTACAGACAATGCACTTTGATTTATTGTGCTATCTGTAATATAACCCGAGATATCACCAGATATATATTGGATTTTTCCCTGACCCTGAGTGTCCGGCCCCATGAGACGGTTGTTGTCTCGGCCCCTGGTGGTCCGAGGTCGTTCCCGCTGCACAGATTCTTGCGCCAGGGCCTCCTGCAGATAATTCACTTTGGTTTATTACGCTATCTCTAATAGCACCCAAGATATCACCAGATATATATTGGATTTTTCCCTGATCCTGAGTGTCCGGCCCCATGAGACTGTGGATTTTTCGGCCCCTGGTGGTCCGAGGTCGTTCCCGTTGCACAGATTCATGCGCCAGGGCCTCCTGCAGATAATTCACTTTGGTTTATTGCGCTATATCTAATAGCACCCAAGATATCACCAGATATATATTGGATTTTTCCCTGACCCTGAGTGTCCGGCCCCATGAGACTGTGGTTTCCTCGGCCCCTGGTGGTCCGAGGTCGTTCCCGCTGCACAGATTCATGCGCCAGGGCCTCCTACAGACAATGCACTTTGATTTATTTCGCTATCTGTAATAGGACCCGAGATATCACCAGATATGTATTGGATTTTCCCCAGACCCTGAGTGTCCGGCCGCATGAGACTGTAGTTTTCTCGGCCCCTGGTGGTCCGAGGTCGTTCCCGCTGCACAGAGTCATGCGCCAGGGCCTCCTACAGACAATGCACTTTGATTTATTGCGCTATCTGTAATAGCACCCGAGATATCACCAGATATATATTGGATTTTTCGCTGACCCAGAGTGTCCGGCCCCATGAGACGGTGGTTTTCTCGGCCCCTGGTGGTCCGAGGTCGTTCCCGCTGGACAGGTTCATGCGCCAGGGTCTCCTACAGACAATGCACTTTGATTTATTGCGCTATCTGTAATAGCACCCGAGATATCACCACATATATATTGGATTTTCCCCTGACCTTGAGTGTCCGGCACCATGAGACTGTGGTTTTCTCGGTCCCTGGAGGTCCGAGAACGTTCCCGCTGCACAGGTTCATGCGCCAGGGTCTCCTACAGACAATGCACTTTGATTTATTGCGCTATCTGTAACAGCACCCGAGATATCAGCAGATATATATTGGATTTTTCACTGACCCTGAGTGTCCTGCCCCATGAGACGGTGGTTTTCTCGGCCCCTGGTGTTCCGAGGTCGTTCCCGCTTTACAGATGCATGCGGCAGGGCCTCCTGCAGATAATTCACTTTGGTTTATTGCGCTATCTCTAATAGCACCCGAGATATCACCAGATATATATTGGATTTTCCCCTGACCCTGAGTGTCCGGCCCCATTAGACTGTGGTTTTCTCGGCCCCTGGTGGTCCGAGGTCGTTCCCGCTGCCCAGATTCATGCGCCATGGCCTCCTGCAGATAATTCACTTTGGTTTATTGCGCTGTATCTAATAGCACCCGAGATATCACCAGATATATATTGGATTTTCCCCTGACCCTGACTGTCCGGCCCCATGAGACGGTGGTTTTCTCGGCCCCTGGTGGTTCGAGGTCGTTCCCGCTGCCCAGATACATGCGCCAGGGCCTCCTCCAGACAATGCACTTTGATTTATTGCGCTATCTGTAATAGCACCCGACATATCACCAGATATATATAGCATTTTTCCCAGACCCTGAGTGTCCGGCCCCATGAGACGGTGGTTTTCTCGGCCCCTGGTGGTCCGAGGTCGTTCCCGCTGCACAGATTCAAGCGCCAGGGCCTCCTCCAGACAATGAACTTTGATTTATTGCGCTATCTGTAATAGCACCCGAGATATCACCAGATATATATTGGATTTTCCCCTGACCCTGAGTGTCCGGCTCCATGAGACTGTGGTTTTCTCGGCCCCTGGTGGTCCGAGGTCGTTCCCGCTGCACAGATTCATGCGCCAGGGCCTCCTGCAGATAATTCACTTTGGTTTATTGCGCTATCTGTAATAGCACCCGAGATATCACCAGATATATATTGGATTTTCCCCTGACCCTGAGTGTCCGGCTCCATGAGACTGTGGTTTTCTCGGCCCCTGGTGGTCCGAGGTCGTTCCCGCTGCACAGATTCATGCGCCAGGGCCTCCTGCAGATAATTCACTTTGATTTATTGCGCTATCTGTAATAGCACCCGAGATATCACCAGATATATATTGGATTTTCCCCTGACCCTGAGTGTCCGGCGCCATGAGACGGTGGTTTTCTCGGCCCCTGGTGGTCCGAGGTCGTTCCCTCTGCACAGATTCATGCGCCAGGGCCTCCTACAGACAATGCACTTTGATTTATTGTGCTATCTGTAATATAACCCGAGATATCACCAGATATATATTGGATTTTTCCCTGACCCTGAGTGTCCGGCCCCATGAGACGGTTGTTGTCTCGGCCCCTGGTGGTCCGAAATCGTTCCCTCTGCACAGATTCATGCGCCAGGGCCTCCTACAGACAATGCACTTTGATTTATTGTGCTATCTGTAATATAACCCGAGATATCACCAGATATATATTGGATTTTTCCCTGACCCTGAGTGTCCGGCCCCATGAGACGGTTGTTGTCTCGGCCCCTGGTGGTCCGAGGTCGTTCCCGCTGCACAGATTCTTGCGCCAGGGCCTCCTGCAGATAATTCACTTTGGTTTATTACGCTATCTCTAATAGCACCCAAGATATCACCAGATATATATTGGATTTTTCCCTGATCCTGAGTGTCCGGCCCCATGAGACTGTGGATTTTTCGGCCCCTGGTGGTCCGAGGTCGTTCCCGTTGCACAGATTCATGCGCCAGGGCCTCCTGCAGATAATTCACTTTGGTTTATTGCGCTATATCTAATAGCACCCAAGATATCACCAGATATATATTGGATTTTTCCCTGACCCTGAGTGTCCGGCCCCATGAGACTGTGGTTTCCTCGGCCCCTGGTGGTCCGAGGTCGTTCCCGCTGCACAGATTCATGCGCCAGGGCCTCCTACAGACAATGCACTTTGATTTATTTCGCTATCTGTAATAGGACCCGAGATATCACCAGATATGTATTGGATTTTCCCCAGACCCTGAGTGTCCGGCCGCATGAGACTGTAGTTTTCTCGGCCCCTGGTGGTCCGAGGTCGTTCCCGCTGCACAGAGTCATGCGCCAGGGCCTCCTACAGACAATGCACTTTGATTTATTGCGCTATCTGTAATAGCACCCGAGATATCACCAGATATATATTGGATTTTTCGCTGACCCAGAGTGTCCGGCCCCATGAGACGGTGGTTTTCTCGGCCCCTGGTGGTCCGAGGTCGTTCCCGCTGGACAGGTTCATGCGCCAGGGTCGCCTACAGACAATGCACTTTGATTTATTGCGCTATCTGTAATAGCACCCGAGATATCACCACATATATATTGGATTTTCCCCTGACCTTGAGTGTCCGGCACCATGAGACTGTGGTTTTCTCGGTCCCTGGAGGTCCGAGAACGTTCCCGCTGCACAGGTTCATGCGCCAGGGTCTCCTACAGACAATGCACTTTGATTTATTGCGCTATCTGTAACAGCACCCGAGATATCAGCAGATATATATTGGATTTTTCACTGACCCTGAGTGTCCTGCCCCATGAGACGGTGGTTTTCTCGGCCCCTGGTGTTCCGAGGTCGTTCCCGCTTTACAGATGCATGCGGCAGGGCCTCCTGCAGATAATTCACTTTGGTTTATTGCGCTATCTCTAATAGCACCCGAGATATCACCAGATATATATTGGATTTTCCCCTGACCCTGAGTGTCCGGCCCCATTAGACTGTGGTTTTCTCGGCCCCTGGTGGTCCGAGGTCGTTCCCGCTGCCCAGATTCATGCGCCAGGGCCTCCTGCAGATAATTCACTTTGGTTTATTGCGCTGTATCTAATAGCACCCGAGATATCACCAGATATATATTGGATTTTCCCCTGACCCTGAGTGTCCGGCCCCATGAGACGGTGGTTTTCTCGGCCCCTGGTGGTTCGAGGTCGTTCCCGCTGCCCAGATACATGCGCCAGGGCCTCCTCCAGACAATGCACTTTGATTTATTGCGCTATCTGTAATAGCACCCGACATATCACCAGATATATATAGCATTTTTCCCAGACCCTGAGTGTCCGGCCCCATGAGACGGTCGTTGTCTCGGCCCCTGGCGGTCCGAGGACGTCCCCGCTGCACAGATTCATGCGCCAGGGCCTCCTACCGACAATGCACTTTGATTTATTGCGTTATCTGTAATAGCACCCGAGATATCACCACATATATATTGGATTTTTCCCTGACCCAGAGTGTCCGGCCCCATCGAGACGGTGGTTTTCTCGGCCCCTGGTGGTCCGAGGTCGTTCCCGCTGCACAGCTTCAGGCGCCAGGGCCTCCTGCAGATAACTCACTTTGGTTTATTGCGCTATCTCTAATAGCACCCGAGATATCACCAGATATATATTGGATTTTTCCCTGACCCTGAGTGTCCGGACCCATGAGACGGTGGTTTTCTCGGCCCCTGGTGGTCCGAGGTCGTTCCCGCTGCTCAGATTCATGCGCCAGGGCCTCCTACAGGTAATGCACTTTGATTTATTGCGCTATCTGTAATAGCACCCGAGATATCACCAGATCTATATTGGATTTTCCCCTGACCCTGAGTGTCCGGCCCCATGAGACTGTGGTTTTCTCGGCCCCTGGTGGTCCGAGAACGTTCCCGTTGCACAGATTCATGCGCCAGGGCCTCCTGCAGATAATTCACTTTGGTTTATTGCGCTATCTGTGATAGCACCCGAGATATCACCAGATCTATATTGGATTTTCCCCTGACTCTGAGTGTCCGGCCCCATGAGACTGTGGTTTTCTCGGCCCCTGGTGGTCCGAGGTCGTTCCCGTTGCACAGATTCATGCGCCAGGGCCTGCTGCAGATAATTCACTTTGGTTTATTTCGCTATCTCCAATAGCACCCGAGATATCACCAGATATATATTGGATTTTTCACTGACCCTGAGCGTCCGGCCCCATGAGACGGTCGTTTTCTCGGCCCCTGGTGGTCCGACGTCGTTCCCGCTGCACAGGTTCATGCGCCAGGGTCTCCTACAGACAATGCACTTTGATTTATTGCGCTATGTGTAATAGCACCCGAGATATCACCAGATATATATTGGATTTTTCACTGACCCTGAGAGTCCTGCACCATGAGACGGTGGTTTTCTCGGCCCCTTGTGTTCCGAGGTCGTTCCCGCTGCACAGATTCATGCGCCAGGGCCTCCTACAGACAATGCACTTTGATTTATTGCGCTATCTGTAATAGCACCCGAGATATCACCAGATATATATTGGATATTACCCTCACCCTGAGTGTCCAGCCCCATGAGACGGTGGTTTTCTCGGCCCCTGGTGGACCGAGGTCGTTCCCGCTGGACAGATGCATGCGCCAGGGCCTCCTGCAGATAATTCACTTTGGTTTATTGCGCTATCTCTAATAGCACCCGAGATATCACCAGATATATATTGGATTTTCCCCTGACCCTGAGTGTCCGGCCCCATTAGACTGTGGTTTTCTCGGCCCCTGGTGGTCCGAGGTCGTTCCGGCTGCCCAGATTCATGCGCCAGGGCCTCCTGCAGATAATTCACTTTGGTTTATTGCGCTGTATCTAATAGCACCCGAGATATCACCAGATATATATTGGATTTTCCCCTGACCCTGAGTGTCCGGCCCCATGAGACTGTGGTTTTCTCGGCCCCTGGTGGTCCGAGGTCGTTCCCGCTGCCCAGATTCATGCGCCAGGGCCTCCTCCAGACAATGCACTTTGATTTATTGCGCTATCTGTAATAGCACCCGACATATCACCAGATATATATAGCATTTTTCCCTGACCCTGAGTGTCCGGCCCCATGAGACGGTGGTTTTCTCGGCCCCTGGTGGTCCGAGGTCGTTCCCGCTGCACAGATTCATGCGCCAGGGCCTCCTGCATATAATTCACTTTGGTTTATTGCGCTATCTCTAATAGCACCCGAGATATCACCAGATATATATTGGATTTTGCCCTGACTCTGAGTGTCCGGCCCCATGAGACTGTGGTTTTCTCGGCCCCTGGTGGTCCGAGGTCGTTGCCGCTTCACAGATTCATGCGCCAGGGCCTCCTACAGACAATGCAATTTGATTTATTGCGCTATCTGTAATAGCACCCGAGATGTCACCAGATATATTTTTGATTTTTCCCTGACCCTGAGTGTCCGGCCCCATGAGACGGTGGTTGTCTCGGCCCCTGGTGGTCCGAGGTCGTTCCCGCTGCACAGATTCATGCGCCAGGGCCTCCTACAGACAATGCACTTTGATTTATTGCGCTATCTGTAATAGCACCCGAGATATCACCAGATCTTTATTGGATTTTCCCCTGACCCTGAGTATCCGGCCCCATGAGACTGTGGTTTTTACGGCCCCTGGTGGTCCGAGGTCGTTCCCGCTGCACAGATTCATGCGCCAGGGCCTCCTGCAGATAATTCACTATGGTTTATTGCGCTATCTGCAATAGCACCCGAGATATCACCAGATATATATTGGATTTTACGCTGACCCTGAGTGTCCGGCCCCATGAGACGGTGGTTGTCTCGGCCCCTGGAGGTCCGAGGACGTTCCCGCTGCACAGATTCATGCGCTAGGGCCTCCTGCAGATAATTCACTTTGGTTTATTGCGCTATCTCTATTAGCACCCGAGATATCACCAGATATATACTGGATTTGTCACTGACTCTGAGTGTCCGGCCCCATGAGACGGTGGATGTCTCGGCCCCTGATGGTCCGAGATCGTTCCCACTGCACAGATTCATGCGCCAGGGCCTCCTGCAGACAATTCACTTTATTTTATTGCGCTATCTCTAATAGCACCCGAGATATCACCAGATATATATTGGATTTTTCACTGACCCTGAGTGTCCTGCCCCATGAGACGGTGGTTTTCTCGGCCCCAGGTGTTCCGAGGTCGTTCCCGCTGCACAGATTCATGCGCCAGGGCCTCCTACAGACATTGCACTTTGATTTATTGCGCTATCTCTAATAGCACCCGAGATATCACCAGATATATATTGGATTTTCCCCTGACCCTGAGTGTCCGGCCCCATGAGACTGTGGTTTTCTCGGCCCCTGGTGGTCCGAGGTCGTTCCCGTTGCACAGATTCATGCGCCAGGGCCTCCTGCAGATAATTCACTTTGGTTTATTGCGCTATCTCTAATAGCACCCGAGATATCACCAGATATATATTGGATTTTCCCCTGACCCTGAGTGTCCGGCCCCATGAGATTGTGGTTTTCTCGGCCCCTGGTCGTCCGAGGTCGTTCTCGCTGCACAGATTCATGCGCCAGGGCCTCCTACAGACAATGCACTTTGATCTATTGCGCTATCTGTAATAGCACCCGAGATATCACCAGATCTATATTGGATTTTCCCCTGACCCTGAGTGTCCGGCCCCATGAGACTGTGGTTTTCTCGGCCCCTGGTGGTCCGCGGTCGTTCCCGTTGCACAGATTCATGCGCCAGGGCCTCCTGCAGATAATTCACTTTGGTTTATTGCGCTATCTCTAATAGCACTCGAGATATCACCAGATATATATTGGATTTTTCACTGACCCTGAGCGTCTGGCCCCATGAGACGGTCGTTTTCTCGGCCCCTGGTGGTCCGAGGTCGTTCCCGCTGCACAGGTTCATGCGCCAGGGTCTCCTACAGACAATGCACTTTGATTTATTGCGCTATCTGTAATAGCACCCGAGATATCACCACATATATATTGGATTTTTCACTGACCCTGAGAGTCCGGCCCCATGAGACGGTGGTTTTCTCGGTCCCTGGTGTTCCGAGGTCGTTCCCGCTGCACAGATTCATGCGCCAGGGCCTCCTACAGACAATGCACTTTGATTTATTGCGCTATCTCTAATAGCACCCGAGATATCACCAGATATATATTGGATTTTCCCTGACCCTGAATGTCCGGCCCAATGAGACTGTGGTTTTCTCGGCCCCTGGTGGTCCGAGGTCGTTCCCGCTGTACAGATTCATGCGCCAGGGCCTCCTACAGACAATGCACTTTGATTTATTGCGCTATCTGTAATAGCACCCGAGATATCAAGAGATATATACTGGATTTTCCCCTGACCCTGAGTGTCCGGCCCAATGAGACTGTGGTTCTCTCGGCCCCTGGTGGTCCGAGGTCGTTCCCGCTGCACAGATTCATGCGCCAGGGCCTCCTACAGACAATGCACTTTGATTTATTGCGCTATCTGTAATAGCACCCGAGATATCACCAGATATATATTGGATTTTTCACTGACCCTGAGTGTCCGGCCCCATCAGACGGTCGTTTTCTCGGCCCCTGGTGGTCCGAGGTCGTTCCCGCTGCACACATTCACGCGCCAGGCCTCCTGCAGATAATTCACGTTGGTTTATTGCGCTATCTCTGATAGCACCCGAGATATCACCAGATATATATTGGATTTTCCCCTGACCCTGAGTGTCCGGCCCCATGGGACTGTGGTTTTCTCGGCCCCTGGTGGTCCGAGGTCGTTCCCGCTGCACAGATTCATGCGCCAGGGCCTCCTGCAGATAATTCACTTTGGTTTATTGCGCTATCTCTAATAGCACCCGAGATATCACCAGATATATATTGGATTTTACCCTGACCCTGAGTGTCCGGCCCCATGAGACTTTGCTTTTCTCGGCCCCTGGTGGTCCGAGGTCGTTCCCGCTGCACAGATTCATGCGCCAGGACCTCCTACAGACAATGCACTTTGATTTATTGCGCTATCTGTAATAGCACCCGACATATCACCAGATATATATTGGATTTTACCCTGACCCTGAGTGCCCGGCCCCATGAGACGGTCGTTGTCTCGGCCCCTGGCGGTCCGAGGACGTCCCCGCTGCACAGATTCATGCGCCAGGGCCTCCTACAGACAATGCACTTTGATTTATTGCGTTATCTGTAATAGCACCCAAGATATCACCACATATATATTGGATTTTTCCCTGACCCAGAGTGTCCGGCCCCATCGAGACGGTGGTTTTCTCGGCCCCTGGTGGTCCGAGGTCGTTCCCGCTGCACAGCTTCAGGCGCCAGGGCCTCCTGCAGATAACTCACTTTGGTTTATTGCGCTATCTCTAATAGCACCCGAGATATCACCAGATATATATTGGATTTTTCCCTGACCCTGAGTGTCCGGCCCCATGTGACGGTGGTTTTCTCGGCCCCTGGTGGTCCGAGGTCGTTCCCGCTGCACAGATTCATGCGCCAGGGCCTCCTGCAGATAATTCACTTTGGTTTATTGCGCTATCTCTAATAGTGCCCGAGATATCACCAGATATATATTGGATTTTTCCCTGACCCTGAGTGTCCGGCCCCATGAGACTGTGGTTTTCTCGGCCCCTGGTGGTCCGAGGTCGTTCCCGCTGCACAGATTCATGCGCCAGGGCCTCCTACAGACAATGCACTTTGATTTATTGCGCTATCTGTAATAGCACCCGAGATATCACCAGATATATATTGGATTTTTCACTGACCCTGAGCGTCCGGCCCCATGAGACGGTCGTTTTCTCGGCCCCTGGTGGTCCGAGGTCGTTCCCGCTGCACAGATTCATGCGCCAGGGCCTCCGACAGACAATGCACTTTGATTTATTGCGCTATCTGTTATAGCACCCGAGATATCACCAGATATATATTGGATTTTACCCTGACCCTGAGTGTCCGGCCCAATGAGACGGTTGTTGTCTCGGCCCCTGGAGGTCCGAGGACGTTCCCGCTGCACAGATTCATGCGCCAGGGCCTCCTACAGGTAATGCACTTTGATTTATTGCGCTATCTGTAATAGCACCCGAGATATCACCGGATCTATATTGGATTTTCCCCTGACCCTGAGTGTCCGGCCCCATGAGACTGTGGTTTTCTCGGCCCCTGGTGGTCCGAGGTCGTTCCCGCTGCACAGATTCATGCGCCAGGGCCCCCTGCAGTTAATTCACTTTGATTTATTGCGCTATTTCTAACAGCACCCGAGATATCACCAGATATATATTGGATTTTTCCCTGACCCTGAGAGTCCGGCCCCATGAGACTGTGGTTTTCTCGGCCCCTGGTGGTCCGAGGTCGTTCCCGTTGCACAGATTCATGCGCCAGGGCCTCCTGCAGACAATTCACTTTGGTTTATTGCGCTATCTCTAATAGCACCCGAGATATCACCAGATATATATTGGATTTTTCACTGACCCTGAGTGTCCTGCCCCATGAGACGGTGGTTTTCTCGGCCCCTGGTGTTCCGAGGTCGTTCCCGCTGCACAGATTCATGCGCCAGGGCCTCCTACAGACATTGCACTTTGATTTATTGCGCTATCTCTAATAGCACCCGAGATATCACCAGATATATATTGGATTTTCCCCTGACCCTGAGTGTCCGGCCACATGAGACTGTGGTTTTCTCGGCCCCTGGTGGTCCGAGGTCGTTCCCGTTGCACAGATTCATGCGCCAGGGCCTCCTGCAGATAATTCACTTTGGTTTATTGCGCTATCTCTAATAGCACCCGAGATATCACCAGATATATATTGGATTTTCCCCTGACCCTGAGTGTCCGGCCCCATGAGATTGTGGTTTTCTCGGTCCCTGGTCGTCCGAGGTCGTTCCCGCTGCACAGATTCATGCGCCAGGGCCTCCTACAGACAATGCACTTTGATTTATTGCGCTATCTGTAATAGCACCCGAGATATCACCAGATCTATATTGGATTTTCCCCTGACCCTGAGTGTCCGGCCCCATGAGACTGTGGTTTTCTCGGCCCCTGGTGGTCCGCGGTCGTTCCCGTTGCACAGATTCATGCGCCAGGGCCTCCTGCAGCTAATTCACTTTGGTTTATTGCGCTATCTCTAATAGCACTCGAGATATCACCAGATATATATTGGATTTTTCACTGACCCTGAGAGTCTGGCCCCATGAGACGGTCGTTTTCTCGGCCCCTGGTGGTCCGAGGTCGTTCCCGCTGCACAGGTTCATGCGCCAGGGTCTCCTACAGACAATGCACTTTGATTTATTGCGCTATCTGTAATAGCACCCGAGATATCACCACATATATATTGGATTTTTCACTGACCCTGAGAGTCCGGCCCCATGAGACGGTGGTTTTCTCGGTCCCTGGTGTTCCGAGGTCGTTCCCGCTGCACAGATTCATGCGCCAGGGCCTCCTACAGACAATGCACTTTGATTTATTGCGCTATCTCTAATAGCACCCGAGATATCACCAGATATATATTGGATTTTCCCTGACCCTGAGTGTCCGGCCCAATGAGACTGTGGTTTTCTCGGCCCCTGGTGGTCCGAGGTCGTTCCCGCTGTACAGATTCATGCGCCAGGGCCTCCTACAGACAATGCACTTTGATTTATTGCGCTATCTGTAATAGCACCCGAGATATCAAGAGATATATACTGGATTTTCCCCTGACCCTGAGTGTCCGGCCCAATGAGACTGTGGTTCTCTCGGCCCCTGGTGGTCCGAGGTCGTTCCCGCTGCACAGATTCATGCGCCAGGGCCTCCTACAGACAATGCACTTTGATTTATTGCGCTATCTGTAATAGCACCCGAGATATCACCAGATATATATTGGATTTTTCACTGACCCTGAGTGTCCGGCCCCATGAGACGGTCGTTTTCTCGGCCCCTGGTGGTCCGAGGTCGTTCCCGCTGCACACATTCATGCGCCAGGCCTCCTGCAGATAATTCACGTTGGTTTATTGCGCTATCTCTGATAGCACCCAAGATATCACCAGATATATATTGGATTTTCCCCTGACCCTGAGTGTCCGGCCCCATGAGACTGTGGTTTTCTCGGCCCCTGGTGGTCCGAGGTCGTTCCCGCTGCACAGATTCATGCGCCAGGGCCTCCTGCAGATAATTCACTTTGGTTTATTGCGCTATCTCTAATAGCAACCGAGATATCACCAGATATATATTGGATTTTCCCCTGACCCTGAGTGTCCGGCCCCATGAGACTGCTTTTCTCGGCCTCTGGTGGTCCGAGGTCGTTCCCCCTGCACAGATTCATGCGCCAGGACCTCCTACAGACAATGCACTTTGATTTATTGCGCTATCTGTAATAGCACCCGACATATCACCAGATATATATTGGATTTTACCCTGACCCTGAGTGTCCGGCCCCATGAGACGGTCGTTGTCTCGGCCCCTGGCGGTCCGAGGTCGTTCCCGCTGCACAGCTTCAGGCGCCAGGGCCTCCTGCAGATAACTCACTTTGGTTTATTGCGGTATCTCTAATAGCACCCGAGATATCACCAGATATATATTGGATTTTTCCCTGACCCTGAGTGTCCGGCCCCATGTGACGGTGGTTTTCTCGGCCCCTGGTGGTCCGAGGTCGTTCCCGCTGCACAGATTCATGCGCCAGGGCCTCCTGCAGATAATTCACTTTGGTTTATTGTGCTATCTCTAATAGCGCCCGAGATATCACCAGATATATATTGGATTTTTCCCTGACCCTGAGTGTCCGGCCCCATGAGACTGTGGTTTTCTCAGCCCCTGGTGGTCCGAGGACGTTCCCGCTGCACAGATTCATGCGCCAGGGCCTCCTACAGACAATGCACTTTGATTTATTGCGCTATCTGTAATAGCACCCGAGATATCACCAGATATATATTGGATTTTTCACTGACCCTGAGTGTCCGGCCCCATGAGACTGTGGTTTTCTCGGCCCCTGGTGGTCCGAGGTCGTTCCCGCTGCACAGTTTCATGCGCCAGGGCCTCCTACAGACACTGCACTTTGATTTATTGCGCTATCTGTAATAGCACCCGAGATATCACCAGATATATATTGGATTTTCCCCTGACCCTGAGTATCCGGCCCCATGAGACGGTAGTTTTCTCGGCCCCTGGTGATCCGAGGTCGTTCCCGCTGCACAGATTCATGCGCCAGGGCCTCCTGCAGATAATTCACTTTGGTTTATTGCGCTATCTCTAATAGCACCCGAGATATCACCAGATATATATTGGATTTTCCCACGACCCTGAGTGTCCGGCCCCATGAGACTGTGGTTTTCTCGGCACCTGGTGGTCCGAGGTTGTTCCCGCTGCACAGATTCATGCGCGAGGGCCTCCTACAGACAATGCACTTTGATTTATTGCGCTATCTGTTATAGCACCCGAGATATCACCAGATATATATTGGATTTTTCACTGACCCTGAGCGTCCGGCCCCATGAGACGGTCGTTTTCTCGGCCCCTGGTGGTCCGAGGTCGTTCCCGCTGCACAGATTCATGCGCCAGGGCCTCCTACAGACAATGCACTTTGATTTATTGCGCTATCTGTAATAGCACCCGAGAGATCACCAGATATATATTGGATTTTTCACTGACCCTGAGCGTCCGGCCCCATGAGACGGTCGTTGTCTCGGCCCCTGGAGGTCCGAGGACGTTCCCGCTGCACAGATTCATGCGTCAGGGCCTCCTACAGGTAATGCACTTTGATTTATTGCGCTATCTGTAATAGCACCCGAGATATCACCAGATCTATATTGGATTTTCCCCTGACCCTGAGTGTCCGGCCCCATGAGACTGTGGTTTTCTCGGCCCCTGGTGGTCCGCGGTCGTTCCCGCTGCACAGATTCATGCGCCATGGCCTCCTACAGACAATGCGCGTTGGTTTAATGCGCTATGTGTAATAGCACCCGAGATATCACCAGATATATATTGGATTTTTGCCTGACCCTGAGTTCTCGGCCCCATGAGACTGTGGTTTTCTCGGCCCCTGGTGGTCCGCGGTCGTTCCCGCTGCACAGATTCATGCGCCAGGGCCTCCTACAGACAATGCACTTTGATTTACTGCGCTATCTGTAATAGCACCCGAGATATCACCAGATATATATTGGATATTCCCCTGACCCTGAGCGTCCGGCCCCATGAGACTGTGGTTTTCTCGGCCCCTGGTGGTCCGAGGTCGTTCCCGCTGCACAGATTCATGCGCCAGGGCCTCCTACAGACAATGCACTTTGATTTATTGCGCTATCTGTAATAGCACCCGAGATATCACCAGATATATACTGGATTTTCCCCTGACCCTGAGTGTCCGGCCCCATGAGACTGTGGTTTTCTCGGCCCCTGGTGGTCCGAGGTCGTTCCCGCTGCACAGATTCATGCGCCAGGGCCTCCTACAGACAATGCACTTTGGTTTATTACGCTATCTCTAATAGCACCCGAGATATCACCAGATATATACTGGATTTTCCCCTGACCCTGAGTGTCCGGCCCCATGAGACGGTGGTTGTCTCGGCCCCGGGTGGTCCTAGGTCGTTCCCGCTGCACAGATTCATGCGCCAGGGCCTCCTACAGACAATGCACTTTGATTTATTGCGCTATCTGTAATAGCACCCGAGATATCACCAGATCTATATTGGATTTTTCCCTGACCCTGAGAGTCCGGCCCCATGAGACGGTGGATGTCTCGGCCCCTGATGGTCCGAGATCGTTCCCGCTGCACAGATTCATGCGCCAGGGCCTCTTGCAGACAATTCACTTTGGTTTATTGCGCTATCTCTAATAGCACCCGAGATATCACCAGATATATATTGGATTTTTCCCCGACCCTGAGTATCGGGCCCCATGAGACTGTGGTTTTCTCGGCCCCTGGTGGTCCGAGGTCGTTCCCGTTGCACAGATTCATGCGCCAGGGCCTCCTGCAGATAATTCACCTTGGTTTATTGCGCTATCTCTAATAGCACCCGAGATATCACCAGATATATATTGGATTTTTCACTGACCCTGAGCGTCCGGCCCCATGAGACGTTCGTTTTCTCGGCCCCTGGTGGTCCGAGAACGTTCCCGCTGCACAGGTTCATGCGCCAGCGTCTCCTACAGACAATGCACTTTGATTTATTGCGCTATCTGTAATAGCACCCGAGATATCACCAGATATATATTGGATTTTTCACTGACCCTGAGTGTCCTGCCCCATGAGACGGTGGTTTTCTCGGCCCCTAGTGGTCCGAGGTCGATCCCGCTGCACAGATTCATGCGCCAGGGCCCCCTGCAGATAATTCAGCTTGGTTTAGTGCGCTATCTGTAAGAGCACCCGAGATATCACCAGATATATATTGAATTTTTCCTCGACCCTGAGTGTCCGGCCCCATGTGTCGGTGGTTTTCTCGGCCCCTGGTGGTCCGAGGTCGATCCCGCGGCACAGATTTATGCGCCAGGGCCTCCTGCAGACAATGCACTTTGATTTATTTCGCTATCTCTAATAGCACCCGAGATATCACCTGATATATATTGTATTTTTCCCTGACCCTGACAGTCCGGCCGCATGAGACTGTGGTTTTCTCGGCCCCTGGTGGTCCGAGGTCGTTCCCCTTGCACAGATTCATGCGCCAGGGCCTCCTGCAGATAATTCACTTTGGTTTGTTGCGCTATCTGTAATGGCACCCGAGATATCACCAGATCTATATTGGATTTTCCCCTGACCCTGAGTGTCCGGCCCCATGAGACTGTGGTTTTCTCGGCCCCTGGTGGTCCGAGGTCGCTCCCGTTGTACAGATTCATGCGCCAGGGCCTCCTGCAGATAATTCACTATGGTTTATTGCGCTATCTCTAATAGCACCCGAGATATCAACACATATATATTGGATATTTCACTGACCCCGAGTGTCCGGCCCCATGAGACGGTGGTTTTCTCGGTCCCTGGTGATCCGAGGTCGTTCCCGCTGCACAGATTCATTCGCCTGGGCCTCCTACAGACAATGCACTTTGATTTATTGCGCTATCTCTAATAGCACCCGAGATATCACCAGATATATATTGGATTTTTCCCTGACCCTGAGTGTCCGGCGCCATGAGACGGTGGTTTTCTTGGCCCCTGGTGGTCCGAGGTCGTTCCCGCTGCACAGATGCATGCGCCAGGGCCTCCTGCAGATAATTCACTTTGGTTTATTGCGCTATCTCTAATAGCACCCGAGATATCACCAGATATACATTGGATTTTCCCCTGGCCCTGAGTGTCCGGCCCCATGAGACTGTGGTTTTCCCGGCCCCTGGTGGTCTGAGGTCGTTCCCGCTGCACAGATTCATGCGCCAGGGCCTCCTACCGACAATGCACTTTGATTTATTGGGCTATCTGTAATAGCACCCGAGATATCACCAGATAAATATTGGATTTTACCCTGACCCTGAGTGTGCGGCCCCATGAGACTGTGGTTTTCTCGGCCCCTGGTGGTCCGAGGTCGTTCCAGCTGACCAGATTTATTCGCCTGGGCCTCCTACAGACAATGCACTTTGATTTATTGCGCTATCTCTAATAGCACCCGAGATATCACCAGATATTTGCTGGATTTTTACATGATCTTGGGTGACGGATTCCGAATATCTGTAATTTTCTCGGCCACTGGTGGTCCGAGGTCGTTCCTGCGGCACAGATTCATTCGCAAGGGCCTCCTACAGACAATGCACTTTGGTTTCTTGCGCTATCTGTAATTGCACCCGAGATATCACCAGATATATATTGGATTTTCCCCTGACCCTGAGTGTCCGGATCCATGAGACGGTGGTTTTCTCGGCCCCTGGTGGTCCGAGGTCGTTCCCGCTGCACAGATTCATTCGCCTGGGCCTCCTACAGACAATGCACTTTGATTTATTGCGCTATCTGTAATAGCACCCGAAATATCACCAGATATATATTGGATTTTTCCCTGACCCTGAGTGTCCGGCTCCATGAGACTGTGGTTTTCTCGGCCCCTGGTGGTCCGAGGTCGTTCCCGCTGGCCAGATTCATGCGCCTGGGCCTCCTACAGACAATGCACTTTGATTTAGTGCGCTATCTCTAATAGCACCCGAGATATCACCAGATATATATTGGATTTTTCCCTGACCCTGAGTGTCCGGCGCCATGAGACGGTGGTTTTCTTGGCCCCTGGTGGTCCGAGGTCGTTCCCGCTGCACAGATGCTCGCGCCAGGGCCTCCTGCAGATAATTCACTTTGGTTTATTGCGCTATCTGTAATAGCACGCGAGATATCACCAGATATATATTGGATTTTCCCCTGACCCTGAGTGTCCGGCCCCGTGAGTCGGTGGTTTTCTCGGCCCCTGGTGGTCCTAGGTCGTTCCCGCTGAACAGATTCATTCGCCAGGGCCTCCTACAGACAATGCACTTTGGTTTATTACGCTATCTCTAATAGCACCCGAGATATCACCAGATATTTGCTGGATTTTTACATGACCTTGGGTTAGGGATTCCGAATATCTGTAATTTTCTCGGCCACTGGTGGTCCGAGGTCGTTCCTGCGGCACAGAATCATTCGCAAGGGCCTCCTACAGACAATGCACTTTGGTTTATTGCGCTATCTGTAATAGCACCCGAGATATCACCAGATATATATTGGATTTTCCCCTGACCCTGAGTGTCCGGCCCCATGAGACTGTGGTTTTCTCGGCCCATGGTGGTCCGAGGTCGTTCCCGCTGGCCAGATTCATGCGCCTGGGCCTCCTACAGACAATGCACTTTGATTTATTGCGCTATCTCAAATAGCACCCGAGATATCACCATATATATATTGGATTTTTCCCTGACCCTGAGTGTCCGGCGCCATGAGACGGTGGTTTTCTTGGCCCCTGGTGGTCCGAGGTCGTTCCCGCTGCACAGATGCATGCGCCAGGGCATCCTTCAGATAATTCACTTTGGTTTATTGCGCTATCTCTAATATCACCCGAGATATCACCAGATATATATTGGATTTTCCCCTGACCCTGAGTGTCCGGACCCATGAGACGGTGGTTTTCTCGGCCCCTGGTGGTCCGAGGTCGTTCCCGCTGCCCAGATTCATGCGCCAGGGCCTCCTACAGACAGTGCACTTTGGTTTATTGCGATATCTGTAATAGCACCCGAGATATCACCAGATATATATTGGATTTTTCCCTGACCCTGAGTGTCCGGCCCCATGAGACGGTCGTTTTCTCGGCCCCTGGTGGTCCGAGGTCGTTCCCGCTGCACAGATTCATGCGCCAGGGCCTCCTGCAGATAATTCACTTTGGTTTATTGCGCTATCTCTAATAGCACCCGAGATATCAGCAGATATATATTCCATTTTTCACTGACCCTGAGTGACCGGCCCCATGAGACGGTAGTTTTCTCGGCCCCTGGTGGTCCGAGGTCGTTCCCGCTGCACAGATTCATGCGCCAGGGCCTACTGCAGATAATTCACTTTGATTTATTGCGCTATGTGTAATAGCACCCGAGATATCACCACATATATATTGGATTTTTCACTGACCCTGAGTGTCCGGCCCCATGAGACGGTGGTTTTCTCGGTCCCTGGTGTTCCGAGGTCGTTCCCGCTGCACAGATTCATGCGCCAGGGTCTCCTACAGATAATGCACTTTGATTTATTCCGCTATCTGTAATAGCACCCGAGATATCACCACATATATATTGGATTTTTCACTGACCCTGAGTGTCCGGCCACATGAGGCGGTGGTTTTCTCGGTCCCTGGTGTTCCGAGGTCGTTCCCGCTGCACAGATTCATGCGCCAGGGCCTCCTACAGACAATGCACTTTGATTTATTGCGCTATCTGTAATAGCACCCGAGATATCACCAGATATATATTGGATTTTCCCCTGTCCCTGAGTGTCCGGCCCCATGAGACTGTGGTTTTCCCGGCCCCTGGTGGTACGAGGTCGTTCCCGCTGCACAGATTCATGCGCCAGGGCCTCCTACCGACAATGCACTTTGATTTATTGGGCTATCTCTAATAGCACCCGAGATATCACCAGATATATATTGGATTTTTCCCTGACCCTGAGTGTCCGGCGCCATGAGACGGTGGTTTTCTTGGCCCCTGGTGGTCCGAGGTCGTTCCCGCTGCACAGATGCATGCGCCAGGGCCTCCTGCAGATAATTCACTTTGGTGTATTGCGCTATCTCTAATAGCACCCGAGATATCACCAGATATATATTGGATTTTCCCCTGACCCTGAGTGTCCGGCCCCATGAGACTGTGGTTTTCCCGGCCCCTGGTGGTCCGAGGTCGTTCCCGCTGCACAGATTCATGCGCCAGGGCCTCCTACCGACAATGCACTTTGATTTATTTGGCTATCTCTAATAGCACCCGAGATATCACCAGATATATATTGGATTTTTCCCTGACCCTGAGTGTCCGGCGCCATGAGACGGTGGTTTTCTTGGCCCCTGGTGGTCCGAGGTCGTTCCCGCTGCACAGATGCTCGCGCCAGGGCCTCCTGCAGATAATTCACTTTGATTTATTTCGCTATCTCTAATAGCACCCGAGATATAACCAGATATATATTGGATTTTTCACTGACCCTGAGTGTCCGGCCCCATGAGACGGTGGTTTTCTCGGCCCCTGGTGGTCCGAGGTCGTTCCCGTTGCACAGATTCATGCGCCAGGGCCTCCTGCAGATAATACACTTTGGTTTATTGCGCTATCTCTAATAGCACCCGAGATATCACCAGATATATATTGGATTTTCCCCTGACCCTGAGTGTCCGGCCCCATGAGACTGTGGTTTTCTCGGCCCCTGGTGGTCCGAGGTCGTTCCCGCTGCACAGATTCATGCGCCAGGGCCTCCTACAGACAATGCACTTTGATTTATTGCGCTATCTGTAATAGCACCCGAGATATCACCAGATATATATTGGATTTTTCACTGACCCTGAGTGTCCGGCCCCATGAGACGGTGGTTTTCTCGGCCCCTGGTGATCCGAGGTCGTTCCCGCTGCACAGATTCATGCGCCAGGGCCTCCTGCAGATAATTCACTTCGGTTTATTGCGCTATCTGTAATAGCACCCGAGATATCACCAGATATATGATAGATTTTTCCCTGACCCTGAGTGTCCGGCCCCATAAGACGGTGGTCTTCTCGGACCCTGGTGATCCGAGGTCGTTCCCGCTGCACAGATTCATGCGCCAGGGCCTCCTGCAGATAATTCACTTTGGTTTATTGCGGTATCTCTAATAGCACCCGAGATATCACCAGATATATATTAGATTTTCCCCTGACCCTGAATGTCCGGCCCCATGAGACGGTGGTTATCTCGGACCCTGGTGATCCGAGGTCGTTCCCGCTGCACAGATTCATGCGCCAGGGCCTACGGCAGATAATTCACTTTGGTTTATTGCGCTATCTCTAATAGCACCCGAGATATCACCAGATATATAATGGATTCTTCCCTGACCCTGAGTGTCCGGCCCCATGAGACGGTGGTTTTCTCGGCCCCTGGTGGTCCGAGGTCGTTCCCTCTGCACAGATTCATGCGCCAGGGCCTCCTACAGTCAATGCACATTTATTTATTACGCTATCTGTAATAGCACCCGAGATACCACCAGATATATATTGGATCTTTCACTGACCCTGAGTGTCCGGCCCCATGAGACGGTGGTTTTCGCGGCCCCTGGTGGTTCGAGGTCGTTCCGGCTGCACAGATTCATGCGCCAGGGCCTCCTACAGACTATTCACTTTGATTTATTGCGCTATCTGTAATAGCACCCGAGATATCACCAGATATATGTTGGATTTTCCCCTGACCCTGTGTGTCCGGCCCCATGAGACTGTGGTTTTCTCGGCCCCGGGTGGTCCGAGGTCGTTCCCGTTGCACAGATTCATGTGCCAGGGCCTCCTGCAGATAATTCACTTTGGTTTATTGCGCTATCTCTAATAGCACCCGAGATATCACCAGATATATATTGGATTTTCCCCTGACCCTGAGCGTCCGGCCCCATGAGACTGTGGTTTTCCCGGCCTCTGGTGGTCCGAGGTCGTTCCCGCTACACAGATTCATGCGCCAGGGCCTCCTACAGACAATGCACTCTGATTTATTGCGCTATCTGTAATAGCACCCGAGATATCACCAGATATATATTGGATTTTTCCCCGACCCTGGGTGTCCGGCCCCATGAGACGGTGGTTATCTCGGACCCTGGTGATCCGAGGTCGTTCCCGCTGCACAGATTCATGCGCCAGGGCCTCCTGCAGATAATTCACTTTGGTTTATTGCGCTATCTCTAATGGCACCCGAGATATCACCAGATATATATTGGATTTTTCCCTGACCCTGAGTGTCCGGCTCCATGAGACGGTGATTTTCTCGGTCCCTGGTGGTCCGAGGTCGTTTCCGCTGCACAGATTCATTCGCCTGGGCCTCCTACAGACAATGCACTTTGGTTTATTGCGCTATCTCTAATAGCACCCGAGATATCACCAGATATTTGCTGGATTTTTACATGACCTTGGGTGACGGATTCCGAATATCTGTAATTTTCTCGGCCACTGGTGGTCCGAGGTCGTTCCTGCGGTACAGATTCATTCGCAAGAGCCTCCTACAGACAATGCACTTTGGTTTATTGCGCTATCTGTAATAGCACCCGAGATATCACCAGATATATATTGGATTTTCCCCTGACCCTGAGTGTCCGGCCCCATGAGACTGTGGTTTTCTCGGCCCCTGGTGGTCCGAGGTCGTTCCCGCTGCACAGATTCATTCGCCTGAGCCTCCTACAGACAATGCACTTTGATTTATTGCGCTATCTGTAATAGCACCCGAGATATCACCAGATATATATTGGATTCTTCCCTGACCCTGAGTGTCCGGCCCCATGAGACTGTGGTTTTCTCGGCCCCTGGTGGTCCGAGGTCGTTCCCGTTGCACAGATTCATGCGCCAGGGCCTCCTGCAGATAATTCACTTTGGTTTATTGCGCTATCTCTAATAGCACCCGAGATATCACCAGATATATATTGGATTTTCCCCTGACCCTGAGCGCCCGGCCCCATGAGACTGTGGTTTTCTCGGCCTCTGGTGGTCCGAGGTCGTTCCCGCTACACAGATTCATGCGCCAGGGCCTCCTACAGACAATGCACTCTGATTTATTGCGCTATCTGTAATAGCACCCGAGATATCACCAGATATATATTGGATTTTTCCCTGACCCTGAGTGTCCGGCCCCATGAGACGGTGGTTTTCTCGGCCCCTGGTGGTCCGAGGTCGTTCCCGCTGCACAGATTCATGCACCGGGGCCTAATACAGACAATGCACTTTGATTTCTTGGGCTATCTGTAATAGCACCCGAGATATCACCAGATATATATTGGATTTTTCCCTGAGCCTGAGTGTCCGGCCCCATGAGACGGTGGTTTTCTCGGCCCCTGGTGGTTCGAGGTCGTTCCCGCTGCACAGATTCATGCGCCAGGGCCTCCTGCAGATAATTCACTTTGGTTTATTGCGCTATCTCTACTAGCACCTGAGATATCACCCGATATATATTGGACATTTCCCTGACCCTGATTGTCCGGCCCCATGTGTCGGTGGTTTTCTCGGCCCCTGGTGGTCCCAGGTCGTTCCCGCTGCACAGATTCATGCACCAGGGCCTCCTACAAACAATGCACTTTGATTTATTGTTCTATCTGTAATATAACCCGAGATATCACCAGAAATATATTGGATTTTTCCCTGACCCTGACTGTCCGGCCCCATGAGACGGTGGTTTTCTCGGCCCCTGGTGGTCCGAGGTAGTTCCCGCTGCACAGATTCATGCGCAAGGTCCTCCTACAGACAATGCACTTTGATTTATTGCGCTATCTGTAATAGCACTCGAGATATAACCAGATATATATTGGATTTTTCACTGACCCTGAGTGTCCGGCCCCATGAGACGGTGGTTTTCTCGGCCCCTGGTGGTCCGAGGTCGTTCCCGTTGCACAGATTCATGCGCCAGGGCCTCCTGCAGATAATACACTTTGGTTTATTGCGCTATCTCTAATAGCACCCGAGATATCACCAGATATATATTGGATTTTCCCCTGACCCTGAGTGTCCGGCCCCATGAGACTGTGGTTTTCTCGGCCCCTGGTGGTCCGAGGTCGTTCCCGCTGCACAGATTCATGCGCCAGGGCCTCCTACAGACAATGCACTTTGATTTATTGCGCTATCTGTAATAGCACCCGAGATATCACCAGATATATATTGGATTTTTCACTGACCCTGAGTGTCCGGCCCCATGAGACGGTGGTTTTCTCGGCCCATGGTGATCCGAGGTCGTTCCCGCTGCACAGATTCATGCGCCGGGTCCTAATACAGACAATGCACTTTGATTTATTGTGCTATCTGTAATATAACCCGAGATATCACCAGATATATGTTGGATTTTCCCCTGACCCTGAGTGTCCGGCCCCATGAGACTGTGGTTTTCTCGGCCCCTGGTGGTCCGAGGTCGTTCCCGCTGCACAGATTCATGCGCCAGGGCGTCCTACAGACAATGCACATTTATTTATTACGCTATCTGTAATAGCACCCGAGATACCACCAGATATATATTGGATCTTTCACTGACCCTGAGTGTCCGGCCCCATGAGACTGTGGTTTTCTCTGCCTCTGGTGGTCCGAGGTCGTTCCCGCTACACAGATTCATGCGCCAGGGCCTCCTACAGACAATGCACTTTGATTTATTGCGCTATCTGTAATAGCACCCGAGATATCACCAGATATATATTGGATTTTTCCCTGACCCTGAGTGTCCGGCCCCATGAGACGGTGGTTTTCTCGGCCCCTGGTGGTCCGAGGTCGTTCCCGCTGCACAGATTCATGCACCGGGGCCTAATACAGACAATGCACTTTGATTTCTTGGGCTATCTGTAATAGCACCCGAGATATCACCAGAAATATATTGGATTTTTCCCTGACCCTGACTGTCCGGCCCCATGAGACGGTGGTTTTCTCGGCCCCTGGTGGTTCGAGGTCGTTCCCGCTGCACAGATTCATGCGCCGGGTCCTAATACAGACAATGCACTTTCATTTCTTGGGCTATCTGTAATAGCACCCGATATATCACCAGATATATATTGGATTTTTCCCTGACCCTGAGTGTCCGGCCCCATGAGATGGTGGTTTTCTCGGCCCCTGGTGGTCCCAGGTCGTTCCCGCTGCACAGATTCACGCGCCAGGGCCTCCTACAGACAATGCACTTTGATTTATCGCGCTATCTGTAATAGAACCCGAGATATCACCAGATATATATTGGATTTTTCCCTGACCCTGAGTGCCCGGCCCCATGCGTCGGTGGTTTTCTCGGCCCCTGGTGGTCAGAGATCGATCTCGCTGCACAGATTCATGCGCTAGGGCCTCCTGCAGACAATGCACTTTGATTTATTGCGCTATCTGTAATAGCACCCGAGATATCACCAGATATATATTGGATTTTTCCCTGACCCTGAGTGTCCGGCCCCATGAGACGGTGGTTTTCTCGGCCCCTGGTGGTCCGAGGTCGTTCCCGCTGAACAGATTCATGCACCGGGGCCTAATACAGACAATGCACTTTGATTTCTTGGGCTATCTGTAATAGCACCCGAGATATCACCAGAAATATATTGGATTTTTCCCTGACCCTGACTGTCCGGCCCCATGAGACGGTGGTTTTCTCGGCCCCTGGTGGTTCGAGGTCGTTCCCGCTGCACAGATTCATGCGCCGGGTCCTAATACAGACAATGCACTTTCATTTCTTGGGCTATCTGTAATAGCACCCGATATATCACCAGATATATATTGGATTTTTCCCTGACCCTGAGTGTCCGGCCCCATGAGATGGTGGTTTTCTCGGCCCCTGGTGGTCCCAGGTCGTTCCCGCTGCACAGATTCACGCGCCAGGGCCTCCTACAGACAATGCACTTTGATTTATCGCGCTATCTGTAATAGAACCCGAGATATCACCAGATATATATTGGATTTTTCCCTGACCCTGAGTGCCCGGCCCCATGCGTCGGTGGTTTTCTCGGCCCCTGGTGGTCAGAGATCGATCTCGCTGCACAGATTCATGCGCTAGGGCCTCCTGCAGACAATGCACTTTGATTTATTGCGCTATCTGTAATAGCACCCGAGATATCACCAGATATATATTGGATTTTTCCCTGACCCTGAGTGTCCGGCCCCATGAGACGGTGGTTTTCTCGGCCCCTGGTGGTCCGAGGTCGTTCCCGCTGCACAGATTCATGCACCGGGGCCTAATACAGACAATGCACTTTGATTTCTTGGGCTATCTGTAATAGCACCCGAGATATCACCAGATATATTTTGGATTTTCCCCTGACCCTGACTGTCCGGCCCCATGAGACGGTGGTTTTCTCGGCCCCTGGTGGTTCGAGGTCGTTCCCGCTGCACAGATTCATGCGCCGGGTCCTAATACAGACAATGCACTTTCATTTCTTGGGCTATCTGTAATAGCACCCGATATATCACCAGATATATATTGGATTTTTCCCTGACCCTGAGTGTCCGGCCCCATGAGATGGTGGTTTTCTCGGCCCCTGGTGGTGCCAGGTCGTTCCCGCTGCACAGATTCACGCGCCAGGGCCTCCTACAGACAATGCACTTTGATTTATCGCGCTATCTGTAATAGAACCCGAGATATCACCAGATATATATTGGATTTTTCCCTGACCCTGAGTGCCCGGCCCCATGCGTCGGTGGTTTTCTCGGCCCCTGGTGGTCAGAGATCGATCTCGCTGCACAGATTCATGCGCTAGGGCCTCCTGCAGACAATGCACTTTGATTTATTGCGCTATCTGTAATAGCACCCGAGATATCACCAGATATATATTGGATTTTTCCCTGACCCTGAGTGTCCGGCCCCATGAGACGGTGGTTTTCTCGGCCCCTGGTGGTCCGAGGTCGTTCCCGCTGCACAGATTCATGCACCGGGGCCTAATACAGACAATGCACTTTTCTTTCTTGGGCTATCTGTAATAGCACCCGTGATATCACCAGATATATTTTGGATTTTCCCCTGACCCTGAGTGTCCGGCCCCATGAGACTGTGGTTTTCTCGGCCCCTGGTGGTCCGAGGTCGTTCCCGCTGCACAGATTCATTCGCCTGGGCCTCCTACAGACAATGCACTTTGATTTATTGCGCTATCTGTAATAGCACCCGAGATATCACCAGATATATATTGGATTTTTCCCTCACCCTGAGTGTCCGGCTCCATGAGACGGTGATTTTCTCGGTCCCTGGTGGACCTAGGTTGTTCCCGCTGCACAGATTCATGCGCCAGGGCCTCCTACAGACAATGCACTTTGGTTTATTGCGCTATCTCTAATAGCACCCGAGATATCACCAGATATTTGCTGGATTTTTACATGACCTTGGGTGACGGATTCCGAATATCTGTAATTTTCTCGGCCGCTGGTGGTCCGAGGTCGTTCCTGCGGTACAGATTCATTCGCAAGAGCCTCCTACAGTCAATGCACTTTGGTTTATTGCGCTATCTGTAATAGCACCCGAGATATCACCAGATATATATTGGATTTTCCCCTGACCCTGAGTGTCCGGCCCCATGAGACTGTGGTTTTCTCGGCCCCTGGTGGTCCGAGGTCGTTCCCGCTGCACAGATTCATTCGCCTGAGCCTCCTACAGACAATGCACTTTGATTTATTGCACTATCTGTAATAGCACCCGAGATATCACCAGATATATATTGGATTCTTCCCTGACCCTGAGTGTCCGGCCCCATGAGACGGTGGTTTTCTCGGCCCCTGGTGGTCCGAGGTCGTTCCCGCTGCACAGATTCATGCGCCGGGGCCTAATACAGACAATGCACTTTGATTTCTTGGGTTATCTGTAATAGCACCCGAGATATCACCAGATATATATTGGATTTTTCCCTGACCCTGAGTGTCCGGCCCCATGAGACGGTGGTTTTCTCGGCCCCTGGTGGTCCGAGGTCGTTCCCGCTGCACAGATTCATGCGCCAGGGCCCCCTACAGACAATGCACTTTGATTTATTGTTCTATCTGTAATATAACCCGAGATATCACCAGAAATATATTGGATTTTTCCCTGACCCTGAGTGTCCGGCCCCATTAGACGGTTGTTGTCTCGGCCCCTGGTGGTCCGAGGTCGTTCCCGCTGCACAGATTCATGCGCCAGGGTCTCCTACAGACAATGCACTTTGATTTATTGCGCTATCTGTAATAGCACCCGAGATATCACCAGATATATATTGGATTTTTCACTGACCCTGAGTGTCCGGCCCCATTAGACGGTTGTTGTCTCGGCCCCTGGTGGTCCGAGGTCGTTCCCGCTGCACAGATTCATGCGCCAGGGTCTCCTACAGACAATGCACTTTGATTTATTGCGCTATCTGTAATAGCACCCGAGATATCACCAGATATATATTGGATTTTTCACTGACCCTGAGTGTCCGGCCCCATTAGACGGTTGTTGTCTCGGCCCCTGGTGGTCCGAGGTCGTTCCCGCTGCACAGATTCATGCGCCAGGGTCTCCTACAGACAATGCACTTTGATTTATTGCGCTATCTGTAATAGCACCCGAGATATCACCAGATATATATTGGATTTTTCACTGACCCTGAGTGTCCGGCCCCATGAGACGGTGGTTTTCTCGGCCCCTGGTGATCCGAGGTCGTTCCCGCTGCACAGATTCATGCGCCGGGTCCAAATACAGACAATGCACTTTCATTTCTTGGGCTATCTGTAATAGCACCCGAGATATCACCAGATATATGTTGGATTTTCCCCTGACCCTGAGTGTCCGGCCCCATGAGACTGTGGTTTTCTCGGCCCCTGGTGGTCCGAGGTCGTTCCCGTTGCACAGATTCATGCGCCAGGGCCTCCTGCAGATAATTCACTTTGGTTTAATGCGCTATCTCTAATAGCACCCGAGATATCACCAGATATATATTGGATTTTCCCCTGACCCTGAGCGTCCGGCCCCATGAGACTGTGGTTTTCTCGGCCTCTGGTGGTCCGAGGTCGTTCCCGCTACACAGATTCATGCGCCAGGGCCTCCTACAGACAATGCACTCTGATTTATTGCGCTATCTGTAATAGCACCCGAGATATCACCAGATATATATTGGATTTTTCCCTGACCCTGGGTGTCCGGCCCCATGAGACGGTGGTTATCTCGGACCCTGGTAATCCGAGGTCGTTCCCGCTGCACAGATTCATGCGCCAGGGCCTCCTACAGACAATGCACTTTGGTTTATTGCGCTATCTGTAATAGCACCCGAGATATCACCAGATATATATTGGATTTTTCCCTGACCCTGAGTGTCCGGCCCCATGAGACGGTGGTTTTCTCGGCCCCTGGTGGTCCGAGGTCGTTCCCGCTGCACAGATTCATGCGCCAGGGCCTCCTACAGACAATGCACTTTGATTTATTGCGCTATCTGTAATGGCACCCGAGATATCACCAGATATATATTGGATTTTCCCCTGACCCTGAGTGTTCGGCCCCGTGAGTCGGTGTTTTTCTCGGCCCCTGGTGGTCCGAGGTCGTTCCCGCTGCCCGGATTCATGCGCCAGGGCCTCCTACAGACAATGCACTTTGGTTTATTGCGCTATCTCTAATAGCACCCGAGATATCACCAGATATTTGCTGGATTTTTACATGACCTTGGGTGACGGATTCCGAATATCTGTAATTTTCTCGGCCACTGGTGGTCCGAGGTCGTTCCCGCTGCACAGATTCATTCGCCTGGGCCTCCTACAGACAATGCACTTTGATTTATTGCGCTATCTGTAATAGCACCCGAGATATCACCAGATATATATTGGATTTTTCCCTGACCCTGAGTGTCCGGCTCCATGAGACGGTGATTTTCTCGGTCCCTGGTGGTCCGAGGTCGTTCCCGCTGCCCAGATTCATGCGCCAGGGCCTCCTACAGACAATGCACTTTGGGTTATTAGGCTATCAGTAATAGCACCCGAGATATCACCAGATATATGCTGGGTTTTTACATGACCTTGGGTGACGGATTCCGAAAATCTGTAATTTTCTCGGCCCCTGGTGGTCCGAGGTCGTTCCTGCGGTACAGATTCATTCGCAAGAGCCTCCTACAGACAATGCACTTTGGTTTATTGCGCTATCTGTAATAGCACCCGAGATATCACCAGATATATATTGGATTTTCCCCTGACCCTGAGTGTCCGGCCCCATGAGACTGTGGTTTTCTCGGCCCCTGGTGGTCCGAGGTCGTTCCCGCTGCACAGATTCATTCGCCTGAGCCTCCTACAGACAATGCACTTTGATTTATTGCGCTATCTGTAATAGCACCCGAGATATCACCAGATATATATTGGATTCTTCCCTGACCCTGAGTGTCCGGCCCCATGAGACGGTGGTTTTCTCGGTCCCTGGTGGTCCGAGGTCGTTCCCGCTGCCCAGATTCATGCGCCAGGGCCTCCTACAGACAATGCACTTTGATTTCTTGGGCTATCTGTAATAGCACCCGAGATATCACCAGATATATACTGGATTTTTCCCTGACCCTGAGTGTCCGGCCCCATGAGACGGTGGTTTTCTCGGCCCCTGGTGGTCCGAGGTCGTTCCCGCTGCACAGATTCATGCGCCAGGGCCTCCTACAGACAATGCACTTTGGGTTATTAGGCTATCTGTAATAGCACCCGAGATATCACCAGATATATGCTGGATTTTTACATGACCTTGGGTGACGGATTCCGAATATCTGTAATTTTCTCGGCCCCTGGTGGTCCGAGGTCGTTTCCGCTGCACAGATTCATTCGCCTGGGCCTCCTACAGACAATGCACTTTGGTTTATTGCGCTATCTCTAATAGCACCGGAGATATCACCAGATATTTGCTGGATTTTTACATGACCTTGGGTGACGGATTCCGAATATCTGTAATTTTCTCGTCCACTGGTGGTCCGAGGTCGTTCCTGCGGCACAGATTCATTCGCCTGAGCCTCCTACAGACAATGCACTTTGATTTATTGTTCTATCTGTAATAGCACCCGAGATATCACCAGATATATATTGGATTTTCCCCTGACCCTGAGTGTCCGGCCCCATGAGACGGTTGTTGTCTCGGCCCCTGGTGGTCCGAGGTCGTTCCCGCTGCACAGATTCATGCGCCAGGGTCTTCTGCAGATAATTCACTTTGGTTTATTGCGCTATCTCTAATAGCACCCGAGATATCACCAGGTATATATTGGATTCTTCCCTGACCCTGAGTGTCCGACCCCATGAGACTGTGGTTTTCTCGGCCCCTGGTGGTCCGAGGTCGTTCCTTCTGCACAGATTCATGCTCCAGGGCCTCCTACAGACAATGCACATTTATTTATTACGCTATCTGTAATAGCACCCGAGATACCACCAGATATATATTGGATCTTTCACTGACCCTGAGTGTCCGGCCCCATGAGACGGTGGTTTTCGCGGCCCCTGGTGGTTCGAGGTCGTTCCGGCTGCACAGATTCATGCGCCAGGGCGTCCTACAGACAATTCACTTTGACTTATTGCGCTATCTGTAATAGCACCCGAGATATCACCAGATATATGTTGGATTTTCCCCTGACCCTGAGCGTCCGGACCCATGAGACTGTGGTTTTCTCGGCCTCTGGTGGTCCGAGGTCGTTCCCGCTACACAGATTCATGCGCCAGGGCCTCCTACAGACAATGCACTCTGATTTATTGCGCTATCTGTAATAGCACCCGAGATATCACCAGATATATATTGGATTTTTCCCTGACCCTGAGTGTCCGGCCCCATGAGACGGTGGTTTTCTCGGCCCCTGGTGGTCCGAGGTCGTTCCCGCTGCACAGATTCATGCGCCGGGGCCTAATACAGACAATGCACTTTGATTTCTTGGGCTATCTGTAATAGCACCGAGATATCACCAGATATATATTGGATTTTTCCCTGACCCTGAGTGTCCGGCCCCATGAGACGGTGGTTTTCTCGGCCCCTGGTGGTCCGAGGTCGTTCCCGCTGCACAGATTCATGCGCCAGGGCCTCCTACAGACAATGCACTTTGATTTATTGTTCTATCTGTAATATAACCCGAGATATCACCAGAAATATATTGGATTTTTCCCTGACCCTGAGTGTCCGGCCCCATGAGACGGTTGTTGTCTCGGCACCTGGTGGTCCGAGGTCGTTCCCGCTGCACAGATTCATGCGCCAGGGTCTCCTGCAGATAATTCACTTTGGTTTTTTGCGCTATCTCTAATAGCACCCGAGATATCACCAGGTATATATTGGATTCTTCCCTGACCCTGAGTGTCCGACCCCATGAGACTGTGGTTTTCTCGGCCCCTGGTGGTCCGAGGTCGTTCCCTCTGCACAGATTCATGCTCCAGGGCCTCCTACAGACAATGCACATTTATTTATTACGCTATCTGTAATAGCACCCGAGATACCACCAGATATATATTGGATCTTTCACTGACCCTGAGTGTCCGGCCCCATGAGACGGTGGTTTTCGCGGCCCCTGGTGGTTCGAGGTCGTTCCGGCTGCACAGATTCATGCGCCAGGGCGTCCTACAGACAATTCACTTTGATTTATTGCGCTATCTGTAATAGCACCCGAGATATCACCAGATATATGTTGGATTTTCCCCTGACCCTGAGCGTCCGGACCAATGAGACTGTGGTTTTCTCGGCCTCTGGTGGTCCGAGGTCGTTCCCGCTACACAGATTCATGCGCCAGGGCCTCCTACAGACAATGCACTTTGGTTTATTGCGCTATCTGTAATAGCACCCGAGATATCACCAGATATATATTGGATTTTCCCCTGACCCTGAGTGTCCGGCCCCATGAGACTGTGGTTTTCTCGGCCCCTGGTGGTCCGAGGTCGTTCCCGCTGCACAGATTCATTCGCCTGAGCCTCCTACAGACAATGCACTTTGATTTATTGCGCTATCTGTAATAGCACCCGAGATATCACCAGATATATATTGGATTCTTCCCTGACCCTGAGTGTCCGGCCCCATGAGACGGTGGTTTTCTCGGCCCCTGGTGGTCCGAGGTCGTTCCCGCTGCACAGATTCATGCGCCGGGGCCTAATACAGACAATGCACTTTGATTTCTTGGGCTATCTGTAATAGCACCCGAGATATCACCAGATATATACTGGATTTTTCCCTGACCCTGTGTGTCCGGCCCCATGAGACGGTGGTTTTCTCGGCCCCTGGTGGTCCGAGGTCGTTCCCGCTGCACAGATTCATGCGCCGGGGCCTAATACAGACAATGCACTTTGATTTCTTGGGCTATCTGTAATAGCACCCGAGATATCACCAGATATATATTGGATTTTTCCCCGACCCTGGGTGTCCGGCCCCATGAGACGGTGGTTATCTCGGACCCTGGTAATCCGAGGTCGTTCCCGCTGCACAGATTCATGCGCCAGGGCCTCCTGCAGATAATTCACTTTGGTTTATTGCGCTATCTGTAATAGCACCCGAGATATCACCAGATATATATTGGATTTTCCCCTGACCCTGAGTGTCCGGCCCCATGAGACTGTGGTTTTCTCGGCCCCTGGTGGTCCGAGGTCGTTCCCGCTGCACAGATTCATTCGCCTGAGCCTCCTACAGACAATGCACTTTGATTTATTGTTCTATCTGTAATATAACCCGAGATATCACCAGAAATATATTGGATTTTTCCCTGACCCTGAGTGTCCGGCCCCATGAGACGGTTGTTGTCTCGGCACCTGGTGGTCCGAGGTCGTTCCCGCTGCACAGATTCATGCGCCAGGGCGTCCTACAGACAATTCACTTTGACTTATTGCGCTATCTGTAATAGCACCCGAGATATCACCAGGTATATATTGGATTCTTCCCTGACCCTGAGTGTCCGACCCCATGAGACTGTGGTTTTCTCGGCCCCTGGTGGTCCGAGGTCGTTCCCTCTGCACAGATTCATGCTCCAGGGCCTCCTACAGACAATGCACATTTATTTATTCCGCTATCTGTAATAGCACCCGAGATACCACCAGATATATATTGGATCTTTCACTGACCCTGAGTGTCCGGCCCCATGAGACGGTGGTTTTCGCGGCCCCTGGTGGTTCGAGGTCGTTCCGGCTGCACAGATTCATGCGCCAGGGCGTCCTACAGACAATTCACTTTGACTTATTGCGCTATCTGTAATAGCACCCGAGATATCACCAGATATATGTTGGATTTTCCCCTGACCCTGAGCGTCCGGACCCATGAGACTGTGGTTTTCTCGGCCTCTGGTGGTCCGAGGTCGTTCCCGCTACATAGATTCATGCGCCAGGGCCTCCTACAGACAATGCAATCTGATTTATTGCGCTATCTGTAATAGCACCCGAGATATCACCAGATATATATTGGATTTTTCCCTGACCCTGAGTGTCCGGCCCCATGAGACGGTGGTTTTCTCGGCCCCTGGTGGTCCGAGGTCGTTCCCGCTGCACAGATTCATGCGCCGGGGCCTAATACAGACAATGCACTTTGATTTCTTGGGCTATCTGTAATAGCACCCGAGATATCACCAGATATATATTGGATTTTTCCCTGACCCTGAGTGTCCGGCCCCATGAGACGGTTGTTGTCTCGGCACCTGGTGGTCCGAGGTCGTTCCCGCTGCACAGATTCATGCGCCAGGGTCTCCTGCAGATAATTCACTTTGGTTTATTGCGCTATCTCTAATAGCACCCGAGATATCACCAGGTATATATTGGATTCTTCCCTGACCCTGAGTGTCCGACCCCATGAGACTGGTTTTCTCGGCCCCTGGTGGTCCGAGGTCGTTCCCTCTGCACAGATTCATGCTCCAGGGCCTCCTACAGACAATGCACATTTATTTATTGCGCTATCTGTAATAGCACCCGAGATATCACCAGATATATGTTGGATTTTCCCCTGACCCTGAGCGTCCGGACCAATGAGACTGTGGTTTTCTCGGCCTCTGGTGGTCCGAGGTCGTTCCCGCTACACAGATTCATGCGCCAGGGCCTCCTACAGACAATGCACTCTGATTTATTGCGCTATCTGTAATAGCACTCGAGATATAACCAGATATATATTGGATTTTTCACTGACCCTGAGTGTCCGGACCCATGAGACTGTGGTTTTCTCGGCCTCTGGTGGTCCGAGGTCGTTCCCGCTACACAGATTCATGCGCCAGGGCCTCCTACAGACAATGCACTCTGATTTATTGCGCTATCTGTAATAGCACTCGAGATATAACCAGATATATATTGGATTTTTCACTGACCCTGAGTGTCCGGACCCATGAGACTGTGGTTTTCTCGGCCTCTGGTGGTCCGAGGTCGTTCCCGCTACATAGATTCATGCGCCAGGGCCTCCTACAGACAATGCACTCTGATTTATTGCGCTATCTGTAATAGCACCCGAGATATCACCAGATATATATTGGATTTTCCCCTGACCCTGAGTGTCCGGCCCCATGAGACTGTGGTTTTCTCGGCCCCTGGTGGTCCGAGGTCTCTTCCCGCTGCACAGATTCATTCGCCTGAGCCTCCTACAGACAATGCACTTTGATTTATTGTTCTATCTGTAATATAACCCGAGATATCACCAGAAATATATTGGATTTTTCCCTGACCCTGAGTGTCCGGCCCCATGAGACGGTTGTTGTCTCGGCACCTGGTGGTCCGAGGTCGTTCCCGCTGCACAGATTCATGCGCCAGGGCGTCCTACAGACAATTCACTTTGACTTATTGCGCTATCTGTAATAGCACCCGAGATATCACCAGGTATATATTGGATTCTTCCCTGACCCTGAGTGTCCGACCCCATGAGACTGTGGTTTTCTCGGCCCCTGGTGGTCCGAGGTCGTTCCCTCTGCACAGATTCATGCTCCAGGGCCTCCTACAGACAATGCACATTTATTTATTCCGCTATCTGTAATAGCACCCGAGATACCACCAGATATATATTGGATCTTTCACTGACCCTGAGTGTCCGGCCCCATGAGACGGTGGTTTTCGCGGCCCCTGGTGGTTCGAGGTCGTTCCGGCTGCACAGATTCATGCGCCAGGGCGTCCTACAGACAATTCACTTTGACTTATTGCGCTATCTGTAATAGCACCCGAGATATCACCAGATATATGTTGGATTTTCCCCTGACCCTGAGCGTCCGGACCCATGAGACTGTGGTTTTCTCGGCCTCTGGTGGTCCGAGGTCGTTCCCGCTACATAGATTCATGCGCCAGGGCCTCCTACAGACAATGCACTCTGATTTATTGCGCTATCTGTAATAGCACCCGAGATATCACCAGATATATATTGGATTTTTCCCTGACCCTGAGTGTCCGGCCCCATGAGACGGTGGTTTTCTCGGCCCCTGGTGGTCCGAGGTCGTTCCCGCTGCACAGATTCATGCGCCGGGGCCTAATACAGACAATGCACTTTGATTTCTTGGGCTATCTGTAATAGCACCCGAGATATCACCAGATATATATTGGATTTTTCCCTGACCCTGAGTGTCCGGCCCCATGAGACGGTTGTTGTCTCGGCACCTGGTGGTCCGAGGTCGTTCCCGCTGCACAGATTCATGCGCCAGGGTCTCCTGCAGATAATTCACTTTGGTTTATTGCGCTATCTCTAATAGCACCCGAGATATCACCAGGTATATATTGGATTCTTCCCTGACCCTGAGTGTCCGACCCCATGAGACTGTGGTTTTCTCGGCCCCTGGTGGTCCGAGGTCGTTCCCTCTGCACAGATTCATGCTCCAGGGACTCCTACAGACAATGCACATTTATTTATTGCGCTATCTGTAATAGCACCCGAGATATCACCAGATATATGTTGGATTTTCCCCTGACCCTGAGCGTCCGGACCAATGAGACTGTGGTTTTCTCGGCCTCTGGTGGTCCGAGGTCGTTCCCGCTACACAGATTCATGCGCCAGGGCCTCCTACAGACAATGCACTCTGATTTATTGCGCTATCTGTAATAGCACTCGAGATATAACCAGATATATATTGGATTTTTCACTGACCCTGAGTGTCCGGACCCATGAGACTGTGGTTTTCTCGGCCTCTGGTGGTCCGAGGTCGTTCCCGCTACATAGATTCATGCGCCAGGGCCTCCTACAGACAATGCACTCTGATTTATTGCGCTATCTGTAATAGCACCCGAGATATCACCAGATATATATTGGATTTTCCCCTGACCCTGAGTGTCCGGCCCCATGAGACTGTGGTTTTCTCGGCCCCTGGTGGTCCGAGGTCGTTCCCGCTGCACAGATTCATTCGCCTGAGCCTCCTACAGACAATGCACTTTGATTTATTGCGCTATCTGTAATAGCACCCGAGATATCACCAGATATATATTGGATTCTTCCCTGACCCTGAGTGTCCGGCCCCATGAGACGGTGGTTTTCTCGGCCCCTGGTGGTCCGAGGTCGTTCCCGCTGCACAGATTCATGCGCCAGGGCCTCCTGCAGATAATTCACTTTGATTTATTGTTCTATCTGTAATATAACCCGAGATATCACCAGATATATATTGGATTTTTACCCGACCCTGAGTGCCCGGCCCCATGTCTCGGTGATTTTCTCGGACCCTGGTGATCCGAGGTAGATACCGCTGCACAGATTCATGCGCCAGGGCCTCCTGCAGAAAATGCACTTTGATTTATTGCGCTATCTCTAATAACACCCGAGATATCACCAGATACATGCTGGATTTATACATGACCTTGGGTGACGGATTCCGAATATCTGTAATTTTCTCGGCCCCTGGTGGTCCGAGGTCGTTCCTGCTGCACAGATTCATTCGCCAGTGCCTCCTACAGACAATGCACTTTGACTTATTGCGCTATCTCTAATAGCACCCGAGATATCACCAGATATATATTGGATCTTTCACTGACCCTGAGTGTCCGGCCCCATGAGACGGTGGTTTTCGCGGCCCCTGGTGGTCCGAGGTTTTTCCGGCTGCACAGATTCATGCGCCAGGGCCTCCTACAGACAATGCACTTTGATTTATTGCGCTATCTGTAATAGCACCCGAGATAACACCAGATATATATTGGATTTTCGCCTGACCCTGAGCGTCCGGCCCCATGAGACGGTGGTTTTCTCGGCCCCTGGTGGTCCGAGGTCGTTCCCTCTGCCCAGATTGATGCGCCAGGGCCTCCTACAGACAGTGCACTTTGATTTATTGCGCTATCTGTAATAGCACCCGAGAAAGCTCCATATATATGCTGGATTTTTACATTACTTTGGGTGGCGGATACCGAAAATCTGTAATTTTCTCGGCCTCTGGTGGTCCGAGGTCGTTCCCTCTGCACAGATTCATGCGCCAGGGACTCCTACGGACAATGCACTTTGATTTATTGCGCTATCTGTAATAGCACCCGAGATATCACCGGATATATATTGGATTTTTCCCTGACCCTGAGTGTCCGGCCCCATGAGACGGTGGTTTACTCGGCCCCTGGTGGTCGGAGGTCGTTCCCGCTGCACAGATGCATGCGCCAGGGCCTCCTGCAGATAATTCACTTTGGTTTATAGGGCTATCTCTAATAGCACCCGAGATATCACCAGATATATATTGGATTTTTCCCTGACCCTGGCAGTCCGGCTCCAGGAGAAGGTGATTTTCTCGGCCCCTGGTGGTCCGAGGTCGTTCCCGCTGCACAGAATCATGAGCCAGGGCTTCCTGCAGACAATGCACTTTGATTTATCGCGCTATCTCTAATAGCACCCGAGATATCACCAGATATATGCTGGATCTTTACATGACCTTGGGTGACGGATTCCGAATATCAGTAATTTTCTCGGCCCCTGGTGGTCCGAGGTCGTTCCTGCTGCACAGATTCATTCGCCAGTGCGTCCTACAGACAATGCACTTTGATTTATTGCGCTATCTCTAATAGCACCCGAGATATCACCAGATATATATTGGATTTTTCCCTGACCCTGAGTGTCCGGACCAATGAGACTGTGGTTTTCTCGGCCCCTGGTGGTCCGAGGTCGTTCCCGCTGGCCAGATGCATGCGCCAGGGTCTCCTACAGACCATGCACTTTGATTTATTGCGCTATCTGTAATAGCACCCGAGATATCGCCAGATATATATTGGATTTTCCCCTGAGCCTGAGTGTCCGGCCCCGTTAGACGGTGATTTTCTCGGCCCCTGGTGGTCCGACGTCGTTCCCGCTGCACAGAATCATGCGACAGGGCCTCCAACAGACAATGCACTTTGATTTATTGCGCTATCTCTAATAGCACCCGAGATATCACCAGATATATATTGGATTTTTCCCCGACCCTGAGTGTCCGGCCCCATGAGACGGTTGTTTTCTCGGCCGCTGGTGGTCCGAGGTCGTTCCCGCTGGCCAGACTCATGCGCCAGGGCCTCCTACAGACAATGCACTTTGATTTATTGCGCTATCTGTAATAGCACCCGAGATATCACCCGATATATATTGGATTTTCCCCTGACCCTGAGTGTCCGGCCCCATGAGACGGTGGTCTTCTCGGCCCCTGGTGGTCCAAGGTCGTTCCCGCTGCCCAGATTCATGCGCCACGGCTTCCTTCTGACAATGCACTTTGATTTATTGCGCTATCTGTAATAGCACCCGAGATATCACCAGATATATATTGGATATTTCCCTCACCCTGAGTGTCCAGCCCCATGAGACGGTGGTTTTCTCGGCCCCTGGTGGACCGAGGTCGTTCCCGCTGCACAGATTCATGCGCCAGGGCCTCCTGCAGATAATTCACTTTGATTTATCGCGCTATCTCTAATAGCACCCGAGATATCACCAGATATATGCTGGATTTTTACATGACCTTGGGTGACGGATTCCGAATATCTGTAATTTTCTCGGCCACTGGTGGTCCGAGGTCGTTCCTGCTGCACAGATTCATTCGCCAGTGCCTCCTACAGACAATGCACTTTGATTTATTGCGCTATCCGTAATAGCACCCGAGATATCACCAGATATATATTGGATTTTCCCCTGACCCTGAGTGTCCGGCCCCATGAGACTGTGGTTTTCTCGGACCCTAGTGGTCCGAGGTCGTTCCCGCTGCACAGATTCATGCGCCAGGGCCTCCTACAGACAACGCACCTTGATTTATTGCGCTATCTGTAATAGCACCCGAGATATCACCAGATATATATTGGATTTTCCCCTGACCCTGAGTGTCCGGCCCCATGAGACGGTGGTTTTCTCGGACCCTGGTGGTCCGAGGTCGTTCCCGCTGCACAGATTCATGCGCCAGGGCCTCCTACAGACAACGCACTTTGATTTATTGCGCTATCTGTAATAGCACCCGAGATATCACCAGATATATATTGGATTTTCCCCTGACCCTGAGTGTCCGGCCCCATGAGACTGTGGCTTTCACGGCCCCTAGTAGTCCGAGGTCGTTCCCGCTGCACACATTCATGCGCCAGAGCCTCCTACAGACAACGCACTTTGATTTATTGCGCTATCTGTAATAGCACGCGAGATATCACCAGATATATATTGGATTTTCCCCTGACCCTGAGTGTCCGGCCCCATGAGACGGTGGTTTTCTCGGCCCCTGGTGGTCCTAGGTCGTTCCCGCTGCACAGATGCATGCGCCAGGGCCTCCTGCAGATAATTCCCTTTGGCTTATTGCGCTGTCTCTAATAGCACCCGAGATATCACCAGATATATATTGCATTTTCCCCTGACCCTGAGTGTCCGGCCCCATGAGACTGTGGTTTTCTCGGCCCCTAGTGGTCCGAGGTCGTTCCCGCTGCACAGATTCATGCGCCAGGGCCTCCTACAGACAACGCACTTTGATTTATTGCGCTATCTGTAATAGCACCCGAGATATCACCAGATATATATTGGATTTTCCCCTGACCCTGAGTGTCCGGCCCCATGAGACTGTGGCTTTCTCGGCCCCTAGTAGTCCGAGGTCGTTCCCGCTGCACACATTCATGCGCCAGAGCCTCCTACAGACAACGCACTTTGATTTATTGCGCTATCTGTAATAGCACCCGAGATATCACCAGATATATATTGGATTTTCCCCTGACCCTGAGTGTCCGGCCCCATGAGACGGTGGTTTTCTCGGACCCTGGTGGTCCGAGGTCGTTCCCGCTGCACAGATTCATGCGCCAGGGCCTCCTACAGACAGTGCACGTTGATTTATTGCGCTATCTGTAATAGCACCCGAGAAAGCTGCATATATATGCTGGATTTTTACATGACTTTGGGTGGCGGATACCGAAAATCTGTAATTTTCTCGGCCTCTGGTGGTCCGAGGTCGTTTCCTCTGCACAGATTCATGCGCCAGGGCCTCCTACGGACAATGCACTTTGATTTATTGCGCTATCTGTAATAGCACCCGAGATATCACCGGATATATATTAGATTTTTCCCTGACCCTGAGTGTCCGGCCCCATGAGACGGTGGTTTACTCGGCCCCTGGTGGTCGGAGGTCGTTCCCGCTGCACAGATGCATGCACCAGGGCCTCCTGCAGATAATTCACTTTGGTTTATTGCGCTATCTCTAATAGCACCCGAGATATCACCAGATATATATTGGATTTTTCCCTGACCCTGAGTGTCCGGCCCCATGAGGCGGTGGGTTTCTCGGCCCCTGGTGGTCCGAGGTCGTTCCCGCTGCACAGATGCATGCGCCAGGGCCTCCTGCAGATAATTCACTTTGGTTAATTGCGCTATCTCTAATAGCACCCGAGATATCACCAGATATATATTGGATTTTTCCCTGACCCTGAGTGTCCGGACCAATGAGACTGTGGTTTTCTCGGCCACTGGTGGTCCGAGGTCGTTCCCGCTGGCCAGATGCATGCGCCAGGGTCTCCTACAGACCATGCACTTTGATTTATTGCGCTATCTGTAATAGCACCCGAGATATCGCCAGATATATATTGGATTTTCCCCTGAGCCTGAGTGTCCGGCCCCGTTAGACGGTGATTTTCTCGGCCCCTGGTGGTCCGAGGTCGTTCCCGCTGCCCAGATTCATGCGCCAGGGCCTCCTACAGACAGTGCACTTTGATTTATTGCGCTATCTGTAATAGTACCCGAGAAAGCTCCATATATATGCTGGATTTTTACATGAGTTTGGGTGGCGGATACCGAAAATCTGTAATTTTCTCGGCCCCTGGTGGTCCGACGTCGTTCCCGCTGCACAGAATCATGCGACAGGGCCTCCTACAGACAATACACTTTGATTTATTGCGCTATCTCTAATAGCACCCGAGATATCACCAGATATATATTGGATTTTTCCCTGACCCTGAGTGTCCGGACCAATGAGACTGTGGTTTTCTCGGCCCCTGGTGGTCCGAGGTCGTTCCCGCTGCCCAGATGCATGCGCCAGGGTCTCCTACAGACCATGCACTTTGATTTATTGCGCTATCTGTAATAGCACCCGAGATATCGCCAGATATATATTGGATTTTCCCCTGAGCCTGAGTGTCCGGCCCCGTTAGACGGTGATTTTCTCGGCCCCTGGTGGTCCGACGTCGTTCCCGCTGCCCAGATTCATGCGCCAGGGCCACCTACAGACAGTGCACTTTGATTTATTGCGCTATCTGTAATAGTACCCGAGAAAGCTCCATATATATGCTGGATTTTTACATGACTTTGGGTGGCGGATACCGAAAATCTGTAATTTTCTCGGCCCCTGGTGGTCCGACGTCGTTCCCGCTGCACAGAATCATGCGACAGGGCCTCCTACAGACAATACACTTTGATTTATTGCGCTATCTCTAATAGCACCCGAGATATCACCAGATATATATTGGATTTTTCCCACACCCTGAGTGTCCGGCCCCATGAGACGGTGGTTTTCTCGGCCCCTGGTGGACCGAGGTCATTCCCGCTGCACAGATTCATGCGCGAGGGCCTCCTGCAGATAATTCACTTTGGTTTATTGCGCTATCTCTAATAGCACCTGAGATATCACCTGATATATATTGCATTTTCCCCTGACTCTGGGTGTCCGGCCCCATGAGACGGTGGTTTTCTCGGCCCCAGGTGGTCCGAGGACGCTCCCGCTTCCCAGATTCAGGCGCCAGGGCCTCCTGCAGATAACTCACTTGGTTTATTGCGCTATCTCTAATAGCACCCGAGATATCACCAGATATATATTGGATTTTCCCCTGACCCTGAGTGTCCGGCCCCATGAGACGGTGTTTTCTCGGACCCTGGTGGTCCGAGGTAGTTCCCGCTGGCCAGATTCATGCGACAGGGCCTCCTACAGACAATGCATTTTGATTTTTTGCGCTATCTCTAATAGCACCCGAGATATCACCAGATATATATTGGATATTTCCCTCACCCTGAGTGTCCAGCCCCATGAGACGGTGGTTTTCTCGGCCCCTGGTGGACCGAGGTCGTTCCCGCTGCACAGATTCATGCGCCAGGGCCTCTTGCGGATAATTCACTTTGGTTTATTGCGCTATCTCTAATAGCGCCCGAGATATCACCAGATATATATTGGATTTTTCCCTGACCCTGAGTGTCCGGCCCCATGAGTCTGCGGTTTTCTCGGCCCCTGGTGGTCCGAGGTCGTTCCCGCTGCACACATTCATGCGCCAGGGCCTCCTGCAGATGATTCACTTTGATTTATCGCGCTATCTCTAATAGCACCCGAGATATCACCAGATATATGCTGGATTTTTACATGACCTTGGGTGACGGATTCCGAATATCTGTAATTTTCTCGGCCACTGGTGGTCCGAGGTCGTTCCTGCTGCACAGATTCATTCGCCAGTGCCTCCTACAGACAATGCACTTTGATTTATTGCGCTGTCCGTAATAGCACCCGAGATATCACCAGATATATATTGGATTTTCCCCTGACCCTGAGTGTCCGGCCCCATGAGACTGTTGTTTTCTCGGCCCCTGGTGGTCCTAGGTCGTTCCCGCTGCACAGATTCATGCGCCAGGGCCTCCTACAGACAACGCACTTTGATTTATTGCGCTATCTGTAATAGCACCCGAGATATCACCAGATATATATTGGATTTACCCCTGACCCTGAGTGTCCGGCCCCATGAGACGGTGGTTTTCTCGGCCCCTGGTGGTCCTAGGTCGTTCCCGCTGCACAGATGCATGCGCCAGGGCCTCCTGCAGATAATTCCCTTTGGCTTATTGCGCTATCTCTAATAGCACCCGAGATATCACCAGATATATATTGGATTTTCCCCTGACCCTGAGTGGCCGGCCCCATGAGACGGTGGTCTTCTCGGCCCCTGGTGGTCCGAGGTCGTTCCCGCTGCCCAGATTCATGCGCCACGGCCTCCTACAGACAATGCACTTTGATTTATTGCGCTATCTGTAATAGCACCCGAGATATCACCAGATATATATTGGATTTTCCCCTGACCCTGAGTGTCCGGCCCCATGAGACGGTGGTTTTCTCGGCCCCTGGTGGTCCTAGGTCGTTCCCGCTGCACAGATGCATGCGCCAGGGCCTCCTGCAGATAATTCCCTTTGGCTTATTGCGCTATCTCTAATAGCACCCGAGATATCACCAGATATATATTGGATTTACCCCTGACCCTGAGTGTCCGGCCCCATGAGACGGTGGTTTTCTCGGACCCTGGTGGTCCGAGGTCGTTCCCGCTGCACAGATTCATGCGCCAGGGCCTCCTACAGACAACGCACTTTGATTTATTGCGCTATCTGTAATAGCACCCGAGATATCACCAGATATATATTGGATTTTCCACTGACCCTGAGTGTCCGGCCCCATGAGACTGTGGTTTTCTCGGCCCCTAGTGGTCCGAGGTCGTTCCCGCTGCACAGAATCATGCGCCAGAGCCTCCTACAGACAACGCAATTTGATTTATTGCGCTATCTGTAATAGCACCCGAGATATCACCAGATATATATTGGATTTTCCCCTGACCCTGAGTGTCCGGCCCCATGAGACGGTGGTTTTCTCGGCCCCTGGTGGTCCTAGGTCGTTCCCGCTGCACAGATGCATGCGCCAGGGCCTCCTGCAGATAATTCCCTTTGGCTTATTGCGCTATCTCTAATAGCACCCGAGATATCACCAGATATATATTGGATTTTCCCCTGACCCTGAGTGGCCGGCCCCATGAGACGGTGGTCTTCTCGGCCCCTGGTGGTCCGAGGTCGTTCCCGCTGCCCAGATTCATGCGCCACGGCCTCCTACAGACAATGCACTTTGATTTATTGCGCTATCTGTAATAGCACCCGAGATATCAACAGATATATATTGGATATTTCCCTCACCCTGAGTGTCCAGCCCCATGAGACGGTGGTTTTCTCGGCCCCTGGTGGACCGATGTCGTTCCCGCGGCACAGATTCATGCGCCAGGGCATTCTGCAGATAATTCTCTTTGGTTTATTGCGCTATCTCTAATAGCGCCCGAGATATCACCAGATATATATTGGATTTTTCCCTGACCCTGAGTGTCCGGCCCCATGAGACTGCGGTTTTCTCGGCCCCTGGTGGTCCGAGGTCGTTCCCGCTGCACACATTCATGCGCCAGGGCCTCCTGCAGATAATTCACTTTGATTTATTGCGCTATCTGTAATAGCACCCGAGATATCACCAGATATATATTGGATTTTTCCCTGACCCTGAGTGTCCGGCCCCATGAGACGGTGGTTTTCTCGGCCCCTGGTCGTCCGAGGTCGTTCCCGCTGCCCAGATTCATGCGCCAGGGGCTCCTACAGACAGTGCACTTTGATTTATTGCGCTATCTGTTATAGCACCCGAGAAAGCTCCATATATATGCTGGATTTTTACATGACTTTGGGTGGCGGATACCGAAAATCTGTAATTTTCTCGGCCTCTGGTGGTCCGAGGTCGTTCCCTCTGCACAGATTCATGCGGCAGGGCCTCCTGCAGATAATTCACTTTGGTTTATTGCGCTATCTCTAATAGCGCCCGAGATATCACCAGATATATATTGGATTTTTCCCTGACCCTGAGTGTCCGGCCCCATGAGACTGCGGTTTTCTCGGCCCCTGGTGGTCCGAGGTCGTTCCCGCTGCACACATTCATGCGCCAGGGCCTCCTGCAGATAATTCACTTTGATTTATTGCGCTATCTGTAATAGCACCCGAGATATCACCAGATATATATTGGATTTACCCCTGACCCTGAGTGTCCGGCCCCATGAGACGGTGGTTTACTCGGCCCCTGGTGGTCGGAGGTCGTTCCCGCTGCACAGATGCATGCACCAGGGCCTCCTGCAGATAATTCACTTTGGTTTATTGCGCTATCTCTAATAGCACCCGAGATATCACCAGATATATATTGGATTTTTCCCTGACCCTGAGTGTCCGGCCCCATGAGACGGTGGTTTTCTCGGCCCCTGGTGGTCCGAGGTCGTTCCCTCTGCACAGATTCATGCGCCAGGGCCTCCTACGGACAATGCACTTTGATTTATTGCGCTATCTCCAATAGCGCCCGAGATATCACCAGATATATATTGGATTTTTCCCTGACCCTGAGTGTCCGGCCCCATGAGACGGTGGTTTTCTCGGCCCCTGGTCGTCCGAGGTCGTTCCCGCTGCCCAGATTCATGCGCCAGGGGCTCCTACAGACAACGCACTTTGATTTATTGCGCTATCTGTAATCGCACCCGAGATATCACCAGATATATTTTGGATTTTCCCCTGACCCTGAGTGTCCGGCCCCATGAGACGGTGGTTTTCTCGGCCCCTGGTGGTCCTAGGTCGTTCCCGCTGCACAGATGCTTGCGCCAGGGCCTCCTGCAGATAATTCCCTTTGGCTTATTGCGCTATCTCTAATAGCAGCCGAGATATCACCAGATATATATTGGATTTTCCCCTGACCCTGAGTGGCCGGCCCCATGAGACGGTGGTCTTCTCGGCCCCTGGTGGTCCGAGGTCGTTCCCGCTGCCCAGATTCATGCGCCACGGCCTCCTACAGACAATGCACTTTGATTTATTGCGCTATCTGTAATAGCACCCGAGATATCAACAGATATATATTGGATATTTCCCTCACCCTGAGTGTCCAGCCCCATGAGACGGTGGTTTTCTCGGCCCCTGGTGGACCGATGTCGTTCCCGCGGCACAGATTCATGCGCCAGGGCATCCTGCAGATAATTCACTTTGGTTTATTGCGCTATCTCTAATAGCGCCCGAGATATCACCAGATATATATTGGATTTTTCCCTGACCCTGAGTGTCCGGCCCCATGAGACTATGGTTTTCTCGGCCCCTGGTGGTCCGAGGTCGTTCCCGCTGCACACATTCATGCGCCAGGGCCTCCTGCAGATAATTCACTTTGATTTATTGCGCTATCTGTAATAGCACCCGAGATATCACCAGATATATATTGGATTTTTCCCTGACCCTGAGTGTCCGGCCCCATGAGACGGTGGTTTTCTCGGCCCCTGGTCGTCCGAGGTCGTTCCCGCTGCCCAGATTCATGCGCCAGGGGCTCCTACAGACAGTGCACTTTGATTTATTGCGCTATCTGTTACAGCACCCGAGAAAGCTCCATATATATGCTGGATTTTTACATGACTTTGGGTGGCGGATACCGAAAATCTGTAATTTTCTCGGCCTCTGGTGGTCCGAGGTCGTTCCCTCTGCACAGATTCATGCGGCAGGGCCTCCTGCAGATAATTCACTTTGGTTTATTGCGCTATCTCTAATAGCGCCCGAGATATCACCAGATATATATTGGATTTTTCCCTGACCCTGAGTGTCCGGCCCCATGAGACTGCGGTTTTCTCGGCCCCTGGTGGTCCGAGGTCGTTCCCGCTGCACACATTCATGCGCCAGGGCCTCCTGCAGATAATTCACTTTGATTTATTGCGCTATCTGTAATAGCACCCGAGATATCACCAGATATATATTGGATTTACCCCTGACCCTGAGTGTCCGGCCCCATGAGACGGTGGTTTACTCGGCCCCTGGTGGTCGGAGGTCGTTCCCGCTGCACAGATGCATGCACCAGGGCCTCCTGCAGATAATTCACTTTGGTTTATTGCGCTATCTCTAATAGCACCCGAGATATCACCAGATATATATTGGATTTTTCCCTGACCCTGAGTGTCCGGCCCCATGAGACGGTGGTTTTCTCGGCCCCTGGTGGTCCGAGGTCGTTCCCTCTGCACAGATTCATGCGCCAGGGCCTCCTACGGACAATGCACTATGATTTATTGCGCTATCTCTAATAGCGCCCGAGATATCACCAGATATATATTGGATTTTTCCCTGACCCTGAGTGTCCGGCCCCATGAGACGGTGGTTTTCTCGGCCCCTGGTCGTATGAGGTCGTTCCCGCTGCCCAGATTCATGCGCCAGGGGCTCCTACAGACAACGCACTTTGATTTATTGCGCTATCTGTAATAGCACCCGAGATATCACCAGATATATTTTGGATTTTCCCCTGACCCTGAGTGTCCGGCCCCATGAGACGGTGGTTTTCTCGGCCCCTGGTGGTCCTAGGTCGTTCCCGCTGCACAGATGCTTGCGCCAGGGCCTCCTGCAGATAATTCCCTTTGGCTTATTGCGCTATCTCTAATAGCAGCCGAGATATCACCAGATATATATTGGATTTTCCCCTGACCCTGAGTGGCCGGCCCCATGAGACGGTGGTCTTCTCGGCCCCTGGTGGTCCGAGGTCGTTCCCGCTGCCCAGATTCATGCGCCACGGCCTCCTACTGACAATGCACTTTGATTTATTGCGCTATCTGTAATAGCACCCGAGATATCACCAGATATATATTGGATATTTCCCTCACCCTGAGTGTCCAGCCCCATGAGACGGTGGTTTTCTCGGCCCCTGGTGGACCGAGGTCGTTCCCGCTGCACAGATTCATGCGCCAGGGCCTCTTGCAGATAATTCACTTCGGTTTATTGCGCTATCTCTAATAGCGCCCGAGATATCACCAGATATATATTGGATTTTCCCCTGACCCTGAGTGTCCGGCCCCATGAGACTGTGGTTTTCTCGGCCCCTAGTGGTCCGAGGTCGTTCCCGCTGCACAGATTCATGCGCCAGGGCCTCCTACAGACAACGCACTTTCATTTATTGCGCTATCTGTAATAGCACCCGAGATATCACCAGATATATATTGGATTTTCCCCTGACCCTGAGTGTCCGGCCCCATGAGACGGTGGTTTTCTCGGCCCCTGGTGGTCCTAGGTCGTTCCCGCTGCACAGATGCTTGCGCCAGGGCCTCCTGCAGATAATTCCCTTTGGCTTATTGCGCTATCTCTAATAGCACCCGAGATATCACCAGATATATATTGGATTTTCCCCTGACCCTGCGTGGCCGGCCCCATGAGACGGTGGTCTTCTCGACCCCTGGTGGTCCGAGGTCGTTCCCGCTGCCCAGATTCATGCGCCACGGCCTCCTACAGACAATGCACTTTGATTTATTGCGCTATCAGTAATAGCACCCGAGATATCACCAGATATATATTGGATATTTCCCTCACCCTGAGTGTCCAGCCCCATGAGACGGTGGTTTTCTCGGACCCTGGTGGTCCGAGGTCGTTCCCGCTGCACAGATTCATGCGCCAGGGCCTCCTACAGACAACGCACTTTGATTTATTGCGCTATCTGTAATAGCACCCGAGATATCACCAGATATATATTGGATTTTCCACTGACCCTGAGTGTCCGGCCCCATGAGACTGTGGTTTTCTCGGCACCTAGTGGTCCGAGGTCGTTCCCGCTGCACAGATTCATGCGCCAGAGCGTCCTACAGACAACGCACTTTGATTTATTGCGCTATCTGTAATAGCACCCGAGATATCACAAGATATATATTGGATTTTTCCCTGACCCTGAGTGTCCGGCCCCATGAGACTGTGGTTTTCTCGGCCCCTGGTGGTCCGAGGTCGTTCCCGCTGCACACATTCATGCGCCAGGGCCTCCTGCAGATAATTCACTTTGATTTATCGCGCTATCTCTAATAGCACCCGAGATATCACCAGATATATGCTGGATTTTTACATGACCTTGGGTGACGGATTCCGAATATCTGTAATTTTCTCGGCCACTGGTGGTCCGAGGTCGTTCCTGCTGCACAGATTCATTCGCCAGTGCCTCCTACAGACAATGCACTTTGATTTATTGCGCTATCCGTAATAGCACCCGAGATATCACCAGATATATATTGGATTTTCCCCTGACCCTGAGTGTCCGGCCCCATGAGACTGTGGTTTTCTCGGCCCCTAGTGTTCCGAGGTCGTTCCCGCTGCACAGATTCATGCCCCAGGGCCTCCTACAGACAACGCACTTTGATTTATTGCGCTATCTGTAATAGCATCCAAGATATCACCAGATATATATTGGATTTTTCCCTGACCCTGAGTGTCCGGCCCCATGGGACGGTGGTTTTCTCGGCTCCCGGTGGTCCGAGGTCGTTCCCGCTGCACAGATTCATGCGCCAGGGCCTCCTGCAGATAATTCACTTTCGTTTATTGCGCTATCTCTAATAGCACCCGAGATATCACCAGATATATATTGGATTTTTCCCTTACCCTGAGTGTCCGGCCCCATGAGACGGTGGTTTTCTCGGCCCCTGGTGGTCCTAGGCCGTTCCCGCTGCACAGATGCATGCGCCAGGGCCTCCGGCAGATAAGACCCTTTGGCTTATTGCGCTATCTCTAATAGCACCCGAGATATCACCTGATATATATTGGATTTTCCCCTGACTCTGAGTGTCCGGCCCCATGAGACGGTGGTTGTCTCGGCCCCTGGTGGTCCGAGGTCGTTCCCGCTTCCCAGATTCATGCGCCAGGGCCTCCTCCAGACAATACGCTTTGATTTATTGCGCTATCTGTAATAGCACCCGATATATCACCAGATATATATTGGATTTTTCCCTGACCCTGAGTGTCCGGCCCCATGAGACGGTGCATGTCTCGGCCCCTGGTGGTCCGAGGTCGTTCCCGCTGCACAGATTCATGCGCCAGTGCCTCCTACAGACAATGCGATTGATTTATTGCGCTATCTGTAATAGCACCCGAGATATCACCAGATATATATTGGATTTTCCCCTGACCCTGAGTGTCCGGCCCCATGAGACTGTGGTTTTCTCGGCCCCTGGTGGTCCGAGGTCGTTCCCGTTCCACAGATTCATGCGTCAGGGCCTCCTGCAGATAATTCCCTTTGGTTTATTGCGCTATCACTAATAGCACCCGAGATATCACCAGATATATATTGGATTTTCCCGTGACCCTGAGTGTCCGGCCCCATGAGATGGTGGTTTTCTCGGCCCCTGGTGATCCGAGGTCGTTCCCGCTGCACAGATTCATGCACCAGGGCCTCTTGGAGACAAATCACTTTGGTTTATTGCGCTATCACTAATAGCACCCGAGATATCACCAGATATATATTGGCTTTTCCCCTGACCCTGAGTATCCGGCCCCATGCGACAGTGGTTTTTTCGGCCCCTGGTGGTCCGAGGTCGTTCCCGCTGCACAGATTCAGGCGCCAGGGCCTCCTGCAGATAACTCACTTGGTTTCTTGCGCTATCTCTAATAGCTTCCGAGATATCACCAGATATATATTGGATTTTCCCCTGACCCTGAATGTCCGGCCCCATGAGACGGTGGTTTTCTCGGCCCATGGTGGTCCGAGGTCGTTCCCGCTGCACAGATTCATGCGCCAGGACCTCCTACAGACAATGCACTTTGATTTATTTCGCTATCTGTAATAGGAACCGAGATATCACCAGATATATATTGGATTTTCCCCAGACCCTGAGTGTCCGGCCGCATGAGACTGTAGTTTTCTCGGCCCCTGGTGGTCCGAGGTCGTTCCCGCTGCACAGATTCATGCGCCAGGGCCTCCACAGACAATGCACTTTGATTTATTGCGCTATCTGTAATAGCACCCGAGATATCACCAGATATATATTGGATATATCCCTCACCCTGAGTGTCCAGCCCCATGAGACGGTGGTTTTCTCGGCCCCTGGTGGACCGAGGTCGTTCCCGCTGCACAGATTCATGCGCCAGGGACTCCTGCAGATAATTCACTTTGATTTATTTCCCTATCTGTAATAGGACCCGAGATATCACCAGATATATATTGGATTTTCCCCAGACCCTGAGTGTCCGGCCGCATGAGACTGTAGTTTTCTCGGCCCCTGGTGGTCCGAGGTGGTTCCCGCTGCACAGATTCATGCGACAGGGCCTCCTACAGACAATGCACTTTGATTTATTGCGCTATCTGTAATAGCACCCGAGATTTCACCACATATATATTGGATTTTTCCCTGACCCTTACAGTCCGGCCCCATGAGACGGTGATTTTCTCGGCCCCTGGTGGTCCGAGGTCGTTCCCGCTGCACAGAATCATGCGCCAGGGCTTCCTGCAGATAATTCACTTTGGTTTATTGCGCTATCTCTAACAGCACCCAAGATATCACCAGATATATATGGGATTTTTCCCTGACCCTAAGTGTCCGGCCCCTCGGGACGGTGGTTTTCTCAGCCCCTGGTGGTCCGAGGTAGTTCCCGCTGCACAGATTCATGCGCCAGGGCCTCCTACAGATAACTCACTTTGGTTTATTGCGCTATCTATAATAGCACCCGAGATATCACCAGATATATATTTGATTTTTCCCCGACCCTGAGTGTCCGGCCCCATGAGACGGTGGTCTTCTCGGCCCCCGGTGGCCCGAGGTCGTTCCCGCTGCACAGATACATGCGCCAGGGCCTCCTGCAGATAATTCACTTTGGTTTATTGCGCTATCTCTAATAGCACCCGAGATATCACCAGATATATATTGGATTTTCCCCTGACCCTGAGTGTCCGGCCCCATGAGACGTTGGTTTACTCGGCCCCTGGTGGTCGGAGGTCGTTCCCGCTACACAGATGCATGCGCCAGGGCCTCCTGCAGATAATTCACTTCGTTTTATTGCGCTATCTCTAATAGCACCCGAGATATCACCAGATATATATTGGATTTTCCCCTGACACTGAGTGTCCGGCCCCATGAGACGGTGGTTTTCTCGGCCCCTGGTGGTCCGAGGTTGTTCGAGCTGCACCGATTCATGCGCCAGGGCCTCCTACAGACAATGCACTTTGATTTATTGCGCTATCTGTAATAGCACCCGAGATATCACCAGATATATATTGGATTTTTCCCTGACCCTGAGTCTCCGGCCCCATGAGACTGTGGTTTTCTCGGCCCCTGGTTGTCCGAGGTCGTTCCCGCTGACCAGATTCATGCGCCAGGGCCTCCTACAGACAATGCACTTTGATTTATTGCGCTATCTGTAATAGCACCCGAGATATCACCAGATATATATTGGATTTTCCCCTGACCCTGAGTATCCGGGCCCATGAGACTGTGGTTTTCTCGGTCCCTGGTGGTCCGAGGTCGTTCCCGCTGGCCAGATTCATGCGCCAGGGCCTCCTACAGACAATGCACTTTGATTTATTGCGCTATCTGTAATAGCACCCGAGATATCACCAGATATATATTGGGTTTTCCCCTGACCCTGAGTGTCCGGCCCCATGAGACTGTGGTTTTCTGGGCCCCAGGTGGTCCGAGGTCGTTCCCGCTGGCCAGATTCATGCGCCTGGGCCTCCTACAGACAATGCACTTTGATTTATTGCGCTATCTCTAATAGCACCCGAGATATCACCAGATATATATTGGATTTTTCCCTGACCCTGAGTGTCCGGCGCCATGAGACGGTGGTTTTCTCGGCCCCTGGTGGTCCGAGGTCGTTCCCGCTGCACAGATTCATTCGCCTGGGCCTCCTACAGACAATGCACTTTGATTTATTGCGCTATCTGTAATAGCACCCGAGATATCACCAGATATATATTGGATTTCTCCCCGACCCTGAGTGTCCGGCTCCATGAGACGGTTATTTTCTCGGCCCCTGGTGGTCCGAGGTCGTTCCCGCTGCCCAGATTCATGCGCTTGGGCCTCCTACAGACAATGCACTTTGGTTTTTTGCGCTATCTCTAATAGCACCCAAGATATCACCAGATATTTGCTGGATTTTTACATGACCTTGGGTGACGGATTCCGAATATCTGTAATTTTCTCGGCTACTGGTGGTCCGAGGTCGTTCCCGCTGCACAGATGCATGCGCCAGAGCCTCCTACAGACAATGCACTTTGATTTATTGCGCTATCTCTAATAGCACCCGTGATTTCACCAGATATATATTTGATTTTTCCCTGACCCTGAGTGTCCGGCCCCATGAGACGGTGGTTTTCTCGGCCCCTGGTGGTCCGAGGTCGTTCCCGCTCCACAGATGCATGCGGCAGGGCCTCCTGCAGATAACTAACTTTGGTTTATTGCGCCATCTCTAATAGCACCCGAGATATCACCAGATATATATTGGATTTTTCCCTGACCCTGAGTGTCCGGCCCCATGAGACGGTGGTCTTCTTGGCCCCCGGTGGCCCGAGGTCGTTCCCGCTGCACAGATTCATGCGCCAGGGCCTCCTGCAGATAATTCACTTTGGTTTATTGCGCTATCTCTAATAGCACCCGAGATATCACCAGATATATATTGGATTTTCCCCTGACCCTGAGTGTCCGGCCCCATGAGACGTTGGTTTACTCGGCCCCTGGTGGTCGGAGGTCGTTCCCGCTACACAGATGCATGCGCGAGGGCCTCCTGCAGATAATTCACTTCGGTTTATTGCGCTATCTCTAATAGCACCCGAGATATCACCAGATATATATTGGATTTTCCCCTGACCCTGAGTGTCCGGCCCCATGAGACGGTGGTTTTCTCGGCCCCTGGTGGTCCGAAGTTGTTCGAGCTGCACAGATTCATGCGCCAGGGCCTCCTACAGACAATGCACTTTGCTTTATTGCGCTATCTGTAATAGCACCCGAGATATCACCAGATATATATTGGATTTTTCCCTGACCCTGAGTCTCCGGCCACATGAGACTGTGGTTTTCTCGGCCCCTGGTTGTCCGAGGTCGTTCCCGCTGACCAGATTCATGCGCCAGAGCCTCCTACAGACAATGCACTTTAATTTATTGCGCTACCTGTAATAGCACCCGAGATATCACCAGATATATATTGGATTTTCCCCTGACCCTGAGTATCCGGGCCCATGAGACTGTGGTTTTCTCGGTCCCTGGTGGTCCGAGGTCGTTCCCGCTGGCCAGATTCATGCGCCAGGGCCTCCTACAGACAATGCACTTTGATTTATTGCGCTATCTCTAATAGTACCCGAGATATCACCAGATATATATTGGATTTTTCCCTGACCCTGAGTGTCCGGACCCATGAGACGGTGGTTTTCTCGGCCCCTGGTGGTCCGAGGTCGTTCCCGCTGCACAGATTCATTCGCCTGGGCCTCCTACAGACAATGCACTTTGATTTATTGCGCTATCTGTAATAGCACCCGAGATATCACCAGATATATATTGGATTTCTCCCCGACCCTGAGTGTCCGGCTCCATGAGACGGTTATTTTCTCGGCCCCTGGTGGTCCGAGGTCGTTCCCGCTGCCCAGATTCATGCGCTTGGGCCTCCTACAGACAATGCACTTTGGTTTTTTGCGCTATCTCTAATAGCACCCAAGATATCACCAGATATTTGTTGGATTTTTACATGACCTTGGGTGACGGATTCCGAATATCTGTAATTTTCTCGGCCACTGGTGGTCCGAGGTCGTTCCCGCTGCCCAGATTCATGCGCCAGGGCCTCCTACAGACAATGCACTTTGGGTTATTAGGCTATCTGTAATAGGACCCGAGATATCACCAGATATATGCTGGATTTTTACATGACCTTGGGTGACGGATTCCGAATATCTGTAATTTTCTCGGCCCTTGGTGGTCCGAGGTCGTTCCCGCTGCACAGATTCATTCGCCTGGGCCTCCTACAGACAATGCACTTTGGTTTATTGCGCTATCTGTAATAGCACCCGAGATATCACCAGATATATATTGGATTTTCCCCTGACCCTGAGTGTCCGGCCCCATGAGACGGTGGTTTTCTCGGCCCCTGGTGGTGCGAGGTCGTTCCAGCTGCACAGATTCATGCGCCAGGGCTTCCTGCAGATAATTCACTTTGGTTTATTGCCTTATCTGTAATAGCACCCGAGATATCACCAGATATATATTGGATTTTTCCCCGACCCTGAGTGTCCGGCCCCATAAGACGGTGGTTTTCTCGGACCCTGGTGATCCGAGGTCGTTCCCGCTGCACAGATTCATGCGCCAGGGCCTCCTGCAGATAATTCACTTTGGTTTATTGCGGTATCTCTAATAGCACCCGAGATATCACCAGATATATATTAGATTTTCCCCTGACCCTGAATGTCCGGCCCCATGTGACGGTGGTTTTCTCGGCCCCTGGTGGTCCGAGGTCGTTCCCGCTGCACAGATGCATGCGCCAGGGCCTCCTGCAGATAATTCACTTTGGTTTATTGCGCCATCTCTAATCGCACCCGAGATATCACCAGATATATATTGGATCTTTCCCTGACCCTGAGTGCTCGGCCCTATGAGTCGGTGTTTTTCTCGGGCCCTGGTGATCCGAGGTAGATACCGCTGCCCAGATTCATGCGCCAGGGCCTCCTACAGACAACGCACTTTGGGTTATTAGGCTATCTGTAATAGCACCCGAGATATCACCAGATATATGCTGGATTTTTACATGACCTTGGGTGACGGATTCCGAATATCTGTAATTTTCTCGGCCCTTGGTGGTCCGAGGTCGTTCCCGCTGCACAGATTCATTCGCCTGGGCCTCCTACAGACAATGCACTTTGGTTTATTGCGCTATCTGTAATAGCACCCGAGATATCACCAGATATATATTGGATTTTCCCCTGACCCTGAGTGTCCGGCCCCATGAGACGGTGGTTTTCTCGGCCCCTGGTGGTGCGAGGTCGTTCCAGCTGCACAGATTCATGCGCCAGGGCTTCCTGCAGATAATTCACTTTGGTTTATTGCGCCATCTCTAATAGCACCCGAGATATCACCAGATATATATTGGATTTTTCCCTGACCCTGAGTGTCCGGCCCCATGACACGGAGGTCTTCTCGGCCCCCGGTGGTCCGAGGTCGTTCCCGCTGCACAGATTCATGCGCCAGGGCCTCCTGCAGATAATTCACTTTGGTTTATTGCGCTATCTCTAATAGCACCTGAGATATCACCAGATATATATTGGATTTACCCCTGACCCTGAATGTCCGGCCCCATGAGACGGTGATTTTCTCGGCCCCTGGTGGTCCGAGGTCGTTCCCGCTGCACAGATTCATGCACCAGGGCCTGCTGCAGATAATTCACTTTGGTTTATTGCGCTATCTCTAATAGCACCCGAGATATCACCAGATTTATATTGGATTTTTCCCTGACCCTGGGTGTCCGGCCCCATGTGTCGGTGGTTTTATCGGCCCCTGTTGATCCGAGGTCGTTCCCGCTGCACAGATTCATTCGCAAGGGCCTCCTGCAGACAATGCACTTTGATTTATTGCGCTATCTGTAATAGCACCCGAAATATCACCAGATGTATATTTGATTTTTCCCTGACCCTGAGTGTCCGGCCCCATGAGATGGTGGTTTTCTCGTCCCCTGGTGGTCCGAGGTCGTTCCCGCTACACAGATGCATGCGCCAGGGCCTCCTACAGACAATGCACTTTGATTTATTGCGCTCTCTGTAATAGCACCCGAAATATCACCATATATATATTTGATTTTTCCCTGACCCTGAGTGTCCGGCCGCATGAGATGGTGGTTTTCTCGTCCCCTGGTGGTCCGAGGTCGTTCCCGCTGCACAGATGCATGCGCCAGGGCCTCCTACAGACAATGCACTTTGATTTATTGCGCTATCTCTAATAGCACCCGTGATTTCACCAGATATATATTTGATTTTTCCCTGACCCTGAGTGTCCGGCCCCATGAGACGGTGGTTTTCTCGGCCCCTGGTGGTCCGAGGTCCTTCCCGCTGCACAGATGCATGCGCCAGGGCCTCCTGCAGATAATTCACTTTGGTTTATTGCGCTACCTCTAATAGCACCCGAGATATCACCAGATATATATAGGATTTTCCCCTGACCCTGAGTGTCCGAGCCCGTGAGTCGGTGGTTTTCTCGGCCCCTGGTGGTCGTTGGTCGTTCCCGCTGCCCGGATTCATGCACCAGGGCCTCCTACAGACAATGCACTTTGGGTTATTAGGCTATCTGTAATGGCACCCGAGATATCACCAGATATATGCTGGATTTTTACATGACCTTGGGTGACGGATTCCGAATATCTGTAATTTTCTCGGCCCTTGGTGGTCCGAGGTCGTTCCCGCTGCACAGATTCATTCGCCTGGGCCTCCTACAGACAATGCACTTTGGTTTATTGCGCTATCTGTAATAGCACCCGAGATATCACCAGATATATATTGGATTTTCCCCTGACCCTGAGTGTCCGGCCCCATGAGACGGTGGTTTTCTCGGCCCCTGGTGGTGCGAGGTCGTTCCAGCTGCACAGATTCATGCGCCAGGGCTTCCAGCAGATAATTCACTTTGGTTTATTGCGCTATCTGTAATAGCACCCGAGATATCACCAGATATATATTGGATTTTTCCCCGACCCTGAGTGTCCGGCCCCATAAGACGGTGGTTTTCTCGGACCCTGGTGATCCGAGGTCGTTCCCGCTGCACAGATTCATGCGCCAGGGCCTCCTGCAGATAATTCACTTTGGTTTATTGCGGTATCTCTAATAGCACCCGAGATATCACCAGATATATATTAGATTTTCCCCTGACCCTGAATGTCCGGCCCCATGTGACGGTGGTTTTCTCGGCCCCTGGTGGTCCGAGGTCGTTCCCGCTGCACAGATGCATGCGCCAGTGCCTCCTGCAGATAATTCACTTTGGTTTATTGCGCCATCTCTAATAGCACCCGAGATATCACCAGATATATATTGGATCTTTCCCTGACCCTGAGTGCTCGGCCCTATGAGTCGGTGTTTTTCTCGGGCCCTGGTGATCCGAGGTGGATACCGCTGCCCAGATTCATGCGCCAGGGCCTCCTACAGACAATGCACTTTGGTTTATTGCGCCATCTCTAATAGAACCCGAGATATCACCAGATATTTGCAGGATTTTTACATGACCTTGGGTCACGGATTCCGAATATCTGTAATTTTCTCGGCCACTGGTGGTCCGAGGTCGTTCCTGCGGTACAGATTCATTCGCAAGGGCCTCCTACAGACAATGCACTTTGGTTTATTGCGCTATCTGTAATAGCACCCGAGATATCACCAGATATATGCTGGATTTTCACATGACCTTGAGTGTCCGGACCCATGAGACGGTAGTTTTCTCGGACCCTGGTGATCCGAGGTCGTTCCCGCTGCACAGATTCATTCGCCTGGGCCTCCTACAGACAATGCACTTTGATTTATTGCGCTATCTGTAATAGCACCCGAGATATCACCAGATATATATTGGATTTTTCCCTGACACTGAGTGTACGGCTCCATGAGACGGTGATTTTCTCGGCCCCTGGTGGTCCGAGGTCCTTCCCGCTGCACAGATTCATTCGCCTGGGCCTCCTACAGACAATGCACTTTGATTTATTGCGCTATCTGTAATAGCACCCGAGATATCACCAGATATATATTGGATTTTTCCCTGACCCTGAGTGTCCGGCGCCATGAGACGGTGGTTTTCTTGGCCCCTGGTGTTCCGAGGTCGTTCCCGCTGCACAGATGCATGCGCCAGGGCCTCCTCCAGATAATTCACTTTGGTTTATTGCGCTACCTCTAATAGCACCCGAGATATCACCAGATATATATAGGATTTTCCCCTGACCCTGAGTGTCCGAGCCCGTGAGTCGGTGGTTTTCTCGGCCCCTGGTGGTCGTTGGTCGTTCCCGCTGCCCGGATTCATGCGCCAGGCCCTCCTACAGACAATGCACTTCGGTTTATTGCGCTATCTGTAATAGCACCCGAGATATCACCAGATATTTGCTGGATTTTTACATGATCTTGGGTGACGGATTCCGAATATCTGTAATTTTCTCGGCCACTGGTGGTCCGAGGTCCTTCCCGCTGCACAGATTCATTCGCCTGGGCCTCCTACAGACAATGCACTTTGATTTATTGCGCTATCTGTAATAGCACCCGAGATATCACCAGATATATATTGGATTTTTCCCTGACCCTGAGTGTCCGGCGCCATGAGACGGTGGTTTTCTTGGCCCCTGGTGTTCCGAGGTCGTTCCCGCTGCACAGATGCATGCGCCAGGGCCTCCTGCAGATAATTCACTTTGGTTTATTGCGCTACCTCTAATAGCACCCGAGATATCACCAGATATATATTGGATTTTCCCCTGACCCTGAGTGTCCGAGCCCGTGAGTCGGTGGTTTTCTCGGCCCCTGGTGGTCGTTGGTCGTTCCCGCTGCCCGGATTCATGCGCCAGGGCCTCCTACAGACAATGCACTTTGGTTTATTGCGCTATCTGTAATAGCACCCGAGATATCACCAGATATATGCTGGATTTTCACATGACCTTGAGTGTCCGGACCCATGAGACGGTGGTTTTCTCGGCCCCTGGTGGTCCGAGGTCGTTCCCTCTGCACAGATTCATGCGCCAGGGCCTCCTACAGACAATGCACTTTGATTTATTGTGCTATCTGTAATATAACCCGAGATATCACCAGATATATATTGGATTTTTCCCTGACCCTGAGTGTCCGGCCCCATGAGACGGTTGTTGTCTCGGCCCCTGGTGGTCCGAAATCGTTCCCTCTGCACAGATTCATGCGCCAGGGCCTCCTACAGACAATGCACTTTGATTTATTGTGCTATCTGTAATATAACCCGAGATATCACCAGATATATATTGGATTTTTCCCTGACCCTGAGTGTCCGGCCCCATGAGACGGTTGTTGTCTCGGCCCCTGGTGGTCCGAGGTCGTTCCCGCTGCACAGATTCTTGCGCCAGGGCCTCCTGCAGATAATTCACTTTGGTTTATTACGCTATCTCTAATAGCACCCAAGATATCACCAGATATATATTGGATTTTTCCCTGATCCTGAGTGTCCGGCCCCATGAGACTGTGGATTTTTCGGCCCCTGGTGGTCCGAGGTCGTTCCCGTTGCACAGATTCATGCGCCAGGGCCTCCTGCAGATAATTCACTTTGGTTTATTGCGCTATATCTAATAGCACCCAAGATATCACCAGATATATATTGGATTTTTCCCTGACCCTGAGTGTCCGGCCCCATGAGACTGTGGTTTCCTCGGCCCCTGGTGGTCCGAGGTCGTTCCCGCTGCACAGATTCATGCGCCAGGGCCTCCTACAGACAATGCACTTTGATTTATTTCGCTATCTGTAATAGGACCCGAGATATCACCAGATATGTATTGGATTTTCCCCAGACCCTGAGTGTCCGGCCGCATGAGACTGTAGTTTTCTCGGCCCCTGGTGGTCCGAGGTCGTTCCCGCTGCACAGAGTCATGCGCCAGGGCCTCCTACAGACAATGCACTTTGATTTATTGCGCTATCTGTAATAGCACCCGAGATATCACCAGATATATATTGGATTTTTCGCTGACCCAGAGTGTCCGGCCCCATGAGACGGTGGTTTTCTCGGCCCCTGGTGGTCCGAGGTCGTTCCCGCTGGACAGGTTCATGCGCCAGGGTCGCCTACAGACAATGCACTTTGATTTATTGCGCTATCTGTAATAGCACCCGAGATATCACCACATATATATTGGATTTTCCCCTGACCTTGAGTGTCCGGCACCATGAGACTGTGGTTTTCTCGGTCCCTGGAGGTCCGAGAACGTTCCCGCTGCACAGGTTCATGCGCCAGGGTCTCCTACAGACAATGCACTTTGATTTATTGCGCTATCTGTAACAGCACCCGAGATATCAGCAGATATATATTGGATTTTTCACTGACCCTGAGTGTCCTGCCCCATGAGACGGTGGTTTTCTCGGCCCCTGGTGTTCCGAGGTCGTTCCCGCTTTACAGATGCATGCGGCAGGGCCTCCTGCAGATAATTCACTTTGGTTTATTGCGCTATCTCTAATAGCACCCGAGATATCACCAGATATATATTGGATTTTCCCCTGACCCTGAGTGTCCGGCCCCATTAGACTGTGGTTTTCTCGGCCCCTGGTGGTCCGAGGTCGTTCCCGCTGCCCAGATTCATGCGCCAGGGCCTCCTGCAGATAATTCACTTTGGTTTATTGCGCTGTATCTAATAGCACCCGAGATATCACCAGATATATATTGGATTTTCCCCTGACCCTGAGTGTCCGGCCCCATGAGACGGTGGTTTTCTCGGCCCCTGGTGGTTCGAGGTCGTTCCCGCTGCCCAGATACATGCGCCAGGGCCTCCTCCAGACAATGCACTTTGATTTATTGCGCTATCTGTAATAGCACCCGACATATCACCAGATATATATAGCATTTTTCCCAGACCCTGAGTGTCCGGCCCCATGAGACGGTCGTTGTCTCGGCCCCTGGCGGTCCGAGGACGTCCCCGCTGCACAGATTCATGCGCCAGGGCCTCCTACCGACAATGCACTTTGATTTATTGCGTTATCTGTAATAGCACCCGAGATATCACCACATATATATTGGATTTTTCCCTGACCCAGAGTGTCCGGCCCCATCGAGACGGTGGTTTTCTCGGCCCCTGGTGGTCCGAGGTCGTTCCCGCTGCACAGCTTCAGGCGCCAGGGCCTCCTGCAGATAACTCACTTTGGTTTATTGCGCTATCTCTAATAGCACCCGAGATATCACCAGATATATATTGGATTTTTCCCTGACCCTGAGTGTCCGGACCCATGAGACGGTGGTTTTCTCGGCCCCTGGTGGTCCGAGGTCGTTCCCGCTGCTCAGATTCATGCGCCAGGGCCTCCTACAGGTAATGCACTTTGATTTATTGCGCTATCTGTAATAGCACCCGAGATATCACCAGATCTATATTGGATTTTCCCCTGACCCTGAGTGTCCGGCCCCATGAGACTGTGGTTTTCTCGGCCCCTGGTGGTCCGAGAACGTTCCCGTTGCACAGATTCATGCGCCAGGGCCTCCTGCAGATAATTCACTTTGGTTTATTGCGCTATCTGTGATAGCACCCGAGATATCACCAGATCTATATTGGATTTTCCCCTGACTCTGAGTGTCCGGCCCCATGAGACTGTGGTTTTCTCGGCCCCTGGTGGTCCGAGGTCGTTCCCGTTGCACAGATTCATGCGCCAGGGCCTGCTGCAGATAATTCACTTTGGTTTATTTCGCTATCTCCAATAGCACCCGAGATATCACCAGATATATATTGGATTTTGCCCTGACCCTGAGTGTCCGGCCCCATGAGACTGTGGTTTTCTCGGCCCCTGGTGGTCCGAGGTCGTTCCCGCTGCACAGATTCGTGCGCCAGGGCCTCCTACAGACAATGCACTTTGATTTATTGCGCTATCTGTAATAGCACCCGAGATATCACCAGATCTATATTGGATTTTCCCCTGACCCTGAGTATCCGGCCCCATGAGACAGTGGTTTTTTCGGCCCCTGGTGGTCCGAGGTCGTTCCCGCTGCACAGATTCATGCGCCAGGGCCTCCTGCATATAATTCACTTTGGTTTATTGCGCTATATCTAATAGCACCCGAGATATCACCAGATATATATTGGATTTTTCCCTGACCCTGAGTGTCCGGCCCCATGAGACGGTGGTTTTCTCGGCCCCTGGTGGTCCGAGGTCGTTCCCGCTGCACAGATTCATGCGCCAGGGCCTCCTACAGACAATGCACTTTGATTTATTGCGCTATCTGTAATAGCACCCGAGATATCACCAGATATATATTGGATTTTTCACTGACCCTGAGCGTCCGGCCCCATGAGACGGTCGTTTTCTCGGCCCCTGGTGGTCCGACGTCGTTCCCGCTGCACAGGTTCATGCGCCAGGGTCTCCTACAGACAATGCACTTTGATTTATTGCGCTATGTGTAATAGCACCCGAGATATCACCAGATATATATTGGATTTTTCACTGACCCTGAGAGTCCTGCACCATGAGACGGTGGTTTTCTCGGCCCCTTGTGTTCCGAGGTCGTTCCCGCTGCACAGATTCATGCGCCAGGGCCTCCTACAGACAATGCACTCTGATTTATTGCGCTATCTGTAATAGCACCCGAGATATCACCAGATATATATTGGATATTACCCTCACCCTGAGTGTCCAGCCCCATGAGACGGTGGTTTTCTCGGCCCCTGGTGGACCGAGGTCGTTCCCGCTGGACAGATGCATGCGCCAGGGCCTCCTGCAGATAATTCACTTTGGTTTATTGCGCTATCTCTAATAGCACCCGAGATATCACCAGATATATATTGGATTTTCCCCTGACCCTGAGTGTCCGGCCCCATTAGACTGTGGTTTTCTCGGCCCCTGGTGGTCCGAGGTCGTTCCGGCTGCCCAGATTCATGCGCCAGGGCCTCCTGCAGATAATTCACTTTGGTTTATTGCGCTGTATCTAATAGCACCCGAGATATCACCAGATATATATTGGATTTTCCCCTGACCCTGAGTGTCCGGCCCCATGAGACTGTGGTTTTCTCGGCCCCTGGTGGTCCGAGGTCGTTCCCGCTGCCCAGATTCATGCGCCAGGGCCTCCTCCAGACAATGCACTTTGATTTATTGCGCTATCTGTAATAGCACCCGACATATCACCAGATATATATAGCATTTTTCCCTGACCCTGAGTGTCCGGCCCCATGAGACGGTGGTTTTCTCGGCCCCTGGTGGTCCGAGGTCGTTCCCGCTGCACAGATTCATGCGCCAGGGCCTCCTGCATATAATTCACTTTGGTTTATTGCGCTATCTCTAATAGCACCCGAGATATCACCAGATATATATTGGATTTTGCCCTGACTCTGAGTGTCCGGCCCCATGAGACTGTGGTTTTCTCGGCCCCTGGTGGTCCGAGGTCGTTGCCGCTTCACAGATTCATGCGCCAGGGCCTCCTACAGACAATGCAATTTGATTTATTGCGCTATCTGTAATAGCACCCGAGATGTCACCAGATATATTTTTGATTTTTCCCTGACCCTGAGTGTCCGGCCCCATGAGACGGTGGTTGTCTCGGCCCCTGGTGGTCCGAGGTCGTTCCCGCTGCACAGATTCATGCGCCAGGGCCTCCTACAGACAATGCACTTTGATTTATTGCGCTATCTGTAATAGCACCCGAGATATCACCAGATCTTTATTGGATTTTCCCCTGACCCTGAGTATCCGGCCCCATGAGACTGTGGTTTTTACGGCCCCTGGTGGTCCGAGGTCGTTCCCGCTGCACAGATTCATGCGCCAGGGCCTCCTGCAGATAATTCACTATGGTTTATTGCGCTATCTGCAATAGCACCCGAGATATCACCAGATATATATTGGATTTTACGCTGACCCTGAGTGTCCGGCCCCATGAGACGGTGGTTGTCTCGGCCCCTGGAGGTCCGAGGACGTTCCCGCTGCACAGATTCATGCGCTAGGGCCTCCTGCAGATAATTCACTTTGGTTTATTGCGCTATCTCTATTAGCACCCGAGATATCACCAGATATATACTGGATTTGTCACTGACTCTGAGTGTCCGGCCCCATGAGACGGTGGATGTCTCGGCCCCTGATGGTCCGAGATCGTTCCCACTGCACAGATTCATGCGCCAGGGCCTCCTGCAGACAATTCACTTTATTTTATTGCGCTATCTCTAATAGCACCCGAGATATCACCAGATATATATTGGATTTTTCACTGACCCTGAGTGTCCTGCCCCATGAGACGGTGGTTTTCTCGGCCCCAGGTGTTCCGAGGTCGTTCCCGCTGCACAGATTCATGCGCCAGGGCCTCCTACAGACATTGCACTTTGATTTATTGCGCTATCTCTAATAGCACCCGAGATATCACCAGATATATATTGGATTTTCCCCTGACCCTGAGTGTCCGGCCCCATGAGACTGTGGTTTTCTCGGCCCCTGGTGGTCCGAGGTCGTTCCCGTTGCACAGATTCATGCGCCAGGGCCTCCTGCAGATAATTCACTTTGGTTTATTGCGCTATCTCTAATAGCACCCGAGATATCACCAGATATATATTGGATTTTCCCCTGACCCTGAGTGTCCGGCCCCATGAGATTGTGGTTTTCTCGGCCCCTGGTCGTCCGAGGTCGTTCTCGCTGCACAGATTCATGCGCCAGGGCCTCCTACAGACAATGCACTTTGATCTATTGCGCTATCTGTAATAGCACCCGAGATATCACCAGATCTATATTGGATTTTCCCCTGACCCTGAGTGTCCGGCCCCATGAGACTGTGGTTTTCTCGGCCCCTGGTGGTCCGCGGTCGTTCCCGTTGCACAGATTCATGCGCCAGGGCCTCCTGCAGATAATTCACTTTGGTTTATTGCGCTATCTCTAATAGCACTCGAGATATCACCAGATATATATTGGATTTTTCACTGACCCTGAGCGTCTGGCCCCATGAGACGGTCGTTTTCTCGGCCCCTGGTGGTCCGAGGTCGTTCCCGCTGCACAGGTTCATGCGCCAGGGTCTCCTACAGACAATGCACTTTGATTTATTGCGCTATCTGTAATAGCACCCGAGATATCACCACATATATATTGGATTTTTCACTGACCCTGAGAGTCCGGCCCCATGAGACGGTGGTTTTCTCGGTCCCTGGTGTTCCGAGGTCGTTCCCGCTGCACAGATTCATGCGCCAGGGCCTCCTACAGACAATGCACTTTGATTTATTGCGCTATCTCTAATAGCACCCGAGATATCACCAGATATATATTGGATTTTCCCTGACCCTGAATGTCCGGCCCAATGAGACTGTGGTTTTCTCGGCCCCTGGTGGTCCGAGGTCGTTCCCGCTGTACAGATTCATGCGCCAGGGCCTCCTACAGACAATGCACTTTGATTTATTGCGCTATCTGTAATAGCACCCGAGATATCAAGAGATATATACTGGATTTTCCCCTGACCCTGAGTGTCCGGCCCAATGAGACTGTGGTTCTCTCGGCCCCTGGTGGTCCGAGGTCGTTCCCGCTGCACAGATTCATGCGCCAGGGCCTCCTACAGACAATGCACTTTGATTTATTGCGCTATCTGTAATAGCACCCGAGATATCACCAGATATATATTGGATTTTTCACTGACCCTGAGTGTCCGGCCCCATCAGACGGTCGTTTTCTCGGCCCCTGGTGGTCCGAGGTCGTTCCCGCTGCACACATTCACGCGCCAGGCCTCCTGCAGATAATTCACGTTGGTTTATTGCGCTATCTCTGATAGCACCCGAGATATCACCAGATATATATTGGATTTTCCCCTGACCCTGAGTGTCCGGCCCCATGGGACTGTGGTTTTCTCGGCCCCTGGTGGTCCGAGGTCGTTCCCGCTGCACAGATTCATGCGCCAGGGCCTCCTGCAGATAATTCACTTTGGTTTATTGCGCTATCTCTAATAGCACCCGAGATATCACCAGATATATATTGGATTTTACCCTGACCCTGAGTGTCCGGCCCCATGAGACTTTGCTTTTCTCGGCCCCTGGTGGTCCGAGGTCGTTCCCGCTGCACAGATTCATGCGCCAGGACCTCCTACAGACAATGCACTTTGATTTATTGCGCTATCTGTAATAGCACCCGACATATCACCAGATATATATTGGATTTTACCCTGACCCTGAGTGCCCGGCCCCATGAGACGGTCGTTGTCTCGGCCCCTGGCGGTCCGAGGACGTCCCCGCTGCACAGATTCATGCGCCAGGGCCTCCTACAGACAATGCACTTTGATTTATTGCGTTATCTGTAATAGCACCCAAGATATCACCACATATATATTGGATTTTTCCCTGACCCAGAGTGTCCGGCCCCATCGAGACGGTGGTTTTCTCGGCCCCTGGTGGTCCGAGGTCGTTCCCGCTGCACAGCTTCAGGCGCCAGGGCCTCCTGCAGATAACTCACTTTGGTTTATTGCGCTATCTCTAATAGCACCCGAGATATCACCAGATATATATTGGATTTTTCCCTGACCCTGAGTGTCCGGCCCCATGTGACGGTGGTTTTCTCGGCCCCTGGTGGTCCGAGGTCGTTCCCGCTGCACAGATTCATGCGCCAGGGCCTCCTGCAGATAATTCACATTGGTTTATTGCGCTATCTCTAATAGTGCCCGAGATATCACCAGATATATATTGGATTTTTCCCTGACCCTGAGTGTCCGGCCCCATGAGACTGTGGTTTTCTCGGCCCCTGGTGGTCCGAGGTCGTTCCCGCTGCACAGATTCATGCGCCAGGGCCTCCTACAGACAATGCACTTTGATTTATTGCGCTATCTGTAATAGCACCCGAGATATCACCAGATATATATTGGATTTTTCACTGACCCTGAGCGTCCGGCCCCATGAGACGGTCGTTTTCTCGGCCCCTGGTGGTCCGAGGTCGTTCCCGCTGCACAGATTCATGCGCCAGGGCCTCCGACAGACAATGCACTTTGATTTATTGCGCTATCTGTTATAGCACCCGAGATATCACCAGATATATATTGGATTTTACCCTGACCCTGAGTGTCCGGCCCAATGAGACGGTTGTTGTCTCGGCCCCTGGAGGTCCGAGGACGTTCCCGCTGCACAGATTCATGCGCCAGGGCCTCCTACAGGTAATGCACTTTGATTTATTGCGCTATCTGTAATAGCACCCGAGATATCACCGGATCTATATTGGATTTTCCCCTGACCCTGAGTGTCCGGCCCCATGAGACTGTGGTTTTCTCGGCCCCTGGTGGTCCGAGGTCGTTCCCGCTGCACAGATTCATGCGCCAGGGCCCCCTGCAGTTAATTCACTTTGATTTATTGCGCTATTTCTAACAGCACCCGAGATATCACCAGATATATATTGGATTTTTCCCTGACCCTGAGAGTCCGGCCCCATGAGACTGTGGTTTTCTCGGCCCCTGGTGGTCCGAGGTCGTTCCCGTTGCACAGATTCATGCGCCAGGGCCTCCTGCAGACAATTCACTTTGGTTTATTGCGCTATCTCTAATAGCACCCGAGATATCACCAGATATATATTGGATTTTTCACTGACCCTGAGTGTCCTGCCCCATGAGACGGTGGTTTTCTCGGCCCCTGGTGTTCCGAGGTCGTTCCCGCTGCACAGATTCATGCGCCAGGGCCTCCTACAGACATTGCACTTTGATTTATTGCGCTATCTCTAATAGCACCCGAGATATCACCAGATATATATTGGATTTTCCCCTGACCCTGAGTGTCCGGCCACATGAGACTGTGGTTTTCTCGGCCCCTGGTGGTCCGAGGTCGTTCCCGTTGCACAGATTCATGCGCCAGGGCCTCCTGCAGATAATTCACTTTGGTTTATTGCGCTATCTCTAATAGCACCCGAGATATCACCAGATATATATTGGATTTTCCCCTGACCCTGAGTGTCCGGCCCCATGAGATTGTGGTTTTCTCGGTCCCTGGTCGTCCGAGGTCGTTCCCGCTGCACAGATTCATGCGCCAGGGCCTCCTACAGACAATGCACTTTGATTTATTGCGCTATCTGTAATAGCACCCGAGATATCACCAGATCTATATTGGATTTTCCCCTGACCCTGAGTGTCCGGCCCCATGAGACTGTGGTTTTCTCGGCCCCTGGTGGTCCGCGGTCGTTCCCGTTGCACAGATTCATGCGCCAGGGCCTCCTGCAGCTAATTCACTTTGGTTTATTGCGCTATCTCTAATAGCACTCGAGATATCACCAGATATATATTGGATTTTTCACTGACCCTGAGAGTCTGGCCCCATGAGACGGTCGTTTTCTCGGCCCCTGGTGGTCCGAGGTCGTTCCCGCTGCACAGGTTCATGCGCCAGGGTCTCCTACAGACAATGCACTTTGATTTATTGCGCTATCTGTAATAGCACCCGAGATATCACCACATATATATTGGATTTTTCACTGACCCTGAGAGTCCGGCCCCATGAGACGGTGGTTTTCTCGGTCCCTGGTGTTCCGAGGTCGTTCCCGCTGCACAGATTCATGCGCCAGGGCCTCCTACAGACAATGCACTTTGATTTATTGCGCTATCTCTAATAGCACCCGAGATATCACCAGATATATATTGGATTTTCCCTGACCCTGAGTGTCCGGCCCAATGAGACTGTGGTTTTCTCGGCCCCTGGTGGTCCGAGGTCGTTCCCGCTGTACAGATTCATGCGCCAGGGCCTCCTACAGACAATGCACTTTGATTTATTGCGCTATCTGTAATAGCACCCGAGATATCAAGAGATATATACTGGATTTTCCCCTGACCCTGAGTGTCCGGCCCAATGAGACTGTGGTTCTCTCGGCCCCTGGTGGTCCGAGGTCGTTCCCGCTGCACAGATTCATGCGCCAGGGCCTCCTACAGACAATGCACTTTGATTTATTGCGCTATCTGTAATAGCACCCGAGATATCACCAGATATATATTGGATTTTTCACTGACCCTGAGTGTCCGGCCCCATGAGACGGTCGTTTTCTCGGCCCCTGGTGGTCCGAGGTCGTTCCCGCTGCACACATTCATGCGCCAGGCCTCCTGCAGATAATTCACGTTGGTTTATTGCGCTATCTCTGATAGCACCCAAGATATCACCAGATATATATTGGATTTTCCCCTGACCCTGAGTGTCCGGCCCCATGAGACTGTGGTTTTCTCGGCCCCTGGTGGTCCGAGGTCGTTCCCGCTGCACAGATTCATGCGCCAGGGCCTCCTGCAGATAATTCACTTTGGTTTATTGCGCTATCTCTAATAGCAACCGAGATATCACCAGATATATATTGGATTTTCCCCTGACCCTGAGTGTCCGGCCCCATGAGACTGCTTTTCTCGGCCTCTGGTGGTCCGAGGTCGTTCCCCCTGCACAGATTCATGCGCCAGGACCTCCTACAGACAATGCACTTTGATTTATTGCGCTATCTGTAATAGCACCCGACATATCACCAGATATATATTGGATTTTACCCTGACCCTGAGTGTCCGGCCCCATGAGACGGTCGTTGTCTCGGCCCCTGGCGGTCCGAGGTCGTTCCCGCTGCACAGCTTCAGGCGCCAGGGCCTCCTGCAGATAACTCACTTTGGTTTATTGCGGTATCTCTAATAGCACCCGAGATATCACCAGATATATATTGGATTTTTCCCTGACCCTGAGTGTCCGGCCCCATGTGACGGTGGTTTTCTCGGCCCCTGGTGGTCCGAGGTCGTTCCCGCTGCACAGATTCATGCGCCAGGGCCTCCTGCAGATAATTCACTTTGGTTTATTGTGCTATCTCTAATAGCGCCCGAGATATCACCAGATATATATTGGATTTTTCCCTGACCCTGAGTGTCCGGCCCCATGAGACTGTGGTTTTCTCAGCCCCTGGTGGTCCGAGGACGTTCCCGCTGCACAGATTCATGCGCCAGGGCCTCCTACAGACAATGCACTTTGATTTATTGCGCTATCTGTAATAGCACCCGAGATATCACCAGATATATATTGGATTTTTCACTGACCCTGAGTGTCCGGCCCCATGAGACTGTGGTTTTCTCGGCCCCTGGTGGTCCGAGGTCGTTCCCGCTGCACAGTTTCATGCGCCAGGGCCTCCTACAGACACTGCACTTTGATTTATTGCGCTATCTGTAATAGCACCCGAGATATCACCAGATATATATTGGATTTTCCCCTGACCCTGAGTATCCGGCCCCATGAGACGGTAGTTTTCTCGGCCCCTGGTGATCCGAGGTCGTTCCCGCTGCACAGATTCATGCGCCAGGGCCTCCTGCAGATAATTCACTTTGGTTTATTGCGCTATCTCTAATAGCACCCGAGATATCACCAGATATATATTGGATTTTCCCACGACCCTGAGTGTCCGGCCCCATGAGACTGTGGTTTTCTCGGCACCTGGTGGTCCGAGGTTGTTCCCGCTGCACAGATTCATGCGCGAGGGCCTCCTACAGACAATGCACTTTGATTTATTGCGCTATCTGTTATAGCACCCGAGATATCACCAGATATATATTGGATTTTTCACTGACCCTGAGCGTCCGGCCCCATGAGACGGTCGTTTTCTCGGCCCCTGGTGGTCCGAGGTCGTTCCCGCTGCACAGATTCATGCGCCAGGGCCTCCTACAGACAATGCACTTTGATTTATTGCGCTATCTGTAATAGCACCCGAGAGATCACCAGATATATATTGGATTTTTCACTGACCCTGAGCGTCCGGCCCCATGAGACGGTCGTTGTCTCGGCCCCTGGAGGTCCGAGGACGTTCCCGCTGCACAGATTCATGCGTCAGGGCCTCCTACAGGTAATGCACTTTGATTTATTGCGCTATCTGTAATAGCACCCGAGATATCACCAGATCTATATTGGATTTTCCACTGACCCTGAGTGTCCGGCCCCATGAGACTGTGGTTTTCTCGGCCCCTGGTGGTCCGAGGACGTTCCCGTTGCACAGATTCATGCGCAAGGGCCTCCTGCAGATAATTCACTTTGGTTTATTGCGCTATCTGTAATAGCACCCGAGATATCACCAGATCTATATTGGATTTTCCCCTGACCCTGAGTGTCCGGCCCCATGAGACTGTGGTTTTCTCGGCCCCTGGTGGTCCGCGGTCGTTCCCGCTGCACAGATTCATGCGCCATGGCCTCCTACAGACAATGCGCGTTGGTTTAATGCGCTATGTGTAATAGCACCCGAGATATCACCAGATATATATTGGATTTTTGCCTGACCCTGAGTTCTCGGCCCCATGAGACTGTGGTTTTCTCGGCCCCTGGTGGTCCGCGGTCGTTCCCGCTGCACAGATTCATGCGCCAGGGCCTCCTACAGACAATGCACTTTGATTTACTGCGCTATCTGTAATAGCACCCGAGATATCACCAGATATATATTGGATATTCCCCTGACCCTGAGCGTCCGGCCCCATGAGACTGTGGTTTTCTCGGCCCCTGGTGGTCCGAGGTCGTTCCCGCTGCACAGATTCATGCGCCAGGGCCTCCTACAGACAATGCACTTTGATTTATTGCGCTATCTGTAATAGCACCCGAGATATCACCAGATATATACTGGATTTTCCCCTGACCCTGAGTGTCCGGCCCCATGAGACTGTGGTTTTCTCGGCCCCTGGTGGTCCGAGGTCGTTCCCGCTGCACAGATTCATGCGCCAGGGCCTCCTACAGACAATGCACTTTGGTTTATTACGCTATCTCTAATAGCACCCGAGATATCACCAGATATATACTGGATTTTCCCCTGACCCTGAGTGTCCGGCCCCATGAGACGGTGGTTGTCTCGGCCCCGGGTGGTCCTAGGTCGTTCCCGCTGCACAGATTCATGCGCCAGGGCCTCCTACAGACAATGCACTTTGATTTATTGCGCTATCTGTAATAGCACCCGAGATATCACCAGATCTATATTGGATTTTTCCCTGACCCTGAGAGTCCGGCCCCATGAGACGGTGGATGTCTCGGCCCCTGATGGTCCGAGATCGTTCCCGCTGCACAGATTCATGCGCCAGGGCCTCCTGCAGACAATTCACTTTGGTTTATTGCGCTATCTCTAATAGCACCCGAGATATCACCAGATATATATTGGATTTTTCCCCGACCCTGAGTATCGGGCCCCATGAGACTGTGGTTTTCTCGGCCCCTGGTGGTCCGAGGTCGTTCCCGTTGCACAGATTCATGCGCCAGGGCCTCCTGCAGATAATTCACCTTGGTTTATTGCGCTATCTCTAATAGCACCCGAGATATCACCAGATATATATTGGATTTTTCACTGACCCTGAGCGTCCGGCCCCATGAGACGTTCGTTTTCTCGGCCCCTGGTGGTCCGAGAACGTTCCCGCTGCACAGGTTCATGCGCCAGCGTCTCCTACAGACAATGCACTTTGATTTATTGCGCTATCTGTAATAGCACCCGAGATATCACCAGATATATATTGGATTTTTCACTGACCCTGAGTGTCCTGCCCCATGAGACGGTGGTTTTCTCGGCCCCTAGTGGTCCGAGGTCGATCCCGCTGCACAGATTCATGCGCCAGGGCCCCCTGCAGATAATTCAGCTTGGTTTAGTGCGCTATCTGTAAGAGCACCCGAGATATCACCAGATATATATTGAATTTTTCCTCGACCCTGAGTGTCCGGCCCCATGTGTCGGTGGTTTTCTCGGCCCCTGGTGGTCCGAGGTCGATCCCGCGGCACAGATTTATGCGCCAGGGCCTCCTGCAGACAATGCACTTTGATTTATTTCGCTATCTCTAATAGCACCCGAGATATCACCTGATATATATTGTATTTTTCCCTGACCCTGACAGTCCGGCCGCATGAGACTGTGGTTTTCTCGGCCCCTGGTGGTCCGAGGTCGTTCCCCTTGCACAGATTCATGCGCCAGGGCCTCCTGCAGATAATTCACTTTGGTTTGTTGCGCTATCTGTAATGGCACCCGAGATATCACCAGATCTATATTGGATTTTCCCCTGACCCTGAGTGTCCGGCCCCATGAGACTGTGGTTTTCTCGGCCCCTGGTGGTCCGAGGTCGCTCCCGTTGTACAGATTCATGCGCCAGGGCCTCCTGCAGATAATTCACTATGGTTTATTGCGCTATCTCTAATAGCACCCGAGATATCAACACATATATATTGGATATTTCACTGACCCCGAGTGTCCGGCCCCATGAGACGGTGGTTTTCTCGGTCCCTGGTGATCCGAGGTCGTTCCCGCTGCACAGATTCATTCGCCTGGGCCTCCTACAGACAATGCACTTTGATTTATTGCGCTATCTCTAATAGCACCCGAGATATCACCAGATATATATTGGATTTTTCCCTGACCCTGAGTGTCCGGCGCCATGAGACGGTGGTTTTCTTGGCCCCTGGTGGTCCGAGGTCGTTCCCGCTGCACAGATGCATGCGCCAGGGCCTCCTGCAGATAATTCACTTTGGTTTATTGCGCTATCTCTAATAGCACCCGAGATATCACCAGATATACATTGGATTTTCCCCTGGCCCTGAGTGTCCGGCCCCATGAGACTGTGGTTTTCCCGGCCCCTGGTGGTCTGAGGTCGTTCCCGCTGCACAGATTCATGCGCCAGGGCCTCCTACCGACAATGCACTTTGATTTATTGGGCTATCTGTAATAGCACCCGAGATATCACCAGATAAATATTGGATTTTACCCTGACCCTGAGTGTGCGGCCCCATGAGACTGTGGTTTTCTCGGCCCCTGGTGGTCCGAGGTCGTTCCAGCTGACCAGATTTATTCGCCTGGGCCTCCTACAGACAATGCACTTTGATTTATTGCGCTATCTCTAATAGCACCCGAGATATCACCAGATATTTGCTGGATTTTTACATGATCTTGGGTGACGGATTCCGAATATCTGTAATTTTCTCGGCCACTGGTGGTCCGAGGTCGTTCCTGCGGCACAGATTCATTCGCAAGGGCCTCCTACAGACAATGCACTTTGGTTTCTTGCGCTATCTGTAATTGCACCCGAGATATCACCAGATATATATTGGATTTTCCCCTGACCCTGAGTGTCCGGATCCATGAGACGGTGGTTTTCTCGGCCCCTGGTGGTCCGAGGTCGTTCCCGCTGCACAGATTCATTCGCCTGGGCCTCCTACAGACAATGCACTTTGATTTATTGCGCTATCTGTAATAGCACCCGAAATATCACCAGATATATATTGGATTTTTCCCTGACCCTGAGTGTCCGGCTCCATGAGACTGTGGTTTTCTCGGCCCCTGGTGGTCCGAGGTCGTTCCCGCTGGCCAGATTCATGCGCCTGGGCCTCCTACAGACAATGCACTTTGATTTAGTGCGCTATCTCTAATAGCACCCGAGATATCACCAGATATATATTGGATTTTTCCCTGACCCTGAGTGTCCGGCGCCATGAGACGGTGGTTTTCTTGGCCCCTGGTGGTCCGAGGTCGTTCCCGCTGCACAGATGCTCGCGCCAGGGCCTCCTGCAGATAATTCACTTTGGTTTATTGCGCTATCTGTAATAGCACGCGAGATATCACCAGATATATATTGGATTTTCCCCTGACCCTGAGTGTCCGGCCCCGTGAGTCGGTGGTTTTCTCGGCCCCTGGTGGTCCTAGGTCGTTCCCGCTGAACAGATTCATTCGCCAGGGCCTCCTACAGACAATGCACTTTGGTTTATTACGCTATCTCTAATAGCACCCGAGATATCACCAGATATTTGCTGGATTTTTACATGACCTTGGGTTAGGGATTCCGAATATCTGTAATTTTCTCGGCCACTGGTGGTCCGAGGTCGTTCCTGCGGCACAGAATCATTCGCAAGGGCCTCCTACAGACAATGCACTTTGGTTTATTGCGCTATCTGTAATAGCACCCGAGATATCACCAGATATATATTGGATTTTCCCCTGACCCTGAGTGTCCGGCCCCATGAGACTGTGGTTTTCTCGGCCCATGGTGGTCCGAGGTCGTTCCCGCTGGCCAGATTCATGCGCCTGGGCCTCCTACAGACAATGCACTTTGATTTATTGCGCTATCTCAAATAGCACCCGAGATATCACCATATATATATTGGATTTTTCCCTGACCCTGAGTGTCCGGCGCCATGAGACGGTGGTTTTCTTGGCCCCTGGTGGTCCGAGGTCGTTCCCGCTGCACAGATGCATGCGCCAGGGCATCCTTCAGATAATTCACTTTGGTTTATTGCGCTATCTCTAATATCACCCGAGATATCACCAGATATATATTGGATTTTCCCCTGACCCTGAGTGTCCGGACCCATGAGACGGTGGTTTTCTCGGCCCCTGGTGGTCCGAGGTCGTTCCCGCTGCCCAGATTCATGCGCCAGGGCCTCCTACAGACAGTGCACTTTGGTTTATTGCGATATCTGTAATAGCACCCGAGATATCACCAGATATATATTGGATTTTTCCCTGACCCTGAGTGTCCGGCCCCATGAGACGGTCGTTTTCTCGGCCCCTGGTGGTCCGAGGTCGTTCCCGCTGCACAGATTCATGCGCCAGGGCCTCCTGCAGATAATTCACTTTGGTTTATTGCGCTATCTCTAATAGCACCCGAGATATCAGCAGATATATATTCCATTTTTCACTGACCCTGAGTGACCGGCCCCATGAGACGGTAGTTTTCTCGGCCCCTGGTGGTCCGAGGTCGTTCCCGCTGCACAGATTCATGCGCCAGGGCCTACTGCAGATAATTCACTTTGATTTATTGCGCTATCTGTAATAGCACCCGAGATATCACCACATATATATTGGATTTTTCACTGACCCTGAGTGTCCGGCCCCATGAGACGGTGGTTTTCTCGGTCCCTGGTGTTCCGAGGTCGTTCCCGCTGCACAGATTCATGCGCCAGGGTCTCCTACAGATAATGCACTTTGATTTATTGCGCTATCTCTAATAGCACCCGAGATATCACCAGATATATATTGGATTTTCCCCTGACCCTGAGTGTCCGGCCCCATGAGACTGTGGTTTTCCCGGCCCCTGGTGGTCCGAGGTCGTTCCCGCTGCACAGATTCATGCGCCAGGGCCTCCTACCGACAATGCACTTTGATTTATTTGGCTATCTCTAATAGCACCCGAGATATCACCAGATATATATTGGATTTTTCCCTGACCCTGAGTGTCCGGCGCCATGAGACGGTGGTTTTCTTGGCCCCTGGTGGTCCGAGGTCGTTCCCGCTGCACAGATGCTCGCGCCAGGGCCTCCTGCAGATAATTCACTTTGATTTATTTCGCTATCTCTAATAGCACCCGAGATTTCACCAGATATATATTGGATTTTCCCCTGACCCTGAGTGTCCGGCCCCATGAGACTGTGGTTTTCTCGGCCCCTGGTGGTCCGAGGTCGTTCCCGCTGGCCAGATTCATGCGCCTGGGCCTCCTACAGACAATGCACTTTGATTTATTGCGCTATCTCTAATAGCACCCGAGATATCACCAGATATATATTGGATTTTTCCCTGACCCTGAGTGTCCGGCGCCATGAGACGGTGGTTTTCTTGGCCCCTGGTGGTCCGAGGTCGTTCCCGCTGCACAGATGCATGCGCCAGGGCCTCCTGCAGATAATTCACTTTGGTTTATTGCGCTATCTCTAATAGCACCCGAGATATCACCAGATATATATTGGATTTTCCCCTGGCCCTGAGTGTCCGGCCCCATGAGACTGTGGTTTTCCCGGCCCCTGGTGGTCTGAGGTCGTTCCCGCTGCACAGATTCATGCGCCAGGGCCTCCTACCGACAATGCACTTTGATTTATTGGGCTATCTGTAATAGCACCCGAGATATCACCAGATAAATATTGGATTTTACCCTGACCCTGAGTGTGCGGCCCCATGAGACTGTGGTTTTCTCGGCCCCTGGTGGTCCGAGGTCGTTCCAGCTGGCCAGATTTATTCGCCTGGGCCTCCTACAGACAATGCACTTTGATTTATTGCGCTATCTCTAATAGCACCCGAGATATCACCAGATATTTGCTGGATTTTTACATGATCTTGGGTGACGGATTCCGAATATCTGTAATTTTCTCGGCCACTGGTGGTCCGAGGTCGTTCCTGCGGCACAGATTCATTCGCAAGGGCCTCCTACAGACAATGCACTTTGGTTTCTTGCGCTATCTGTAAATGCACCCGAGATATCACCAGATATATATTGGATTTTCCCCTGACCCTGAGTGTCCGGATCCATGAGACGGTGGTTTTCTCGGCCCCTGGTGGTCCGAGGTCGTTCCCGCTGCACAGATTCATTCGCCTGGGCCTCCTACAGACAATGCACTTTGATTTATTGCGCTATCTGTAATAGCACCCGAGATATCACCAGATATATATTGGAATTTTCCCTGACCCTGAGTGTCCGGCTCCATGAGACTGTGGTTTTCTCGGCCCCTGGTGGTCCGAGGTCGTTCCCGCTGGCCAGATTCATGCGCCTGGGCCTCCTACAGACAATGCACTTTGATTTAGTGCGCTATCTCTAATAGCACCCGAGATATCACCAGATATATATTGGATTTTCCCCTGACCCTGACTGTCCGGCCCCGTGAGTCGGTGGTTTTCTCGGCCCCTGGTGGTCCTAGGTCGTTCCCGCTGAACAGATTCATTCGCCAGGGCCTCCTACAGACAATGCACTTTGGTTTATTACGCTATCTCTAATAGCACCCGAGATATCACCAGATATTTGCTGGATTTTTACATGACCTTGGGTTAGGGATTCCGAATATCTGTAATTTTCTCGGCCACTGGTGGTCCGAGGTCGTTCCTGCGGCACAGAATCATTCGCAAGGGCCTCCTACAGACAATGCACTTTGGTTTATTGCGCTATCTGTAATAGCACCCGAGATATCACCAGATATATATTGGATTTTCCCCTGACCCTGAGTGTCCGGCCCCATGAGACTGTGGTTTTCTCGGCCCATGGTGGTCCGAGGTCGTTCCCGCTGGCCAGATTCATGCGCCTGGGCCTCCTACAGACAATGCACTATGATTTATTGCGCTATCTCAAATAGCACCCGAGATATCACCAGATATATATTGGATTTTTCCCTGACCCTGAGTGTCCGGCGCCATGAGACGGTGGTTTTCTTGGCCCCTGGTGGTCCGAGGTCGTTCCCGCTGCACAGATTCATGCGCCAGGGCCTCCTTCAGATAATTCACTTTGGTTTATTGCGCTATCTCTAATATCACCCGAGATATCAGCAGATATATATTGGATTTTCCCCTGACCCTGAGTGTCCGGACCCATGAGACGGTGGTTTTCTCGGCCCCTGGTGGTCCGAGGTCGTTCCCGCTGCCCAGATTCATGCGCCAGGGCCTCCTACAGACAGTGCACTTTGGTTTATTGCGATATCTGTAATAGCACCCGAGATATCACCAGATATATATTGGATTTTTCCCTGACCCTGAGTGTCCGGCCCCATGAGACGGTCGTTTTCTCGGCCCCTGGTGGTCCGAGGTCGTTCCCGCTGCACAGATTCATGCGCCAGGGCCTCCTGCAGATAATTCACTTTGGTTTATTGCGCTATCTCTAATAGCACCCGAGATATCAGCAGATATATATTGCATTTTTCACTGACCCTGAGTGACCGGCCCCATTAGACGGTAGTTTTCTCGGCCCCTGGTGGTCCGAGGTCCTTCCCGCTGCACAGATTCATGCGCCAGGGCCTACTGCAGATAATTCACTTTGATTTATTGCGCTATCTGTAATAGCACCCGAGATATCACCACATATATATTGGATTTTTCACTGACCCTGAGTGTCCGGCCCCATGAGACGGTGGTTTTCTCGGTCCCTGGTGTTCCGAGGTCGTTCCCGCTGCACAGATTCATGCGCCAGGGTCTCCTACAAATAATGCACTTTGATTTATTCCGCTATCTGTAATAGCACCCGAGATATCACCACATATATATTGGATTTTTCACTGACCCTGAGTGTCCGGCCACATGAGGCGGTGGTTTTCTCGGTCCCTGGTGTTCCGAGGTCGTTCCCGCTGCACAGATTCATGCGCCAGGGCCTCCTACAGACAATGCACTTTGATTTATTGCGCTATCTGTAATAGCACCCGAGATATCACCAGATATATATTGGATTTTCCCCTGTCCCTGAGTGTCCGGCCCCATGAGACTGTGGTTTTCCCGGCCCCTGGTGGTACGAGGTCGTTCCCGCTGCACAGATTCATGCGCCAGGGCCTCCTACCGACAATGCACTTTGATTTATTGGGCTATCTCTAATAGCACCCGAGATATCACCAGATATATATTGGATTTTTCCCTGACCCTGAGTGTCCGGCGCCATGAGACGGTGGTTTTCTTGGCCCCTGGTGGTCCGAGGTCGTTCCCGCTGCACAGATGCATGCGCCAGGGCCTCCTGCAGATAATTCACTTTGGTGTATTGCGCTATCTCTAATAGCACCCGAGATATCACCAGATATATATTGGATTTTCCCCTGACCCTGAGTGTCCGGCCCCATGAGACTGTGGTTTTCCCGGCCCCTGGTGGTCCGAGGTCGTTCCCGCTGCACAGATTCATGCGCCAGGGCCTCCTACCGACAATGCACTTTGATTTATTTGGCTATCTCTAATAGCACCCGAGATATCACCAGATATATATTGGATTTTTCCCTGACCCTGAGTGTCCGGCGCCATGAGACGGTGGTTTTCTTGGCCCCTGGTGGTCCGAGGTCGTTCCCGCTGCACAGATGCTCGCGCCAGGGCCTCCTGCAGATAATTCACTTTGATTTATTTCGCTATCTCTAATAGCACCCGAGATATAACCAGATATATATTGGATTTTTCACTGACCCTGAGTGTCCGGCCCCATGAGACGGTGGTTTTCTCGGCCCCTGGTGGTCCGAGGTCGTTCCCGTTGCACAGATTCATGCGCCAGGGCCTCCTGCAGATAATACACTTTGGTTTATTGCGCTATCTCTAATAGCACCCGAGATATCACCAGATATATATTGGATTTTCCCCTGACCCTGAGTGTCCGGCCCCATGAGACTGTGGTTTTCTCGGCCCCTGGTGGTCCGAGGTCGTTCCCGCTGCACAGATTCATGCGCCAGGGCCTCCTACAGACAATGCACTTTGATTTATTGCGCTATCTGTAATAGCACCCGAGATATCACCAGATATATATTGGATTTTTCACTGACCCTGAGTGTCCGGCCCCATGAGACGGTGGTTTTCTCGGCCCCTGGTGATCCGAGGTCGTTCCCGCTGCACAGATTCATGCGCCAGGGCCTCCTGCAGATAATTCACTTCGGTTTATTGCGCTATCTGTAATAGCACCCGAGATATCACCAGATATATGATAGATTTTTCCCTGACCCTGAGTGTCCGGCCCCATAAGACGGTGGTCTTCTCGGACCCTGGTGATCCGAGGTCGTTCCCGCTGCACAGATTCATGCGCCAGGGCCTCCTGCAGATAATTCACTTTGGTTTATTGCGGTATCTCTAATAGCACCCGAGATATCACCAGATATATATTAGATTTTCCCCTGACCCTGAATGTCCGGCCCCATGAGACGGTGGTTATCTCGGACCCTGGTGATCCGAGGTCGTTCCCGCTGCACAGATTCATGCGCCAGGGCCTACGGCAGATAATTCACTTTGGTTTATTGCGCTATCTCTAATAGCACCCGAGATATCACCAGATATATAATGGATTCTTCCCTGACCCTGAGTGTCCGGCCCCATGAGACGGTGGTTTTCTCGGCCCCTGGTGGTCCGAGGTCGTTCCCTCTGCACAGATTCATGCGCCAGGGCCTCCTACAGTCAATGCACATTTATTTATTACGCTATCTGTAATAGCACCCGAGATACCACCAGATATATATTGGATCTTTCACTGACCCTGAGTGTCCGGCCCCATGAGACGGTGGTTTTCGCGGCCCCTGGTGGTTCGAGGTCGTTCCGGCTGCACAGATTCATGCGCCAGGGCCTCCTACAGACTATTCACTTTGATTTATTGCGCTATCTGTAATAGCACCCGAGATATCACCAGATATATGTTGGATTTTCCCCTGACCCTGTGTGTCCGGCCCCATGAGACTGTGGTTTTCTCGGCCCCTGGTGGTCCGAGGTCGTTCCCGTTGCACAGATTCATGTGCCAGGGCCTCCTGCAGATAATTCACTTTGGTTTATTGCGCTATCTCTAATAGCACCCGAGATATCACCAGATATATATTGGATTTTCCCCTGACCCTGAGCGTCCGGCCCCATGAGACTGTGGTTTTCCCGGCCTCTGGTGGTCCGAGGTCGTTCCCGCTACACAGATTCATGCGCCAGGGCCTCCTACAGACAATGCACTCTGATTTATTGCGCTATCTGTAATAGCACCCGAGATATCACCAGATATATATTGGATTTTTCCCCGACCCTGGGTGTCCGGCCCCATGAGACGGTGGTTATCTCGGACCCTGGTGATCCGAGGTCGTTCCCGCTGCACAGATTCATGCGCCAGGGCCTCCTGCAGATAATTCACTTTGGTTTATTGCGCTATCTCTAATAGCACCCGAGATATCACCAGATATATATTGGATTTTTCCCTGACCCTGAGTGTCCGGCTCCATGAGACGGTGATTTTCTCGGTCCCTGGTGGTCCGAGGTCGTTTCCGCTGCACAGATTCATTCGCCTGGGCCTCCTACAGACAATGCACTTTGGTTTATTGCGCTATCTCTAATAGCACCCGAGATATCACCAGATATTTGCTGGATTTTTACATGACCTTGGGTGACGGATTCCGAATATCTGTAATTTTCTCGGCCACTGGTGGTCCGAGGTCGTTCCTGCGGTACAGATTCATTCGCAAGAGCCTCCTACAGACAATGCACTTTGGTTTATTGCGCTATCTGTAATAGCACCCGAGATATCACCAGATATATATTGGATTTTCCCCTGACCCTGAGTGTCCGGCCCCATGAGACTGTGGTTTTCTCGGCCCCTGGTGGTCCGAGGTCGTTCCCGCTGCACAGATTCATTCGCCTGAGCCTCCTACAGACAATGCACTTTGATTTATTGCGCTATCTGTAATAGCACCCGAGATATCACCAGATATATATTGGATTCTTCCCTGACCCTGAGTGTCCGGCCCCATGAGACTGTGGTTTTCTCGGCCCCTGGTGGTCCGAGGTCGTTCCCGTTGCACAGATTCATGCGCCAGGGCCTCCTGCAGATAATTCACTTTGGTTTATTGCGCTATCTCTAATAGCACCCGAGATATCACCAGATATATATTGGATTTTCCCCTGACCCTGAGCGCCCGGCCCCATGAGACTGTGGTTTTCTCGGCCTCTGGTGGTCCGAGGTCGTTCCCGCTACACAGATTCATGCGCCAGGGCCTCCTACAGACAATGCACTCTGATTTATTGCGCTATCTGTAATAGCACCCGAGATATCACCAGATATATATTGGATTTTTCCCTGACCCTGAGTGTCCGGCCCCATGAGACGGTGGTTTTCTCGGCCCCTGGTGGTCCGAGGTCGTTCCCGCTGCACAGATTCATGCACCGGGGCCTAATACAGACAATGCACTTTGATGTCTTGGGCTATCTGTAATAGCACCCGAGATATCACCAGATATATATTGGATTTTTCCCTGAGCCTGAGTGTCCGGCCCCATGAGACGGTGGTTTTCTCGGCCCCTGGTGGTTCGAGGTCGTTCCCGCTGCACAGATTCATGCGCCAGGGCCTCCTGCAGATAATTCACTTTGGTTTATTGCGCTATCTCTACTAGCACCTGAGATATCACCCGATATATATTGGACATTTCCCTGACCCTGATTGTCCGGCCCCATGTGTCGGTGGTTTTCTCGGCCCCTGGTGGTCCCAGGTCGTTCCCGCTGCACAGATTCATGCACCAGGGCCTCCTACAAACAATGCACTTTGATTTATTGTTCTATCTGTAATATAACCCGAGATATCACCAGAAATATATTGGATTTTTCCCTGACCCTGACTGTCCGGCCCCATGAGACGGTGGTTTTCTCGGCCCCTGGTGGTCCGAGGTAGTTCCCGCTGCACAGATTCATGCGCAAGGTCCTCCTACAGACAATGCACTTTGATTTATTGCGCTATCTGTAATAGCACTCGAGATATAACCAGATATATATTGGATTTTTCACTGACCCTGAGTGTCCGGCCCCATGAGACGGTGGTTTTCTCGGCCCCTGGTGGTCCGAGGTCGTTCCCGTTGCACAGATTCATGCGCCAGGGCCTCCTGCAGATAATACACTTTGGTTTATTGCGCTATCTCTAATAGCACCCGAGATATCACCAGATATATATTGGATTTTCCCCTGACCCTGAGTGTCCGGCCCCATGAGACTGTGGTTTTCTCGGCCCCTGGTGGTCCGAGGTCGTTCCCGCTGCACAGATTCATGCGCCAGGGCCTCCTACAGACAATGCACTTTGATTTATTGCGCTATCTGTAATAGCACCCGAGATATCACCAGATATATATTGGATTTTTCACTGACCCTGAGTGTCCGGCCCCATGAGACGGTGGTTTTCTCGGCCCATGGTGATCCGAGGTCGTTCCCGCTGCACAGATTCATGCGCCGGGTCCTAATACAGACAATGCACTTTGATTTATTGTGCTATCTGTAATATAACCCGAGATATCACCAGATATATGTTGGATTTTCCCCTGACCCTGAGTGTCCGGCCCCATGAGACTGTGGTTTTCTCGGCCCCTGGTGGTCCGAGGTCGTTCCCGCTGCACAGATTCATGCGCCAGGGCGTCCTACAGACAATGCACATTTATTTATTACGCTATCTGTAATAGCACCCGAGATACCACCAGATATATATTGGATCTTTCACTGACCCTGAGTGTCCGGCCCCATGAGACTGTGGTTTTCTCTGCCTCTGGTGGTCCGAGGTCGTTCCCGCTACACAGATTCATGCGCCAGGGCCTCCTACAGACAATGCACTTTGATTTATTGCGCTATCTGTAATAGCACCCGAGATATCACCAGATATATATTGGATTTTTCCCTGACCCTGAGTGTCCGGCCCCATGAGACGGTGGTTTTCTCGGCCCCTGGTGGTCCGAGGTCGTTCCCGCTGCACAGATTCATGCACCGGGGCCTAATACAGACAATGCACTTTGATTTCTTGGGCTATCTGTAATAGCACCCGAGATATCACCAGAAATATATTGGATTTTTCCCTGACCCTGACTGTCCGGCCCCATGAGACGGTGGTTTTCTCGGCCCCTGGTGGTTCGAGGTCGTTCCCGCTGCACAGATTCATGCGCCGGGTCCTAATACAGACAATGCACTTTCATTTCTTGGGCTATCTGTAATAGCACCCGATATATCACCAGATATATATTGGATTTTTCCCTGACCCTGAGTGTCCGGCCCCATGAGATGGTGGTTTTCTCGGCCCCTGGTGGTCCCAGGTCGTTCCCGCTGCACAGATTCACGCGCCAGGGCCTCCTACAGACAATGCACTTTGATTTATCGCGCTATCTGTAATAGAACCCGAGATATCACCAGATATATATTGGATTTTTCCCTGACCCTGAGTGCCCGGCCCCATGCGTCGGTGGTTTTCTCGGCCCCTGGTGGTCAGAGATCGATCTCGCTGCACAGATTCATGCGCTAGGGCCTCCTGCAGACAATGCACTTTGATTTATTGCGCTATCTGTAATAGCACCCGAGATATCACCAGATATATATTGGATTTTTCCCTGACCCTGAGTGTCCGGCCCCATGAGACGGTGGTTTTCTCGGCCCCTGGTGGTCCGAGGTCGTTCCCGCTGAACAGATTCATGCACCGGGGCCTAATACAGACAATGCACTTTGATTTCTTGGGCTATCTGTAATAGCACCCGAGATATCACCAGAAATATATTGGATTTTTCCCTGACCCTGACTGTCCGGCCCCATGAGACGGTGGTTTTCTCGGCCCCTGGTGGTTCGAGGTCGTTCCCGCTGCACAGATTCATGCGCCGGGTCCTAATACAGACAATGCACTTTCATTTCTTGGGCTATCTGTAATAGCACCCGATATATCACCAGATATATATTGGATTTTTCCCTGACCCTGAGTGTCCGGCCCCATGAGATGGTGGTTTTCTCGGCCCCTGGTGGTCCCAGGTCGTTCCCGCTGCACAGATTCACGCGCCAGGGCCTCCTACAGACAATGCACTTTGATTTATCGCGCTATCTGTAATAGAACCCGAGATATCACCAGATATATATTGGATTTTTCCCTGACCCTGAGTGCCCGGCCCCATGCGTCGGTGGTTTTCTCGGCCCCTGGTGGTCAGAGATCGATCTCGCTGCACAGATTCATGCGCTAGGGCCTCCTGCAGACAATGCACTTTGATTTATTGCGCTATCTGTAATAGCACCCGAGATATCACCAGATATATATTGGATTTTTCCCTGACCCTGAGTGTCCGGCCCCATGAGACGGTGGTTTTCTCGGCCCCTGGTGGTCCGAGGTCGTTCCCGCTGCACAGATTCATGCACCGGGGCCTAATACAGACAATGCACTTTGATTTCTTGGGCTATCTGTAATAGCACCCGAGATATCACCAGATATATTTTGGATTTTCCCCTGACCCTGACTGTCCGGCCCCATGAGACGGTGGTTTTCTCGGCCCCTGGTGGTTCGAGGTCGTTCCCGCTGCACAGATTCATGCGCCGGGTCCTAATACAGACAATGCACTTTCATTTCTTGGGCTATCTGTAATAGCACCCGATATATCACCAGATATATATTGGATTTTTCCCTGACCCTGAGTGTCCGGCCCCATGAGATGGTGGTTTTCTCGGCCCCTGGTGGTGCCAGGTCGTTCCCGCTGCACAGATTCACGCGCCAGGGCCTCCTACAGACAATGCACTTTGATTTATCGCGCTATCTGTAATAGAACCCGAGATATCACCAGATATATATTGGATTTTTCCCTGACCCTGAGTGCCCGGCCCCATGCGTCGGTGGTTTTCTCGGCCCCTGGTGGTCAGAGATCGATCTCGCTGCACAGATTCATGCGCTAGGGCCTCCTGCAGACAATGCACTTTGATTTATTGCGCTATCTGTAATAGCACCCGAGATATCACCAGATATATATTGGATTTTTCCCTGACCCTGAGTGTCCGGCCCCATGAGACGGTGGTTTTCTCGGCCCCTGGTGGTCCGAGGTCGTTCCCGCTGCACAGATTCATGCACCGGGGCCTAATACAGACAATGCACTTTGATTTCTTGGGCTATCTGTAATAGCACCCGAGATATCACCAGATATATTTTGGATTTTCCCCTGACCCTGAGTGTCCGGCCCCATGAGACTGTGGTTTTCTCGGCCCCTGGTGGTCCGAGGTCGTTCCCGCTGCACAGATTCATTCGCCTGGGCCTCCTACAGACAATGCACTTTGATTTATTGCGCTATCTGTAATAGCACCCGAGATATCACCAGATATATATTGGATTTTTCCCTCACCCTGAGTGTCCGGCTCCATGAGACGGTGATTTTCTCGGTCCCTGGTGGACCTAGGTTGTTCCCGCTGCACAGATTCATGCGCCAGGGCCTCCTACAGACAATGCACTTTGGTTTATTGCGCTATCTCTAATAGCACCCGAGATATCACCAGATATTTGCTGGATTTTTACATGACCTTGGGTGACGGATTCCGAATATCTGTAATTTTCTCGGCCGCTGGTGGTCCGAGGTCGTTCCTGCGGTACAGATTCATTCGCAAGAGCCTCCTACAGTCAATGCACTTTGGTTTATTGCGCTATCTGTAATAGCACCCGAGATATCACCAGATATATATTGGATTTTCCCCTGACCCTGAGTGTCCGGCCCCATGAGACTGTGGTTTTCTCGGCCCCTGGTGGTCCGAGGTCGTTCCCGCTGCACAGATTCATTCGCCTGAGCCTCCTACAGACAATGCACTTTGATTTATTGCACTATCTGTAATAGCACCCGAGATATCACCAGATATATATTGGATTCTTCCCTGACCCTGAGTGTCCGGCCCCATGAGACGGTGGTTTTCTCGGCCCCTGGTGGTCCGAGGTCGTTCCCGCTGCACAGATTCATGCGCCGGGGCCTAATACAGACAATGCACTTTGATTTCTTGGGTTATCTGTAATAGCACCCGAGATATCACCAGATATATATTGGATTTTTCCCTGACCCTGAGTGTCCGGCCCCATGAGACGGTGGTTTTCTCGGCCCCTGGTGGTCCGAGGTCGTTCCCGCTGCACAGATTCATGCGCCAGGGCCCCCTACAGACAATGCACTTTGATTTATTGTTCTATCTGTAATATAACCCGAGATATCACCAGAAATATATTGGATTTTTCCCTGACCCTGAGTGTCCGGCCCCATTAGACGGTTGTTGTCTCGGCCCCTGGTGGTCCGAGGTCGTTCCCGCTGCACAGATTCATGCGCCAGGGTCTCCTACAGACAATGCACTTTGATTTATTGCGCTATCTGTAATAGCACCCGAGATATCACCAGATATATATTGGATTTTTCACTGACCCTGAGTGTCCGGCCCCATTAGACGGTTGTTGTCTCGGCCCCTGGTGGTCCGAGGTCGTTCCCGCTGCACAGATTCATGCGCCAGGGTCTCCTACAGACAATGCACTTTGATTTATTGCGCTATCTGTAATAGCACCCGAGATATCACCAGATATATATTGGATTTTTCACTGACCCTGAGTGTCCGGCCCCATTAGACGGTTGTTGTCTCGGCCCCTGGTGGTCCGAGGTCGTTCCCGCTGCACAGATTCATGCGCCAGGGTCTCCTACAGACAATGCACTTTGATTTATTGCGCTATCTGTAATAGCACCCGAGATATCACCAGATATATATTGGATTTTTCACTGACCCTGAGTGTCCGGCCCCATGAGACGGTGGTTTTCTCGGCCCCTGGTGATCCGAGGTCGTTCCCGCTGCACAGATTCATGCGCCGGGTCCAAATACAGACAATGCACTTTCATTTCTTGGGCTATCTGTAATAGCACCCGAGATATCACCAGATATATGTTGGATTTTCCCCTGACCCTGAGTGTCCGGCCCCATGAGACTGTGGTTTTCTCGGCCCCTGGTGGTCCGAGGTCGTTCCCGTTGCACAGATTCATGCGCCAGGGCCTCCTGCAGATAATTCACTTTGGTTTAATGCGCTATCTCTAATAGCACCCGAGATATCACCAGATATATATTGGATTTTCCCCTGACCCTGAGCGTCCGGCCCCATGAGACTGTGGTTTTCTCGGCCTCTGGTGGTCCGAGGTCGTTCCCGCTACACAGATTCATGCGCCAGGGCCTCCTACAGACAATGCACTCTGATTTATTGCGCTATCTGTAATAGCACCCGAGATATCACCAGATATATATTGGATTTTTCCCTGACCCTGGGTGTCCGGCCCCATGAGACGGTGGTTATCTCGGACCCTGGTAATCCGAGGTCGTTCCCGCTGCACAGATTCATGCGCCAGGGCCTCCTACAGACAATGCACTTTGGTTTATTGCGCTATCTGTAATAGCACCCGAGATATCACCAGATATATATTGGATTTTTCCCTGACCCTGAGTGTCCGGCCCCATGAGACGGTGGTTTTCTCGGCCCCTGGTGGTCCGAGGTCGTTCCCGCTGCACAGATTCATGCGCCAGGGCCTCCTACAGACAATGCACTTTGATTTATTGCGCTATCTGTAATGGCACCCGAGATATCACCAGATATATATTGGATTTTCCCCTGACCCTGAGTGTTCGGCCCCGTGAGTCGGTGTTTTTCTCGGCCCCTGGTGGTCCGAGGTCGTTCCCGCTGCCCGGATTCATGCGCCAGGGCCTCCTACAGACAATGCACTTTGGTTTATTGCGCTATCTCTAATAGCACCCGAGATATCACCAGATATTTGCTGGATTTTTACATGACCTTGGGTGACGGATTCCGAATATCTGTAATTTTCTCGGCCACTGGTGGTCCGAGGTCGTTCCCGCTGCACAGATTCATTCGCCTGGGCCTCCTACAGACAATGCACTTTGATTTATTGCGCTATCTGTAATAGCACCCGAGATATCACCAGATATATATTGGATTTTTCCCTGACCCTGAGTGTCCGGCTCCATGAGACGGTGATTTTCTCGGTCCCTGGTGGTCCGAGGTCGTTCCCGCTGCCCAGATTCATGCGCCAGGGCCTCCTACAGACAATGCACTTTGGGTTATTAGGCTATCAGTAATAGCACCCGAGATATCACCAGATATATGCTGGGTTTTTACATGACCTTGGGTGACGGATTCCGAATATCTGTAATTTTCTCGGCCCCTGGTGGTCCGAGGTCGTTCCTGCGGTACAGATTCATTCGCAAGAGCCTCCTACAGACAATGCACTTTGGTTTATTGCGCTATCTGTAATAGCACCCGAGATATCACCAGATATATATTGGATTTTCCCCTGACCCTGAGTGTCCGGCCCCATGAGACTGTGGTTTTCTCGGCCCCTGGTGGTCCGAGGTCGTTCCCGCTGCACAGATTCATTCGCCTGAGCCTCCTACAGACAATGCACTTTGATTTATTGCGCTATCTGTAATAGCACCCGAGATATCACCAGATATATATTGGATTCTTCCCTGACCCTGAGTGTCCGGCCCCATGAGACGGTGGTTTTCTCGGTCCCTGGTGGTCCGAGGTCGTTCCCGCTGCCCAGATTCATGCGCCAGGGCCTCCTACAGACAATGCACTTTGATTTCTTGGGCTATCTGTAATAGCACCCGAGATATCACCAGATATATACTGGATTTTTCCCTGACCCTGAGTGTCCGGCCCCATGAGACGGTGGTTTTCTCGGCCCCTGGTGGTCCGAGGTCGTTCCCGCTGCACAGATTCATGCGCCAGGGCCTCCTACAGACAATGCACTTTGGGTTATTAGGCTATCTGTAATAGCACCCGAGATATCACCAGATATATGCTGGATTTTTACATGACCTTGGGTGACGGATTCCGAATATCTGTAATTTTCTCGGCCCCTGGTGGTCCGAGGTCGTTTCCGCTGCACAGATTCATTCGCCTGGGCCTCCTACAGACAATGCACTTTGGTTTATTGCGCTATCTCTAATAGCACCGGAGATATCACCAGATATTTGCTGGATTTTTACATGACCTTGGGTGACGGATTCCGAATATCTGTAATTTTCTCGTCCACTGGTGGTCCGAGGTCGTTCCTGCGGCACAGATTCATTCGCCTGAGCCTCCTACAGACAATGCACTTTGATTTATTGTTCTATCTGTAATATAACCCGAGATATCACCAGAAATATATTGGATTTTTCCCTGACCCTGAGTGTCCGGCCCCATGAGACGGTTGTTGTCTCGGCACCTGGTGGTCCGAGGTCGTTCCTTCTGCACAGATTCATGCTCCAGGGCCTCCTACAGACAATGCACATTTATTTATTACGCTATCTGTAATAGCACCCGAGATACCACCAGATATATATTGGATCTTTCACTGACCCTGAGTGTCCGGCCCCATGAGACGGTGGTTTTCGCGGCCCCTGGTGGTTCGAGGTCGTTCCGGCTGCACAGATTCATGCGCCAGGGCGTCCTACAGACAATTCACTTTGACTTATTGCGCTATCTGTAATAGCACCCGAGATATCACCAGATATATGTTGGATTTTCCCCTGACCCTGAGCGTCCGGACCCATGAGACTGTGGTTTTCTCGGCCTCTGGTGGTCCGAGGTCGTTCCCGCTACACAGATTCATGCGCCAGGGCCTCCTACAGACAATGCACTCTGATTTATTGCGCTATCTGTAATAGCACCCGAGATATCACCAGATATATATTGGATTTTTCCCTGACCCTGAGTGTCCGGCCCCATGAGACGGTGGTTTTCTCGGCCCCTGGTGGTCCGAGGTCGTTCCCGCTGCACAGATTCATGCGCCGGGGCCTAATACAGACAATGCACTTTGATTTCTTGGGCTATCTGTAATAGCACCGAGATATCACCAGATATATATTGGATTTTTCCCTGACCCTGAGTGTCCGGCCCCATGAGACGGTGGTTTTCTCGGCCCCTGGTGGTCCGAGGTCGTTCCCGCTGCACAGATTCATGCGCCAGGGCCTCCTACAGACAATGCACTTTGATTTATTGTTCTATCTGTAATATAACCCGAGATATCACCAGAAATATATTGGATTTTTCCCTGACCCTGAGTGTCCGGCCCCATGAGACGGTTGTTGTCTCGGCACCTGGTGGTCCGAGGTCGTTCCCGCTGCACAGATTCATGCGCCAGGGTCTCCTGCAGATAATTCACTTTGGTTTTTTGCGCTATCTCTAATAGCACCCGAGATATCACCAGGTATATATTGGATTCTTCCCTGACCCTGAGTGTCCGACCCCATGAGACTGTGGTTTTCTCGGCCCCTGGTGGTCCGAGGTCGTTCCCTCTGCACAGATTCATGCTCCAGGGCCTCCTACAGACAATGCACATTTATTTATTACGCTATCTGTAATAGCACCCGAGATACCACCAGATATATATTGGATCTTTCACTGACCCTGAGTGTCCGGCCCCATGAGACGGTGGTTTTCGCGGCCCCTGGTGGTTCGAGGTCGTTCCGGCTGCACAGATTCATGCGCCAGGGCGTCCTACAGACAATTCACTTTGATTTATTGCGCTATCTGTAATAGCACCCGAGATATCACCAGATATATGTTGGATTTTCCCCTGACCCTGAGCGTCCGGACCAATGAGACTGTGGTTTTCTCGGCCTCTGGTGGTCCGAGGTCGTTCCCGCTACACAGATTCATGCGCCAGGGCCTCCTACAGACAATGCACTTTGGTTTATTGCGCTATCTGTAATAGCACCCGAGATATCACCAGATATATATTGGATTTTCCCCTGACCCTGAGTGTCCGGCCCCATGAGACTGTGGTTTTCTCGGCCCCTGGTGGTCCGAGGTCGTTCCCGCTGCACAGATTCATTCGCCTGAGCCTCCTACAGACAATGCACTTTGATTTATTGCGCTATCTGTAATAGCACCCGAGATATCACCAGATATATATTGGATTCTTCCCTGACCCTGAGTGTCCGGCCCCATGAGACGGTGGTTTTCTCGGCCCCTGGTGGTCCGAGGTCGTTCCCGCTGCACAGATTCATGCGCCGGGGCCTAATACAGACAATGCACTTTGATTTCTTGGGCTATCTGTAATAGCACCCGAGATATCACCAGATATATACTGGATTTTTCCCTGACCCTGAGTGTCCGGCCCCATGAGACGGTGGTTTTCTCGGCCCCTGGTGGTCCGAGGTCGTTCCCGCTGCACAGATTCATGCGCCGGGGCCTAATACAGACAATGCACTTTGATTTCTTGGGCTATCTGTAATAGCACCCGAGATATCACCAGATATATATTGGATTTTTCCCCGACCCTGGGTGTCCGGCCCCATGAGACGGTGGTTATCTCGGACCCTGGTAATCCGAGGTCGTTCCCGCTGCACAGATTCATGCGCCAGGGCCTCCTGCAGATAATTCACTTTGGTTTATTGCGCTATCTGTAATAGCACCCGAGATATCACCAGATATATATTGGATTTTCCCCTGACCCTGAGTGTCCGGCCCCATGAGACTGTGGTTTTCTCGGCCCCTGGTGGTCCGAGGTCGTTCCCGCTGCACAGATTCATTCGCCTGAGCCTCCTACAGACAATGCACTTTGATTTATTGTTCTATCTGTAATATAACCCGAGATATCACCAGAAATATATTGGATTTTTCCCTGACCCTGAGTGTCCGGCCCCATGAGACGGTTGTTGTCTCGGCACCTGGTGGTCCGAGGTCGTTCCCGCTGCACAGATTCATGCGCCAGGGCGTCCTACAGACAATTCACTTTGACTTATTGCGCTATCTGTAATAGCACCCGAGATATCACCAGGTATATATTGGATTCTTCCCTGACCCTGAGTGTCCGACCCCATGAGACTGTGGTTTTCTCGGCCCCTGGTGGTCCGAGGTCGTTCCCTCTGCACAGATTCATGCTCCAGGGCCTCCTACAGACAATGCACATTTATTTATTCCGCTATCTGTAATAGCACCCGAGATACCACCAGATATATATTGGATCTTTCACTGACCCTGAGTGTCCGGCCCCATGAGACGGTGGTTTTCGCGGCCCCTGGTGGTTCGAGGTCGTTCCGGCTGCACAGATTCATGCGCCAGGGCGTCCTACAGACAATTCACTTTGACTTATTGCGCTATCTGTAATAGCACCCGAGATATCACCAGATATATGTTGGATTTTCCCCTGACCCTGAGCGTCCGGACCCATGAGACTGTGGTTTTCTCGGCCTCTGGTGGTCCGAGGTCGTTCCCGCTACATAGATTCATGCGCCAGGGCCTCCTACAGACAATGCAATCTGATTTATTGCGCTATCTGTAATAGCACCCGAGATATCACCAGATATATATTGGATTTTTCCCTGACCCTGAGTGTCCGGCCCCATAAGACGGTGGTTTTCTCGGCCCCTGGTGGTCCGAGGTCGTTCCCGCTGCACAGATTCATGCGCCGGGGCCTAATACAGACAATGCACTTTGATTTCTTGGGCTATCTGTAATAGCACCCGAGATATCACCAGATATATATTGGATTTTTCCCTGACCCTGAGTGTCCGGCCCCATGAGACGGTTGTTGTCTCGGCACCTGGTGGTCCGAGGTCGTTCCCGCTGCACAGATTCATGCGCCAGGGTCTCCTGCAGATAATTCACTTTGGTTTATTGCGCTATCTCTAATAGCACCCGAGATATCACCAGGTATATATTGGATTCTTCCCTGACCCTGAGTGTCCGACCCCATGAGACTGTGGTTTTCTCGGCCCCTGGTGGTCCGAGGTCGTTCCCTCTGCACAGATTCATGCTCCAGGGCCTCCTACAGACAATGCACATTTATTTATTGCGCTATCTGTAATAGCACCCGAGATATCACCAGATATATGTTGGATTTTCCCCTGACCCTGAGCGTCCGGACCAATGAGACTGTGGTTTTCTCGGCCTCTGGTGGTCCGAGGTCGTTCCCGCTACACAGATTCATGCGCCAGGGCCTCCTACAGACAATGCACTCTGATTTATTGCGCTATCTGTAATAGCACTCGAGATATAACCAGATATATATTGGATTTTTCACTGACCCTGAGTGTCCGGACCCATGAGACTGTGGTTTTCTCGGCCTCTGGTGGTCCGAGGTCGTTCCCGCTACACAGATTCATGCGCCAGGGCCTCCTACAGACAATGCACTCTGATTTATTGCGCTATCTGTAATAGCACTCGAGATATAACCAGATATATATTGGATTTTTCACTGACCCTGAGTGTCCGGACCCATGAGACTGTGGTTTTCTCGGCCTCTGGTGGTCCGAGGTCGTTCCCGCTACATAGATTCATGCGCCAGGGCCTCCTACAGACAATGCACTCTGATTTATTGCGCTATCTGTAATAGCACCCGAGATATCACCAGATATATATTGGATTTTCCCCTGACCCTGAGTGTCCGGCCCCATGAGACTGTGGTTTTCTCGGCCCCTGGTGGTCCGAGGTCTCTTCCCGCTGCACAGATTCATTCGCCTGAGCCTCCTACAGACAATGCACTTTGATTTATTGTTCTATCTGTAATATAACCCGAGATATCACCAGAAATATATTGGATTTTTCCCTGACCCTGAGTGTCCGGCCCCATGAGACGGTTGTTGTCTCGGCACCTGGTGGTCCGAGGTCGTTCCCGCTGCACAGATTCATGCGCCAGGGCGTCCTACAGACAATTCACTTTGACTTATTGCGCTATCTGTAATAGCACCCGAGATATCACCAGGTATATATTGGATTCTTCCCTGACCCTGAGTGTCCGACCCCATGAGACTGTGGTTTTCTCGGCCCCTGGTGGTCCGAGGTCGTTCCCTCTGCACAGATTCATGCTCCAGGGCCTCCTACAGACAATGCACATTTATTTATTCCGCTATCTGTAATAGCACCCGAGATACCACCAGATATATATTGGATCTTTCACTGACCCTGAGTGTCCGGCCCCATGAGACGGTGGTTTTCGCGGCCCCTGGTGGTTCGAGGTCGTTCCGGCTGCACAGATTCATGCGCCAGGGCGTCCTACAGACAATTCACTTTGACTTATTGCGCTATCTGTAATAGCACCCGAGATATCACCAGATATATGTTGGATTTTCCCCTGACCCTGAGCGTCCGGACCCATGAGACTGTGGTTTTCTCGGCCTCTGGTGGTCCGAGGTCGTTCCCGCTACATAGATTCATGCGCCAGGGCCTCCTACAGACAATGCACTCTGATTTATTGCGCTATCTGTAATAGCACCCGAGATATCACCAGATATATATTGGATTTTTCCCTGACCCTGAGTGTCCGGCCCCATGAGACGGTGGTTTTCTCGGCCCCTGGTGGTCCGAGGTCGTTCCCGCTGCACAGATTCATGCGCCGGGGCCTAATACAGACAATGCACTTTGATTTCTTGGGCTATCTGTAATAGCACCCGAGATATCACCAGATATATATTGGATTTTTCCCTGACCCTGAGTGTCCGGCCCCATGAGACGGTTGTTGTCTCGGCACCTGGTGGTCCGAGGTCGTTCCCGCTGCACAGATTCATGCGCCAGGGTCTCCTGCAGATAATTCACTTTGGTTTATTGCGCTATCTCTAATAGCACCCGAGATATCACCAGGTATATATTGGATTCTTCCCTGACCCTGAGTGTCCGACCCCATGAGACTGTGGTTTTCTCGGCCCCTGGTGGTCCGAGGTCGTTCCCTCTGCACAGATTCATGCTCCAGGGCCTCCTACAGACAATGCACATTTATTTATTGCGCTATCTGTAATAGCACCCGAGATATCACCAGATATATGTTGGATTTTCCCCTGACCCTGAGCGTCCGGACCAATGAGACTGTGGTTTTCTCGGCCTCTGGTGGTCCGAGGTCGTTCCCGCTACACAGATTCATGCGCCAGGGCCTCCTACAGACAATGCACTCTGATTTATTGCGCTATCTGTAATAGCACTCGAGATATAACCAGATATATATTGGATTTTTCACTGACCCTGAGTGTCCGGACCCATGAGACTGTGGTTTTCTCGGCCTCTGGTGGTCCGAGGTCGTTCCCGCTACATAGATTCATGCGCCAGGGCCTCCTACAGACAATGCACTCTGATTTATTGCGCTATCTGTAATAGCACCCGAGATATCACCAGATATATATTGGATTTTCCCCTGACCCTGAGTGTCCGGCCCCATGAGACTGTGGTTTTCTCGGCCCCTGGTGGTCCGAGGTCGTTCCCGCTGCACAGATTCATTCGCCTGAGCCTCCTACAGACAATGCACTTTGATTTATTGCGCTATCTGTAATAGCACCCGAGATATCACCAGATATATATTGGATTCTTCCCTGACCCTGAGTGTCCGGCCCCATGAGACGGTGGTTTTCTCGGCCCCTGGTGGTCCGAGGTCGTTCCCGCTGCACAGATTCATGCGCCAGGGCCTCCTGCAGATAATTCACTTTGATTTATTGTTCTATCTGTAATATAACCCGAGATATCACCAGATATATATTGGATTTTTACCCGACCCTGAGTGCCCGGCCCCATGTCTCGGTGATTTTCTCGGACCCTGGTGATCCGAGGTAGATACCGCTGCACAGATTCATGCGCCAGGGCCTCCTGCAGAAAATGCACTTTGATTTATTGCGCTATCTCTAATAACACCCGAGATATCACCAGATACATGCTGGATTTATACATGACCTTGGGTGACGGATTCCGAATATCTGTAATTTTCTCGGCCCCTGGTGGTCCGAGGTCGTTCCTGCTGCACAGATTCATTCGCCAGTGCCTCCTACAGACAATGCACTTTGACTTATTGCGCTATCTCTAATAGCACCCGAGATATCACCAGATATATATTGGATCTTTCACTGACCCTGAGTGTCCGGCCCCATGAGACGGTGGTTTTCGCGGCCCCTGGTGGTCCGAGGTTTTTCCGGCTGCACAGATTCATGCGCCAGGGCCTCCTACAGACAATGCACTTTGATTTATTGCGCTATCTGTAATAGCACCCGAGATAACACCAGATATATATTGGATTTTCGCCTGACCCTGAGCGTCCGGCCCCATGAGACGGTGGTTTTCTCGGCCCCTGGTGGTCCGAGGTCGTTCCCTCTGCCCAGATTGATGCGCCAGGGCCTCCTACAGACAGTGCACTTTGATTTATTGCGCTATCTGTAATAGCACCCGAGAAAGCTCCATATATATGCTGGATTTTTACATTACTTTGGGTGGCGGATACCGAAAATCTGTAATTTTCTCGGCCTCTGGTGGTCCGAGGTCGTTCCCTCTGCACAGATTCATGCGCCAGGGACTCCTACGGACAATGCACTTTGATTTATTGCGCTATCTGTAATAGCACCCGAGATATCACCGGATATATATTGGATTTTTCCCTGACCCTGAGTGTCCGGCCCCATGAGACGGTGGTTTACTCGGCCCCTGGTGGTCGGAGGTCGTTCCCGCTGCACAGATGCATGCGCCAGGGCCTCCTGCAGATAATTCACTTTGGTTTATAGGGCTATCTCTAATAGCACCCGAGATATCACCAGATATATATTGGATTTTTCCCTGACCCTGGCAGTCCGGCTCCAGGAGAAGGTGATTTTCTCGGCCCCTGGTGGTCCGAGGTCGTTCCCGCTGCACAGAATCATGAGCCAGGGCTTCCTGCAGACAATGCACTTTGATTTATCGCGCTATCTCTAATAGCACCCGAGATATCACCAGATATATGCTGGATCTTTACATGACCTTGGGTGACGGATTCCGAATATCAGTAATTTTCTCGGCCCCTGGTGGTCCGAGGTCGTTCCTGCTGCACAGATTCATTCGCCAGTGCGTCCTACAGACAATGCACTTTGATTTATTGCGCTATCTCTAATAGCACCCGAGATATCACCAGATATATATTGGATTTTTCCCTGACCCTGAGTGTCCGGACCAATGAGACTGTGGTTTTCTCGGCCCCTGGTGGTCCGAGGTCGTTCCCGCTGGCCAGATGCATGCGCCAGGGTCTCCTACAGACCATGCACTTTGATTTATTGCGCTATCTGTAATAGCACCCGAGATATCGCCAGATATATATTGGATTTTCCCCTGAGCCTGAGTGTCCGGCCCCGTTAGACGGTGATTTTCTCGGCCCCTGGTGGTCCGACGTCGTTCCCGCTGCACAGAATCATGCGACAGGGCCTCCAACAGACAATGCACTTTGATTTATTGCGCTATCTCTAATAGCACCCGAGATATCACCAGATATATATTGGATTTTTCCCCGACCCTGAGTGTCCGGCCCCATGAGACGGTTGTTTTCTCGGCCGCTGGTGGTCCGAGGTCGTTCCCGCTGGCCAGACTCATGCGCCAGGGCCTCCTACAGACAATGCACTTTGATTTATTGCGCTATCTGTAATAGCACCCGAGATATCACCCGATATATATTGGATTTTCCCCTGACCCTGAGTGTCCGGCCCCATGAGACGGTGGTCTTCTCGGCCCCTGGTGGTCCAAGGTCGTTCCCGCTGCCCAGATTCATGCGCCACGGCTTCCTTCTGACAATGCACTTTGATTTATTGCGCTATCTGTAATAGCACCCGAGATATCACCAGATATATATTGGATATTTCCCTCACCCTGAGTGTCCAGCCCCATGAGACGGTGGTTTTCTCGGCCCCTGGTGGACCGAGGTCGTTCCCGCTGCACAGATTCATGCGCCAGGGCCTCCTGCAGATAATTCACTTTGATTTATCGCGCTATCTCTAATAGCACCCGAGATATCACCAGATATATGCTGGATTTTTACATGACCTTGGGTGACGGATTCCGAATATCTGTAATTTTCTCGGCCACTGGTGGTCCGAGGTCGTTCCTGCTGCACAGATTCATTCGCCAGTGCCTCCTACAGACAATGCACTTTGATTTATTGCGCTATCCGTAATAGCACCCGAGATATCACCAGATATATATTGGATTTTCCCCTGACCCTGAGTGTCCGGCCCCATGAGACTGTGGTTTTCTCGGACCCTAGTGGTCCGAGGTCGTTCCCGCTGCACAGATTCATGCGCCAGGGCCTCCTACAGACAACGCACCTTGATTCATTGCGCTATCTGTAATAGCACCCGAGATATCACCAGATATATATTGGATTTTCCCCTGACCCTGAGTGTCCGGCCCCATGAGACGGTGGTTTTCTCGGACCCTGGTGGTCCGAGGTCGTTCCCGCTGCACAGATTCATGCGCCAGGGCCTCCTACAGACAACGCACTTTGATTTATTGCGCTATCTGTAATAGCACCCGAGATATCACCAGATATATATTGGATTTTCCCCTGACCCTGAGTGTCCGGCCCCATGAGACTGTGGCTTTCACGGCCCCTAGTAGTCCGAGGTCGTTCCCGCTGCACACATTCATGCGCCAGAGCCTCCTACAGACAACGCACTTTGATTTATTGCGCTATCTGTAATAGCACGCGAGATATCACCAGATATATATTGGATTTTCCCCTGACCCTGAGTGTCCGGCCCCATGAGACGGTGGTTTTCTCGGCCCCTGGTGGTCCTAGGTCGTTCCCGCTGCACAGATGCATGCGCCAGGGCCTCCTGCAGATAATTCCCTTTGGCTTATTGCGCTGTCTCTAATAGCACCCGAGATATCACCAGATATATATTGCATTTTCCCCTGACCCTGAGTGTCCGGCCCCATGAGACTGTGGTTTTCTCGGCCCCTAGTGGTCCGAGGTCGTTCCCGCTGCACAGATTCATGCGCCAGGGCCTCCTACAGACAACGCACTTTGATTTATTGCGCTATCTGTAATAGCACCCGAGATATCACCAGATATATATTGGATTTTCCCCTGACCCTGAGTGTCCGGCCCCATGAGACTGTGGCTTTCTCGGCCCCTAGTAGTCCGAGGTCGTTCCCGCTGCACACATTCATGCGCCAGAGCCTCCTACAGACAACGCACTTTGATTTATTGCGCTATCTGTAATAGCACCCGAGATATCACCAGATATATATTGGATTTTCCCCTGACCCTGAGTGTCCGGCCCCATGAGACGGTGGTTTTCTCGGACCCTGGTGGTCCGAGGTCGTTCCCGCTGCACAGATTCATGCGCCAGGGCCTCCTACAGACAGTGCACGTTGATTTATTGCGCTATCTGTAATAGCACCCGAGAAAGCTGCATATATATGCTGGATTTTTACATGACTTTGGGTGGCGGATACCGAAAATCTGTAATTTTCTCGGCCTCTGGTGGTCCGAGGTCGTTTCCTCTGCACAGATTCATGCGCCAGGGCCTCCTACGGACAATGCACTTTGATTTATTGCGCTATCTGTAATAGCACCCGAGATATCACCGGATATATATTAGATTTTTCCCTGACCCTGAGTGTCCGGCCCCATGAGACGGTGGTTTACTCGGCCCCTGGTGGTCGGAGGTCGTTCCCGCTGCACAGATGCATGCACCAGGGCCTCCTGCAGATAATTCACTTTGGTTTATTGCGCTATCTCTAATAGCACCCGAGATATCACCAGATATATATTGGATTTTTCCCTGACCCTGAGTGTCCGGCCCCATGAGGCGGTGGGTTTCTCGGCCCCTGGTGGTCCGAGGTCGTTCCCGCTGCACAGATGCATGCGCCAGGGCCTCCTGCAGATAATTCACTTTGGTTAATTGCGCTATCTCTAATAGCACCCGAGATATCACCAGATATATATTGGATTTTTCCCTGACCCTGAGTGTCCGGACCAATGAGACTGTGGTTTTCTCGGCCACTGGTGGTCCGAGGTCGTTCCCGCTGGCCAGATGCATGCGCCAGGGTCTCCTACAGACCATGCACTTTGATTTATTGCGCTATCTGTAATAGCACCCGAGATATCGCCAGATATATATTGGATTTTCCCCTGAGCCTGAGTGTCCGGCCCCGTTAGACGGTGATTTTCTCGGCCCCTGGTGGTCCGAGGTCGTTCCCGCTGCCCAGATTCATGCGCCAGGGCCTCCTACAGACAGTGCACTTTGATTTATTGCGCTATCTGTAATAGTACCCGAGAAAGCTCCATATATATGCTGGATTTTTACATGAGTTTGGGTGGCGGATACCGAAAATCTGTAATTTTCTCGGCCCCTGGTGGTCCGACGTCGTTCCCGCTGCACAGAATCATGCGACAGGGCCTCCTACAGACAATACACTTTGATTTATTGCGCTATCTCTAATAGCACCCGAGATATCACCAGATATATATTGGATTTTTCCCTGACCCTGAGTGTCCGGACCAATGAGACTGTGGTTTTCTCGGCCCCTGGTGGTCCGAGGTCGTTCCCGCTGCCCAGATGCATGCGCCAGGGTCTCCTACAGACCATGCACTTTGATTTATTGCGCTATCTGTAATAGCACCCGAGATATCGCCAGATATATATTGGATTTTCCCCTGAGCCTGAGTGTCCGGCCCCGTTAGACGGTGATTTTCTCGGCCCCTGGTGGTCCGACGTCGTTCCCGCTGCCCAGATTCATGCGCCAGGGCCACCTACAGACAGTGCACTTTGATTTATTGCGCTATCTGTAATAGTACCCGAGAAAGCTCCATATATATGCTGGATTTTTACATGACTTTGGGTGGCGGATACCGAAAATCTGTAATTTTCTCGGCCCCTGGTGGTCCGACGTCGTTCCCGCTGCACAGAATCATGCGACAGGGCCTCCTACAGACAATACACTTTGATTTATTGCGCTATCTCTAATAGCACCCGAGATATCACCAGATATATATTGGATTTTTCCCACACCCTGAGTGTCCGGCCCCATGAGACGGTGGTTTTCTCGGCCCCTGGTGGACCGAGGTCATTCCCGCTGCACAGATTCATGCGCGAGGGCCTCCTGCAGATAATTCACTTTGGTTTATTGCGCTATCTCTAATAGCACCTGAGATATCACCTGATATATATTGGATTTTCCCCTGACTCTGGGTGTCCGGCCCCATGAGACGGTGGTTTTCTCGGCCCCAGGTGGTCCGAGGACGCTCCCGCTTCCCAGATTCAGGCGCCAGGGCCTCCTGCAGATAACTCACTTGGTTTATTGCGCTATCTCTAATAGCACCCGAGATATCACCAGATATATATTGGATTTTCCCCTGACCCTGAGTGTCCGGCCCCATGAGACGGTGTTTTCTCGGACCCTGGTGGTCCGAGGTAGTTCCCGCTGGCCAGATTCATGCGACAGGGCCTCCTACAGACAATGCATTTTGATTTTTTGCGCTATCTCTAATAGCACCCGAGATATCACCAGATATATATTGGATATTTCCCTCACCCTGAGTGTCCAGCCCCATGAGACGGTGGTTTTCTCGGCCCCTGGTGGACCGAGGTCGTTCCCGCTGCACAGATTCATGCGCCAGGGCCTCTTGCGGATAATTCACTTTGGTTTATTGCGCTATCTCTAATAGCGCCCGAGATATCACCAGATATATATTGGATTTTTCCCTGACCCTGAGTGTCCGGCCCCATGAGTCTGCGGTTTTCTCGGCCCCTGGTGGTCCGAGGTCGTTCCCGCTGCACACATTCATGCGCCAGGGCCTCCTGCAGATGATTCACTTTGATTTATCGCGCTATCTCTAATAGCACCCGAGATATCACCAGATATATGCTGGATTTTTACATGACCTTGGGTGACGGATTCCGAATATCTGTAATTTTCTCGGCCACTGGTGGTCCGAGGTCGTTCCTGCTGCACAGATTCATTCGCCAGTGCCTCCTACAGACAATGCACTTTGATTTATTGCGCTGTCCGTAATAGCACCCGAGATATCACCAGATATATATTGGATTTTCCCCTGACCCTGAGTGTCCGGCCCCATGAGACTGTTGTTTTCTCGGCCCCTGGTGGTCCTAGGTCGCTCCCGTTGCACAGATTCATGCGCCAGAGCCTCCTACAGACAACGCACTTTGATTTATTGCGCTATCTGTAATAGCACCCGAGATATCACCAGATATATATTGGATTTTCCCCTGACCCTGAGTGTCCGGCCCCATGAGACGGTGGTTTTCTCGGCCCCTGGTGGTCCTAGGTCGTTCCCGCTGCACAGATGCATGCGCCAGGGCCTCCTGCAGATAATTCCCTTTGGCTTATTGCGCTATCTCTAATAGCACCCGAGATATCACCAGATATATATTGGATTTACCCCTGACCCTGAGTGTCCGGCCCCATGAGACGGTGGTTTTCTCGGAACCTGGTGGTCCGAGGTCGTTCCCGCTGCACAGATTCATGCGCCAGGGCCTCCTACAGACAACGCACTTTGATTTATTGCGCTATCTGTAATAGCACCCGAGATATCACCAGATATATATTGGATTTTCCACTGACCCTGAGTGTCCGGCCCCATGAGACTGTGGTTTTCTCGGCCCCTAGTGGTCCGAGGTCGTTCCCGCTGCACAGAATCATGCGCCAGAGCCTCCTACAGACAACGCACTTTGATTTATTGCGCTATCTGTAATAGCACCCGAGATATCACCAGATATATATTGGATTTTCCCCTGACCCTGAGTGTCCGGCCCCATGAGACGGTGGTTTTCTCGGCCCCTGGTGGTCCTAGGTCGTTCCCGCTGCACAGATGCATGCGCCAGGGCCTCCTGCAGATAATTCCCTTTGGCTTATTGCGCTATCTCTAATAGCACCCGAGATATCACCAGATATATATTGGATTTTCCCCTGACCCTGAGTGGCCGGCCCCATGAGACGGTGGTCTTCTCGGCCCCTGGTGGTCCGAGGTCGTTCCCGCTGCTCAGATTCATGCGCCACGGCCTCCTACAGACAATGCACTTTGATTTATTGCGCTATCTGTAATAGCACCCGAGATATCAACAGATATATATTGGATATTTCCCTCACCCTGAGTGTCCAGCCCCATGAGACGGTGGTTTTCTCGGCCCCTGGTGGACCGATGTCGTTCCCGCGGCACAGATTCATGCGCCAGGGCATCCTGCAGATAATTCACTTTGGTTTATTGCGCTATCTCTAATAGCGCCCGAGATATCACCAGATATATATTGGATTTTTCCCTGACCCTGAGTGTCCGGCCCCATGAGACTGCGGTTTTCTCGGCCCCTGGTGGTCCGAGGTCGTTCCCGCTGCACACATTCATGCGCCAGGGCCTCCTGCAGATAATTCACTTTGATTTATTGCGCTATCTGTAATAGCACCCGAGATATCACCAGATATATATTGGATTTTTCCCTGACCCTGAGTGTCCGGCCCCATGAGACGGTGGTTTTCTCGGCCCCTGGTCGTCCGAGGTCGTTCCCGCTGCCCAGATTCATGCGCCAGGGGCTCCTACAGACAGTGCACTTTGATTTATTGCGCTATCTGTTATAGCACCCGAGAAAGCTCCATATATATGCTGGATTTTTACATGACTTTGGGTGGCGGATACCGAAAATCTGTGATTTTCTCGGCCTCTGGTGGTCCGAGGTCGTTCCCTCTGCACAGATTCATGCGGCAGGGCCTCCTGCAGATAATTCACTTTGGTTTATTGCGCTATCTCTAATAGCGCCCGAGATATCACCAGATATATATTGGATTTTTCCCTGACCCTGAGTGTCCGGCCCCATGAGACTGCGGTTTTCTCGGCCCCTGGTGGTCCGAGGTCGTTCCCGCTGCACACATTCATGCGCCAGGGCCTCCTGCAGATAATTCACTTTGATTTATTGCGCTATCTGTAATAGCACCCGAGATATCACCAGATATATATTGGATTTACCCCTGACCCTGAGTGTCCGGCCCCATGAGACGGTGGTTTACTCGGCCCCTGGTGGTCGGAGGTCGTTCCCGCTGCACAGATGCATGCACCAGGGCCTCCTGCAGATAATTCACTTTGGTTTATTGCGCTATCTCTAATAGCACCCGAGATATCACCAGATATATGCTGGATTTTTACATGACCTTGGGTGACGGATTCCGAATATCAGTAATTTTCTCGGCCCCTGTTGGTCCGAGGTCGTTCCTGCTGCACAGATTCATTCGCCAGTGCCTCCTACAGACAATGCACTTTGATTTATTGCGCTATCTGTAATAGCACCCGAGATATCACCAGATATATATTGGATTTTCCCCTGACCCTGAGTGTCCGGCCCCATGAGACGGTGGTTTTCTCGGACCCTGGTGGTCCGAGGTAGTTCCCGCTGGCCAGATTCATGCGACAGGGCCTCCTACAGACAATGCATTTTGATTTTTTGCGCTATCTCTAATAGCACCCGAGATATCACCAGATATATATTGGATATTTCCCTCACCCTGAGTGTCCAGCCCCATGAGACGGTGGTTTTCTCGGCCCCTGGTGGACCGAGGTCGTTCCCGCTGCACAGATTCATGCGCCAGGGCCTCTTGCGGATAATTCACTTTGGTTTATTGCGCTATCTCTAATAGCGCCCGAGATATCACCAGATATATATTGGATTTTCCCCTGACCCTGAGTGGCCGGCCCCATGAGACGGTGGTCTTCTCGGCCCCTGGTGGTCCGAGGTCGTTCCCGCTGCCCAGATTCATGCGCCACGGCCTCCTACAGACAATGCACTTTGATTTATTGCGCTATCTGTAATAGCACCCGAGATATCACCAGATATATATTGGATTTTCCCCTGACCCTGAGTGTCCGGCCCCATGAGACGGTGGTTTTCTCGGCCCCTGGTGGTCCTAGGTCGTTCCCGCTGCACAGATGCATGCGCCAGGGCCTCCTGCAGATAATTCCCTTTGGCTTATTGCGCTATCTCTAATAGCACCCGAGATATCACCAGATATATATTGGATTTACCCCTGACCCTGAGTGTCCGGCCCCATGAGACGGTGGTTTTCTCGGACCCTGGTGGTCCGAGGTCGTTCCCGCTGCACAGATTCATGCGCCAGGGCCTCCTACAGACAACGCACTTTGATTTATTGCGCTATCTGTAATAGCACCCGAGATATCACCAGATATATATTGGATTTTCCACTGACCCTGAGTGTCCGGCCCCATGAGACTGTGGTTTTCTCGGCCCCTAGTGGTCCGAGGTCGTTCCCGCTGCACAGAATCATGCGCCAGAGCCTCCTACAGACAACGCAATTTGATTTATTGCGCTATCTGTAATAGCACCCGAGATATCACCAGATATATATTGGATTTTCCCCTGACCCTGAGTGTCCGGCCCCATGAGACGGTGGTTTTCTCGGCCCCTGGTGGTCCTAGGTCGTTCCCGCTGCACAGATGCATGCGCCAGGGCCTCCTGCAGATAATTCCCTTTGGCTTATTGCGCTATCTCTAATAGCACCCGAGATATCACCAGATATATATTGGATTTTCCCCTGACCCTGAGTGGCCGGCCCCATGAGACGGTGGTCTTCTCGGCCCCTGGTGGTCCGAGGTCGTTCCCGCTGCCCAGATTCATGCGCCACGGCCTCCTACAGACAATGCACTTTGATTTATTGCGCTATCTGTAATAGCACCCGAGATATCAACAGATATATATTGGATATTTCCCTCACCCTGAGTGTCCAGCCCCATGAGACGGTGGTTTTCTCGGCCCCTGGTGGACCGATGTCGTTCCCGCGGCACAGATTCATGCGCCAGGGCATTCTGCAGATAATTCTCTTTGGTTTATTGCGCTATCTCTAATAGCGCCCGAGATATCACCAGATATATATTGGATTTTTCCCTGACCCTGAGTGTCCGGCCCCATGAGACTGCGGTTTTCTCGGCCCCTGGTGGTCCGAGGTCGTTCCCGCTGCACACATTCATGCGCCAGGGCCTCCTGCAGATAATTCACTTTGATTTATTGCGCTATCTGTAATAGCACCCGAGATATCACCAGATATATATTGGATTTTTCCCTGACCCTGAGTGTCCGGCCCCATGAGACGGTGGTTTTCTCGGCCCCTGGTCGTCCGAGGTCGTTCCCGCTGCCCAGATTCATGCGCCAGGGGCTCCTACAGACAGTGCACTTTGATTTATTGCGCTATCTGTTATAGCACCCGAGAAAGCTCCATATATATGCTGGATTTTTACATGACTTTGGGTGGCGGATACCGAAAATCTGTAATTTTCTCGGCCTCTGGTGGTCCGAGGTCGTTCCCTCTGCACAGATTCATGCGGCAGGGCCTCCTGCAGATAATTCACTTTGGTTTATTGCGCTATCTCTAATAGCGCCCGAGATATCACCAGATATATATTGGATTTTTCCCTGACCCTGAGTGTCCGGCCCCATGAGACTGCGGTTTTCTCGGCCCCTGGTGGTCCGAGGTCGTTCCCGCTGCACACATTCATGCGCCAGGGCCTCCTGCAGATAATTCACTTTGATTTATTGCGCTATCTGTAATAGCACCCGAGATATCACCAGATATATATTGGATTTACCCCTGACCCTGAGTGTCCGGCCCCATGAGACGGTGGTTTACTCGGCCCCTGGTGGTCGGAGGTCGTTCCCGCTGCACAGATGCATGCACCAGGGCCTCCTGCAGATAATTCACTTTGGTTTATTGCGCTATCTCTAATAGCACCCGAGATATCACCAGATATATATTGGATTTTTCCCTGACCCTGAGTGTCCGGCCCCATGAGACGGTGGTTTTCTCGGCCCCTGGTGGTCCGAGGTCGTTCCCTCTGCACAGATTCATGCGCCAGGGCCTCCTACGGACAATGCACTTTGATTTATTGCGCTATCTCCAATAGCGCCCGAGATATCACCAGATATATATTGGATTTTTCCCTGACCCTGAGTGTCCGGCCCCATGAGACGGTGGTTTTCTCGGCCCCTGGTCGTCCGAGGTCGTTCCCGCTGCCCAGATTCATGCGCCAGGGGCTCCTACAGACAACGCACTTTGATTTATTGCGCTATCTGTAATCGCACCCGAGATATCACCAGATATATTTTGGATTTTCCCCTGACCCTGAGTGTCCGGCCCCATGAGACGGTGGTTTTCTCGGCCCCTGGTGGTCCTAGGTCGTTCCCGCTGCACAGATGCTTGCGCCAGGGCCTCCTGCAGATAATTCCCTTTGGCTTATTGCGCTATCTCTAATAGCAGCCGAGATATCACCAGATATATATTGGATTTTCCCCTGACCCTGAGTGGCCGGCCCCATGAGACGGTGGTCTTCTCGGCCCCTGGTGGTCCGAGGTCGTTCCCGCTGCCCAGATTCATGCGCCACGGCCTCCTACAGACAATGCACTTTGATTTATTGCGCTATCTGTAATAGCACCCGAGATATCAACAGATATATATTGGATATTTCCCTCACCCTGAGTGTCCAGCCCCATGAGACGGTGGTTTTCTCGGCCCCTGGTGGACCGATGTCGTTCCCGCGGCACAGATTCATGCGCCAGGGCATCCTGCAGATAATTCACTTTGGTTTATTGCGCTATCTCTAATAGCGCCCGAGATATCACCAGATATATATTGGATTTTTCCCTGACCCTGAGTGTCCGGCCCCATGAGACTATGGTTTTCTCGGCCCCTGGTGGTCCGAGGTCGTTCCCGCTGCACACATTCATGCGCCAGGGCCTCCTGCAGATAATTCACTTTGATTTATTGCGCTATCTGTAATAGCACCCGAGATATCACCAGATATATATTGGATTTTTCCCTGACCCTGAGTGTCCGGCCCCATGAGACGGTGGTTTTCTCGGCCCCTGGTCGTCCGAGGTCGTTCCCGCTGCCCAGATTCATGCGCCAGGGGCTCCTACAGACAGTGCACTTTGATTTATTGCGCTATCTGTTACAGCACCCGAGAAAGCTCCATATATATGCTGGATTTTTACATGACTTTGGGTGGCGGATACCGAAAATCTGTAATTTTCTCGGCCTCTGGTGGTCCGAGGTCGTTCCCTCTGCACAGATTCATGCGGCAGGGCCTCCTGCAGATAATTCACTTTGGTTTATTGCGCTATCTCTAATAGCGCCCGAGATATCACCAGATATATATTGGATTTTTCCCTGACCCTGAGTGTCCGGCCCCATGAGACTGCGGTTTTCTCGGCCCCTGGTGGTCCGAGGTCGTTCCCGCTGCACACATTCATGCGCCAGGGCCTCCTGCAGATAATTCACTTTGATTTATTGCGCTATCTGTAATAGCACCCGAGATATCACCAGATATATATTGGATTTACCCCTGACCCTGAGTGTCCGGCCCCATGAGACGGTGGTTTACTCGGCCCCTGGTGGTCGGAGGTCGTTCCCGCTGCACAGATGCATGCACCAGGGCCTCCTGCAGATAATTCACTTTGGTTTATTGCGCTATCTCTAATAGCACCCGAGATATCACCAGATATATATTGGATTTTTCCCTGACCCTGAGTGTCCGGCCCCATGAGACGGTGGTTTTCTCGGCCCCTGGTGGTCCGAGGTCGTTCCCTCTGCACAGATTCATGCGCCAGGGCCTCCTACGGACAATGCACTATGATTTATTGCGCTATCTCTAATAGCGCCCGAGATATCACCAGATATATATTGGATTTTTCCCTGACCCTGAGTGTCCGGCCCCATGAGACGGTGGTTTTCTCGGCCCCTGGTCGTATGAGGTCGTTCCCGCTGCCCAGATTCATGCGCCAGGGGCTCCTACAGACAACGCACTTTGATTTATTGCGCTATCTGTAATAGCACCCGAGATATCACCAGATATATTTTGGATTTTCCCCTGACCCTGAGTGTCCGGCCCCATGAGACGGTGGTTTTCTCGGCCCCTGGTGGTCCTAGGTCGTTCCCGCTGCACAGATGCTTGCGCCAGGGCCTCCTGCAGATAATTCCCTTTGGCTTATTGCGCTATCTCTAATAGCAGCCGAGATATCACCAGATATATATTGGATTTTCCCCTGACCCTGAGTGGCCGGCCCCATGAGACGGTGGTCTTCTCGGCCCCTGGTGGTCCGAGGTCGTTCCCGCTGCCCAGATTCATGCGCCACGGCCTCCTACTGACAATGCACTTTGATTTATTGCGCTATCTGTAATAGCACCCGAGATATCACCAGATATATATTGGATATTTCCCTCACCCTGAGTGTCCAGCCCCATGAGACGGTGGTTTTCTCGGCCCCTGGTGGACCGAGGTCGTTCCCGCTGCACAGATTCATGCGCCAGGGCCTCTTGCAGATAATTCACTTCGGTTTATTGCGCTATCTCTAATAGCGCCCGAGATATCACCAGATATATATTGGATTTTCCCCTGACCCTGAGTGTCCGGCCCCATGAGACTGTGGTTTTCTCGGCCCCTAGTGGTCCGAGGTCGTTCCCGCTGCACAGATTCATGCGCCAGGGCCTCCTACAGACAACGCACTTTCATTTATTGCGCTATCTGTAATAGCACCCGAGATATCACCAGATATATATTGGATTTTCCCCTGACCCTGAGTGTCCGGCCCCATGAGACGGTGGTTTTCTCGGCCCCTGGTGGTCCTAGGTCGTTCCCGCTGCACAGATGCTTGCGCCAGGGCCTCCTGCAGATAATTCCCTTTGGCTTATTGCGCTATCTCTAATAGCACCCGAGATATCACCAGATATATATTGGATTTTCCCCTGACCCTGCGTGGCCGGCCCCATGAGACGGTGGTCTTCTCGACCCCTGGTGGTCCGAGGTCGTTCCCGCTGCCCAGATTCATGCGCCACGGCCTCCTACAGACAATGCACTTTGATTTATTGCGCTATCAGTAATAGCACCCGAGATATCACCAGATATATATTGGATATTTCCCTCACCCTGAGTGTCCAGCCCCATGAGACGGTGGTTTTCTCGGACCCTGGTGGTCCGAGGTCGTTCCCGCTGCACAGATTCATGCGCCAGGGCCTCCTACAGACAACGCACTTTGATTTATTGCGCTATCTGTAATAGCACCCGAGATATCACCAGATATATATTGGATTTTCCACTGACCCTGAGTGTCCGGCCCCATGAGACTGTGGTTTTCTCGGCACCTAGTGGTCCGAGGTCGTTCCCGCTGCACAGATTCATGCGCCAGAGCGTCCTACAGACAACGCACTTTGATTTATTGCGCTATCTGTAATAGCACCCGAGATATCACAAGATATATATTGGATTTTTCCCTGACCCTGAGTGTCCGGCCCCATGAGACTGTGGTTTTCTCGGCCCCTGGTGGTCCGAGGTCGTTCCCGCTGCACACATTCATGCGCCAGGGCCTCCTGCAGATAATTCACTTTGATTTATCGCGCTATCTCTAATAGCACCCGAGATATCACCAGATATATGCTGGATTTTTACATGACCTTGGGTGACGGATTCCGAATATCTGTAATTTTCTCGGCCACTGGTGGTCCGAGGTCGTTCCTGCTGCACAGATTCATTCGCCAGTGCCTCCTACAGACAATGCACTTTGATTTATTGCGCTATCCGTAATAGCACCCGAGATATCACCAGATATATATTGGATTTTCCCCTGACCCTGAGTGTCCGGCCCCATGAGACTGTGGTTTTCTCGGCCCCTAGTGTTCCGAGGTCGTTCCCGCTGCACAGATTCATGCCCCAGGGCCTCCTACAGACAACGCACTTTGATTTATTGCGCTATCTGTAATAGCATCCAAGATATCACCAGATATATATTGGATTTTTCCCTGACCCTGAGTGTCCGGCCCCATGGGACGGTGGTTTTCTCGGCTCCCGGTGGTCCGAGGTCGTTCCCGCTGCACAGATTCATGCGCCAGGGCCTCCTGCAGATAATTCACTTTCGTTTATTGCGCTATCTCTAATAGCACCCGAGATATCACCAGATATATATTGGATTTTTCCCTTACCCTGAGTGTCCGGCCCCATGAGACGGTGGTTTTCTCGGCCCCTGGTGGTCCTAGGTCGTTCCCGCTGCACAGATGCATGCGCCAGGGCCTCCGGCAGATAAGACCCTTTGGCTTATTGCGCTATCTCTAATAGCACCCGAGATATCACCTGATATATATTGGATTTTCCCCTGACTCTGAGTGTCCGGCCCCATGAGACGGTGGTTGTCTCGGCCCCTGGTGGTCCGAGGTCGTTCCCGCTTCCCAGATTCATGCGCCAGGGCCTCCTCCAGACAATACGCTTTGATTTATTGCGCTATCTGTAATAGCACCCGATATATCACCAGATATATATTGGATTTTTCCCTGACCCTGAGTGTCCGGCCCCATGAGACGGTGCATGTCTCGGCCCCTGGTGGTCCGAGGTCGTTCCCGCTGCACAGATTCATGCGCCAGTGCCTCCTACAGACAATGCGATTGATTTATTGCGCTATCTGTAATAGCACCCGAGATATCACCAGATATATATTGGATTTTCCCCTGACCCTGAGTGTCCGGCCCCATGAGACTGTGGTTTTCTCGGCCCCTGGTGGTCCGAGGTCGTTCCCGTTCCACAGATTCATGCGTCAGGGCCTCCTGCAGATAATTCCCTTTGGTTTATTGCGCTATCACTAATAGCACCCGAGATATCACCAGATATATATTGGATTTTCCCGTGACCCTGAGTGTCCGGCCCCATGAGATGGTGGTTTTCTCGGCCCCTGGTGATCCGAGGTCGTTCCCGCTGCACAGATTCATGCACCAGGGCCTCTTGGAGACAAATCACTTTGGTTTATTGCGCTATCACTAATAGCACCCGAGATATCACCAGATATATATTGGCTTTTCCCCTGACCCTGAGTATCCGGCCCCATGCGACAGTGGTTTTTTCGGCCCCTGGTGGTCCGAGGTCGTTCCCGCTGCACAGATTCAGGCGCCAGGGCCTCCTGCAGATAACTCACTTGGTTTCTTGCGCTATCTCTAATAGCTTCCGAGATATCACCAGATATATATTGGATTTTCCCCTGACCCTGAATGTCCGGCCCCATGAGACGGTGGTTTTCTCGGCCCATGGTGGTCCGAGGTCGTTCCCGCTGCACAGATTCATGCGCCAGGACCTCCTACAGACAATGCACTTTGATTTATTTCGCTATCTGTAATAGGAACCGAGATATCACCAGATATATATTGGATTTTCCCCAGACCCTGAGTGTCCGGCCGCATGAGACTGTAGTTTTCTCGGCCCCTGGTGGTCCGAGGTCGTTCCCGCTGCACAGATTCATGCGCCAGGGCCTCCACAGACAATGCACTTTGATTTATTGCGCTATCTGTAATAGCACCCGAGATATCACCAGATATATATTGGATATATCCCTCACCCTGAGTGTCCAGCCCCATGAGACGGTGGTTTTCTCGGCCCCTGGTGGACCGAGGTCGTTCCCGCTGCACAGATTCATGCGCCAGGGACTCCTGCAGATAATTCACTTTGATTTATTTCCCTATCTGTAATAGGACCCGAGATATCACCAGATATATATTGGATTTTCCCCAGACCCTGAGTGTCCGGCCGCATGAGACTGTAGTTTTCTCGGCCCCTGGTGGTCCGAGGTGGTTCCCGCTGCACAGATTCATGCGACAGGGCCTCCTACAGACAATGCACTTTGATTTATTGCGCTATCTGTAATAGCACCCGAGATTTCACCACATATATATTGGATTTTTCCCTGACCCTTACAGTCCGGCCCCATGAGACGGTGATTTTCTCGGCCCCTGGTGGTCCGAGGTCGTTCCCGCTGCACAGAATCATGCGCCAGGGCTTCCTGCAGATAATTCACTTTGGTTTATTGCGCTATCTCTAACAGCACCCAAGATATCACCAGATATATATGGGATTTTTCCCTGACCCTAAGTGTCCGGCCCCTCGGGACGGTGGTTTTCTCAGCCCCTGGTGGTCCGAGGTAGTTCCCGCTGCACAGATTCATGCGCCAGGGCCTCCTACAGATAACTCACTTTGGTTTATTGCGCTATCTATAATAGCACCCGAGATATCACCAGATATATATTTGATTTTTCCCCGACCCTGAGTGTCCGGCCCCATGAGACGGTGGTCTTCTCGGCCCCCGGTGGCCCGAGGTCGTTCCCGCTGCACAGATACATGCGCCAGGGCCTCCTGCAGATAATTCACTTTGGTTTATTGCGCTATCTCTAATAGCACCCGAGATATCACCAGATATATATTGGATTTTCCCCTGACCCTGAGTGTCCGGCCCCATGAGACGTTGGTTTACTCGGCCCCTGGTGGTCGGAGGTCGTTCCCGCTACACAGATGCATGCGCCAGGGCCTCCTGCAGATAATTCACTTCGTTTTATTGCGCTATCTCTAATAGCACCCGAGATATCACCAGATATATATTGGATTTTCCCCTGACACTGAGTGTCCGGCCCCATGAGACGGTGGTTTTCTCGGCCCCTGGTGGTCCGAGGTTGTTCGAGCTGCACCGATTCATGCGCCAGGGCCTCCTACAGACAATGCACTTTGATTTATTGCGCTATCTGTAATAGCACCCGAGATATCACCAGATATATATTGGATTTTTCCCTGACCCTGAGTCTCCGGCCCCATGAGACTGTGGTTTTCTCGGCCCCTGGTTGTCCGAGGTCGTTCCCGCTGACCAGATTCATGCGCCAGGGCCTCCTACAGACAATGCACTTTGATTTATTGCGCTATCTGTAATAGCACCCGAGATATCACCAGATATATATTGGATTTTCCCCTGACCCTGAGTATCCGGGCCCATGAGACTGTGGTTTTCTCGGTCCCTGGTGGTCCGAGGTCGTTCCCGCTGGCCAGATTCATGCGCCAGGGCCTCCTACAGACAATGCACTTTGATTTATTGCGCTATCTGTAATAGCACCCGAGATATCACCAGATATATATTGGGTTTTCCCCTGACCCTGAGTGTCCGGCCCCATGAGACTGTGGTTTTCTGGGCCCCAGGTGGTCCGAGGTCGTTCCCGCTGGCCAGATTCATGCGCCTGGGCCTCCTACAGACAATGCACTTTGATTTATTGCGCTATCTCTAATAGCACCCGAGATATCACCAGATATATATTGGATTTTTCCCTGACCCTGAGTGTCCGGCGCCATGAGACGGTGGTTTTCTCGGCCCCTGGTGGTCCGAGGTCGTTCCCGCTGCACAGATTCATTCGCCTGGGCCTCCTACAGACAATGCACTTTGATTTATTGCGCTATCTGTAATAGCACCCGAGATATCACCAGATATATATTGGATTTCTCCCCGACCCTGAGTGTCCGGCTCCATGAGACGGTTATTTTCTCGGCCCCTGGTGGTCCGAGGTCGTTCCCGCTGCCCAGATTCATGCGCTTGGGCCTCCTACAGACAATGCACTTTGGTTTTTTGCGCTATCTCTAATAGCACCCAAGATATCACCAGATATTTGCTGGATTTTTACATGACCTTGGGTGACGGATTCAGAATATCTGTAATTTTCTCGGCTACTGGTGGTCCGAGGTCGTTCCCGCTGCACAGATGCATGCGCCAGAGCCTCCTACAGACAATGCACTTTGATTTATTGCGCTATCTCTAATAGCACCCGTGATTTCACCAGATATATATTTGATTTTTCCCTGACCCTGAGTGTCCGGCCCCATGAGACGGTGGTTTTCTCGGCCCCTGGTGGTCCGAGGTCGTTCCCGCTCCACAGATGCATGCGGCAGGGCCTCCTGCAGATAACTAACTTTGGTTTATTGCGCCATCTCTAATAGCACCCGAGATATCACCAGATATATATTGGATTTTTCCCTGACCCTGAGTGTCCGGCCCCATGAGACGGTGGTCTTCTTGGCCCCCGGTGGCCCGAGGTCGTTCCCGCTGCACAGATTCATGCGCCAGGGCCTCCTGCAGATAATTCACTTTGGTTTATTGCGCTATCTCTAATAGCACCCGAGATATCACCAGATATATATTGGATTTTCCCCTGACCCTGAGTGTCCGGCCCCATGAGACGTTGGTTTACTCGGCCCCTGGTGGTCGGAGGTCGTTCCCGCTACACAGATGCATGCGCGAGGGCCTCCTGCAGATAATTCACTTCGGTTTATTGCGCTATCTCTAATAGCACCCGAGATATCACCAGATATATATTGGATTTTCCCCTGACCCTGAGTGTCCGGCCCCATGAGACGGTGGTTTTCTCGGCCCCTGGTGGTCCGAAGTTGTTCGAGCTGCACAGATTCATGCGCCAGGGCCTCCTACAGACAATGCACTTTGCTTTATTGCGCTATCTGTAATAGCACCCGAGATATCACCAGATATATATTGGATTTTTCCCTGACCCTGAGTCTCCGGCCACATGAGACTGTGGTTTTCTCGGCCCCTGGTTGTCCGAGGTCGTTCCCGCTGACCAGATTCATGCGCCAGAGCCTCCTACAGACAATGCACTTTAATTTATTGCGCTACCTGTAATAGCACCCGAGATATCACCAGATATATATTGGATTTTCCCCTGACCCTGAGTATCCGGGCCCATGAGACTGTGGTTTTCTCGGTCCCTGGTGGTCCGAGGTCGTTCCCGCTGGCCAGATTCATGCGCCAGGGCCTCCTACAGACAATGCACTTTGATTTATTGCGCTATCTCTAATAGTACCCGAGATATCACCAGATATATATTGGATTTTTCCCTGACCCTGAGTGTCCGGACCCATGAGACGGTGGTTTTCTCGGCCCCTGGTGGTCCGAGGTCGTTCCCGCTGCACAGATTCATTCGCCTGGGCCTCCTACAGACAATGCACTTTGATTTATTGCGCTATCTGTAATAGCACCCGAGATATCACCAGATATATATTGGATTTCTCCCCGACCCTGAGTGTCCGGCTCCATGAGACGGTTATTTTCTCGGCCCCTGGTGGTCCGAGGTCGTTCCCGCTGCCCAGATTCATGCGCTTGGGCCTCCTACAGACAATGCACTTTGGTTTTTTGCGCTATCTCTAATAGCACCCAAGATATCACCAGATATTTGTTGGATTTTTACATGACCTTGGGTGACGGATTCCGAATATCTGTAATTTTCTCGGCCACTGGTGGTCCGAGGTCGTTCCCGCTGCCCAGATTCATGCGCCAGGGCCTCCTACAGACAATGCACTTTGGGTTATTAGGCTATCTGTAATAGGACCCGAGATATCACCAGATATATGCTGGATTTTTACATGACCTTGGGTGACGGATTCCGAATATCTGTAATTTTCTCGGCCCTTGGTGGTCCGAGGTCGTTCCCGCTGCACAGATTCATTCGCCTGGGCCTCCTACAGACAATGCACTTTGGTTTATTGCGCTATCTGTAATAGCACCCGAGATATCACCAGATATATATTGGATTTTCCCCTGACCCTGAGTGTCCGGCCCCATGAGACGGTGGTTTTCTCGGCCCCTGGTGGTGCGAGGTCGTTCCAGCTGCACAGATTCATGCGCCAGGGCTTCCTGCAGATAATTCACTTTGGTTTATTGCCTTATCTGTAATAGCACCCGAGATATCACCAGATATATATTGGATTTTTCCCCGACCCTGAGTGTCCGGCCCCATAAGACGGTGGTTTTCTCGGACCCTGGTGATCCGAGGTCGTTCCCGCTGCACAGATTCATGCGCCAGGGCCTCCTGCAGATAATTCACTTTGGTTTATTGCGGTATCTCTAATAGCACCCGAGATATCACCAGATATATATTAGATTTTCCCCTGACCCTGAATGTCCGGCCCCATGTGACGGTGGTTTTCTCGGCCCCTGGTGGTCCGAGGTCGTTCCCGCTGCACAGATGCATGCGCCAGGGCCTCCTGCAGATAATTCACTTTGGTTTATTGCGCCATCTCTAATCGCACCCGAGATATCACCAGATATATATTGGATCTTTCCCTGACCCTGAGTGCTCGGCCCTATGAGTCGGTGTTTTTCTCGGGCCCTGGTGATCCGAGGTAGATACCGCTGCCCAGATTCATGCGCCAGGGCCTCCTACAGACAACGCACTTTGGGTTATTAGGCTATCTGTAATAGCACCCGAGATATCACCAGATATATGCTGGATTTTTACATGACCTTGGGTGACGGATTCCGAATATCTGTAATTTTCTCGGCCCTTGGTGGTCCGAGGTCGTTCCCGCTGCACAGATTCATTCGCCTGGGCCTCCTACAGACAATGCACTTTGGTTTATTGCGCTATCTGTAATAGCACCCGAGATATCACCAGATATATATTGGATTTTCCCCTGACCCTGAGTGTCCGGCCCCATGAGACGGTGGTTTTCTCGGCCCCTGGTGGTGCGAGGTCGTTCCAGCTGCACAGATTCATGCGCCAGGGCTTCCTGCAGATAATTCACTTTGGTTTATTGCGCCATCTCTAATAGCACCCGAGATATCACCAGATATATATTGGATTTTTCCCTGACCCTGAGTGTCCGGCCCCATGACACGGAGGTCTTCTCGGCCCCCGGTGGTCCGAGGTCGTTCCCGCTGCACAGATTCATGCGCCAGGGCCTCCTGCAGATAATTCACTTTGGTTTATTGCGCTATCTCTAATAGCACCTGAGATATCACCAGATATATATTGGATTTACCCCTGACCCTGAATGTCCGGCCCCATGAGACGGTGATTTTCTCGGCCCCTGGTGGTCCGAGGTCGTTCCCGCTGCACAGATTCATGCACCAGGGCCTGCTGCAGATAATTCACTTTGGTTTATTGCGCTATCTCTAATAGCACCCGAGATATCACCAGATTTATATTGGATTTTTCCCTGACCCTGGGTGTCCGGCCCCATGTGTCGGTGGTTTTATCGGCCCCTGTTGATCCGAGGTCGTTCCCGCTGCACAGATTCATTCGCAAGGGCCTCCTGCAGACAATGCACTTTGATTTATTGCGCTATCTGTAATAGCACCCGAAATATCACCAGATGTATATTTGATTTTTCCCTGACCCTGAGTGTCCGGCCCCATGAGATGGTGGTTTTCTCGTCCCCTGGTGGTCCGAGGTCGTTCCCGCTACACAGATGCATGCGCCAGGGCCTCCTACAGACAATGCACTTTGATTTATTGCGCTCTCTGTAATAGCACCCGAAATATCACCATATATATATTTGATTTTTCCCTGACCCTGAGTGTCCGGCCCCATGAGATGGTGGTTTTCTCGTCCCCTGGTGGTCCGAGGTCGTTCCCGCTGCACAGATGCATGCGCCAGGGCCTCCTACAGACAATGCACTTTGATTTATTGCGCTATCTCTAATAGCACCCGTGATTTCACCAGATATATATTTGATTTTTCCCTGACCCTGAGTGTCCGGCCCCATGAGACGGTGGTTTTCTCGGCCCCTGGTGGTCCGAGGTCCTTCCCGCTGCACAGATGCATGCGCCAGGGCCTCCTGCAGATAATTCACTTTGGTTTATTGCGCTACCTCTAATAGCACCCGAGATATCACCAGATATATATAGGATTTTCCCCTGACCCTGAGTGTCCGAGCCCGTGAGTCGGTGGTTTTCTCGGCCCCTGGTGGTCGTTGGTCGTTCCCGCTGCCCGGATTCATGCACCAGGGCCTCCTACAGACAATGCACTTTGGGTTATTAGGCTATCTGTAATGGCACCCGAGATATCACCAGATATATGCTGGATTTTTACATGACCTTGGGTGACGGATTCCGAATATCTGTAATTTTCTCGGCCCTTGGTGGTCCGAGGTCGTTCCCGCTGCACAGATTCATTCGCCTGGGCCTCCTACAGACAATGCACTTTGGTTTATTGCGCTATCTGTAATAGCACCCGAGATATCACCAGATATATATTGGATTTTCCCCTGACCCTGAGTGTCCGGCCCCATGAGACGGTGGTTTTCTCGGCCCCTGGTGGTGCGAGGTCGTTCCAGCTGCACAGATTCATGCGCCAGGGCTTCCTGCAGATAATTCACTTTGGTTTATTGCGCTATCTGTAATAGCACCCGAGATATCACCAGATATATATTTGATTTTTCCCCGACCCTGAGTGTCCGGCCCCATAAGACGGTGGTTTTCTCGGACCCTGGTGATCCGAGGTCGTTCCCGCTGCACAGATTCATGCGCCAGGGCCTCCTGCAGATAATTCACTTTGGTTTATTGCGGTATCTCTAATAGCACCCGAGATATCACCAGATATATATTAGATTTTCCCCTGACCCTGAATGTCCGGCCCCATGTGACGGTGGTTTTCTCGGCCCCTGGTGGTCCGAGGTCGTTCCCGCTGCACAGATGCATGCGCCAGTGCCTCCTGCAGATAATTCACTTTGGTTTATTGCGCCATCTCTAATAGCACCCGAGATATCACCAGATATATATTGGATCTTTCCCTGACCCTGAGTGCTCGGCCCTATGAGTCGGTGTTTTTCTCGGGCCCTGGTGATCCGAGGTGGATACCGCTGCCCAGATTCATGCGCCAGGGCCTCCTACAGACAATGCACTTTGGTTTATTGCGCCATCTCTAATAGAACCCGAGATATCACCAGATATTTGCAGGATTTTTACATGACCTTGGGTCACGGATTCCGAATATCTGTAATTTTCTCGGCCACTGGTGGTCCGAGGTCGTTCCTGCGGTACAGATTCATTCGCAAGGGCCTCCTACAGACAATGCACTTTGGTTTATTGCGCTATCTGTAATAGCACCCGAGATATCACCAGATATATGCTGGATTTTCACATGACCTTGAGTGTCCGGACCCATGAGACGGTAGTTTTCTCGGACCCTGGTGATCCGAGGTCGTTCCCGCTGCACAGATTCATTCGCCTGGGCCTCCTACAGACAATGCACTTTGATTTATTGCGCTATCTGTAATAGCACCCGAGATATCACCAGATATATATTGGATTTTTCCCTGACACTGAGTGTACGGCTCCATGAGACGGTGATTTTCTCGGCCCCTGGTGGTCCGAGGTCCTTCCCGCTGCACAGATTCATTCGCCTGGGCCTCCTACAGACAATGCACTTTGATTTATTGCGCTATCTGTAATAGCACCCGAGATATCACCAGATATATATTGGATTTTTCCCTGACCCTGAGTGTCCGGCGCCATGAGACGGTGGTTTTCTTGGCCCCTGGTGTTCCGAGGTCGTTCCCGCTGCACAGATGCATGCGCCAGGGCCTCCTGCAGATAATTCACTTTGGTTTATTGCGCTACCTCTAATAGCACCCGAGATATCACCAGATATATATAGGATTTTCCCCTGACCCTGAGTGTCCGAGCCCGTGAGTCGGTGGTTTTCTCGGCCCCTGGTGGTCGTTGGTCGTTCCCGCTGCCCGGATTCATGCGCCAGGCCCTCCTACAGACAATGCACTTCGGTTTATTGCGCTATCTGTAATAGCACCCGAGATATCACCAGATATTTGCTGGATTTTTACATGATCTTGGGTGACGGATTCCGAATATCTGTAATTTTCTCGGCCACTGGTGGTCCGAGGTCCTTCCCGCTGCACAGATTCATTCGCCTGGGCCTCCTACAGACAATGCACTTTGATTTATTGCGCTATCTGTAATAGCACCCGAGATATCACCAGATATATATTGGATTTTTCCCTGACCCTGAGTGTCCGGCGCCATGAGACGGTGGTTTTCTTGGCCCCTGGTGTTCCGAGGTCGTTCCCGCTGCACAGATGCATGCGCCAGGGCCTCCTGCAGATAATTCACTTTGGTTTATTGCGCTACCTCTAATAGCACCCGAGATATCACCAGATATATATTGGATTTTCCCCTGACCCTGAGTGTCCGAGCCCGTGAGTCGGTGGTTTTCTCGGCCCCTGGTGGTCGTTGGTCGTTCCCGCTGCCCGGATTCATGCGCCAGGGCCTCCTACAGACAATGCACTTTGGTTTATTGCGCTATCTGTAATAGCACCCGAGATATCACCAGATATATGCTGGATTTTCACATGACCTTGAGTGTCCGGACCCATGAGACGGTAGTTTTCTCGGACCCTGGTGATCCGAGGTCGTTCCCGCTGCACAGATTCATTCGCCTGGGCCTCCTACAGACAATGCACTTTGATTTATTGCGCTATCTGTAATAGCACCCGAGATATCACCAGATATATATTGGATTTTTCCCTGACACTGAGTGTACGGCTCCATGAGACGGTGATTTTCTCGGCCCCTGGTGGTCCGAGGTCCTTCCCGCTGCACAGATTCATTCGCCTGGGCCCCCTACAGACAATGCACTTTGATTTATTGCGCTATCTGTAATAGCACCCGAGATATCACCAGATATATATAGGATTTTCCCCTGACCCTGAGTGTCCGAGCCCGTGAGTCGGTGGTTTTCTCGGCCCCTGGTGGTCGTTGGTCGTTCCCGCTGCCCGGATTCATGCGCCAGGGCCTCCTACAGACAATGCACTTCGGTTTATTGCGCTATCTGTAATAGCACCCGAGATATCACCAGATATTTGCTGGATTTTTACATGATCTTGGGTGACGGATTCCGAATATCTGTAATTTTCTCGGCCACTGGTGGTCCGAGGTCGTTCCTGCGGTACAGATTCATTCGCAAGGGCCTCCTACTGATAATTCACTTTGGTTTATTGCGGTATCTCTAATAGCACCCGAGATATCACCAGATATATATTGGATTTTTCCCTGACCCTGAGTGTCCGGCGCCATGAGACGGTGGTTTTCTTGGCCCCTGGTGGTCCGAGGTCGTTCCCGCTGCCCAGATTCATTCGCCTGGGCCTCCTACAGACAATGCACTTTGATTTATTGCGCTATCTGTAATAGCACCCGAGATATCACCAGATATATATTGGATTTTTCCCCGACCCTGAGTGTCCGGCCCCATGAGACGGTGGTTTTCTCGGACCCTGGTGATCCGACGTCGTTCCCGCTGCACAGATTCATGCGCCAGGGCCTGCTGCAGATAATTCACTTTGGTTTATGGCGCTATCTCTAATAGCACCCGAGATATCACCAGATTTATATTGGATTTTTCCCTGACCCTGAGTGTCCGGCCCCATGTGTCGGTGGTTTTCTCGGCCCCTCTTGATCCGAGGTCGTTCCCGCTGCACAGATTCATTCGCAAGGGCCTCCTGCAGACAATGCACTTTGATTTATTGCGCTATCTGTAATAGCACCCGAAATATCACCAGATATATATTTGATTTTTCCCTGACCCTGAGTGTCCGGCCCCATGAGACGGTGGTTTTCTCGGCCCCTGGTGGTGCGAGGTCGTTCCAGCTGCACAGATTCATGCGCCAGGGCGTCCTGCAGATAATTCACTTTGGTTTATTGCGCTATCTGTAATAGCACCCGAGATATCACCAGATATATATTGGATTTTTCCCCGACCCTGTGTGTCCGGCCCCATAAGACGGTGGTTTTCTCGGTCCCTGGTGGTCCGAGGTCGTTCCCGCTGCACAGATGCATGCGCCAGGGCCTCCTGCAGATAATTCACTTTGGTTTATTGCGCCATCTCTAATAGCACCCGAGATATCACCAGATATATATTGGATTTTCCCCTGACCCTGAATGTCCGGCCCCATGAGACGGTGATTTTCTCGGCCCCTGGTGGTCCGAGGTCGTTCCCGCTGCACAGATTCATGCACCAGGGCCTGCTGCAGATAATTCACTTTGGTTTATTGCGCTATCTCTAATAGCACCCGAGATATCACCAGATTTATATTGGATTTTTCCCTGACCCTGAGTGTCCGGCCCCATGAGATGGTGGTTTTCTCGTCCCCTGGTGGTCCGAGGTCGTTCCCGCTACACAGAAGCATGCGCCAGGGCCTCCTACAGACAATGCACTTTGATTTATTGCGCTATCTGTAATAGCACCCGAAATATCACCAGATATATATTTGATTTTTCCCTGACCCTGAGTGTCCGGCCCCATGAGATGGTGGTTTTCTCGTCCCCTGGTGGTCCGAGGTCGTTCCCGCTGCACAGATGCATGCGCCAGGGCCTCCTACAGACAATGCACTTTGATTTATTGCGCTATCTCTAATAGCACCCGTGATTTCACCAGATATATATTTGATTTTTCCCTGACCCTGAGTGTCCGGCCCCATGAGACGGTGGTTTTCTCGGCCCCTGGTGGTCCGAGGTCGTTCCAGCTCCACAGATGCATGCGGCAGGGCCTCCTGCAGATAACTAACTTTGGTTTATTGCGCCATCTCTAATAGCACCCGAGATATCACCAGATATATATTGGATTTTTCCCTGACCCTGAGTGTCCGGCCCCATGAGACGGTGGTCTTCTCGGCCCCCGGTGGCCCGAGGTCGTTCCCGCTGCACAGATTCATGCGCCAGGGCCTCCTGCAGATAATTCACTTTGGTTTATTGCGGTATCTCTAATAGCACCCGAGATATCACCAGATATATATTAGATTTTCCCCTGACCCTGAATGTCCGGCCCCATGAGACGGTGGTTTTCTCGGCACCTGGTGGTCCGAGGTCGTTCCCGCTGCACAGATTCATGCGCCAGGGCCTCCTACAGACAATGCACTTTGATTTATTGCGCTATCTGTAATAGCACCCGAGATATCACCAGATATATATTTGATTTTTCCCTGACCCTGAGTGTCCGGCCCCATGAGACGGTGGTTTTCTCGGCCCCTGGAGGTCCGAGGTCGTTCCCGCTGCACAGATGCATGCGCCAGGGCCTCCTGCAGATAATTCACTTTGGTTTATTGCGTCATCTCTAATAGCACCCGAGATATCACCAGATACATATTGGATTTTTCCCTGACCCTGAGTGTCCGGCCCCATGACACGGAGGTCTTCTCGGCCCCCGGTGGTCCGAGGTCGTTCCCGCTGCACAGATTCATGCGCCAGGGCCTCCTGCAGATAATTCACTTTGGTTTATTGCGCTATCTCTAATAGCACCTGAGATATCACCAGATATATATTGGATTTTCCCCTGACCCTGAATGTCCGGCCCCATGAGACGGTGATTTTCTCGGCCCCTGGTGGTCCGAGGTCGTTCCCGCTGCACAGATTCATGCACAAGGGCCTGCTGCAGATAATTCACTTTGGTTTATTGCGCTATCTCTAATAGCACCCGAGATATCACCAGATTTATATTGGATTTTTCCCTGACCCTGAGTGTCCGGCCCCATGAGATGGTGGTTTTCTCGTCCCCTGGTGGTCCGAGGTCGTTCCCGCTACACAGATGCATGCGCCAGGGCCTCCTACAGACAATGCACTTTGATTTATTGCGCTATCTGTAATAGCACCCGAAATATCACCAGATATATATTTGATTTTTCCCTGACCCTGAGTGTCCGGCCCCATGAGATGGTGGTTTTCTCGTCCCCTGGTGGTCCGAGGTCGTTCCCGCTGCACAGATGCATGCGCCAGGGCCTCCTACAGACAATGCACTTTGATTTATTGCGCTATCTCTAATAGCACCCGTGATTTCACCAGATATATATTTGATTTTTCCCTGACCCTGAGTGTCCGGCCCCATGAGACGGTGGTTTTCTCGGCCCCTGGTGGTCCGAGGTCGTTCCCGCTCCACAGATGCATGCGGCAGGGCCTCCTGCAGATAACTAACTTTGGTTTATTGCGCCATCTCTAATAGCACCCGAGATATCACCAGATATATATTGGATTTTTCCCTGACCCTGAGTGTCCGGCCCCATGAGACGGTGGTCTTCTCGGCCCCCGGTGGCCCGAGGTCGTTCCCGCTGCACAGATTCATGCGCCAGGGCCTCCTGCAGATAATTCACTTTGGTTTATTGCGCTATCTCTAATAGCACCCGAGATATCACCAGATATATATTGGATTTTCCCCTGACCCTGAGTGTCTGGCCCCATGAGACTGTGGTTTTCTCGGCCCCTGGTGGTCCGAGGTCGTTCCCGCTGGCCAGATTCATGCGCCTGGGCCTCCTACAGACAATGCACTTTGATATATTGCGCTATCTGTAATAGCACCCGAGATATCACCAGATATATATTGGATTTTACCCTGACCCTGAGTGTCCGGCGCCATGAGACGGTGGTTTTCTTGGCCCCTGGTGATCCGAGGTCGTTCCCGCTGCACAGATGCATGCGCCAGGGCCTCCTGCAAATAATTCACTTTGGTTTATTGCGCTATCTCTAATAGCACCCGTGATTTCACCAGATACATATTCGATTTTTCCCTGACCCTGAGTGTCCGGCCCTATGAGACGGTGGTTTTCTCGGCCCCTGGTGGTCCGAGGTCGTTCCCGCTGCACAGATGCATGCGCCAGGGCCTCCTGCAGATAATTCGCTTTGGTTTATTGCGCTATCTCTAATAGCACCCGAGATATCACCAGATATATATTGGACTTTCCCCTGACCCTGAGTGTCCGGCCCCGTGAGTCGGTGGTTTTCTCGGCCCCTGGTGGTCCGAGGTCATTCCTGCTGCCCGGATTCATGCGCCAGGGCCTCCTGCAGACAATGCACTTTGGTTTATTGCGCTGTCTCTAATACCACCCGAGATATCACCAGATACTTGCTGGATTTTTACATGACCTTGGGTGACGGATTCCGAATATCTGTAATTTTCTCGGCCACTGGTGGTCCGAGGTCGTTCCTGAGGCACAGATTCATTCACAAGGGCCTCTTACAGACAATGCACTTTGGTTTATTGCGCTATCTGTAATAGCACCCGAGATATCACCAGATATATATTTGATTTTTCCCTGACCCTGAGTGTCCGGCCCCATGAGATGGTTGTTTTCTCGTCCCCTGGTGGTCCGAGGTCGTTCCCGCTGCACAGATGCATGCGCCAGGGCCTCCTGCAAATAATTCACTTTGGTTTATTGCGCTATCTCTAATAGCACCAGTGATTTCACCAGATATATATTTGATTTTTCCCTGACCCTGAGTGTCCGGCCCCATGAGACGGTGGTTTTCTCGGCCCCTGGTGGTCCGAGGTCGTTCCCGCTGCACAGATGCATGCGGCAGGGCCTCCTGCAGATAACTAACTTTGGTTTATTGCGCCATCTCTAATAGCACCCGAGATATCACCAGATATATATTGGATTTTTCCCTGACCCTGAGTGTCCGGCTCCATGAGACGGTGATTTTCTCGGTCCCTGGTGGTCCGAGGTCGTTCCCGCTGCCCAGATTCATGCGCCAGGGCCTCCTACAGACAATGCACTATGGGTTATTAGGCTATCTGTAATAGCACCCGAGATATCACCAGATATATGCTGGATTTTTACATGACCTTGGGTGACGGATTCCGAATATCTGTAATTTTCTCGGCCCCTGGTGGTCCGAGGTCGTTCCCGCTGCACAGATTCATTCGCCTGGGCCTCCTACAGACAATGCACTTTGGTTTATTGCGCTATCTGTAATAGCACCCGAGATATCACCAGATATATATTGGATTTTCCCCTGACCCTGAGTGTCCGGCCCCATGAGACGGTGGTTTTCTCGGCCCCTGGTGGTGCGAGGTCGTTCCAGCTGCACAGATTCATGCGCCAGGGCTTCCTGCAGATAATTCGCTTTGGTTTATTGCGCTATCTGTAATAGCACCCGAGATATCACCAGATATATATTGGATTTTCCCCCGACCCTGAGTGTCCGGCCCCATAAGACGGTGGTTTTCTCGGTCCCTGGTGATCCGAGGTCGTTCCCGCTGCACAGATTCATGCGCCAGGGCCTCCTGCAGATAATTCACTTTGGTTTATAGCGGTATCTCTAATAGCACCCGAGATATCACCAGATATATATTAGATTTTCCCCTGACCCTGAATGTCCGGCCCCATGAGACGGTGGTTTTCTCGGCACCTGGTGGTCCGAGGTCGTTCCCGCTGCACAGATTCATTCGCCTGGGCCTCCTACAGACAATGCACTTTGATTTATTGCGCTATCTGTAATAGCACCCGAGATATCACCAGATATATGCTGGATTTTCACATGACCTTGAGTGTCCGGACCCATGAGACGGTAGTTTTCTCGGACCCTGGTGATCCGAGGTCGTTCCCGCTGCACAGATTCATTCGCCTGGGCCTCCTACAGACAATGCACTTTGATTTATTGCGCTATCTGTAATAGCACCCGAGATATCACCAGATATATATTGGATTTTTCCCTGACACTGAGTGTACGGCTCCATGAGACGGTGATTTTCTCGGCCCCTGGTGGTCCGAGGTCCTTCCCGCTGCACAGATTCATTCGCCTGGGCCTCCTACAGACAATGCACTTTGATTTATTGCGCTATCTGTAATAGCACCCGAGATATCACCAGATATATATTGGATTTTTCCCTGACCCTGAGTGTCCGGCGCCATGAGACGGTGGTTTTCTTGGCCCCTGGTGTTCCGAGGTCGTTCCCGCTGCACAGATGCATGCGCCAGGGCCTCCTGCAGATAATTCACTTTGGTTTATTGCGCTACCTCTAATAGCACCCGAGATATCACCAGATATATATAGGATTTTCCCCTGACCCTGAGTGTCCGAGCCCGTGAGTCGGTGGTTTTCTCGGCCCCTGGTGGTCGTTGGTCGTTCCCACTGCCCGGATTCATGCGCCAGGCCCTCCTACAGACAATGCACTTTGGTTTATTGCGCTATCTGTAATAGCACCCGAGATATCACCAGATATATATTGGATTTTCCCCTGACCCTGAATGTCCGGCCCCATGAGACGGTGATTTTCTCGGCCCCTGGTGGTCCGAGGTCGTTCCAGCTGCCCAGATTCATTCGCCTGGGCCTCCTACAGACAATGCACTTTGATTTATTGCGCTATCTGTAATAGCACCCGAGATATCACCAGATATATATTGGATTTTTCCCCGACCCTGAGTGTCCGGCCCCATGAGACGGTGGTTTTCTCGGACCCTGGTGATCCGAGGTCGTTCCCGCTGCACAGATTCATGCGCCAGGGCCTGCTGCAGATAATTCACTTTGGTTTATTGCGCTATCTCTAATAGCACCCGAGATATCACCAGATATATATTGGATTTTTCCCTGACCCTGAGTGTCCGGCCCCATGTGTCGGTGGTTTTCTCGGCCCCTGTTGATCCGAGGTCGTTCCCGCTGCACAGATTCATTCGCAAGGGCCTCCTGCAGACAATGCACTTTGATTTATTGCGCTATCTGTAATAGCACCCGAGATATCACCAGATATATATTTGATTTTTCCTTGACCCTGAGTGTCCGGCCCCATGAGATGGTGGTTTTCTCGTCCCCTGGTGGTCCGAGGTCGTTCCCGCTGCACAGATGGATGCGCCAGGGCCTCCTGCAGATAATTCACTTTGGTTTATTGCGCTATCTCTAATAGCGCCAGAGATATCACCAGATATATATTGGATTTTCCCCTGACCCTGAGTGACCGGCCCCATGAGACTGTGGTTTTCTCGGCCCCTGGTTGTCCGAGGTCGTTCCCGCTGCCCAGATTCATGCGCCTGGGCCTCCTACAGACAATGCACTTTGATTTATTGCGCTATCTCAAATAGCACCCGTGATTTCACCAGATATATATTTGATTTTTCCCTGACCCTGAGTGTCCGGCCCCATGAGACGGTTGTTTTCTCGTCCCCTGGTGGTCCGAGGTCGTTCCCGCTGCACAGATGCATGCGGCAGGGCCTCCGGCAGATAACTAACTTTGGTTTATTGCGCCATCTCTAATAGCACCCGAGATATCACCAGATATATATTGGATTTTTCCCTGACCCTGAGTGTCCGGCCCCATGTGTCGGTGGTTTTCTCGGCCCCTGTTGATCCGAGGTCGTTCCCGCTGCACAGATTCATTCGCAAGGGCCTCCTGCAGACAATGCACTTTGATTTATTGCGCTATCTGTAATAGCACCCGAGATATCACCAGATATATATTTGATTTTTCCCTGACACTGAGTGTCCGGCCCCATGAGATGGTGGTTTTCTCGTCCCCTGGTGGTCCGAGGTCGTTCCCGCTGCACAGATGCATGCGCCAGGGCCTCCTGCAAATAATTCACTTTGGTTTATTGCGCTATCTCTCATAGCACCCGTGATTTCACCAGATATATATTGGATTTTTCCCTGACCCTGAGTGTCCGGCTCCATGAGACGGTGATTTTCTCGGTCCCTGGTGGTCCGAGGTCGTTCCCGCTGCCCAGATTCATGCGCCAGGGCCTCCTACAGACAATGCACTTTGGGTTATTAGGCTATCTGTAATAGCACCCGAGTTATCACCAGATATATATTGGATTTTTCCCCGACCCTGAGTGTCCGGCCCCATAAGACGGTGGTTTTCTCGGACCCTGGTGATCCGAGGTCGTTCCCGCTGCACAGATTCATGCGCCAGGGCCTCCTGCAGATAATTCACTTTGGTTTATTGCGGTATCTCAAATAGCACCCGAGATATCACCAGATATATATTAGATTTTCCCCAGACCCTGAATGTCCGGCCCCATGAGACGGTGGTTTTCTCGGCCCCTGGTGGTCCGAGGTCGTTCCCGCTGCACAGATTCATGCGCCAGGGCCTCCTACAGACAATGCACTTTGATTTATTGCGCTATCTGTAATAGCACCCGAGATATCACCAGATAAATATTTGATTTTTCCCTGACCCTGAGTGTCCGGCCCCATGAGACGGTGGTTTTCTCGTCCCCTGGTGGTCCGAGGTCGTTCCCGCTGCACAGATGCATGCGCCAGGGCCTCCTGCAAATAATTCACTTTGGTTTATTGCGCTATCTCTAATAGCACCCGAGATATCACCAGATATATATTGGATTTTCCCCTGACCCTGAGTGTCCGGCCCCGTGAGTCGGTGGTTTTCTCGGCCCCTGGTGGTCCGAGGTCGTTCCCGCTGCCCAGATTTATGCGCCAGGGTCTCCTACAGACAATGCACTTTGGTTTATTGCGCTATCTCTAATAGCACCCGAGATATCACCAGATATTTGCTGGATTTTTACATGACCTTGGGTGACGGATTCCGAATATCTGTAATTTTCTCGGCCACTGGTGGTCCGAGGTCGTTCCTGCGGCACAGATTCATTCGCAAGGGCCTCCTACAGACAATGCACTTTGGTTTATTGCGCTATCTGTAATAGCACCCGAGATATCACCAGATATATATTGGATTTTCCCCTGACCCTGAGTGTCCGGACCCATGAGACTGTCGTTTTCTCGGCCTCTGGTGGTCCGAGGTCGTTCCCGCTGCACAGATTCATTCGCCTGGGCCTCCTACAGACAATGCACTTTGATTTATTGCGCTATCTGTAATAGCACCCGAGATATCACCAGATATATATTGGATTTTTCCCTGACCCTGAGTGTCCGGCTCCATGAGACGGTGATTTTCTCGGCCCCTGGTGGTCCGTGGTCTTTCCCGCTGCACAGATTCATTCGCCTGGGCCTCCTACAGACAATGCACTTTGATTTATTGCGCTATCTGTAATAGCACCCGAGATATCACCAGATATATATTGGATTTTTCCCTGACCCTGAGTGTCCGGCTCCATGAGACGGTGATTTTCTCGGCCCCTGGTGGTCCGAGGTCTTTCCCGCTGCACAGATTCATTCGCCTGGGCCTCCTACAGACAATGCACTTTGGTTTATTGCGCTATCTGTAATAGCACCCGAGATATCACCAGATATATATTGGATTTTCCCCTGACCCTGAATGTCCGGCCCCATGAGACGGTGATTTTCTCGGCCCCTGGTGGTCCGAGGTCGTTCCCGCTGCCCAGATTCATTCGCCTGGGCCTCCTACAGACAATGCACTTTGATTTATTGCGCTATCTGTAATAGCACCCGAGATATCACCAGATATATATTGGATTTTTCCCCGACCCTGAGTGTCCGGCCCCATGAGACGGTGGTTTTCTCGGACCCTGGTGATCCGAGGACGTTCCCGCTGCACAGATTCATGTGCCAGGGCCTGCTGCAGATAATTCACTTTCGTTTATTGCGCTATCTCTAATAGCACCCGAGATATCACCAGGTATATATTGGATTTTTCCCTGACCCTGAGTGTCCGGCCCCATGTGTCGGTGGTTTTCTCGGCCCCTGTTGATCCGAGGTCGTTCCCGCTGCACAGATTCATTCGCAAGGGCCTCCTGCAGACAATGCACTTTGATTTATTGCGCTATCTGTAATAGCACCCGAGATATCACCAGATATATATTGGATTTTTCCCTGACCCTGAGTGTCCGGCTCCATGAGACGGTGATTTTCTCGGCCCCTGGTGGTCCGAGGTCTTTCCCGCTGCACAGATTCATGCGCCAGGGCCTGCTGCAGATAATTCACTTTGGTTTATTGCGCTATCTCTAATAGCACCCGAGATATCACCAGATATATATTGGATTTTTCCCTGACCCTGAGTGTCCGGCCCCATGTGTCGGTGGTTTTCTCGGACCCTGTTGATCCGAGGTCGTTCCCGCTGCACAGATTCATTCGCAAGGGCCTCCTGCCGACAATGCACTTTGATTTATTGCGCTATCTCTAATAGCGCCCGAGATATCACCAGATATATATTCGATTTTCCCCCGACCCTGAGTGACCGGCCCCATGAGACTGTGGTTTTCTCGGCCCCTGGTGGTCCGAGGTCGTTCCCGCTGCCCAGATTCAGGCGCCTGGGCCTCCTACAGACAATGCACTTTGATTTCTTGCGCTATCTCAAATAGCACCCGAGATATCACCAGATATATATTGGATTTTTCCCTGACCCTGAGTGTCCGGACCCATGAGACGGTGGTTTTCTCGGCCCCTGGTGGTCCGAGGTCGTTCCCGCTGGCCAGATTCATTCGCCTGTGGCTCCTACAGACAATGCACTTTGATTTATTGCGCTATTTGTAATAGCACCCGAGATATCACCAGATATATATTGGATTTACCCCTGACCCTGAGTGTCCGGACCCATGAGACGGTGGTTTTCTCGGCCCCTGGTGGTCCGAGGTCGTTCCCGCTGGCCAGATTCATGCGCCTGGGCCTCCTACAGACAATGCACTTTGGTTTATTGCGCTATCTGTAATAGCACCCGAGATATCACCAGATATATGCTGGATTTTTACATGACCTTGGGTGACGGATTCCGAATATCTGTAATTTTCTTGGCCACTGGTGGTCCGAGGTCGTTCCTGCGGCACAGATTCATTCGCCAGTGCCTCCTACAGACAATGCACTTTGATTTATTGCGCTATCTCTAATAGCACCCGAGATATCACCAGATATATATTGAATTTTCCCCTGACCCTGAGTGTCCGGCCCCATGAGACTGTGGTTTTCCCGGCCCCTGGTAGTCCGAGGTCGTTCCCGCTGCACAGATTCATGCGGCAGGGCCTCCTACAGACAATGCACTTTGATTTGTTGGGCTATCTGTAATAGCACCCGAGATATCACCAGATATATATTGGATTTTCCCCTGACCCTGAGTGTCCGGCCCCATGAGACGGTGGTTTTCTCGGCCCCTGGTGGTCGGAGGTCGTTCCTGCTGGCCAGATTCATTCGCCTGTGCCTCCTACAGACAATGCACTTTGATTTATTGCGCTATCTATAATAGCACCCGAGATATCACCAGATATATATTGGATTTTCCCCTGACCCTGAGTGTCCGGACCCATGAGACGGTGGTTTTCTCGGCCCCTGGTGGTCCGAGGTCGTTCCCGCTGGCCAGATTCATGCGCCTGGGCCTCCTACAGACAATGTACTTTGGTTTATTGGGCAATCTCTAATAGCACCCGAGATATCACCAGATATATATTGGATTTTCCCCAGACCCTGAGTGTCCGGCCCCGTGAGTCGGTGGTTTCCTCGGCCCCTGGTGGTCCGAGGTCGTTCCCGCTGCCCAGATTCATGCGCCAGGGTCTCCTACAGACAATGCACTTTGGTTTATTGCGCTATCTCTAATAGCACCCGAGATATCACCAGATATTTGCTGGATTTTTACATGACCTTGGGTGACGGATTCCGAATATCTGTAATTTTCTCGGCCATTGGTGGTCCGAGGTCGTTCCTGCGGCACAGATTCATTCGCAGGGGCCTCCTACAGACAATGCACTTTGGTTTATAGCGCTATCTGTAATAGCACCCGAGATATCACCAGATATATATTGGATTTTCCCCTGACCCTGAGTGTCCGGACCCATGAGACTGTGGTTTTCTCGGCCCCTGGTGGTCCGAGGTCGTTCCCGCTGCACAGATTCATTCCCCTGGGCCTCCTACAGACAATGCACTTTGATTTATTGCGCTATCTGTAATAGCACCCGAGATATCACCAGATATATATTGGATTTTTCCCTGACCCTGAGTGTCCGGCCCCGTGAGTCGGTGGTTTTCTCGGCCCCTGGTGGTCCGAGGTCGTTCCCGCTGCCCGGATTCATGCGCCAGGGCCTCCTACAGACAATGCACTTTGGTTTATTGCGCTATCTCTAATAGCACCCGAGATATCACCAGATATTTGCTGGATTTTTACATGACCTGGGGTGACCGATTCCGAATATCTGTAATTTTCTCGGCCACTGGTGGTCCGAGGTCGTTCCTGCGGCACAGATTCATTCACAAGGGCCTCCTACAGACAATGCACTTTGGTTTATTGCGCTATCTGTAATAGCACCCGAGATATCACCAGATATATATTGGATTTTCCCCTGACCCTGAGTGTCCGGCCCCATGAGACGGTGGTTTTCTCGGCCCCTGGTGGTCCGAGGTCGTTCCTGCTGGCCAGATTCATTCGCCTGTGCCTCCTACAGACAATGCACTTTGATTTATTGCGCTATCTGTAATAGCACCCGAGATATCACCAGATATATATTGGATTTTCCCCTGACCCTGAGTGTCCGGACCCATGAGACGGTGGTTTTCTTGGCCCCTGGTGGTCCGAGGTCGTTCCCGCTGGCCAGATTCATGCGCCTGGGCCTCCTACAGACAATGTACTTTGGTTTATTGCGCAATCTCTAATAGCACCCGAGATATCACCAGATATATATTGGATTTTCCCCTGACCCTGAGTGTCCGGCCCCGTGAGTCGGTGGTTTTCTCGGCCCCTGGTGGTCCGAGGTCGTTCCCGCTGCCCAGATTCAGGCGCCAGGGTCTCCTACAGACAATGCACTTTGGTTTATTGCGCTATCTCTAATAGCACCCGAGATATCACCAGATATTTGCTGGATTTTTACATGAGCTTGGGTGACGGATTCCGAATATCTGTAATTTTCTCGGCCACTGGTGGTCCGAGGTCGTTCCTGCGGCACAGATTCATTCGCAAGGGCCTCCTACAGACAATGCACTTTGGTTTATTGCGCTATCTGTAATAGCACCCGAGATATCACCAGATATATATTGGATTTTCCCCTGACCCTGAGTGTCCGGACCCATGAGACTGTGGTTTTCTCGGCCCCTGGTGGTCCGAGGTCGTTCCCGCTGCACAGATTCATTCGCCTGGGCCTCCTACAGACAATGCACTTTGATTTATTGCGCTATCTGTAATAGCACCCGAGATATCACCAGATATATATTGGATTTTTCCCTGACCCTGAGTGTCCGGCTCCATGAGACGGTGATTTTCTCGGCCCCTGGTGGTCCGAGGTCTTTCCCGCTGCACAGATTCATTCGCCTGGGCCTCCTACAGACAATGCACTTTGGTTTATTGCGCTATCTGTAATAGCACCCGAGATATCACCAGATATATATTAGATTTTCCCCTGACCCTGAATGTCCGGCCCCATGAGACGTTGGTTTTCTCGGCCCCTGGTGGTCCGAGGTCGTTCTCGCTGCACAGATGCATGCGCCAGGGCCTCCTGCAGATAATTCACTTTGGTTTATTGCGCTATCTCTAATAGCACCCGAGATATCACCAGATATATATTGGATTTTCCCCTGACCCTGAGTGTCCGGCCCCGTGAGTCGGTGGTTTTCTCGGCCCCTGGTGGTCCGAGGTCGTTCCCGCTGCCCGGATTCATGCGCCAGGGCCTCCTACAGACAATGCACTTTGGTTTATTGCCCTATCTCTAATAGCACCCGAGATATCACCAGATATTTGCTGGATTTTTACATAACCTTGGGTGACGGATTCCGAATATCTGTAATTTTCTCGGCCACTGGTGGTCCGAGGTCGTTCCTGCGGCACAGATTCATTCGCCTGGGCCTCCTACAGACAATGCACTTTGGTTTATTGCGCTATCTGTAATAGCACCCGAGATATCACCAGATATATATTGGATTTTTCCCTGACCCTGAGTGTTCGGCTCCATGAGACGGTGATTTTCTCGTCCCCTGGTGGTCCGACGTCCTTCCCGCTGCCCAGATTCATGCGCCAGGGCCTCCTACAGACAATGCACTTTGATTTATTGCGCTATCTGTAATAGCACCCGAGATATCACCAGATATATATTGGATTTTCCCCTGACCCTGAGTGTCCGGACCCATGAGACGGTGGTTTTCTCGGCCCCGGGTGGTCCGAGGTCGTTCCCGCTGGCCAGATTCATGCGCCTGGGCCTCCTACAGACAATGCACTTTGGTTTATTGCGCTAACTCTAATAGCACCCGAGATATCACCAGATATATATTGGATTTTCCCCTGAACCTGAGTGTCCGGACCCGTGAGTCGGTGGTTTTCTCGGCTCCTTGTGGTCCGAGGTCGTTCCCGCTTCCCGGATTCATGCGCCAGGACCTCCTACAGACAATGCACTTTGGTTTATTGCGCTATCTGTAAGAGCACCCGAGATATCACCAGATATATATTTGATTTTTCCCTGACCCTGAGTGTCCGGCCCCATGAGACGGTGGTTTTCTCGGCCCCTGGCGGTCCGAGGTCGATCCCGCTGCACAGATTCATGCGCCGCGGCCTCCTACAGACAATGCACTTTGATTTATTGCGCTATCTATAATAGCACCCGAGATATCACCAGATATATATTGGATTTTTCCCTGACCCTGAGTGTCCGACCCCATGAGTCGGTGATTTTCTCGGCCCCTGGTGGTCCGAGATCGTTCCCGCTGCCCAGATTCATTCGCCTGGGCGTCGTACAGACAATGCACTTTGATTTATTGCGCTATCTGTAATAGCACCCGAGATATCACCAGATATTTATTGGATTTTTCCCCGACCCTGAGTGTCCGGCCCCATGAGACGGTGGTTTTCTCGGACCCTGGTGATCCGAGGTCGTTCCCGCTGCACAGATTCATGCGCCAGGGCCTGCTGCAGATAATTCACTTTGGTTTATTGCGCTATCTCTAATAGCACCCGAGATATCACCAGATATTTGCTGGATTTTTACATGACCTTGGGTGACGGATTCCGAATATCTGTAATTGTCTCGGCCACTGGTGGTCCGAGGTCGTTCCTGCGGCACAGATTCATTCACAAGAGCCTCCTACAGACAATGCACTTTGGTTTATTGCGCTATCTGTAATAGCACCCGAGATATCACCAGATATATATTGGATTTTTCCCTGACCCTGAGTGTCCGGCTCCATGAGACGGTGATTTTCTCGGTCCCTGGTGGTCCGAGGTCGTTCCCGCTGCCCAGATTCATGCGCCAGGGCCTCCTACAGACAATGCACTTTGGGTTATTGCGCTATCTGTAATAGCACCCGAGATATCACCAGATACATGCTGGATTTTTACATGACCTTGGGTGACGGATTCCGAATATCTGTAATTGTCTCGGCCACTGGTGGTCCGAGGTCGTTCCTGCGGCACAGATTCATTCACAAGAGCCTCCTACAGACAATGCACTTTGGTTTATTGCGCTATCTGTAATAGCACCCGAGATATCACCAGATATATATTGGATTTTTCCCTGACCCTGAGTGTTCGGCTCCATGAGACGCTGATTTTCTCGTCCCCTGGTGGTCCGACGTCGTTCCCGCTGCCCAGATTCATGCGCCAGGGCCTCCTACAGACAATGCACTTTGGTTTATTGCGCTATCTGTAATAGCACCCGAGATATCACAAGATATATATTGGATTTTCCCCTGACCCTGAGTGTCCGGACCCATGAGACGGTGGTTTTCTCGGCCCCTGGTGGTCCGAGATCGTTCCCGCTGCCCAGATTCATTCGCCTGGGCGTCGTACAGACAATGCACTTTGATTTATTGCGCTATCTGTAATAGCACCCGAGATATCACCAGATATTTATTGGATTTTTCCCCGACCCTGAGTGTCCGGCCCCATGAGACGGTGGTTTTCTCGGACCCTGGTGATCCGAGGTCGTTCCCGCTGCACAGATTCATGCGCCAGGGCCTGCTGCAGATAATTCACTTTGGTTTATTGCGCTATCTCTAATAGCACCCGAGATATCACCAGATATTTGCTGAATTTTTACATGACCTTGGGTGACGGATTCCGAATATCTGTAATTGTCTCGGCCACTGGTGGTCCGAGGTCGTTCCTGCGGCACAGATTCATTCACAAGAGCCTCCTACAGACAATGCACTTTGGTTTATTGCGCTATCTGTAATAGCACCCGAGATATCACCAGATATATATTGGATTTTTCCCTGACCCTGAGTGTCCGGCTCCATGAGACGGTGATTTTCTCGGTCCCTGGTGGTCCGAGGTCGTTCCCGCTGCCCAGATTCATGCGCCAGGGCCTCCTACAGACAATGCACTTTGGGTTATTGCGCTATCTGTAATAGCACCCGAGATATCACCAGATACATGCTGGATTTTTACATGACCTTGGGTGACGGATTCCGAATATCTGTAATTTTCTCGGCCCCTGGTGGTCCGAGGTCGTTCCCGCTGCACAGATTCATTCGCCTGGGCCTCCTACAGACAATGCACTTTGGTTTATTGCGCTATCTGTAATAGCACCCGAGATATCACCAGATATATATTGGATTTTTCCCTGACCCTGAGTGTTCGGCTCCATGAGACGCTGATTTTCTCGTCCCCTGGTGGTCCGACGTCGTTCCCGCTGCCCAGATTCATGCGCCAGGGCCTCCTACAGACAATGCACTTTGGTTTATTGCGCTATCTGTAATAGCACCCGAGATATCACAAGATATATATTGGATTTTCCCCTGACCCTGAGTGTCCGGACCCATGAGACGGTGATTTTCTCGGCCCCTGGTGGTCCGAGGTCCTTCCCGCTGCACAGATTCATTCGCCTGGGCCTCCTACAGACAATGCACTTTGGTTTATTGCGCTATCTGTAATAGCACCCGAGATATCACCAGATATATATTGGATTTTTCCCTGACCCTGACTGTCCGGCTCCATGAGACGGTGATTTTCTCGGCCCCTGGTGGTCCGAGGTCCTTCCCGCTGCACAGATTCATTCGCCTGGGCCTCCTACAGACAATGCACTTTGGTTTATTGCGCTATCTGTAAGAGCACCCGAGATATCACCAGATATATATTTGATTTTTCCCTGACCCTGAGTGTCCGGCCCCATGAGACGATGGTTTTCTCGGCCCCTGGTGGTCCGAGGTCGTTCCCGCTGCACAGATGCATGCGCCAGGGCCTCCTGCAGGTAATTCACTTTGGTTCATTGCGCCATCTCTAATAGCACCCGAGATATCACCAGATATATATTGGATTTTTCCTTGACCCTGAGTGTCCGGCCCCATGAGACGGTGGTCTTCTCGGCCCCCGGTGGTCCGAGGTCGTTCCCGCTGCACAGATTCATGCGCCAGGGCATCCTGCAGATAATTCACTTTGGTTTATTGCGCTATCTCTAATAACACCTGAGATATCACCAGATATATATTGGATTTTCCCCTGACCCTGAATGTCCGGCCCCATGAGACGGTGATTTTCTCGGCCCCTGGTGGTCCGAGATCGTTCCCGCTGCCCAGATTCATTCGCCTGGGCGTCGTACAGACAATGCACTTTGATTTATTGCGCTATCTGTAATAGCACCCGAGATATCACCAGATATTTATTGGATTTTTCGCCGACCCTGAGTGTCCGGCCCCATGAGACGGTGGTTTTCTCGGACCGTGGTGATCCGAGGTCGTTCCCGCTGCACAGATTCATGCGCCAGGGCCTCCTGCAGATAATTCACTTTGGTTTATTGCGCTATCTCTAATAGCACCCGAGATATCACCAGATATATATTGGATTTTTCCCTGAACCTGAGTGTCCGGCCCCATGTGTCGGTGGTTTTCTCGGCCCCTGTTGATCCGAGGTCGTTCCTGCGGCACAGATTCATTCACAAGGGCCTCCTACAGACAATGCACTTTGGTTTATTGCGCTATCTGTAATAGCACCCGAGATATCACCAGATATATATTGGATTTTCCCCTGACCCTGAGTGTCCGGCCCCATGAGACGGTGGTTTTCTCGGACCCTGGTGATCCGAGGTCGTTCCCGCTGCACAGATTCATGCGCCAGGGCCTCCTGCAGATAATTCACTTTGGTTTATTGCGCTATCTCTATAGCACTCGAGATATCACCAGATATATGTTAGATTTTTCCCTGACCCTGAGTGTCCGGCCCCATGAGACGGTGGTTTTCTCGGCCCCTGGTGGTCCTAGGTCGTTCCCGCTGCACAGATTCATGCGCCAGGGCCTCCTACAGACAATGCACGTTGATTTATTGCGCTATCTGTAATAGCACCCGAGATATCACCAAATATATATTGGATTTTTCCCTGACCCTGAGTGTCCGGCGCCATGGGACGGTGGTTTTCTTGGCCCCTGGTGGTCCCAGGTCGTTCTCGCTGAACAGATGCATGCGCCAGGGCCTCCTGCAGATAATTCACTTTGGTTTATTGCGCTATCTCTAATAGCACCCGAGATATCACCAGATATATATTGGATTTTCCCCTGACCCTGAGTGTCCGGACCCATGAGACGGTGGTTTTCTCGGCCCCTGGTGGTCCGAGGTCGTTCCCGCTGCCCGGATTCATGCGCCAGGGCCTCCTACAGACAATGCACTTTGGTTTATTGCCCTATCTCTAATAGCACCCGAGATATCACCAGATATTTGCTGGATTTTTACATAACCTTGGGTGACGGATTCCGAATATCTGTAATTTTCTCGGCCACTGGTGGTCCGAGGTCGTTCCTGCGGCACAGATTCATTCACAAGAGCCTCCTACAGACAATGCACTTTGGTTTATTGCGCTATCTGTAATAGCACCCGAGATATCACCAGATATATATTGGATTTTTCCCTGACCCTGAGTGTCCGGCTCCATGAGACGGTGATTTTCTCGGTCCCTGGTGGTCCGAGGTCGTTCCCGCTGCCCAGATTCATGCGCCAGGGCCTCCTACAGACAATGCACTTTGGGTTATTGCGCTATCTGTAATAGCACCCGAGATATCACCAGATACATGCTGGATTTTTACATGACCTTGGGTGACGGATTCCGAATATCTGTAATTTTCTCGGCCCCTGGTGGTCCGAGGTCGTTCCCGCTGCACAGATTCATGCGCCAGGGCCTCCTACAGACAATGCACTTTGGTTTATTGCGCTATCTGTAATAGCACCCGAGATATCACCAGATATATATTGGATTTTCCCCTGACCCTGAGTGTCCGGACCCATGAGACGGTGGTTTTCTCGGCCCCGGGTGGTCCGAGGTCGTTCCCGCTGGCCAGATTCATGCGCCTGGGCCTCCTACAGACAATGCACTTTGGTTTATTGCGCTAACTCTAATAGCACCCGAGATATCACCAGATATATATTGGATTTTCCCCTGAACCTGAGTGTCCGGCCCCGTGAGTCGGTGGTTTTCTCGGCTCCTGGTGGTCCGAGGTCGTTCCCGCTGCCCGGATTCATGCGCCAGGACCTCCTACAGACAATGCACTTTGGTTTATTGCGCTATCTCTAATAGCACCCGAGATATCACCAGATATTTGCTGGATTTTTACATGGCCTTGGGTGACGGATTCCGAATATCTGTAATTTTCTCGGCCACTGGTGGTCCGAGGTCGTTCCTGCGGCACAGATTCATTCGCAAGGGCCTCCTACAGACAATGCACTTTGGTTTATTGCGCTATCTGTAATAGCACCCGAGATATCACCAGATATATATTGGATTTTTCCCTGACCCTGAGTGTCCGGCTCCATGAGACGGTGATTTTCTCGGCCCCTGGTGGTCCGAGGTCCTTCCCGCTGCACAGATTCATTCGCCTGGGCCTCCTACAGACAATGCATTTTGGTTTATTGCGCTATCTGTAAGAGCACCCGAGATATCACCAGATATATATTGGATTTTCCCCTGACCCTGAGTGTCCGGCCCCATGAGACGGTGGTTTTCTCGGACCCTGGTGATCCGAGGTCGTTCCCGCTGCACAGATTCATGCGCCAGGGCCTCCTGCAGATAATTCACTTTGGTTTATTGCGCTATCTCTATAGCACTCGAGATATCACCAGATATATGTTAGATTTTTCCCCGACCCTGAGTGTCCGGCCCCATGAGACGGTGGTTTTCTCGGCCCCTGGTGGTCCTAGGTCGTTCCCGCTGCACAGATTCATGCGCCAGGGCCTCCTACAGACAATGCACTTTGATTTATTGCGCTATCTGTAATAGCACCCGAGATATCACCAAATATATATTGGATTTTTCCCTGACCCTGAGTGTCCGGCGCCATGGGACGGTGGTTTTCTTGGCCCCTGGTGGTCCCAGGTCGTTCTCGCTGAACAGATGCATGCGCCAGGGCCTCCTGCAGATAATTCACTTTGGTTTATTGCGCTATCTCTAATAGCACCCGAGATATCACCAGATATATATTGGATTTTCCCCTGACCCTGAGTGTCCGGACCCATGAGACGGTGGTTTTCTCGGCCCCTGGTGGTCCGAGGTCGTTCCCGCTGCCCGGATTCATGCGCCAGGGCCTCCTACTGACAATGCACTTTGGTTTATTGCCCTATCTCTAATAGCACCCGAGATATCACCAGATATTTGCTGGATTTTTACATAACCTTGGGTGACGGATTCCGAATATCTGTAATTTTCTCGGCCACTGGTGGTCCGAGGTCGTTCCTGCGGCACAGATTCATTCACAAGAGCCTCCTACAGACAATGCACTTTGGTTTATTGCGCTATCTGTAATAGCACCCGAGATATCACCAGATATATATTGGATTTTTCCCTGACCCTGAGTGTCCGGCTCCATGAGACGGTGATTTTCTCGGTCCCTGGTGGTCCGAGGTCGTTCCCGCTGCCCAGATTCATGCGCCAGGGCCTCCTACAGACAATGCACTTTGGGTTATTGCGCTATCTGTAATAGCACCCGAGATATCACCAGATACATGCTGGATTTTTACATGACCTTGGGTGACGGATTCCGAATATCTGTAATTTTCTCGGCCCCTGGTGGTCCGAGGTCGTTCCCGCTGCACAGATTCATGCGCCAGGGCCTCCTACAGACAATGCACTTTGGTTTATTGCGCTATCTGTAATAGCACCCGAGATATCACCAGATATATATTGGATTTTCCCCTGACCCTGAGTGTCCGGACCCATGAGACGGTGGTTTTCTCGGCCCCGGGTGGTCCGAGGTCGTTCCCGCTGGCCAGATTCATGCGCCTGGGCCTCCTACAGACAATGCACTTTGGTTTATTGCGCTAACTCTAATAGCACCCGAGATATCACCAGATATATATTGGATTTTCCCCTGAACCTGAGTGTCCGGCCCCGTGAGTCGGTGGTTTTCTCGGCTCCTGGTGGTCCGAGGTCGTTCCCGCTGCCCGGATTCATGCGCCAGGACCTCCTACAGACAATGCACTTTGGTTTATTGCGCTATCTCTAATAGCACCCGAGATATCACCAGATATTTGCTGGATTTTTACATGACCTTGGGTGACGGATTCCGAATATCTGTAATTTTCTCGGCCACTGGTGGTCCGAGGTCGTTCCTGCGGCACAGATTCATTCGCAAGGGCCTCCTACAGACAATGCACTTTGGTTGATTGCGCTATCTGTAATAGCACCCGAGATATCACCAGATATATATTGGATTTTTCCCTGACCCTGAGTGTCCGGCTCCATGAGACGGTGATTTTCTCGGCCCCTGGTGGTCCGAGGTCCTTCCCGCTGCACAGATTCATTCGCCTGGGCCTCCTACAGACAATGCATTTTGGTTTATTGCGCTATCTGTAAGAGCACCCGAGATATCACCAGATATATATTTGATTTTTCCCTGACCCTGAGTGTCCGGCCCCATGAGACGGTGGTTTTCTCGGCCCCTGGCGGTCCGAGGTCGTTCCCGCTGCACAGATGCATGCGCCAGGGCCTCCTGCAGGTAATTCACTTTGGTTCATTGCGCCATCTCTAATAGCACCCGAGATATCACCAGATATATATTGGATTTTTCCTTGACCCTGAGTGTCCGGCCCCATGAGACGGTGGTCTTCTCGGCCCCCGGTGGTCCGAGGTCGTTCCCGCTGCACAGATTCATGCGCCAGGGCCTCCTGCAGATAATTCACTTTGCTTTATTGCGCTATCTCTAATAACACCTGAGATATCACCAGATATATATTGGATTTTCCCCTGACCCTGAATGTCCGGCCCCATGAGACGGTGATTTTCTCGGCCCCTGGTGGCCCGAGATCGTTCCCGCTGCCCAGATTCATTCGCCTGGGCGTCGTACAGACAATGCACTTTGATTTATTGCGCTATCTGTAATAGCACCCGAGATATCAGCAGATATTTATTGGATTTTTCCCCGACCCTGAGTGTCCGGCCCCATGAGACGGTGGTTTTCTCGGACCCTGGTGATCCGAGGTCGTTCCCGCTGCACAGATTCATGCGCCAGGGCCTGCTGCAGATAATTCACTTTGGTTTATTGCGCTATCTCTAATAGCACCCGAGATATCACCAGATATATATTGGATTTTTCCCTGACCCTGAGTGTCCGGCCCCATGTGTCGGTGGTTTTCTCGGCCCCTGTTGATCCGAGGTCGTTCCGGCTGCACAGATTCATTCGCAAGGGCCTCCTGCAGACAATGCACTTTGATTTATTGCGCTATCTGTAATAGCACCCGAGATATCACCAGATATATATTTGATTTTTCCCTGACCCTGAGTGTCTGGCCCCATGAGATGGTGGTTTTCTCGTCCCCTGGTGGTCCGAGGTCGTTCCCGCTGCACAGATTCATGCGCCAGGGCCTCCTGCAGATAATTCACTTTGGTTTATTGCGCTATCTCTAATAGCACTCGAGATATCACCAGATATATGTTAGATTTTTCCTTGACCCTGAGTGTCCGGACCCATGAGACGGTGGATTTCTCGGCCCCTGGTGGTCCGAGGTCGTTCCCGCTGGCCAGATTCATGCGCCTGGGCCTCCTACAGACAATGCACTTTGGTTTATTGCGCTATCTCTAATAGCACCCGAGATATCACCAGATATTTGCTGGATTTTTACATGACCTTGGGTGACGGATTCCGAATATCTGTAATTTTCTTGGCCACTGGTGGTCCGAGGTCGTTCCTGCGGCACAGATTCATTCGCAAGGGCCTCCTACAGACAATGCACTTTGGTTTATTGCGCTATCTGTAATAGCACCCGAGATATCACCAGGTATATATTGGATTTTTCCCCGACCCTGAGTGTCCGGCCCCATGAGACGATGGTTTTCTCGGCCCCTGGTGATCCGAGGTCGTTCCCGCTGCACAGATTCATGCGCCAGGGCCTCCTGCAGATAATTCACTTTGGTTTATTGCGCTATCTCTAATAGCACCCGAGATATCACCAGATATATATTGGATTTTCCCCTGACCCTGAATGTCCGGCCCCATGAGACGGTGATTTTCTCGGCCCCTGGTGGCCCGAGATCGTTCCCGCTGCCCAGATTCATTCGCCTGGGCGTCGTACAGACAATGCACTTTGATTTATTGCGCTATCTGTAATAGCACCCGAGATATCAGCAGATATTTATTGGATTTTTCCCCGACCCTGAGTGTCCGGCCCCATGAGACGGTGGTTTTCTCGGACCCTGGTGATCCGAGGTCGTTCCCGCTGCACAGATTCATGCGCCAGGGCCTCCTGCAGATAATTCACTTTGCTTTATTGCGCTATCTCTAATAACACTTGAGATATCACCAGATATATATTGGATTTTCCCCTGACCCTGAATGTCCGGCCCCATGAGACGGTGATTTTCTCGGCCCCTGGTGGCCCGAGATCGTTCCCGCTGCCCAGATTCATTCGCCTGGGCGTCGTACAGACAATGCACTTTGATTTATTGCGCTATCTGTAATAGCACCCGAGATATCAGCAGATATTTATTGGATTTTTCCCCGACCCTGAGTGTCCGGCCCCATGAGACGGTGGTTTTCTCGGACCCTGGTGATCCGAGGTCGTTCCCGCTGCACAGATTCATGCGCCAGGGCCTGCTGCAGATAATTCACTTTGGTTTATTGCGCTATCTCTAATAGCACCCGAGATATCACCAGATATATATTGGATTTTTCCCTGACCCTGAGTGTCCGGCCCCATGTGTCGGTGGTTTTCTCGGCCCCTGTTGATCCGAGGTCGTTCCGGCTGCACAGATTCATTCGCAAGGGCCTCCTGCAGACAATGCACTTTGATTTATTGCGCTATCTGTAATAGCACCCGAGATATCACCAGATATATATTTGATTTTTCCCTGACCCTGAGTGTCTGGCCCCATGAGATGGTGGTTTTCTCGTCCCCTGGTGGTCCGAGGTCGTTCCCGCTGCACAGATTCATGCGCCAGGGCCTCCTGCAGATAATTCACTTTGGTTTATTGCGCTATCTCTAATAGCACTCGAGATATCACCAGATATATGTTAGATTTTTCCTTGACCCTGAGTGTCCGGACCCATGAGACGGTGGATTTCTCGGCCCCTGGTGGTCCGAGGTCGTTCCCGCTGGCCAGATTCATGCGCCTGGGCCTCCTACAGACAATGCACTTTGGTTTATTGCGCTATCTCTAATAGCACCCGAGATATCACCAGATATTTGCTGGATTTTTACATGACCTTGGGTGACGGATTCCGAATATCTGTAATTTTCTTGGCCACTGGTGGTCCGAGGTCGTTCCTGCGGCACAGATTCATTCGCAAGGGCCTCCTACAGACAATGCACTTTGGTTTATTGCGCTATCTGTAATAGCACCCGAGATATCACCAGGTATATATTGGATTTTTCCCCGACCCTGAGTGTCCGGCCCCATGAGACGATGGTTTTCTCGGCCCCTGGTGATCCGAGGTCGTTCCCGCTGCACAGATTCATGCGCCAGGGCCTCCTGCAGATAATTCACTTTGGTTTATTGCGCTATCTCTAATAGCACCCGAGATATCTCCAGATATATATTGGATTTTTCCCCGACCCTGAGTGTCCGGCCCCATGAGACGGTGGTTTTCTCGGACCCTGGTGATCCGAGGTCGTTCCCGCTGCACAGATTCATGCGCCAGGGCCTGCTGCAGATAATTCAATTTGGTTTATTGCGCTATCTCTAATAGCACCCCAGATATCACCAGATATATATTGGATTTTTCCCTGACCCTGAGTGTCCGGCCCCATGTGTCGGTAGTTTTCTCGGCCCCTGTTGATCCGAGGTCGTTCCTGCGGCACAGATTCATTCACAAGGGCCTCCTACAGACAATGCACTTTGGTTTATTGCGCTATCAGTAATAGCACCCGAGATATCCCCAGATATATATTGGATTTTCCCCTGACCCTGAGTGTCCGGACCCATGAGACGGTGGTTTTCTCGGCCCCTGGTGGTCCGAGGTCGTTCCCGCTGCACAGATGCATGCGCCAGGGCCTCCTACAGATAATTCACTTTGGTTTATTGCGCTATCTCTAATAGCACCCAAGATATCACCAGATATATATTGGATTTTCCCCTGACCCCCAGTGTCCGGCCCCATGAGACTGTGGTTCTCTCGGCCCCTGGTGGTCCGAGGTCGTTCCCGCTGGCCAGATTCATGCGCCAGGGCCTCCTACAGACAATGCACTTTGATTTATTGCGCTATCTGTAATAGCACCCGAGATATCACCAGATACATATTGGATTTTTCCGTGACCCTTAGTGTCGGGCCCCATGTGACGGTGGTTTTATCGGCCCGTGGTGGTCCGAGGTCGTTCCCGCTGCACAGATTCATGCGCTAGGGCCTCCTGCAGATAATTCACTTTGGTTTATTGCGCTATCTCCCTTAGCACCCGAGATATCACCTGATATATATTGGATTTTCCCCTGACCCCCAGTGTCCGGCCCCATGAGACTGTGGTTCTCTCGGCCCCTGGTGGTCCGAGGTTGTTCCCGCTGGCCAGATTCATGCGCCAGGGCCTCCTACAGACAATGCACTTTGATTTATTGCGCTATCTGTAATAGCACCCGAGATATCACCAGATACATATTGGATTTTTCCGTGACCCTTAGTGTCCGGCCCCATGTGACGGTGGTTATCTCGGCCTGTGGTGGTCCGTGGTCGTTCCCGCTGCACAGATTCATGCGCCAGGGCCTCCTGCAGATAATTCACTTTTGTTTATTGCGCTATCTCTAATAGCAACCGAGATATCACCAGATATATATTGGATTTTCCCCTGACCCTGAGTGTCCGGCCCCATGAGACGGTGGTTTTCTCGGCCCCTGGTGGTCCGTGGTCGTTCCCGCTGGCCAGATTCATGCGCCAGGGCCTCCTACAGACAATGCACTTTGATTTATTGCGCTATCTGTAATAGCACCCGAGATAACACCAGATATATATTGGATTTTTCCGTGACCGTTAGTGTCCGGCCCCATGAGACTGTGGTTCTCTCGGCCCCTGGTGGTCCGAGGTCGTTCCCGCTGGCCAGATTCATGCGCCAGGGCCTCCTGCAGATAATTCACTTTGGTTTATTGCGCTATCTCTAATAGCACCCGAGATATCACCAGATATATATTGGATTTTCCCCTGACCCTGAGTGTCCGGCCCCATGAGACGGTGGTTTTCTCGGCCCCTGGTGGTCCGCGGTCGTTCCCGCTGGACAGATTCATGCGCCAGGGCCTCCTACAGACAATGCACTTTGGTTTATTGCGCTATCTCTAATAGCACCCGAGATATCACCAGACATATATTTGATTTTCCCCTGACTCTGAGTGTCCGGCCCCATGAGACGGTGGTTTTCTCGCCCCTGGTGGTCCGAGGTCGTTCCCGCTGTACAGATTCATGCGCCAGGGCCCCCTACAGACAATGAACTTTGATTTATTGCGCTATATGTAATAGCACCCGAGATATCACCAGATATATATTGGATTTTACACTGACCCTGAGTGTCCGGCCCCATGAGACGGTGGTTGTCTCGGCCCCTGGTGGTCCGAGGTCGTTCCCGCTGCCCAGATTCATGCTCCAGGGCCTCCTGCAGACACTGCAATTTGATTTGTTGCGCTATCTCTAATAGCACCCGAGATATCGCCAGATATATATTGGATTTTCCCCTGAGCCGGAGTGTCCGGCCCCGTTAGACGGTGGTTTTCTCGGCCCCTGGTGGTCCGAGGTCGTTCCCGCTGCCCAGATTCATGCGCCAGGGCCTCCTACAGACAGTGCACTTTGATTTATTGCGCTATCTGTAATAGCTCCCGAGAAAGCTCCATATATATGCTGGATTTTTACATGACTTTGGGTGGCGGATACCGAAGATCTGTAATTTTCTCGGCCCCTGGTTGTCCGATGTCGTTCCCGCAGGCCAGATTCATGCGCCAGGGCCTCCTACAGACAGTGCACTTTGATTTATTGCGCTATCTGTAATAGCTCCCGAGAAAGCTCCATATATATGCTGGATTTTTCATGACTTTGGGTGGCGGATACCGAAAATCTGTAATTTTCTCGGCCCCTGGTGGTCCGAGGTCGTTCCCGCTGCCCACATTCATGCGCCAGGGCCTCCTACAGACAATGCACTCTGATTTATTCCGCTATCTGTAATAGCACCCGAGATATCACCAGATATATATTGGATTTTACCCTGACCCTGAGTGTCCGGCCCCATGAGACGGTCGTTGTCTCGGCCCCTGGAGGTCCGAGGACGGTCCCGCTGCACAGATTCATGCGCCAGGGCCTCCTACACGTAATGAACTTTGATTTATTGCGCTATCTGTAATAGCACCCGAGATATCACCAGATATATATTGGATTTTTCCGTGACCCTTAGCGTCCGGCCCCATGTGACGGTGGTTTTCTCGGCCTGTGGTGGTCCGAGGTCGTTCCCGCTGCACCGATTCATGCGCCAGGGCCTCCTGCAGATAATTCACTTTGGTTTATTGCGCTATCTCTAATAGCACCCGACATATCACCAGATATATATTGGATTTTCCCCTGACCCTGAGTGTCCGGCCCCATGAGACGGTGGTTTTCTCGGCCCCTGGTGGTCCGAGGTCGTTCCCGCTGCCCAGATTCATGCGCCAGGGCCTCCTACAGACAATGCACTTTGATTTATTGCGCTATCTCTAATAGCACCCGAGATATCGCCAGATATATATTGGATTTTCCTCTGAGCCTGAGTGTCCGGCCCCGTTAGACGGTGGTTTTCTCGGCCCCTGGTGGTCCGAGGTCGTTCCCGCTGCCCAGATTCATTCGCCAGGGCCTCCTGCAGATAATTCACTTTGGTTTATTGCGCTGTATCTAATAGCACCCGAGATATCACCAGATATATATTGGATTTTTCCCTGACCCTGAGTGTCCGGCCCCATGAGACTGTGGTTTCCTCGGCCCCTGGTGGTCCGAGGTCGTTCCCTCTGCACACATTCATGCGCCAGGGCCTCCTGCAGAGAATTCACTTTGGTTTATTGCGCTATCTCTAATAGCACCCGAGATATCACCAGATATATATTGTATTTTGCCCTGACCCTGAGTGTCCGGCCCCATGAGACTGTGGTTTTCTCGGCCCCTGGTGGTCCGAGGTCGTTCCCGCTGCACAGATTCATGCGCCAGGGCCTCCTACAGACAATGCACTTTGATTTATTGCGCTATCTGTAATAGCACCCGAGATATCACCAGATATATATTGGATTTTTCACTGACCCTGAGTGTCCGGCCCCATGAGACGGTGGTTTTCTCGGCCCCTGGTGGTCCGAGGTCGTTCCCGCTGCACAGATTCGTGCGCCAGGGCCTCCTACAGACAGTGCACTTTGATTTATTGCGCTATCTCTAATAGCACCCGAGATATCACCAGATATATATAGGATATTCACCTGACCCTGAGTGTCCGGCCCCATGAGACTGTGATTTTCTCGGACCCTGGTGGTCCGAGGTCGTTCCCGCTGTACAGATTCATGCGTCAGGGCCTCCTACAGACAACGCACTTTGATTTATTGCGCTATCTGTAATAGCACCCGAGATATCACCAGATATATATTTTATTTTTCACTGACCCTGAGTGTCCGGCCCCATGAGACGGTGTTTTTCTCGGCCCCTGGTGGTCCGAGGTCGTTCCCGCTGTACAGACTCATGCGCCAGGGCCTCCTACAGACAATGCACTTTGATTTATTGCGCTATCTGTAATAGCACCCGAGATATCGCCAGATATATATTGGATGTTTCCCTGACCCTGAGTGTCCGGTCCCATGAGACGGTGTTTTTCTCGGTCCCTGGTGGTCCGAGATCGTTCCCGCTGTACAGATTCATGCGCCAGGGCCTCCTACAGACAATGCAGTTTGATTTATTGCGCTATCTGTAATAGCACCCGAGATATCACCAGATATATATCGGATTTTTCACTGACCCTGAGTGTCCGGCCCCATGAGACGGTGGTTTTCTCGGCCCCTGGTGGTCCCAGGTCGTTCCCGCTGTACAGATTCATGCGCCAGGGCCTCCTACAGACAATCAACTTTGATTTATTGCGCTATATGTAATAGCACCCGAGATATCACCAGATATATATTGGATTTTACCCTGACCCTGAGTGTCAGGCCCCATGAGACGGTTGTTGTCTCGGCCCCTGGTGGTCCGAGGTCGTTCCCGCTGCACAGATTCATGCACCAGTGTCTCCTGCAGACAATGAACTTTGATTTATTGCGCTATATGTAATAGCACCCGAGATATCACCAGATATATATTGGATTTTACCCTGACGCTGAGTGTCCAGCCCCATGAGACGGTTGTTGTCTCGGCCCCTGGTGGTCCGAGGTCGTTCCCGCTGCACAGATTCATGCGCCAGTGTCTCCTGCAGATAATTCACTTTGGTTTATTGCCCTATCTCTAATAGCACCCAAGATATCAACAGTTATATATTGGATTTTACCCTGACCCAGAGTGTTCGGCCCCATGAGACTGTGGTTTTCTCGGCCCCTGGTGGTCCGAGGTCGTTCACATTGCACAGATTCATGCGCCAGGGCCTCCTACAGACAATGCACTTTGATTTATTGCGCTATATGTAATAGCACCCGAGATATCACCAGATATATATTGGATTTTTCCCTGACCCTGAGAGTCCGGCCCCATGAGACTGTGTTGTTTTCTCGGCCCCTGGTGGTCCGAGGTCGTTCCCGTTGCACAGATTCATGCGCCACGGCCTCCTGCAGATAATTCTCTTTGGTTTATTGCGCTAACTCTAATAGCACCCGAGATATCACCAGATATATATAGGATATTCACCTGACCCTGAGTGTCCGGCCCCATGAGACTGTGATTTTCTCGGACCCTGGTGGTCCGAGGTCGTTCCCGCTGTACAGATTCATGCGCCAGGGCCTCCTACAGACAACGCACTTTGATTTATTGCGCTATCTGTAATAGCACCCGAGATATCACAAGATATATATTTTATTTTTCACTGACCCTGAGTGTCCGGCCCCATGAGACGGTGTTTTTCTCGGCCCCTGGTGGTCCGAGGTCGTCCCCGCTGTACAGATTCATGCGCCAGGGCCTCCTACAGACAATGCACTTTGATTTATTGCGCGATCTGTAATAGCACCCGAGATATCGCCAGATATATATTGGATGTTTCCCTGACCCTGAGTGTCCGGTCCCATGAGACGGTGTTTTTCTCGGTCCCTGGTGGTCCGAGGTCGTTCCCGCTGTACAGATTCATGCGCCAGGGCCTCCTACAGACAATGCACTTTGATTTATTGCGCTATCTGTAGTAGCACCCGAGATATCACCAGATATATATTGGATTTTTCCCTGACCCTGTGTGTCCGGCCCCATGAGACTGTGATTTTCTCGGACCCTGGTGGTCCGAGGTCGTTCCCGCTGCACAGATTCATGCACCAGTGTCTCCTGCAGACAATGAACTTTGATTTATTGCGCTATATGTAATAGCACCCGAGATATCTCCAGATATATATTGGATTTTACCCTGACCCTGAGTGTCCAGCCCCATGAGACGGTTGTTGTCTCGGCCCCTGGTGGTCTGAGGTCGTTCCCGCTGCACAGATTCATGCGCCAGTGTCTCCTGCAGATAATTCACTTTGGTTTATTGCCCTATCTCTAATAGCACCCAAGATATCAACAGTTATATATTGGATTTTACCCTGACCCAGAGTGTTCGGCCCCATGAGACTGTGGTTTTCTCGGCCCCTGGTGGTCCGAGGTCGTTCACATTGCACAGATTCATGCGCCAGGGCCTCCTACAGACAATGCACTTTGATTTATTGCGCTATATGTAATAGCACCCGAGATATCACCAGATATATATTGGATTTTACCCTGACCCTGAGTGTCCGGCCCCATGAGACGGTGGTTGTCTCGGCCCCTGGTGGTCCGAGGTCGTTCCCGCTGCACAGATTCATGCGCCAGGTCCTCCTGCAGATAATTCACTTTGGTTTATTGCGCTATCTCTAATAGCACCCAAGATATCACCAGATATATATTTTATTTTTCACTGACCCTGAGTGTCCGGCCCCATGAGACGGTGTTTTTCTCGGCCCCTGGTGGTCCGAGGTCGTTCCCACTGTACAGATTCATGCGCCAGGGCCTCCTACAGACAATGCACTTTGATTTATTGCGCTATCTGTAATAGCACCCGAGATATCACCAGATATATATCGGATTTTTCACTGACCCTGAGTGTCCGGCCCCATGAGACGGTGGTTTTCTCGGCCCCTGGGGGTCCGAGGTCGTTCCCGCTGTACAGATTCATGCGCCAGGGCCTCCTACAGACAATGAACTTTGATTTATTGCGCTATATGTAATAGCACCCGAGATATCACCAGATATATATTGGATTTTACCCTGACCCTGAGTGTCAGGCCCCATGAGACGGTTGTTGTCTCGGCCCCTGGTGGTCCGAGGTCGTTCCCGCTGCACAGATTCATGCACCAGTGTCTCCTGCAGACAATGAACTTTGATTTATTGCGCTATATGTAATAGCACCCGAGATATCACCAGATATATATTGGATTTTACCCTGACCCTGAGTGTCCAGCCCCATGAGACGGTTGTTGTCTCGGCCCCTGGTGGTCTGAGGTCGTTCCCGCTGCACAGATTCATGCGCCAGTGTCTCCTGCAGATAATTCACTTTGGTTTATTGCCCTATCTCTAATAGCACCCAAGATATCAACAGTTATATATTGGATTTTACCCTGACCCAGAGTGTTCGGCCCCATGAGACTGTGGTTTTCTCGGCCCCTGGTGGTCCGAGGTCGTTCACATTGCACAGATTCATGCGCCAGGGCCTCCTACAGACAATGCACTTTGATTTATTGCGCTATATGTAATAGCACCCGAGATATCACCAGATATATATTGGATTTTACCCTGACCCTGAGTGTCCGGCCCCATGAGACGGTGGTTGTCTCGGCCCCTGGTGGTCCGAGGTCGTTCCCGCTGCACAGATTCATGCGCCAGGTCCTCCTGCAGATAATTCACTTTGGTTTACTGCGCTATATGTAATAGCACCCGAGATATCACCAGATATATATTTTATTTTTCACTGACCCTGAGTGTCCAGCCCCATGAGACGGTTGTTGTCTCGGCCCCTGGTGGTCCGAGGTCGTTCCCGCTGTACAGATTCATGAGCCAGGGCCTCCTACAGACAATGCACTTTGATTTATTGTGCTATCTGTAATAGCACCCGAGATATCACCAGATATATATTGGATTTTTCCCTGACCCTGAGTGTCCGGCCCCATGAGACGGTGGTTGTCTCGGCCCCTTGTGTTCCGAGGTCGTTCCCGCAGCACAGATTCATGCGCCAGGGCCTCCTACAGACAATGCAGTTTGATTTATTGCGCTATCTGTAATAGCACCCGAGATATCACCAGATATATATTGGATTTTACCCTGACCCTGAGTGTCCGGGCCCATTTGACTGTGGTTTTCTCGGCCCCTGGTGGTCCGAGGTCGTTCCCCTTGCACAGATTCATGCGCCAGGGCCTCCTGCAGATAATTCTCTTTGGTTTATTGCGCTATATCTAATAGCACCCGAGATATCAACAGATATATATAGGATATTCACCTGACCCTGAGGGTCCGGCCCCATGAGACTGTGATTTTCTCGGACCCTGGTGGTCCGAGGTCGTTCCCGCTGCACAGATTCATGCGCCAGGGCCTCCTACAGACAATGCAGTTTGATTTATTGCGCTATCTGTAATAGCACCCGAGATATCACCAGATATATATTGGGTTTTCCCCTGACCCTGAGTGTCCGGCCCCATGAGACTGTGATTTTCTCGGACCCTGGTGGTCCGAGGTCGTTCCCGCTGCACAGATTCATGCGCCAGGGCCTCCTACAGACAATGCACTTTGATTTATTGTGCTATCTGTAATAGCACCCGAGATATCACCAGATATATATTTTATTTTTCACTGACCCTGAGTGTCCGGCCCCATGAGACGGTGTTTTTCTCGGCCCCTGATGGTCCGAGGTCATTCCCGCTGCACAGATTCATGCGCCAGGGCCTCCTACAGACAAGGCACTTTGATTTATTGCGCTATCTCTAATAGCACCCGAGATATCACCAGATATATATTGGATTTTCCCCTGACCCTGAGTGTCCGGCCCCATGAGACTGTGGTTTTCTCGTCCCCTGGTTGTCCGAGGTCGTTCCCACTGCACAGATTCATGCGCCAGGGCCTCCTACAGACAATGCAGTTTGATTTATTGCGCTATCTGTAATAGCACCCGAGATATCACCAGATATATATTGGGTTTTCCCCTGACCCTGAGTGTCCGGCCCCATGAGACTGTGATTTTCTCGGACCCTGGTGGTCCGAGGTCGTTCCCGCTGCACAGATTCATGCGCCAGGGCCTCCTACAGACAATGCACTTTGATTTATTGCGCTATCTGTAATAGCACCCGAGATATCACCAGATATATATTTTATTTTTCACTGACCCTGAGTGTCCGGCCCCATGAGACGGTGTTTTTCTCGGCCCCTGGTGGTCCGAGGTCGTTCCCGCTGCACAGATTCATGCGCCAGGGCCTCCTACAGACAAGGCACTTTGATTTATTGCGCTATCTCTAATAGCACCCGAGATATCACCAGATATATATTGGATTTTCCCCTGACCCTGAGTGTCCGGCCCCATGAGACTGTGGTTTTCTCGTCCCCTGGTTGTCCGAGGTCGTTCCCACTGCACAGATTCAGGCGCCAGGGCCTCCTACAGACAATGCGCTTCGATTTATTGCGCTACCTGTAATAGCACCCGAGATATCACCAGATATATATTGGATTTTTCCCTGACCCTGAGTGTCCGGCACCATGAGACTGTGGTTTTCTCGGCCCCTGGTGGTTCGAGGTCGTTCCCGTTGCACAGATTCATGCGCCAGGGCCTCCTGCAGATAATTCACTTTGGTTTATTGCGCTATCTCTAATAGCACCCGAGATATCACCAGATATATATTGGGTTTTCCCCTGACCCTGAGTGTCCGGCACCATGAGACTGTGGTTTTCTCGGCCCCTGGTGGTCCGAGGTCGTTCCCGTTGCACAGATTCATGCGCCAGGGCTTCCTGCAGATAATTCACTTTGGTTTATTGCGCTATCTCTAATAGCACCCGAGATATCACCAGATATATATTGGGTTTTCCCCTGACCCTGAGTGTCCGGCCCCATGAGACTGTGATTTTCTCGGACCCTGGTGGTCCGAGGTCGTTCCCGTTGCACAGATTCATGCGCCAGGGCCTCCTGCAGATAATTCTCTTTGGTTTATTGCGCTATCTCTAATAGCACCCGAGATATCACCAGATATATATAGGATATTCACCTGAACCTGAGTGTCCGGCCCCATGAGACTGTGGTTTTCTCGGCCCCTGGTGGTCCGAGGTCGTTCCCGTTGCACAGATTCATGCGCCAGGGCCTCCTGCAGATAATTCTCTTTGGTTTATTGCGCTATCTCTAATAGCACCCGAGATATCAACAGATATATATAGGATATTCACCTGACCCTGAGGGTCCGGCCCCATGAGACTGTGATTTTCTCGGACCCTGGTGGTCCGAGGTCGTTCCCGCTGCACAGATTCATGCGCCAGGGCCTCCTACAGACAATGCAGTTTGATTTATTGCGCTATCTGTAATAGCACCCGAGATATCACCAGATATATATTTTATTTTTCACTGACCCTGAGTGTCCGGCCCCATGAGACGGTGTTTTTCTCGGCCTCTGGTGGTCCGAGGTCGTTCCCGCTGTACAGATTCATGAGCCAGGGCCTCCTACAGACAATGCACTTTGATTTATTGTGCTATCTGTAATAGCACCCGAGATATCACCAGATATATATTGGATTTTTCCCTGACCCTGAGTGTCCGGCCCCATGAGACGGTGGTTGTCTCGGCCCCTTGTGTTCCGAGGTCGTTCCCGCAGCACAGATTCATGCGCCAGGGCCTCCTACAGACAATGCAGTTTGATTTATTGCGCTATCTGTAATAGCACCCGAGATATCACCAGATATATATTTTATTTTTCACTGACCCTGAGTGTCCGGCCCCATGAGACGGTGTTTTTCTCGGCCCCTGGTGGTCCGAGGTCGTTCCCGCTGTACAGATTCATGCGCCAGGGCCTCCTACAGACAATGCACTTTGATTTATTGCGCTATCTGTAATAGCACCCGACATATCACCAGATATATATTGGATTTTCCCCTGACCCTGAGTGTCCGGCCCCATGAGACGGTGGTTGTCTCGGCCCCTGGAGGTCCGAGGACGTTCCCGCTGCACAGATTCATGCGCCAGGGCCTCCTACAGACAATGCACTTTGATTTATTGCGCTATCTCTAATAGCACCCGAGATATCACCAGATATATATTGGATTTTCCCCTGACCCTGAGTGTCCTGCCCCATGAGACTGTGGTTTTCTCGTCCCCTGGTTGTCCGAGGTCGTTCCCACTGCACAGATTCAGGCGCCAGGGCCTCCTACCGACAATGCGCTTCGATTTATTGCGCTATCTGTAATAGCACCCGAGATATCACCAGATATATATTGGATTTTTCCCTGACCCTGAGTGTCCGGCCCCATGAGACTGTGGTTCTCTCGGCCCCTGGTGGTCCGAGGTCGTTCCCGCTGGCCAGATTCATGCGCCAGGGCCTCCTACAGACAATGCACTTTGATTTATTGCGCTATCTGTAATAGCACCCGAGATATCACAAGATATATATTTTATTTTTCACTGACCCTGAGTGTCCGGCCCCATGAGACGGTGTTTTTCTCGGCCCCTGGTTGTCCGAGGTCGTTCCCACTGCACAGATTCAGGCGCCAGGGCCTCCTACCGACAATGCGCTTCGATTTATTGCGCTATCTGTAATAGCACCCGAGATATCACCAGATATATATTGGATTTTTCCCTGACCCTGAGTGTCCGGCCCCATGAGACTGTGGTTCTCTCGGCCCCTGGTGGTCCGAGGTCGTTCCCGCTGGCCAGATTCATGCGCCAGGGCCTCCTACAGACAATGCACTTTGATTTATTGCGCTATCTGTAATAGCACCCGAGATATCGCCAGATATATATTGGATTTTCCCCTGAGCCGGAGTGTCCGGCCCCGTTAGACGGTGGTTTTCTCGGCCCCTGGTGGTCCGAGGTCGTTCCCGCTGCCCAGATTCATGCGCCAGGGCCTCCTACAGACAGTGCACTTTGATTTATTGCGCTATCTGTAATAGCTCCCGAGAAAGCTCCATATATATGCTGGATTTTTACATGACTTTGGGTGGCGGATACCGAAAATCTGTAATTTTCTCGGCCCCTGGTTGTCCGATGTCGTTCCCGCAGGCCAGATTCATGCGCCAGGGCCTCCTACAGACAGTGCACTTTGATTTATTGCGCTATCTGTAATAGCTCCCGAGAAAGCTCCATATATATGCTGGATTTTTACATGACTGTGGGTGGCGGATACCGAAAATCTGTAATTTTCTCGGCCCCTGGTGGTCCGAAGTCGTTCCCGCAGGCCAGATTCATGCGCCAGGGCCTCCTACAGACAATGCACTTTGATTTATTGCGCTATCTGTAATAGCACCCGAAATATCACCAGATATATATTGGATTTTCCCCTGACCCTGAGTGCCCGGCCCCATGAGACTGTGGTTTTCACGGCCCCTGGTGGTCCGAGGTCGTTCCCGTTGCGCAGATTCATGCGCCAGGGCCTCCTGCCGATAATTCACTCTGCTTTATTGCGCTATCTCTAATAGCACCCGAGATATCACCAGATATATATTGGATTTTCCCCTGACCCTGAGGGTCCGGCCCCATGAGACTGTGGTTTTCTCGGCCCCTGGTGGTCCGAGGTCGTTCCCGCTGCACAGATTCATGCGCCAGGGCCTCCTACAGACAATGCACTTTGATTTATTGCGCTATCTGTAATAGCACCCGAGATATCACCAGATATATATTGGATTTTTCACTGACCCTGAGTGTCCGGCCCCATGAGACGGTGGTTTTCTCGGCCCCTGGTGGTCCGAGGTCGTTCCCGCTGCCCACATTCATACGCCAGGGCATCCTACAGACAATGCACTCTGATTTATTCCGCTATCTGTAATAGCACCCGAGATATCACCAGATATATATTGGATTTTACCCTGACCCTGAGTGTCCGGCCCCATGAGACGGTCGTTGTCTCGGCCCCTGGAGGTCCGAGGACGGTCCCGCTGCACAGATTCATGCGCCAGGGCCTCCTACACGTAATGAACTTTGATTTATTGCGCTATCTGTAATAGCACCCGAGATATCACCAGACATATATTTGATTTTACCCTGACCCTGAGTGTCCAGCCCCATGAGACGGTTGTTGTCTCGGCCCCTGGTGGTCCGAGGTCGTTCCCGCTGCACAGATTCATGCGCCAGTGTCTCCTGCAGATAATTCACTTTGGTTTATTGCCCTATCTCTAATAGCACCCAAGATATCAACAGATATATATTGGATTTTACCCTGACCCAGAGTGTTCGGCCCCATGAGACTGTGGTTGTCTCGGCCCCTTGTGTTCCGAGGTCGTTCCCGCTGCACAGATTCATGCGCCAGGGCCTCCTACAGACAATGCACTTTGATTTATTGCGCTATCTGTAATAGCACCCGAGATATCACCAGATATATATTTTATTTTTCACTGACCCTGAGTGTCCGGCCCCATGAGACTGTGGTTTTCTCGGACCCTGGTGGTCCGAGGTCGTTCCCGCTGCACAGATTCATGCGCCAGGGCCTCCTACAGTCAATGCACTTTGATTTATTGCGCTATCTGTAATAGCACCCGAGATATCACCAGATATATATTGGATTTTTCACTGACCCTGAGTGTCCGGCCCCATGAGACGGTGGTTTTCTCGGCCCCTGGTGGTCCGAGGTCGTTCCCGCTGTACAGATTCATGCGCCAGGGCCTCCTACAGACAATGAACTTTGATTTATTGCGCTATATGTAATAGCACCCGAGATATCACCAGATATATATTGGATTTTACCCTGACCCTGAGTGTCAGGCCCCATGAGACGGTTGTTGTCTCGGCCCCTGGTGGTCCGAGGTCGTTCCCGCTGCACAGATTCATGCGCCAGTGTCTCCTGCAGACGATGAACTTTGATTTATTGCGCTATATGTAATAGCACCCGAGATATCACCAGATATATATTGGATTTTACCCTGACCCTGAGTGTCCAGCCCCATGAGACGGTTGTTGTGTCGGCCCCTGGTGGTCCGAGGTCGTTCCCGCTGCACAGATTCATGCGCCAGTGTCTCCTGCAGATAATTCACTTTGGTTTATTGCCCTATCTCTAATAGCACCCAAGATATCAACAGTTATATATTGGATTTTACCCTGACCCAGAGTGTTCGGCCCCATGAGACGTTGGTTTACTCGGCCCCTGGTGGTCGGAGGTCGTTCCCGCTACACAGATGCATGCGGCAGGGCCCCCTGCAGATAATTCACTTCGGTTTATTGCGCTATCTCTAATAGCACCCGAGATATCACCAGATATATATTGGGTTTTCCCATGACCCTGAGTGTCCGGCCCCATGAGACGGTGGTTTTATCGGCCCGTGGTGGTCCGAGGTCGTTCCCGCTGCACAGATTCATGCGCCAGGGCCTCCTGCAGATAATTCACTTTGGTTTATTGCGCTATCTCCAATAGCACCCGAGATATCACCAGATATATATTGGATTTTCCCCTGACCCCCAGTGTCCGGCTCCATGAGACTGTGGTTCTCTCGGCCCCTGGTGGTCCGAGGTCGTTCCCGCTGGCCAGATTCATGCGCCAGGGCCTCCTACAGACAATGCACTTTGATTTATTGCGCTATCTGTAATAGCACCCGAGATATCGCCAGATATATATTGGATTTTCCCCTGAGCCGGAGTGTCCGGCCCCGTTAGACGGTGGTTTTCTCGGCCCCTGGTGGTCCGAGGTCGTCCCCGCTGCCCAGATTCATGCGCCAGGGCCTCCTACAGACAGTGCACTTTGATTTATTGCGCTATCTGTAATAGCTCCCGAGAAAGCTCCATATATATGCTGGATTTTTACATGACTCTGGGTGGCGGATACCGAAAATCTGTAATTTTCTCGGCCCCTGGTTGTCCGATGTCGTTCCCGCAGGCCAGATTCATGCGCCAGGGCCTCCTACAGACAGTGCACTTTGATTTATTGCGCTATCTGTAATAGCTCCCGAGAAAGCTCCATATATATGCTGGATTTTTACATGACTGTGGGTGGCGGATACCGAAAATCTGTAATTTTCTCGGCCCCTGGTGGTCCGAAGTCGTTCCCGCAGGCCAGATTCATGCGCCAGGGCCTCCTACAGACAATGCACTTTGATTTATTGCGCTATCTGTAATAGCACCCGAAATATCACCAGATATATATTGGATTTTCCCCTGACCCTGAGTGCCCGGCCCCATGAGACTGTGGTTTTCACGGCCCCTGGTGGTCCGAGGTCGTTCCCGTTGCGCAGATTCATGCGACAGGGCCTCCTGCCGATAATTCACTCTGCTTTATTGCGCTATCTCTAATAGCACCCGAGATATCACCAGATATATATTGGATTTTCCCCTGACCCTGAGGGTCCGGCCCCATGAGACTGTGGTTTTCTCGGCCCCTGGTGGTCCGAGGTCGTTCCCGCTGCACAGATTCATGCGCCAGGGCCTCCTACAGACAATGCACTTTGATTTATTGCGCTATCTGTAATAGCACCCGAGATATCACCAGATATATATTGGATTTTTCACTGACCCTGAGTGTCCGGCCCCATGAGACGGTGGTTTTCCCGGCCCCTGGTGGTCCGAGGTCGTTCCCGCTGCCCAGATTCATGCGCCAGGGCCTCCTACAGACAATGCACTTTGATTTATTGCGCTATCTGTAATAGCACCCGAAATATCACCAGATATATATTGGATTTTCCCCTGACCCTGAGTGCCCGGCCCCATGAGACTGTGGTTTTCACGGCCCCTGGTGGTCCGAGGTCGTTCCCGTTGCGCAGATTCATGCGACAGGGCCTCCTGCCGATTATTCACTCTGCTTTATTGCGCTATCTCTAATAGCACCCGAGATATCACCAGATATATATTGGATTTTCCCCTGACCCTGAGGGTCCGGCCCCATGAGACTGTGGTTTTCTCGGCCCCTGGTGGTCCGAGGTCGTTCCCGCTGCACAGATTCATGCGCCAGGGCCTCCTACAGACAATGCACTTTGATTTATTGCGCTATCTGTAATAGCACCCGAGATATCACCAGATATATATTGGATTTTTCACTGACCCTGAGTGTCCGGCCCCATGAGACGGTGGTTTTCCCGGCCCCTGGTGGTCCGAGGTCGTTCCCGCTGCCCATATTCATGCGCCAGGGCCTCCTACAGACAATGCACTTTGATTTATTGCGCTATATGTAATAGCACCCGAGATATCACCAGATATATATTGGATTTTACCCTGACCCTGAGTGTCCGGCCCCATGAGACGGTGGTTGTCTCGGCCCCTGGTGGTCCGAGGTCGTTCCCGCTGCACAGATTCATGCGCCAGTGTCTCCTGCAGATAATTCACTTTGGTTTATTGCGCTATCTCTAATAGCACACGACATATCAAAAGATATATATTGGATTTTTCCCTGACGCTGAGTGTCCGGCCCCATGAGACTGTGGTTTTCTCGGACCCTGGTGGTCCGAGGTCGTTCCCGCTGCACAGATTCATGCGCCAGGGCCTCCTACAGACAATGCACTTTGATTTATTGTGCTATCTGTAATAGCACCCGAGATATCACCAGATATATATTGGATTTTTCCCTGACCCTGAGTGTCCGGCCCCATGAGACGGTGGTTGTCTCGGCACCTTGTGTTCCGAGGTCGTTCCCGCAGCACAGATTCATGTGCCAGGGCCTCCTACAGACAATGCACTTTGATTTATTGCGCTATCTGTAATAGCACCCGAGATATCACCAGATATATATTTTATTTTTCACTGACCCTGAGTGTCCGGCCCCATGAGACGGTGTTTTTCTCGGCCCCTGGTGGTCCGAGGTCGTTCCCGCTGTACAGATTCATGCGCCAGGGCCTCCTACAGACAATGAACTATGATTTATTGCGCTATATGTAATAGCACCCGAGATATCACCAGATATATATTGGATTTTACCCTGACCCTGAGTGTCCGGCCCCATGAGACGGTGGTTGTCTCGGCCCCTGGTGGTCCGAGGTCGCTCCCGCTGCACAGATTCATGCGCCAGTGTCTCCTGCAGATAATTCACTTTGGTTTATTGCCCTATCTCTAATAGCACAGAAGATATCAACAGATATATATTGGATTTTTCCCTGACCCTGAGTGTCCGGCCCCATGAGACTGTGGTTTTCTCGGCCCCTGGTGGTCCGAGGTCGTTCCCGCTGTACAGATTCATGCGCCAGGGCCTCCTACAGACAATGCACTTTGATTTATTTCGCTATCTGTAATAGCACCCGAGATATCGCCAGATATATATTGGATTTTTCCGTGACCCTGAGTGTCCGGTCCCATGAGACGGTGCTTTTCTCGGCCCCTGGTGGTCCGAGGTCGTTCCCGCTGTACAGATTCATGCGCCAGGGCCTCCTACAGACAATGCAGTTTGATTTATTGCGCTATATGTAATAGCACCCGAGATATCACCAGATATATATTGGATTTTACCCTGACCCTGAGTGTCCGGCCCCATGAGACGGTGGTTGTCTCGGCCCCTGGTGGTCCGAGGTCGCTCCCGCTGCACAGATTCATGCGCCAGTGTCTCCTGCAGATAATTCACTTTGATTTATTGCCCTATCTCTAATAGCACAGAAGATATCAACAGATATATATTGGATTTTTCCCTGACCCTGAGTGTCCGGCCCCATGAGACTGTGGTTTTCTCGGCCCCTGGTGGTCCGAGGTCGTTCCCGCTGTACAGATTCATGCGCCAGGGCCTCCTACAGACAATGCACTTTGATTTATTTCGCTATCTGTAATAGCACCCGAGATATCGCCAGATATATATTGGATTTTTCCCTGACCCTGAGTGTCCGGTCCCATGAGACGGTGCTTTTCTCGGCCCCTGGTGGTCCGAGGTCGTTCCCGCTATACAGATTCATGCGCCAGGGCCTCCTACAGACAATGCAGTTTGATTTATTGCGCTATATGTAATAGCACCCGAGATATCACCAGATATATATTGGATTTTACCCTGACACTGAGTGTCCGGCCCCATGAGACGGTGGTTGTCTCGGCCCCTGGTGGTCCGAGGTCGTTCCCGCTGCACAGATTCATCCGCCAGGGCCTCCTACAGACAATGCACTTTGATTTATTGCGCTATCTGTAATAGCACCCGAGATATCACCAGATATATATTGGATTTTTCAATGACCTTGAGTGTCCGGCCCCATGAGACGGTGGTTTTCTCGGCCCCTGGTGGTCCGAGGTCGTTCCCGCTGTACAGATTCATGCGCCAGGGCCTCCTACAGACAATGAACTTTGATTTATTGCGCTATATGTAATAGCACCCGGGATATCACCAGATATATATTGGATTTTACCCTGACCCTGAGTGTCAGGCCCCATGAGACGGTTGTTGTCTCGGCCCCTGGTGGTCCGAGGTCGTTCCCGCTGCACAGATTCATGCGCCAGTGTCTCCTGCAGATAATTCACTTTGGTTTATTGCCCTATCTCTAATAGCACCCAAGATATCAACAGATATATATTGGATTTTACCCTGACCCAGAGTGTTCGGCCCCATGAGACGGTGGTTGTCTCGGCCCCTGGTGGTCCGAGGTCGTTCCCGCTGCACAGATTCATGCGCCAGGGCCTCCTACAGACAATGCACTTTGATTTATTGCGCTATCTGTAATAGCACCCGAGATATCACCAGATATATATTGGATTTTTCCCTGACCCTGAGTGTCCGGCCCCATGTGACTGTGATTTTCTCGGACCCTGGTGGTCCGAGGTCGTTCCCGCTGCGCAGATTCATGCGCCAGGGCCTCCTACAGTCAATGCATTTTGATTTATTGCGCTATCTGTAATAGCGCCCGAGATATCACCAGATATATATTGGATTTTTCAATGACCCTGAGTGTCCGGCCCCATGAGACGGTGGTTTTCTCGGCCCCTGGTGGTCCGAGGTCGTTCCCGCTGCACAGATTCATGCGCCAGGGCCTCCTGCAGACAATGCACTTTGATTTATTGCGCTATCTGTAATAGCACCCGAGATATCACCAGATTTATATTGGATTTTTCCCTGACCCAGACAGTCCGGCCCCATGAGACGGTGGTTTTCTCGGCCCCTGGTGGTCCGAGGTCGATCCCGCTGCACAGATTCATGCGACAGGGCCTCCTACAGACGATGCAGTTTGATTTATTGCGCTATCTGTAATAGCACCCGAGATGTCACCAGATATATATTGGATTTTTCCCTGATCCTGAGTGTCCAACCCCATGAGACGGTGGTTTTCTCGGCCCCTGGTGGTCCGAGGTCGATCCCGCTGCACAGATTCATGCGACAGGGCCTCCTACAGACGATGCAGTTTGATTTATTGCGCTATCTGTAATAGCACCCGAGATGTCACCAGATATATATTGGATTTTTCCCTGATCCTGAGTGTCCAACCCCATGAGACGGTGGTTTTCTCGGCCCCTGGTGGTCCGAGGTCGTTCCCGCTGCACAGATTCATGCGCCAGTGTCTCCTGCAGATAATTCACTTTGGTTTATTGCGCTATCTCTAATAGCACACAACATATCAAAAGATATATATTGGATTTTTCCCTGACCCTGAGTGTCCGGCCCCATGAGACTGTGGTTTTCTCGGACCCTGGTGGTCCGAGGTCGTTCCCGCTGCACAGATTCATGCGCCAGGGCCTCCTACAGACAATGCAGTTTGATTTATTGCGCTATGTGTAATACCACCCGAGATATCACCAGATATATATTTTATTTTTCACTGACCCTGAGTGTCCGGCCCCATGAGACGGTGTTTTTCTCGGCTTCTGGTGGTCCCAGGTCGTTCCCGCTGTACAGATTCATGAGCCAGGGCCTCCTACAGACAATGCACTTTGATTTATTGTGCTATCTGTAATAGCACCCGAGATATCACCAGATATATATTGGATTTTTCCCTGACCCTGAGTGTACGGCCCCATGAGACGGTGGTTGTCTCCGCCCCTTGTGTTCCGAGGTCGTTCCCGCTGCACAGATTCATGCGCCAGGGCCTCCTACAGACAATGCACTTTGATTTATTGCGCTATCTGTAATAGCACCCGAGATATCACCAGATATATATTTTATTTTTCACTGACCCTGAGTGTCCGGCCCCATGAGACGGTGGTTCTCTCGGCCCCTGGTGGTCCGAGGTCGTTCCCGCTGCACAGATTCATGCGCCAGGGCCGCTTGGAGACAATGCACTTTGATTTATTGGGCTATCTGTAATAGCACCCGAGATATCACCAGATTTATATTGGATTTTTCCCTGACCCTGAGTGTCCGACCCCATGTGTCGATGGTTTTCTCGGTCCCTGGTGGTCCGAGGTCCGTCCCGCTGCACAGATTCATACGCCAGGGCCTCCTACAGACAATGCACTTTGATTTATTGCGCTATCTCTAATAGCACCCGAGATATCACCAGATATATATTGGATTTTCCCCTGACCCTGAGTGTCCGGCCCCATGAGACTGTGGTTTTCTCGTCCCCTGGTTGTCCGAGGTCGTTCCCAATGCACAGATTCAGGCGCCAGGGCCTTCTACAGACAATGCGCTTCGATTTATTGCGCTATCTGTAATAGCACCCGAGATATCACCAGATATATATTGGATTTTTCCCTGACCCTGAGTGTCCGGCACCATGAGACTGTGGTTTTCTCGGCCCCTGGTGGTCCGAGGTCGTACCCGTTGCACAGATTCATGCGCCAGGGCCTCCTGCAGACAATTCACTTTGGTTTATTGCGCTATTTCTAATATCACCCTAGATATCACCAGATATATATTTTATTTTTCACTGACCCTGAGTGTCCGGCCCCATGAGACGGTGTTTTTCTCGGCCCCTGGTGGTCCGAAGACGTTCCCGCTGTACAGATTCATGCGCCAGGGCATCCTACAGACAATGCACTTTGATTTATTGCGCTATCTGTAATAGCACCCGAGATATCACCAGATATATATTGGATTTTTCCCTGACCCTGACAGTCCGGCCCCATGTGTCAATGGTTTTCTCGGTCCCTCGTGGTCCGAGGTCGATCCCGCTGGACAGATTCATGCGCCAGGGCCTCCTGCAGACAATGCACTTTGATTTATTGCGCCATCTCTAATATCACCCGAGATATCACCAGATATATATTGGGTTTTTCCTTGACCCTGACAGTCCGGCCCCATGAGACGGTGGTTTTCTGGGCCCCTGGTTGTCCGAGGTCGTTCCCGCTGCACAGATTCATGCGTCAGGGCCTCCTACAGTCAATGCACTTTGATTTATTGCGATATCTGTAATAGCACCCGAGATATCACCAGATATATGCTGGATTTTTACATGACCTTGGGTGAGGGATTCCAAATATCTGTAATTTTCTCGGCGCCTGGTGGTCCGAGGTCGTTCCTGCTGCACAGATTCATTCGCCAGTGCCTCCTACAGACAATGCACTTTGATTTATTGCATTATCTCTAATAGCACCCGAGATATCACCAGATATATATTGGATTTTTCCCTGACCCTGACAGTCCGGCCCCATGAGACGGTGATTTTCTCGGCCCCTGGTGGTCCGAGGTCGATACCGGTGCACAGCTTCATGCGACAGGGCCTCCTACAGTCAATGCACTTTGATTTATTGCGCTATCTGTAATAGCACCCGAGATATCACCAGATATATGCTGGATTTTTACATGACCTTTGGTGACGAATTCCAAATATCTGTAAATTTCTCGGCGCCTGGCGGTCCGAGGTCATTCCTGCTGCACAGATTCATGCGCCAGGGCCTCCTACAGACAATGCACTTTGATTTATTGCGCTGTCTGTAAGAGCACCCGAGATATCACCAGATATATATTCAATTTTTCCCCGACCCTGACAGTCCGGCCCCATGGGACAGTGATTTTCTCGGCCCCTGGTGGTCCGAGGTCGATCCCGCTGCACAGATTCATGCGCAAGGGCCCCCTTCAGATAATGCACTTTGATTTATTGCCCTATCTCTAATAGCACCCGAGATATCACCGGATATATATTGGATTGTTCCCAGACCCTGACAGTCCGGCCCCATGTGTCGGTGGTTTTCTCGACCCCTGATGGTCCGAGGTCGTTCCCGCTGCACAGATTCATGCGCCAGGGCCCCCTGCAGATAATTCACTTTGATTAATTGCGCTATCTCTAATAGCACCCGAGATATCACCAGATATATATTGGATTTTTCCCAGACCCTGACAGTCCGGCCCCATGAGACGGTGATTTTCTCGGCCCTTGGTGGTCCGAGGTCGATCCCGCTGCACAGATTCATGCGCCAGGGCCTCCTACAGACAATGCACTTTGATTTATTGCGCTGTCTGTAAGAGCACCCAGGATATCACCAGATATATATTCAATTTTTCCCCGACCCTGACAGTCCGGCCCCATGGGACAGTGATTTTCTCGGCCCCTGGTGGTCCGAGGTCGATCCCGCTGCACAGATTCATGCGCCAGGGCCTCCTACAGAGAATGCACTTTGATTTATTTCGCTATCTCTAATAGCACCCGACATATCACCAGATATATATTGGATTTTTCCTTGACCCTGACAGTTCGGCCCCACGAGACGGTGATTGTCTCGGCCCCTGGTGGTCCGAGGTCGTTCCCGCTGCACAGATTCATGCGCCACGGCCCCCTGCAGATAATTAACGTTGATTTATTGCGCTATCTGTAATAGCACCCGAGATATCACCAGATATATGCTGGATTTTTACATGACCCTGACAGTCCGGTCCCATGAGTCGGTGATTTTCTCGGCCCCTGGTGGTCCGAGGTCGATCCCGCTGCACAGATTCATGCGCAAGGGCCCCCTGCAGATAATGCACTTTGATTTATTCCGCTATCTGTAATAGCACCCGAGATATCACCAGATATATATTGGATTTTTCCCTGACCCTGACAGACCGGCCCCATGAGACGGTGATTTTCTCGGCCCCTGGTGGTCCGGGGTCGATCCCGCTGCACAGATTCATTCGCCAGTGCCTCCTACAGACAATGCACTTTGATTTATTGCGCTATCTCTAATAGCACCCGAGATATCACCAGATATATATTGGATTTTTCCCTGACCCTGACAGTCCGTCCCCATGAGCCGGTGATTTTCTCGGCCCCTGGTGGTCCGAGGTCGATCCCGCTGCACATATTCATGCGACAGGGCCTCCTACAGACAATGCAATTTGATTTATTGCGCTATCTGTAATAGCACCCGAGATATCACCAGATATATGCTGGATTTTTACATGACCTTGGGTGACGGATTCCAAATATCTGTAATTTTCTCGGCGCCTGGTGGTCCGAGGTCGTTCCTGCTGCACAGATTCATTCGCCAGTGCCTCCTACAGACAATGCACTTTGATTTATTGCATTATCTCTAATAGCACCCGAGATATCACCAGATATATATTGGATTGTTCCCAGACCCTGACAGTCCGGCCCCATGTGTCGGTGGTTTTCTCGACCCCTGATGGTCCGAGGTCGTTCCCGCTGCACAGATTCATGCGCCAGGGCCCCCTGCAGATAATTCACTTTGATTAATTGCGCTATCTCTAATAGCACCCGAGATATCACCAGATATATATTGGATTTTTCCCAGACCCTGACAGTCCGGCCCCATGAGACGGTGATTTTCTCGGCCCTTGGTGGTCCGAGGTCGATCCCGCTGCACAGATTCATGCGCCAGGGCCTCCTACAGACAATGCACTTTGATTTATTGCGCTGTCTGTAAGAGCACCCGAGATATCACCAGATATATATTCAATTTTTCCCCGACCCTGACAGTCCGGCCCCATGGGACAGTGATTTTCTCGGCCCCTGGTGGTCCGAGGTCGATCCCGCTGCACAGATTCATGCGCAAGGGCCCCCTGCAGATAATGCACTTTGATTTATTGCCCTATCTCTAATAGCACCCGAGATATCACCGGATATATATTGGATTGTTCCCAGACCCTGACAGTCCGGCCCCATGTGTCGGTGGTTTTCTCGACCCCTGATGGTCCGAGGTCGTTCCCGCTGCACAGATTCATGCGCCAGGGCCCCCTGCAGATAATTCACTTTGATTAATTGCGCTATCTCTAATAGCACCCGAGATATCACCAGATATATATTGGATTTTTCCCAGACCCTGACAGTCCGGCCCCATGAGACGGTGATTTTCTCGGCCCTTGGTGGTCCGAGGTCGATCCCGCTGCACAGATTCATGCGCCAGGGCCTCCTACAGACAATGCACTTTGATTTATTGCGCTGTCTGTAAGAGCACCCAGGATATCACCAGATATATATTCAATTTTTCCCCGACCCTGACAGTCCGGCCCCATGGGACAGTGATTTTCTCGGCCCCTGGTGGTCCGAGGTCGATCCCGCTGCACAGATTCATGCGCCAGGGCCTCCTACAGAGAATGCACTTTGATTTATTTCGCTATCTCTAATAGCACCCGACATATCACCAGATATATATTGGATTTTTCCTTGACCCTGACAGTTCGGCCCCACGAGACGGTGATTGTCTCGGCCCCTGGTGGTCCGAGGTCGTTCCCGCTGCACAGATTCATGCGCCACGGCCCCCTGCAGATAATTAACGTTGATTTATTGCGCTATCTGTAATAGCACCCGAGATATCACCAGATATATGCTGGATTTTTACATGACCCTGACAGTCCGGTCCCATGAGTCGGTGATTTTCTCGGCCCCTGGTGGTCCGAGGTCGATCCCGCTGCACAGATTCATGCGCAAGGGCCCCCTGCAGATAATGCACTTTGATTTATTCCGCTATCTGTAATAGCACCCGAGATATCACCAGATATATATTGGATTTTTCCCTGACCCTGACAGACCGGCCCCATGAGACGGTGATTTTCTCGGCCCCTGGTGGTCCGGGGTCGATCCCGCTGCACAGATTCATTCGCCAGTGCCTCCTACAGACAATGCACTTTGATTTATTGCGCTATCTCTAATAGCACCCGAGATATCACCAGATATATATTGGATTTTTCCCTGACCCTGACAGTCCGTCCCCATGAGCCGGTGATTTTCTCGGCCCCTGGTGGTCCGAGGTCGATCCCGCTGCACATATTCATGCGACAGGGCCTCCTACAGACAATGCAATTTGATTTATTGCGCTATCTGTAATAGCACCCGAGATATCACCAGATATATGCTGGATTTTTACATGACCTTGGGTGACGGATTCCAAATATCTGTAATTTTCTCGGCGCCTGGTGGTCCGAGGTCGTTCCTGCTGCACAGATTCATTCGCCAGTGCCTCCTACAGACAATGCACTTTGATTTATTGCATTATCTCTAATAGCACCCGAGATATCACCAGATATATATTGGATTTTTCCCTGACCCTGACAGTCCGGCCCCATGAGACGGTGGTTTTCTCGCCCCCTGGTGTTCCGAGGTCGTTCCCGCGGTACAGATTCATGCGCCAGGGCCTCCTACAGACAATGCACTTTGAATTATTGCGCTGTCTCTATTAGTACCCGAGATATCACCAGATATATATCGGATTTTTCCCTGACCCTGACAGTCCGGCCCCATGAGACGGTGATTTTCTCGGCCCCTGGTGGTCCGAGGTCGTTCCCGCTGTACAGATTCATGCGCCAGGGCCTCCTATAGATAATTCACTTTGGTTTATTGCCCTATCTCTAATAGCACCCGAGATATCACCGGATATATATTGGATTGTTCCCAGACCCTGACAGTCCGGCCCCATGTGTCGGTGGTTTTCTCGACCCCTGGTGGTCCGAGGTCGTTCCCGCTGCACAGATTCTTGCGCCAGGGCCCCCTGCAGAGAATTAACGTTGATTTATTGCGGAATCTGTAATAGCACCCGAGATATCACCAGATATATATTGGATTTTCCCCTGACCCTGAGAGTCCGGCCCCATGAGACGGTGGTTTTCTCGGCCCCTGGTGGTCCGAGGTCGTTCCCGCTGCACAGATTCATGCGCCAGGGCCCCCTGTAGATAATTAACTTTGATCTATTGCGCTATCTGTAATAGCACCCGAGATATCACCAGATATATGCTGGATTTTTACATGACCCAGACTGTCCGGTCCCATGAGTCGGTGATTTTCTCGGCCCCTGGTGGTCCGAGGTCGATCCCGCAGCACAGATTCATGCGCCAGGGCCTCCTACAGACAATGCACTTTGATTTATTGCGCTTTCTGTAATAGCACCCGTGATATCATCATATATATATATTGGATTTTCCCCTGACCCTGAGCGCCCGGCCCCATGTGACGGTGGTTTTCTCGGACCCTGGTGGTCCGAGGTCGTTCCCGCTGCACAGATTCATGCGCCAGGGCCCCCTGCAGATAAATAACTTTGATTTATTGCGCTACCTGTAATAGCATCCGAGATATCACCAGAAATATGCTGGATTTTTACACGACCCCGACAGTCCGGTCCCATGAGTCGGTGATTTTCTCGGCCCCTGGTGGTCCGAGGTCGATCCCGCTGCACAGATTCATGCGCAAGGGCCCCCTGCAGATAGTTCAGTTTGATTTATTGCGCTATCTGTAATAGCACGCGAGATATCACCAAACATATATTGGATTTTTCCCTGACCCTGACAGTCCGGCCCCATGAGACGGTGATTTTCTCGACCCCTGGTGGTCCTAGGTCGTTCCCGCTGCACAGATTCATGCGCCAGGGCCCCCTGCAGATAACTCACTTTGATTTATTGCGCTATCTCTAATAGCACCCGAGATATCACCAGATATATATTGGATTTTTCCCTGACCCTGACATTCCGGCCCTATGAGACGGTGATTTTCTCGGCCCCTGGTGGTACGAGGTCGATCCCGCTGCACAGATTCATGCCCCAGGGCCTCCTACAGACAATGCACTTTGATTTATTGCGCTATCTCTAATAGCTTCCGGGATATCACCAGATATATATTGGATTTTTCCCTGACCCGGACGGTCCGGCCCCATCAGACGGTGATTTTCTCGGCCCCTGGTGGTCCGAGATCGATCCCGCAGAACAGATTCATGCGCCAGGGCCTCCTACAGACAATGCAGTTTGATTTATTGCGCTTTCTGTAATAGCACCCGTGATATCACCATATATATATTGGATTTTCCCCTGACCCTGAGTGTCCGACCCCATGAGACGGTGGTTTTCTCGGCCCCTGGTGGTCCGAGGTCGTTCCCGCTGCACAGATTCATGCGCCAGGGCCTCCTATAGAAAATTCACTTTGGTTTATTGCGCTATCTCTAATAGCACCCGAGATATCACCAGATATATATTGAATTTTTCCCTGACCCTGAGTGTCCGCCCCATGAGACGGTAGTTTTCTCGGCCCCTGGTGGTCCGAGGTCGTTCCCGGTGCACAGATTCATGCGCCAGGGACTCCTGCAGACAATGCACTTTGATTAATTGGGCTATCTCTAATAGCACCCGAGATATCACCAGATATATATTGGATTTTTCCCTGACCCTGAGTGTCCGGCCCCATGAGACGGTGGTTTTCTCGGCCCCCGGTGGTCCGAGGTCGATCCCGCTGCACAGATTCATGAGCCAGGGCCCCCAGCAGATAATTCACTTTGATTTATTGCGCTAACTCTAATAGCACCCGGGATATCACCAGCTTTATATTGGATTTTTCCCTGACCCTGAGTGCCCGGCCCCATGAGACGGTGTGTTTCTCGGCCCCTGGTGGTCCTTGAGCGTCCACGCTGCACAGATTCATGGGCCAGGGCCCCCTGCAGATAATTCACTTTGATTTATTTCCCTATCCATAATAGCACCCGGGATATCACCAGATATATATTGGATTTTTCCTTGACCCTGACGGTCCGGCCCCATGTGTCGATGGTTTTCTCGGTCCCTCGTGGTCCGAGGTCGATCCCGCTGCACAGATTCATGCGCCAGGGCCCCCTGCAGATAATTCACATTGATTTATTGCGCTAGTTCTAATGGCACCCGAGATATCACCAGATATATATTGGATTTTCCCCGGACCCTGAGTGTCCGGCCCCATGAGACGGTGGTTTTCTCGACCCTGGTGGTCTGTGGACGTTCCCGCTGCACAGATTCATGGGCCAGGGCCCCCTGCAGATAATTCACTTTGATTTATTGCGCAATCTCTAATAGCACCCGAGATATCACCAGATATATATTGGATTTTTCCCTGACCCTGAGTGTCCGAAACCATGAGACGGTGGTTTTCTCGGCCCCTGGTCGTCCGAGGTAGTTCCCGCTGCACGGATTCATGCGCCAGGGCCTCCTGCAGACAATGCACTTTGATTTAATTCGCTATCTCTAATAGCACCCGAGTTATCACCAGATATATATTGGATTTTTGCTTGACCCTGAGAGTCCGGCCCCATGTGTCGATGGTTTTCTCGGTCCTTTGTGGTGCGAGGTAGTTCCCGCTGCACGGATTCATGCGCCAGGGCCTCCTGCAGACAATGCACTTTGATTTAATTCGCTATCTCTAATAGCACCCGAGATATCACCAGATATATATTGAATTTTTCCCTGACCCTAAGTGTCCGCCCCATGAGACGGTAGTTTTCTCGGCCCCTGGTGGTCCGAGGTCGTTCCCGGTGCACAGATTCATGCGCCAGGGACTCCTGCAGACAATGCACTTTGATTTATTGCGCTATGTCTAATAGCACCCGAGATATCACCAGATATATATTGGATTTTTCCCTGACCCTGAGGGTCCGGCCCCATGAGACGGTGGTTTTCTCGGCCCCCGGTGGTCCGAGGTCGATCCCGCTGCACAGATTCATGCGCCAGGGCCCCCTGCAGATAATTCACTTTGATTTATTGCGCTATCTCTAATAGCAACCTAGATATCACCAGACATATATTGGATTTTTCCCTGACCCTGACAGTCCGGCCCCATGAGACGGTGATTTTCTCGGCCCCCGGTGGTCCGAGGTCGATCGCACTGCACAGATTCATGCGCTAGGACCTCCTGCAAACAATGCACTTTGATTTATTGCGTTATCTCTAATAGCACCCGAGATATCACCAGATATATATTGGATTTTTCCCTGACCCTGACAGTCCGACCCGATGAGACGGTTGTCTTTCTCATCCCCTGGTCGTCCGAGGTCGATCCCGCTGCACAGATTCATGCGCCAGGTCCCCGTGCAGATAATTCACTTTGATTTATTGCGCTTTCTCTAATAGCATCCGAGATATCACCAGATATATATTGGATTTTTCCTTGACCCTGACGGTCCGGCCCCATGTGTCGATGGTTTTCTCGGTCCCTCGTGGTCCGAGGTCGATCCCGCTGCACAGATTCATGCGCTATGGCCTCCTGCAGACAATGCACTTTGATTTATTGCGCTATCACTAATAGCACCCGAGATATCACCAGATATATATTGGATTTTTCCCTGACCCTGAGTGTCCGACCCCATGAGACGGTAGTTTTCTCGGCCCCTGGTGGGCCGAGGTCGTTCCTGCGGCAGAGATTCATGCGCTAGGGCCTCCTGCAGACAATGCACTTTGATTTAGTGCGCTATCTCTAATAGCACCCGAGATATCACCAGATATATATTGGATTTTTCCCTGACCCTGACAGTCCGAACCCATGAGACGGTGGTTTTCTCGGCCCCTGGTGGTCCGAGGTCGTTCCCGCTGCACAGATTCATGCACCAGGGCCTCCTGCAGACAATGCACTTTGGTTTATTGCGCTATCTCTAATAGCACCCGAGATATCTCCAGATATATATTGGATTTTTCCCTGACCCTGACAGTCCGACCCCATGAGACGGTGGTTCTCTCGGCCCCTGGTGGTCCGAGGTCGTTCCCGCTGCACAGATTCATGCTCCAGGGCCGCCTGCAGACAATGCACTTTGATTTATTGCGCTATCTGTAATAGCACCCGAGATATCACCAGATATATATTGGATTTTTCTCTGACCCTGACAGTCCGGCCCCATGAGACAATGATTTTCTCGGCCCCTGGTGGTCCGAGGTCGATCCCGCTGCACAGATTCATGCGCCGGGGCCTCCTACGGACAATGCACTTTGATTTATTGCGCTATCTATAATAGCACCCAAGATATCACCAGATATATATTGGATTTTTCCCTGACCCTGACAGTTCGACCCCATGAGACGGTGGTTTTCTCGGCCCCTGGTGGTCCGAGATCGATTACGCTGCACAGATTCATGCGCCAGGGCCTCCTGCAGACAATGCACTTTGATTTATTTCCCTATCTCTAATAGCACCCAAGATATCACCAGATATATATTGGATTTTTCCTTGACCCTGACGGTCCGGCCCCATGTGTCGATGGTTTTCTCGGTCCCTCGTGGTCCGAGGTCGATCCCGCTGCACAGATTCATGCGCTATGGCCTCCTGCAGACAATGCACTTTGATTTATTGCGTTATCTCTAATAGCACCCGAGATATCACCAGATATATATTGGATTTTTCCCTGACCCTGACAGTCCGAACCCATGAGACGGTGGTTTTCTCGGCCCCTGGTGGTCCGAGGTCGTTCCCGCTGCACAGATTCATGCACCAGGGCCTCCTGCAGACAATGCACTTTGGTTTATTGCGCTATCTCTAATAGCACCCGAGATATCTCCAGATATATATTGGATTTTTCCCTGACCCTGACAGTCCGACCCCATGAGACGGTGGTTCTCTCGGCCCCTGGTGGTCCGAGGTCGTTCCCGCTGCACAGATTCATGCGCTAGGGCCTCCTGCAGACAATGCACTTTGATTTATTGCGCTATCTGTAATAGCACCCGAGATATCGCCAGATATATATTGGATTTTTCCCTGACCCTGACAGTCCGGCCCCATGAGACGGTGATTTTCTCGGCCCCTGGTGGCCCGAGGTCGTTCCTGCGGCACAGATTCATGCGCTAGGTCCTCCTGCAGATAATGCACATTGATTTATTGCTCTATCTCTAATAGCAACCGAGATATTACCAGATATATATTGGATTTTCCCTGACCCTGAGTGTCCGGCCCCATGAGACGGTTGTTTTCTCGGCCCCTGATGATCCGAGGTCGTTCCCGCTGCATTGATTCATGCGCTAGGGCCTCCTGCAGACAATGCACTTTGATTTATTGCGTTATCTCTAATAGCACCCGAGATATCACCAGATATATATTGGATTTTTCCCTGACCCTGACAGTCCGACCCGATGAGACGGTTGTCTTTCTCATCGCCTGGTCGTCCGAGGTCGATCCCGCTACACAGATTCATGGGCCAGGGCCTCCTGCAGACAATGCACTTTGGTTTATTGCGCTATCTCTAATAGCACCCGAGATATCTCCAGATATATATTGGATTTTTCCCTGACCCTGACAGTCCGACCCCATGAGACGGTGGTTCTCTCGGCCCCTGGTGGTCCGAGGTCGTTCCCGCTGCACAGATTCATGCGCTAGGGCCTCCTGCAGACAATGCACTTTGATTTATTGCGCTATCTGTAATAGCACCCGAGATATCGCCAGATATATATTGGATTTTTCCCTGACCCTGACAGTTCGACACCATGAGACGGTGGTTTTCTCGGCCCCTGGTGGTCCGAGGTCGATTCCGCTGCACAGATTCATGCGCCAGGGCCTCCTGCAGACAATGCACTTTGATTTATTTCCCTATCTCTAATAGCACCCGAGATATCACCAGATATATATTGGATTTTTCCTTGACCCTGACGGTCCGGCCCCATGTGTCGATGGTTTTCTCGGTCCCTCGTGGTCCGAGGTCGATCCCGCTGCACAGATTCATGCGCTATGGCCTCCTGCAGACAATGGACCTTGATTTATTGCGCTATCACTAATAGCACCCGAGATATCACCAGATATATATTGGATTTTTCGCTGACCCTGAGTGTCCGAAACCATGAGACGGTGGATTTCTCGGCCGCTGGTCGTCCGAGGTCGTTCCCGCTGCACAGATTCATGCGCCAGGGCCTCCTGCAGGCAATGCACTTTGGTTTATTGCGCTATCTCTAATAGCACCCGAGATATCTCCAGATATATATTGGATTTTTCCCTGACCCTGAGAGTCCGACTCCATGAGACGGTAGTTTTCTCGGCCCCTGGTGGGCCGAGGTCGTTCCTGCGGCACAGATTCATGCGCTAGGGCCTCCTGCAGACAATGCACTTTGATTTAGTGCGCTATCTCTAATAGCACCCGAGATATCACCAGATATATATTGGATTTTTCCCTGACCCTGACAGTCCGAACCCATGAGACGGTGGTTTTCTCGGCCCCTGGTGGTCAGAGGTCGTTCCCGCTGCACAGATTCATGCGCCAGTGCCGCCTGCAGACAATGCACTTTGATTTATTGCGCTATCTGTAATAGCACCCGAGATATCACCAGATATATATTGGATTTTTCCATGACCCTGAGTGTCCGGCCCCATGAGACGGTTGTTGTCTCGGCCCCTGGTGGTCCGAGGTCGTTCCCGCTGCACAGATTCTTGCTCCAGGGCCTCCTGCAGATAATTCACTTTGGTTTCTTGTGCTATCTCTAATAGCACCCGAGATATCACCAGATATATATTGAACTTTACCCTGACCTTGCGTGTCCGGCCCCATGAGACTGTGGTTTTCTCAGCCCCTGGTGGTCCGAGGTCGTTCCCGCTGCACAGATTAATGCGCCAGGGCCTCCTGCAGACAATGCACTTTGATTTAGTGCGCTATCTCTAATAGCACCCGAGATATCACCAGATATATATTGGATTTTTCCCTGACCCTGACAGTCCGAACCCATGAGACGGTGGTTTTCTCGGCCCCTGGTGGTCAGAGGTCGTTCCCGCTGCACAGATTCATGCACCAGGGCCTCCTGCAGACAATGCACTTTGGTTTATTGCGCTATCTCTAATAGCACCCGAGATATCTCCAGATATATATTGGATTTTTCCCTGACCCTGACAGTCCGACCCCATGAGACGGTGGTTCTCTCGGCCCCTGGTGGTCCGAGGTCGTTCCCGCTGCACAGATTCATGCGCTAGGGCCTCCTGCAGACAATGCACTTTGATTTATTGCGCTATCTGTAATAGCACCCGAGATATCGCCAGATATATATTGGATTTTTCCCTGACCCTGACAGTCCGGCCCCATGAGACGGTGATTTTCTCGGCCCCTGGTGGCCCGAGGTCGTTCCTGCGGCACAGATTCATGCGCTAGGTCCTCCTGCAGATAATGCACATTGATTTATTGCTCTATCTCTAATAGCAACCGAGATATTACCAGATATATATTGGATTTTCCCTGACCCTGAGTGTCCGGCCCCATGAGACGGTGATTTTCTCGGCCCCTGGTGGCCCGAGGTCGTTCCTGCGGCACAGATTCATGCGCTAGGGCCTCCTGCAGACAATGCACTTTGGTTTATTGCGTTATCTCTAATAGCACCCGAGATATCACCAGATATATATTGGATTTTTCCCTGACCCGGACAGTCCGACCCGATGAGACGGTTGTCTTTCTCATCCCCTGGTCGTCCGAGGTCGATCCCGCTACACAGATTCATGGGCCAGGTCCCCGTGCAGATAATTCACTTTGATTTATTGCGCTTTCTCTAATAGCACCCGAGATATCACCACATATATATTGGATTTTTCCCTGACCCTGAGTGTCCGACCCCATGTGACGGTAGTTTTCTCGGCCCCTGGTGGGCCGAGGTCGTTCCTGCGGCAGAGATTCATGCGCTAGGGCCTCCTGCAGACAATGCACTTTGATTTAGTGCTCTATCTCTAATAGCACCCGAGATATCACCAGATATATATTGGATTTTTCCCTGACCCTGACAGTCCGAACCCATGAGACGGTGGTTTTCTCGGCCCCTGGTGGTCCGAGGTCGCTCCCGCTGCACAGATTCATGCACCAGGGCCTCCTGCAGACAATGCACTTTGGTTTATTGCGCTATCTCTAATAGCACCCGAGATATCTCCAGATATATATTGGATTTTTCCCTGACCCTGACAGTCCGACCCCATGAGACGGTGGTTCTCTCGGCCCCTGGTGGTCCGAGGTCGTTCCCGCTGCACAGATTCATGCGCTAGGGCCTCCTGCAGACAATGCACTTTGATTTATTGCGCTATCTGTAATAGCACCCGAGATATCGCCAGATATATATTGGATTTTTCCCTGACCCTGACAGTTCGACCCCATGAGACGGTGGTTTTCTCGGCCCCTGGTGGTCCGAGGTCGATTCCGCTGCACAGATTCATGCGCCAGGGCCTCCTGCAGACAATGCACTTTGATTTATTTCCCTATCTCTAATAGCACCCGAGATATCACCAGATATATATTGGATTTTTCCTTGACCCTGACGGTCCGGCCCCATGTGTCGATGGTTTTCTCGGTCCCTCGTGGTCCGAGGTCGATCCCGCTGCACAGATTCATGCGCTATGGCCTCCTGCAGACAATGCACTTTGATTTATTGCGCTATCACTAATAGCACCCGAGATATCACCAGATATATATTGGATTTTTCGCTGACCCTGAGTGTCCGAAACCATGAGACTGTGGATTTCTCGGCCGCTGGTCGTCCGAGGTCGTTCCCGCTGCACAGATTCATGCGCCAGGGCCTCCTGCAGACAATGCACTTTGGTTTATTGCGCTATCTCTAATAGCACCCGAGATATCTCCAGATATATATTGGATTTTTCCCTGACCCTGAGAGTCCGACCCCATGAGACGGTAGTTTTCTCGGCCCCAGGTGGGCCGAGGTCGTTCCTGCGGCACAGATTCATGCGCTAGGGCCTCCTGCAGACAATGCACATTGATTTAGTGCGCTATCTCTAATAGCACCCGAGATATCACCAGATATATATTGGATTTTTCCCTGACCCTGACAGTCCGACCCCATGAGACGGTGGTTCTCTCGGCCCCTGGTGGTCCGAGGTCGTTCCCGCTGCACAGATTCATGCGCCAGTGCCGCCTGCAGACAATGCACTTTGATTTATTGCGCTATCTGTAATAGCACCCGAGATATCACCAGATATATATTGGATTTTTCCATGACCCTGAGTGTCCGGCCCCATGAGACGGTTGTTGTCTCGGCCCCTGGTGGTCCGAGGTCGTTCCCGCTGCACAGATTCTTGCTCCAGGGCCTCCTGCAGGTAATTCACTTTGGTTTCTTGTGCTATCTCTAATAGCACCCGAGATATCACCAGATATATATTGAACTTTACCCTGACCTTGCGTGTCCGGCCCCATGAGACTGTGGTTTTCTCGGCCCCTGGTGGTCCGAGGTCGTTCCCGCTGCACAGATTAATGCGCCAGGGCCTCCTGCAGACAATGCACTTTGATTTATTGCGCTATCTCTAATAGCACTCGAGATATCACCAGATATATATTGTATTTTTCCCTGACCCTGAGTGTCCGGCCCCATGAGACGGTGGTTGTCTCGGCCCCTGGAGGTCCGAGGTCGTTCCCGCTGCACAGATTCATGCGCCAGGGCCTCCTACAGACAATGCACTTTGATTTATTGCACCATCCGTAATAGCACCCGAGATATCATTAGATATATATTGGATTTTTCCTTGACCCTGTGTGTCCGGCCCCATGAGACGGTGGTTTTCTCGGTCCCTGGAGGTCCGAGGTCGTTCCCGCTGCCCAGATTCATGCGCCAGGGCCTCCTACAGACAATGCACTTTGGTTTATTGCGCTATCTGTAATAGCACCCGAGATATCACCAGATATATATTGTATTTTTCCCTGACCCTGAGTGTCCGGCCCCATGAGACGGTGGTTGTCTCGGCCCCTGGTGGTCCGAGGTCGTTCCCGCTGCACAGATTCATGCGCCAGGGCCTCCTGCAGATAATCCTCTTTGGTTTATTGCGCTATCTCTAATAATACCCGAGATATCACCAGATATATATTGAATTTTCCCCTGACCCTGAGTATCCGGCCCCATGAGACTGTGGTTTTCTCGTCCCCTGGTGGTCCGAGGTCGATCCCGCTGCACAGATTCATGCGCCAGGGCCCCCTACAGACAATGCACTTTGATTTATTGTGCTATCTGTAATATAACCCGAGATATCACCAGATATATATTGTATTTTTCCTTGACCCTGTGTGTCCGGCCTCATGAGACGGTGGTTTTCTCGGCCCCTGGTGGTCCGAGGTCGTTCCCGCTGCCCAGATTCATGCGCCAGGGCCTCCTACAGACAATGCACTTTGGGTTATTAGGCTATCTGTAATAGCACCCGAGATATCACCAGATATATGCTGGATTTTTACATGACCTTGGGTGACGGATTCCGAATATCTGTAATTTTCTCGGCCCTTGGTGGTCCGAGGTCGTTCCCGCTGCACAGATTCATTCGCCTGGGCCTCCTACAGACAATGCACTTTGGTTTATTGCGCTATCTGTAATAATACCCGAGATATCACCAGATATATATTGTATTTTTCCCTGACCCTGAGTGTCCGGCCCCATGAGACGGTGGTTGTCTCGGCCCCTGGTGGTCCGAGGTCGTTCCCGCTGCACAGATTCATGCGCCAGGGCCTCCTGCAGACAATTCACTTTGGTTTATTGCGCTATCTCTAATAGCACCCGAGATATCACCAGACATATATTGGATTTTCCCCTGACCCTGAGTGTCCGTCCCCATGAGACGGTGGTTGTCTCGGCCCCTGGAGGTCCGAGGTCGTTCCCGCTGCACAGATTCATGCGCCAGGGCCTCCTACAGACAAGGCACTTTGATTTATTGCGCCATCCGTAATAGCACCCGAGATATCATCAGATATATATTGGATTTTTCCTTGACCCTGAGTGTCCGGCCCCATGAGACGGTGGTTTTCTCGGCCCCTGGTGGTCCGAGGTCGTTCCCGATGCACAGATTCATGCGCCAGGGCCTCCTGCAGATAATCCTCTTTGGTTTATTGCGCTATCTCTAATAATACCCGAGATATCACCAGATATATATTGAATTTTCCCCTGACCCTGAGTATCCGGCCCCATGAGACTGTGGTTTTCTCGTCCCCTGGTGGTCCGAGGTCGATCCCGCTGCACAGATTCATGCGCCAGGGCCCCCTACAGACAATGCACTTTGATTTATTGTGCTATCTGTAATATAACCCGAGATATCACCAGATATATATTGTATTTTTCCCTGACCCTGAGTGTCCGGCCCCATGAGACGGTGGTTGTCTCGGCCCCTGGAGGTCCGAGGTCGTTCCCGCTGCACAGATTCATGCGCCAGGGCCTCCTACAGACAATGCACTTTGATTTATTGCACCATCCGTAATAGCACCCGAGATATCATCAGATATATATTGGATTTTTCCTCGACCCTGTGTGTCCGGCCCCATGAGACGGTGGTTGTCTCGGCCCCTGGAGGTCCGAGGTCGTTCCCGCTGCACAGATTCATGCGCCAGGGCCTCCTACAGACAAGGCACTTTGATTTATTGCGCCATCCGTAATAGCACCCGAGATATCATCAGATATATATTGGATTTTTCCTTGACCCTGAGTGTCCGGCCCCATGAGACGGTGGTTTTCTCGGCCCCTGGTGGTCCGAGGTCGTTCCCGATGCACAGATTCATGCGCCAGGGCCTCCTGCAGATAATCCTCTTTGGTTTATTGCGCTATCTCTAATAATACCCGAGATATCACCAGATATATATTGAATTTTCCCCTGACCCTGAGTATCCGGCCCCATGAGACTGTGGTTTTCTCGTCCCCTGGTGGTCCGAGGTCGATCCCGCTGCACAGATTCATGCGCCAGGGCCCCCTACAGACAATGCACTTTGATTTATTGTGCTATCTGTATTATAACCCGAGATATCACCAGATATATATTGGATTTTTCCCTGACCCTGAGTGTCCGGCCCCATGAGACGGTGGTTTTCTCGGCCCCTGGTATTTCGAGGTCGTTCCCGCTGCACAGATGCATGCGCCAGGGCCTCCTGCAGATAATTCACTTTGATTTATTGCGCTATCTCTACTAGCGGCTGAGATATCACCAGATATATATTGGATTTTTCCCTGACGCTGAGTGCCCGGCCCCATGTGTCGGTGATTTTCTCGGACCCTGGTGATCCGAGGTAGATACCGCTGCACAGATTCATGCGCCAGGGCTTCCTGCAGACAATGCACTTTGATTTATCGCGCTTTCTCTAATAGCACCCGAGATATCACCAGATATATGCTGGATTTTTACATGACCTTGGGTGACGGGATTCCGAATATCTGTAATTTTCTCGGCCACTGGTGGTCCGAGGTCGTTCCTGCGGCACAGATTCATTCGGCAGTGCCTCCTACAGACAATGCACTTTGATTTATTGCGCTATCTTTAATAGCACCCGAGCTATCACCAGATATATATTGGATTTTCCCCTGACCCTGAGTGTCCGGCCCCATGAGACTGTGGTTTTCTCGGCCCCTGGTGGTCCGCGGTCGTTCCCGTTGCACAGATTCATGCGCCAGGGCCTCCTGCAGATAATTCACTTTGGTTTATTGCGCTATCTCTAATAGCACCCGAGATATCACCAGATATATATTGGATTTTACCCTGACCCTGAGTATCCGGCCCCATGAGACTGTGGTTTTCTCGGCCCCTGGTGGTCCGAGGTCGTTCCCGCTGCACAGATTCATGCGCCAGGGCCTCCTGCAGATAATTCACTTTGGTTTATTGCGCGATCTCCAATAGCACCCAAGATATCACCAGATATATATTGGATTTTACCCTGACCCTGAGTGTCCGGCCCCATGTGTCGGTGGTTTTCTCGGCCCCAGGTGGTCCAAGGTCGTTCCCGCTGCACAGATTCATGCGCCAGGGCCTCCTACAGACAATGCACTTTGATTTATTGCGCTATCTGTAATAGCACCCGAGATATCACCAGATATATATTGGATTTTTCCCGGACCCTGAGTGTCCGGCCCCATGAGACGGTGGTTTTCTCGGCCCCTGGTATTTCGAGGTCGTTCCCGCTGCACAGATTCATGCGCCAGGGCCTCCTGCAGATAATTCACTTTGGTTTATTGCGCTATCTCTAATAGCAACCGAGATATCACCAGATATATATTGGATTTTCCCCTGACCCTGAGTGTCCGGCCCAATGAGACGGTGGTTGTCTCGGCCCCTGGAGGTCCGAGGTCGTTCCCGCTGCACAGATTCATGCGCCAGGGCCTCCTACAGACAAGGCACTTTGATTTATTGCGCCATCCGTAATAGCACCCGAGATATCATCAGATATGTATTGGATTTTTCCTTGACCCTGAGTGTCCGGTCCCATGAGACGGTGGTTTTCTCGGCCCCTGGTGGTCCGAGGTCGTTCCCGATGCACAGATTCATGCGCCAGGGCCTCCTGCAGATAATCCTCTTTGGTTTATTGCGCTACCTCTAATAATACCCGCGATATCACCAGATATATATTGGATTTTCCCCTGACCCTGAGTATCCGGCCCCATGAGACTGTGGTTTTCTCGTCCCCTGGTGGTCCGAGGTCGTTCCCGATGCACAGATTCATGCGCCAGGGCCTCCTGCAGATAATCCTCTTTGGTTTATTGCGCTGTCTCTAATAATACCCGAGATATCACCAGATATATATTGGATTTTCCCCTGACCCTGAGTGTCCGGCCCCATGAGACGGTGGTTGTCTCGGCCCCTGGAGGTCCGAGGTCGTTCCCGCAGCACAGATTCATGCGCCAGGGCCTCCTACAGACAATGCACTTTGATTTATTGCGCTATCTGTAATAGCACCCGAGATATCACCAGATATATATTGGATTTTTCCCGGACCCTGAGTGTCCGGCCCCATGAGACGGTGGTTTTCTCGGCCCCTGGTATTTCGAGGTCGTTCCCGCTGCACAGATTCATGCGCCAGGGCCTCCTGCAGACAATGCACTTTGGTTTATTGCGCCATCTCTAATAGCACCCGAGATATCACCAGATATATATTGGATTTTTCCCTGACCGTGACAGTCCGGCCCCATGGGACGGTGATTTTCTCGGCCCCTTGTGGTCCGAGGTCGTTCCCGCTGCACAGATTCATGCGCCAGGGCCTCCTGCAGATAATTGACTTTGGTTTATTGCGCTATCTCTACTAGCAGCCGAGATATCAACAGATATGTATTGGATTTTTCCCTGACCCTGTGCGTCCGGCCCCATGAGACTGTGGTTTTCTCGGCCCCTGGTGGTCCGAGGTCGTTCCCGCTGCACTGATTCATGCGCCAGGGCCTCCTACAGACAATGCACTCTGATTTATTGCGCTATCTGTAATATAACCCGAGATATCACCAGATATATATTGGATTTTTCCATGACCCTGAGTGTCCGGCCCCATGAGACGGTGGTTCTCTCGGCCCCTGGTGGTCCGAGGTCGTTCCCGCTGCACAGATTCATGCGCCAGGGCCGCCTGGAGACAATGCACTTTGATTTATTGGGCTATCTGTAATAGCACCCGAGATATCACCAGATTTATATTGGATTTTTCCCTGACCCTGAGTGTCCGACCCCATGTGTCGATGGTTTTCTCGGCCCCTGGTTGTCCGAGGTCCGTCCCGCTGCACAGATTCATACGCCAGGGCCTCCTGCAGAGAATGCACTTTGATTTACTGCGCTATCTGTAATAGCACCATAGATATCACCAGATTTATATTGGATTTTTCCCTGACCCTGAGTGTCCGACCCCATGAGACGGTGGTTTTCTCGGCCCCTGGTGGTCCGAGGTCGTTCCCCCTGTACAGATTCATGCGCCAGGGCCTCCTGCAGACAATGCACTTTGATTTATTTCGCTATCCCTAATAGCACCCGAGATATCACCAGATATATATTGGATTTTTCCCTGACCGTGACAGTCCGGCCCCATGGGACGGTGATTTTCTCGGCCCCTTGTGGTCCGAGGTCGTTCCCGCTGAACAGATTCATGCGCTAGGGCCTCCTGCAGACAATGCACTTTGATTTATTGAGCTATCTCTAATAGCACCCGAGATATCACCAGATATATATTGGATTTTTCCCTGACCCTGATAGTCCGGCCCTATGAGACGGTGGTTCTCTCGGCCCCTGGTGGTCCGAGGTCCTTCCAGGTGCACAGATTCATACGCCAGGGCCTCCTGCAGAGAATGCACTTTGATTTACTGCGCTATCTGTAATAGCACCATAGATATCACCAGATTTATATTGGATTTTTCCCTGACCGTGAGTGTCCGACACAATGTGTCGATGGTTTTCTCGGCCCCTGGTGGTCCGGGGTCCTTCCCGCTGCACAGATTCATACGCCAGGGCCTCCTGCAGAGAATGCACTTTGATTTACTGCGCTATCTGTAATAGCACCATAGATATCACCAGATTTATATTGGATTTTTCCCTGACCCTGAGTGTCCGACCCCATGAGACGGTGGTTTTCTCGGCCCCTGGTGGTCCGAGGTCGTTTCCGCTGCACAGATTCATGCGCCAGGGCCTCCTGCAGATAATGCACTTTGATTTATTTCGCTATCCCTAATAGCACCCGAGATATCACCAGATATATATTGGATTTTTCCCTGACCGTGACAGTCCGGCCCCATGGGACGGTGATTTTCTCGGCCCCTTGTGGTCCGAGGTCGTTCCCGCTGCACAGATTCATGCGCTAGGGCCTCCTGCAGACAATGCACTTTGATTTATTGCGCTATCTGTAATAGCACCCGAGAAAGCACCAGATTTATATTGGATTTTTCCCTGACCCTGAGTGTCCGAAACCATGAGACGGTGGTTTTCTCGGCCCCTGGTCGTCCGAGGTCGTTCCCGCTGCTCAGATTCATGCGCCAGGGCCTCCTGCAGACAATGCACTTTGATTTAATTCGCTATCTCTAATAGCACCCGAGATATCACCAGATATAAATTGGATTTTTTCTTGACCCTGACAGTCCGGCCCCATGTGTCGATGGTTTTCTCGGTCCCTCGTGGTCCGAGGTCCATCCCGCTACACAGATTCATGTGCCAGGGCCCCCTGCAGATAATTCACTTTGGTTTATTGCGCTATCTCCAATAGCACCCGAGATATCACCAGATATATATTGGATTTGTCCCTGACCCTGAGTGTCCGAAACCATGAGACGGTGGTTTTCTCGGCCCCTGGTGGTCCGAGGTCGATCCCGTTGCACAGATTCAGGCGCCACGGCCCCTTGCAGATAATTCACTTTGATTTATTGAGATATCTCTAATAGCACCCGAGGTATCACCAGATATATATTGGATTTTTCCCTGACCCTGAGTGTCCGAAACCATGAGACGGTGGTTTTCTCGGCCCCTGGTCGTCCGAGGTCGTTCCCGCTGCACAGATTCATGCGCTAGGTGCTCCTGCAGACAATGCGCTTTGATTTATTGCGCTATCTGTAATAGCACCCGAGATATCACCAGATTTATTTTGGATTTTTCCCTGACCCTGAGTGTCCGACCCCATGAGACGGTGGAATTCTCGGCCCCTGGTGGTCCGAGGTCGTTCCCGCTGCACAGATTCATGCGCCAGGGCCTACTGCAGACAATGCACTTTGATTTATTTCGCTATCCCTAATAGCACCCGAGATATCACCAGATATATATTGGATATGTCCCTGACCGTGACAGTCCGGCACCATGGGACGGTGATTTTCTCGGCCCCTTGTGGTCCGAGGTCGTTCCCGCTGCACAGATTCATGCGCTAGGGCCTCCTGCAAACAATGCACTTTGATTTATTGAGCTATCTCTAATAGCACCCGAGATATCACCAGATATATATTGGATTTTTCCCTGACCCTGATAGTGCGACCCCATGAGACGGTGGTTCTCTCGGCCCCTGGTGGTCCGAGGTCGTTCCCGCTGCACAGATTCATGCGCCAGGGCCTCCTGCAGACAATGCACTTTGATTTAATTCGCTATCTCTAATAGCACCCGAGATATCACCAGATATATATTGGATTTTTCCTTGACCCTGACGGTGCGGCACCATTTGTCGATGGTTTTCTCGGTCCCTCGTGGTCCGAGGTCGATCCCGCTGCACAGATTCATGCGGCAGGCCCCCCTGCAGATAATTCACTTTTATTTATTGCGCTTTCTCTAATAGCACCCGAGATATCACCAGATATATATTGGATTTTTCCCTGACCCTGACAGTCCGGCCCCATGCGACAATGATTTTCTCGGCCCCTGGTGGTCCGAGGTCGATCCCGCTGCACAGATTCATGCGCCGGGGCCTCCTACAGACAATGCACTTTGATTTATTGCGCTATCTATAATAGCACCCGAGATATCACCAGATATATATTGGATTTTTCCCTGACCCTGAGTGTCCGACCCCATGAGTCGGTGGTTTTCTCGGCCCCTGGTGGTCCGAGGCCGTTCCCGCTGCACAGATTCATGCGCCAGGGCCTCCTGCAGACAATGCACTTTGATTTATTTCGCTATCTGTAATAGCACCCTAGATATCACCAGATTTATTTTGGATTTTTCCCTGACCCTGAGTGTCCGACCCCATGAGACGGTGGAATTCTCGGCCCCTGGTGGTCCGAGGTCGTTCCCGCTGCACAGATTCATGCGCCAGGGCCTACTGCAGACAATGCACTTTGATTTATTTCGCTATCCCTAATAGCACCCGAGATATCACCAGATATATATTGTATATGTCCCTGACCGTGACAGTCCGGCACCATGGGACGGTGATTTTCTCGGCCCCTTGTGGTCCGAGGTCGTTCCCGCTGCACAGATTCATGCGCTAGGGCCTCCTGCAAACAATGCACTTTGATTTATTGAGCTATCTCTAATAGCACCCGAGATATCACCAGATATATATTGGATTTTTCCCTGACCCTGATAGGGCGACCCCATGAGACGGTGGTTCTCTCGGCCCCTGGTGGTCCGAGGTCGTTCCCGCTGCACAGATTCATGCGCCAGGGCCTCCTGCAGACAATGCACTTTGATTTAATTCGCTATCTCTAATAGCACCCGAGATATCACCAGATATATATTGGATTTTTCCTTGACCCTGACGGTGCGGCACCATTTGTCGATGGTTTTCTCGGTCCCTCGTGGTCCGAGGTCGATCCCGCTGCACAGATTCATGCGGCAGGCCCCCCTGCAGATAATTCACTTTTATTTATTGCGCTTTCTCTAATAGCACCCGAGATATCACCAGATATATATTGGATTTTTCCCTGACCCTGAGTGTCCGACCCCATGAGTCGGTGGTTTTCTCGGCCCCTGGTGGTCCGAGGCCGTTCCCGCTGCACAGATTCATGCGCCAGGGCCTCCTGCAGACAATGCACTTTGATTTATTGAGCTATCTCTAATAGCACCCGAGATATCACCAGATACATATTGGATTTTTCCCTGACCGTGACAGTCCGGCCCCATGGGACGGTAATTTTCTCGGCCCCTTGTGGTCCGAGGTCGTTCCCGCTGCACAGATTCATGCGCTAGGGCCTCCTTCAGACAATGCACTTTGATTTATTGAGCTATCTCTAATAGCACCCGAGATATCACCAGATACATATTGGATTTTCCCTGACCCTGAGTGTCCGACCCCATGAGACGGTGGTTTTCTCGGCCCCTGGTGGTCCGAGGTCCTTCCCGCTGCACAGATTCATGCGCCAGGGCCTCCTGCAGAGAATGCACTTTGATTTATTGCGCTATCTGTAATAGCACCCTAGATATCACCAGATTTATTTTGGATTTTTCCTTGACCCTGACGGTGCGGCACCATTTGTCGATGGTTTTCTCGGTCCCTCGTGGTCCGAGGTCGATCCCGCTGCACAGATTCATGCGGCAGGCCCCCCTGCAGATAATTCACTTTTATTTATTGCGCTTTCTCTAATAGCACCCGAGATATCACCAGATATATATTGGATTTTCCCCTGACCCTGAGTGTCCGGCCCAATGAGACGGTGGTTGTCTCGGCCCCTGGAGGTCCGAGGTCGTTCCCGCTGCACAGATTCATGCGCCAGGGCCTCCTACAGACAAGGCACTTTGATTTATTGCGCCATCCGTAATAGCACCCGAGATATCATCAGATATGTATTGGATTTTTCCTTGACCCTGAGTGTCCGGTCCCATGAGACGGTGGTTTTCTCGGCCCCTGGTGGTCCGAGGTCGTTCCCGATGCACAGATTCATGCGCCAGGGCCTCCTGCAGATAATCCTCTTTGGTTTATTGCGCTACCTCTAATAATACCCGCGATATCACCAGATATATATTGGATTTTCCCCTGACCCTGAGTATCCGGCCCCATGAGACTGTGGTTTTCTCGTCCCCTGGTGGTCCGAGGTCGTTCCCGATGCACAGATTCATGCGCCAGGGCCTCCTGCAGATAATCCTCTTTGGTTTATTGCGCTGTCTCTAATAATACCCGAGATATCACCAGATATATATTGGATTTTCCCCTGACCCTGAGTGTCCGGCCCCATGAGACGGTGGTTGTCTCGGCCCCTGGAGGTCCGAGGTCGTTCCCGCAGCACAGATTCATGCGCCAGGGCCTCCTACAGACAATGCACTTTGATTTATTGCGCTATCTGTAATAGCACCCGAGATATCACCAGATATATATTGGATTTTTCCCGGACCCTGAGTGTCCGGCCCCATGAGACGGTGGTTTTCTCGGCCCCTGGTATTTCGAGGTCGTTCCCGCTGCACAGATTCATGCGCCAGGGCCTCCTGCAGACAATGCACTTTGGTTTATTGCGCCATCTCTAATAGCACCCGAGATATCACCAGATATATATTGGATTTTTCCCTGACCGTGACAGTCCGGCCCCATGGGACGGTGATTTTCTCGGCCCCTTGTGGTCCGAGGTCGTTCCCGCTGCACAGATTCATGCGCCAGGGCCTCCTGCAGATAATTGACTTTGGTTTATTGCGCTATCTCTACTAGCAGCCGAGATATCAACAGATATGTATTGGATTTTTCCCTGACCCTGTGCGTCCGGCCCCATGAGACTGTGGTTTTCTCGGCCCCTGGTGGTCCGAGGTCGTTCCCGCTGCACTGATTCATGCGCCAGGGCCTCCTACAGACAATGCACTCTGATTTATTGCGCTATCTGTAATATAACCCGAGATATCACCAGATATATATTGGATTTTTCCATGACCCTGAGTGTCCGGCCCCATGAGACGGTGGTTCTCTCGGCCCCTGGTGGTCCGAGGTCGTTCCCGCTGCACAGATTCATGCGCCAGGGCCGCCTGGAGACAATGCACTTTGATTTATTGGGCTATCTGTAATAGCACCCGAGATATCACCAGATTTATATTGGATTTTTCCCTGACCCTGAGTGTCCGACCCCATGTGTCGATGGTTTTCTCGGCCCCTGGTTGTCCGAGGTCCGTCCCGCTGCACAGATTCATACGCCAGGGCCTCCTGCAGAGAATGCACTTTGATTTACTGCGCTATCTGTAATAGCACCATAGATATCACCAGATTTATATTGGATTTTTCCCTGACCCTGAGTGTCCGACCCCATGAGACGGTGGTTTTCTCGGCCCCTGGTGGTCCGAGGTCGTTCCCCCTGTACAGATTCATGCGCCAGGGCCTCCTGCAGACAATGCACTTTGATTTATTTCGCTATCCCTAATAGCACCCGAGATATCACCAGATATATATTGGATTTTTCCCTGACCGTGACAGTCCGGCCCCATGGGACGGTGATTTTCTCGGCCCCTTGTGGTCCGAGGTCGTTCCCGCTGAACAGATTCATGCGCTAGGGCCTCCTGCAGACAATGCACTTTGATTTATTGAGCTATCTCTAATAGCACCCGAGATATCACCAGATATATATTGGATTTTTCCCTGACCCTGATAGTCCGGCCCTATGAGACGGTGGTTCTCTCGGCCCCTGGTGGTCCGAGGTCCTTCCAGGTGCACAGATTCATACGCCAGGGCCTCCTGCAGAGAATGCACTTTGATTTACTGCGCTATCTGTAATAGCACCATAGATATCACCAGATTTATATTGGATTTTTCCCTGACCGTGAGTGTCCGACACAATGTGTCGATGGTTTTCTCGGCCCCTGGTGGTCCGGGGTCCTTCCCGCTGCACAGATTCATACGCCAGGGCCTCCTGCAGAGAATGCACTTTGATTTACTGCGCTATCTGTAATAGCACCATAGATATCACCAGATTTATATTGGATTTTTCCCTGACCCTGAGTGTCCGACCCCATGAGACGGTGGTTTTCTCGGCCCCTGGTGGTCCGAGGTCGTTTCCGCTGCACAGATTCATGCGCCAGGGCCTCCTGCAGATAATGCACTTTGATTTATTTCGCTATCCCTAATAGCACCCGAGATATCACCAGATATATATTGGATTTTTCCCTGACCGTGACAGTCCGGCCCCATGGGACGGTGATTTTCTCGGCCCCTTGTGGTCCGAGGTCGTTCCCGCTGCACAGATTCATGCGCTAGGGCCTCCTGCAGACAATGCACTTTGATTTATTGCGCTATCTGTAATAGCACCCGAGAAAGCACCAGATTTATATTGGATTTTTCCCTGACCCTGAGTGTCCGAAACCATGAGACGGTGGTTTTCTCGGCCCCTGGTCGTCCGAGGTCGTTCCCGCTGCTCAGATTCATGCGCCAGGGCCTCCTGCAGACAATGCACTTTGATTTAATTCGCTATCTCTAATAGCACCCGAGATATCACCAGATATAAATTGGATTTTTTCTTGACCCTGACAGTCCGGCCCCATGTGTCGATGGTTTTCTCGGTCCCTCGTGGTCCGAGGTCCATCCCGCTACACAGATTCATGTGCCAGGGCCCCCTGCAGATAATTCACTTTGGTTTATTGCGCTATCTCCAATAGCACCCGAGATATCACCAGATATATATTGGATTTGTCCCTGACCCTGAGTGTCCGAAACCATGAGACGGTGGTTTTCTCGGCCCCTGGTGGTCCGAGGTCGATCCCGTTGCACAGATTCAGGCGCCACGGCCCCTTGCAGATAATTCACTTTGATTTATTGAGATATCTCTAATAGCACCCGAGGTATCACCAGATATATATTGGATTTTTCCCTGACCCTGAGTGTCCGAAACCATGAGACGGTGGTTTTCTCGGCCCCTGGTCGTCCGAGGTCGTTCCCGCTGCACAGATTCATGCGCTAGGTGCTCCTGCAGACAATGCGCTTTGATTTATTGCGCTATCTGTAATAGCACCCGAGATATCACCAGATTTATTTTGGATTTTTCCCTGACCCTGAGTGTCCGACCCCATGAGACGGTGGAATTCTCGGCCCCTGGTGGTCCGAGGTCGTTCCCGCTGCACAGATTCATGCGCCAGGGCCTACTGCAGACAATGCACTTTGATTTATTTCGCTATCCCTAATAGCACCCGAGATATCACCAGATATATATTGGATATGTCCCTGACCGTGACAGTCCGGCACCATGGGACGGTGATTTTCTCGGCCCCTTGTGGTCCGAGGTCGTTCCCGCTGCACAGATTCATGCGCTAGGGCCTCCTGCAAACAATGCACTTTGATTTATTGAGCTATCTCTAATAGCACCCGAGATATCACCAGATATATATTGGATTTTTCCCTGACCCTGATAGTGCGACCCCATGAGACGGTGGTTCTCTCGGCCCCTGGTGGTCCGAGGTCGTTCCCGCTGCACAGATTCATGCGCCAGGGCCTCCTGCAGACAATGCACTTTGATTTAATTCGCTATCTCTAATAGCACCCGAGATATCACCAGATATATATTGGATTTTTCCTTGACCCTGACGGTGCGGCACCATTTGTCGATGGTTTTCTCGGTCCCTCGTGGTCCGAGGTCGATCCCGCTGCACAGATTCATGCGGCAGGCCCCCCTGCAGATAATTCACTTTTATTTATTGCGCTTTCTCTAATAGCACCCGAGATATCACCAGATATATATTGGATTTTTCCCTGACCCTGACAGTCCGGCCCCATGCGACAATGATTTTCTCGGCCCCTGGTGGTCCGAGGTCGATCCCGCTGCACAGATTCATGCGCCGGGGCCTCCTACAGACAATGCACTTTGATTTATTGCGCTATCTATAATAGCACCCGAGATATCACCAGATATATATTGGATTTTTCCCTGACCCTGAGTGTCCGACCCCATGAGTCGGTGGTTTTCTCGGCCCCTGGTGGTCCGAGGCCGTTCCCGCTGCACAGATTCATGCGCCAGGGCCTCCTGCAGACAATGCACTTTGATTTATTTCGCTATCTGTAATAGCACCCTAGATATCACCAGATTTATTTTGGATTTTTCCCTGACCCTGAGTGTCCGACCCCATGAGACGGTGGAATTCTCGGCCCCTGGTGGTCCGAGGTCGTTCCCGCTGCACAGATTCATGCGCCAGGGCCTACTGCAGACAATGCACTTTGATTTATTTCGCTATCCCTAATAGCACCCGAGATATCACCAGATATATATTGTATATGTCCCTGACCGTGACAGTCCGGCACCATGGGACGGTGATTTTCTCGGCCCCTTGTGGTCCGAGGTCGTTCCCGCTGCACAGATTCATGCGCTAGGGCCTCCTGCAAACAATGCACTTTGATTTATTGAGCTATCTCTAATAGCACCCGAGATATCACCAGATATATATTGGATTTTTCCCTGACCCTGATAGGGCGACCCCATGAGACGGTGGTTCTCTCGGCCCCTGGTGGTCCGAGGTCGTTCCCGCTGCACAGATTCATGCGCCAGGGCCTCCTGCAGACAATGCACTTTGATTTAATTCGCTATCTCTAATAGCACCCGAGATATCACCAGATATATATTGGATTTTTCCTTGACCCTGACGGTGCGGCACCATTTGTCGATGGTTTTCTCGGTCCCTCGTGGTCCGAGGTCGATCCCGCTGCACAGATTCATGCGGCAGGCCCCCCTGCAGATAATTCACTTTTATTTATTGCGCTTTCTCTAATAGCACCCGAGATATCACCAGATATATATTGGATTTTTCCCTGACCCTGAGTGTCCGACCCCATGAGTCGGTGGTTTTCTCGGCCCCTGGTGGTCCGAGGCCGTTCCCGCTGCACAGATTCATGCGCCAGGGCCTCCTGCAGACAATGCACTTTGATTTATTGAGCTATCTCTAATAGCACCCGAGATATCACCAGATACATATTGGATTTTTCCCTGACCGTGACAGTCCGGCCCCATGGGACGGTAATTTTCTCGGCCCCTTGTGGTCCGAGGTCGTTCCCGCTGCACAGATTCATGCGCTAGGGCCTCCTTCAGACAATGCACTTTGATTTATTGAGCTATCTCTAATAGCACCCGAGATATCACCAGATACATATTGGATTTTCCCTGACCCTGAGTGTCCGACCCCATGAGACGGTGGTTTTCTCGGCCCCTGGTGGTCCGAGGTCCTTCCCGCTGCACAGATTCATGCGCCAGGGCCTCCTGCAGAGAATGCACTTTGATTTATTGCGCTATCTGTAATAGCACCCTAGATATCACCAGATTTATTTTGGATTTTTCCTTGACCCTGACGGTGCGGCACCATTTGTCGATGGTTTTCTCGGTCCCTCGTGGTCCGAGGTCGATCCCGCTGCACAGATTCATGCGGCAGGCCCCCCTGCAGATAATTCACTTTTATTTATTGCGCTTTCTCTAATAGCACCCGAGATATCACCAGATATATATTGGATTTTTCCCTGACCCTGAGTGTCCGACCCCATGAGTCGGTGGTTTTCTCGGCCCCTGGTGGTCCGAGGTCGTTCCCGCTGCACAGATTCATGCGCCAGGGCCTCCTGCAGACACTGCCCTTTGATTTATGTCGCTATCCCTAATAGCACCCGAGATATCACCAGATATATATTGGATTTTCCCTTGACCTTGACAGTCCGGCCCCATGTGTCGATGGTTTTCTCGGTCCCTCGCGGTCCGTTGTCGATCCCGCTGGTCAGATTCATGCGCTAGGGCCTCCTGCAGACAATGCACTTTGATTTATAGCGCTATCTGTAATAGCACCCGAGATATCACCAGATTTATATTGGATTTTTCCCTGACCCTGAGTGTTCGACCCCATGTGTCGATGGTTTTCTCGGCCCCTGGTGTTCCGAGGTCCTTCCCGCTGCACAGATTCATACGCCAGGGCCTCCTGCAGACAATGCACTTTGATTTATTTCGCTATCCCTAATAGCACCCGAGATATCACCAGATATATATTGGATTTTTCCCTGACCGTGACAGTCCGGCCCCATGGCACGGTGATTTTCTCGGCCCCTTGTGGTCCGAGGTCGTTCCCGCTACACAGATTCATGCGCTAGGGCCTCCTGCAGACAATGCACTTTGATTTATTGAGCTATCCCTAATAGCACCCGAGATATCACCAGATATATATTGGATTTTTCCTTGACCCTGACAGTCCGGCCCCATGTGTCGATGGTTTTCTCGGCCCCTGGTGGTCCGAGGTCCTTCCCGCTGCACAGATTCATACGCCAGGGCCTCCTGCAGAGAATGCACTTTGATTTACTGCGCTATCTGTAATAGCACCATAGATATCACCAGATTTATATTGGATTTTTCCCTGACCCTGAGTGTCCGACCCCATGAGACGGTGGTTTTCTCGGCCCCTGGTGGTCCGAGGTCGTTCCCGCTGCACAGATTCATGCGCCAGGGCCTCCTGCAGATAATGCACTTTGATTTATTTCGCTATCCCTAATAGCACCCGAGATATCACCAGATATATATTGGATTTTTCCCTGACCGTGACAGTCCGGCCCCATGGGACGGTGATTTTCTCGGCCCCTTGTGGTCCGAGGTCGTTCCCGCTGCACAGATTCATGCGCCAGGGCCTCCTGCAGATAATTGACTTTGGTTTATTGCGCTATCTCTACTAGCAGCCGAGATATCAACAGATATGTATTGGATTTTACCCTGACCCTGTGCGTCCGGCCCCATGAGACTGTGGTTTTCTCGGCCCCTGGTGGTCCGAGGTCGTTCCCGCTGCACTGATTCATGCGCCAGGGCCTCCTACAGACAATGCACTTTGATTTATTGCGCTATCTGTAATATAACCCGAGATATCACCAGATATATATTGGATTTTTCCATGACCCTGAGTGTCCGGCCCCATGAGACGGTGGTTCTCTCGGCCCCTGGTGGTCCGAGGTCGTTCCCGCTGCACAGATTCATGCGCCAGGGCCGCCTGGAGACAATGCACTTTGATTTATTGGGCTATCTGTAATAGCACCCGAGATATCACCAGATTTATATTGGATTTTTCCCTGACCCTGAGTGTCCGACCCCATGTGTCGATGGTTTTCTCGGCCCCTGGTGGTCCGAGGTCCGTCCCGCTGCACAGATTCATACGCCAGGGCCTCCTGCAGAGAATGCACTTTGATTTACTGCGCTATCTGTAATAGCACCATAGATATCACCAGATATATATTGGATTTTTCCCTGACCCTGATAGTGCGACCCCATGAGACGGTGGTTCTCTCGGCCCCTGGTGGTCCGAGGTCGTTCCCGCTGCACAGATTCATGCGCCAGGGCCTCCTGCAGACAATGCACTTTGATTTAATTCGCTATCTCTAATAGCACCCGAGATATCACCAGATATATATTGGATTTTTCCTTGACCCTGACGGTGCGGCACCATTTGTCGATGGTTTTCTCGGTCCCTCGTGGTCCGAGGTCGATCCCGCTGCACAGATTCATGCGGCAGGCCCCCCTGCAGATAATTCACTTTTATTTATTGCGCTTTCTCTAATAGCACCCGAGATATCACCAGATATATATTGGATTTTTCCCTGACCCTGACAGTCCGGCCCCATGCGACAATGATTTTCTCGGCCCCTGGTGGTCCGAGGTCGATCCCGCTGCACAGATTCATGCGCCGGGGCCTCCTACAGACAATGCACTTTGATTTATTGCGCTATCTATAATAGCACCCGAGATATCACCAGATATATATTGGATTTTTCCCTGACCCTGAGTGTCCGACCCCATGAGTCGGTGGTTTTCTCGGCCCCTGGTGGTCCGAGGCCGTTCCCGCTGCACAGATTCATGCGCCAGGGCCTCCTGCAGACAATGCACTTTGATTTATTTCGCTATCTGTAATAGCACCCTAGATATCACCAGATTTATTTTGGATTTTTCCCTGACCCTGAGTGTCCGACCCCATGAGACGGTGGAATTCTCGGCCCCTGGTGGTCCGAGGTCGTTCCCGCTGCACAGATTCATGCGCCAGGGCCTACTGCAGACAATGCACTTTGATTTATTTCGCTATCCCTAATAGCACCCGAGATATCACCAGATATATATTGTATATGTCCCTGACCGTGACAGTCCGGCACCATGGGACGGTGATTTTCTCGGCCCCTTGTGGTCCGAGGTCGTTCCCGCTGCACAGATTCATGCGCTAGGGCCTCCTGCAAACAATGCACTTTGATTTATTGAGCTATCTCTAATAGCACCCGAGATATCACCAGATATATATTGGATTTTTCCCTGACCCTGATAGGGCGACCCCATGAGACGGTGGTTCTCTCGGCCCCTGGTGGTCCGAGGTCGTTCCCGCTGCACAGATTCATGCGCCAGGGCCTCCTGCAGACAATGCACTTTGATTTAATTCGCTATCTCTAATAGCACCCGAGATATCACCAGATATATATTGGATTTTTCCTTGACCCTGACGGTGCGGCACCATTTGTCGATGGTTTTCTCGGTCCCTCGTGGTCCGAGGTCGATCCCGCTGCACAGATTCATGCGGCAGGCCCCCCTGCAGATAATTCACTTTTATTTATTGCGCTTTCTCTAATAGCACCCGAGATATCACCAGATATATATTGGATTTTCCCTGACCCTGAGTGTCCGACCCCATGAGACGGTGGTTTTCTCGGCCCCTGGTGGTCCGAGGTCCTTCCCGCTGCACAGATTCATGCGCCAGGGCCTCCTGCAGAGAATGCACTTTGATTTATTGCGCTATCTGTAATAGCACCCTAGATATCACCAGATTTATTTTGGATTTTTCCTTGACCCTGACGGTGCGGCACCATTTGTCGATGGTTTTCTCGGTCCCTCGTGGTCCGAGGTCGATCCCGCTGCACAGATTCATGCGGCAGGCCCCCCTGCAGATAATTCACTTTTATTTATTGCGCTTTCTCTAATAGCACCCGAGATATCACCAGATATATATTGGATTTTTCCCTGACCCTGAGTGTCCGACCCCATGAGTCGGTGGTTTTCTCGGCCCCTGGTGGTCCGAGGTCGTTCCCGCTGCACAGATTCATGCGCCAGGGCCTCCTGCAGACACTGCCCTTTGATTTATGTCGCTATCCCTAATAGCACCCGAGATATCACCAGATATATATTGGATTTTCCCTTGACCTTGACAGTCCGGCCCCATGTGTCGATGGTTTTCTCGGTCCCTCGCGGTCCGTTGTCGATCCCGCTGGTCAGATTCATGCGCTAGGGCCTCCTGCAGACAATGCACTTTGATTTATAGCGCTATCTGTAATAGCACCCGAGATATCACCAGATTTATATTGGATTTTTCCCTGACCCTGAGTGTTCGACCCCATGTGTCGATGGTTTTCTCGGCCCCTGGTGTTCCGAGGTCCTTCCCGCTGCACAGATTCATACGCCAGGGCCTCCTGCAGACAATGCACTTTGATTTATTTCGCTATCCCTAATAGCACCCGAGATATCACCAGATATATATTGGATTTTTCCCTGACCGTGACAGTCCGGCCCCATGGCACGGTGATTTTCTCGGCCCCTTGTGGTCCGAGGTCGTTCCCGCTACACAGATTCATGCGCTAGGGCCTCCTGCAGACAATGCACTTTGATTTATTGAGCTATCCCTAATAGCACCCGAGATATCACCAGATATATATTGGATTTTTCCTTGACCCTGACAGTCCGGCCCCATGTGTCGATGGTTTTCTCGGCCCCTGGTGGTCCGAGGTCCTTCCCGCTGCACAGATTCATACGCCAGGGCCTCCTGCAGAGAATGCACTTTGATTTACTGCGCTATCTGTAATAGCACCATAGATATCACCAGATTTATATTGGATTTTTCCCTGACCCTGAGTGTCCGACCCCATGAGACGGTGGTTTTCTCGGCCCCTGGTGGTCCGAGGTCGTTCCCGCTGCACAGATTCATGCGCCAGGGCCTCCTGCAGATAATGCACTTTGATTTATTTCGCTATCCCTAATAGCACCCGAGATATCACCAGATATATATTGGATTTTTCCCTGACCGTGACAGTCCGGCCCCATGGGACGGTGATTTTCTCGGCCCCTTGTGGTCCGAGGTCGTTCCCGCTGCACAGATTCATGCGCCAGGGCCTCCTGCAGATAATTGACTTTGGTTTATTGCGCTATCTCTACTAGCAGCCGAGATATCAACAGATATGTATTGGATTTTACCCTGACCCTGTGCGTCCGGCCCCATGAGACTGTGGTTTTCTCGGCCCCTGGTGGTCCGAGGTCGTTCCCGCTGCACTGATTCATGCGCCAGGGCCTCCTACAGACAATGCACTTTGATTTATTGCGCTATCTGTAATATAACCCGAGATATCACCAGATATATATTGGATTTTTCCATGACCCTGAGTGTCCGGCCCCATGAGACGGTGGTTCTCTCGGCCCCTGGTGGTCCGAGGTCGTTCCCGCTGCACAGATTCATGCGCCAGGGCCGCCTGGAGACAATGCACTTTGATTTATTGGGCTATCTGTAATAGCACCCGAGATATCACCAGATTTATATTGGATTTTTCCCTGACCCTGAGTGTCCGACCCCATGTGTCGATGGTTTTCTCGGCCCCTGGTGGTCCGAGGTCCGTCCCGCTGCACAGATTCATACGCCAGGGCCTCCTGCAGAGAATGCACTTTGATTTACTGCGCTATCTGTAATAGCACCATAGATATCACCAGATTTATATTGGATTTTTCCCTGACCCTGAGTGTCCGACCCCATGAGACGGTGGTTTTCTCGGCCCCTGGTGGTCCGAGGTCGTTCCCCCTGTACAGATTCATGCGCCAGGGCCTCCTGCAGACACTGCCCTTTGATTTATGTCGCTATCCCTAATAGCACCCGAGATATCACCAGATATATATTGGATTTTCCCTTGACCTTGACAGTCCGGCCCCATGTGTCGATGGTTTTCTCGGTCCCTCGCGGTCCGTTGTCAATCCCGCTGGTCAGATTCATGCGCTAGGGCCTCCTGCAGACAATGCACTTTGATTTATAGCGCTATCTGTAATAGCACCCGAGATATCACCAGATTTATATTGGATTTTTCCCTGACCCTGATTGTTCGACCCCATGTGTCGATGGTTTTCTCGGCCCCTGGTGTTCCGAGGTCCGTCCCGCTGCACAGATTCATACGCCAGGGCCTCCTGCAGAGAATGCACTTTGATTTACTGCGCTGTCTGTAATAGCACCATAGATATCACCAGATTTATATTGGATTTTTCCCTGACCCTGAGTGTCCGACCCCATGAGACGGTGGTTTTCTCGGCCCCTGTTGGTCCGAGGTCGTTCCCGCTGCACAGATTCATGCGCCAGGGCCTCCTGCAGACAATGCACTTTGATTTATGTCGCTATCCCTAACAGCACCCGAGATATCACCAGATATATATTGGATTTTTCCTTGACCCTGACAGTCCGGCCCCATGTGTCGATGGTTTTCTCGGCCCCTGGTGGTCCGAGGTCCTTCCCGCTGCACAGATTCATACGCCAGGGCCTCCTGCAGAGAATGCACTTTGATTTACTGCGCTATCTGTAATAGCACCATAGATATCACCAGATTTATATTGGATTTTTCCCTGACCCTGAGTGTCCGACCCCATGAGACGGTGGTTTTCTCGGTCCCTGGTGGTCCGAGGTCGTTCCCGCTGCACAGATTCATGCGCCAGGGCCTCCTGCAGATAATGCACTTTGATTTATTTCGCTATCCCTAATAGCACCCGAGATATCACCAGATATATATTGGATTTTTCCCTGACCGTGACAGTCCGGCCCCATGGGACGGTGATTTTCTCGGCCCCTTGTGGTCCGAGGTCGTTCCCGCTGCACAGATTCATGCGCCAGGGCCTCCTGCAGATAATTGACTTTGGTTTATTGCGCTATCTCTACTAGCAGCCGAGATATCAACAGATATGTATTGGATTTTACCCTGACCCTGTGCGTCCGGCCCCATGAGACTGTGGTTTTCTCGGCCCCTGGTGGTCCGAGGTCGTTCCCGCTGCACTGATTCATGCGCCAGGGCCTCCTACAGACAATGCACTTTGATTTATTGCGCTATCTGTAATATAACCCGAGATATCACCAGATATATATTGGATTTTTCCATGACCCTGAGTGTCCGGCCCCATGAGACGGTGGTTCTCTCGGCCCCTGGTGGTCCGAGGTCGTTCCCGCTGCACAGATTCATGCGCCAGGGCCGCCTGGAGACAATGCACTTTGATTTATTGGGCTATCTGTAATAGCACCCGAGATATCACCAGATTTATATTGGATTTTTCCCTGACCCTGAGTGTCCGACCCCATGTGTCGATGGTTTTCTCGGCCCCTGGTGGTCCGAGGTCCGTCCCGCTGCACAGATTCATACGCCAGGGCCTCCTGCAGAGAATGCACTTTGATTTACTGCGCTATCTGTAATAGCACCATAGATATCACCAGATTTATATTGGATTTTTCCCTGACCCTGAGTGTCCGACCCCATGAGACGGTGGTTTTCTCGGCCCCTGGTGGTCCGAGGTCGTTCCCCCTGTACAGATTCATGCGCCAGGGCCTCCTGCAGACAATGCACTTTGATTTATTTCGCTATCCCTAATAGCACCCGAGATATCACCAGATATATATTGGATTTTTCCCTGACCGTGACAGTCCGGCCCCATGGGACGGTGATTTTCTCGGCCCCTTGTGGTCCGAGGTCGTTCCCGCTGCACAGATTCATGCGCTAGGGCCTCCTGCAGACAATGCACTTTGATTTATTGCGCTATCTGTAATAGCACCCGAGATATCACCAGATATATATTGGATTTTTCCCTGACCCTGATAGTCCGGCCCTATGAGACGGTGGTTTTCTCGGCCCCTGGTGGTCCGAGGTCCTTCCAGCTGCACAGATTCATACGCCAGGGCCTCCTGCAGACAATGCACTTTGATTTAATTCGCTATCTCTAATAGCACCCGAGATATCACCAGATATAAATTGGATTTTTTCTTGACCCTGACAGTCCGGCCCCATGTGTCGATGGTTTTCTCGGTCCCTCGTGGTCCGAGGTCGATCCCGCTGCACAGATTCATGCGGCAGGCCCCCCTGCAGATAATTCACTTTTATTTATTGCGCTTTCTCCAATAGCACCCGAGATATCACCAGATATATATTGGATTTGTCCCTGACCCTGAGTGTCCGAAACCATGAGACGGTGGTTTTCTCGGCCCCTGGTTGTCCGAGGTCGATCCCGTTGCACAGATTCAGGCGCCACGGCCCCTTGCAGATAATTCACTTTGATTTATTGAGATATCTCTAATAGCACCCGAGATATCACCAGATATATATTGGATTTTTCCCTGACCCTGAGTGTCCGAAACCATGAGACGGTGGTTTTCTCGGCCCCTGGTCGTCCGAGGTCGTTCCCGCTGCACAGATTCATGCGCTAGGTGCTCCTGCAGAGAATGCACTTTGATTTCCTGCGCTGTCTGTAATAGCACCATAGATATCACCAGATTTATATTGGATTTTTCCCTGACCCTGAGTGTCCGACCCCATGAGACGGTGGTTTTCTCGGCCCCTGGTGGTCCGAGGTCGTTCCCGCTGCACAGATTCATGCGCCAGGGCCTCCTGCAGACACTGCCCTTTGATTTATGTCGCTATCCCTAATAGCACCCGAGATATCACCAGATATATATTGGATTTTCCCTTGACCTTGACAGTCCGGCCCCATGTGTCGATGGTTTTCTCGGTCCCTCGCGGTCCGAGGTCGTTCCCGCTGCACAGATTCATGCGCTAGGGCCTCCTGCAAACAATGCACTTTGATTTATTGAGCTATCTCTAATAGCACCCGAGATATCACCAGATATATATTGGATTTTTCCCTGACCCTGATAGTGCGACCCCATGAGACGGTGGTTCTCTCGGCCCCTGGTGGTCCGAGGTCGTTCCCGCTGCACAGATTCATGCGCCAGGGCCTCCTGCAGACAATGCACTTTGATTTAATTCGCTATCTCTAATAGCACCCGAGATATCACCAGATATATATTGGATTTTTCCTTGACCCTGACGGTGCGGCACCATTTGTCGATGGTTTTCTCGGTCCCTCGTGGTCCGAGGTCGATCCCGCTGCACAGATTCATGCGGCAGGCCCCCCTGCAGATAATTCACTTTTATTTATTGCGCTTTCTCTAATAGCACCCGAGATATCACCAGATATATATTGGATTTTTCCCTGACCCTGACAGTCCGGCCCCATGCGACAATGATTTCCTCGGCCCCTGGTGGTCCGAGGTCGATCCCGCTGCACAGATTCATGCGCCGGGGCCTCCTACAGACAATGCACTTTGATTTATTGCGCTATCTATAATAGCACCCGAGATATCACCAGATATATATTGGATTTTTCCCTGACCCTGAGTGTCCGACCCCATGAGTCGGTGGTTTTCTCGGCCCCTGGTGGTCCGAGGCCGTTCCCGCTGCACAGATTCATGCGCCAGGGCCTCCTGCAGACAATGCACTTTGATTTATTGAGCTATCTCTAATAGCACCCGAGATATCACCAGATACATATTGGATTTTTCCCTGACCGTGACAGTCCGGCCCCATGGGACGGTAATTTTCTCGGCCCCTTGTGGTCCGAGGTCGTTCCCGCTGCACAGATTCATGCGCTAGGGCCTCCTTCAGACAATGCACTTTGATTTATTGAGCTATCTCTAATAGCACCCGAGATATCACCAGATACATATTGGATTTTCCCTGACCCTGAGTGTCCGACCCCATGAGACGGTGGTTTTCTCGGCTCCTGGTGGTCCGAGGTCCTTCCCGCTGCACAGATTCATGCGCCAGGGCCTCCTGCAGAGAATGCACTTTGATTTATTGCGCTATCTGTAATAGCACCCTAGATATCACCAGATTTATTTTGGATTTTTCCCTGACCCTGAGTGTCCGACCCCATGAGACGGTGGTTTTCTCGGCCCCTGGTGGTCCGAGGTCGTTCCCGCTGCACAGATTCATGCGCCAGGGCCTCCTGCAGACACTGCCCTTTGATTTATGTCGCTATCCCTAATAGCACCCGAGATATCACCAGATATATATTGGATTTTCCCTTGACCTTGACAGTCCGGCCCCATGTGTCGATGGTTTTATCGGTCCCTCGCGGTCCGTTGTCGATCCCGCTGGTCAGATTCATGCGCTAGGGCCTCCTGCAGACAATGCACTTTGATTTATAGCGCTATCTGTAATAGCACCCGAGATATCACCAGATTTATATTGGATTTTTCCCTGACCCTGAGTGTTCGACCCCATGTGTCGATGGTTTTCTCGGCCCCTGGTGTTCCGAGGTCCTTCCCGCTGCACAGATTCATACGCCAGGGCCTCCTGCAGACAATGCACTTTGATTTATTTCGCTATCCCTAATAGCACCCGAGATATCACCAGATATATATTGGATTTTTCCCTGACCGTGACAGTCCGGCCCCATGGCACGGTGATTTTCTCGGCCCCTTGTGGTCCGAGGTCGTTCCCGCTACACAGATTCATGCGCTAGGGCCTCCTGCAGACAATGCACTTTGATTTATTGAGCTATCTCTAATAGGACCCGAGATATCACCAGATATATATTGGATTTTTCCCTGACCCTGATAGTCCGACCCCATGAGACGGTGGTTCTCTCGGCCCCTGGTGGTCCGAGGTCGTTCCCGCTGCACAGATTCATGCGCCAGGGCCGCCTGCAGACAATGCACTTTAATTTATTGCGCTATCTGTAATAGCACCCGAGATATCACCAGATTTATTTTGGATTTTTCCCTGACCCTGAGTGTCCGACCCCATGTGTCGATGGTTTTCTCGGCCCCTGGTGGTCCGAGGTCCGTCCCGCTGCACAGATTCATACGCCAGGGCCTCCTGCAGAGAATGCACTTTGATTTACTGCGCTGTCTGTAATAGCACCATAGATATCACCAGATTTATATTGGATTTTTCCCTGACCCTGAGTGTCCGACCCCATGAGACGGTGGTTTTCTCGGCCCCTGGTGGTCCGAGGTCGTTCCCGCTGCACAGATTCATGCGCCAGGGCCTCCTGCAGACACTGCCCTTTGATTTATGTCGCTATCCCTAATAGCACCCGAGATATCACCAGATATATATTGGATTTTCCCTTGACCTTGACAGTCCGGCCCCATGTGTCGATGGTTTTCTCGGTCCCTCGCGGTCCGTTGTCGATCCCGCTGGTCAGATTCATGCGCTAGGGCCTCCTGCAGACAATGCACTTTGATTTATAGCGCTATCTGTAATAGCACCCGAGATATCACCAGATTTATATTGGATTTTTCCCTGACCCTGATTGTTCGACCCCATGTGTCGATGGTTTTCTCGGCCCCTGGTGTTCCGAGGTCCGTCCCGCTGCACAGATTCATACGCCAGGGCCTCCTGCAGAGAATGCACTTTGATTTACTGCGCTGTCTGTAATAGCACCATAGATATCACCAGATATATATTGGATTTTTCCCTGACCCTGATAGTCCGACCCCATGAGACGGTGGTTCTCTCGGCCCCTGGTGGTCCGAGGTCGTTCCCGCTGCACAGATTCATGCGCCAGGGCCGCCTGCAGACAATGCACTTTAATTTATTGCGCTATCTGTAATAGCACCCGAGATATCACCAGATTTATATTGGATTTTTCCCTGACCCTGAGTGTCCGACCCCATGTGTCGATGGTTTTCTCGGCCCCTGGTGGTCCGAGGTCCGTCCCGCTGCACAGATTCATACGCCAGGGCCTCCTGCAGAGAATGCACTTTGATTTACTGCGCTGTCTGTAATAGCACCATAGATATCACCAGATTTATATTGGATTTTTCCCTGACCCTGAGTGTCCGACCCCATGAGACGGTGGTTTTCTCGGCCCCTGGTGGTCCGAGGTCGTTCCCGCTGCACAGATTCATGCGCCAGGGCCTCCTGCAGACACTGCCCTTTGATTTATGTCGCTATCCCTAATAGCACCCGAGATATCACCAGATATATATTGGATTTTCCCTTGACCTTGACAGTCCGGCCCCATGTGTCGATGGTTTTCTCGGTCCCTCGCGGTCCGTTGTCGATCCCGCTGGTCAGATTCATGCGCTAGGGCCTCCTGCAGACAATGCACTTTGATTTATAGCGCTATCTGTAATAGCACCCGAGATATCACCAGATTTATATTGGATTTTTCCCTGACCCTGATTGTTCGACCCCATGTGTCGATGGTTTTCTCGGCCCCTGGTGTTCCGAGGTCCGTCCCGCTGCACAGATTCATACGCCAGGGCCTCCTGCAGAGAATGCACTTTGATTTACTGCGCTGTCTGTAATAGCACCATAGATATCACCAGATTTATATTGGATTTTTCCCTGACCCTGAGTGTCCGACCCCATGAGACGGTGGTTTTCTCGGCCCCTGGTGGTCCGAGGTCGTTCCCGCTGCACAGATTCATGCGCCAGGGCCTCCTGCAGACAATGCACTTTGATTTATGTCGCTATCCCTAATAGCACCCGAGATATCACCAGATATATATTGGATTTTTCCTTGACCCTGACAGTCCGGCCCCATGTGTCGATGGTTTTCTCGGCCCCTGGTGGTCCGAGGTCCTTCCCGCTGCACAGATTCATACGCCAGGGCCTCCTGCAGAGAATGCACTTTGATTTACTGCGCTATCTGTAATAGCACCATAGATATCACCAGATTTATATTGGATTTTTCCCTGACCCTGAGTGTCCGACCCCATGAGACGGTGGTTTTCTCGGCCCCTGGTGGTCCGAGGTCGTTCCCGCTGCACAGATTCATGCGCCAGGGCCTCCTGCAGATAATGCACTTTGATTTATTTCGCTATCCCTAATAGCACCCGAGATATCACCAGATATATATTGGATTTTTCCCTGACCGTGACAGTCCGGCCCCATGGGACGGTGATTTTCTCGGCCCCTTGTGGTCCGAGGTCGTTCCCGCTGCACAGATTCATGCGCTAGGGCCTCCTGCAGACAATGCACTTTGATTTATTGAGCTATCTCTAATAGCACCCGAGATATCACCAGATACATATTGGATTTTCCCTGACCCTGAGTGTCCGACCCCATGAGACGGTGGTTTTCTCGGCCCCTGGTGGTCCGAGGTCCTTCCCGCTGCACAGATTCATGCGCCAGGGCCTCCTGCAGAGAATGCACTTTGATTTATTGCGCTATCTGTAATAGCACCCTAGATATCACCAGATTTATTTTGGATTTTTCCCTGACCCTGAGTGTCCGACCCCATGAGACGGTGGTTTTCTCGGCCCCTGGTGGTCCGAGGTCGTTCCCGCTGCACAGATTCATGCGCCAGGGCCTCCTGCAGACACTGCCCTTTGATTTATGTCGCTATCCCTAATAGCACCCGAGATATCACCAGATATATATTGGATTTTCCCTTGACCTTGACAGTCCGGCCCCATGTGTCGATGGTTTTCTCGGTCCCTCGCGGTCCGTTGTCGATCCCGCTGGTCAGATTCATGCGCTAGGGCCTCCTGCAGACAATGCACTTTGATTTATAGCGCTATCTGTAATAGCACCCGAGATATCACCAGATTTATATTGGATTTTTCCCTGACCCTGAGTGTTCGACCCCATGTGTCGATGGTTTTCTCGGCCCCTGGTGTTCCGAGGTCCTTCCCGCTGCACAGATTCATACGCCAGGGCCTCCTGCAGACAATGCACTTTGATTTATTTCGCTATCCCTAATAGCACCCGAGATATCACCAGATATATATTGGATTTTTCCCTGACCGTGACAGTCCGGCCCCATGGCACGGTGATTTTCTCGGCCCCTTGTGGTCCGAGGTCGTTCCCGCTACACAGATTCATGCGCTAGGGCCTCCTGCAGACAATGCACTTTGATTTATTGAGCTATCTCTAATAGGACCCGAGATATCACCAGATATATATTGGATTTTTCCCTGACCCTGATAGTCCGACCCCATGAGACGGTGGTTCTCTCGGCCCCTGGTGGTCCGAGGTCGTTCCCGCTGCACAGATTCATGCGCCAGGGCCGCCTGCAGACAATGCACTTTAATTTATTGCGCTATCTGTAATAGCACCCGAGATATCACCAGATTTATATTGGATTTTTCCCTGACCCTGAGTGTCCGACCCCATGTGTCGATGGTTTTCTCGGCCCCTGGTGGTCCGAGGTCCGTCCCGCTGCACAGATTCATACGCCAGGGCCTCCTGCAGAGAATGCACTTTGATTTACTGCGCTGTCTGTAATAGCACCATAGATATCACCAGATTTATATTGGATTTTTCCCTGACCCTGAGTGTCCGACACCATGAGACGGTGGTTTTCTCGGCCCCTGGTGGTCCGAGGTCGTTCCCGCTGCACAGATTCATGCGCCAGGGCCTCCTGCAGACACTGCCCTTTGATTTATGTCGCTATCCCTAATAGCACCCGAGATATCACCAGATATATATTGGATTTTCCCTTGACCTTGACAGTCCGGCCCCATGTGTCGATGGTTTTCTCGGTCCCTCGCGGTCCGTTGTCGATCCCGCTGGTCAGATTCATGCGCTAGGGCCTCCTGCAGACAATGCACTTTGATTTATAGCGCTATCTGTAATAGCACCCGAGATATCACCAGATTTATATTGGATTTTTCCCTGACCCTGATTGTTCGACCCCATGTGTCGATGGTTTTCTCGGCCCCTGGTGTTCCGAGGTCCGTCCCGCTGCACAGATTCATACGCCAGGGCCTCCTGCAGAGAATGCACTTTGATTTACTGCGCTATCTGTAATAGCACCATAGATATCACCAGATTTATATTGGATTTTTCCCTGACCCTGAGTGTCCGACCCCATGAGACGGTGGTTTTCTCGGCCCCTGGTGGTCCGAGGTCGTTCCCGCTGCACAGATTCATGCGCCAGGGCCTCCTGCAGATAATGCACTTTGATTTATTTCGCTATCCCTAATAGCACCCGAGATATCACCAGATATATATTGGATTTTTCCCTGACCGTGACAGTCCGGCCCCATGGGACGGTGATTTTCTCGGCCCCTTGTGGTCCGAGGTCGTTCCCGCTGCACAGATTCATGCGCTAGGGCCTCCTGCAGACAATGCACTTTGATTTATTGCGCTATCTGTAATAGCACCCGAGATATCACCAGATTTATATTGGATTTTTCCCTGACCCTGAGTGTCCGAAACCATGAGACGGTGGTTTTCTCGGCCCCTGGTCGTCCGAGGTCGTTCCCGCTGCACAGATTCATGCGCCAGGGCCTCCTGCAGACAATGCACTTTGATTTAATTCGCTATCTTTAATAGCACCCGAGATATCACCAGATATATATTGGATTTGTCCCTGACCCTGAGTGTCCGAAACCATGAGACGGTGGTTTTCTCGGCCCCTGGTGGTCCGAGGTCGATCCCGTTGCACAGATTCATGCGCCACGGCCCCTTGCAGATAATTCACTTTGATTTATTGAGCTATCTCTAATAGCACCCGAGATATCACCAGATATATATTGGATTTTTCCCTGACCCTGAGTGTCCGGAACCATGAGACGGTGGTTTTCTCGGCCCCTGGTCGTCCGAGGTCGTTCCCGCTGCACAGATTCATGCGCTAGGTGCTCCTGCAGACAATGCGCTTTGATTTATTGCGCTATCTGTTATAGCACCCGAGATATCACCAAATATATATTGGATTTTTTCCTGACCGTGACAGTCCGGCCCCATGGGACGGTGATTTTCTCGGACCCTTGTGGTCCGAGGTCGTTCCCGCTGCACAGATTCATGCGCTAGGGCATCCTGCAGACAATGCACTTTGATTTATTGCGCTATCTGTAATAGCACCCGAGATATCACCAGATTTATATTGGATTTTTCCCTGACCCTGAGTGTCCGAAACCATGAGACGGTGGTTTTCTCGGCCCCTGGTCGTCCGAGGTCGTTCCCGCTGCACAGATTCATGCGCCAGGGCCTCCTGCAGACAATGCACTTTGATTTAATTCGCTATCTTTAATAGCACCCGAGATATCACCAGATATATATTGGATTTGTCCCTGACCCTGAGTGTCCGAAACCATGAGACGGTGGTTTTCTCGGCCCCTGGTGGTCCGAGGTCGATCCCGTTGCACAGATTCATGCGCCACGGCCCCTTGCAGATAATTCACTTTGATTTATTGAGCTATCTCTAATAGCACCCGAGATATCACCAGATATATATTGGATTTTTCCCTGACCCTGAGTGTCCGGAACCATGAGACGGTGGTTTTCTCGGCCCCTGGTGGTCCGAGGTCGATCCCGCTGCACAGATTCATGGGCCAGGGCCTCCTACAGACAATGCAATTTGATTTATTGCGCTATCTATAATAGCACCCGAGATATCACCAGATATATATTGGATTTTTCCCTGACCCTGAGTGTCCGACCCCCTGAGACGGTGGTTTTCTCGGCCCCTGGTGGTCCGAGGTCGTTCCCGCTGCACAGATTCATGCGCCTGGGCCTCCTGCAGACAATGCACTTTGATTTATTGCGCTATCTGTAATAGCACCCGAGATATCACCATATACATATTGGATTTTTCCCTGACACTGACAATCCGGCCCCATGAGACGGTGATTTTCTCGGACCCTGGTGAACCGAGGTCGTTCCCATTGCACAGATTCATGCGCTAGGCCCTCCTGCAGACAATGCACTCTGATTTATTGCGCTATCTGTAATAGCACCCGAGATATCACCAGATATATATTGCACTTTTCCCTGACCCTGAGTGTCCGACCTCATGAGACGGTAGTTTTCTCGGCCCCTGGTGGTCCGAGGTCGTTCCCGCTGCACAGATTCATGCGCCAGGGCCTCCTGCAGACAATGCACTTTGATTTATTGCGCTATCTGTAATAGCACCCGAGATATCACCAGATTTGTGTTGGATTTTTCCCTGACCCAGACAGTCCGGCCCCATGAGACGGTGGTTTTCTCGGCCCCTGGTGGTCCGAGGTCGATCCCGCTGCACAGATTCATGCGACAGGGCCTCCTACAGACGATGCAGTTTGATTTATTGCGCTATCTGTAATACCACCCGAGATGTCACCAGATATATATTGGATTTTTCCCTGATCCTGAGTGTCCAAACCCATGAGACGGTGGTTTTCTCGGCCCCTGCTGGTCCGAGGTCGTTCCCGCTTCACAGATTCATGCGCCAGGGCCTGCTGCAGACAATGCACTTTGGTTTATTGCGCTATCTCTAATAGCACCCGAGATATCACCAGATATATGCTGGATTTTTACATGACCTTGGTTGACGGATTCCGAATATCCGTAATTTTCTCGGTCCCTGGGGGTCCGAGGTAGTTCCTGCTGCACAGATTCATGCGCCAGGGCCTCCTATAGATAATTCACTTTGATTTATTGCGCTATCTCTAATAGCAGCCGAGATATCACCAGATATATATTGGATTTTTCCTTGACCCTGAGTGTCCGACCACATGAGACGGTAGTTTTCTCGGCCCCTGGTGGTCCGAGGTCGTTCCCATTGCACAGATTCATGCGCTAGGCCCTCCTGCAGACAATGCACTCTGATTTATTGCGCTATCTGTAATAGCACCCGAGATATCACCAGATATATATTGCACTTTTCCCTGACCCTGAGTGTCCGACCTCATGAGACGGTAGTTTTCTCGGCCCCTGGTGGTCCGAGGTCGTTCCCGCTGCACAGATTCATGCGCCAGGGCCTCCTACAGACAAGGCACTTTGCTTTATTGCGCTATCTGTAATAGCACCCGAGATATCACAAGATATATATAGGATTTTTACATGACCTTGGGTGACGGATTCCGAATATCTGTACTTTTCTCGGCCCCTGCTGGTCCGAGGTCGTTCCCGCTGCACAGATTCATGCGCCAGGGCCTCCTATAGATAATTCACTTTGGTTTATTGCGCTATCTCTAATAGCACCCGAGATATCACCTGATATATATTGGATTTTTCCCTGACACTGACAATCCGGCCCCATGAGACGGTGATTTTCTCGGACCCTGGTGATCCGAGGTCGATGCCGCTGCACAGATTCATGCGCCAGGGCCCCCTGCAGATAACTCACTTTGATTTATTCCCCTATCTCTATTAACAGCCGAGATATCAACAGATATATATTGGATTTTTCCCTGACCCTGAGTGTCCGGCCCCATGAGGCGGTGATTTCCTCGGCCCCTGGTGGTCCGAGGTCGATCCCGCTGCACAGATTCATGCGCCAGGGCCGCCTGCAGATACTTCACTTTGATTTATTGCGCTATCTCTAATAGCAGCCGAGATATCACCAGATATATATTGGACTTTTCCCTGACCCTGACAGTCCGGCCCCATGAGGCGGTGATTTCCTCGGCCCCTGGTGGTCCGAGGTCGATCCCGCTGCACAGATTCATGCGCCAGGGCCGCCTGCAGATAATTCACTTTGATTTATTGCGCTATCTGTAATAGCACCCGAGATATCACCAGATTTATATTGGATTTTTCCCTGACCCTGATTGTTCGACCCCATGTGTCGATGGTTTTCTCGGCCCCTGGTGTTCCGAGGTCCGTCCCGCTGCACAGATTCATACGCCAGGGCCTCCTGCAGAGAATGCACTTTGATTTACTGCGCTGTCTGTAATAGCACCATAGATATCACCAGATTTATATTGGATTTTTCCCTGACCCTGAGTGTCCGACCCCATGAGACGGTGGTTTTCTCGGCCCCTGTTGGTCCGAGGTCGTTCCCGCTGCACAGATTCATGCGCCAGGGCCTCCTGCAGACAATGCACTTTGATTTATGTCGCTATCCCTAATAGCACCCGAGATATCACCAGATATATATTGGATTTTTCCTTGACCCTGACAGTCCGGCCCCATGTGTCGATGGTTTTCTCGGCCCCTGGTGGTCCGAGGTCCTTCCCGCTGCACAGATTCATACGCCAGGGCCTCCTGCAGAGAATGCACTTTGATTTACTGCGCTATCTGTAATAGCACCATAGATATCACCAGATTTATATTGGATTTTTCCCTGACCCTGAGTGTCCGACCCCATGAGACGGTGGTTTTCTCGGTCCCTGGTGGTCCGAGGTCGTTCCCGCTGCACAGATTCATGCGCCAGGGCCTCCTGCAGATAATGCACTTTGATTTATTTCGCTATCCCTAATAGCACCCGAGATATCACCAGATATATATTGGATTTTTCCCTGACCGTGACAGTCCGGCCCCATGGGACGGTGATTTTCTCGGCCCCTTGTGGTCCGAGGTCGTTCCCGCTGCACAGATTCATGCGCCAGGGCCTCCTGCAGATAATTGACTTTGGTTTATTGCGCTATCTCTACTAGCAGCCGAGATATCAACAGATATGTATTGGATTTTACCCTGACCCTGTGCGTCCGGCCCCATGAGACTGTGGTTTTCTCGGCCCCTGGTGGTCCGAGGTCGTTCCCGCTGCACTGATTCATGCGCCAGGGCCTCCTACAGACAATGCACTTTGATTTATTGCGCTATCTGTAATATAACCCGAGATATCACCAGATATATATTGGATTTTTCCATGACCCTGAGTGTCCGGCCCCATGAGACGGTGGTTCTCTCGGCCCCTGGTGGTCCGAGGTCGTTCCCGCTGCACAGATTCATGCGCTAGGGCCTCCTGCAGACAATGCACTTTGATTTATTGCGCTATCTGTAATAGCACCCGAGATATCACCAGATATATATTGGATTTTTCCCTGACCCTGATAGTCCGGCCCTATGAGACGGTGGTTTTCTCGGCCCCTGGTGGTCCGAGGTCCTTCCAGCTGCACAGATTCATACGCCAGGGCCTCCTGCAGACAATGCACTTTGATTTAATTCGCTATCTCTAATAGCACCCGAGATATCACCAGATATAAATTGGATTTTTTCTTGACCCTGACAGTCCGGCCCCATGTGTCGATGGTTTTCTCGGTCCCTCGTGGTCCGAGGTCCATCCCGCTACACAGATTCATGTGCCAGGGCCCCCTGCAGATAATTCACTTTGGTTTATTGCGCTATCTCCAATAGCACCCGAGATATCACCAGATATATATTGGATTTGTCCCTGACCCTGAGTGTCCGAAACCATGAGACGGTGGTTTTCTCGGCCCCTGGTTGTCCGAGGTCGATCCCGTTGCACAGATTCAGGCGCCACGGCCCCTTGCAGATAATTCACTTTGATTTATTGAGATATCTCTAATAGCACCCGAGATATCACCAGATATATATTGGATTTTTCCCTGACCCTGAGTGTCCGAAACCATGAGACGGTGGTTTTCTCGGCCCCTGGTCGTCCGAGGTCGTTCCCGCTGCACAGATTCATGCGCTAGGTGCTCCTGCAGAGAATGCACTTTGATTTACTGCGCTGTCTGTAATAGCACCATAGATATCACCAGATTTATATTGGATTTTTCCCTGACCCTGAGTGTCCGACCCCATGAGACGGTGGTTTTCTCGGCCCCTGGTGGTCCGAGGTCGTTCCCGCTGCACAGATTCATGCGCCAGGGCCTCCTGCAGACACTGCCCTTTGATTTATGTCGCTATCCCTAATAGCACCCGAGATATCACCAGATATATATTGGATTTTCCCTTGACCTTGACAGTCCGGCCCCATGTGTCGATGGTTTTCTCGGTCCCTCGCGGTCCGAGGTCGTTCCCGCTGCACAGATTCATGCGCTAGGGCCTCCTGCAAACAATGCACTTTGATTTATTGAGCTATCTCTAATAGCACCCGAGATATCACCAGATATATATTGGATTTTTCCCTGACCCTGATAGTGCGACCCCATGAGACGGTGGTTCTCTCGGCCCCTGGTGGTCCGAGGTCGTTCCCGCTGCACAGATTCATGCGCCAGGGCCTCCTGCAGACAATGCACTTTGATTTAATTCGCTATCTCTAATAGCACCCGAGATATCACCAGATATATATTGGATTTTTCCTTGACCCTGACGGTGCGGCACCATTTGTCGATGGTTTTCTCGGTCCCTCGTGGTCCGAGGTCGATCCCGCTGCACAGATTCATGCGGCAGGCCCCCCTGCAGATAATTCACTTTTATTTATTGCGCTTTCTCTAATAGCACCCGAGATATCACCAGATATATATTGGATTTTTCCCTGACCCTGACAGTCCGGCCCCATGCGACAATGATTTCCTCGGCCCCTGGTGGTCCGAGGTCGATCCCGCTGCACAGATTCATGCGCCGGGGCCTCCTACAGACAATGCACTTTGATTTATTGCGCTATCTATAATAGCACCCGAGATATCACCAGATATATATTGGATTTTTCCCTGACCCTGAGTGTCCGACCCCATGAGTCGGTGGTTTTCTCGGCCCCTGGTGGTCCGAGGCCGTTCCCGCTGCACAGATTCATGCGCCAGGGCCTCCTGCAGACAATGCACTTTGATTTATTGAGCTATCTCTAATAGCACCCGAGATATCACCAGATACATATTGGATTTTTCCCTGACCGTGACAGTCCGGCCCCATGGGACGGTAATTTTCTCGGCCCCTTGTGGTCCGAGGTCGTTCCCGCTGCACAGATTCATGCGCTAGGGCCTCCTTCAGACAATGCACTTTGATTTATTGAGCTATCTCTAATAGCACCCGAGATATCACCAGATACATATTGGATTTTCCCTGACCCTGAGTGTCCGACCCCATGAGACGGTGGTTTTCTCGGCTCCTGGTGGTCCGAGGTCCTTCCCGCTGCACAGATTCATGCGCCAGGGCCTCCTGCAGAGAATGCACTTTGATTTATTGCGCTATCTGTAATAGCACCCTAGATATCACCAGATTTATTTTGGATTTTTCCCTGACCCTGAGTGTCCGACCCCATGAGACGGTGGTTTTCTCGGCCCCTGGTGGTCCGAGGTCGTTCCCGCTGCACAGATTCATGCGCCAGGGCCTCCTGCAGACACTGCCCTTTGATTTATGTCGCTATCCCTAATAGCACCCGAGATATCACCAGATATATATTGGATTTTCCCTTGACCTTGACAGTCCGGCCCCATGTGTCGATGGTTTTATCGGTCCCTCGCGGTCCGTTGTCGATCCCGCTGGTCAGATTCATGCGCTAGGGCCTCCTGCAGACAATGCACTTTGATTTATAGCGCTATCTGTAATAGCACCCGAGATATCACCAGATTTATATTGGATTTTTCCCTGACCCTGAGTGTTCGACCCCATGTGTCGATGGTTTTCTCGGCCCCTGGTGTTCCGAGGTCCTTCCCGCTGCACAGATTCATACGCCAGGGCCTCCTGCAGACAATGCACTTTGATTTATTTCGCTATCCCTAATAGCACCCGAGATATCACCAGATATATATTGGATTTTTCCCTGACCGTGACAGTCCGGCCCCATGGCACGGTGATTTTCTCGGCCCCTTGTGGTCCGAGGTCGTTCCCGCTACACAGATTCATGCGCTAGGGCCTCCTGCAGACAATGCACTTTGATTTATTGAGCTATCTCTAATAGGACCCGAGATATCACCAGATATATATTGGATTTTTCCCTGACCCTGATAGTCCGACCCCATGAGACGGTGGTTCTCTCGGCCCCTGGTGGTCCGAGGTCGTTCCCGCTGCACAGATTCATGCGCCAGGGCCGCCTGCAGACAATGCACTTTAATTTATTGCGCTATCTGTAATAGCACCCGAGATATCACCAGATTTATTTTGGATTTTTCCCTGACCCTGAGTGTCCGACCCCATGTGTCGATGGTTTTCTCGGCCCCTGGTGGTCCGAGGTCCGTCCCGCTGCACAGATTCATACGCCAGGGCCTCCTGCAGAGAATGCACTTTGATTTACTGCGCTGTCTGTAATAGCACCATAGATATCACCAGATTTATATTGGATTTTTCCCTGACCCTGAGTGTCCGACCCCATGAGACGGTGGTTTTCTCGGCCCCTGGTGGTCCGAGGTCGTTCCCGCTGCACAGATTCATGCGCCAGGGCCTCCTGCAGACACTGCCCTTTGATTTATGTCGCTATCCCTAATAGCACCCGAGATATCACCAGATATATATTGGATTTTCCCTTGACCTTGACAGTCCGGCCCCATGTGTCGATGGTTTTCTCGGTCCCTCGCGGTCCGTTGTCGATCCCGCTGGTCAGATTCATGCGCTAGGGCCTCCTGCAGACAATGCACTTTGATTTATAGCGCTATCTGTAATAGCACCCGAGATATCACCAGATTTATATTGGATTTTTCCCTGACCCTGATTGTTCGACCCCATGTGTCGATGGTTTTCTCGGCCCCTGGTGTTCCGAGGTCCGTCCCGCTGCACAGATTCATACGCCAGGGCCTCCTGCAGAGAATGCACTTTGATTTACTGCGCTGTCTGTAATAGCACCATAGATATCACCAGATATATATTGGATTTTTCCCTGACCCTGATAGTCCGACCCCATGAGACGGTGGTTCTCTCGGCCCCTGGTGGTCCGAGGTCGTTCCCGCTGCACAGATTCATGCGCCAGGGCCGCCTGCAGACAATGCACTTTAATTTATTGCGCTATCTGTAATAGCACCCGAGATATCACCAGATTTATATTGGATTTTTCCCTGACCCTGAGTGTCCGACCCCATGTGTCGATGGTTTTCTCGGCCCCTGGTGGTCCGAGGTCCGTCCCGCTGCACAGATTCATACGCCAGGGCCTCCTGCAGAGAATGCACTTTGATTTACTGCGCTGTCTGTAATAGCACCATAGATATCACCAGATTTATATTGGATTTTTCCCTGACCCTGAGTGTCCGACCCCATGAGACGGTGGTTTTCTCGGCCCCTGGTGGTCCGAGGTCGTTCCCGCTGCACAGATTCATGCGCCAGGGCCTCCTGCAGACACTGCCCTTTGATTTATGTCGCTATCCCTAATAGCACCCGAGATATCACCAGATATATATTGGATTTTCCCTTGACCTTGACAGTCCGGCCCCATGTGTCGATGGTTTTCTCGGTCCCTCGCGGTCCGTTGTCGATCCCGCTGGTCAGATTCATGCGCTAGGGCCTCCTGCAGACAATGCACTTTGATTTATAGCGCTATCTGTAATAGCACCCGAGATATCACCAGATTTATATTGGATTTTTCCCTGACCCTGATTGTTCGACCCCATGTGTCGATGGTTTTCTCGGCCCCTGGTGTTCCGAGGTCCGTCCCGCTGCACAGATTCATACGCCAGGGCCTCCTGCAGAGAATGCACTTTGATTTACTGCGCTGTCTGTAATAGCACCATAGATATCACCAGATTTATATTGGATTTTTCCCTGACCCTGAGTGTCCGACCCCATGAGACGGTGGTTTTCTCGGCCCCTGGTGGTCCGAGGTCGTTCCCGCTGCACAGATTCATGCGCCAGGGCCTCCTGCAGACAATGCACTTTGATTTATGTCGCTATCCCTAATAGCACCCGAGATATCACCAGATATATATTGGATTTTTCCTTGACCCTGACAGTCCGGCCCCATGTGTCGATGGTTTTCTCGGCCCCTGGTGGTCCGAGGTCCTTCCCGCTGCACAGATTCATACGCCAGGGCCTCCTGCAGAGAATGCACTTTGATTTACTGCGCTATCTGTAATAGCACCATAGATATCACCAGATTTATATTGGATTTTTCCCTGACCCTGAGTGTCCGACCCCATGAGACGGTGGTTTTCTCGGCCCCTGGTGGTCCGAGGTCGTTCCCGCTGCACAGATTCATGCGCCAGGGCCTCCTGCAGATAATGCACTTTGATTTATTTCGCTATCCCTAATAGCACCCGAGATATCACCAGATATATATTGGATTTTTCCCTGACCGTGACAGTCCGGCCCCATGGGACGGTGATTTTCTCGGCCCCTTGTGGTCCGAGGTCGTTCCCGCTGCACAGATTCATGCGCTAGGGCCTCCTGCAGACAATGCACTTTGATTTATTGAGCTATCTCTAATAGCACCCGAGATATCACCAGATACATATTGGATTTTCCCTGACCCTGAGTGTCCGACCCCATGAGACGGTGGTTTTCTCGGCCCCTGGTGGTCCGAGGTCCTTCCCGCTGCACAGATTCATGCGCCAGGGCCTCCTGCAGAGAATGCACTTTGATTTATTGCGCTATCTGTAATAGCACCCTAGATATCACCAGATTTATTTTGGATTTTTCCCTGACCCTGAGTGTCCGACCCCATGAGACGGTGGTTTTCTCGGCCCCTGGTGGTCCGAGGTCGTTCCCGCTGCACAGATTCATGCGCCAGGGCCTCCTGCAGACACTGCCCTTTGATTTATGTCGCTATCCCTAATAGCACCCGAGATATCACCAGATATATATTGGATTTTCCCTTGACCTTGACAGTCCGGCCCCATGTGTCGATGGTTTTCTCGGTCCCTCGCGGTCCGTTGTCGATCCCGCTGGTCAGATTCATGCGCTAGGGCCTCCTGCAGACAATGCACTTTGATTTATAGCGCTATCTGTAATAGCACCCGAGATATCACCAGATTTATATTGGATTTTTCCCTGACCCTGAGTGTTCGACCCCATGTGTCGATGGTTTTCTCGGCCCCTGGTGTTCCGAGGTCCTTCCCGCTGCACAGATTCATACGCCAGGGCCTCCTGCAGACAATGCACTTTGATTTATTTCGCTATCCCTAATAGCACCCGAGATATCACCAGATATATATTGGATTTTTCCCTGACCGTGACAGTCCGGCCCCATGGCACGGTGATTTTCTCGGCCCCTTGTGGTCCGAGGTCGTTCCCGCTACACAGATTCATGCGCTAGGGCCTCCTGCAGACAATGCACTTTGATTTATTGAGCTATCTCTAATAGGACCCGAGATATCACCAGATATATATTGGATTTTTCCCTGACCCTGATAGTCCGACCCCATGAGACGGTGGTTCTCTCGGCCCCTGGTGGTCCGAGGTCGTTCCCGCTGCACAGATTCATGCGCCAGGGCCGCCTGCAGACAATGCACTTTAATTTATTGCGCTATCTGTAATAGCACCCGAGATATCACCAGATTTATATTGGATTTTTCCCTGACCCTGAGTGTCCGACCCCATGTGTCGATGGTTTTCTCGGCCCCTGGTGGTCCGAGGTCCGTCCCGCTGCACAGATTCATACGCCAGGGCCTCCTGCAGAGAATGCACTTTGATTTACTGCGCTGTCTGTAATAGCACCATAGATATCACCAGATTTATATTGGATTTTTCCCTGACCCTGAGTGTCCGACACCATGAGACGGTGGTTTTCTCGGCCCCTGGTGGTCCGAGGTCGTTCCCGCTGCACAGATTCATGCGCCAGGGCCTCCTGCAGACACTGCCCTTTGATTTATGTCGCTATCCCTAATAGCACCCGAGATATCACCAGATATATATTGGATTTTCCCTTGACCTTGACAGTCCGGCCCCATGTGTCGATGGTTTTCTCGGTCCCTCGCGGTCCGTTGTCGATCCCGCTGGTCAGATTCATGCGCTAGGGCCTCCTGCAGACAATGCACTTTGATTTATAGCGCTATCTGTAATAGCACCCGAGATATCACCAGATTTATATTGGATTTTTCCCTGACCCTGATTGTTCGACCCCATGTGTCGATGGTTTTCTCGGCCCCTGGTGTTCCGAGGTCCGTCCCGCTGCACAGATTCATACGCCAGGGCCTCCTGCAGAGAATGCACTTTGATTTACTGCGCTATCTGTAATAGCACCATAGATATCACCAGATTTATATTGGATTTTTCCCTGACCCTGAGTGTCCGACCCCATGAGACGGTGGTTTTCTCGGCCCCTGGTGGTCCGAGGTCGTTCCCGCTGCACAGATTCATGCGCCAGGGCCTCCTGCAGATAATGCACTTTGATTTATGTCGCTATCCCTAATAGCACCCGAGATATCACCAGATATATATTGGATTTTCCCTTGACCTTGACAGTCCGGCCCCATGTGTCGATGGTTTTCTCGGTCCCTCGCGGTCCGTTGTCGATCCCGCTGGTCAGATTCATGCGCTAGGGCCTCCTGCAGACAATGCACTTTGATTTATAGCGCTATCTGTAATAGCACCCGAGATATCACCAGATTTATATTGGATTTTTCCCTGACCCTGATTGTTCGACCCCATGTGTCGATGGTTTTCTCGGCCCCTGGTGTTCCGAGGTCCGTCCCGCTGCACAGATTCATACGCCAGGGCCTCCTGCAGAGAATGCACTTTGATTTACTGCGCTATCTGTAATAGCACCATAGATATCACCAGATTTATATTGGATTTTTCCCTGACCCTGAGTGTCCGACCCCATGAGACGGTGGTTTTCTCGGCCCCTGGTGGTCCGAGGTCGTTCCCGCTGCACAGATTCATGCGCCAGGGCCTCCTGCAGATAATGCACTTTGATTTATTTCGCTATCCCTAATAGCACCCGAGATATCACCAGATATATATTGGATTTTTCCCTGACCGTGACAGTCCGGCCCCATGGGACGGTGATTTTCTCGGCCCCTTGTGGTCCGAGGTCGTTCCCGCTGCACAGATTCATGCGCTAGGGCCTCCTGCAGACAATGCACTTTGATTTATTGCGCTATCTGTAATAGCACCCGAGATATCACCAGATTTATATTGGATTTTTCCCTGACCCTGAGTGTCCGAAACCATGAGACGGTGGTTTTCTCGGCCCCTGGTCGTCCGAGGTCGTTCCCGCTGCACAGATTCATGCGCCAGGGCCTCCTGCAGACAATGCACTTTGATTTAATTCGCTATCTTTAATAGCACCCGAGATATCACCAGATATATATTGGATTTGTCCCTGACCCTGAGTGTCCGAAACCATGAGACGGTGGTTTTCTCGGCCCCTGGTGGTCCGAGGTCGATCCCGTTGCACAGATTCATGCGCCACGGCCCCTTGCAGATAATTCACTTTGATTTATTGAGCTATCTCTAATAGCACCCGAGATATCACCAGATATATATTGGATTTTTCCCTGACCCTGAGTGTCCGGAACCATGAGACGGTGGTTTTCTCGGCCCCTGGTCGTCCGAGGTCGTTCCCGCTGCACAGATTCATGCGCTAGGTGCTCCTGCAGACAATGCGCTTTGATTTATTGCGCTATCTGTTATAGCACCCGAGATATCACCAAATATATATTGGATTTTTTCCTGACCGTGACAGTCCGGCCCCATGGGACGGTGATTTTCTCGGACCCTTGTGGTCCGAGGTCGTTCCCGCTGCACAGATTCATGCGCTAGGGCATCCTGCAGACAATGCACTTTGATTTATTGCGCTATCTGTAATAGCACCCGAGATATCACCAGATTTATATTGGATTTTTCCCTGACCCTGAGTGTCCGAAACCATGAGACGGTGGTTTTCTCGGCCCCTGGTCGTCCGAGGTCGTTCCCGCTGCACAGATTCATGCGCCAGGGCCTCCTGCAGACAATGCACTTTGATTTAATTCGCTATCTTTAATAGCACCCGAGATATCACCAGATATATATTGGATTTGTCCCTGACCCTGAGTGTCCGAAACCATGAGACGGTGGTTTTCTCGGCCCCTGGTGGTCCGAGGTCGATCCCGTTGCACAGATTCATGCGCCACGGCCCCTTGCAGATAATTCACTTTGATTTATTGAGCTATCTCTAATAGCACCCGAGATATCACCAGATATATATTGGATTTTTCCCTGACCCTGAGTGTCCGGAACCATGAGACGGTGGTTTTCTCGGCCCCTGGTGGTCCGAGGTCGATCCCGCTGCACAGATTCATGGGCCAGGGCCTCCTACAGACAATGCAATTTGATTTATTGCGCTATCTATAATAGCACCCGAGATATCACCAGATATATATTGGATTTTTCCCTGACCCTGAGTGTCCGACCCCCTGAGACGGTGGTTTTCTCGGCCCCTGGTGGTCCGAGGTCGTTCCCGCTGCACAGATTCATGCGCCTGGGCCTCCTGCAGACAATGCACTTTGATTTATTGCGCTATCTGTAATAGCACCCGAGATATCACCATATACATATTGGATTTTTCCCTGACACTGACAATCCGGCCCCATGAGACGGTGATTTTCTCGGACCCTGGTGAACCGAGGTCGTTCCCATTGCACAGATTCATGCGCTAGGCCCTCCTGCAGACAATGCACTCTGATTTATTGCGCTATCTGTAATAGCACCCGAGATATCACCAGATATATATTGCACTTTTCCCTGACCCTGAGTGTCCGACCTCATGAGACGGTAGTTTTCTCGGCCCCTGGTGGTCCGAGGTCGTTCCCGCTGCACAGATTCATGCGCCAGGGCCTCCTGCAGACAATGCACTTTGATTTATTGCGCTATCTGTAATAGCACCCGAGATATCACCAGATTTGTGTTGGATTTTTCCCTGACCCAGACAGTCCGGCCCCATGAGACGGTGGTTTTCTCGGCCCCTGGTGGTCCGAGGTCGATCCCGCTGCACAGATTCATGCGACAGGGCCTCCTACAGACGATGCAGTTTGATTTATTGCGCTATCTGTAATACCACCCGAGATGTCACCAGATATATATTGGATTTTTCCCTGATCCTGAGTGTCCAAACCCATGAGACGGTGGTTTTCTCGGCCCCTGCTGGTCCGAGGTCGTTCCCGCTTCACAGATTCATGCGCCAGGGCCTGCTGCAGACAATGCACTTTGGTTTATTGCGCTATCTCTAATAGCACCCGAGATATCACCAGATATATGCTGGATTTTTACATGACCTTGGTTGACGGATTCCGAATATCCGTAATTTTCTCGGTCCCTGGGGGTCCGAGGTAGTTCCTGCTGCACAGATTCATGCGCCAGGGCCTCCTATAGATAATTCACTTTGATTTATTGCGCTATCTCTAATAGCAGCCGAGATATCACCAGATATATATTGGATTTTTCCTTGACCCTGAGTGTCCGACCACATGAGACGGTAGTTTTCTCGGCCCCTGGTGGTCCGAGGTCGTTCCCATTGCACAGATTCATGCGCTAGGCCCTCCTGCAGACAATGCACTCTGATTTATTGCGCTATCTGTAATAGCACCCGAGATATCACCAGATATATATTGCACTTTTCCCTGACCCTGAGTGTCCGACCTCATGAGACGGTAGTTTTCTCGGCCCCTGGTGGTCCGAGGTCGTTCCCGCTGCACAGATTCATGCGCCAGGGCCTCCTACAGACAAGGCACTTTGCTTTATTGCGCTATCTGTAATAGCACCCGAGATATCACAAGATATATATAGGATTTTTACATGACCTTGGGTGACGGATTCCGAATATCTGTACTTTTCTCGGCCCCTGCTGGTCCGAGGTCGTTCCCGCTGCACAGATTCATGCGCCAGGGCCTCCTATAGATAATTCACTTTGGTTTATTGCGCTATCTCTAATAGCACCCGAGATATCACCTGATATATATTGGATTTTTCCCTGACACTGACAATCCGGCCCCATGAGACGGTGATTTTCTCGGACCCTGGTGATCCGAGGTCGATGCCGCTGCACAGATTCATGCGCCAGGGCCCCCTGCAGATAACTCACTTTGATTTATTCCCCTATCTCTATTAACAGCCGAGATATCAACAGATATATATTGGATTTTTCCCTGACCCTGAGTGTCCGGCCCCATGAGGCGGTGATTTCCTCGGCCCCTGGTGGTCCGAGGTCGATCCCGCTGCACAGATTCATGCGCCAGGGCCGCCTGCAGATACTTCACTTTGATTTATTGCGCTATCTCTAATAGCAGCCGAGATATCACCAGATATATATTGGACTTTTCCCTGACCCTGACAGTCCGGCCCCATGAGGCGGTGATTTCCTCGGCCCCTGGTGGTCCGAGGTCGATCCCGCTGCACAGATTCATGCGCCAGGGCCGCCTGCAGATAATTCACTTTGATTTATTGCGCTATCTCTAATAGCACCCGAGATATCACCAGATATATATTGGATTTTAACCTGACCCTGACAGTCCGGCCCCATGAGACGGTGATTTTCTCGGCCCCTGGTGGTCCGAGGTCGATCCCGCTGCACAGTTTCATGCGTCAGGGCCTTCTACAGACAATGCACTTTGATTTATTGCGCTATCTGTAATAATACCCGAGATATCACCAGATATATATTGGATTTTTCCCTGACCCTGAGTGTCCGGCTCCATGAGACGGTCGTTGTCTCGGCCCCTGGTGGTTCGAGGTCGTTCCCGCTGCACAGATTCGTGCGCCAGGGCCTCCTACAGACAATACACTTTGATTTATTGCGCTATCTGTAATAGCACCCGAGATATCACCAGATATATTTTGGGTTTTCCCCCGACCCTGAGAGTCCGGCCCCATGAGACGGTGGTTTTCTCTGCCCCTGGTGGTCCGAGGTCGTTCCCGCTGCACTGATTCATGCGCCAGGGCCTCCTGCAGATAATTCGCTTTGGTTTATTGCGCTATCTCTAATAGCACCCGAGATATCACCAGATATATGTTGGATTTTCCCCTGACCGTGAGTGTCCGGCCCCATGAGACTGTGGTTTTCTCGGCCCCTGGTGGTCCGAGGTCGTTCCGGCTGCACAGATTCATGCGCCAGGGCCTCCTGCAGGTAATTCACTTTGATTTATTGCGCTATCTCAAATAGCACCCGAGATATCACCTGATATATAATGGATTTTTCCCTGACCCTGACAGTCCAGCCCCATGAGACGTTGGCTTTCTCGGCCCCTGGTGGTCCAAGGTGGTTCCCGGTGCACAGATTCATGCCCCTGGGCCGCCTGCAGATAATTCACTTTGATTTATTGCGCTATCTCTAATAACAGCCGAGATATCACCAGATATATATTGGATTTTTCCCTGACCCTGAGTGTCCGGCCCCATGAGACTGTGGTTTTTTCGGCCCCTGGTGGTCCGAGGTCGTTGCCGCTGCGCAGATTCATGCGCCAGGGCCTCCCGCAGACAAAGCACTTTGGTTTATTGCGCTATCTGTAATAGCACCCGAGATATCACCAGATATATGCTGGATTTTTACATGACCTTGGGTGACGGATTCCGGATATCTGTAATTTCCTCGGCCCCTTGTGGACCGAGGTCGTTCCTGCTGCACAGATTCATTCGCCAGTGCCTCCTACATACAATGCACTTTGATTCATTGCGCTACCTCTAATAACACCCGAGATATCGCCAGATATATAATGGATTTTTCCCCGACCCTGACAGTCCGGCCCCATGAGACGGTGATTTTCTCGGCCCCTGGTGGTCCGGGGTCGTTCCCGCTGCACAGATTCATGCGCCAGGGCTTCCAGCAGACAATGCACTTTGATTTATCGCGCTATCTCAAATAGCACCCGAGATATCACCTGATATATAATGGATTTTTACCTGACCCTGACAGTCCGGCCCCATGCGTCGATGGTTTTCTCGGTCCCTCGTGGTCCGAGGTCGATCCCGCTGCACAGATTCATTCGCCAGTGCCTCCTACAGACAATGCACTTTGATTTATTGCGCTATCTCTAATAGCACCCGAGATATCACCAGATATATATTGGATTTTTCCCCGACCCTGACAGTCCGGCCCCATGAGACGGTGATTTTCTCGGCCCCTGGTGGTCCGAGGTCGTTCCCGCTGCACAGAATCATGCGCCAGGGCTTCCTGCAGACAATGCACTTTGATTTATTGCGCTACCTCTAATAACACCCGAGATATCACCTGATATATAATGGATTTTTCCCTGACCCTGACAGTCCAGCCCCATGAGACCTTGGTTTTCGCGGCCCCTGGTGGTCCAAGGTGGTTCCCGGTGCACAGATTCATGCGGCAGGGCCCCCTGCAGATAATTCACTTTGATTTATTGCGCTATCTCTAATAGCACCCGAGATATCACCAGATATATTTTGGATTTTCCCCTGACCCTGAGTGTCCGGTCCCATGAGACGGTGGTTTTCTCGGCCCCTGGTGGTCCGAGGTCGTTCCCGCTGCACAGATTCATGCGGCAGAGCCTCCTACAGACAATGCACTTTGATTTATTGCGCTATCCGTAATAGCACCCGAGATAACATCAGATATATATTGGATTTTCCCCTGACCCTGAGTGTCCGGCCCCATGGGACTGTGGTTTTCTCGGCCCCTGGTGGTCCGAGGTCGTTCCCACTGCCCAGATTGACGCGGCAGGGCCTCCTACAGGCAATGCACTTTGATTTATTGCGCTATCTGTAATAGCACCCGAGATATCACCAGATATATATTGAATTTTCCCCTGACCCTGAGTATCCGGCCTCATGAGACTGTGGTTTTCTCGGCCCCTGGTGGTCCGAGGTCGTTCCCGCTGCACTGATTCATGCACCAGAGCCTCCTACAGACAATGCACTTTGATTTTTTGCGCTATCTCTAATAGCACCCGAGATATCACCAGATATATATTGGACTTTACCCTGACCCTGACAGTCCGGCCCCATGAGGCGGTGATTTTCTCGGCCCCTGGTGGTCCGAGGTCGATCCCGCTGCACAGATTCATGCCCCAGGGCCGCCTGCAGATAATTCACTTTGATTTATTGCGCTATCTCTAATAACAGCCGAGATATCACCAGATATATATTGGATTTTTCCCTGACCCTGAGTGTCCGGCCCCATGAGACTGCGGTTTTTTCGGCCCCTGGTGGTCCGAGGTCGTTGCCGCTGCACAGATTCATGCGCCAGGGCATCCAGCAGACAATGCACTTTGATTTATCGCGCTATCTCAAATAGCACCCGAGATATCACCTGATATATAATGGATTTTTCCCTGACCCTGTCAGTCCGGCCCCATGCGTCGATGGTTTTCTCGGTCCCTCGTGGTCCGAGGTCGATCCCGCTGCACAGATTCATTCGCCAGTGCCTCCTAAAGACAATGCACTTTGATTTATTGTTCTATCTCTAATAGCACCCGAGATATCACCAGATATATATTGGACTTTTCCCTGACCCTGACAGTCCGGCCCCATGAGGCGGTGATTTCCTCGGCCCCTGGTGGTTCGAGGTCGTTCCCGCTGCACCGATTCGTGCGCCAGGGCCTCCTAAAGACAATGCACTTTGATTTATTGTTCTATCTCTAATAGCACCCGAGATATCACCAGATATATATTGGATTTTAATCTGACCCTGACAGTCCGGCCCCATGAGACGGTGATTTTCTCGGCCCCTGGTGGTCCGCGGTCGATCCCGCTGCACAGTTTCATGCGCCAGGGCCTTCTGCAGACAATGCACTTTGATTTATTGCGCTATCTGTAATAACACCCGAGATATCACCAGATATATATTGGATTTTTCCCTGACCCTGAGTGTCCGGCTCCATGAGACGGTGGTTGTCTCGGCCCCTGGTGGTTCGAGGTCGTTCCCGCTGCACAGATTCGTGCGCCAGGGCCTCCTACAGACAATGCACTTTGATTTATTACGCTATCTGTAATAGCACCCGAGATATCACCAGATATATGCTGGATTTTTACATCACCTTGGGTGACGGATTCGGAATATCTGAAATTTTCTCGGCCCCTGGTGGTCCGAGGTCGTTCCTGCTGCACAGATTCATGCGCCAGGGCCGCCTGCAGACAATGCACTTTGATTTAATTCGCTATCTTTAATAGCACCCGAGATATCACCGGATATATATTGGATTTTTTCTTGACCCTGACAGTCCGGCCCCATGTGTCGATGGTTTTCTCGGTCCCTCGTGGTCCGAGGTCCATCCCGCTAAACAGATTCATGCGCCAGGGCCCCCTGCAGATAATTCACTTTGGTTTATTGCGCTATCTCCAATAGCACCCGAGATATCACCAGATATATATTGGATTTGTCCCTGACCCTGAGTGTCCGAAACCATGAGACGGTGGTTTTCTCGGCCCCTGGTGGTCCGAGGTCGATCCCGTTGCACAGATTCACGCGCCACGGCCCCTTGCAGATAATTCACTTTGATTTATTGAGCTACCTCTAATAGCTTCCGAGATATCACCAGATATATATTGGATTTTTCCCTGACCCTGATAGTCCGGCCCTATGAGACGGTGGTTCTCTCGGCCCCTGGTGGTCCGAGGTCGTTCCCGCTGCACAGATTCATGCGCCAGGGCCGCCTGCAGACAATGCACTTTGATTTATTGCGCTATCTGTAATAGCACCCGAGATATCACCAGATTTATTTTGGATTTTTCCCTGACCCTGAGTGTCCGACCCCATGAGACGGTGGTTTTCTCGGCCCCTGGTGGTCCGAGGTCGTTCCCGCTGCACAGATTCATGCGCCAGGGCCTCCTGCAGACAATGCACTTTGATTTATGTCGCTATCCCTAATAGCACCCGAGATATCACCAGATATATATTGGATTTTTCCTTGACCCTGACAGTCCGGCCCCATGTGTCGATGGTTTTCTCGGCCCCTGGTGGTCCGAGGTCCTTCCCGCTGCACAGATTCATACGCCAGGGCCTCCTGCAGAGAATGCACTTTGACTTACTGCGCTATCTGTAATAGCACCATAGATATCACCAGATTTATATTGGATTTTTCCCTGACCCTGAGTGTCCGACCCCATGAGACGGTGGTTTTCTCGGCCCCTGGTGGTCCGAGGTCGTTCCCGCTGCACAGATTCATGCGCCAGGGCCTCCTGCAGATAATGCACTTTGATTTATTTCGCTATCCCTAATAGCACCCGAGATATCATCATATATACATTGGATTTTCCCCTGACCCTGAGCGGCCGGCCCCATGAGACGGTAGTTTTCTCGGCCCCTGGTGTTCCGAGGTCGTTCCCATTGCACAGATTCATGCGCTAGGCCCTCCTGCAGACAATGCACTCTGATTTATTGCGCTATCTGTAATAGCACCCGAGATATCACCAGATATATATTGCACTTTTCCCTGACCCTGAGTGTCCGACCTCATGAGACGGTAGTTTTCTCGGCCCCTGGTGGTCCGAGGTCGTTCCCGCTGCACAGATTCATGCGCCAGGGCCTCCTGCAGACAATGCACTTTGATTTATTGCGCTATCTGTAATAGCACCCGAGATATCACCAGATTTATATTGGATTTTTCCCTGACCCAGACAGTCCGGCCCCATGAGACGGTGGTTTTCTCGGCCCCTGGTGGTCCGAGGTCGATCCCGCTGCACAGATTCATGCGACAGGGCCTCCTACAGACGATGCAGTTTGATTTATTGCGCTATCTGTAATAGCACCCGAGATGTCACCAGATATATATTGGATTTTTCCCTGATCCTGAGTGTCCAACCCCATGAGACGGTGGTTTTCTCGGCCCCTGCTGGTCCGAGGTCGTTCCCGCTGCACAGATTCATGCGCCAGGGCCTGCTGCAGACAATGCACTTTGGTTTATTGCGCTATCTCTAAGAGCACCCGAGATATCACCAGATATATGCTGGATTTTTACATGACCTTGGTTGACGGATTCCGAATATCCGTAATTTTCTCGGTCCCTGGGGGTCCGAGGTAGTTCCTGCTGCACAGATTCATGCGCCAGGGCCTCCTATAGATAATTCACTTTGATTTATTGCGCTATCTCTAATAGCAGCCGGGATATCACCAGATATATATTGGATTTTCCCCTGACCCTGAGTGTCTGGCCCCATGAGACGGTGGTTTTCTCGGCCCCTGGTGTTCCGAGGTCGTTCCCGCTGCACAGATGCATGCGCCAGGGTCTCCTGCAGATAATTCACTTTGGTTTATTGCGCTCTCTCTAATAGCACCCGAGATATCACCAGATATATATTGGATTTATCACTGACCCTGAGTGTCCTGCCCCATGAGACGGTGGTTTTCTCGGCCCCTGGTGGTCCGAGGTCGTTGCCGCTGCAGAGATTCATGCGCCAGGACCTCCTGCAGATAATTCACTTTGGTTTGATGCGCTATCTCTAACAGCACCCCAGATATCACCAGATATATATTGGATTTTCCCTTGACCCTGACAGTCCGGCCGCATGAGACGCTGATTTTCTCGGCCCCTGGAGGTCCGAGGTCGTTTCCGCTGCACAGAATCATGCGCCAGGGCTTCCTGCAGACAATGCACTTTGATTTATTGCGCTATCTCTAATAGCACCCGAGATATCACCAGATGTATATTGGATTTTTCCCCGACCGTGAGTGTCCGGCCCCATGAGACGGTGGTTTTCTCGGCCCCTGGTGGTCCGAGGTCGTTGCCGCTGCACAGATTCATGCGCCAAGGCCTCCTACAGACAATGCACGTTGATTTATTGCACTATCTCTAATAGCACCCGAGATATCACCAGATATATATAGGATTTTTCCGTGACCCTGAGAGTCCGGCCCCATAAGACGGTGGTTTTCTCGGCCCCTGATGGTCCGAGGTCGTTGCCGCTGCACAGATTCATGCGCCAGGGCCTCCTGCAGACAATTCACTTTGGTTTATTGTGCTATCTCTAATAGCACCCGACATATCACCAGCTATATATTGGACTTTATCCGACACTGAGTGTCCGGCCCCATGAGATGGTGGTTTTCTCGGCCCCTGGTGATCCGAGGACGTACCCGCTACACAGATTCATGCGCCAGGGCCTCCTACAGACAATTCTCTTTGATTTATTGCGCTATCTGTAATAGCACCCGAGATATCACCAGATATATATTGGATTTCTCCCAGACCCTGAATGTCCGACCCCATGAGACGGTGGTTGTCTCGGCCCCTGGTGGTCCGAGGTCGTTCCCGCTGCACAGATTCATGCGCCAGGGCCTCCTACAGACAATGCACTTTGATTTATTGCGCTATCTGTAATAGCACCCGAGATATCACCAGATATTTATTGGATTTTTCACTGACCCTGAGCGTCCGGCCCCATGAGACGGTCGTTTTCTCGGCCCCTGGTGGTCCGAGGTCATTCCCGCTGCACAGGTTCATGCGCCAGGGTCTCCTACAGACAACGCACTTTGATTTATTGCGCTATCTCTAATAGCACCCGAGATATCACCAGATATATATTGGATTTTCCCCTGACCCTGTGTGTCCGGCCCCATGAGACTGTGGTTTTCTCGGCCCCTGGTGGTCCGAGGTCGTTCCCGCTGCACAGATTCATGCGCCAGGGCCTCCTACAGACAATGCACTTTGATTTATTGCGCTATCTGTAACAGCAGCCGAGATATCAGCAGATATATATTGGATTTTTCACTGACCCTGAGTGTCCGGCCCCATGAGACGGTCGTTTTCTCGGCCCCTGGTGGTCCCAGGTCGTTCCCGCTGCACAGATTCATGCGCCAGGGCCTCCTACAGACAATGCACTTTGATTTATTGCGCTATCTGTAATAGCACCCGAGATATGACCAGATATATATTGGATTTTACCCTAACCCTGAGTGTCCGGCCCCATGTGACGGTCGTTGTCTCGGCAGCTGGAGGTCTGAGGACGTTCCCGCTGCACAGATTCATGCGCCAGGGCCTCCTACAGACAATGAACTTTGATTTATTGCGCTATCTGTAATAGCACCCGAGATATCAGCAGATATATATTGGATTTTTCAGTGACCCTGAGTGTCCGGCCCCATGAGACGGTCGTTTTCTCGGCCCCTGGTGGTCCGAGGTCGTTCCCGCTGCACAGATTCATGCGTCGGGGCCTCCTGCAGACAATGCACTTTGATTTATTGCGCTATCTGTAATAGCACCCGAGATATCACCAGATATATATTGGATTTCTCCCAGACCCTGAGTGTCCGGCCCCATGAGACGGTGGGTTTCTCGGCCCCTGGTGGTCCGAGGTCGTTCCCGTTGCACACATTCATGCGCCAGGGCCTCCTGCAGATAATTCACTTTGGTTTATTGCGCTATCTCTAATAGCACCCGAGATATCACCAGATATATATTGGATTTTACCCTGACCCTGAGTGTCCGGCCCCATGAGGCGGTGGTTGTCTCGGCCCCTGGTGGTCCGAGGTCGTTCCCGCTGCACAGGTTCATGCGCCAGTGTCTCCTACATACAATGCACTTTGATCTATTGCGCTATCTCTAATAGCACCCGAGATATCACCAGATATATATTGGATTTTCCCCTGACCCTGAGTGTCCGGCCCCATGAGACTGTGGTTTTCTCGGCCCCTGGTGGTCCGAGGTCGTTCCCGTTGCACAGATTCATGCGCCAGTGCCTCCTGCAGATAATTCACTTTGGTTTATTGCGCTATCTCTAATAGCACCCGAGATATCACCCGATATATGTTGGATTTTCCCGTGACCCTGAGTGTCCGGCCCCATGAGACTGTTGTTTTCTCGGCCCCTGGTCGTTCGAGGTCGTTCCCGCTGCACAGATTAATGCGCCAGGGCCTTCTACTGACAATGCACTTTGATTTATTGCGCTATCTGTAATAGCAGCCGAGATATCACACGATATATATTGGATTTTTCACTGACCCTGAGTGTCCGGCCCCATGAGACGGTCGTTTTCTCGGCCCCTGGTGGACCGAGGTCGTTCCCGCTGCACAGGTTCATGCGCCAGGGCCTCCTACAGACAATGCACTTTGATTTATTGCGCTATCTGTAATAGCACCCGAGATATCACCAGATATATGCTGGATTTTTACATGACCTTGGGTGACGGATTCCGGATATCTGTAATTTCCTCGGCCCCTGGTGGACCGAGGTCGGTCCTGCTGCACAGATTCATTCGCCAGTGCCTCCTACATACAATGCACTTTGATTCATTGCGCTACCTCTAATAACACCCGAGATATCGCCAGATATATAATGGATTTTTCCCCGACCCTGACAGTCCGGCCCCACGAGACGGTGATTTTCTCGGCCCCTGGTGGTCCGAGGTCGTTCCTGCTGCACAGAATCATGCGCCAGGGCTTCCAGCAGACAATGCACTTTGATTTATCGCGCTATCTCAAATAGCACCCGAGATATCACCTGATATATAATGGATTTTTACCTGACCCTGACAGTCCGGCCCCATGCGTCGATGGTTTTCTCGGTCCCTCGTGGTCCGAGGTCGATCCCGCTGCACAGATTCATTCGCCAGTGCCTCCTACAGACAATGCACTTTGATTTATTGTTCTATCTCTAATAGCACCCGAGATATCACCAGATATATATTGGACTTTTCCCTGACCCTGACATTCCGGCCCCATGAGGCGCTGATTTCCTCGGCCCCTGGTGGTCCGAGGTCGATCCCGCTGCACAGATTCATGCGCCAGGGCCGCCTGCAGATAATTCACTTTGATTTATTGCGCTATCTCTAATAGCACCCGAGATATCACCAGATATATATTGGATTTTAACCTGACCCTGACAGTCCGGCCCCATGAGACGGTGATTTTCTCGGCCCCTGGTTGTCCGAGGTCGATCCCGCTGCACAGTTTCATGCGCCAGGGCCTTCTGCAGACAATGCACTTTGATTTATTGCGCTATCTGTAATAGCACCCGAGATATCACCAGATATATATTGGTCTTTACCCTGACCCTGACAGTCCGGCCCCATGAGGCGGTGATTTTCTCGGCCCCAGGTGGTCCGAGGTCGATCCCGCTGCACAGATTCATGCCCCAGGGTCGCCTGCAGATAATTCACTTTGATTTATTGCGCTATCTCTAATAGCACCCGAGATATCACCAGATATATATTGGATTTTTCCCCGACCCTGACAGTCCGGCCCCATGAGACGGTGATTTTCTCGGCCCCTGGTGGTCCGAGGTCGTTCCCGCTGCACAGAATCATGCGCCAGGGCTTCCTGCAGACAATGCACTTTGATTTATCGCGGTATCTCAAATAGCACCCGAGATATCACCTGATATATAATGGATTTTTCCCTGACCCTGACAGTCCAGCCCCATGAGACGGTGGTTTTCTCGGCCCCTGGTGGTCCGAGGTGGTTCCCGCTGCACAGATTCATGCGACAGGGCCCCCTGCAGATAATTCACTTTGATTTATTGCGCTATCTCTAATAGCACCCGAGATATCACCAGATATATATTGGATTTTCCCCTGACCCTGAGTGTCCGGTCCCATGAGACGGTGGTTTTCTCGGCCCCTGGTGGTCCGAGGTCGTTCCCGCTGCACAGATTCATGCGGCAGAGCCTCCTACAGACAATGCACTTTGATTTATTGCGCTATCCGTAATAGCACCCGAGATAACATCAGATATATATTGGATTTTCCCCTGACCCTGAGTGTCCGGCCCCATGGGACTGTGGTTTTCTCGGCCCCTGGTGGTCCGAGGTCGTTCCCACTGCCCAGATTGACGCGGCAGGGCCTCCTACAGGCAATGCACTTTGATTTATTGCGCTATCTGTAATAGCACCCGAGATATCACCAGATATATATTGAATTTTCCCCTGACCCTGAGTATCCGGCCTCATGAGACTGTGGTTTTCTCGGCCCCTGGTGGTCCGAGGTCGTTCCCGCTGCACAGATTCATGCACCAGAGCCTCCTACAGACAATGCACTTTGATTTTTTGCGCTATCTCTAATAGCACCCGAGATATCACCAGATATATATTGGACTTTACCCTGACCCTGACAGTCCGGCCCCATGAGGCGGTGATTTTCTCGGCCCCTGGTGGTCCGAGGTCGATCCCGCTGCACAGATTCATGCCCCAGGGCCGCCTGCAGATAATTCACTTTGATTTATTGCGCTATCTCTAATAACAGCCGAGATATCACCAGATATATATTGGATTTTTCCCTGACCCTGAGTGTCCGGCCCCATGAGACTGCGGTTTTTTCGGCCCCTGGTGGTCCGAGGTCGTTGCCGCTGCACAGATTCATGCGCCAGGGCATCCAGCAGACAATGCACTTTGATTTATCGCGCTATCTCAAATAGCACCCGAGATATCACCTGATATATAATGGATTTTTCCCTGACCCTGTCAGTCCGGCCCCATGCGTCGATGGTTTTCTCGGTCCCTCGTGGTCCGAGGTCGATCCCGCTGCACAGATTCATTCGCCAGTGCCTCCTAAAGACAATGCACTTTGATTTATTGTTCTATCTATAATAGCACCCGAGATATCACCAGATATATATTGGACTTTTCCCTGACCCTGACAGTCCGGCCCCATGAGGCGGTGATTTCCTCGGCCCCTGGTGGTTCGAGGTCGTTCCCGCTGCACCGATTCGTGCGCCAGGGCCTCCTAAAGACAATGCACTTTGATTTATTGTTCTATCTCTAATAGCACCCGAGATATCACCAGATATATATTGGATTTTAATCTGACCCTGACAGTCCGGCCCCATGAGACGGTAATTTTCTCGGCCCCTGGTGGTCCGAGGTCGATCCCGCTGCACAGTTTCATGCGCCAGGGCCTTCTGCAGACAATGCACTTTGATTTATTGCGCTATCTGTAATAACACCCGAGATATCACCAGATATATATTGGATTTTTCCCTGACCCTGAGTGTCCGGCTCCATGAGACGGTGGTTGTCTCGGCCCCTGGTGGTTCGAGGTCGTTCCCGCTGCACAGATTCGTGCGCCAGGGCCTCCTACAGACAATGCACTTTGATTTATTACGCTATCTGTAATAGCACCCGAGATATCACCAGATATATGCTGGATTTTTACATCACCTTGGGTGACGGATTCGGAATATCTGAAATTTTCTCGGCCCCTGGTGGTCCGAGGTCGTTCCTGCTGCACAGATTCATGCGCCAGGGCCGCCTGCAGACAATGCACTTTGATTTAATTCGCTATCTTTAATAGCACCCGAGATATCACCGGATATATATTGGATTTTTTCTTGACCCTGACAGTCCGGCCCCATGTGTCGATGGTTTTCTCGGTCCCTCGTGGTCCGAGGTCGTTCCCGCTGCACAGATTCATGCGCCAGGGCCGCCTGCAGACAATGCACTTTGATTTATTGCGCTATCTGTAATAGCACCCGAGATATCACCAGATTTATTTTGGATTTTTCCCTGACCCTGAGTGTCCGACCCCATGAGACGGTGGTTTTCTCGGCCCCTGGTGGTCCGAGGTCGTTCCCGCTGCACAGATTCATGCGCCAGGGCCTCCTGCAGACAATGCACTTTGATTTATGTCGCTATCCCTAATAGCACCCGAGATATCACCAGATATATATTGGATTTTTCCTTGACCCTGACAGTCCGGCCCCATGTGTCGATGGTTTTCTCGGCCCCTGGTGGTCCGAGGTCCTTCCCGCTGCACAGATTCATACGCCAGGGCCTCCTGCAGAGAATGCACTTTGACTTACTGCGCTATCTGTAATAGCACCCGAGATATCACCAGATTTATATTGGATTTTTCCCTGACCCTGAGTGTCCGACCCCATGAGACGGTGGTTTTCTCGGCCCCTGGTGGTCCGAGGTCGTTCCCGCTGCACAGATTCATGCGCCAGGGCCTCCTGCAGACAATGCACTTTGATTTATTGCGCTATCTGTAATAGCACCCGAGATATCACCAGATTTATATTGGATTTTTCCCTGACCCAGACAGTCCGGCCCCATGAGACGGTGGTTTTCTCGGCCCCTGGTGGTCCGAGGTCGATCCCGCTGCACAGATTCATGCGACAGGGCCTCCTACAGACGATGCAGTTTGATTTATTGCGCTATCTGTAATAGCACCCGAGATGTCACCAGATATATATTGGATTTTTCCCTGATCCTGAGTGTCCAACCCCATGAGACGGTGGTTTTCTCGGCCCCTGCTGGTCCGAGGTCGTTCCCGCTGCACAGATTCATGCGCCAGGGCCTGCTGCAGACAATGCACTTTGGTTTATTGCGCTATCTCTAAGAGCACCCGAGATATCACCAGATATATGCTGGATTTTTACATGACCTTGGTTGACGGATTCCGAATATCCGTAATTTTCTCGGTCCCTGGGGGTCCGAGGTAGTTCCTGCTGCACAGATTCATGCGCCAGGGCCTCCTATAGATAATTCACTTTGATTTATTGCGCTATCTCTAATAGCAGCCGAGATATCACCAGATATATATTGGATTTTCCCCTGACCCTGAGTGTCTGGCCCCATGAGACGGTGGTTTTCTCGGCCCCTGGTGTTCCGAGGTCGTTCCCGGTGCACAGATGCATGCGCCAGGGTCTCCTGCAGATAATTCACTTTGGTTTATTGCGCTCTCTCTAATAGCACCCGAGATATCACCAGATATATATTGGATTTATCACTGACCCTGAGTGTCCTGCCCCATGAGACGGTGGTTTTCTCGGCCCCTGGTGGTCCGAGGTCGTTGCCGCTGCAGAGATTCATGAGCCAGGACCTCCTGCAGATAATTCACTTTGGTTTGATGCGCTATCTCTAACAGCACCCCAGATATCACCAGATATATATTGGATTTTCCCTTGACCCTAACAGTCCGGCCGCATGAGACGCTGATTTTCTCGGCCCCTGGAGGTCCGAGGTCGTTTCCGCTGCACAGAATCATGCGCCAGGGCTTCCTGCAGACAATGCACTTTGATTTATTGCGCTATCTCTAATAGCACCCGAGATATCACCAGATGTATATTGGATTTTTCCCCGACCGTGAGTGTCCGGCCCCATGAGACGGTGGTTTTCTCGGCCCCTGGTGGTCCGAGGTAGTTGCCGCTGCACAGATTCATGCGCCAAGGCCTCCTACAGACAATGCACGTTGATTTATTGCACTATCTCTAATAGCACCCGAGATATCACCAGATATATATAGGATTTTTCCGTGACCCTGAGAGTCCGGCCCCATAAGACGGTGGTTTTCTCGGCCCCTGATGGTCCGAGGTCGTTGCCGCTGCACAGATTCATGCGCCAGGGCCTCCTGCAGACAATTCACTTTGGTTTATTGTGCTATCTCTAATAGCACCCGACATATCACCAGCTATATATTGGACTTTATCCGACCCTGAGTGTCCGGCCCCATGAGATGGTGGTTTTCTCGGCCCCTGGTGATCCGAGGACGTACCCGCTACACAGATTCATGCGCCAGGGCCTCCTACAGACAATTCTCTTTGATTTATTGCGCTATCTGTAATAGCACCCGAGATATCACCAGATATATATTGGATTTCTCCCAGACCCTGAGTGTCCGACCCCATGAGACGGTGGTTGTCTCGGCCCCTGGTGGTCCGAGGTCGTTCCCGCTGCACAGATTCATGCGCCAGGGCCTCCTACAGACAATGCACTTTGATTTATTGCGCTATCTGTAATAGCACCCGAGATATCCCCAGATATTTATTGGATTTTTCACTGACCCTGAGCGTCCAGCCCCATGAGACGGTCGTTTTCTCGGCCCCTGGTGGTCCCAGGTCATTCCCGCTGCACAGGTTCATGCGCCAGGGTCTCCTACAGACAACGCACTTTGATTTATTGCGCTATCTCTAATAGCACCCGAGATATCACCAGATATATATTGGATTTTCCCCTGACCCTGTGTGTCCGGCCCCATGAGACTGTGGTTTTCTCGGCCCCTGGTGGTCCGAGGTCGTTCCCGCTGCACAGATTCATGCGCCAGGGCCTCCTACAGACAATGCACTTTGATTTATTGCGCTATCTGTAACAGCAGCCGAGATATCAGCAGATATATATTGGATTTTCCCCTGACCCTGAGAGTCCGGCCCCATGAGACTGTGGTTTTCTCGGCCCCTGGTGGTCCGAGGTCGTTCCCGCTGCACAGATTCATGCGCCAGGACCTCCTACAGACAATGCACTTTGATTTATTGCGCTATCTGTAATAGCACCCGACATATCACCAGATATATATTGGATTTTACCCTGACCCTGAGTGTCCGGCCCCATGTGACGGTCGTTGTCTTGGCCCCTGGCGGTCCGAGGACGTCCCCGCTGCACAGATTCATGCGCCAGGGCCTCCTACAGGTAATGCACTTTGATTTATTGTGCTATCTGTAATAGCGCCCGAGATATCACCAGATCTATATTGGATTTTCCCCTGACCCTGAGTGTCCGGCCCCATGAGACTGTGGTTTTCTCGGCCCCTGGTGGTCCGAGGTCGTTCCCGTTGCACAGATTCATGCGCCAGGGCCTCCTGCAGATAATTCACTTTGGTTTATTGCGCTATCTGTTATAGCACCCGAGATATCACCAGATCTATATTGGATTTTCCCCTGACCCTGAGTGTCCGGCCCCATGAGACTGAGGTTTTCTCGGCCCCTGGTGGTCCGAGGACGTTCCCGTTGCACAGATTCATGCGCAAGGGCCTCCTGCAGATAATTCACTTTGGTTTATTGCGCTATCTGTAATAGCACCCGAGATATCACCAGATCTATATTGGATTTTCCCCTGACCCTGAGTGTCCGGCCCCATGAGACTGTGGTTTTCTCGGCCCCTGGTGGTCCGGGGTCGTTCCCGTTGCACAGATTCATGCGCCAGGGCCTCCTGCAGATAATTCACTTTGGCTTATTGCGCTATCTCTAATAGCACCCGAGATATCACCAGATATATATTGGATTTTTCACTGACCCTGAGTGTCCGGCCCCATGAGACTGTGGTTTTCTCGGATCCTGGTGGTCCGAGGTCGTTGCCGTTGCACAGATTCATGCGCCAGGGCCTCCTGCAGATAATTCACTTCGGTTTATTGCGCTATCTCTAATAGTACCCGAGATTTCACGAGATATATATTGGATTTTCCCCTGACCCTGAGTGTCCGGCCCCATGAGACTGTGGTTTTCTCGGCCCCTGGTGGTCCGAGCTCGTTCCCGCTGCACAGATTCATGCGCCAGGGCCTCCTACAGACAATGCACTTTGATTTATTGCGCTATCTCTAATAGCACCCAAGATATCACCAGATATATATAGGATTTTTCCCCGACCCTGACTGTCTGGCCCCATGAGACGGTGATTTTCTCGGCCCCTACGGGTCCGAGGTCGTTCCCGCTGCACAGATTCATGCGCCAGGGCCTCCTGCAGATAATTCACTTTGGTTTATTGCGCTATCTCTAACAGCACCCAAGATATCACCAGATATATATTGGATTTATACCTGACCCTCAGTGTCCGGCCCCATGAGACTGTGGTTTTTTCGGCCCCTGGTGGTCCGAGGTCGTTCCCGTTGCACAGATTCATGCGTCAGGGCCTCCTACAGACAATGCACTTTGATTTATTGCGCTATCTGTAATAGCACCCGAGATATCACCAGATATATATTGGATTTTTCCCTGGCCCTGAGTGTCCGGCCCCATGAGACTGTGGTTTTTTCGGCCCCTGGTGGTCCGAGGTCGTTCCCGTTGCACAGATTCATGCGCCAGGGCCTCCTGCAGATAATTCACTTTGATTTATTGCGATATCTGTAATAGCACCCAAGATATCACCAGGTATATATTGGATTTTTCACTGACCCTAAGTGTCCGGCCCCTCGGGACGGTGGTTTTCTCGGCCCCTGGTGGTCCGAGGTCGTTCCCGCTGCACAGATTCATGCGCCAGGGCCTCCTACAGATAACTAACTTTGGTTTATTGCGCTATCTCTAATAGCTACCGAGATATCACCAGATATATATTGGATTTTCCCCTGACCCTGAGTGTCCGGCCCCATGAGACGGTGGTTTTCTCGGACCCTGGTGGTCCGAGGTCGTTCCCGCTGCACAGATTCATGCGCCAGGGCCTCCTACAGACAATGCACTTTGATTCATTGCGCTATCTGTAATAGCACCCGAGATATCACCAGATATATATTGGATATTTCCCTCACCCTGAGTGTCCAGCCCCATGAGACGGTGGTTTTCTCGGCCCCTGGTGGACCGAGGTCGTTCCCGCTGCACAGATTCATGCGCCAGGGCCTCCTGCAGATAATTCGCTTTGGTTTATTTCGCTATCTGTAATAGGAACCGAGATATCACCAGATATATATTGGATTTTCCCCTGACCCTGAGTGTCCGGCCCCATGAGACGGTGGTTTTCTCGGCCCCTGGTGGTCCGAGGTCGTTCCCGCTGCACAGATTCATGCACCAGGGCCTCCCACAGACAATGCACTTTGATTTATTTCGCTATCTGTAATAGGTCCCGAGATATCACCAGATATATATTGGATTTTCCCCAGACCCTGAGTGTCCGGCCGCATGAGACTGTAGTTTTCTCGGCCCCTGGTGGTCCGAGGTCGTTCCCGCTGCACAGATTCATGCGCCAGGGACTCCTACAGACAATGCACTTTGATTTATTGCGCTATCTGTAATAGCACCCGAGATATCACCAGATATATGTTGGATTTTCCCCTGACCCTGAGCGTCCGGACCAATGAGACTGTGGTTTTCTCGGCCTCTGGTGGTCCGAGGTCGTTCCCGCTACACAGATTCATGCGCCAGGGCCTCCTACAGACAATGCACTCTGATTTATTGCGCTATCTCTAACAGCACCCAAGATATCACCAGATATATATGGGATTTTTCCCTGACCCTAAGTGTCCGGCCCCTCGGGACGGTGGTTTTCTCGGCCCCTGGTGGTCCGAGGTAGTTCCCGCTGCACAGATTCATGCGCCAGGGCCTCCTACAGATAACTCACTTTGGTTTATTGCGCTATCTATAATAGCACCCGAGATATCACCAGATATATATTGGATTTTTCCCTTACCCTGAGTGTCCGGCCCCATGAGACGGTGGTTTTCTCGGCCCCTGGTGTTCCTAGGTCGTTCCCGCTGCACAGATGCATGCGCCAGGGCCTCCTGCAGATAATTCCCTTTGGCTTATTGCGCTATCACTAATAGCACCCGAGATATCACCAGATATATATTGGATATTTCCCTCACCCTGAGTGTCCAGCCCCATGAGACGGTGGTTTTCTCGGCCCCTGGTGGACCGAGGTCGTTCCCGCTGCACAGATTCATGCGCCAGGGCCTCCTGCAGACAATTCGCTTTGGTTTATTTCGCTATCTGTAATAGGAACCGAGATATCACCAGATATATATTGGATTTTCCCCTGACCCTGAGTGTCCGGCCCCATGAGACGGTGGTTTTCTCGGCCCCTGGTTGTCCGAGGTCGTTCCCGCTGCACAGATTCATGCACCAGGGCCTCCCACAGACAATGCACTTTGATTTATTTCGCTATCTGTAATAGGTCCCGAGATATCACCAGATATATATTGGATTTTCCCCAGACCCTGAGTGTCCGGCCGCATGAGACTGTAGTTTTCTCGGCCCCTGGTGGTCCGAGGTCGTTCCCGCTGCACAGATTCATGCGCCAGGGACTCCTACAGACAATGCACTTTGATTTATTGCGCCATCTGTAATAGCACCCGAGATATCACCAGATATATGTTGGATTTTCCCCTGACCCTGAGCGTCCGGACCAATGAGACTGTGGTTTTCTCGGCCTCTGGTGGTCCGAGGTCGTTCCCGCTACACAGATTCATGCGCCAGGGCCTCCTACAGACAATGCACACTGATTTATTGCGCTATCTCTAACAGCACCCAAGATATCACCAGATATATATGGGATTTTTCCCTGACCCTAAGTGTCCGGCCCCTCGGGACGGTGGTTTTCTCGGCCCCTGGTGGCCCGAGGTAGTTCCCGCTGCACAGATTCATGCGCCAGGGCCTCCTACAGATAACTCACTTTGGTTTATTGCGCTATCTATAATAGCACCCGAGATATCACCAGATATATATTGGATTTTTCCCTTACCCTGAGTGTCCGGCCCCATGAGACGGTGGTTTTCTCGGCCCCTGGTGTTCCTAGGTCGTTCCCGCTGCACAGATGCATGCGCCAGGGCCTCCTGCAGATAATTCCCTTTGGCTTATTGCGCTATCACTAATAGCACCCGAGATATCACCAGATATATATTGGATATTTCCCTCACCCTGAGTGTCCAGCCCCATGAGACTGTGGTTTTCTCGGCCCCTGGTGGACCGAGGTCGTTCCCGCTGCACAGATTCATGCGCCAGGGACTCCTGCAGATAATTCACTTTGGTTTATTGCGCTATCTCTAATAGCGCCCGAGATATCACCAGATATGTATTGGATTTTTCCCTGACCCTGAGTGTCCGGCCCCATGAGACTGCGGTTTTCTCGGCCCCTGGTGGTCCGAGGTCGTTCCCGCTGCACACATTCATGCGCCAGGGCCTCCTGCAGATAATTCACTTTGGTTTATTGCGCTATCTCTAATAGCACACGAGATATCACCAGATATATATTGGATTTTGCCCTGACCCTGAGTGTCCGGCCCCATGAGACTGTGGTTTTCTCGGATCCTGGTGGTCCGAGGTCGTTGCCGTTGCACAGATTCATGCGCCAGGGCCTCCTGCAGATAATTCACTTCGGTTTATTGCGCTATCTCTAATAGTACCCGAGATTTCACGAGATATATATTGGATTTTCCCCTGACCCTGAGTGTCCGGCCCCATGAGACTGTGGTTTTCTCGGCCCCTGGTGGTCCGAGCTCGTTCCCGCTGCACAGATTCATGCGCCAGGGCCTCCTACAGACAATGCACTTTGATTTATTGCGCTATCTCTAATAGCACCCAAGATATCACCAGATATATATAGGATTTTTCCCCGACCCTGACTGTCTGGCCCCATGAGACGGTGATTTTCTCGGCCCCTACGGGTCCGAGGTCGTTCCCGCTGCACAGATTCATGCGCCAGGGCCTCCTGCAGATAATTCACTTTGGTTTATTGCGCTATCTCTAACAGCACCCAAGATATCACCAGATATATATTGGATTTATCCCTGACCCTCAGTGTCCGGCCCCATGAGACTGTGGTTGTTTCGGCCCCTGGTGGTCCGAGGTCGTTCCCGTTGCACAGATTCATGCGTCAGGGCCTCCTACAGACAATGCACTTTGATTTATTGCGCTATCTGTAATAGCACCCGAGATATCACCAGATATATATTGGATTTTTCCCTGGCCCTGAGTGTCCGGCCCCATGAGACTGTGGTTTTTTCGGCCCCTGGTGGTCCGAGGTCGTTCCCGTTGCACAGATTCATGCGCCAGGGCCTCCTACAGACAATGCACTTTGATTCATTGCGCTATCTGTAATAGCACCCGAGATATCACCAGATATATATTGGATATTTCCCTCACCCTGAGTGTCCAGCCCCATGAGACGGTGGTTTTCTCGGCCCCTTGTGGTCCGAGGTCGTTCCCGCTGCACAGATTCATGCGCCAGGGCCTCCTGCAGATAATTCGCTTTGGTTTATTTCGCTATCTGTAATAGGAACCGAGATATCACCAGATATATATTGGATTTTCCCCAGACCCTGAGTGTCCGCCCCCATGAGACTGTAGTTTTCTCGGCCCCTGGTGGTCCGAGGTCGTTCCCGCTGCACAGGTTCATGCGCCAGGGCCTCCTACAGACAATGCACTTTGATTTATTGCGCTATCTCTAATAGCACCCGAGATATCACCAGATATTTATTGGATTTTCCCCTGACCCTGAGTGTCCGGCCCCATGAGACGGTGGTTTTCTCGGCTCCTGGTGGTCCGAGGTCGTTCCCGCTGCACAGATTCATGCGCCAGGGCCTCCTGCAGATAATTCACTTTCGTTTATTGCGCTATCTCTAATAGCACCCGAGATATCACCAGATATATATTGGATTTTCCCCTGACTCTGAGTGTCCGGCCCCATGAGACTGTGGTTTTCTCGGCCCCTGGTGGTCCGAGGTCGTTCCCGCTTCCCAGATTCATGCGCCAGGGCCTCCTGCAGATAATTCACTTTGGTTTATTGCGCTGTATCTAATAGCACCCGAGATATCACCAGATATATATTGGATTTTCCCCTCACCCTGAGTGTCCAGCCCCATGAGACGGTGGTTTTCTCGGCCCTGGTGGACCGAGGTCGTTCCCGCTGCACAGATTCATGCGCCAGGGCCTTCTGCAGATAACTCACTTTGGTTTATTGCGCTATCTCTAATAGCACCCGAGATATCACCAGATATATATTGGATTTTTCCCTGACCCTGAGTGTCCGGCCCCATGAGACGGTGGTTTTCTCCGCTCCTGGTGGTCCGAGGTCGTTCCCGCTGCACAGATTCATGCGCCAGGGCCTCCTGCAGATAATTCGCTTTGGTTTATTTCGCAATCTGTAATAGGAACCGAGATATCACCAGATATATATTGGATTTTCCCCAGACCCAGAGTGTCCGCCCCCATGAGACTGTAGTTTTCTCGGCCCCTGGTGGTCCGAGGTCGTTCCCGCTGCACAGGTTCATGCGCCAGGGCCTCCTACAGACAATTCACTTTGATTTATTGCGCTATCTCTAATAGCTCCCGAGATATCACCAGATATATATTGGATTTTGCCCTGACCATGAGTGTCCGGCCCCATGAGACTGTGGTTTTCTCGGCCCCTGGTGGTCCGAGGTCGTTCCCGCTGCCCAGATTCATGCGCCAGGGCCTTCTGCAGATAACTCACTTTGGTTTATTGCGCTATCTCTAATAGCACCCGAGATATCACCAGATATATATTGGATTTTTCCCTGACCCTGAGTGTCCAGCCCCATGAGACGGTGGTTTTCTCGGCCCCTGGTGGACCGAGGTCGTTCCCGCTGCACAGATTCATGCGCCAGGGCCTCCTGCAGATAAATCGCTTTGGTTTATTTCGCTATCTGTAATAGGAACCGAGATATCACCAGATATATATTGGATTTTCCCCAGACCCTGAGTGTCCGCCCCCATGAGACTGTAGTTTTCTCGGCCCCTGGTGGTCCGAGGTCGTTCCCGCTGCACAGGTTCATGCGCCAGGGCCTCCTACAGACAATGCACTTTGATTTATTGCGCTATCTCTAATAGCACCCGAGATATCACCAGATATTTATTGGATTTTCCCCTGACCCTGAGTGTCCGGCCCCATGAGACGGTGGTTTTCTCGGCTCCTGGTGGTCCGAGGTCGTTCCCGCTGCACAGATTCATGCGCCAGGGCCTCCTGCAGATAATTCACTTTCGTTTATTGCGCTATCTCTAATAGCACCCGAGATATCACCAGATATATATTGGATTTTCCCCTGACTCTGAGTGTCCGGCCCCATGAGACGGTGGTTTTCTCGGCCCCTGGTGGTCCGAGGTCGTTCCCGCTTCCCAGATTCATGCGCCAGGGCCTCCTGCAGATAATTCACTTTGGTTTATTGCGCTGTATCTAATAGCACCCGAGATATCACCAGATATATATTGGATATTTCCCTCACCCTGAGTGTCCAGCCCCATCAGACGGTGGTTTTCTCGGCCCCTGGTGGACCGAGGTCGTTCCCGCTACACAGATTCATGCGCCTGGGCCTCCTGCAGATAATTCACTTTGATTTATTTCGCTATCTGTAATAGGACCCGAGATATCACCAGATATATATTGAATTTTCCCCAGACCCTGAGTGTTCGGCGCCATGTGACTGTAGTTTTCTCGGCCCCTGGTGGTCCGAGGTCGTTCCCGCTGCACAGATTCATGCGCCAGAGCCTCCTACAGACAATGCACTTTGATTTATTGCGCTATCTGTAATAGCACCCGAGATATCACCACATATATATTGGATTTTTCAACGACCCAGATTGACCGGCCCCATGAGACGGTGGTTTTCTCGGCCCCTGGCGGTCCGAGGTCGTTCCCGCTCCACAGATGCATGCGCCAGGGCCTCCTACAGACAATGCACTTTGATTTATTGCGCTATCTGTAATAGCACCCGAGATATCACCACTTATATATTGGACTTTTCCCTGACCATGAGTGTCCGGCCCCATGAGACTGTGGTTTTCTCGGCCCCTGGTGGTCCGAGGTTGTTCCCGCTGCACAGATTCATGCGCCAGGGCCTCCTACAGACAATGCACTTTGATTTATTGCTCTATCTGTAATAGCACCCGAGATATCACCAGATATATATAGGATTTTCCCCTGACCCTGAGTGTCCGGCCCCATGAGACTGTGGTTTTCTCGGCCCCTGGTGGTCCGAGGTCGTTCCCGCTGCACAGATACATGCGCCAGGGCCGCCTACAGACAATGCACATTGATTTATTACGCTATCTGTAATAGCACCCGAGATATCACCAGATATATATTGGATTTTCCCCTGACCCTGAGTGTCCGGCCCCATGAGACTGTGGTTTTCTCGGCCCCTGGTGGTCCGAGGTCGTTCCCGCTGCACAGATACATGCGCCAGGGCCTCCTACAGACAATGCACTTTGATTTATTGCGCTATCTGTAATAGCACCCGAGATATCACCAGATATATATTGGATTTTCCCCTGACCCTGAGTGTCCTGCCCCATGAGACTGTGGTTTTCTCGGCCCCTGGTCGTCCGAGGTCGTTCCCGCTGCACAGATTCATGCGCCAGGGCCTCCTACAAGTAATGCACTTTGATTTATTGCGCTATCTGTAATAGCACCCGAGATATCACCAGATATATATTGGATTTTTCCCTGACCCTGAGTGTCCGGCCCCATGAGACGGTGGTTGTCTCGCCCCTGGTGGTCCGAGGTCGTTCCCGCTGCACAGATTCATGCGCCAGTGCCTTCTACAGACAACGCACTTTGATTTATTGCGCTATCAGTAATAGCAGCCGAGATGTCACCAGATATATATTGGATTTTTCACTGTCCCTGAGTGTCCGGCCCCATGGGACGGTTGTTTTCTCGGCCCCTGGTGGTCCGAGGTCGTTCCCGCTGCACAGATTCATGCGCCAGGGCCTTCTACAGACAATGCACTTTGATTTATTGCGCTATCTCTAATAGCACCCAAGATATCACCAGATATATATAGGATTTTTCCCTGACCCTGACTGTCCGGCCCCATGAGACGGTGATTTTCTCGGCCCCTACGGGTCCGAGGTCGTTCCCGCTGCACAGATTCATGCGCCAGTGCCTCCTGCAGATAATTCACTTTGGTTTATTGCGCTATCTCTAACAGCACCCAAGATATCACCAGATATATATTGGATTTTTCCCTGACCCTGAGTGTCCGGCCCCATGAGACTGTGGTTTTTTCGGCCCCTGGTGGTCCGAGGTCGTTCCCGTTGCACAGATGCATGCGCCAGGGCCTCCTGCAGATAATTCACTTTGGTTTATTGCGCTATCTCTAATAGCTCCCGAGATATCACCAGATATATATTGGATTTTGCCCTGACCATGAGTGTCCGGCCCCATGAGACTGTGGTTTTCTCGGCCCCTGGTGGTCCGAGGTTGTTCCCGCCGCGCAGAATCATGGGCCAGGTCCTCCTACAGACAATGCACTTTGATTTATTGCTCTATCTGTAATAGCACCCGAGATATCACCAGATATATATAGGATTTTCCCCTGACCCTGAGTGTCCGGCCCCATGACACTGCGGTTTTCTCGGCCCCTGGTGCTCCGAGGTCGTTCCCGCTGCACAGATTCATGCGCCAGTGCCTCCTGCAGATAATTCACTTTGGTTTATTGCGCTATCTCTAACAGCACCCAAGATATCACCAGATATATATTGGATTTTTCCCTGACCCTGAGTGTCCGGCCCCATGAGACTGTGGTTTTTTCGGCCCCTGGTGGTCCGAGGTCGTTCCCGTTGCACAGATGCATGCGCCAGGGCCTCCTGCAGATAATTCACTTTGGTTTATTGCGCTATCTCTAATAGCTCCCGAGATATCACCAGATATATATTGGATTTTGCCCTGACCATGAGTGTCCGGCCCCATGAGACTGTGGTTTTCTCGGCCCCTGGTGGTCCGAGGTTGTTCCCGCCGCGCAGAATCATGGGCCAGGTCCTCCTACAGACAATGCACTTTGATTTATTGCTCTATCTGTAATAGCACCCGAGATATCACCAGATATATATAGGATTTTCCCCTGACCCTGAGTGTCCGGCCCCATGACACTGCGGTTTTCTCGGCCCCTGGTGCTCCGAGGTCGTTCCCGCTGCACAGAATCATGGGCCAGGTCCTCCTACAGACAATGCACTTTGATTTATTGCGCTATCTGTAATAGCACCCGAGATATCACCAGATATATATTGGATTTTACCCTGACCCTGAGTGTCCGGCCCCATGAGACGGTCGTTGTCTCGGCCCCTGGAGGTCTGAGGACGTTCCCGCTGCACAGATTCATGCGCCAGGGCATCCTACAGGTAATGCACGTTGATTTATTGCGCTATCTGTAATAGGAGCCGAAATATCACCAGATATATATTGGATTTTTCCCTGACCCTGAGTGTCCGGCCCCATGAGAAGGTGGTTGTCTCGCCCCTGGAGGTCCGAGGTCGCTCCCGCTGCACAGATTCATGCGCCAGGGCCTCCTACAGACAATGCACTTTGATTTATTGCGCTATCTGTAATAGCAATCGAGATATCACCAGATATATATTGGATTTTTCACTGACCCTGAGTGTCCGGCCCCATGAGGCGTTCGTTTTCTCGGCCCCTGGTGGTCCGAGGTCGTTCCCGCTGCACAGATTCAAGCGCCAGGGCCTACTACAGACAATGCACTTTGATTTATTGCGCTATCTGTAATAGCACCCGAGATATCACCAGATATATATTGGATTTTACCCTGACCCTGAGTGTCCGGCCCCATGAGACTGCGGTTTTTTCGGCCCCTGGTGGTCCGAGGTCGTTCCCGCTGCACAGATTCATGCGCCAGGGCCTCCTACATACAATGCACTTTGATTTATTGCGCTATCTGTAATAGCACCCGAGATATCAGCAGATATATATTGGATTTTTCACTGATCCTGAGTGACCGGCCCCATGAGACGGTAGTTTTCTCGGCCCCTGGTGGTCCGAGGTCGTTCCCGCTGCACAGATTCATGCGCCAGGACCTCCTGCAGATAATTCACTTTGGTTTATTGCGCTATCTGTAATAGCAATCGAGATATCACCAGATATATATTGGATTTTTCACTGACCCTGAGTGTCCGGCCCCATGAGGCGGTGGTTTTCTCGGTCCCTGGTGTTCCAAGGTCGTTCCCGCTGCACAGATTCATGCGCCAGGGCCTCCTACAGTCAATGCACTTTGGTTTATTGCGCTATCTCTAATAGCACCCGAGATATCACCAGATATATATTGGATTTTACCCTGACCCTGAGTGTCCGGCCCCATGAGACTGTGGTTTTTTCGGCCCCTGCTGGTCCGAGGTCGTTCCCGCTGCACAGATTCATGCGCCAGGGCCTCCTGCAGACAATTCACTTTGGTTTATTGCGCTATCTCTAATAGCACCCGAGATATCACCAGATATATATTGGATTTTACCCTGACACTGAGTGTCCGGCCCCATGAGACGGTCGTTGTCTCGGCCCCTGGTGGTCCGAGGTCGTTCCCGCTGCACAGATTCATGCGCCAGGGCCTCCTGCAGATAATTCACTTTGGTTTATTGCGCTATCTCTAATAGCACCCGAGATATCAGCAGATATATATTGGATTTTTCACTGATCCTGAGTGACCGGCCCCATGAGACGGTAGTTTTCTCGGCCCCTGGTGGTCCGAGGTCGTTCCCGCTGCACAGATTCATGCGCCAGGGCATCCTGCAGATAATTCACTTTGGTTTATTGCGCTATCTCTAATAGCACCCGAGATATCACCAGATATATATTGGATTTTCCCCTGACCCTGAGTGTCCGGCCCCATGAGACTGTGGTTTTCTCGGCCCCTGGTGGTCCGAGGTCGTTCCCGCTGCACAGGTTCATGCGCCAGGGTCTCCTACAGACACTGCACATTGATTTATTGCGCTATCTGTAATAGCACCCGAGATATCACCAGATATATATTGGATTTTCCCCTGACCCTGAGTGTCCGGCCCCATGAGGCGGTCGTTTTCTCGGTCCCTGGTGGTCCGAGGTTGTTCCCGCTGCACAGATTCATGCGCCAGGGCCTCCTACAGACAATGCACTTTGATTTATTGCGCTATCTGTAATAGCACCCGAGATATCACCAGATATATATTGGATTTTACCCTGACCCTGAGTGTCCGGCCCCATGAGACTGTGGTTTTTTCGGCCCCTGGTGGTCCGAGGTCGTTCCCGCTGCACAGATTCATGCGCCAGGGCCTCCTGCAGACAATTCACTTTGGTTTATTGCGCTACCTCTAATAGCACCCGAGATATCACCAGATATATATTGGATTTTCCCCTGACCCTGAGTGTCCGGCCCCATGAGACGGTCGTTTTCTCGGCCCCTGGTGGTCCGAGGTCGTTCCCGCTGCACAGATTCATGCGCCAGGGCCTCCTGCAGATAATTCACTTTGGTTTATTGTGCTATCTCTAATAGCACCCGAGATATCACCAGATATATATTGGATTTTCCCCTGACCCTGAGTGTCCGGCCCCATGAGACTGTGGTTTTCTCGGCCCCTGGTGGTCCGAGGTCGTTCCCGCTGCACAGATTCATGCGCCAGAGCCTCCTGCAGATAATTCACTTTGGTTTATTGTGCTATCTCTAATAGCACCCGAGATATCACCAGATATATATTGGATTTTACCCTGACCCTGAGTGTCCGGCCCCATGAGACTGTGCTTTTCTCGGCCCCTGGTGGTCCGAGGTCGTTCCCGCTGCACAGATTCATGCGCCAGGGCCTCCTACAGACAATGCACATTGATTTATTGCGCTATCTGTAATAGCACCCGAGATATCACCAGATATATATTGGATTTTACCCTGACCCTGAGTGTCCGGCCCCATGAGACGGTCGTTGTCTCGGCCCCTGGAGGTCCGAGGACGTTCCCGTTGCACAGATTCATGCGCCAGGGCCTCCTGCAGATAATTCACTTTGGTTTATTGCGCTATCTCTAATAGCACCCGAGATATCACCAGATCTATATTGGATTTTCCCCTGACCCTGAGTGTCCGGCCCCATGAGACTGTGGTTTTCTCGGCCCCTGGTGGTCCGAGGTCGTTCCCGTTGCACAGATTCATGCGCCAGGGCCTCCTGCAGATAATTCACTTTGGTTTATTGCGCTATCTCTAATAGCACCCGAGATATCACCAGATATAAATTGGATTTTTCACTGACCCTGAGCGTCCGGCCCCATGAGACGGTCGTTTTCTCGGCCCCTGGTGGTCCGAGGTCGTTCCCGCTGCACAGGTTCATGCGCCAGGGTCTCCTACAGACAATGCACATTGATTTATTGCGCTATCTGTAATAGCACCCGAGATATCACCACATATATATTGGATTTTTCACTGACCCTGAGTGTCCGGCCCCATGAGACGGTGGTTTTCTCGGTCCCTGGTGTTCCAAGGTCGTTCCCGCTGCACAGATTCATGCGCCAGGGCCTCCTACAGACAATGCACTTTGGTTTATTGCGCTATCTCTAATAGCACCCGAGATATCACCAGATATATATTGGATTTTACCCTGACCCTGAGTGTCCGGCCCCATGAGACTGTGGTTTTTTCGGCCCCTGGTGGTCCGAGGTCGTTCCCGCTGCACAGATTCATGCCCCAGGGCCTCCTGCAGACAATTCACTTTGGTTTATTGCGCTATCTCTAATAGCACCCGAGATATCACCAGATATATATAGGATTTTACCCTGACCCTGAGTGACCGGCCCCATGAGACGGTAGTTTTCTCGGCCCCTGGTGGTCCGAGGTCGTTCCCGCTGCACAGATTCAAGCGCCAGGGCCTACTACAGACAATGCTCTTTGATTTATTGCGCTATCTGTAATAGCACCCGAGATATCACCAGATATATATTGGATTTTACCCTGACCCTGAGTGTCCGGCCCCATGAGACTGCGGTTTTTTCGGCCCCTGGTGGTCCGAGGTCGTTCCCGCTGCACAAATTCATGCGCCAGGGCCTCCTACATACAATGCACTTTGATTTATTGCGCTATCTGTAATAGCACCCGAGATATCAGCAGATATATATTGGATTTTTCACTGATCCTGAGTGTCCGGCCCCATGAGACTGTGGTTTTTTCGGCCCCTGGTGGTCCGAGGTCGTTCCCGCTGCACAGATTCATGCGCCAGGGCCTCCTGCAGACAATTCACTTTGGTTTATTGCGCTATCTCTAATAGCACCCGAGATATCACCAGATATATATTGGATTTTATCCTGACCCTGAGTGTCCGGCCCCATGAGACGGTCGTTGTCTCGGCCCCTGGAGGTCCGAGGACGTTCCCGCTGCACAGATTCATGCGCCAGGGCCTCCTACATACAATGCACTTTGATTTATTGCGCTATCTGTAATAGCACCCGAGATATCAGCAGATATATATTGGATTTTTCACTGATCCTGAGTGACCGGCCCCATGAGACGGTAGTTTTCTCGGCCCCTGGGGGTCCGAGGTCGTTCCCGCTGCACAGATTCATGCGCCAGGACCTCCTGCAGATAATTCACTTTGGTTTATTGCGCTATCTCTAATAGCACCCGAGATATCAGCAGATATATATTGGATTTTTCACTGATCCTGAGTGACCGGCCCCATGAGACGGTAGTTTTCTCGGCCCCTGGTGGTCCGAGGTCGTTCCCGCTGCACAGATTCATGCGCCAGGACCTCCTGCAGATAATTCACTTTGGTTTATTGCGCTATCTGTAATAGCAATCGAGATATCACCAGATATATATTGGATTTTTCACTGACCCTGAGTGTCCGGCCCCATGAGGCGGTCGTTTTCTCGGCCCCTGGTGGTCCGAGGTCGTTCCCGCTGCACAGATTCAAGCGCCAGGGCCTACTACAGACAATGCACTTTGATTTATTGCGCTATCTGTAATAGCACCCGAGATATCACCAGATATATATTGGATTTTACCCTGACCCTGAGTGTCCGGCCCCATGAGACTGCGGTTTTTTCGGCCCCTGGTGGTCCGAGGTCGTTCCCGCTGCACAGATTCATGCGCCAGGGCCTCCTACATACAATGCACTTTGATTTATTGCGCTATCTGTAATAGCACCCGAGATATCAGCAGATATATATTGGATTTTTCACTGATCCTGAGTGACCGGCCCCATGAGACGGTAGTTTTCTCGGCCCCTGGTGGTCCGAGGTCGTTCCCGCTGCACAGGTTCATGCGCCAGGGTCTCCTACAGACAATGCACATTGATTTATTGCGCTATCTGTAATAGCACCCGAGATATCACCACATATATATTGGATTTTTCACTGACCCTGAGTGTCCGGCCCCATGAGACGGTGGTTTTCTCGGTCCCTGGTGTTCCAAGGTCGTTCCCGCTGCACAGATTCATGCGCCAGGGCCTCCTACAGACAATGCACTTTGGTTTATTGCGCTATCTCTAATAGCACCCGAGATATCACCAGATATATATTGGATTTTACCCTGACGCTGAGTGTCCGGCCCCATGAGACTGTGGTTTTTTCGGCCCCTGGTGGTCCGAGGTCGTTCCCGCTGCACAGATTCATGCGCCAGGGCCTCCTGCAGACAATTCACTTTGGTTTATTGCGCTATCTCTAATAGCACCCGAGATATCAGCAGATATATATTGGATTTTTCACTGATCCTGAGTGACCGGCCCCATGAGACGGTAGTTTTCTCGGCCCCTGGTGGTCCGAGGTCGTTCCCGCTGCACAGATTCATGCGCCAGGGCATCCTGCAGATAATTCACTTTGGTTTATTGCGCTATCTCTAATAGCACCCGAGATATCACCAGATATATATTGGATTTTCCCCTGACCCTGAGTGTCCGGCCCCATGAGACTGCGGTTTTTTCGGCCCCTGGTGGTCCGAGGTCGTTCCCGCTGCACAAATTCATGCGCCAGGGCCCGCTACATACAATGCACTTTGATTTATTGCGCTATCTGTAATAGCACCCGAGATATCAGCAGATATATATTGGATTTTCCCCTGACCCTGAGTGACCGGCCCCATGAGACGGTAGTTTTCTCGGCCCCTGGGGGTCCGAGGTCGTTCCCGCTGCACAGATGCATGCGCCAGGGCCTCCTGCAGATAATTCACTTTGGTTTATTGCGCTATCTCTAATAGCACCCGAGATATCACCAGATATATATTGGATTTTCCCCTGACCCTGAGTGTCCGGCCCCATGAGACTGTGGTTTTTTCGGCCCCTGGTGGTCCGAGGTCGTTCCCGCTGCACAGATTCATGCGCCAGGGCCTCCTGCAGACAATTCACTTTGGTTTATTGCGCTATCTCTAATAGCACCCGAGATATCACCAGATATATATTGGATTTTACCCTGACCCTGAGTGTCCGGCCCCATGAGACGGTCGTTGTCTCGGCCCCTGGTGGTCCGAGGTCGTTCCCGCTGCACAGATTCATGCGCCAGGGCCTCCTGCCGATAATTCACTTTGGTTTATTGCGCTATCTCTAATAGCACCCGAGATATCAGCAGATATATATTGGATTTTTCACTGATCCTGAGTGACCGGCCCCATGAGACGGTAGTTTTCTCGGCCCCTGGTGGTCCGAGGTCGTTCCCGCTGCACAGATTCATGCGCCAGGGCCTCCTGCAGATAATTCACTTTGGTTTATTGCGCTATCTCTAATAGCACCCGAGATATCACCAGATATATATTGGATTTTCCCCTGACCCTGAGTGTCCGGCCCCATGAGACTGTGGTTTTCTCGGTCCCTGGTGTTCCAAGGTCGTTCCCGCTGCACAGATTCATGCGCCAGGGCCTCCTACAGACAATGCACTTTGGTTTATTGCGCTATCTGTAATAGCACCCGAGATATCACCAGATATATATTGGATTTTACCCTGACCCTGAGTGTCCGGCCCCATGAGACGGTGGTTGTCTCGGCCCCTGGTGGTCCGAGGTCGTTCCCGCTGCACAGATTCATGCGCCAGGGCCTCCTACAAACAATGCACTTTTATTTATTGCGCTATCTGTAATAGCACCCGAGATATCACCAGATATATATTGGATTTTTCACTGACCCTGAGTGTCCGGCCCCATGAGACGGTCGTTTTCTCGGACCCTGGTGGTCCGAGGTCGTTCCCGCTGCACACGTTCATGCGCCAGGGTCTCCTACAGACAATGCACTTTGATTTATTGCGCTATCTGTAATAGCACCCGAGATATCACCACATATATATTGGCTTTTTCACTGACACTGAGTGTACGGCCCCATGAGACGGTGGTTTTCTCGGTCCCTGGTGTTCCGAGGTCGTTCCCGCTGCACAGATTCATGCGCCAGGGCCTCCTACAGACAATGCACTTTGGTTTATTGCGCTATCTCTAATAGCACCCGAGATATCACCAGATATATATTGGATTTTCCCCTGACCCTGAGTGTCCGGCCCCATGAGACTGTGGTTTTCTCGGCCCCTGGTGGTCCGAGGTCGTTCCCGCTGCACAGATTCATGCGCCAGGGCCTCCTACAGACAATGCACTTTGATTTATTGCGCTATCTGTAATAGCACCCGAGATATCACCAGATATATATTGGATTTTACCCTGACCCTGAGTGTCCGGCCCCATGAGACTGTGGTTTTTTTGGCCCCTGGTGGTCCGAGGTCGTTCCCGCAGCACAGATTCATGCGCCAGGGCCTCCTGCAGACAATTCACTTTGGTTTATTGCGCTATCTCTAATAGCACCCGAGATATCACCAGATATATATTGGATTTTCCCCTGACCCTGAGTGTCCGGCCCCATGCGACGGTCGTTGTCTCGGCCCCTGGAGGTCCGAGGACGTTCCCGCTGCACAGATTCATGCGCCAGGGCCTCCTACAGGTAATGCACTTTGATTTATTGCGCTATCTGTAATAGCAGCCGAGATATCACCAGCTATATATTGGATTTTTCCCTGACCCTGAGTGTCCGGCCCCATGAGAAGGTGGTTGTCTCGCCCCTGGAGGTCCGAGGTCGTTCCCGCTGCACAGATTCATGCGGCAGGGCCTCCTACAGACAATGCACTTTGATTTATTGCGCTATCTGTAATAGCACCCGAGATATCACCAGATATATTTTGGATTTTACCCTGACCCTGAGTGTCCGGCCCCATGAGACTGCGGTTTTTTCGGCCCCTGGTGGTCCGAGGTCGTTCCCGCTGCACAGATTCATGCGCCAGGGCCTCCTACAGACAATGCACTTTGATTTATTGCGCTATCTGTAATAGCACCCGAGATATCAGCAGATATATATTGGATTTTTCACTGACCCTGAGTGTCCGGCCCCATGAGACGGTCGTTTTCTCGGCCCCTGGTGGTCCGAGGTCGTTCCCGCTGCACAGATTCATGCGCCAGGGCCTCCTGCAGATAATTCACTTTGGTTTATTGCGCTATCTCTAATAGCACCCGAGATATCAGCAGATATATATTGGATTTTTCACTGACACTGAGTGTCCGGCCCCATGAGACGGTGGTTTTCTCGGTCCCTGGTGTTCCGAGGTCGTTCCCGCTGCACAGATTCATGCGCCAGGGCCTCCTACAGACAATGCACTTTGGTTTATTGCGCTATCTCTAATAGCACCCGAGATAACACCAGATATATATTGGATTTTCCCCTGACCCTGAGTGTCCGGCCCCATGAGACGGTCGTTTTCTCGGACCCTGGTGGTCCGAGGTCGTTCCCGCTGCACAGGTTCATGCGCCAGGGTCTCCTACAGACAATGCACTTTGATTTATTGCGCTATCTGTAATAGCACCCGAGATATCACCACATATATATTGGATTTTTCACTGACACTGAGTGTACGGCCCCATGAGACGGTGGTTTTCTCGGTCCCTGGTGTTCCGAGGTCGTTCCCGCTGCACAGATTCATGCGCCAGGGCCTCCTACAGACAATGCACTTTGGTTTATTGCGCTATCTCTAATAACACCCGAGATATCACCAGATATATATTGGTTTTTCCCCTGACCCTGAGTGTCCGGCCCCATGAGACTGTGGTTTTCTCGGCCCCTGGTGGTCCGAGGTCGTTCCCGCTGCACAGATTCATGCGCCAGGGCCTCCTACAGACAATGCACTTTGATTTATTGCGCTATCTGCAATAGCACCCGAGATATCACCAGATATATATTGGATTTTACCCTGACCCTGAGCTTCCGGCCCCATGAGACTGTGGTTTTTTCGGCCCCTGGTGGTCCGAGGTCGTTCCCGCAGCACAGATTCATGCGCCAGGGCCTCCTGCAGACAATTCACTTTGGTTTATTGCGCTACCTCTAATAGCACCCGAGATATCACCAGATATATATTGGATTTTACCCTGACCCTGAGTGTCCGGCCCCATGAGACGGTCGTTGTCTCGGCCCCTGGAGGTCTGAGGACGTTCCCGCTGCACAGATTCATGCGCCAGGGCATCCTACAGGTAATGCACTTTGATTTATTGCGCTATCTGTAATAGGAGCCGAAATATCACCAGATATATATTGGATTTTTCCCTGACCCTGAGTGTCCGGCCCCATGAGAAGGTGGTTGTCTCGCCCCTGGAGGTCCGAGGTCGCTCCCGCTGCACAGATTCATGCGCCAGGGCCTCCTACAGACAATGCACTTTGATTTATTGCGCTATCTGTAATAGCAATCGAGATATCACCAGATATATATTGGATTTTTCACTGACCCTGAGTGTCCGGCCCCATGAGGCGTTCGTTTTCTCGGCCCCTGGTGGTCCGAGGTCGTTCCCGCTGCACAGATTCAAGCGCCAGGGCCTACTACAGACAATGCACTTTGATTTATTGCGCTATCTGTAATAGCACCCGAGATATCACCAGATATATATTGGATTTTACCCTGACCCTGAGTGTCCGGCCCCATGAGACTGCGGTTTTTTCGGCCCCTGGTGGTCCGAGGTCGTTCCCGCTGCACAGATTCATGCGCCAGGGCCTCCTACATACAATGCACTTTGATTTATTGCGCTATCTGTAATAGCACCCGAGATATCAGCAGATATATATTGGATTTTTCACTGATCCTGAGTGACCGGCCCCATGAGACGGTAGTTTTCTCGGCCCCTGGTGGTCCGAGGTCGTTCCCGCTGCACAGATTCATGCGCCAGGGCCTCCTACAGACAATGCACTTTGGTTTATTGCGCTATCTCTAATAACACCCGAGATATCACCAGATATATATTGGATTTTACCCTGACCCTGAGTGTCCGGCCCCATGAGACTGTGGTTTTTTCGGCCCCTGGTGGTCCGAGGTCGTTCCCGCTGCACAGATTCATGCGCCAGGGCCTCCTGCAGACAATTCACTTTGGTTTATTGCGCTATCTCTAATAGCACCCGAGATATCACCAGATATATATTGGATTTTACCCTGACCCTGAGTGTCCGGCCCCATGAGACGGTCGTTGTCTCGGCCCCTGGAGGTCCGAGGACGTTCCCGCTGCACAGATTCATGCGCCAGGGCCTCCTACAGGTAATGCACTTTGATTTATTGCGCTATCTGTAATAGCAGCCGAGATATCACCAGCTATATATTGGATTTTTCCCTGACCCTGAGTGTCCGGCCCCATGAGAAGGTGGTTGTCTCGCCCCTGGAGGTCCGAGGTCGTTCCCGCTGCACAGATTCATGCGGCAGGGCCTCCTACAGACAATGCACTTTGATTTATTGCGCTATCTGTAATAGCACCCGAGATATCACCAGATATATTTTGGATTTTACCCTGACCCTGAGTGTCCGGCCCCATGAGACTGCGGTTTTTTCGGCCCCTGGTGGTCCGAGGTCGTTTCCGCTGCACAGATTCATGCGCCAGGGCCTCCTACAGACAATGCACTTTGATTTATTGCGCTATCTGTAATAGCACCCGAGATATCAGCAGATATATATTGGATTTTTCACTGACACTGAGTGTCCGGCCCCATGAGACGGTCGTTTTCTCGGCCCCTGGTGGTCCGAGGTCGTTCCCGCTGCACAGATTCATGCGCCAGGGCCTCCTGCAGATAATTCACTTTGGTTTATTGCGCTATCTCTAATAGCACCCGAGATATCAGCAGATATATATTGGATTTTTCACTGATCCTGAGTGACCGGCCCCATGAGACGGTAGTTTTCTCGGCCCCTGGTGGTCCGAGGTCGTTCCCGCTGCACAGATTCATGCGCCAGGACCTCCTGCAGATAATTCACTTTGGTTTATTGCGCTATCTGTAATAGCAATCGAGATATCACCAGATATATATTGGAATTTTCACTGACCCTGAGTGTCCGGCCCCATGAGACTGCGGATTTTTCGGCCCCTGGTGGTCCGAGGTCGTTCCCGCTGCACAGATTCATGCGCCAGGGCCTCCTACATACAATGCACTTTGATTTATTGCGCTATCTGTAATAGCACCCGAGATATCAGCAGATATATATTGGATTTTTCACTGATCCTGAGTGACCGGCCCCATGAGACGGTAGTTTTCTCGGCCCCTGGGGGTCCGAGGTCGTTCCCGCTGCACAGATTCATGCGCCAGGGCCTCCTGCAGATAATTCACTTTGGTTTATTGCGCTATCTCTAATAGCACCCGAGATATCACCAGATATATATTGGATTTTCCCCTGACCCTGAGTGTCCGGCCCCATGAGACTGTGGTTTTCTCGGCCCCTGGTGGTCCGAGGTCGTTCCCGCTGCACAGGTTCATGCGCCAGGGTCTCCTACAGACAATGCACATTGATTTATTGCGCTATCTGTAATAGCACCCGAGATATCACCACATATATACTGGATTTTTCACTGACCCTGAGTGTCCGGCCCCATGAGACGGTGGTTTTCTCGGTCCCTGGTGTTCCAAGGTCGTTCCCGCTGCACAGATTCATGCGCCAGGGCCTCCTACAGACAATGCACTTTGGTTTATTGCGCTATCTCTAATAGCACCCGAGATATCACCAGATATATATTGGATTTTACCCTGACCCTGAGTGTCCGGCCCCATGAGACTGTGGTTTTTTCGGCCCCTGGTGGTCCGAGGTCGTTCCCGCTGCACAGATTCATGCGCCAGGGCCTCCTGCAGACAATTCACTTTGGTTTATTGCGCTATCTCTAATAGCACCCGAGATATCACCAGATATATATTGGATTTTACCCTGACCCTGAGTGTCCGGCCCCATGAGACGGTCGTTGTCTCGGCCCCTGGTGGTCCGAGGTCGTTCCCGCTGCACAGATTCATGCGCCAGGGCCTCCTGCAGATAATTCACTTTGGTTTATTGCGCTATCTCTAATAGCACCCGAGATATCAGCAGATATATATTGGATTTTTCACTGATCCTGAGTGACCGGCCCCATGAGACGGTAGTTTTCTCGGCCCCTGGTGGTCCGAGGTCGTTCCCGCTGCACAGATTCATGCGCCAGGGCATCCTGCAGATAATTCACTTTGGTTTATTGCGCTATCTCTAATAGCACCCGAGATATCACCAGATATATATTGGATTTTCCCCTGACCCTGAGTGTCCGGCCCCATGAGACTGTGGTTTTCTCGGCCCCTGGTGGTCCCAGGTCGTTCCCGCTGCACAGGTTCATGCGCCAGGGTCTCCTACAGACAATGCACATTGATTTATTGCGCTATCTGTAATAGCACCCGAGATATCACCAGATATATATTGGATTTTCCCCTGACCCTGAGTGTCCGGCCCCATGAGGCGGTCGTTTTCTCGGTCCCTGGTGGTCCGAGGTCGTTCCCGCTGCACAGATTCATGCGCCAGGGCCTCCTACAGACAATGCACTTTGATTTATTGCGCTATCTGTAATAGCACCCGAGATATCAGCAGATATATATTGGATTTTACCCTGACCCTGAGTGTCCGTCCCCATGAGACTGTGGTTTTTTCGGCCCCTGGTGGTCCGAGGTCGTTCCCGCTGCACAGATTCATGCGCCAGGGCCTCCTGCAGATAATTCACTTTGGTTTATTGCGCTACCTCTAATAGCACCCGAGATATCACCAGATATATATTGGATTTTCCCCTGACCCTGAGTGTCCGGCCCCATGAGACTGTGGTTTTCTCGGCCCCTGGTGGTCCGAGGTCGTTCCCGCTGCACAGATTCATGCGCCAGAGCCTCCTGCAGATAATTCACTTTGGTTTATTGTGCTATCTCTAATAGCACCCGAGATATCACCAGATATATATTGGATTTTACCCTGACCCTGAGTGTCCGGCCCCATGAGACTGTGCTTTTCTCGGCCCCTGGTGGTCCGAGGTCGTTCCCGCTGCACAGATTCATGCGCCAGGGCCTCCTACAGACAATGCACATTGATTTATTGCGCTATCTGTAATAGCACCCGAGATATCACCAGATATATATTGGATTTTACCCTGACCCTGAGTGTCCGGCCCCATGAGACGGTCGTTGTCTCGGCCCCTGGAGGTCCGAGGACGTTCCCGTTGCACAGATTCATGCGCCAGGGCCTCCTGCAGATAATTCACTTTGGTTTATTGCGCTATCTCTAATAGCACCCGAGATATCACCAGATCTATATTGGATTTTCCCCTGACCCTGAGTGTCCGGCCCCATGAGACTGTGGTTTTCTCGGCCCCTGGTGGTCCGAGGTCGTTCCCGTTGCACAGATTCATGCGCCAGGGCCTCCTGCAGATAATTCACTTTGGTTTATTGCGCTATCTCTAATAGCACCCGAGATATCACCAGATATATATTGGATTTTTCACTGACCCTGAGCGTCCGGCCCCATGAGACGGTCGTTTTCTCGGCCCGTGGTGGTCCAAGGTCGTTCCCGCTGCACAGGTTCATGCGCCAGGGTCTCCTACAGACAATGCACATTGATTTATTGCGCTATCTGTAATAGCACCCGAGATATCACCACATATATATTGGATTTTTCACTGACCCTGAGTGTCCGGCCCCATGAGACGGTGGTTTTCTCGGTCCCTGGTGTTCCAAGGTCGTTCCCGCTGCACAGATGCATGCGCCAGGGCCTCCTACAGACAATGCACTTTGGTTTATTGCGCTATCTGTAATAGCAATCGGGGATATCACCAGATATATATTGGATTTTTCACTGATCCTGAGTGACCGGCCCCATGAGACGGTAGTTTTCTCGGCCCCTGGTGGTCCGAGGTCGTTCCCGCTGCACAGATTCATGCGCCAGGGCCTCCTGCAGATAATTCACTTTGGTTTATTGCGCTACCTCTAATAGCACCCGAGATATCACCAGATATATATTGGATTTTCCCCTGACCCTGAGTGTCCGGCCCCATGAGACTGTGGTTTTCTCGGCCCCTGGTGGTCCGAGGTCGTTCCCGCTGCACAGATTCATGCGCCAGGGCCTCCTACAGACAATGCACTTTGATTTATTGCGCTATCTGTAATAGCACCCGAGATATCAGCAGATATATAATGGATTTTTCACTGACCCTGAGTGTCCGGCCCCATGAGACGGTCGTTTTCTCGGCCCCTGGTGGTCCGAGGTCGTTCCCGCTGCACAGATTCATGCGCCAGGGCCTCCTACAGACAATGCACTTTGATTTATTGCGCTATCTGTAATAGCACCCGAGATATCACCAGATATATATTGGATTTTACCCTGACCCTGAGTGTCCGGCCCCATGAGACTGTGGTTTTTTCGGCCCCTGGTGGTCCGAGGTCGATCCCGCTGCACAGATTCATGCGCCAGGGCCTCCTGCAGATAATTCACTTTGGTTTATTGCGCTACCTCTAATAGCACCCGAGATATCACCAGATATATATTGGATTTTCCCCTGACCCTGAGTGTCCGGCCCCATGAGACTGTGGTTTTCTCGGCCCCTGGTGGTCCGAGGTCGTTCCCGCTGCACAGATTCATGCGCCAGGGCCTCCTACAGACAATGCACTTTGATTGATTGCGCTATCTGTAATAGCACCCGAGATATCACCAGATATATATTGGATTTTACCCTGACCCTGAGTGTCCGGCCCCATGAGACTGTGGTTTTTTCGGCCCCTGGTGGTCCGAGGTCGATCCCGCTGCACAGATTCATGCGACAGGGCCTCCTGCAGATAATTCACTTTGGTTTATTGCGCTACCTCTAATAGCACCCGAGATATCACCAGATATATATTGGATTTTCCCCTGACCCTGAGTGTCCGGCCCCATGAGACTGTGGTTTTCTCGGCCCCTGGTGGTCTGAGGTCGTTCCCGCTGCACAGATTCATGCGCCAGGGACTCCTACAGACAATGCACTTTGATTTATTGCGCTATCTGTAATAGCACCCGAGATATCAGCAGATATATATTGGATTTTTCCCTGACCCTGAGTGTCCGGCCCCATGAGACGGTCGTTTTCTCGGCCCCTGGTGGTCCGAGGTCGTTCCCGCTGCACAGATTCATGCGCCAGGGCCTCCTGCAGATAATTCACTTTGGTTTATTGTGCTATCTCTAATAGCACCCGAGATATCACCAGATATATATTGGATTTTACCCTGACCCTGAGTGTCCGGCCCCATGAGACTGTGCTTTTCTCGGCCCCTGGTGGTCCGAGGTCGTTCCCGCTGCACAGATTCATGCGCCAGGGCCTCCTACAGACAATGCACTTTGATTTATTGCGCTATCTGTAATAGCACCCGAGATATCACCAGATATATATTGGATTTTACCCTGACCCTGAGTGTCCGGCCCCATGAGACGGTCGTTGTCTCGGCCCCTGGAGGTCCGAGGACGTTCCCGCTGCACAGATTCATGCGCCAGGGCCTCCTGCAGATAATTCACTTTGGTTTATTGTGCTATCTCTAATAGCACCCGAGATATCACCAGATATATATTGGATTTTCCCCTGACCCTGAGTGTCCGGCCCCATGGGACTGTGGTTTTCTCGGCCCCTGGTGGTCCGAGGTCGTTCCCGCTGCACAGATTCATGCGCCAGGGCCTCCTACAGACAATGCACTTTGATTTATTGCGCTATCTGTAATAGCACCCGAGATATCACCACATATATATTGGATTTTTCACTGACCCTGAATGTCCGGCCCCATGAGACTGTGGTTTTTTCGGCCCCTGGTGGTCCGAGGTCGTTCCCGCTGCACAGATTCATGCGCCAGGGCCTCCTGCAGATAATTCACTTTGGTTTATTGCGCTATCTCTAATAGCACCCGAGATATCACCAGATATATATTGGATTTTCCCCTGACCCTGAGTGTCCGGCCCCATGAGACTGTGGTTTTTTCGGCCCCTGGTGGTCCGAGGTCGTTCCCGCTGCACAGATTCATGCGCCAGGGCCTCCTGCAGATAATTCACTTTGGTTTATTGCGCTACCTCTAATAGCACCCGAGATATCACCAGATATATATTGGATTTTCCCCTGACCCTGAGTGTCCGGCCCCATGAGACTGTGGTTTTCTCGGCCCCTGGTGGTCCGAGGTCGTTCCCGCTGCACAGATTCATGCGCCAGGGCCTCCTACAGACAATGCACTTTGATTTATTGCGCTATCTGTAATAGCACCCGAGGTATCAGCAGATATATAATGGATTTTTCACTGACCCTGAGTGTCCGGCCCCACGAGACGGTCGTTTTCTCGGCCCCTGGTGGTCCGAGGTCGTTCCCGCTGCACAGATTCATGCGCCAGGGCCTCCTGCAGATAATGCACTTTGATTTATTGCGCTACCAGTAATAGCACCCGAGATATCAGCAGATATATAATGGATTTTTCACTGACCCTGAGTGTCCGGCCCCATGAGACGGTCGTTTTCTCGGCCCCTGGTGGTCCGAGGTCGTTCCCGCTGCACAGATTCATGCGCCAGGGCCTCCTACAGACAATGCACTTTGATTTATTGCGCTATCTGTAATAGCACCAGAGATATCACCAGATATATATTGGATTTTACCCTGACCCTGAGTGTCCGGCCCCATGAGACTGTGGTTTTTTCGGCCCCTGGTGGTCCGAGGTCGTTCCCGCTGCACAGATTCATGTGCCAGGGCCTCCTGCAGATAATTCACTTTGGTTTATTGCGCTACCTCTAATAGCACCCGAGATATCACCAGATATATATTGGATTTTCCCCTGACCCTGAGTGTCCGGCCCCATGAGACTGTGGTTTTCTCGGCCCCTGGTGGTCCGAGGTCGTTCCCGCTGCACAGATTCATGCGCCAGGGCCTCCTACAGACTATGCACTTTGATCTATTGCGCTATCTGTAATAGCACCCGAGATATCAGCAGATATATATTGGATTTTTCACTGACCCTGAGTGTCCGGCCCCATGAGACGGTCGTTTTCTCGGCCCCTGGTGGTCCGAGGTCGTTCCCGCTGCACAGATTCATGCGCCAGGTCCTCCTGCAGATAATTCACTTTGGTTTATTGTGCTATCTCTAATAGCACCCGAGATATGACCAGATATATATTGGATTTTCCCCTGACCCTGAGTGTCCGGCCCCATGGGACTGTGGTTTTCTCGGCCCCTGGTGGTCCGAGGTCGTTCCCGCTGCACAGATTCATGCGCCAGGGCCTCCTACAGACAATGCACTTTGATTTATTGCGCTATCTGTAATAGCACCCGAGATATCACCACATATATATTGGATTTTTCACTGACCCTGAATGTCCGGCCCCATGAGACTGTGGTTTTTTCGGCCCCTGGTGGTCCGAGGTCGTTCCCGCTGCACAGATTCATGCGCCAGGGCCTCCTGCAGATAATTCACTTTGGTTTATTGCGCTATCTCTAATAGCACCCGAGATATCACCAGATATATATTGGATTTTCCCCTGACCCTGAGTGTCCGGCCCCATGAGACTGTGGTTTTTTCGGCCCCTGGTGGTCCGAGGTCGTTCCCGCTGCACAGATTCATGCGCCAGGGCCTCCTGCAGATAATTCACTTTGGTTTATTGCGCTACCTCTAATAGCACCCGAGATATCACCAGATATATATTGGATTTTCCCCTGACCCTGAGTGTCCGGCCCCATGAGACTGTGGTTTTCTCGGCCCCTGGTGGTCCGAGGTCGTTCCCGCTGCACAGATTCATGCGCCAGGGCCTCCTACAGACAATGCACTTTGATTTATTGCGCTATCTGTAATAGCACCCGAGGTATCAGCAGATATATAATGGATTTTTCACTGACCCTGAGTGTCCGGCCCCACGAGACGGTCGTTTTCTCGGCCCCTGGTGGTCCGAGGTCGTTCCCGCTGCACAGATTCATGCGCCAGGGCCTCCTGCAGATAATGCACTTTGATTTATTGCGCTACCTGTAATAGCACCCGAGATATCAGCAGATATATAATGGATTTTTCACTGACCCTGAGTGTCCGGCCCCATGAGACGGTCGTTTTCTCGGCCCCTGGTGGTCCGAGGTCGTTCCCGCTGCACAGATTCATGCGCCAGGGCCTCCTACAGACAATGCACTTTGATTTATTGCGCTATCTGTAATAGCACCAGAGATATCACCAGATATATATTGGATTTTACCCTGACCCTGAGTGTCCGGCCCCATGAGACTGTGGTTTTTTCGGCCCCTGGTGGTCCGAGGTCGTTCCCGCTGCACAGATTCATGTGCCAGGGCCTCCTGCAGATAATTCACTTTGGTTTATTGCGCTACCTCTAATAGCACCCGAGATATCACCAGATATATATTGGATTTTCCCCTGACCCTGAGTGTCCGGCCCCATGAGACTGTGGTTTTCTCGGCCCCTGGTGGTCCGAGGTCGTTCCCGCTGCACAGATTCATGCGCCAGGGCCTCCTACAGACTATGCACTTTGATTTATTGCGCTATCTGTAATAGCACCCGAGATATCAGCAGATATATATTGGATTTTTCACTGACCCTGAGTGTCCGGCCCCATGAGACGGTCGTTTTCTCGGCCCCTGGTGGTCCGAGGTCGTTCCCGCTGCACAGATTCATGCGCCAGGTCCTCCTGCAGATAATTCACTTTGGTTTATTGTGCTATCTCTAATAGCACCCGAGATATGACCAGATATATATTGGATTTTACCCTGACCCTGAGTGTCCGGCCCCATGAGACTGTGCTTTTCTCGGCCCCTGGTGGTCCGAGGTCGTTCCCGCTGCACAGATTCATGCGCCAGGGCCTCCTACAGACAATGCACTTTGATTTATTGCGCTATCTGTAATAGCACCCGAGATATCACCAGATATATATTGGATTTTACCCTGACCCTGAGTGTCCGGCCCCATGAGACGGTCGTTTTCTCGGCCCCTGGTGGTCCGAGGTCGTTCCCGTTGCACAGATTCATGCGCCAGGGCCTCCTACAGACAATGCACTTTGATTTCTTGCGCTATCTGTAGTAGCACCCGAGATATCAGCAGATATATAATGGATTTTTCACTGACCCTGAGTGTCCGGCCCCATGAGACGGTCGTTTTCTCGGCCCCTGGTGGTCCGAGGTCGTTCCCGCTGCACAGATTCATGCGCCAGGGCCTCCTACAGACAATGCACTTTGATTTATTGCGCTATCTGTAATAGCACCAGAGATATCACCAGATATATATTGGATTTTACCCTGACCCTGAGTGTCCGGCCCCATGAGACTGTGGTTTTTTCGGCCCCTGGTGGTCCGAGGTCGTTCCCGCTGCACAGATTCATGTGCCAGGGCCTCCTGCAGATAATTCACTTTGGTTTATTGCGCTACCTCTAATAGCACCCGAGATATCACCAGATATATATTGGATTTTCCCCTGACCCTGAGTGTCCGGCCCCATGAGACTGTGGTTTTCTCGGCCCCTGGTGGTCCGAGGTCGTTCCCGCTGCACAGATTCATGCGCCAGGGCCTCCTACAGACTATGCACTTTGATTTATTGCGCTATCTGTAATAGCACCCGAGATATCAGCAGATATATATTGGATTTTTCACTGACCCTGAGTGTCCGGCCCCATGAGACGGTCGTTTTCTCGGCCCCTGGTGGTCCGAGGTCGTTCCCGCTGCACAGATTCATGCGCCAGGTCCTCCTGCAGATAATTCACTTTGGTTTATTGTGCTATCTCTAATAGCACCCGAGATATGACCAGATATATATTGGATTTTACCCTGACCCTGAGTGTCCGGCCCCATGAGACTGTGCTTTTCTCGGCCCCTGGTGGTCCGAGGTCGTTCCCGCTGCACAGATTCATGCGCCAGGGCCTCCTACAGACAATGCACTTTGATTTATTGCGCTATCTGTAATAGCACCCGAGATATCACCAGATATATATTGGATTTTACCCTGACCCTGAGTGTCCGGCCCCATGAGACGGTCGTTTTCTCGGCCCCTGGTGGTCCGAGGTCGTTCCCGTTGCACAGATTCATGCGCCAGGGCCTCCTGCAGATAATTCACTTTGGTTTATTGCGCTATCTCTAATAGCACCCGAGATATCACCAGATATATATTGGATTTTTCACTGACCCTGAGCGTCCGGCCCCATGAGACGGTCGTTTTCTCGGCCCCTGGTGGTCCGAGGTCGTTCCCGCTGCACAAGTTCATGCGCCAGGGTCTCCTACAGACAATGCACTTTTATTTATTGCGCTATCTGTAATAGCACCCGAGATATCACCACATATATATTGGATTTTTCACTGACCCTGAATGTCCGGCCCCATGAGACGGTGGTTTTCTCGGTCCCTGGTGTTCCGAGGTCGTTCCCGCTGCACAGATTCATGCGCCAGGGCCTCCTGCAGATAATTCACTTTGGTGTATTGCGCTATCTCTAATAGCACCCGAGATATCACCAGATATATATTGGATTTTCCCCTGACCCTGAGTGACCGGCCCCATGAGACTGTGGTTTTCTCGGCCCCTGGTCGTCCGAGGTCGTTCCCGCTACACAGATTCATGCGCCAGGGCCTCCTACAGACAATGCACTTTGATTTATTGCGCTATCGGTAATAGCAGCCGAGATATCACCAGATATATATTGGATTTTCCCCTGACCCTGAGTGTCCGGCCCCATGAGACTGTGGTTTTCTCGGCCCCTGGTCGTCCGAGGTCGTTCCCGCTGCACAGATTCATGCGCCAGGGCCTCCTACAGACAATGCACTTTGGTTTATTGCGCTATCTCTAATAGCACCCGAGATATCACCAGATATATATTGGATTTTCCCCTGACCCTGAGTGTCCAGCCCCATGAGACTGTGGTTTTCTCGGCCCCTGGTGGTCCGGGGGCGTTCCCGTTGCACAGATTCATGCGCCAGGGCCTCCTACAGACAATGCACTTTGATTTATTGCGCTATCTGTAATAGCACCCGAGATATCACCAGATATATATTGGATTTTCCCCTGACCCTGAGTGACCGGCCCCATGAGACTGTGGTTTTTTCGGCCCCTGGTGGTCAGACGTCGTTCCCGCTGCACAGATTCATGCGCCAGGGCCTCCTACAGGTAATGCACTTTGATTTATTGCGCTACCTGTAATAGCACCCGAGATATCACCAGATCTATATTGGATTTTCCCCTGACCCTGAGTGTCCGGCCCCATGAGACTGTGGTTTTCTCGGCCCCTGGTGGCCCGAGGTCGTTCCCGTTAAACAGATTCATGCGCCAGGGCCTCCTGCAGATAATTCACTTTGATTTATTGCGCTATCTGTAATAGCACCCGAGATATCACCAGATCTATATTGGATTTTCCCCTGACCCTGAGTGTCCGGCCCCATGAGACTGTGGTTTTCTCGGCCCCCGGTGGTCCGAGGTCGTTCCCGTTGCACAGATTCATGCGCCAGGGCCTCCTACAGACAATGAACTTTGATTTATTGCGCTATCTGTAATAGCACCCGAGATATCACCAGATATATATTGGATTTTCCCCAGACCCTGAGTGTCCGGCCGCATGAGACGGTCGTTGTCTCGGCCCCTGGAGTTCCGAGGACGTTCCCGCTGCACAGATTCATGCGGCAGGGCCTCCTACAGGTAATGCACTTTGATTTATTGCGCTATCTGTAATAGCACCCGAGATATCACCAGATCTATATTGGATTTTCCCCTGACCCTGAGTGTCCGGCCCCATGAGACCGTGGTTTTCTCGGCCCCTGGTGGTCCGAGGTCGTTCCCGTTGCACAGATTCATGCGCCAGGGCCTCCTGCAGATAATTCACTTTGGTTTATTGCGCTATCTGTAATAGCACCCGAGATATCACCAGATCTATATTGGATTTTCCCCTGACCCTGAGTGTCCGGCCCCATGAGACTGTGGTTTTCTCGGCCCCTGGTGGTCCGAGGTCGTTCCCGCTGCACAGATTCATGCGCCAGGGCCTACTGCAGATAATTCACTTTGATTTATTGCGCTATCTGTAATAGCACCCGAGATATCACCAGATATACATTGGATTTTCCTCTGACCCTGAGTGACCGGCCCCATGAGACTGTGGTTTTTTCGGCCCCTGGTGGTCCGAGGTCGTTCCCGCTGCACAGATTCATGCGCCAGGGCCTCCTACAGACAATGCACTTTGATTTATTGCGCTATCTGTAATAGCACCCGAGATATCAGCAGATATATATTGGATTTTTCACTGACCCTGAGTGTCCGGGCCCATGAGACTGTGGTTTTCTCGGCCCCTGGTGGTCCGAGGTCGTTCCCGCGGCACAGATTCATGCGTCAGGGCCTCCTACAGGTAATGCACTTTGATTTATTGCGCTATCTGTAATAGCTCCCGAGATATCACCAGATCTATATTGGATTTTCCCCTGACCCTGAGTGTCCGGCCCCATGAGACTGTGGTTTTCTCGGCCCCTGGTGGACCGAGGTCGTTCCCGCTGCACAGATTCATGCGCCAGGGCCTACTGCAGATAATTCACTTTGATTTATTGCGCTATCTGTAATAGCACCCGAGATATCACCACATATATATTGGATTTTTCACTGACCCTGAGTATCCGGCCCCATGAGACGGTGGTTTTCTCGGTTCCTGGTGTTCCGAGGTCGTTCCCGCTGCACAGATTCATGCGCCAGGGCCTCCTACAGACAATGCCCTTTGGTTTATTGCGCTATCTGTAATAGCACCCGAGATATCACCAGATATATATTGGATTTTCCCCTGACCCTGAGTGACCGGCCCCATGAGACTGTGGTTTTTTCGGCCCCTGGTGGTCCGAGGTCGTTCCCGCTGCACAGATTCATGCGTCAGGGCCTCCTGCAGATAATTCACTTTGGTTTATTGCGCTATCTCTAATAGCACCCGAGATATCACCAGATATATATTGGATTTTACCCTGACCCTGAGTGTCCGGCCCCATGAGACTGTGCTTTTCTCGGCCCCTGGTGGTCCGAGGTCGTTCCCGCTGCACAGATTCATGCGCCAGGGCCTCCTACAGACAATGCACTTTGATTTATTGCGCTATCTGTAATAGCACCCGAGATATCAGCAGATATATATTGGATTTTTCACTGACCCTGAGTGTCCGGGCCCATGAGACTGTGGTTTTCTCGGCCCCTGGTGGTCCGAGGTCGTTCCCGCGGCACAGATTCATGCGTCAGGGCCTCCTACAGGTAATGCACTTTGATTTATTGCGCTATCTGTAATAGCTCCCGAGATATCACCAGATCTATATTGGATTTTCCCCTGACCCTGAGTGTCCGGCCCCATGAGACTGTGGTTTTCTCGGCCCCTGGTGGACCGAGGTCGTTCCCGCTGCACAGATTCATGCGCCAGGGCCTACTGCAGATAATTCACTTTGATTTATTGCGCTATCTGTAATAGCACCCGAGATATCACCACATATATATTGGATTTTTCACTGACCCTGAGTATCCGGCCCCATGAGACGGTGGTTTTCTCGGTTCCTGGTGTTCCGAGGTCGTTCCCGCTGCACAGATTCATGCGCCAGGGCCTCCTACAGACAATGCACTTTGGTTTATTGCGCTATCTGTAATAGCACCCGAGATATCACCAGATATATATTGGATTTTACCTTGACCCTGAGTGTCCGGCCCCATGAGACTGTGCTTTTCTCGGCCCCTGGTGGTCCGAGGTCTTTCCCGCTGCACAGATTCATGCGCCAGGGCCTCCTACAGACAATGCACTTTGATTTATTGCGCTATCTGTAATAGCACCCGAGATATCACCAGATATATATTGGATTTTACCCTGACCCTGAGTGTCCGGCCCCATGAGACGGTCGTTGTCTCGGCCCCTGGAGGTCCGAGGACGTTTCCGCTGCAGAGATTCATGCGCCAGGGCCTCCTACAGGTAATGCACTTTGATTTATTGCGCTATCTGTAATAGCAGCCGAGATATCACCAGATATATATTGGATTTTTCACTGACCCTGAGTGTCCGGCCCCATGAGACGGTCGTTGTCTCGGCCCCTGGAGGTCCGAGGACGTTTCCGCTGCAGAGATTCATGCGCCAGGGCCTCCTACAGGTAATGCACTTTAATTTATTGCGCTACCTGTAATAGCACCCGAGATATCACCAGATCTATATTGGATTTTCCCCTGACCCTGAGTGTCCGGCCCCATGAGACTGTGGATTTCTCGGCCCCTGGTGGTCCGAGGTCTTTCCCGTTGCACAGATTCATGCGCCAGGGCCTCCTGCAGATAATTCACTTTGGTTTATTGCGCTATCTGTAATAGCACCCGAGATATCACCAGATCTATATTGGATTTTCCCCTGACCCTGAGTGTCCGGCACCATGAGACTGTGGTATTCTCGGCCCCTATTGGTCCGAGGTCGTTCCCGCTGCACAGATTCATGCGCCAGGGCCTCCTACAGACAATGCACTTTGGTTTATTGCGCTATCTCTAATAGCACCCGAGATATCACCAGATATATATTGGATTTTCCCCTGACCCTGAGTGTCCGGCCCCATGAGACTGTGGTTTTCTCGGCCCCTGGTGGTCCGAGGTCGTTCCCGTTGCACAGATTCATGCGCCAGGGCCACCTACAGACAATGCACTTTGATTTATTGCGCTATCTGTAATAGCACCCGAGATATCTCCAGATATATATAGGATTTTCCCCTGACCCTGAGTGTCCGGCCCCATGAGACGGTCGTTGTCTCGGCCCCTGGAGGTCCGAGGACGTTTCCGCTGCAGAGATTCATGCGCCAGGGCCTCCTACAGGTAATGCACTTTGATTTATTGCGCTATCTGTAATAGCAGCCGAGATATCACCAGATATATATTGGATTTTTCACTGACCCTGAGTGTCCGGCCCCATGAGGCGGTCGTTTTCTCGGCCCCTGGTGGTCCGAGGTCATACCCGCTGCACAGATTCATGCGCCAGGGCCTCCTACAGACAATGCACTTTGATTTATTGCGCTATCTGTAATAGCACCCGAGATATCACCAGATCTATATTGGATTTTCCCCTGACCCTGAGTGTCCGGCCCCATGAGACTGTGGTTTTCTCGGCCCCTGGTGGTCCGAGGTCGTTCCCGCTGCACAGATTCATGCGCCAGGGCCTCCTGCAGACAATGCACTTTGGTTTATTGCGCTATCTCTAATAGCACCCGAGATATCACCAGATATATAATGGATTTTACCCTGACCCTGAGTGTCCGGCCCCATGAGACTGTGCTTTTCTCGGCCCCTGGTGGTCCGAGGTCGTTCCCGCTGCGCAGATACATGCGCCAGGGCCTCGTACAGACAATGCACTTTGATTTATTGCGCTATCTGTAATAGCACCCGAGATATCACCAGATATATATTGGATTTTACCCTGACCCTGAGTGTCCGGCCCCATGAGACGGTCGTTGTCTCGGCCCCTGGAGGTCCGAGGACGTTCCCGGTGCACAGATTCATGCGCCAGGGCCTCCTACAGGTAATGCACTTTAATTTATTGCGCTACCTGTAATAGCACCCGAGATATCACCAGATCTATATTGGATTTTCCCCTGACCCTGAGTGTCCGGCCCCATGAGACTGTGGATTTCTCGGCCCCTGGTGGTCCGAGGTCTTTCCCGTTGCACAGATTCATGCGCCAGGGCCTCCTGCAGATAATTCACTTTGGTTTATTGCGCTATCTGTAATAGCACCCGAGATATCACCAGATCTATATTGGATTTTCCCCTGACCCTGAGTGTCCGGCACAATGAGACTGTGGTATTCTCGGCCCCTATTGGTCCGAGGTCGTTCCCGCTGCACAGATTCATGCGCCAGGGCCTCCTACAGACAATGCACTTTGGTTTATTGCGCTATCTCTAATAGCACCCGAGATATCACCAGATATATATTGGATTTTCCCCTGACCCTGAGTGTCCGGCCCCATGAGACTGTGGTTTTCTCGGCCCCTGGTGGTCCGAGGTCGTTCCCGTTCCACAGATTCATGCGCCAGGGCCACCTACAGATAATGCACTTTGATTTATTGCGCTATCTGTAATAGCACCCGAGATATCTCCAGATATATATAGGATTTTCCCCTGACCCTGAGTGTCCGGCCCCATGAGACGGTCGTTGTCTCGGCCCCTGGAGGTCCGAGGACGTTTCCGCTGCAGAGATTCATGCGCCAGGGCCTCCTACAGGTAATGCACTTTGATTTATTGCGCTATCTGTAATAGCAGCCGAGATATCACCAGATATATATTGGATTTTTCACTGACCCTGAGTGTCCGGCCCCATGAGGCGGTCGTTTTCTCGGCCCCTGGTGGTCCGAGGTCATACCCGCTGCACAGATTCATGCGCCAGGGCCTCCTACAGACAATGCACTTTGATTTATTGCGCTATCTGTAATAGCACCCGAGATATCACCAGATATATATTGGATTTTCCCCTGACCCTGAGTGACCGGCCCCATGAGACTGTGGTTTTTTCGGCCCCTGGTGGTCCGAGGTCGTTCCCGCTGCACGGATTCATGCGCCAGGGCCTCCTACAGACAATGCACTTTGATTTATTGCGCTATCTGTAATAGCACCCGAGATATCACCTAGATATATATTGCATTTTACCCTGACCCTGAGTGTCCGGCCCCATGAGACTGTGGTTTTTTCGGCCCCTGGTGGTCCGAGGTCGTTCCCGCTGCACAGATTCATGCGCCAGGGCCTCCTACAGACAATGCACTTTGATTTATTGCGCTATCTGTAATAGCACCCGAGATATCAGCAGATATATATTGGATTTTTCACTGACCCTGAGTGTCCGGCCCCATGAGACGGTCGTTTCCTCGGACCCTGGTGGTCCGAGGTCGTTCCCGCTGCACAGATTCATGCGCCAGGGCCTCCTACAGACAATGCACTTTGATTTATTGCGCTATCTGTAATAGCACCCGAGATATCAGCAGATATATATTGGATTTTTCACTGTCCCTGAGTGTCCGGCCCCATGCTACGGTCGTTTTCTCGGACCCTGGTGGTCCGAGGTCGTTCCCGCGTGCACAGATTCATGCGCCAGGGCCTCCTGCAGATAATTCACTTTGGTTTATTGCGCTATCTCTAATAGCACCCGAGATATCACCAGATAAATATTCGATTTTCCCCTGACCCTGAGAGTCCGGCCCCATGAGACTGTGGTTTTCTCGGCCCCTGGTCGTCCGAGGTCGTTGCCTCTGCACAGATTCATGCGCCAGGGCCTCCTACAGACAATGCACTTTTATTTATTGCGCTATCTGTAATAGCACCCGAGATATCACCAGATATATATTGCATTTTACCCTGACCCTGAGTGTCCGGCCCCATGAGACTGTGGTTTTTTCGGCCCCTGGTGGTCCGAGGTCGATCCCGCTGCACAGATTCATGCGCCAGCGCCTCCTACAGACAATGCACTTTGATTTATTGCGCTATCTGTAATAGCACCCGAGATATCACCAGATATATATTGGATTTTCCCCTGACCCTGAGTGACCGGCCCCATGAGACTATGGTTTTTTCGGCCCCTGGTGGTCCGAGGTCGTTCCCGCTGCACAGATTCATGCGCCAGGGCCTCCTACAGACAATGCACTTTGATTTATTGCGCTATCTGTAATAGCACCCGAGATATCACCACATATATATTGGATTTTACCCTGACCCTGAGTGTCCGGCCCCATGAGACGGTCGTTGTCTCGGCCCCTGGAGGTCCGAGGACGTTCCCGCTGCACAGATTCATGCGCCAGGGCCTCCTACAGGTAGTGCACTTTGATTTATTGCGCTATCTGTAATAGCACCCGAGATATCACCAGATCTATATTGGATTTTCCCCTGACCCTGAGTGTCCGGCCCCATGAGACTGTGGTTTTCTCGGCCCCTGGTGGTCCGAGGTCGTTCCCCCTGCACGGATTCATGCGCCAGGGCCTACTGCAGATAATTCACTTTGATTTATTGCGCTATCTGTAAGAGCACCCGAGATATCACCACATATATATTGGATTTTTCACTGACCCTGAGTATCCGGCCCCATGAGACGGTGGTTTTCTCGGTCCCTGGTGTTCCGAGGTCGTTCCCGCTGCACAGATTCATGCGCCAGGGCCTCCTACAGACAATGCACTTTGGTTTATTGCGCTATCTCTAATAGCACCCGAGATATCACCAGATATATATTGGATTTTCCCCTGACCCTGAGTGTCCGGCCCCATGAGACTGTGGTTTTCTCGGCCCCTGGTGGTCCGAGGTCGTTCCCGTTGCACAGATTCATGCGCCAGGGCCTCCTACAGACAATGCACTTTGATTTATTGCGCTATCTGTAATAGCACCCGAGATATCACCAGATATATATTGGATTTTCCCCTGACACTGAGTGACCGGCCCCATGAGACTGTGGTTTCTTCGGCCCCTGGTGGTCCGAGGTCGTTCCCGCTGCACAGATTCATGCGCCAGGGCCTCCTACAGACAATGCACTTTGATTTATTGCGCTATCTGTAATAGCACCCGAGATATCACCAGATATATATTGCATTTTACCCTGACCCTGAGTGTCCGGCCCCATGAGACTGTGGGTTTTTCGGCCCCTGGTGGTCCGAGGTCGTTCCCGCTACACAGATTCATGCGCCAGGGCCTCCTACAGACAATGCACTTTGATTTATTGCGCTATCTGTAATAGCACCCGAGATATCAGCAGATATATATTGGATTTTTCACTGACCCTGAGCGTCCGGCCCCATGAGACGGTCGTTTCCTCGGACCCTGGTGGTCCGAGGTCGTTCCCGCTGCACAGAATCATGCGCCAGGGCCTCCTACAGACAATGCACTTTGATTTATTGCGCGATCTCTAATAGCACCCGAGATATCACCAGATATATATTGGATTTTTCCTTGACCCTGACAGTCCGGCCCCATGTGTGGATGGTTTTCTCGGCCCCTGGTGGTCCGAGGTCGTTCCCGCTGCACAGATTCATGCGCCAGGGCCTCCTACAGACAATGAACTTTGATTTATTGCGCTATCTGTAATAGCACCCGAGATATCACCAGATATATATTGGATTTTCCCCTGACCCTGACAGTCCGGCCCCATGAGACGGTGGTTTTCTCGGCCCTGGTGGTCCGAGGTCGTTCCCGCTGCACAGATTCATGCGCCTGGGCCTCCTGCAGATAATTCACTTTGGTTTGTTGCGCTATCTCTAATAGCACCCGAGATATCACCATATACATATTGGATTTTCCCCTGACCCTGAGTGTCCGGCCCCATGAGACGGTGGTTTTCTCGGCCCCTGGCGGTCCGAGGTCGTTCCCGCTGCACAGATTTATGCGCCAGGGCCTCCTGCAGACAATGCACTTTGATTTATTTCGCTATCTCTAATAGCACCCGAGATATCACCAGATATATATTGGATTTTTCCCTGACCCTGACAGTCCGGCCCCATGAGATGGAGATTTTCTCGGCCCCTGGTGGTCCGAGGTCGATCCCGCTGCACAGATTCATGCGCCAGGGCCTCCTATAGATAATTCACTTTGGTTTAGTGCGCTATCTGTAAGAGCACCCGAGATGTCACCAGATATATGCTGGATTTTTACATGACCTTGGGTAACGGATTCCGAATATATGTAATTTTCTCGGCGCCTGGTGGTCCGAGGTCGTTCCTGCTGCTCAGATTAATACGCCAGGCCCTCCTGCAGATAATTCACTTTGGTTTATTGCGCTATCTCTAATAGCACTCGAGATATCACCAGATATATATTGGATTTTCCCCTGACCATGAGTGTCCGGCCCCATGTGTCGGTGGTTTTCTCGGTCCCTGGTGGTCCAAGGTCGATCCCGCGGCACAGATTTGTGCGCCAGGGCCTTCAGCAGACAATGCACTTTCATTTATTTCTCTATCTCTAATAGCACCCGAGATATCACCAGATATATATTGGATTTTTCCCTGACCCTGGCAATCCGGCCCCATGAGGCGGTGATTTTCTCGGCCTCTGGTGGTCCGAGGTCGATCCCGCTGCACAGATTCATGCGCCAGGGCCCCCTGCAGATAATTCACTTTGGTTTAGTGCGCTATCTGTAAGAGCACCCGAGATATCACCAGATATATATTGGATTTTTCCTTGACCCTGACAGTCCGGCCCCATGTGTGGATGGTTTTCTCGGCCCCTGGTGGTCCGAGGTCGTTCCCGCTGCACAGATTCATGCGCCAGGGCCTCCTACAGACAATGAACTTTGATTTATTGCGCTATCTGTAATAGCACCCGAGATATCACCAGATATATATTGGATTTTCCCCTGACCCTGACAGTCCGGCCCCATGAGACGGTGGTTTTCTCGGCCCTGGTGGTCCGAGGTCGTTCCCGCTGCACAGATTCATGCGCCTGGGCCTCCTGCAGATAATTCACTTTGGTTTGTTGCGCTATCTCTAATAGCACCCGAGATATCACCATATACATATTGGATTTTCCCCTGACCCTGAGTGTCCGGCCCCATGAGACGGTGGTTTTCTCGGCCCCTGGCGGTCCGAGGTCGTTCCCGCGGCACAGATTTATGCGCCAGGGCCTCCTGCAGACAATGCACTTTGATTTATTTCGCTATCTCTAATAGCACCCGAGATATCACCAGATATATATTGGATTTTTCCCTGACCCTGATAGTCCGGCCCCATGAGATGGAGATTTTCTCGGCCCCTGGTGGTCCGAGGTCGATCCCGCTGCACAGATTCATGCGCCAGGGCCTCCTATAGATAATTCACTTTGGTTTAGTGCGCTATCTGTAAGAGCACCCGAGATGTCACCAGATATATGCTGGATTTTTACATGACCTTGGGTAACGGATTCCGAATATATGTAATTTTCTCGGCGCCTGGTGGTCCGAGGTCGTTCCTGCTGCTCAGATTAATACGCCAGGCCCTCCTGCAGATAATTCAGTTTGGTTTATTGCGCTATCTCTAATAGCACCCGAGATATCAGCAGATATATAATGGATTTTTCACTGACCCTGAGTGTCCGGCCCCATGAGACGGTCGTTTTCTCGGCCCCTGGTGGTCCAAGGTCGACCCCGCGGCACCGATTTGTGCGCCAGGGCCTGCAGCAGACAATGCACTTTCATTTATTTCTCTATCTCTAATAGCACCCGAGATATCACCAGATATATATTGGATTTTTCCCTGACCCTGGCAATCCGGCCCCATGAGGCGGTGATTTTCTCGGCCTCTGGTGGTCCGAGGTCGATCCCGCTGCACAGATTCATGCGCCAGGGCCCCCTGCAGATAATTCACTTTGGTTTAGTGCGCTATCTGTAAGAGCACCCGAGATATCACCAGATATATGTTGAATTTTTCCTCGACCCTGAGTGTCCGGCCTCATGTGTCGGTGGTTTTCTCGACCCCTGGTGGTCCGAGGTCGATCCCGCGGCACAGATTTATGCGCCAGGGCCTCCTGCAGACAATGCAGTTTGATTTATTTCGCTATCTCTAATAGCACCCGAGATATCACCAGATATACACTCTGTTTGACAAGAGCGTGTCCGGCAAAACTCGAAAACTATTTCGGATATCGGGTTCGAAAAAAATACACAAATTCTTTATGGTGTATACTAAGATGCGTTATTATTAATATGGTGCCCAGTCACCGCCATTATCAATAATTAATTTACATCTTCGAGGCATACTTTCTACTAATGTAATCGCATAATCACGAGATAAGGACCTCCATACCAATCGAATTTGACGAATCAGCTTCTTGATCGTGTTGTGCTTCTTTCCTCTGAGCTTGATCTTCATGATTGCCCAAACATTTTCTATTGGATTTGCATCCGTCGACTGTGAAGGCTAATCTAGTACATCGATGTGATTTTCCTCTTTCCATGCTGTACAGTGTCGACTTCGATGTTTTGGGTCATTATCCTCTTCCAGTAGCCAATGTTTATTATTTCTTATAAACCACCTCTGGGCAGATGGTAATAAGGCTCTCTGATAGATTTTGACCATTTTGGCAGCGTTTAAATTGTCAGTGAATACGTGCAAAGTACCGAATCTCTGCTTCGAGAAGCAACCCCAAACATGGACCCTTACCGGGTGTTTAACGGTTCGCTGAAGGAGTTTATTGGCGTGGTTACACCAGGTATGGGTTATAAAAGTATGTGCCCAAAAAGAAGTTTCGTCCGAAAAAATTACATTGTCCAAATCACGGTTCAAATTTTCATTCGCCCAAGCGAGTCTTTTTGTGACATGTTTCTCGGATAGTAGCACTTTCTTTATTGTGCTTCTCAATTTCACATTATTTGCCAATAATCGTCTTCTTATCGTATCACATAACAATTTCAAACCCTTTCTACATAAAACTGCCTGTCCACTACGTAACGATAGACGGGGATTCTTCTCGAACTCGCGTAAAATCAATTTATCCTCTTTCTTCGTCGTCTTTGACTTAGTGCCACGATTTGGTAGGTCATCGACATTTTTGACCTCCAAATATCGTTTCACCCACTTACTAACAAATGTCTTCGATTTCTTCATGTATTTAGCAGCCGCTGTGTATGACATTTTTGGTCCATTAGGATGGGAACACAGAAACACTGCTTCGTAACGTGATGCGTACGCGGCACTCATAATGAAATGCGTCGTTTTACGAATAAGCTCGAACAACAACTGAAGGTTTTTTGTACAAAGCATCTTAGGGAAACATTCAAGTTACCTGCTTGAAGTGGAATTTCTTACCTAAGACATCGCACGTAAGAGTTTTGCCGTACACGCTCTTGTCAAACAGACTGTATATTGGATTTTTCACTGACCCTGACAGTCCGGCCGCATGAGACGGAGATTTTCTCGGCCCCTGCTGGTCCGAGGTCGATCCCGCTGCACAGATTCATGCGCCAGGGCCTCCTACAGACAATGTACTTTGATTTATTGCGCTAGCTCTAATAGCACCCGAGATATCACCAGATATATATTGCACCTTTCCCTGACCCTGACAGTCCGGCCTCATGAGAAAGTGATTTTCTCGGCCCCTGGTGGTCCGAATTCGATCCCGCTGCACAGATTCATGCGCCAGGGCCTCCTACAGACAATGCACTTTGCTTTATTGCGCTATCAGTAATAGCACCCGAGATATCACCAGATATATATTGGATTTTCCCCTGACACTGAGTGTCCGGCCCCATGAGACGGTGGTTTTCTCAGCCCCTGGTGGTCCGAGGTCGTTCCCGCGGCACAGATTCATGCCACAGGGCCTCCTGCAGACAATGCACTTTGATTTATTTCGCTATCTCTAATAGCACCCGAGATATCACCAGATATATATTGGAATTTTCCCTGACCCTGAGTGTCCGACCCCATGAGACGGTGGTTTTCTCGGCCCCTGGTGGTCCGAGGTCGATTCCGCTGCACAGATTCATGCGCCAAGGCATCCTGCAGACAGTTCACTTTGGTTTATTGCGCTATCTGTAACAGCACCCGAGATATCATCAGATAGATGCTGGATTTTTACGTGACCTTGTGTGACGGATTCCGAATATCTGTAATTTTCTCGGCCCCTGGTGGTCCGAGGTAGTTCCTGCTGCACAGATTCATACGCCAGTGCCTCGTACAGACAATGGACTTTGATTTATTGCTCTACCTCTAATAGCACCCGAGATATCACCATATATATATTGGATTCTTCCCTGACCCTGACAGTCCGGCCCCATGTGTCGGTGGTTTTCTCGGCCACTGGTGGTCCTAGGTCGTTCCCGCTGCACAGATTCATGAGCCAGGGCCCCCTGCAGATAGTTCACTTTGGTTTAGTGCGCGATCTGTAATAGCACCCGAGATATCACCAGATATATATTGGATTTTTCCCTGACACTGAGTGTCGAACACCATGAGACGGTAGTTTTCTCGGCCCCTGGTGGTCCCAGGTCGTTCCCGCTGCACAGATTCATGCGCTAGGGCCTCCTGCAGACAATGCACTTTGATTTATTGCGCTATCTCTAATAGCACCCGAGATATCACCAGATATATATTGCACCTTTCCCTGACGCTGACAGTCCGGCCTCATGAGAAAGTGATTTTCTCGGCCCCTGGTGGTCCGAATTCGATCCCGCTGCACAGATTCATGGGCCAGGGCCTCCTACAGACAATGCACTTTGCTTTATTGCGCTATCAGTAATAGCACCGGAGGTATCCCCAGATATATATTGGATTTTCCCCTGACACTGAGTGTCCGGCCCCATGAGACGGTGGTTTTCTCGGCCCCTGGTGGTCCGAGGTCGTTCCCGCTGCACAGATTTATGCGCCAGGGCCTCCTGCAGACAATGCACTTTGATTTATTTCGCTATCTCTAATAGCACCCGAGATATCACCAGATATATATTGGATTTATCCCTGACCCTGACAGTCCGGCCGCATGAGACGGAGATTTTCTCGGCCCCTGCTGGTCCGAGGTCGATCCCGCTGCACAGATTCATGCGCCAGGGCCTCCTACAGACAATGTACTTTGATTTATTGCGCTATCTCTAATAGCACCCGAGATATCACCTGATATATATTGTATTTTTCCCTGACCCTGACAGTCCGGCCGCATGAGACGGAGATTTTCTCGGCCCCTGGTTGTCCGATGTCGATCCCGCTGCACAGATTCATGCGCCAGGGCCTCCTATAGATAATTCACTTTGGTTTATTGCGCTATCTGTAATAGCACCCGAGATATCAGCAGATATATATTGGATTTTTCACTGTCCCTGAGTGTCCGGCCCCATGCTACGGTCGTTTTCTCGGACCCTGGTGGTCCGAGGTCGTTCCCGCGTGCACAGATTCATGCGCCAGGGCCTCCTGCAGATAATTCACTTTGGTTTATTGCGCTATTTCTAATAGCACCCGAGATATCACCAGATAAATATTCGATTTTCCCCTGACCCTGAGAGTCCGGCCCCATGAGACTGTGGTTTTCTCGGCCCCTGGTCGTCCGAGGTCGTTGCCTCTGCACAGATTCATGCGCCAGGGCCTCCTACAGACAATGCAATTTGATTTATTGCGCTATCTGTAATAGCACCCGAGATATCAGCAGATATATATTGGATTTTTCACTGTCCCTGAGTGTCCGGCCCCATGCGACGGTCGTTTTCTCGGACCCTGGTGGTCCGAGGTCGTTCCCGCGTGCACAGATTCATGCGCCAGGGCCTCCTGCAGATAATTCACTTTGGTTTATTGCGCTATCTCTAATAGCACCCGAGATATCACCAGATATATATTGGATTTTCCCCTGACCCTGAGTGTCCGGCCCCATGAGACTGTGGTTTTCTCGGCCCCTGGTGGTCCGAGGTGGTTCCCGTTGCACAGATTCATGCGCCAGGGCCTCCTACAGGTAATGCACTTTGATTTATTGCGCTATCTGTAATAGCACCCGAGATATCACCAGATATATATTGGATTTCACCCTGACCCTGAGTGTCCGGCCCCATGAGACTGTCGTTGTCTCGGCCCCTGGAGGTCCGAGGACGTTTCCGCTGCAGAGATTCATGCGCCAGGGCCTCCTACAGGTAATGCACTTTTATTTATTGCGCTATCTGTAATAGCACCCGAGATATCACCAGATATATATTGCATTTTACCCTGACCCTGAGTGTCCGGCCCCATGAGACTGTGGTTTTTTCGGCCCCTGGTGGTCCGAGGTCGATCCCGCTGCACAGATTCATGCGCCAGCGCCTCCTACAGACAATGCACTTTGATTTATTGCGCTATCTGTAATAGCACCCGAGATATCACCAGATATATATTGGATTTTCCCCTGACCCTGAGTGACCGGCCCCATGAGACTATGGTTTTTTCGGCCCCTGGTGGTCCGAGGTCGTTCCCGCTGCACAGATTCATGCGCCAGGGCCTCCTACAGACAATGCACTTTGATTTATTGCGCTATCTGTAATAGCACCCGAGATATCACCACATATATATTGGATTTTACCCTGACCCTGAGTGTCCGGCCCCATGAGACGGTCGTTGTCTCGGCCCCTGGAGGTCCGAGGACGTTCCCGCTGCACAGATTCATGCGCCAGGGCCTCCTACAGGTAATGCACTTTGATTTATTGCGCTATCTGTAATAGCACCCGAGATATCACCAGATCTATATTGGATTTTCCCCTGACCCTGAGTGTCCGGCCCCATGAGACTGTGGTTTTCTCGGCCCCTGGTGGTCCGAGGTCGTTCCCCCTGCACGGATTCATGCGCCAGGGCCTACTGCAGATAATTCACTTTGATTTATTGCGCTATCTGTAAGAGCACCCGAGATATCACCACATATATATTGGATTTTTCACTGACCCTGAGTATCCGGCCCCATGAGACGGAGGTTTTCTCGGTCCCTGGTGTTCCGAGGTCGTTCCCGCTGCACAGATTCATGCGCCAGGGCCTCCTACAGACAATGCACTTTGGTTTATTGCGCTATCTCTAATAGCACCCGAGATATCACCAGATATATATTGGATTTTCCCCTGACCCTGAGTGTCCGGCGCCATGAGACTGTGGTTTTCTCGGCCCCTGGTGGTCCGAGGTCGTTCCCGTTGCACAGATTCATGCGCCAGGGCCTCCTACAGACAATGCACTTTGATTTATTGCGCTATCTGTAATAGCACCCGAGATATCACCAGATATATATTGGATTTTCCCCTGACACTGAGTGACCGGCCCCATGAGACTGTGGTTTTTTCGGCCCCTGGTGGTCCGAGGTCGTTCCCGCTGCACAGATTCATGCGCCAGGGCCTCCTACAGACAATGCACTTTGATTTATTGCGCTATCTGTAATAGCACCCGAGATATCACCAGATATATATTGCATTTTACCCTGACCCTGAGTGTCCGGCCCCATGAGACTGTGGGTTTTTCGGCCCCTGGTGGTCCGAGGTCGTTCCCGCTACACAGATTCATGCGCCAGGGCCTCCTACAGACAATGCACTTTGATTTATTGCGCTATCTGTAATAGCACCCGAGATATCAGCAGATATATATTGGATTTTTCACTGACCCTGAGCGTCCGGCCCCATGAGACGGTCGTTTCCTCGGACCCTGGTGGTCCGAGGTCGTTCCCGCTGCACAGAATCATGCGCCAGGGCCTCCTACAGACAATGCACTTTGATTTATTGCGCGATCTCTAATAGCACCCGAGATATCACCAGATATATATTGGATTTTTCCTTGACCCTGACAGTCCGGCCCCATGTGTGGATGGTTTTCTCGGCCCCTGGTGGTCCGAGGTCGTTCCCGCTGCACAGATTCATGCGCCAGGGCCTCCTACAGACAATGAACTTTGATTTATTGCGCTATCTGTAATAGCACCCGAGATATCACCAGATATATATTGGATTTTCCCCTGACCCTGACAGTCCGGCCCCATGAGACGGTGGTTTTCTCGGCCCTGGTGGTCCGAGGTCGTTCCCGCTGCACAGATTCATGCGCCTGGGCCTCCTGCAGATAATTCACTTTGGTTTGTTGCGCTATCTCTAATAGCACCCGAGATATCACCATATACATATTGGATTTTCCCCTGACCCTGAGTGTCCGGCCCCATGAGACGGTGGTTTTCTCGGCCCCTGGCGGTCCGAGGTCGTTCCCGCGGCACAGATTTATGCGCCAGGGCCTCCTGCAGACAATGCACTTTGATTTATTTCGCTATCTCTAATAGCACCCGAGATATCACCAGATATATATTGGATTTTTCCCTGACCCTGACAGTCCGGCCCCATGAGATGGAGATTTTCTCGGCCCCTGGTGGTCCGAGGTCGATCCCGCTGCACAGATTCATGCGCCAGGGCCTCCTATAGATAATTCACTTTGGTTTAGTGCGCTATCTGTAAGAGCACCCGAGATGTCACCAGATATATGCTGGATTTTTACATGACCTTGGGTAACGGATTCCGAATATATGTAATTTTCTCGGCGCCTGGTGGTCCGAGGTCGTTCCTGCTGCTCAGATTAATACGCCAGGCCCTCCTGCAGATAATTCACTTTGGTTTATTGCGCTATCTCTAATAGCACTCGAGATATCACCAGATATATATTGGATTTTCCCCTGACCATGAGTGTCCGGCCCCATGTGTCGGTGGTTTTCTCGGTCCCTGGTGGTCCAAGGTCGATCCCGCGGCACAGATTTGTGCGCCAGGGCCTTCAGCAGACAATGCACTTTCATTTAATTCTCTATCTCTAATAGCACCCGAGATATCACCAGATATATATTGGATTTTTCCCTGACCCTGGCAATCCGGCCCCATGAGGCGGTGATTTTCTCGGCCTCTGGTGGTCCGAGGTCGATCCCGCTGCACAGATTCATGCGCCAGGGCCCCCTGCAGATAATTCACTTTGGTTTATTGCGCTATCTGTAATAGCACCCGAGATATCAGCAGATATATATTGGATTTTTCACTGACCCTGAGCGTCCGGCCCCATGAGACGGTCGTTTCCTCGGACCCTGGTGGTCCGAGGTCGTTCCCGCTGCACAGAATCATGCGCCAGGGCCTCCTACAGACAATGCACTTTGATTTATTGCGCGATCTCTAATAGCACCCGAGATATCACCAGATATATATTGGATTTTTCCTTGACCCTGACAGTCCGGCCCCATGTGTGGATGGTTTTCTCGGCCCCTGGTGGTCCGAGGTCGTTCCCGCTGCACAGATTCATGCGCCAGGGCCTCCTACAGACAATGAACTTTGATTTATTGCGCTATCTGTAATAGCACCCGAGATATCACCAGATATATATTGGATTTTCCCCTGACCCTGACAGTCCGGCCCCATGAGACGGTGGTTTTCTCGGCCCTGGTGGTCCGAGGTCGTTCCCGCTGCACAGATTCATGCGCCTGGGCCTCCTGCAGATAATTCACTTTGGTTTGTTGCGCTATCTCTAATAGCACCCGAGATATCACCATATACATATTGGATTTTCCCCTGACCCTGAGTGTCCGGCCCCATGAGACGGTGGTTTTCTCGGCCCCTGGCGGTCCGAGGTCGTTCCCGCGGCACAGATTTATGCGCCAGGGCCTCCTGCAGACAATGCACTTTGATTTATTTCGCTATCTCTAATAGCACCCGAGATATCACCAGATATATATTGGATTTTTCCCTGACCCTGACAGTCCGGCCCCATGAGATGGAGATTTTCTCGGCCCCTGGTGGTCCGAGGTCGATCCCGCTGCACAGATTCATGCGCCAGGGCCTCCTATAGATAATTCACTTTGGTTTAGTGCGCTATCTGTAAGAGCACCCGAGATGTCACCAGATATATGCTGGATTTTTACATGACCTTGGGTAACGGATTCCGAATATATGTAATTTTCTCGGCGCCTGGTGGTCCGAGGTCGTTCCTGCTGCTCAGATTAATACGCCAGGCCCTCCTGCAGATAATTCACTTTGGTTTATTGCGCTATCTCTAATAGCACTCGAGATATCACCAGATATATATTGGATTTTCCCCTGACCATGAGTGTCCGGCCCCATGTGTCGGTGGTTTTCTCGGTCCCTGGTGGTCCAAGGTCGATCCCGCGGCACAGATTTGTGCGCCAGGGCCTTCAGCAGACAATGCACTTTCATTTAATTCTCTATCTCTAATAGCACCCGAGATATCACCAGATATATATTGGATTTTTCCCTGACCCTGGCAATCCGGCCCCATGAGGCGGTGATTTTCTCGGCCTCTGGTGGTCCGAGGTCGATCCCGCTGCACAGATTCATGCGCCAGGGCCCCCTGCAGATAATTCACTTTGGTTTAGTGCGCTATCTGTAAGAGCACCCGAGATATCACCAGATATATATTGGATTTTTCCTTGACCCTGACAGTCCGGCCCCATGTGTGGATGGTTTTCTCGGCCCCTGGTGGTCCGAGGTCGTTCCCGCTGCACAGATTCATGCGCCAGGGCCTCCTACAGACAATGAACTTTGATTTATTGCGCTATCTGTAATAGCACCCGAGATATCACCAGATATATATTGGATTTTCCCCTGACCCTGACAGTCCGGCCCCATGAGACGGTGGTTTTCTCGGCCCTGGTGGTCCGAGGTCGTTCCCGCTGCACAGATTCATGCGCCTGGGCCTCCTGCAGATAATTCACTTTGGTTTGTTGCGCTATCTCTAATAGCACCCGAGATATCACCATATACATATTGGATTTTCCCCTGACCCTGAGTGTCCGGCCCCATGAGACGGTGGTTTTCTCGGCCCCTGGCGGTCCGAGGTCGTTCCCGCGGCACAGATTTATGCGCCAGGGCCTCCTGCAGACAATGCACTTTGATTTATTTCGCTATCTCTAATAGCACCCGAGATATCACCAGATATATATTGGATTTTTCCCTGACCCTGACAGTCCGGCCCCATGAGATGGAGATTTTCTCGGCCCCTGGTGGTCCGAGGTCGATCCCGCTGCACAGATTCATGCGCCAGGGCCTCCTATAGATAATTCACTTTGGTTTAGTGCGCTATCTGTAAGAGCACCCGAGATGTCACCAGATATATGCTGGATTTTTACATGACCTTGGGTAACGGATTCCGAATATATGTAATTTTCTCGGCGCCTGGTGGTCCGAGGTCGTTCCTGCTGCTCAGATTAATACGCCAGGCCCTCCTGCAGATAATTCAGTTTGGTTTATTGCGCTATCTCTAATAGCACCCGAGATATCAGCAGATATATAATGGATTTTTCACTGACCCTGAGTGTCCGGCCCCATGAGACGGTCGTTTTCTCGGCCCCTGGTGGTCCAAGGTCGACCCCGCGGCACCGATTTGTGCGCCAGGGCCTGCAGCAGACAATGCACTTTCATTTATTTCTCTATCTCTAATAGCACCCGAGATATCACCAGATATATATTGGATTTTTCCCTGACCCTGGCAATCCGGCCCCATGAGGCGGTGATTTTCTCGGCCTCTGGTGGTCCGAGGTCGATCCCGCTGCACAGATTCATGCGCCAGGGCCCCCTGCAGATAATTCACTTTGGTTTAGTGCGCTATCTGTAAGAGCACCCGAGATATCACCAGATATATATTGAATTTTTCCTCGACCCTGAGTGTCCGGCCTCATGTGTCGGTGGTTTTCTCGACCCCTGGTGGTCCGAGGTCGATCCCGCGGCACAGATTTATGCGCCAGGGCCTCCTGCAGACAATGCAGTTTGATTTATTTCGCTATCTCTAATAGCACCCGAGATATCACCAGATATACACTCTGTTTGACAAGAGCGTGTCCGGCAAAACTCGAAAACTATTTCGGATATCGGGTTCGAAAAAAATACACAAATTCTTTATGGTGTATACTAAGATGCGTTATTATTAATATGGTGCCCAGTCACCGCCATTATCAATAATTAATTTACATCTTCGAGGCATACTTTCTACTAATGTAATCGCATAATCACGAGATAAGGACCTCCATACCAATCGAATTTGACGAATCAGCTTCTTGATCGTGTTGTGCTTCTTTCCTCTGAGCTTGATCTTCATGATTGCCCAAACATTTTCTATTGGATTTGCATCCGTCGACTGTGAAGGCTAATCTAGTACATCGATGTGATTTTCCTCTTTCCATGCTGTACAGTGTCGACTTCGATGTTTTGGGTCATTATCCTCTTCCAGTAGCCAATGTTTATTATTTCTTATAAACCACCTCTGGGCAGATGGTAATAAGGCTCTCTGATAGATTTTGACCATTTTGGCAGCGTTTAAATTGTCAGTGAATACGTGCAAAGTACCGAATCTCTGCTTCGAGAAGCAACCCCAAACATGGACCCTTACCGGGTGTTTAACGGTTCGCTGAAGGAGTTTATTGGCGTGGTTACACCAGGTATGGGTTATAAAAGTATGTGCCCAAAAAGAAGTTTCGTCCGAAAAAATTACATTGTCCAAATCACGGTTCAAATTTTCATTCGCCCAAGCGAGTCTTTTTGTGACATGTTTCTCGGATAGTAGCACTTTCTTTATTGTGCTTCTCAATTTCACATTATTTGCCAATAATCGTCTTCTTATCGTATCACATAACAATTTCAAACCCTTTCTACATAAAACTGCCTGTCCACTACGTAACGATAGACGGGGATTCTTCTCGAACTCGCGTAAAATCAATTTATCCTCTTTCTTCGTCGTCTTTGACTTAGTGCCACGATTTGGTAGGTCATCGACATTTTTGACCTCCAAATATCGTTTCACCCACTTACTAACAAATGTCTTCGATTTCTTCATGTATTTAGCAGCCGCTGTGTATGACATTTTTGGTCCATTAGGATGGGAACACAGAAACACTGCTTCGTAACGTGATGCGTACGCGGCACTCATAATGAAATGCGTCGTTTTACGAATAAGCTCGAACAACAACTGAAGGTTTTTTGTACAAAGCATCTTAGGGAAACATTCAAGTTACCTGCTTGAAGTGGAATTTCTTACCTAAGACATCGCACGTAAGAGTTTTGCCGTACACGCTCTTGTCAAACAGACTGTATATTGGATTTTTCACTGACCCTGACAGTCCGGCCGCATGAGACGGAGATTTTCTCGGCCCCTGCTGGTCCGAGGTCGATCCCGCTGCACAGATTCATGCGCCAGGGCCTCCTACAGACAATGTACTTTGATTTATTGCGCTATCTCTAATAGCACCCGAGATATCACCAGATATATATTGGATTTTCCCCTGACCCCGAGTTTCCGGCCCCATGAGACGGTGGTTGTCTCGGCCCCTGGAGGTCCGAGGTCGTTCCCGCTGCACAGATACATGCGCTAGGGCCTCCTGCAGACAATGCACTTTGATTTATTGCGCTAGCTCTAATAGCACCCGAGATATCACCAGATATATATTGCACCTTTCCCTGACCCTGACAGTCCGGCCTCATGAGAAAGTGATTTTCTCGGCCCCTGGTGGTCCGAATTCGATCCCGCTGCACAGATTCATGCGCCAGGGCCTCCTACAGACAATGCACTTTGCTTTATTGCGCTATCAGTAATAGCACCCGAGATATCACCAGATATATATTGGATTTTCCCCTGACACTGAGTGTCCGGCCCCATGAGACGGTGGTTTTCTCAGCCCCTGGTGGTCCGAGGTCGTTCCCGCGGCACAGATTCATGCCACAGGGCCTCCTGCAGACAATGCACTTTGATTTATTTCGCTATCTCTAATAGCACCCGAGATATCACCAGATATATATTGGAATTTTCCCTGACCCTGAGTGTCCGACCCCATGAGACGGTGGTTTTCTCGGCCCCTGGTGGTCCGAGGTCGATTCCGCTGCACAGATTCATGCGCCAAGGCATCCTGCAGACAGTTCACTTTGGTTTATTGCGCTATCTGTAACAGCACCCGAGATATCATCAGATAGATGCTGGATTTTTACGTGACCTTGTGTGACGGATTCCGAATATCTGTAATTTTCTCGGCCCCTGGTGGTCCGAGGTAGTTCCTGCTGCACAGATTCATACGCCAGTGCCTCGTACAGACAATGGACTTTGATTTATTGCTCTACCTCTAATAGCACCCGAGATATCACCATATATATATTGGATTCTTCCCTGACCCTGACAGTCCGGCCCCATGTGTCGGTGGTTTTCTCGGCCACTGGTGGTCCTAGGTCGTTCCCGCTGCACAGATTCATGAGCCAGGGCCCCCTGCAGATAGTTCACTTTGGTTTAGTGCGCGATCTGTAATAGCACCCGAGATATCACCAGATATATATTGGATTTTTCCCTGACACTGAGTGTCGAACACCATGAGACGGTAGTTTTCTCGGCCCCTGGTGGTCCCAGGTCGTTCCCGCTGCACAGATTCATGCGCTAGGGCCTCCTGCAGACAATGCACTTTGATTTATTGCGCTATCTCTAATAGCACCCGAGATATCACCAGATATATATTGCACCTTTCCCTGACGCTGACAGACCGGCCTCATGAGAAAGTGATTTTCTCGGCCCCTGGTGGTCCGAATTCGATCCCGCTGCACAGATTCATGGGCCAGGGCCTCCTACAGACAATGCACTTTGCTTTATTGCGCTATCAGTAATAGCACCGGAGGTATCCCCAGATATATATTGGATTTTCCCCTGACACTGAGTGTCCGGCCCCATGAGACGGTGGTTTTCTCGGCCCCTGGTGGTCCGAGGTCGTTCCCGCTGCACAGATTTATGCGCCAGGGCCTCCTGCAGACAATGCACTTTGATTTATTTCGCTATCTCTAATAGCACCCGAGATATCACCAGATATATATTGGATTTATCCCTGACCCTGACAGTCCGGCCGCATGAGACGGAGATTTTCTCGGCCCCTGCTGGTCCGAGGTCGATCCCGCTGCACAGATTCATGCGCCAGGGCCTCCTACAGACAATGTACTTTGATTTATTGCGCTATCTCTAATAGCACCCGAGATATCACCTGATATATATTGTATTTTTCCCTGACCCTGACAGTCCGGCCGCATGAGACGGAGATTTTCTCGGCCCCTGGTTGTCCGATGTCGATCCCGCTGCACAGATTCATGCGCCAGGGCCTCCTATAGATAATTCACTTTGGTTTATTGCGCTACCTCTAATAGCACCCGAGATATCACCAGATATATATTGGATTTTTCCCTGACCCTGAGTGACCGACCCCATGAGACGGTGGTTTTCTCGGCCCCTGTTGGTCCGAGGTCGATCCCGCTGCACAGATTCATGCGCCAGGGCCTCCTACAGACAACGCACTTTGATTTATTGCGCTATCTCTAATAGCACCCGAGATATTACCAGATATATATTGCATTTTTCCTTGACCCTGACAGTCCGGCCCCATGTGGCGATGGTTTTCTCGGTCCCTCGTGGTCCGAGGTCGATCCGGCTGAACAGATTCATGCGCCAAGGCTTCCTGCAGGCAATTCACTTTGGTTTATTGCGCGATCTGTAATAGCACCCGAGATATCAAAAGATATATGCTGGATTTTTACATGATCTTGGGTGACGGATTCCGAATATCTGTAATTTTCTCGGCCCCTGGTGGTCCGAGGTAGTTCCTGCTGCACAGATTCAGTCGCCAGTGCCTCCTACAGACAATGCACTTTGATTTATTGCGCTATCTGTAATAGCACCCGAGATATCACCATACATATATTGGATTTTCCCCTGACAATGAGTGTCCGGCCACATGAGACGGTAGTTTTCTCGCCCCTGGTGGTCCGAGGTCGATCCCGCTGCACAGATTCATGCGACAGGGTCTCCTACAGACAACGCACTTTGATTTATTGGGCTATCTGTAATAGCACCCGAGATATCACCAGATATATATTGGATTTTTCCCTGTCCCTGAGTGTCCGGCCCCATGAGACGGTAGTTTTCTCGGCCACTCCTGGTCCGAGGTCGTTCCCGCAGCACAGATTCATGCGCCAGGGCCTCCTGCAGACAATGCACTTTGATTTATTTCGCTATCTCTAATAGCACCCGAGATATCACCAGATATATATTGGATTTTTCCTTCACCCTGACAGTCCGGCCCCATGTGTCGATGGTTTTCTCGGTCCCTCGTGGTCCAGGTAGATACCGCTGCACAGATTCATGCGCCAGGGCCCCATGCAGATAATTCACTTTGATTTATTGCGCTATCTCTAATAGCACCCGAGATATCACCAGATATATATCGGATTTTTCCCTGACCCTGACAGTCCGGCCCCATGAGACGGTGATTTTCTCGGCCCCTGGTGGCCCGAGGTCGTTCCCGCTGCACAGATTCATTCGCCTGGGCCTCCTACAGACAATGCACTTTGATTTATTGCGCTATCTGTAATAGCACCCGAGATATCACCAGATATATATTGGATTTTTCCCGCACCCTGAGTGTCCGGCTCCATGAGACGGTGATTTTCTCGGCCCCTGGTGGTCCGACGTCGTTCCCGCTGCCCAGATTCATTCGCCAGGGCCTCCTACAGACAATGCACTTTGGTTTATTGCGCTATCTGTAATAGCACCCGAGATATCACCAGATATATGCTGGATTTTTACATGACCTTGGGTGACGGATTCCGAATATCTGTAATTTTCTCGGCCCCTGGTGGTCCGAGGTCGTTCCCGCTGCACAGATTCATTCGCCTGGGCCTCCTACAGACAATGCACTTTGATTTATTGCGCTATCTGTAATAGCACCCGAGATATCACCAGATATATATTGGATTTTCCCCTGACCCTGAGTTCCCGGCCCCATGAGACGGTGGTTTTCTCGGCCCCTGGTGGTCGGAGGTCGTTCCTGCTGGCCAGATTCATTCGCCTGGGCCTCCTACAGACAATGCACTTTGATTTATTGCGCTATCTGTAATAGCACCCGAGATATCACCAGATATATATTGGATTTTCCCCTGACCCTGAGTGTCCGGACCCATGAGACGGTGGTTTTCTCGGCCCCTGGTGGTCCGAGGTCGTTCCCGCTGGCGAGATTCATGCGCCTGGCCCTCCTACAGACAATGCACTTTGGTTTATTGCGCTATCTCTAATAGCACCCGAGATATCACCAGATATATATTGGATTTTCCCCTGACCCTGAGTGTCCGGCCCCGTGAGTCGGTGGTTTTCTCGGCCCCTGCTGGTCCGAGGTCGTTCCCGCTGCGCAGATTCATGCGCCAGGGCCTCCTGCAGACAATGCACTTTGGTTTATTGCGCTATCTCAAATAGCACCCGAGATATCACCAGATATTTGCTGGATTTTTACATGACCTTGGGTGACGGATTCCGAATATCTGTAATTTTCTCGGCCACTGGTGGTCCGAGGTCGTTCCTGCGGTACAGATTCATTCGCAAGGGCTTCCTACAGACAATGCACTTTGGTTTATTGCGCTATCTGTAATAGCACCCGAGATATCACCAGATATATATTGGATTTTCCCCTGACCCTGAGTGTCCGGCCCCATGAGACGGTGGTTTTCTCGGCCCCTGGTGGTGCGAGGTCGTTCCAGCTGCACAGATTCATGCGCCAGGACCTCCTGCAGATAATTCACTTTGGTTTATTGCGCTATCTGTAATAGCACCCGAGATATCACCAGATATATATTGGATTTTTCCCCGACCCTGAGTGTCCGGCCCCATAAGACGGTGGTTTTCTCGGACCCTGGTGATCCGAGGTCGTTGCCGCTGCACAGATTCATGCGCCAGGGCCTCCTGCAGATAATTCACTTTGGTTTATTGCGGTATCTCTAATAGCGCCCGAGATATCACCAGATATATATTAGATTTTCCCCTGACCCTGAATGTCCGGCCCCATGAGACGGTGGTTTTCTCGGCCCCTGGTGGTCCGAGGTCGTTCCCGCTGCCCAGATTCATTCGCCTGGGCCTCCTACAGACAATGCACTTTGATTTATTGCGCTATCTGTAATAGCACCCGAGATATCACCAGATATATATTGGATTTTTCCCCGACCCTGGGTGTCCGGCCCCATGAGACGGTGGTTTTCTCGGACCCTGGTGATCCGAGGTCGTTCCCGCTGCACAGATTCATGCGCCAGGGCCTCCTGCAGATAATTCACTTTGGTTTATTGCGCTATCTCTAATAGCACCCGAGATATCACCAGATATATATTTGATTTTTCCCTGACCCTGAGTGTCCGGCCCCATGAGACGGTGGTTTTCTCGGCCCCTGGTGGTCCGAGGTCGTTCCCGCTGCACAGATGCATGCGCCAGGGCCTCCTGCAGATAATTCACTTTGGTTTATTGCGCCATCTCTAATAGCACCCGAGATATCACCAGATATATATTGGATTTTTCCCTGGCCCTGAGTGTCCGGCCCCATGACACGGTGGTCTTCTCGGCCCCCGGTGGTCCGAGGTCGTTCCCGCTGCACAGATTCATGCGCCAGGGCCTCCTGCAGATAATTCACTTTGGTTTATTGCGCTATCTCTAATAGCACCTGAGATATCACCAGATATATATTGGATTTTCCCCTGACCCTGAATGTCCGGCCCCATGAGACGGTGATTTTCTCGGCCCCTGGTGGTCCGATGTCGTTCCCGCTGCCCAGATTCATTCGCCTGGGCCTCCTACAGACAATGCACTTTGATTTATTGCGCAATCTGTAATAGCACCCGAGATATCACCAGATATATATTTGATTTTTCCCTGACCCTGAGTGTCCGGCCCCATGAGATGGTGGTTTTCTCGTCCCCTGGTGGTCCGAGGTCGTTCCCGCTGCACAGATGCATGCGCCAGGGCCTCCTGCAAATAATTCACTTTGGTTTATTGCGCTATCTCTAATAGCACCCGTGATTTCACCAGATATATATTTGATTTTTCCCTGACCCTGAGTGTCCGGCGCCATGAGACGGTGGTTTTCTTGGCCCCTGGTGGTCCGAGGTCGTTCCCGCTGCACAGATGCATGCGCCAGGGCCTCCTACAGACAATGCACTTTGGTTTATTGCGCTATCTGTAATAGCACCCGAGATATCACCAGATATATGCTGGATTTTTACATGACCTTGGGTGACGGATTCCGAATATCTGTAATTTTCTCGGCCACTGGTGGTCCGAGGTCGTTCCTGCGGCACAGATTCATGCGCCAGTGCCTCCTACAGACAATGCACTTTGATTTATTGCGCTATCTCTAATAGCACCCGAGATATCACCAGATATATATTGAATTTTCCCCTGACCCTGAGTGTGCGGCCCCTTGAGACTGTGGTTTTCCCGGCCCCTGGTGGTCCGTGGTCGTTCCCGCTGCACAGATTCATGCGGCAGGGCCTCCTGCAGACAATGCACTTTGATTTGTTGGGCTATCTGTAATAGCACCCGAGATATCACCAGATATATATTGGATTTTCCCGTGACCCTGAGTGTCCGGCCCCATGAGACGGTGGTTTTCTCGGCCCCTGGTGGTCGGAGGTCGTTCCTGCTGGCCAGATTCATTCGCCTGGGCCTCCTACAGACAATGCACTTTGATTTATTGCGCTATCTGTAATAGCACCCGAGATATCACCAGATATATATTGGATTTTCCCCTGACGCTGAGTGTCCGGACCCATGAGACCGTGGTTTTCTCGGCCCCTGGTGGTCCGAGGTCGTTCCCGCGGGCCAGATTCATGCGCCTCGGCCTCCTACAGACAATGCACTTTGGTTTATTGCGGTATCTCTTATAGCACCCGAGATATCACCAGATATATATTGGATTTTCCCCTGACCCTGAGTGTCCGGCCCCGTGAGTCGGTGGTTTTCTCGGCCCCTGGTGGCCCGACGTCGTTCCCGCTGCCCGGATTCATGCGCCAGGGCCTCCTACAGACAATGCACTTTGGTTTATTGCGCTATCTGTAATAGCACCAGAGATATCACCAGATATATATTGGATTTTCCCCTGACCCTGAGTGTCCGGCCCCATGAGACGGTGGTTTTCTCGGCCCCTGGTGGTGCGAGGTCGTTCGAGCTGCACAGATTCATGCGCCAGGGCCTCCTGCAGATAATTCACTTTGGTTTATTGCGCTATCTGTAATAGCACCCGAGATATCACCAGATATATATTTGATTTTTCCCTGACCCTGAGTGTCCGGCCCCATGAGACGGTGGTTTTCTCGGCCCCTGGTGGTCCGAGGTCGTTCCCGCTGCACAGTTGCATGCGCCAGGGCCTCCTGCAGATAATTCACTTTGGTTTATTGCGCCATCTCTAATAGCACCCGAGATATCACCAGATATATATTGGATTTTTCCCTGGCCCTGAGTGTCCGGCCCCATGACACGGTGGTCTTCTCGGCCCCCGGTGGTCCGAGGTCGTTCCCGCTGCACAGATTCATGCGCCAGGGCCTCCTGCAGATAATTCACTTTGGTTTATTGCGCTATCTCTAATAGCACCTGAGATATCACCAGATATATATTGGATTTTCCCCTGACCCTGAATGTCCGGCCCCATGAGACGGTGATTTTCTCGGCCCCTGGTGGTCCGATGTCGTTCCCGCTGCCCAGATTCATTCGCCTGGGCCTCCTACAGACAATGCACTTTGATTTATTGCGCTATCTCTAATAGCACCCGAGATATCACCAGATATATATTTGATTTTTCCCTGACCCTGAGTGTCCGGCCCCATGAGATGGTGGTTTTCTTGGCCCCTGGTGGTTCGATGTCGTTCCCGATGCACAGATGCATGCGCCAGGGCCTCCTACAGACAATGCACTTTGGTTTATTGCGCTATCTCTAATAGCACCCGAGATATCACCAGATATATATTGAATTTTCCCCTGACCCTGAGTGTCCGGCCCCATGAGACTGTGGTTTTCCCGGCCCCTGGTGGTCCGAGGTCGTTCCCGCTGCACAGATTCATGCGGCAGGGCCTCCTACAGACAATGCACTTTGATTTGTTGGGCTATCTGTAATAGCACCCGAGATATCACCAGATATATATTGGATTTTCCCCTGACCCTGAGTGTCCGGCCCCATGAGACGGTGGTTTTCTCGGCCCCTGGTGGTCGGAGGTCGTTCCTGCTGGCCAGATTCATTCGCCTGGGCCTCCTACAGACAATGCACTTTGATTTATTGCGCTATCTGTAATAGCACCCGAGATATCACCAGATATATATTGGATTTTCCCCTGACCCTGAGTGTCCGGACCCATGAGACGATGGTTTTCTCGGCCCCTGGTGGTCCGAGGTCGTTCCCGCTGTCCAGATTCATGCGCCTCGGCCTCCTACAGACAATGCACTTTGGTTTATTGCGCTATCTGTAATAGCACCCGAGATATCACCAAATATATATTGGATTTTCCCCTGACCCTGAGTGTCCGGCCCCGTGAGTCGGTGGTTTTCTCGGCCCCTGGTGGCCTGACGTCGTTCCCGCTGCCCGGATTCATGCGCCAGGGCCTCCTACAGGCAATGCACTTTGGTTTATTGCGCTATCTCTAATAGCACCCGAGATATCACCAGATATTTGCTGGATTTTTACATGACCTTGGGTGACGGATTCCGAATATCTGTAATTTTCTCGGCCACTGGTGGTCCGAGGTCGTTCCTGCGGCACAGATTCATTCGCAAGGGCCTCCTACAGACAATGCACTTTGGTTTATTGCGCTATCTGTAATAGCACCCGAGATATCATCAGATATAGATTGGATTTTCCCCTGACCCTGAGTGTCCGGACCCATGAGACGGTGGTTTTCTCGGCCGCTGGTGGTCCGAGGTCGTTCCCGCTGCACAGATTCATTCCCCTGGGCCTACTACAGACAATGCACATTGATTTATGGCGCTATCTGTAATAGCACCCGAGATATCACCAGATATATATTGGATTTTTCCCTGACCCTGGGTGTCCGGCTCCATGAGACGGTGATTTTCTCGGTCCCTGGTGGTCCGAGGTCGTTCCCGCTGCCCAGATTCATGCGCCAGGGCCTCCTACAGACAATGCACTTTGGGTTATCAGGCTATCTGTAATAGCACCCGAGATATCACCAGATATATGCTGGATTTTTACATGACCTTGGGTGACGGATTCCGAATATCTGTAATTTTCTCGGCCCCTGGTGGTCCGAGATCGTTCCCGCTGCACAGATTCATTCGCCTGGGCCTCCTACAGACAATGCACTTCGATTTGTTGGGCTATCTGTAATAGCACCCGAGATATCACCAGATATATATTGGATTTTCCCCTGACCCTGAGTGTCCGGCCCCATGAGACGGTGGTTTTCTTGGCCGCTGGTGGTCCGAGGTAGTTCCCGCTGGCCAGATTCATGCGACAGGGCCTCCTACAGACAATGCATTTTGATTTATTGCGCTATCTCTAACAGCACCCGAGATATCACCAGATATATATTGGATTTTTCCCCGACCCTGAGTGTCCGGCCCATGAGACGGTTGTTTTCTCGGCCGCTGGTGGTCCGAGGTCGGTCCCGCTGGCCAGACTCATGCGCCAGGACCTCCTACAGACAATGCACTTTGATTTATTGCGCTATCTGTAATAGCACCCGAGATATCACCCGATATATATTGGATTTTCCCCTGACCCTGAGTGTCCGGCCCCATGAGACGGTGGTCTTCTCGGCCCCTGGTGGTCCGAGGTCGGTCCCGCTGCCCAGATCCATGCGCCAGGGCCTCCTACAGACAATGCACTTTGATTTGTTGCCCTATCTGCAATAGCACCCGAGATATCACCAGATATATATTTGATTTTTCCCTGACCCTGAGTGTCCGGCCCCATGAGACGGTGGTTTTCTCGGCCCCTGGTGGTCCGAGGTCGTTCCCGCTGCACAGGTGCATGCGCCAGGGCCTCCTGCAGATAATTCACTTTGGTTTATTGCGCGATCTCTAATAGCACCCGAGATATCACCAGATATATATTGGATTTTTCCCTGGCCCTGAGTGTCCGGCCCCATGACACGGTGGTCTTCTCGGCCCCCGGTGGTCCGAGGTCGTTCCCGCTGCACAGATTCATGCGCCAGGGCCTCCTACAGATAATTCACTTTGGTTTATTGCGCTATCTCTAATAGCACCCGAGATATCACCAGATATATGTTAGATTTTTCCCTGACCCTGAGTGTCCGGCCCCATGAGACGGTGGTTTTCTCGGCCCCTGGTGGTCCGAGGTCGTTCCCGCTGCACAGATTCATGCGCCAAGGCCTCCTACAGACAATGCACTTTGATTTATTGCGCTATCTGTAATAGCACCCGAGATATCGCCAGATATATATTGGATTTTTCCCCGACCCTGAGTGTGCGGCCCCATAAGACAGTGGTTTTCTCGGACCCTGGTGATCCGAGGTCGTTCCCGCTGCACATATTCATGCGCCAGGGCCTCCTGCAGATAAGTCACTTTGATTTATCGCGCTATCTCTAATAGCACCCGAGATATCAACAGATATATGCTGAATTTTTACATGACCTTGGGTGACGGATTCCGAATATCTGTAATTTTCTCGGCCACTGGTGGTCCGAGGTCGTTCCTGCTGCACAGATTCATTCGGCAGTGCCTCCTACAGACAATGCACTTTGATTTATTGCTCTATCTCTAATAGCACCCGAGATATCACCGGATATATATTGGATTTTTCCCCGACCCTGAGTGTCCGGCCCCATAAGACGGTGGTTTTCTCGGACCCTGGTGATCCGAGGTCGTTCCCGCTGCACAGATACATGCGCCAGGGCCTCCTGCAGATAATTCACTTTGGTTTATTGCGCTATCTCTAATAGCACCCGAGATATCACCAGATATATATTGGATTTTTCCCTGACCCTGAGTGTCCGGACCCATGAGACTGTGGTTTTCTCGGCCCCTGGTGGTTCGAGGTCGTTCCCGCTGGCCAGATTCATGCGCCAGGGTATCCTACAGACCATGCACTTTGATTTATTGCGCTATCTGTAATAGCACCCGAGATATCGGCAGATATATATTGGATTTTTCCCCGACCCTGAGTGTCCGGCCCCATAAGACGGTGGTTTTCTCGGACCCTGGTGATCCGAGGTCGTTCCCGCTGCACAGATTCATGCGCCAGAGCCTCCTGCAGATAATTCACTTTGGTTTATTTCGCTATCTGTAATAGGACCCGAGATATCACCAGATATATATTGGATTTTTCCCTGACCCAGTGTGTCCGGCCCCATGAGACTGAAGTTTTCTCGGCCCCTGGTGGTCCGAGGTCGTTCCCGCTGCACAGATTCATGCGCCAGGGCCTCCTACAGACAATGCACTTTGATTTATTGCGCTATCTGCAATAGCACCCGAGATTTCACCACATATATATTGGATTTTCCCCAGACCCTGAGTGTCCGGCCGCATGAGACTGTAGTTTTCGCGGCCCCTGGTGGTCCGAGGTCGTTCCCGCTGCACAGATTCATGCGCCAGGGCCTCCTACAGACAATGCACTTTGATTTATTGCGCTATCTGCAATAGCACCCGAGATATCACTAGATATATATTGGATTTTTCCCTGACCCAGAGTGTCCGGCCCCATGAGACGGTGGTTTTCTCGGCCCCTGGTGGTCCGAGGTCGTTCCCGCTTCACAGATTCATGCGCCAGGGCCTCCTACAGACATTGCACTTTGATTTATTGCGCTATCTGTAATAGCACCCGAGATATCACCAGATATATATTGCATATTTCCCTCACCCTGAGTGTCCAGCCCCATCAGACGGTGGTTTTCTCGGCCCCTGGTGGACCGAGGTATTTCCCGCTGCACAGATTCATGCGCCTGGGCCTCCTGCAGATAATTCACTTTGATTTATTTCGCTATCTGTAATAGGACCCGAGATATCACCAGATATATATTGGATTTTCCCCAGACCCTGAGTGTTCGGCGCCATGTGACTGTAGTTTTCTCGGCCCCTGGTGGTCCGAGGTCGTTCCCGCTGCACAGATTCATGCGCCAGGGCCTCCTACAGACAATGCACTTTGATTTATTGCGCTATCTGTAATAGCACCAGAGATATCACCAGATATATATTGGATTTTTCCCTGACCCTGAGTGTCCGGCCCCATGAGACGGTGGTTTTCTCGGCTCCTGGTGGTCCGAGGTCGTTCCCGCTGCACAGATTCATGCGCCAGGGCCTCCTGCAGATAATTCACTTCCGTTTATTGCGCTATCTCTAATAGCACCCGAGATATCACCAGATATATATTGGATTTTTACATGATCTTGGGTGACGGATTCCGAATATCTGTAATTTTGTCGGCCACTGGTGGTCCGAGGTCGTTCCTGCTGCACGGATTCATTCGCCAGTGCCTCCTACAGACAATGCACTTTGATTTATTGCGCTATCTGTAATACCACCCGAGATATCACCAGATATATATTGGATTTTCCCCTGACCCTGAGTGTCCGGCCCCATGAGACTGTGGTTTTCTCGGCCCCTAGTGGTCCGATGTCGTTCCCGCTGCACAGATTCATGCGCCAGGGCCTCCTACAGACAACGCACTTTGATTTATTGCGCTATCTGTAATAGCACCCGAGATATCACCAGATATATATTGGATTTTCCCCTGACCCTGAGTGTCCGGCCCCATGAGACTGTGGTTTTCTCGGCCCCTGGTGGTCCGAGGTCGTTTCCGCTGCACAGATTCATGCGCCAGGGCCTCCTACAGACAATGCACTTTGATTTATTGCGCTATCTGTAATAGCACCCGAGATATCACCAGATATATATTGGATTTTCCCCTGAGCCTGAGTGTCCGGCCCCATGAGACTGTGGTTTTCTCGGCCCCTGGTGGTCCGAGGTCGTTCCCGTTGCACAGATTCATGCGCCAGGGCCTCCTGCAGATAATTCACTTTGGTTTATTGCGCTATCTCTAATAGCACCCGAGATATCACCAGATATATATTGGATTTTCCCCTGAACCTGAGTGTCCGGCCCCATGAGATGGTGGTTTTCTCGGCCCCTGGTGATCCGAGGTCGTTCCCGCTGCACAGATTCATGCACCAGGGCCTCTTGCAGACAATTCACTTTGATTTGTTGCGCCATCTCTAATAGCACCCGAGATATCACCAGTTATATATTGGATTTTCCCCTGAGCCTGAGTGTCCGGCCCCATGAGACCGTGGTTTTCTCGGCCCCTGGTGGTCCGAGGTCGTTCCCGCGGGCCAGATTCATGCGCCTCGGCCTCCTACAGACAATGCACTTTGGTTTATTGCGGTATCTCTTATAGCACCCGAGATATCACCAGATATATATTGGATTTTCCCCTGACCCTGAGTGTCCGGCCCCGTGAGTCGGTGGTTTTCTCGGCCCCTGGTGGCCCGACGTCGTTCCCGCTGCCCGGATTCATGCGCCAGGGCCTCCTACAGACAATGCACTTTGGTTTATTGCGCTATCTGTAATAGCACCAGAGATATCACCAGATATATATTGGATTTTCCCCTGACCCTGAGTGTCCGGCCCCATGAGACGGTGGTTTTCTCGGCCCCTGGTGGTGCGAGGTCGTTCGAGCTGCACAGATTCATGCGCCAGGGCCTCCTGCAGATAATTCACTTTGGTTTATTGCGCTATCTGTAATAGCACCCGAGATATCACCAGATATATATTTGATTTTTCCCTGACCCTGAGTGTCCGGCCCCATGAGACGGTGGTTTTCTCGGCCCCTGGTGGTCCGAGGTCGTTCCCGCTGCACAGTTGCATGCGCCAGGGCATCCTGCAGATAATTCACTTTGGTTTATTGCGCCATCTCTAATAGCACCCGAGATATCACCAGATATATATTGGATTTTTCCCTGGCCCTGAGTGTCCGGCCCCATGACACGGTGGTCTTCTCGGCCCCCGGTGGTCCGAGGTCGTTCCCGCTGCACAGATTCATGCGCCAGGGCCTCCTGCAGATAATTCACTTTGGTTTATTGCGCTATCTCTAATAGCACCTGAGATATCACCAGATATATATTGGATTTTCCCCTGACCCTGAATGTCCGGCCCCATGAGACGGTGATTTTCTCGGCCCCTGGTGGTCCGATGTCGTTCCCGCTGCCCAGATTCATTCGCCTGGGCCTCCTACAGACAATGCACTTTGATTTATTGCGCTATCTCTAATAGCACCCGAGATATCACCAGATATATATTTGATTTTTCCCTGACCCTGAGTGTCCGGCCCCATGAGATGGTGGTTTTCTTGGCCCCTGGTGGTTCGATGTCGTTCCCGATGCACAGATGCATGCGCCAGGGCCTCCTACAGACAATGCACTTTGGTTTATTGCGCTATCTCTAATAGCACCCGAGATATCACCAGATATATATTGAATTTTCCCCTGACCCTGAGTGTCCGGCCCCATGAGACTGTGGTTTTCTCGGCCCCTGGTGGCCTGACGTCGTTCCCGCTGCCCGGATTCATGCGCCAGGGCCTCCTACAGGCAATGCACTTTGGTTTATTGCGCTATCTGTAATAGCACCCGAGATATCACCAGATATATATTGGATTTTCCCCTGACCCTGAGTGTCCGGACCCATGAGACGATGGTTTTCTCGGCCCCTGGTGGTCCGAGGTCGTTCCCGCTGTCCAGATTCATGCGCCTCGGCCTCCTACAGACAATGCACTTTGGTTTATTGCGCTATCTGTAATAGCACCTGAGATATCACCAAATATATATTGGATTTTCCCCTGACCCTGAGTGTCCGGCCCCGTGAGTCGGTGGTTTTCTCGGCCCCTGGTGGCCTGACGTCGTTCCCGCTGCCCGGATTCATGCGCCAGGGCCTCCTACAGGCAATGCACTTTGGTTTATTGCGCTATCTCTAATAGCACCCGAGATATCACCAGATATTTGCTGGATTTTTACATGACCTTGGGTGACGGATTCCGAATATCTGTAATTTTCTCGGCCACTGGTGGTCCGAGGTCGTTCCTGCGGCACAGATTCATTCGCAAGGGCCTCCTACAGACAATGCACTTTGGTTTATTGCGCTATCTGTAATAGCACCCGAGATATCACCAGATATAGATTGGATTTTCCCCTGACCCTGAGTGTCCGGACCCATGAGACGGTGGTTTTCTCGGCCGCTGGTGGTCCGAGGTCGTTCCCGCTGCACAGATTCATTCGCCTGGGCCTACTACAGACAATGCACATTGATTTATTGCGCTATCTGTAATAGCACCCGAGATATCACCAGATATATATTGGATTTTTCCCTGACCCTGGGTGTCCGGCTCCATGAGACGGTGATTTTCTCGGTCCCTGGTGGTCCGAGGTCGTTCCCGCTGCCCAGATTCATGCGCCAGGGCCTCCTACAGACAATGCACTTTGGGTTATCAGGCTATCTGTAATAGCACCCGAGATATCACCAGATATATGCTGGATTTTTACATGACCTTGGGTGACGGATTCCGAATATCTGTAATTTTCTCGGCCCCTGGTGGTCCGAGATCGTTCCCGCTGCACAGATTCATTCGCCTGGGCCTCCTACAGACAATGCACTTTGATTTGTTGGGCTATCTGTAATAGCACCCGAGATATCACCAGATATATATTGGATTTTCCCCTGACCCTGAGTGTCCGGCCCCATGAGACGGTGGTTTTCTTGGCCGCTGGTGGTCCGAGGTAGTTCCCGCTGGCCAGATTCATGCGACAGGGCCTCCTACAGACAATGCATTTTGATTTATTGCGCTATCTCTAACAGCACCCGAGATATCACCAGATATATATTGGATTTTTCCCCGACCCTGAGTGTCCGGCCCATGAGACGGTTGTTTTCTCGGCCGCTGGTGGTCCGAGGTCGGTCCCGCTGGCCAGACTCATGCGCCAGGACCTCCTACAGACAATGCACTTTGATTTATTGCGCTATCTGTAATAGCACCCGAGATATCACCCGATATATATTGGATTTTCCCCTGACCCTGAGTGTCCGGCCCCATGAGACGGTGGTCTTCTCGGCCCCTGGTGGTCCGAGGTCGGTCCCGCTGCCCAGATCCATGCGCCAGGGCCTCCTACAGACAATGCACTTTGATTTGTTGCCCTATCTGCAATAGCACCCGAGATATCACCAGATATATATTGGATTTTTCCCTGACCCTGAGTGTCCGGCCCCATGAGACGGTGGTTTTCTCGGCCCCTGGTCGTCCGAGGTCGTTCCCGCTGCACAGATTCATGCGCCAGGGCCTCCTACAGACAATGCACTTTGATCTACTGCGCTGTCTGTAACAGCACCCGAGATATCACCAGATATATGCTGGATTTTTACATGACCTAGGGTGTCCGGCCCCATGTGTCGGTGGTTTTCTCGGCCCCTGGTGATCCGAGGTCGTTCCCGCTGCACAGATTCATGCGCCAGGGCCTCCTACAGATAACTCACTTTGGTTTATTGCGCTATCTACAATAGCACCCGAGATATCACCAGATATATATTGGATTTTTCCCTGACCCTGAGTGTCCGGCCCCATGAGACGGTAGTTTTCTCGGCCCCTGGTGGTCCGAGGTCGTTCCCGCTGCACAGATTCATGCGCCAGGGCCTCCTGCAGATAATTCACTTTCGTTTGTTGCGCTATCTCTAATAGCACCCGAGATATCACCAGATATATATTGGATTTTTCCCTTACCCTGAGTGTCCGACCCCATGAGACAGTGGTTTTCTCGGCCCCTGGTGGTCCTAGGTCGTTCCCGCAGCACAGATGCATGTGCCAGGGCCTCCTGCAGATAATTCCATTTGGCTTATTGCGCTATCTCTAATAGCACCCGAGATATCACCAGATATATATTAGATTTTCCCCTGACCCTGAATGTCCGGCCCCATGAGACTGCGGTTTTCTCGGCCCCTGGTGGTCCGAGGTCGTTCCCGCTGCACACATTCATGCGCCAGGGCCTCCTGCAGATAATTCACTTTGATTTATCGCGCTATCTCTAATAGCGCCCGAGATATCACCAGATATATATTGGATTTTTCCTTGACCCTGAGTGTCCGGACCCATGAGACTGTGGTTTTCTCGGCCCCTGGTGGTTCGAGGTCGTTCCCGCTGGCCAGATTCATGCGCCAGGGTATCCTACAGACCATGCACTTTGATTTATTGCGCTATCTGTAATAGCACCCGAGATATCGGCAGATATATATTGGATTTTTCCCCGACCCTGAGTGTCCGGCCCCATAAGACGGTGGTTTTCTCGGACCCTGGTGATCCGAGGTCGTTCCCGCTGCACAGATTCATGCGCCAGAGCCTCCTGCAGATAATTCACTTTGGTTTATTTCGCTATCTGTAATAGGACCCGAGATATCACCAGATATATATTGGATTTTTCCCTGACCCAGTGTGTCCGGCCCCATGAGACTGAAGTTTTCTCGGCCCCTGGTGGTCCGAGGTCGTTCCCGCTGCACAGATTCATGCGCCAGGGCCTCCTACAGACAATGCACTTTGATTTATTGCGCTATCTGCAATAGCACCCGAGATTTCACCACATATATATTGGATTTTCCCCAGACCCTGAGTGTCCGGCCGCATGAGACTGTAGTTTTCGCGGCCCCTGGTGGTCCGAGGTCGTTCCCGCTGCACAGATTCATGCGCCAGGGCCTCCTACAGACAATGCACTTTGATTTATTGCGCTATCTGCAATAGCACCCGAGATATCACCAGATATATATTGGATTTTTCCCTGACCCAGAGTGTCCGGCCCCATGAGACGGTGGTTTTCTCGGCCCCTGGTGGTCCGAGGTCGTTCCCGCTTCACAGATTCATGCGCCAGGGCCTCCTACAGACATTGCACTTCGATTTATTGCGCTATCTGTAATAGCACCCGAGATATCACCAGATATATATTGCATATTTCCCTCACCCTGAGTGTCCAGCCCCATCAGACGGTGGTTTTCTCGGCCCCTGGTGGACCGAGGTCTTTCCCGCTGCACAGATTCATGCGCCTGGGCCTCCTGCAGATAATTCACTTTGATTTATTTCGCTATCTGTAATAGGACCCGAGATATCACCAGATATATATTGGATTTTCCCCAGACCCTGAGTGTTCGGCGCCATGTGACTGTAGTTTTCTCGGCCCCTGGTGGTCCGAGGTCGTTCCCGCTGCACAGATTCATGCGCCAGGGCCTCCTACAGACAATGCACTTTGATTTATTGCGCTATCTGTAATAGCACCAGAGATATCACCAGATATATATTGGATTTTTCCCTGACCCTGAGAGTCCGGCCCCATGAGACGGTGGTTTTCTCGGCTCCTGGTGGTCCGAGGTCGTTCCCGCTGCACAGATTCATGCGCCAGGGCCTCCTGCAGATAATTCACTTCCGTTTATTGCGCTATCTCTAATAGCACCCGAGATATCACCAGATATATATTGGATTTTTACATGACCTTGGGTGACGGATTCCGAATATCTGTAATTTTGTCGGCCACTGGTGGTCCGAGGTCGTTCCTGCTGCACGGATTCATTCGCCAGTGCCTCCTTCAGACAATGCACTTTGATTTATTGCGCTATCTGTAATACCACCCGAGATATCACCAGATATATATTGGATTTTCCCCTGACCCTGAGTGTCCGGCCCCATGAGACTGTGGTTTTCTCGGCCCCTAGTGGTCCGATGTCGTTCCCGCTGCACAGATTCATGCGCCAGGGCCTCCTACTGACAACGCACTTTGATTTATTGCGCTATCTGTAATAGCACCCGAGATATCACCAGATATATATTGGATTTTCCCCTGACCCTGAGTGTCCGGCCCCATGAGACGGTGGTTTTCTCGGACCCTGGTGGTCCGAGGTCGTTCCCGCTGCACAGATTCATGCGCCAGGGCCTCCTACAGACAACGCACTTTGATTTGTTGCGCTATCTCTAATAGCACCCGAGATATCACCAGTTATATAATGGATTTTTCCCTGACCCTGAGTGTCCGCCCCCATGAGACGGTAGTTTTCTCGGCCCCTGGTGGTCCGAGGTCGTCCGCGCTGCACAGATTCATGCGCCAGGGCCTCCTGCAGATAATTCACTTTGGTTTATTGCGCTATCTCTAATAGCACCCAAGACATCACCAGATATATATTGGATTTTCCCCAGACCCTGAGTGTCCGGCCGCATGAGACTGTAGTTTTCTCGGCCCCTGGTGGTCCGAGGTCGTTAACGCTGCACAGATTCGTGCGCCAGGGCCTCCTACAGACAATGCACTTTGATTTATTGCGCTATCTGTAATAGCACCCGAGATATCACCAGATATATATTGGATATTTCCCGCACCCTGAGTGTCCAGCCCCGTGAGACGGTGGTTTTCTCGGCCCCTGGTGGTCCGAGGTCGTTCCCGCTGCACAGATGCATGCGCCAGGGCCTCCTGCAGATAATTCACTATGGTTTATTGCGCTATCTCTAATAGCACCCGAGATATCACCAGATATATATTGGATTTTCCCCTGACCCTGAGTGTCCGGCCCCATGAGACTGTGGTTTTCTCGGCCCCTGGTCGTCCGAGATCGTTCCCGCTGCACAGATTCATGCGCCAGGGCCTCCTACAAGTAATGCACTTTGATTTATTGCGCTATCTGTAATAGCACCCGAGATATCACCAGATATATATTGGATTTTTCCCTGACCCTCAGTGCCCGCCCCCATGAGACGGTGGTTGTCTCGCCCCTGGTGGTCCGAGGTCGTTCCCGCTGCACAGATTCATGCGCCAGTGCCTTCTACAGACAATGCACTTTGATTTATTGCGCTATCTGTAATAGCAGCCGAGATATCACCAGATATATATTGGATTTTTCACTGACCCTGAGTGTCCGGCCCCATGAGACGGCGGTTTTCTCGGCCCCTGGTGGTCCGAGGTCGTTCCCGCTGCACAGATTCGTGCGCCAGGGCCTCCTACAGACAATGCACTTTGATTTATTGCGCTATCTCTAATAGCACCCAAGATATCACCAGATATATATAGGATTATTCCCTGACCCTGACTGTCCGGCCCCATGAGACGGTGATTTTCTCTGCCCGTACGGGTCCGAGGTCGTTCCCGTTGCACAGATTCATGCGCCAGGGCCTCCTGCAGATAATTCACTTTGATTTATTGCGCTATCTGTAATAGCACCCGAGATATCACCAGATATATATTGGATTTTTCACTGACCCTAAGTGTCCGGCCCCTCGGGACGGTGGTTTTCTCGGCCCCTGGTGGCCCGAGGTCGTTCCCGCTGCACAGATTCATGCGCCAGGGCCTTCTACAGATAACTCACTTTGGTTTATTGCGCTATCTATAATAGCACCCGCGATATCACCAGATATATATTGGATTTTTCCCTGACCCTGAGTGTCCGGCCCCATGACACGGTGGTTTTCTCGGCCCCTGGTGGTCCGAGGTCGTTCCCGCTGCACAGATTCATGCACCAGGGCCTCTTGCAGACAATTCACTTTGGTTTATTGCGCTATCACTAATAGCACCCGAGATATCACCAGATATATATTGGATTTTTCACTGACCCTGAGTGTCCGGCCCCATGAGACTGTGGTTTTCTCGGCGCCTGGTGGTCCGAGGTCGTTCCCGTTGCACCGATTCATGCGGCAGGGCCTCCTGCAGATAATTCACTTTGGTTTATTGCGCTATCTCTAATAGCACCCGAGATATCACCAGATATATATTGGATTGTCCCCCGACCCTGAGTGTCCGGCCCCATGAGACTGTGGTTTTCTCGGCCCCTGGTGGTCCGAGGTCGTTCCCGCTGCACAGATTCATGCGCCAGGGTCTCCTACAGACAATGCACTTTGATTTATTGCGCTATCTGTAATAGCACCCGAGATATCACCAGATATATATTGCATTTTTACATGACCTTGGGTGACGGATTCCGAATATCACTAATTTTCTCGGCCCCTGGTGGTCCGAGGTCGTTCCCGCTGCACAGATACATGCGCCGGGGCCTCCTACAGACAATGCACTTTGATTTATTGCGCTATCTGTAATAGCACCAGAGATATCACCAGATATATGCTGCATTTTTACATGACCATGGGTGACGGATTCCGAATATCACTAATTTTCTCGGCCCCTGGTGGTCCGAGGTCGTTCCTGCTGCACAGATTCAGTCGCCAGGGCCTCCTACAGACAATGCACTTTGATTTATTGCGGTATCTCTAATAGCACCCTAGATATCACCAGATATATATTGGGTTTTTCCCTGACCCTTACAGTCCGGCCCCATGAGACGGTGATTTTCTCGGCCCCTGGTGGTCCGAGGTCGTTCCCGCTGCAAAGAATCATGCGCCAGGGCCTCCTACAGACGATGCACTTTGATTTATTGCGCTATCTGTAATAGCAGCCGAGATATCACCAGATATATATTGGATTTTTCACTGACCCTGAGTGTCCGGCCCCATGAGACGGTTGTTTTCTCGGCCCCTGGTGGTCCGAGGTCGTTCCCGCTGCACAGATTCGTGCGCCAGGGCCTCCTACAGACAATGCACTTTGATTTATTGCGGTATCTCTAATAGCACCCAAGATATCACCAGATATATATAGGATTTTTCCCTGACCCTGACTGTCCGGCCCCATGAGACGGTGATTTTCTCGGCCCGTACGGGTCCGAGGTCGTTCCCGTTGCACAGATTCATGCGCCAGGGCCTCCTGCAGATAATTCACTTTGATTTATTGCGCTATCTGTAATAGCACCCGAGATATCACCAGATATATATTGGATTTTTCACTGACCCTAAGTGTCCGGCCCCTCGGGACGGTGGTTTTCTCGGCCCCTGGTGGTCCGAGGTCGTTCCCGCTGCACAGATTCATGCGCCAGGGCCTCCTACAGATAACTCACTTTGGTTTATTGCGCTATCTATAATAGCACCCGAGATATCACCAGATATATATTGGATTTTTCCCTGACCCTGAGTGTCCGGCCCCATGAGACGGTGGTTTTCTCGGCCCCTGGTGGTCCGAGGTCGTTCCCGCTGCACAGATTCATGCGCCAGGGCCTCCTACAGACAATGCACTTTGATTCATTGCGCTATCTGTAATAGCACCCGAGATATGACCAGATATATATTGGATATTTCCCTCACCCTGAGTGTCCGGCCCCATGAGACTGTGGTTTTCTCGGCCCCTGGTGGTCCGAGGTCGTTCCCGTTGCACAGATTCATGCGCCAGGGCCTCCTGCAGATAATTCACTTTGGTTTATTGCGCTATCTCTAATAGCACCCGAGATATCACCAGATATATATTGGATTGTCCCCCGACCCTGAGTGTCCGGCCCCATGAGACTGTGGTTTTCTCGGCCCCTGGTGGTCCGAGGTCGTTCCCGCTGCACAGATTCATGCGCCAGGGCCTCCTACAGACAATGCACTTTGATTTATTGCGCTATCTGTAATAGCACCCGAGATATCACCAGATATCTATTGCATTTTTACATGACCTTGGGTGACGGATTCCGAATATCACTAATTTTCTCGGCCCCTGGTGGTCCGAGGTCGTTCCCGCTGCACAGATACATGCGCCAGGGCCTCCTACAGACAATGCACTTTGATTTATTGCGCTATCTGTAATAGCACCAGAGATATCACCAGATATATGCTGCATTTTTACATGACCATGGGTGACGGATTCCGAATATCACTAATTTTCTCGGCCCCTGGTGGTCCGAGGTCGTTCCTGCTGCACAGATTCAGTCGCCAGGGCCTCCTACAGACAATGCACTTTGATTTATTGCGGTATCTCTAATAGCACCCTAGATATCACCAGATATATATTGGGTTTTTCCCTGACCCTTACAGTCCGGCCCCATGAGACGGTGATTTTCTCGGCCCCTGGTGGTCCGAGGTCGTTCCCGCTGCAAAGAATCATGCGCCAGGGCCTCCTACAGACAATGCACTTTGATTTATTGCGCTATCTGTAATAGCACCCGAGATATCACCAGATATATATTGGATTTTCCCCTGACCCTGAGTGTCCGGCCCCATGAGACTGTGGTTTTCTCGGCCCCTGGTGGTCCGAGGTCGTTCCCGTTGCACAGATTCATGCGCCAGGGCCTCCTGCAGATAATTCACTTTGGTTTATTGCGCTATCTCTAATAGCACCCGAGATATCACCAGATATATATTGGATTTTCCCCTGACCTTGAGTGTCCGGGCCCATGAGACTGTGGTTTTCTCGGCCCCTGGTGGTCCGAGGTCGTTCCCGCTGCACAGATTCATGCGCCATGGCCTCCTACAGACAATGCGCGTTGGTTTATTGCGCTATCTGTAATAGCACCCGAGATATCACCAGATATATATTGGATTTTTGCCTGACCCTGAGTTCTCGGCCCCATGTGACTGTGGTTTTCTCGGCCCCTGGTGGTCCGAGGTCGTTCCCGCTGCACAGATTCATGCGTCAGGGCCTCCTGCAGACAATGCACTTTGATTTATCGCGCTATCTGTAATAGCACCTGATATATCAGCAGATATATAATGGATTTTTCACTGACCCTGAGTGTCCGGCCCCATGAGACGGTCGTTTTCTCGGACCCTGGTCGTCCGTGGTCGTTCCCCCTGCGCAGAATCATGCGCCACGGCTTCCTGCAGATAATTCACTTTGTTTTTTTGCGCTATCTCTAATAGCACCCGAGATATCACCAGATGTATATTCGATTTTTCCCCGACCCTGAGTGTCCGGCCCCATGAGACTGTGGTTTTCTCGGCCCCTGGTGGTCCGAGGTCGTTCCCGTTGCACAGATACATGCGCCAGGGCCTCCTACAGACAATGCACTTTGATTTATAGCACTATCTGTAATAGCACCCGAGATATCACCAGATATATATTGGATTTTCCCCTGACCCTGAGTGTCCGGCCCCATGAGACTGTGGTTTTCTCGGCCCCTGGTGGTCCGAGGTCGTTCCCGTTGCACAGATTCATGCGCCAGGGCCTCCTGCAGATAATTGACTTTGGTTTATTGCGCTATCTCTAATACCACCCGAGATATCACAAGATATATATTGGATTTTCCCCTGACCTTGAGTGTCCGGCCCCATGAGACTGTGGTTTTCTCGGCCCCTGGTGGTCCGAGGTCGTTTCCGCTGCACAGATTCATGCGCCAGGGCCTCCTACAGACAATGCACTTTGATTTATTGCGCTATCTGTAATAGCACCCGAGATATCACCAGATATATGCTGCATTTTTACATGACCTTGGGTGACGGATTCCGAATATCACCAATTTTCTCGGCCCCTGGTGGTCCGAGGTCGTTCCCGCTGCACAGATACATGCGCCAGGGCCTCCTACAGACAATGCACTTTGATTTATTGCGCTATCTGTAATAGCACCCAAGATATCACCAGATATATGCTGCATTTTTACATGACCTTGCGTGACGGATTCCGAATATCACTAATTTTCTCGGCCCCTGGTGGTCCGAGGTCGTTCCTGCAGCACAGATTCATTCGCCAGGGCCTCCTACAGACAATGCACTTCGATTTATTGCGGTATCTCTAATAGCACCCTAGATATCACCAGATATATATTGGGTTTTTCCCTGACCCTTACAGTCCGGCCCCATGAGACGGTGATTTTCTCGGCCCCTGGTGGTCCGAGGTCCTTCCCGCTGCACAGAATCATGCGCCAGGGCTTCCTGCAGACAATGCACTTTGGTTTATTGCACTATCTCTAATAGCACCCGAGATATCACCAGATATATATTGGATTTTCCCCTGAACCTGAGTGTCCGGCCCCATGAGATGGTGGTTTTCTCGGCCCCTGGTGATCCGAGGTCGTTCCCGCTGCACAGATTCATGCACCAGGGCCTCTTGCAGACAATTCACTTTGGTTTATTGCGCTATCTGTAATAGCACCCGAGATATCACCAGATATATATTGGATTTTCCCATTGACCCTGAGTGTCCGGCCCCATGAGACTGTGGTTTTCTCGGCCCCTGGTGGTCCGAGGTCGTTCCCGTTGCACAGATTTATGCGCCAGGGCCTCCTGCAGATAATTGACTTTGGTTTATTGCGCTATCTCTAATAGGACCCATGATATCACCAGATATATATTGGATTTTCCCCAGACCCTGAGTGTCCGGCCGCATGAGACTGTAGTTTTCTCGGCCCCTGGTGGTCCGAGGTCGTTCCCGCTGCACAGATTCATGCGTCAGGGCCTCCTACAGACAATGCACTTTGATTTATTGCGCTATCTGTAATAGCACCCGAGATATCACCACATATATATTGGAATTTTCCCTGACCCAGAGTGTCCGGCCCCATGAGACGGTGGTTTTCTCTGCTCCTGGTGGTCCGAGGTCGTTTCCGCTGCACAGATTCATGCGCCAGGGCCTCCTACAGACAATGCACTTTGATTTATTGCGCTATCTGTAATAGCACCCGAGATATCACCAGATATATATTGGATTTTCCCCTGACCCTGAGTGTCCGGCCCCATGAGACTGTGGTTTTCTCGGCCCCTGGTGGTCCGAGGTCGTTCCCGTTGCACAGATTCATGCGCCAGGGCCTCCTGCAGATAATTCTCTTTGGTTTATTGCGCTATCTCTAATAGCACCCGAGATATCACCAGATATATATTGGATTTTCCCCTGAACCTGAGTGTCCGGCCCCATGAGATGGTGGTTTTCTCGGCCCCTGGTGATCCGAGGTCGTTCCCGCTGCACAGATTCATGCACCAGGGCCTCTTGCAGACAATTCACTTTGGTTTATTGCGCTATCACTAATAGCACCCGAGATATCACCAGATATATATTGGATTTTTCACTGACCCTGAGTGTCCGGCCCCATGAGACTGTGGTTTTCTCGGCGCCTGGTGGTCCGAGGTCGTTCCCGTGGCACCGATTCATGCGGCAGGGCCTCCTGCAGATAATTCACTTTGGTTTATTGCGCTATCTCTAATAGCACCCGAGATATCACCAGATATATATTGGATTGTCCCCCGACCCTGAGTGTCCGGCCCCATGAGACTGTGGTTTTCTCGGCCCCTGGTGGTCCGAGGTCGTTCCCGCTGCACAGATTCATGCGCCAGGGCCTCCTACAGACAATGCACTTTGATTTATTGCGCTATCTGTAATAGCACCCGAGATATCACCAGATATATGCTGCATTTTTACATGACCTTGGGTGACGGATTCCGAATATCACTAATTTTCTCGGCCCCTGGTTGTCCGAGGTCGTTCCCGCTGCACAGATACATGCGCCAGGGCCTCCTACAGACAATGCACTTTGATTTATTGCGCTATCTGTAATAGCACCAGAGATATCACCAGATATATGCTGCATTTTTACATGACCATGGGTGACGGATTCCGAATATCACTAATTTTCTCGGCCCCTGGTGGTCCGAGGTCGTTCCTGCTGCACAGATTCAGTCGCCAGGGCCTCCTACAGACAATGCACTTTGATTTATTGCGCTATCTGTAATAGCACCCGAGATATCACCAGATATATATTGGATTTTCCCCTGACCCTGAGTGTCCGGCCCCATGAGACTGTGGTTTTCTCGGCCCCTGGTGGTCCGAGGTCGTTCCCGTTGCACAGATTCATGCGCCAGGGCCTCCAGCAGATAATTCACTTTGGTTTATTGCGCTATCTCTAATAGCACCCGAGATATCACCAGATATATATTGGATTTTCCCCTGACCTTGAGTGTCCGGCCCCATGAGACTGTGGTTTTCTCGGCCCCTGGTGGTCCGAGGTCGTTCCCGCTGCACAGATTCATGCGCCATGGCCTCCTAAAGACAATGCGCGTTGGTTTATTGCGCTATCTGTAATAGCACCCGAGATATCACCAGATATATATTGGATTTTTGCCTGACCCTGAGTTCTCGGCCCCATGAGACGGTGGTTTGCTCGGACCCTGGTCGTCCGTGGTCGTTCCCCCTGCGCAGAATCATGCGCCACGGCTTCCTGCAGATAATTCACTTTGTTTTTTTGCGCTATCTCTAATAGCACCCGAGATATCACCAGATATATATTGGATTTTCCCCTGAACCTGAGTGTCCGGCCCCATGAGATGGTGGTTTTCTCGGCCCCTGGTGATCCGAGGTCGTTCCCGCTGCACAGATTCATGCACCAGGGCCTCTTGCAGACAATTCACTTTGGTTTATTGCGCTATCACTAATAGCACCCGAGATATCACCAGATATATATTGGATTTTTCACTGACCCTGAGAGTCCGGCCCCATGAGACTGTGGTTTTCTCGGCGCCTGGTGGTCCGAGGTCGTTCCCGTTGCACCGATTCATGCGCCAGGGCCTCCTTCAGACAATGCACTTTGATTTATTGCGCTATCTGTAATAGCACCCGAGATATCACCAGATATATGCTGCATTTTTACATGACCTTGGGTGACGGATTCCGAATATCACTAATTATCTCGGCCCCTGGTGGTCCGAGGTCGTTCCCGCTGCACAGATACATGCGCCAGGGGCTCCTACAGACAATGCACTTTGATTTATTGCGCTATCTGTAATAGCACCCGAGATATCACCAGATATATGCTGCATTTTTACATGACCTTGGGTGACGGATTCCGAATATCACTAATTTTCTCGGCCCCTGGTGGTCCGAGGTCGTTCCTGCTGCACAGATTCAGTCGCCAGGGCCTCCTACAGACAATGCACTTTGATTTATCGCGCTATCTCTAATGGCACCTGATATATCACCAGATATATATTGGGTTTTTCCCTGACCCTTACAGTCCGGCCCCATGAGACGGTGATTTTCTCGGCCCCTGGTGGTCGGAGGTCGTTCCCGCTGCACAGAATCATGCGCCAGGGCCTCCTACAGACAATGCACTTTGATTTATTGCGCTATCTGTAATAGCACCCGAGATATCACCAGATATATGCTGCATTTTTACATGACCTTGGGTGACGGATTCCGAATATCACTAATTATCTCGGCCCCTGGTGGTCCGAGGTCGTTCCCGCTGCACATATGCATGAGCCAGGGCCTCCTACAGACAATGCACTTTGATTTATTGCGCTATCTGTAATAGCACCCGAGATATCACCAGATATATATTGGATTTTCCCATTGACCCTGAGTGTCCGGCCCCATGAGACTGTGGTTTTCTCGGCCCCTGGTGGTCCGAGGTCGTTCCCGTTGCACAGATTCATGCGCCAGGGCCTCCTGCAGATAATTGACTTTGGTTTATTGCGCTATCTCTAATAGCACCCGAGATATAACCAGATATATATTGGATTTTCCCCTGACCTTGAGTGCCCGGCCCCATGAGACTGTGGTTTTCTCGGCCCCTGGTGGTCCGAGGTCGTTTCCGCTGCACAGATTCTTGCGCCAGGGCCTCCTACAGACAATGCACTTTGATTTATTGCGCTATCTGTAATAGCACCCGAGATATCACCAGATATATGCTGCATTTTTACATGACCTTGGGTGACGGATTCCGAATAACACTAATTTTCTCGGCCCCTGGTGGTCCGAGGTCGTTCCTGCAGCACAGATTCATTCGCCAGGGCCTCCTGCAGACAATGCACTTTGATTTATTGCGGTATCTCTAATAGCACCCTAGATATCACCAGATATATATTGGGTTTTTCCCTGACCCTTACAGTCCGGCCCCATGAGACGGTGATTTTCTCGGCCCCTGGTGGTCCGAGGTCGTTCCCGCTGCACAGAATCATGCGCCAGGGCTTCCTGCAGACAATGCACTTTGGTTTATTGCGCTATCTCTAATAGCACCCGAGATATCACCAGATATATATGATGGATTTTTCCCTGACCCTGAGTGTCCGGCCCCATGTGACTGTGGTTTTCTCGGCCCCTGGTGGTCCGAGGTCGTTCCCGCTGCACACATTCATGCGTCAGGGCCTCCTGCAGACAATGCACTTTGATTTATCGCGCTATCTCTAATGGCACCTGATATATCACCAGATATATGATGGATTTTTCCCTGACCCTGAGTGTCCGGCCCCATGAGACGGTGGTTTTCTCGGACCCTGGTCGTCCGTGGTCGTTCCCGCTGCGCAGAATCATGCGCCACGGCTTCCTGCAGATAATTCACATTGGTTTTTTGCGCTATCTCTAATAGCACCCGAGATATCACCAGATGTATATTCGATTTTTCCCCGACCCTGAGTGTCCGGCCCCATGAGACGGTGGTTTTCTCGGCCCCTGGCGGTCCGAGGTCGTTCCCGCTGCACAGATACATGCGCCAGGGCCTCCTACAGACAATGCGCGTTGGTTGATTGCGCTATCTGTAATAGCACCCGAGATATCACCAGATATATATTGGATTTTCCCCTGACCTTCAGTGTCCGGCCCCATGAGACTGTGATTTTCTCGGCCCCTGGTGGTCCGAGGTCGTTTCCGCTGCACAGATTCATGCGCCAGGGCCTCCTACAGACAATGCACTTTGATTTATTGCGCTATCTGTAATAGCACCCGAGATATCACCAGATATATATTGGATTTTCCCCTGACCCTGAGTGTCCGGCCCCATGAGACTGTGGTTTTCTCGGCCCCTGGTGGTCCGAGGTCGTTCCCGTTGCACAGATTCATGCGCCAGGGCCTCCTGCAGATAATTCACTTTGGTTTATTGCGCTATCTCTAATAGCAGCCGAGATATCACCAGATATATATTGGATTTCCCCTGACCTTGAGTGTCCGGCCCCATGAGACTGTGGTTTTCTCGGCCCCTGGTGGTCCGAGGTCGTTTCCGCTGCACAGATTCATGCGCCAGGGCCTCCTACAGACAATGCACTTTGATTTATTGCGCTATCTGTAATAGCACCCGAGATATCACCAGATATATGCTGCATTTTTACATGACCTTGGGTGACGGATTCCGAATATCACCAATTTTCTCGGCCCCTGGTGGTCCGAGGTCGTTCCCGCTGCACAGATACATGCGCCAGGGCCTCCTACAGACAATGCACTTTGATTTATTGCGCTATCTGTAATAGCACCCGAGATATCACCAGATATATGCTGCATTTTTACATGACCTTGGGTGACGGATTCCGAATATCACTAATTTTCTCGGCCCCTGGTGGTCCGAGGTCGTTCCTGCAGCACAGATTCATTCGACAGGGCCTCCTACAGACAATGCACTTCGATTTATTGCGGTATCTCTAATAGCACCCTAGATATCACCAGATATATATTGGGTTTTTCCCTGACCCTTACAGTCCGGCCCCATGAGACGGTGATTTTCTCGGCCCCTGGTGGTCCGAGGTCGTTCCCGCTGCACAGAATCATGCGCCAGGGCTTCCTGCAGACAATGCACTTTGGTTTATTGCGCTATCTCTAATAGCACCCGAGATATCACCAGATATATATTGGATTTTCCCCTGAACCTGAGTGTCCGGCCCCATGAGATGGTGGTTTTCTCGGCCCCTGGTGATCCGAGGTCGTTCCCGCTGCACAGATTCTTGCACCAGGGCCTCTTGCAAACAATTCACTTTGGTTTATTGCGCTATCACTAATAGCACCCGAGATATCACCAGATATATATTGGATTTTTCACTGACCCTGAGTGTCCGGCCCCATGAGACTGTGGTTTTCTCGGCGCCTGGTGGTCCGAGGTCGTTCCCGTTGCACCGATTCATGCGGCAGGGCCTCCTGCAGGTAATTGACTTTGGTTTATTGCGCTATCTCTAATAGCACCCGAGATATAACCAGATATATATTGGATTTTCCCCTGACCTTGAGTGTCCGGCCCCATGAGACTGTGGTTTTCTCGGCCCCTGGTGGTCCGAGGTCGTTTCCGCTGCACAGATTCTTGCGCCAGGGCCTCCTACAGACAATGCACTTTGATTTATTGCGCTATCTGTAATAGCACCCGAGATATCACCAGATATATGCTGCATTTTTACATGACCTTGGGTGACGGATTCCGAATATCACCAATTTTCTCGGCCCCTGGTGGTCCGAGGTCGTTCCCGCTGCACAGATACATGCGCCAGGGCCTCCTACAGACAATGCACTTTGATTTATTGCGCTATCTGTAATAGCACCCGAGATATAACCAGATATATGCTGCATTTTTACATGACCTTGGGTGACGGATTCCGAATATCACTAATTTTCTCGGCCCCTGGTGGTCCGAGGTCGTTCCTGCAGCACAGATTCATTCGCCAGGGCCTCCTACAGACAATGCACTTTGATTTATTGCGGTATCTCTAATAGCACCCTAGATATCACCAGATATATATTGGGTTTTTCCCTGGCCCTTACAGTCCGGCCCCATGAGACGGTGATTTTCTCGGCCCCTGGTGGTCCGAGGTCGTTCCCGCTGCACAGAATCATGCGCCAGGGCTTCCTGCAGACAATTCACTTTGGTTTATTGCGCTATCACTAATAGCACCCGAGATATCACCAGATATATATTGGATTTTTCACTGACCCTGAGTGTCCGGCCCCATGAGACTGTGGTTTTCTCGGCGCCTGGTGGTCCGAGGTCGTTCCCGCTGCACAGATTCATGCGCCATGGCCTCCTACAGACAATGCGCGTTGGTTTATTGCGCTATCTGTAATAGCACCCGAGATATCACCAGATATATATTGGATTTTTGCCTGACCCTGATTTCTCGGCACCATGTGACTGTGGTTTTCTCGGCCCCTGGTGGTCCGAGGTCGTTCCCGCTGCACAGATTCATGCGTCACGGCCTCCTGCAGACAATGCACTTTGATTTATCGCGCTATCTGTAATGGCACCTGATATATCACCAGATATATGATGGATTTTTCCCTGACCCTGAGTGTCCGGCCCCATGAGACGGTGGTTTTCTCGGACCCTGGTCGTCCGTGGTCGTTCCCCCTGCGCAGAATCATGCGCCACGGCTTCCTGCAGATAATTCACTTTGTTTTTTTGCGCTATCTCTAATAGCACCCGAGATATCACCAGATGTATATTCGATTTTTCCCCGACCCTGAGTGTCCGGCCTCATGAGACGGTGGTTTTCTCGGCCCCTGGTGGTCCGAGGTCGTTCCCGCTGCACAGATGCATGCGCCAGGGCCTCCTACAGACACTGCGCGTTGGTTTATTGCGCTATCTGTAATAGCACCCGAGATATCACCAGATATATATTGGATATTTCCCTCACCCTGAGTGTCCAGCCCCATGAGACGGTGGTTTTCTCGGCCCCTGGTGGTCCGAGGTCGTTCCCGTTGCACAGATTCATGCGCCAGGGCCTCCTGCAGATAATTCACTTTGGTTTATTGCGCTATCTCTAATAGCACCCGAGATATCACCAGATATATATTGGATTTTGCCCTGACGCTGAGTGTCCGGCCCCATGAGACTGTGGTTTTCTCGGCTCCTGGTGGTCCGAGGTCGTTCCCGTTGCACAGATTCATGCGCCAGGGCCTCCTGCAGATAATTCACTTTGGTTTATTGCGCTATCTCTAATAGCACCCGAGATATCACCAGATATATATTGGATTTTCCCCTCACCCTGAGTGTCCGGCCCCATGGGACTGTGGTTTTCTCGGCCCCTGGTGGTCCGAGGTCGTTCCCGCTGCACAGATTCATGCGCCAGGGCCTCCTACAGACAATGCACTTTGATTTATTGCGCTATCTCTAACAGCACCCAAGATATCACCAGATATATATTGGATTTTTCCCTGACCCTGAGTGTCCGGCCCCATGAGACTGTGGTTTTTTCGGCCCCTGGTGGTCCGAGGTCGTTCCCGTTGCACAGATTCATGCGCCAGGGCCTCCTGCAGATAATTCACTTTGATTTATTGCGCTATCTGTAATAGCACCCGAGATATCACCAGATATATATTGGATTTTTCACTGACCCTAAGTGTCCGGCCCCCCGGGACGCTGGTTTTCTCGGCCCCTGGTGGTCCGAGGTCGTTCCCGCTGCACAGATTCATGCGCCAGGGCCTCCTACAGATAACTCACTTTGATTTATTGCGCTATCTATAATAGCACCCGAGATATCACAAGATATGTATTGGATTTTTCCCTGACCCTGAGTGTCCGGCCCCATGAGACTGCGGTTTTCTCGGCCCCTGGTGGTCCGAGGTCGTTCCCGCTGCACACATTCATGCGCCAGGGCCTCCTGCAGATAATTCACTTTGGTTTATTGCGCTATCTGTAATAGCACCCGAGATATCACCAGATATATATTGGATATTTCCCTCACCCTGAGTGTCCAGCCCCATGAGACGGTGGTTTTCTCGGCCCCTGGTGGACCGAGGTCGTTCCCGCTGCACAGATTCATGCGCCAGGGCCTCCTGCAGATAATTCACTTTGATTTATTTCCCTATCTGTAATAGGACCCGATATATCACCAGATATATATTGGATTTTCCCCGAGACCCTGAGTGTCCGGCCGCATGAGACTGTAGTTTTCTCGGCCCCTGGTGGTCCGAGGTCGTTCCCGCTGCACAGATGCATGCGCCAGGGCCTCCTGCAGATAATTCACTTTCGCTTATTGCGCTATCTCTAATAGCACCCGAGATATCACCGGATATATATTGGATTTTTCCCTTACCCTGAGTGTCCGGCCCCATGAGACGGTGGTTTTCTCGGCCCCTGGTGGTCCTAGGTCGTTCCCGCTGCACAGATGCATGCGCCAGGGCCTCCTGCAGATAATTCCCTTTGGCTTATTGCGCTATCTCTAATAGCACCCGAGATATCACCAGATATATATTGGATTTTGCCCTGACGCTGAGTGTCCGGCCCCATGAGACTGTGGTTTTCTCGGCTCCTGGTGGTCCGAGGTCGTTCCCGTTGCACAGATTCATGCGCCAGGGCCTCCTGCAGATAATTCACTTTGTTTTTTTGCGCTATCTCTAATAGCACCCGAGATATCACCAGATGTATATTCGATTTTTCCCCGACCCTGAGTGTCCGGCCCCATGAGACGGTGGTTTTCTCGGCCCCTGGTGGTCCGAGGTCGTTCCCGCTGCACAGATGCATGCGCCAGGGCCTCCTACAGACACTGCGCGTTGGTTTATTGCGCTATCTGTAATAGCACCCGAGATATCACCAGATATATATTGGATTTTCCCCTGACCCTGAGTATCCGGCCCCATGAGACTGTGGTTTTCTCGGCCCCTGGTGGTCCGAGGTCGTTCCCGCTGCACAGATACATGCGCCAGGGCCTCCTACAGACAATGCACTTTGATTTATTGCGCTATCTGTAATAGCACCCGAGATATCACCAGATATATATTGGATTTTCCCCTGACCCTGTGTGTCCGGTCCCATGAGACTGTGGTTTTCTCGGCCCCTGGTGGTCCGAGGTCGTTCCCGTTGCACAGATTCATGCGCCAGGGCCTCCTGCAGATAATTGACTTTGGTTTATTGCGCTATCTCTAATAGCACCCGAGATATCACCAGATATATATTGGATTTTCCCCTGACCCTGAGTGGCCGGCCCCATGAGACGGTGGTCTTCTCGGCCCCTGGTGGTCCGAGGTCGTTCCCGCTGCCCAGATTCATGCGCCACGGCCTCCTACTGACAATGCACTTTGATTTATTGCGCTATCTGTAATAGCACCCGAGATATCACCAGATATATATTGGATATTTCCCTCACCCTGAGTGTCCAGCCCCATGAGACGGTGGTTTTCTCGGCCCCTGGTGGTCCGAGGTCGTTCCCGTTGCACAGATTCATGCGCCAGGGCCTCCTGCAGATAATTCACTTTGGTTTATTGCGCTATCTCTAATAGCACCCGAGATATCACCAGATATATATTGGATTTTCCCCTGACCCTGAGTATCCGGCCCCATGAGACTGTGGTTTTCTCGGCCCCTGGTGGTCCGAGGTCGTTCCCGCTGCACAGATACATGCGCCAGGGCCTCCTACAGACAATGCACTTTGATTTATTGCGCTATCTGTAATAGCACCCGAGATATCACCAGATATATATTGGATTTTCCCCTGACCCTGAGTGGCCGGCCCCATGAGACGGTGGTCTTCTCGGCCCCTGGTGGTCCGAGGTCGTTCCCGCTGCCCAGATTCATGCGCCACGGCCTCCTACTGACAATGCACTTTGATTTATTGCGCTATCTGTAATAGCACCCGAGATATCACCAGATATATATTGGATTTTGCCCTGACGCTGAGTGTCCGGCCCCATGAGACTGTGGTTTTCTCGGCTCCTGGTGGTCCGAGGTCGTTCCCGTTGCACAGATTCATGCGCCAGGGCCTCCTGCAGATAATTCACTTTGGTTTATTGCGCTATCTCTAATAGCACCCGAGATATCACCAGATATATATTGGATTTTCCCCTCACCCTGAGTGTCCGGCCCCATGGGACTGTGGTTTTCTCGGCCCCTGGTGGTCCGAGGTCGTTCCCGCTGCACAGATTCATGCGCCAGGGCCTCCTACAGACAATGCAGTTTGATTTATTGCGCTATCTCTAACAGCACCCAAGATATCACCAGATATATATTGGATTTTTCCCTGACCCTGAGTGTCCGGCCCCATGAGACTGTGGTTTTCTCGGCCCCTGGTGGTCCGAGGTCGTTCCCGTTGCACAGATTCATGCGCCAGGGCCTCCTGCAGATAATTCACTTTGATTTATTGCGCTATCTGTAATAGCACCCGAGATATCACCAGATATATATTGGATTTTTCACTGACCCTAAGTGTCCGGCCCCCCGGGACGCTGGTTTTCTCGGCCCCTGGTGGTCCGAGGTCGTTCCCGCTGCACAGATTCATGCGCCAGGGCCTCCTACAGATAACTCACTTTGATTTATTGCGCTATCTATAATAGCACCCGAGATATCACCAGATATGTATTGGATTTTTCCCTGACCCTGAGTGTCCGGCCCCATGAGACTGCGGTTTTCTCGGCCCCTGGTGGTCCGAGGTCGTTCCCGCTGCACACATTCATGCGCCAGGGCCTCCTGCAGATAATTCACTTTGGTTTATTGCGCTATCTGTAATAGCACCCGAGATATCACCAGATATATATTGGATATTTCCCTCACCCTGAGTGTCCAGCCCCATGAGACGGTGGTTTTCTCGGCCCCTGGTGGACCGAGGTCGTTCCCGCTGCACAGATTCATGCGCCAGGGCCTCCTGCAGATAATTCACTTTGATTTATTTCCCTATCTGTAATAGGACCCGATATATCACCAGATATATATTGGATTTTCCCCAGACCCTGAGTGTCCGGCCGCATGAGACTGTAGTTTTCTCGGCCCCTGGTGGTCCGAGGTCGTTCCCGCTGCACAGATGCATGCGCCAGGGCCTCCTGCAGATAATTCACTTTCGGTTATTGCGCTATCTCTAATAGCACCCGAGATATCACCGGATATATATTGGATTTTTCCCTTACCCTGAGTGTCCGGCCCCATGAGACGGTGGTTTTCTCGGCCCCTGGTGGTCCTAGGTCGTTCCCGCTGCACAGATGCATGCGCCAGGGCCTCCTGCAGATAATTCCCTTTGGCTTATTGCGCTATCTCTAATAGCACCCGAGATATCACCCGATATATATTGGATTTTGCCCTGACGCTGAGTGTCCGGCCCCATGAGACTGTGGTTTTCTCGGCTCCTGGTGGTCCGAGGTCGTTCCCGTTGCACAGATTCATGCGCCAGGGCCTCCTGCAGATAATTCACTTTGTTTTTTTGCGCTATCTCTAATAGCACCCGAGATATCACCAGATGTATATTCGATTTTTCCCCGACCCTGAGTGTCCGGCCCCATGAGACGGTGGTTTTCTCGGCCCCTGGTGGTCCGAGGTCGTTCCCGCTGCACAGATGCATGCGCCAGGGCCTCCTACAGACACTGCGCGTTGGTTTATTGCGCTATCTGTAATAGCACCCGAGATATCACCAGATATATATTGGATTTTCCCCTGACCCTGAGTATCCGGCCCCATGAGACTGTGGTTTTCTCGGCCCCTGGTGGTCCGAGGTCGTTCCCGCTGCCCAGATTCATGCGCCACGGCCTCCTACTGACAATGCACTTTGATTTATTGCGCTATCTGTAATAGCACCCGAGATATCACCAGATATATATTGGATATTTCCCTCACCCTGAGTGTCCAGCCCCATGTGACGGTGGTTTTCTCGGCCCCTGGTGGTCCGAGGTCGTTCCCGTTGCACAGATTCATGCGCCAGGGCCTCCTGCAGATAATTGACTTTGGTTTATTGCGCTATCTCTAATAGCACCCAAGATATCACCAGATATATATAGGATTTTCCCTGACCCTGACTGTCCGGCCCCATGAGACGGTGATTTTCTCGGCCCCTACGGGTCCGACGTCGTTCCCGCTGCACAGATTCATGCGCCAGGGCCTCCTGCAGATAATTCACTTTGGTTTATTGCGCTATCTCTAACAGCACCCAAGATATCACCAGATATATATTGGATTTTTCCCTGACCCTGAGTGTCCGGCCCCATGAGACTGTGGTTTTTTCGGCCCCTGGTGATCCGAGGTCGTTCCCGTTGCACAGATTCATGCGCCAGGGCCTCCTGCAGATAATTCACTTTGATTTATTGCGCTATCTGTAATAGCACCCGAGATATCACCAGATATATATTGAATTTTTCACTGACCCTAAGTGTCCGGGCCCTCGGGACGCTGGTTTTCTCGGCCCCTGGTGGTCCGAGGTCGTTCCCGCTGCACAGATTCATGCGCCAGGGCCTCCTACAGATAACTCACTTTGGTTTATTGCGCTATCAGTAATAGCACCCGAGATATCACCAGATATATATTGGATTTTTCCCTGACCCTGAGTGTCCGGCCCCATGAGACGGTGGTTTTCTCGGCTCCTGGTGGTCCGAGGTCGTTCCCGCTGCACACATTCATGCGCCAGGGCCTCCTGCAGATAATTCACTTTGGTTTATTGCGCTATCTGTAATAGCACCCGAGATATCACCAGATATATATTGGATTTTCCCCAGACCCTGAGTGTCCGGCCGCATGAGACTGTAGTTTACTCGGCCCCTGGTGGTCCGAGGTCGTTCCCGCTGCACAGATGCATGCGCCAGGGCCTCCTGCAGATAATTCACTTTCGGTTATTGCGCTATCTCTAATAGCACCCGAGATATCACCGGATATATATTGGATTTTTCCCTTACCCTGAGTGTCCGGCCCCATGAGACGGTGGTTTTCTCGGCCCCTGGTGGTCCTAGGTCGTTCCCGCTGCACAGATGCATGCGCCAGGGCCTCCTGCAGATAATTCCCTTTGGCTTATTGCGCTATCTCTAATAGCACCCGAGATATCACCCGATATATATTGGATTTTGCCCTGACGCTGAGTGTCCGGCCCCATGAGACTGTGGTTTTCTCGGCTCCTGGTGGTCCGAGGTCGTTCCCGTTGCACAGATTCATGCGCCAGGGCCTCCTGCAGATAATTCACTTTGTTTTTTTGCGCTATCTCTAATAGCACCCGAGATATCACCAGATGTATATTCGATTTTTCCCCGACCCTGAGTGTCCGGCCCCATGAGACGGTGGTTTTCTCGGCCCCTGGTGGTCCGAGGTCGTTCCCGCTGCACAGATGCATGCGCCAGGGCCTCCTACAGACACTGCGCGTTGGTTTATTGCGCTATCTGTAATAGCACCCGAGATATCACCAGATATATATTGGATTTTCCCCTGACCCTGAGTATCCGGCCCCATGAGACTGTGGTTTTCTCGGCCCCTGGTGGTCCGAGGTCGTTCCCGCTGCCCAGATTCATGCGCCACGGCCTCCTACTGACAATGCACTTTGATTTATTGCGCTATCTGTAATAGCACCCGAGATATCACCAGATATATATTGGATATTTCCCTCACCCTGAGTGTCCAGCCCCATGAGACGGTGGTTTTCTCGGCCCCTGGTGGTCCGAGGTCGTTCCCGTTGCACAGATTCATGCGCCAGGGCCTCCTGCAGATAATTGACTTTGGTTTATTGCGCTATCTCTAATAGCACCCAAGATATCACCAGATATATATAGGATTTTCCCTGACCCTGACTGTCCGGCCCCATGAGACGGTGATTTTCTCGGCCCCTACGGGTCCGACGTCGTTCCCGCTGCACAGATTCATGCGCCAGGGCCTCCTGCAGATAATTCACTTTGGTTTATTGCGCTATCTCTAACAGCACCCAAGATATCACCAGATATATATTGGATTTTTCCCTGACCCTGAGTGTCCGGCCCCATGAGACTGTGGTTTTTTCGGCCCCTGGTGGTCCGAGGTCGTTCCCGTTGCACAGATTCATGCGCCAGGGCCTCCTGCAGATAATTCACTTTGATTTATTGCGCTATCTGTAATAGCACCCGAGATATCACCAGATATATATTGAATTTTTCACTGACCCTAAGTGTCCGGGCCCTCGGGACGCTGGTTTTCTCGGCCCCTGGTGGTCCGAGGTCGTTCCCGCTGCACAGAATCATGCGCCAGGGCTTCCTGCAGACAATGCACTTTGGTTTATTGCGCTATCTCTAATAGCACCCGAGATATCACCAGATATATATTGGATTTTCCCCTGAACCTGAGTGTCCGGCCCCATGAGATGGTGGTTTTCTCGGCCCCTGGTGATCCGAGGTCGTTCCCGCTGCACAGATTCTTGCACCAGGGCCTCTTGCAAACAATTCACTTTGGTTTATTGCGCTATCACTAATAGCACCCGAGATATCACCAGATATATATTGGATTTTTCACTGACCCTGAGTGTCCGGCCCCATGAGACTGTGGTTTTCTCGGCGCCTGGTGGTCCGAGGTCGTTCCCGTTGCACCGATTCATGCGGCAGGGCCTCCTGCAGGTAATTGACTTTGGTTTATTGCGCTATCTCTAATAGCACCCGAGATATAACCAGATATATATTGGATTTTCCCCTGACCTTGAGTGTCCGGCCCCATGAGACTGTGGTTTTCTCGGCCCCTGGTGGTCCGAGGTCGTTTCCGCTGCACAGATTCTTGCGCCAGGGCCTCCTACAGACAATGCACTTTGATTTATTGCGCTATCTGTAATAGCACCCGAGATATCACCAGATATATGCTGCATTTTTACATGACCTTGGGTGACGGATTCCGAATATCACCAATTTTCTCGGCCCCTGGTGGTCCGAGGTCGTTCCCGCTGCACAGATACATGCGCCAGGGCCTCCTACAGACAATGCACTTTGATTTATTGCGCTATCTGTAATAGCACCCGAGATATAACCAGATATATGCTGCATTTTTACATGACCTTGGGTGACGGATTCCGAATATCACTAATTTTCTCGGCCCCTGGTGGTCCGAGGTCGTTCCTGCAGCACAGATTCATTCGCCAGGGCCTCCTACAGACAATGCACTTTGATTTATTGCGGTATCTCTAATAGCACCCTAGATATCACCAGATATATATTGGGTTTTTCCCTGGCCCTTACAGTCCGGCCCCATGAGACGGTGATTTTCTCGGCCCCTGGTGGTCCGAGGTCGTTCCCGCTGCACAGAATCATGCGCCAGGGCTTCCTGCAGACAATTCACTTTGGTTTATTGCGCTATCACTAATAGCACCCGAGATATCACCAGATATATATTGGATTTTTCACTGACCCTGAGTGTCCGGCCCCATGAGACTGTGGTTTTCTCGGCGCCTGGTGGTCCGAGGTCGTTCCCGCTGCACAGATTCATGCGCCATGGCCTCCTACAGACAATGCGCGTTGGTTTATTGCGCTATCTGTAATAGCACCCGAGATATCACCAGATATATATTGGATTTTTGCCTGACCCTGATTTCTCGGCACCATGTGACTGTGGTTTTCTCGGCCCCTGGTGGTCCGAGGTCGTTCCCGCTGCACAGATTCATGCGTCACGGCCTCCTGCAGACAATGCACTTTGATTTATCGCGCTATCTCTAATGGCACCTGATATATCACCAGATATATGATGGATTTTTCCCTGACCCTGAGTGTCCGGCCCCATGAGACGGTGGTTTTCTCGGACCCTGGTCGTCCGTGGTCGTTCCCCCTGCGCAGAATCATGCGCCACGGCTTCCTGCAGATAATTCACTTTGTTTTTTTGCGCTATCTCTAATAGCACCCGAGATATCACCAGATGTATATTCGATTTTTCCCCGACCCTGAGTGTCCGGCCTCATGAGACGGTGGTTTTCTCGGCCCCTGGTGGTCCGAGGTCGTTCCCGCTGCACAGATGCATGCGCCAGGGCCTCCTACAGACACTGCGCGTTGGTTTATTGCGCTATCTGTAATAGCACCCGAGATATCACCAGATATATATTGGATTTTCCCCTGACCCTGAGTATCCGGCCCCATGAGACTGTGGTTTTCTCGGCCCCTGGTGGTCCGAGGTCGTTCCCGCTGCACAGATACATGCGCCAGGGCCTCCTACAGACAATGCACTTTGATTTATTGCGCTATCTGTAATAGCACCCGAGATATCACCAGATATATATTGGATTTTCCCCTGACCCTGTGTGTCCGGTCCCATGAGACTGTGGTTTTCTCGGCCCCTGGTGGTCCGAGGTCGTTCCCGTTGCACAGATTCATGCGCCAGGGCCTCCTGCAGATAATTGACTTTGGTTTATTGCGCTATCTCTAATAGCACCCGAGATATCACCAGATATATATTGGATTTTCCCCTGACCCTGAGTGGCCGGCCCCAAGAGACGGTGGTCTTCTCGGCCCCTGGTGGTCCGAGGTCGTTCCCGCTGCCCAGATTCATGCGCCACGGCCTCCTACTGACAATGCACTTTGATTTATTGCGCTATCTGTAATAGCACCCGAGATATCACCAGATATATATTGGATATTTCCCTCACCCTGAGTGTCCAGCCCCATGAGACGGTGGTTTTCTCGGCCCCTGGTGGTCCGAGGTCGTTCCCGTTGCACAGATTCATGCGCCAGGGCCTCCTGCAGATAATTCACTTTGGTTTATTGCGCTATCTCTAATAGCACCCGAGATATCACCAGATATATATTGGATTTTGCCCTGACGCTGAGTGTCCGGCCCCATGAGACTGTGGTTTTCTCGGCTCCTGGTGGTCCGAGGTCGTTCCCGTTGCACAGATTCATGCGCCAGGGCCTCCTGCAGATAATTCACTTTGGTTTATTGCGCTATCTCTAATAGCACCCGAGATATCACCAGATATATATTGGATTTTCCCCTCACCCTGAGTGTCCGGCCCCATGGGACTGTGGTTTTCTCGGCCCCTGGTGGTCCGAGGTCGTTCCCGCTGCACAGATTCATGCGCCAGGGCCTCCTACAGACAATGCACTTTGATTTATTGCGCTATCTCTAACAGCACCCAAGATATCACCAGATATATATTGGATTTTTCCCTGACCCTGAGTGTCCGGCCCCATGAGACTGTGGTTTTTTCGGCCCCTGGTGGTCCGAGGTCGTTCCCGTTGCACAGATTCATGCGCCAGGGCCTCCTGCAGATAATTCACTTTGATTTATTGCGCTATCTGTAATAGCACCCGAGATATCACCAGATATATATTGGATTTTTCACTGACCCTAAGTGTCCGGCCCCCCGGGACGCTGGTTTTCTCGGCCCCTGGTGGTCCGAGGTCGTTCCCGCTGCACAGATTCATGCGCCAGGGCCTCCTACAGATAACTCACTTTGATTTATTGCGCTATCTATAATAGCACCCGAGATATCACCAGATATGTATTGGATTTTTCCCTGACCCTGAGTGTCCGGCCCCATGAGACTGCGGTTTTCTCGGCCCCTGGTGGTCCGAGGTCGTTCCCGCTGCACACATTCATGCGCCAGGGCCTCCTGCAGATAATTCACTTTGGTTTATTGCGCTATCTGTAATAGCACCCGAGATATCACCAGATATATATTGGATATTTCCCTCACCCTGAGTGTCCAGCCCCATGAGACGGTGGTTTTCTCGGCCCCTGGTGGACCGAGGTCGTTCCCGCTGCACAGATTCATGCGCCAGGGCCTCCTGCAGATAATTCACTTTGATTTATTTCCCTATCTGTAATAGGACCCGATATATCACCAGATATATATTGGATTTTCCCCGAGACCCTGAGTGTCCGGCCGCATGAGACTGTAGTTTTCTCGGCCCCTGGTGGTCCGAGGTCGTTCCCGCTGCACAGATGCATGCGCCAGGGCCTCCTGCAGATAATTCACTTTCGCTTATTGCGCTATCTCTAATAGCACCCGAGATATCACCGGATATATATTGGATTTTTCCCTTACCCTGAGTGTCCGGCCCCATGAGACGGTGGTTTTCTCGGCCCCTGGTGGTCCTAGGTCGTTCCCGCTGCACAGATGCATGCGCCAGGGCCTCCTGCAGATAATTCCCTTTGGCTTATTGCGCTATCTCTAATAGCACCCGAGATATCACCAGATATATATTGGATTTTGCCCTGACGCTGAGTGTCCGGCCCCATGAGACTGTGGTTTTCTCGGCTCCTGGTGGTCCGAGGTCGTTCCCGTTGCACAGATTCATGCGCCAGGGCCTCCTGCAGATAATTCACTTTGTTTTTTTGCGCTATCTCTAATAGCACCCGAGATATCACCAGATGTATATTCGATTTTTCCCCGACCCTGAGTGTCCGGCCCCATGAGACGGTGGTTTTCTCGGCCCCTGGTGGTCCGAGGTCGTTCCCGCTGCACAGATGCATGCGCCAGGGCCTCCTACAGACACTGCGCGTTGGTTTATTGCGCTATCTGTAATAGCACCCGAGATATCACCAGATATATATTGGATTTTCCCCTGACCCTGAGTATCCGGCCCCATGAGACTGTGGTTTTCTCGGCCCCTGGTGGTCCGAGGTCGTTCCCGCTGCACAGATACATGCGCCAGGGCCTCCTACAGACAATGCACTTTGATTTATTGCGCTATCTGTAATAGCACCCGAGATATCACCAGATATATATTGGATTTTCCCCTGACCCTGTGTGTCCGGTCCCATGAGACTGTGGTTTTCTCGGCCCCTGGTGGTCCGAGGTCGTTCCCGTTGCACAGATTCATGCGCCAGGGCCTCCTGCAGATAATTGACTTTGGTTTATTGCGCTATCTCTAATAGCACCCGAGATATCACCAGATATATATTGGATTTTCCCCTGACCCTGAGTGGCCGGCCCCATGAGACGGTGGTCTTCTCGGCCCCTGGTGGTCCGAGGTCGTTCCCGCTGCCCAGATTCATGCGCCACGGCCTCCTACTGACAATGCACTTTGATTTATTGCGCTATCTGTAATAGCACCCGAGATATCACCAGATATATATTGGATATTTCCCTCACCCTGAGTGTCCAGCCCCATGAGACGGTGGTTTTCTCGGCCCCTGGTGGTCCGAGGTCGTTCCCGTTGCACAGATTCATGCGCCAGGGCCTCCTGCAGATAATTCACTTTGGTTTATTGCGCTATCTCTAATAGCACCAGAGATATCACCAGATATATATTGGATTTTCCCCTGACCCTGAGTATCCGGCCCCATGAGACTGTGGTTTTCTCGGCCCCTGGTGGTCCGAGGTCGTTCCCGCTGCACAGATACATGCGCCAGGGCCTCCTACAGACAATGCACTTTGATTTATTGCGCTATCTGTAATAGCACCCGAGATATCACCAGATATATATTGGATTTTCCCCTGACCCTGAGTGGCCGGCCCCATGAGACGGTGGTCTTCTCGGCCCCTGGTGGTCCGAGGTCGTTCCCGCTGCCCAGATTCATGCGCCACGGCCTCCTACTGACAATGCACTTTGATTTATTGCGCTATCTGTAATAGCACCCGAGATATCACCAGATATATATTGGATTTTGCCCTGACGCTGAGTGTCCGGCCCCATGAGACTGTGGTTTTCTCGGCTCCTGGTGGTCCGAGGTCGTTCACGTTGCACAGATTCATGCGCCAGGGCCTCCTGCAGATAATTCACTTTGGTTTATTGCGCTATCTCTAATAGCACCCGAGATATCACCAGATATATATTGGATTTTCCCCTCACCCTGAGTGTCCGGCCCCATGGGACTGTGGTTTTCTCGGCCCCTGGTGGTCCGAGGTCGTTCCCGCTGCACAGATTCATGCGCCAGGGCCTCCTACAGACAATGCAGTTTGATTTATTGCGCTATCTCTAACAGCACCCAAGATATCACCAGATATATATTGGATTTTTCCCTGACCCTGAGTGTCCGGCCCCATGAGACTGTGGTTTTCTCGGCCCCTGGTGGTCCGAGGTCGTTCCCGTTGCACAGATTCATGCGCCAGGGCCTCCTGCAGATAATTCACTTTGATTTATTGCGCTATCTGTAATAGCACCCGAGATATCACCAGATATATATTGGATTTTTCACTGACCCTAAGTGTCCGGCCCCCCGGGACGCTGGTTTTCTCGGCCCCTGGTGGTCCGAGGTCGTTCCCGCTGCACAGATTCATGCGCCAGGGCCTCCTACAGATAACTCACTTTGATTTATTGCGCTATCTATAATAGCACCCGAGATATCACCAGATATGTATTGGATTTTTCCCTGACCCTGAGTGTCCGGCCCCATGAGACTGCGGTTTTCTCGGCCCCTGGTGGTCCGAGGTCGTTCCCGCTGCACACATTCATGCGCCAGGGCCTCCTGCAGATAATTCACTTTGGTTTATTGCGCTATCTGTAATAGCACCCGAGATATCACCAGATATATATTGGATATTTCCCTCACCCTGAGTGTCCAGCCCCATGAGACGGTGGTTTTCTCGGCCCCTGGTGGACCGAGGTCGTTCCCGCTGCACAGATTCATGCGCCAGGGCCTCCTGCAGATAATTCACTTTGATTTATTTCCCTATCTGTAATAGGACCCGATATATCACCAGATATATATTGGATTTTCCCCAGACCCTGAGTGTCCGGCCGCATGAGACTGTAGTTTTCTCGGCCCCTGGTGGTCCGAGGTCGTTCCCGCTGCACAGATGCATGCGCCAGGGCCTCCTGCAGATAATTCACTTTCGGTTATTGCGCTATCTCTAATAGCACCCGAGATATCACCGGATATATATTGGATTTTTCCCTTACCCTGAGTGTCCGGCCCCATGAGACGGTGGTTTTCTCGGCCCCTGGTGGTCCTAGGTCGTTCCCGCTGCACAGATGCATGCGCCAGGGCCTCCTGCAGATAATTCCCTTTGGCTTATTGCGCTATCTCTAATAGCACCCGAGATATCACCCGATATATATTGGATTTTGCCCTGACGCTGAGTGTCCGGCCCCATGAGACTGTGGTTTTCTCGGCTCCTGGTGGTCCGAGGTCGTTCCCGTTGCACAGATTCATGCGCCAGGGCCTCCTGCAGATAATTCACTTTGTTTTTTTGCGCTATCTCTAATAGCACCCGAGATATCACCAGATGTATATTCGATTTTTCCCCGACCCTGAGTGTCCGGCCCCATGAGACGGTGGTTTTCTCGGCCCCTGGTGGTCCGAGGTCGTTCCCGCTGCACAGATGCATGCGCCAGGGCCTCCTACAGACACTGCGCGTTGGTTTATTGCGCTATCTGTAATAGCACCCGAGATATCACCAGATATATATTGGATTTTCCCCTGACCCTGAGTATCCGGCCCCATGAGACTGTGGTTTTCTCGGCCCCTGGTGGTCCGAGGTCGTTCCCGCTGCCCAGATTCATGCGCCACGGCCTCCTACTGACAATGCACTTTGATTTATTGCGCTATCTGTAATAGCACCCGAGATATCACCAGATATATATTGGATATTTCCCTCACCCTGAGTGTCCAGCCCCATGTGACGGTGGTTTTCTCGGCCCCTGGTGGTCCGAGGTCGTTCCCGTTGCACAGATTCATGCGCCAGGGCCTCCTGCAGATAATTGACTTTGGTTTATTGCGCTATCTCTAATAGCACCCAAGATATCACCAGATATATATAGGATTTTCCCTGACCCTGACTGTCCGGCCCCATGAGACGGTGATTTTCTCGGCCCCTACGGGTCCGACGTCGTTCCCGCTGCACAGATTCATGCGCCAGGGCCTCCTGCAGAAAATTCACTTTGGTTTATTGCGCTATCTCTAACAGCACCCAAGATATCACCAGATATATATTGGATTTTTCCCTGACCCTGAGTGTCCGGCCCCATGAGACTGTGGTTTTTTCGGCCCCTGGTGATCCGAGGTCGTTCCCGTTGCACAGATTCATGCGCCAGGGCCTCCTGCAGATAATTCACTTTGATTTATTGCGCTATCTGTAATAGCACCCGAGATATCACCAGATATATATTGAATTTTTCACTGACCCTAAGTGTCCGGGCCCTCGGGACGCTGGTTTTCTCGGCCCCTGGTGGTCCGAGGTCGTTCCCGCTGCACAGATTCATGCGCCAGGGCCTCCTACAGATAACTCACTTTGGTTTATTGCGCTATCAGTAATAGCACCCGAGATATCACCAGATATATATTGGATTTTTCCCTGACCCTGAGTGTCCGGCCCCATGAGACGGTGGTTTTCTCGGCTCCTGGTGGTCCGAGGTCGTTCCCGCTGCACACATTCATGCGCCAGGGCCTCCTGCAGATAATTCACTTTGGTTTATTGCGCTATCTGTAATAGCACCCGAGATATCACCAGATATATATTGGATTTTCCCCAGACCCTGAGTGTCCGGCCGCATGAGACTGTAGTTTTCTCGGCCCCTGGTGGTCCGAGGTCGTTCCCGCTGCACAGATGCATGCGCCAGGGCCTCCTGCAGATAATTCACTTTCGGTTATTGCGCTATCTCTAATAGCACCCGAGATATCACCGGATATATATTGGATTTTTCCCTTACCCTGAGTGTCCGGCCCCATGAGACGGTGGTTTTCTCAGCCCCTGGTGGTCCTAGGTCGTTCCCGCTGCACAGATGCATGCGCCAGGGCCTCCTGCAGATAATTCCCTTTGGCTTATTGCGCTATCTCTAATAGCACCCGAGATATCACCCGATATATATTGGATTTTGCCCTGACGCTGAGTGTCCGGCCCCATGAGACTGTGGTTTTCTCGGCTCCTGGTGGTCCGAGGTCGTTCCCGTTGCACAGATTCATGCGCCAGGGCCACCTGCAGATAATTCACTTTGTTTTTTTGCGCTATCTCTAATAGCACCCGAGATATCACCAGATGTATATTCGATTTTTCCCCGACCCTGAGTGTCCGGCCCCATGAGACGGTGGTTTTCTCGGCCCCTGGTGGTCCGAGGTCGTTCCCGCTGCACAGATGCATGCGCCAGGGCCTCCTACAGACACTGCGCGTTGGTTTATTGCGCTATCTGTAATAGCACCCGAGATATCACCAGATATATATTGGATTTTCCCCTGACCCTGAGTATCCGGCCCCATGAGACTGTGGTTTTCTCGGCCCCTGGTGGTCCGAGGTCGTTCCCGCTGCCCAGATTCATGCGCCACGGCCTCCTACTGACAATGCACTTTGATTTATTGCGCTATCTGTAATAGCACCCGAGATATCACCAGATATATATTGGATATTTCCCTCACCCTGAGTGTCCAGCCCCATGAGACGGTGGTTTTCTCGGCCCCTGGTGGTCCGAGGTCGTTCCCGTTGCACAGATTCATGCGCCAGGGCCTCCTGCAGATAATTGACTTTGGTTTATTGCGCTATCTCTAATAGCACCCAAGATATCACCAGATATATATAGGATTTTCCCTGACCCTGACTGTCCGGCCCCATGAGACGGTGATTTTCTCGGCCCCTACGGGTCCGACGTCGTTCCCGCTGCACAGATTCATGCGCCAGGGCCTCCTGCAGATAATTCACTTTGGTTTATTGCGCTATCTCTAACAGCACCCAAGATATCACCAGATATATATTGGATTTTTCCCTGACCCTGAGTGTCCGGCCCCATGAGACTGTGGTTTTTTCGGCCCCTGGTGGTCCGAGGTCGTTCCCGTTGCACAGATTCATGCGCCAGGGCCTCCTGCAGATAATTCACTTTGATTTATTGCGCTATCTGTAATAGCACCCGAGATATCACCAGATATATATTGAATTTTTCACTGACCCTAAGTGTCCGGGCCCTCGGGACGCTGGTTTTCTCGGCCCCTGGTGGTCCGAGGTCGTTCCCGCTGCACAGATTCATGCGCCAGGGCCTCCTACAGATAACTCACTTTGGTTTATTGCGCTATCAGTAATAGCACCCCAGATATCACCAGATGTATATTGGATTTTCCCCTGACCCTGAGTGTCCGGCCCCATGAGACTGTGGTTTTTTCGGACCCTGGTGGTCCGAGGTCGTTCCCGCTGCACAGATTCAGGCGCCAGGGCCTCCTGCAGATAACTCACTTTGGTTTATTGCGCTATCTCTAATAGCACCCGAGATATCACCAGATATATATTGGATTTTTCCCTGACCCTGAGTGTCCGGCCCCATGAGACGGTGGTTTTCTCGGCTCCTGGTGGTCCGAGGTCGTTCCCGCTGCACAGATTCATGCGCCAGGGCCTCCTGCAGATAATTCACTTTCGTTTATTGCGCTATCTCTAATAGCACCAGAGATATCACCAGATATATATTGGATTTTCCCCTGACTCTGAGTGTCCGGCCCCATGAGACGGTGGTTTTCTCGGCCCCTGGTGGTCCGAGATCGTTCCCGCTTCCCAGATTCGTGCGCCAGGGCCTCCTACAGACAATGCACTCTGATTTATTGCGCTATCTGTAATAGCACCCGAGATATCACCAGATATTTGATGCATTTTTACATGACCTTGGGTGACGGATTCCGAATATCACTAATTTTCTCGGCCCCTGGTGGTCCGAGGTCGTTCCTGCTCCACAGATTCATTCGCCAGGGCCTCATACAGACAATGGACTTTGATTTATTGCGGTATCTCTAATAGCACCCTAGATATCACCAGATATATATTGGGTTTTTCCCTGACCCTTACAGTCCGGCCCCATGAGACGGTGATTTTCTCGGCCCCTGGTGGTCCGAGGTCGTTCCCGCTGCACAGAATCATGCGCCAGGGCTTCCTGCAGACAATGCACTTTGGTTTATTGCGCTATCTCTAATAGCACCCGAGATATCACCAGATATATATTGGATTTTCCCCTGAACCTGAGTGTCCGGCCCCATGAGATGGTGGTTTTCTCGGCCCCTGGTGATCCGAGGTCGTTCCCGCTGCACAGATTCATGCACCAGGGCCTCTTGCAGACAATTCACTTTGGTTTATTGCGCTATCACTAATAGCACCCGAGATATAACCAGATATACATCGGATTCTTCACTGACCCTGAGTGTCCGGCCCCATGAGACTGTGGTTTTCTCGGCCCCTGGTGGTCCGAGGTCGTTCCCGTTGCACCGATTCATGCGGCAGGGCCTCCTGCAGATAATTCACTTTGGTTTATTGCGCTATCTCTAATAGCACCCGAGATATCACCAGATATATATTGGATTTTTGCCTGACCCTGAGTTCTCGGCCCCATGTGACTGTGGTTTTCTCGGCACCTGGTGGTCCGAGGTAGTTCCCGTTGCACAGATTCATGCGTCAGGGCCTCCTGCAGATAATTCACTTTGGTTTATTGCGCTATCACTAATAGCACCCGAGATATCACCAGATATATATTGGATTTTCCCCTGACCCTGAGTGTCCGGCCCCATGAGACGGTGGTTTTCTCGGCCCCTGGTGGTCCGAGGTCGTTCCCGCTGCGCAGATTCATGAGCCAGGGCCTCCTACAGACAATGCACTTTGATTTATTGCGCTATCTCTAATAGCACCCGAGATGTCACCAGATTTATATTGGATTTTTCCCTTACCCTGACAGTCCGGCCCCATGAGACGGTGGTTTTCTAGGCCCCTGGCGGTCCGAGGTCGTTCCCGCTGCACAGATTCATGCGCCAGGGCCTCCTACAGACAATGTACTTTGGTTTAGTGCGCTATCTGTAAGAGCACCCGAGATATCACCAGATATATATTGGATTTTTCCCTGAACCTGAGTGTCCGACCCCATGAGACGGTGATTTTCTCGGCCCCTGGTGCTCCGAGGTCGATCCCGCTGCACAGATTCATGCGCCAGGGCACCCTGCAGATAATTCACTTTGATTTATTGCGCTATCTCTAATAGCACCCGAGATATCACCAGATATATATTGGATTTTTCGCTGACCCTGAGTGTCCGACCCCATGAGACGGTGGTTTTCTCGGCCCCTGGTGGTCCAAGGTCCATCCCGCTGCACAGATTCATGCACCAGGGCCTCCTACAGACAATGCACTTTGATTTATTGTGCTATCTGTAACAGCACCCGAGAAAGCTCCATATATGTTCTGGATTTTTACATGACTTTGGGTGACCGATACCGAAAATCTGTAATTTTCTCGGCCCCTGGTGTTCCGATGTCGTTCCTGCTGCACAGATTCATGCGCAAGGGCCTCCTATGGACAATGCACTTTGGTTAATTGCGCTATCTCTAATAGCAGCCGAGATATCACCAGATATATATTGGATTTTTCCCGGACCCTGACAGTCCGGCCCCATGAGACGGTGATTTTCTCGGCCCCTCGTGGTCCGAGGTCGTTCCCGCTGCACAGATTCATGCGCCAGGGCCCCCTGCAGATAATTCACTTTGATTTATTGCGCTATCTCTAATAGCACCTGAGATAACACCAGATATATATTGGATTTTTCCCTGTCCCTGAGTGTCCGGCCCCATGTGTCGGTGATTTTCTCGGACCCTGGTGGTCCGAGGTCGTTCCCGCTGCACAGATTCATGCACCAGGGCCTCCTACAGACAATGCACTTTGATTTATTGTGCTATCTGTAACAGCACCCGAGAAAGCTCCATATATGTTCTGGATTTTTACATGACTTTGGGTGACCGATACCGAAAATCTGTAATTTTCTCGGCCCCTGGTGTTCCGATGTCGTTCCTGCTATACAGATTCATGCGCAAGGGCCTCCTAAGGACAATGCACTTTGGTTAATTGCGCTATCTCTAATAGCAGCCGAGATATCACCAAATATATATTGAATTTTTCTCTGACCCTGACAGTCCGGCCCCATGAGACGGTGATTTTCTCGGCCCCTCGTGGTGCGAGGTCGTTCCCGCTGCACAGATTCATGCGCCAGGGCCCCCTGCAGATAATTCACTTTGATTTATTGCGCTATCTCTAATAGCACCTAAGATAACACCAGATATATATTGGATTTTTCTCTGTCCCTGAGTGTCCGGCCCCATGTGTCGGTGATTTTCTCGGACCCTGGTGGTCCGAGGTCGTTCCCGCTGCACAGATTCATGCGCCAGGGCCTCCTACAGACAATGCACTTTGATTTATTGCGCAATCTGTAATAGCACCCGAGATATCACCAGATATATGATGGATTTTTACATGACCTTGGGTGACGGATTCCGAATATCTGTAATTTTCTCGGCCCCTGGTGGTCCGAGGTCGTTCCCGCTGCACATATTCATGCGCCAGGGCCTGCTGCAGACAATTCTCTTTGGTTTATTGCGCTATCTCTAATAGCACCCGCGATATCACCAGATATATATTGGATTTTCCCCTGACCCTGAGTGTCCGGCCCAATGAGCCGGTGGTTTTCTCGGTCCCTGGTGGTCCGAGGTCGTTCCCGCCGCACAGATTCATGCGCCAGGGCCTCCTACAGACAATGCACTTTGATTTATTGCGCTATCTGTAATAGCGCTCGAGATATCACCAGATATATATTGGATTTTTCCCTGACCCTGACAGTCCGGCCCCATGAGACGGTGATTCTCTCGGCCCCTGGTGGTCCGAGGTCGTTCCTGCTGCACAGATTCATTCGCCAGGGCTTCCTGCAGACAATGCACTTTGATTTATGGCGCTATTTGTAATAGAACCCGAGATATCACCAGATATATGCTGGATTTTTCCCTGACCCTGAGTGTCCGGCCCCATGAGACGGTGGTTTTCTCGGCCCCTGGTGGTCCGAGGTCGTTCCCGCTGCACAGATGCATGCGACAGGGCCTCCTGCAGATAATTCACTATGATTAATTGCGCTATCTCTAATAGCACTCGAGATATCACCAGATATATATTGGATTTTTCGCTGACCCTGAGTGTCCGACCCCATGAGACGGTGGTTTTCTCGGCCCCTGGTGGTCCGAGACCGATCCCGCTGCACAGATTCATGCGCCAGGACCTCTTGCAGACAATGCACTTTGGTTTATTGCCCTATCTCTAATAGCACCCGAGATATCACCAGATATATATTGGATTTTTCCCTGACCCTGACAGTTCGACCCCATGAGACGGTGGTTTTCTAGGCCCCTGGCGGTCAGAGGTCGTTCCCGCTGCACAGATTCATGCGCCAGGGCCTCCTGCAGACAATGCACTTTGATTTATTGCGCTATCTGTAATAGCACCCGAGATATCACGAGATTTATATTGGATTTTTCCCTTACCCTGACAGTCCGGCCCCATGAGACGGTGGTTTTCTCGGCCCCTGGTGGTCCGAGGTCGTTCCCGCTGCACAGATTCATGCGCTAGGGCCTCCTGCAGACAATGCACTTTGATTTATTGCGCTATCTCTAATAGCACCCGAGATGTCACCAGATTTATATTGGATTTTTCCCTTACCCTGACAGTCCGGCCCCATGAGACGGTGGTTTTCTAGGCCCCTGGCGGTCCGAGGTCGTTCCCGCTGCACAGATTCATGCGCCACGGCCTCCTACAGACAATGTACTTTGGTTTAGTGCGCTATCTGTAAGAGCACCCGAGATATCACCAGATATATATTGGATTTTTCCCTGAACCTGAGTGTCCGACCCCATGAGACGGTGATTTTCTCGGCCCCTGGTGCTCCGAGGTCGATCCCGCTGCACAGATTCATGCGCCAGGGCACCCTGCAGATAATTCACTTTGATTTATTGCGCTATCTCTAATAGCACCCGAGATATCACCAGATATATATTGGATTTTTCGCTGACCCTGAGTGTCCGACCCCATGAGACGGTGGTTTTCTCGGCCCCTGGTGGTCCAAGGTCCATCCCGCTGCACAGATTCATGCACCAGGGCCTCCTACAGACAATGCACTTTGATTTATTGTGCTATCTGTAACAGCACCCGAGAAAGCTCCATATATGTTCTGGATTTTTACATGACTTTGGGTGACCGATACCGAAAATCTGTAATTTTCTCGGCCCCTGGTGTTCCGATGTCGTTCCTGCTGCACAGATTCATGCGCAAGGGCCTCCTATGGACAATGCACTTTGGTTAATTGCGCTATCTCTAATAGCAGCCGAGATATCACCAGATATATATTGGATTTTTCCCGGACCCTGACAGTCCGGCCCCATGAGACGGTGATTTTCTCGGCCCCTCGTGGTCCGAGGTCGTTCCCGCTGCACAGATTCATGCGCCAGGGCCCCCTGCAGATAATTCACTTTGATTTATTGCGCTATCTCTAATAGCACCTGAGATAACACCAGATATATATTGGATTTTTCCCTGTCCCTGAGTGTCCGGCCCCATGTGTCGGTGATTTTCTCGGACCCTGGTGGTCCGAGGTCGTTCCCGCTGCACAGATTCATGCACCAGGGCCTCCTACAGACAATGCACTTTGATTTATTGTGCTATCTGTAACAGCACCCGAGAAAGCTCCATATATGTTCTGGATTTTTACATGACTTTGGGTGACCGATACCGAAAATCTGTAATTTTCTCGGCCCCTGGTGTTCCGATGTCGTTCCTGCTATACAGATTCATGCGCAAGGGCCTCCTAAGGACAATGCACTTTGGTTAATTGCGCTATCTCTAATAGCAGCCGAGATATCACCAAATATATATTGAATTTTTCTCTGACCCTGACAGTCCGGCCCCATGAGACGGTGATTTTCTCGGCCCCTCGTGGTGCGAGGTCGTTCCCGCTGCACAGATTCATGCGCCAGGGCCCCCTGCAGATAATTCACTTTGATTTATTGCGCTATCTCTAATAGCACCTAAGATAACACCAGATATATATTGGATTTTTCTCTGTCCCTGAGTGTCCGGCCCCATGTGTCGGTGATTTTCTCGGACCCTGGTGGTCCGAGGTCGTTCCCGCTGCACAGATTCATGCGCCAGGGCCTCCTACAGACAATGCACTTTGATTTATTGCGCAATCTGTAATAGCACCCGAGATATCACCAGATATATGATGGATTTTTACATGACCTTGGGTGACGGATTCCGAATATCTGTAATTTTCTCGGCCCCTGGTGGTCCGAGGTCGTTCCCGCTGCACATATTCATGCGCCAGGGCCTGCTGCAGACAATTCTCTTTGGTTTATTGCGCTATCTCTAATAGCACCCGACATATCACCAGATATATATGTGTTTTTTCCCCGACCCTGAGTGTTCGGCCCCATTAGACGGTTGTATTCTCGGCCCCTGGTGGTCCGAGGTCGTTCCCGCTGCACAGATTCATGCACCAGGGGCTCCTACAGACAATGCACTTTGATTTATTGTGCTATCTGTAACAGCACCCGAGAAAGCTCCATATATGTTCTGGATTTTTACATGACTTTGGGTGACCGATACCGAAAATCTATAATTTTCTCGGCCCCTGGTGTTCCGATGTCGTTCCTGCTATTCAGATTCATGCGCAAGGGCCTCCTAAGGACAATGCACTTTGGTTAATTGCGCTATCTCTAATAGCAGCCGAGATATCACCAAATATATATTGAATTTTTCTCTGACCCTGACAGTCCGGCCCCATGAGACGGTGATTTTCTCGGCCCCTCGTGGTGCGAGGTCGTTCCCGCTGCACAGATTCATGCGCCAGGGCCCCCTGCAGATAATTCACTTTGATTTATTGCGCTATCTCTAATAGCACCTAAGATAACACCAGATATATATTGGATTTTTCTCTGTCCCTGAGTGTCCGGCCCCATGTGTCGGTGATTTTCTCGGACCCTGGTGGTCCGAGGTCGTTCCCGCTGCACAGATTCATGCGCCAGGGCCTCCTACAGACAATGCACTTTGATTTATTGCGCAATCTGTAATAGCACCCGAGATATCACCAGATATATGATGGATTTTTACATGACCTTGGGTGACGGATTCCGAATATCTGTAATTTTCTCGGCCCCTGGTGGTCCGAGGTCGTTCCCGCTGCACATATTCATGCGCCAGGGCCTGCTGCAGACAATTCTCTTTGGTTTATTGCGCTATCTCTAATAGCACCCGACATATCACCAGATATATATGTGTTTTTTCCCCGACCCTGAGTGTTCGGCCCCATTAGACGGTTGTATTCTCGGCCCCTGGTGGTCCGAGGTCGTTCCCGCTGCACAGATTCATATGCCAGGGCCTCCTACAGACAATGCACTTTGGTTTATTGGGCTATCTGTTAGAGCACCCGAGATATCACCAGATATATATTGAATTTTTCAACCGACCCTGAGTGTCCCGCCCCATGAAACGGTGGTTTTCTCGGACCCTGGTGATCCGAGGTCGTTCCCGCTGCACAGAATCATGCGCCAGGGCTTCCTGCAGACAATGCACTTTGATTTATTGCGCTGTCTCTAATAGCAACCGAGATATCATCAGATACATCCTGGGTTTTTACATGACCTTGGGTGTCCGGCGCCATGTGTCGGTGGTTTTCTCGGCCCTTGGTGGTCCGAGGTCGTTCCCGCTGCCCAGATTCATGCGGCAGGGCCTCCTACAGACAATGCACTTTGGTTTATTGCGCTATCTCTAATAGCACCCGCGATAACACCAGATATATATTGGATTTTCCCCTGACCCTGAGTGTCCGGCCCAATGAGCCGGTGGTTTTCTCGGTCCCTGGTGGTCCGAGGTCGTTCCCGCCGCACAGATTCATGCGCCAGGGCCTCCTACAGACAATGCACTTTGATTTATTGCGCTATCTGTAATAGCGCTCGAGATATCACCAGATATATATCGGATTTTTCCCTGACCCTGACAGTCCGGCCCCATGAGACGGTGATTCTCTCGGCCCCTGGTGGTCCGAGGTCGTTCCTGCTGCACAGATTCATTCGCCAGGGCTTCCTGCAGACAATGCACTTTGATTTATGGCGCTATTTGTAATAGAACCCGAGATATCACCAGATATATGCTGGATTTTTCCCTGACCCTGAGTGTCCGGCCCCATGAGACGGTGGTTTTCTCGGCCCCTGGTGGTCCGAGGTCGTTCCCGCTGCACAGATGCATGCGACAGGGCCTCCTGCAGATAATTCACTATGATTAATTGCGCTATCTCTAATAGCACTCGAGATATCACCAGATATATATTGGATTTTTCGCTGACCCTGAGTGTCCGACCCCATGAGACGGTGGTTTTCTCGGCCCCTGGTGGTCCGAGACCGATCCCGCTGCACAGATTCATGCGCCAGGACCTCTTGCAGACAATGCACTTTGGTTTATTGCCCTATCTCTAATAGCACCCGAGATATCACCAGATATATATTGGATTTTTCCCTGACCCTGACAGTTCGACCCCATGAGACGGTGGTTTTCTAGGCCCCTGGCGGTCCGAGGTCGTTCCCGCTGCACAGATTCATGCGCCAGGGCCTCCTGCAGACAATGCACTTTGATTTATTGCGCTATCTGTAATAGCACCCGAGATATCACGAGATTTATATTGGATTTTTCCCTTACCCTGACAGTCCGGCCCCATGAGACGGTGGTTTTCTCGGCCCCTGGTGGTCCGAGGTCGTTCCCGCTGCACAGATTCATGCGCTAGGGCCTCCTGCAGACAATGCACTTTGATTTATTGCGCTATCTCTAATAGCACCCGAGATGTCACCAGATTTATATTGGATTTTTCCCTTACCCTGACAGTCCGGCCCCATGAGACGGTGGTTTTCTAGGCCCCTGGCGGTCCGAGGTCGTTCCCGCTGCACAGATTCATGCGCCAGGGCCTCCTACAGACAATGTACTTTGGTTTAGTGCGCTATCTGTAAGAGCACCCGAGATATCACCAGATATATATTGGATTTTTCCCTGAACCTGAGTGTCCGAACCCATGAGACGGTGATTTTCTCGGCCCCTGGTGCTCCGAGGTCGATCCCGCTGCACAGATTCATGCGCCAGGGCACCCTGCAGATAATTCACTTTGATTTATTGCGCTATCTCTAATAGCACCCGAGATATCACCAGATATATATTGGATTTTTCGCTGACCCTGAGTGTCCGACCCCATGAGACGGTGGTTTTCTCGGCCCCTGGTGGTCCAAGGTCCATCCCGCTGCACAGATTCATGCGCCAGGGCCTCCTACAGACAATGCACTTTGATTTATTGCGCTATCTGTAATAGCACCCGAGATATCACCAGATATATGATGGATTTTTACATGACCTTGGGTGACGGATTCCGAATATCTGTAATTTTCTCGGCCCCTGGTGGTCCGAGGTCGTTCCTGCTGCACAGATTCATTCGCCAGTGCCTCCTACAGACAATGCACTTTGGTTTATTGCCCTATCTCTAATAGCACCCGAGATATCACCAGATATATACTGGATTTTTCCCTGACCCTGACAGTCCGGCCCCATGTATCGGTGGTTTTCTCGACCCCTGGTGGTCCGAGCTCGTTGCCGCTGCACAGATTCATGCGACAGAGCCTCCCGCAGACAATGCACTTTGATTTATCGCGCTATCTCTAATAGCACTCGAGATATCACCAGATATATATTGGATTATTCCCTGACCCTGAGTGTCCGACCCCATGAGACGGTGATTTTCTCGGCCCCTGGTGGTCCGAGGTCGATCCCGCTGCACAGATTCATGCGCCAGGGCCTCCTGCAGGCAATGCACTTTGATTTATTGCGCTGTCCGTAATAGCACCCGAGATATCACCAGATATATATTCGATTTTTCCCTGACCCTGACAGTCCGGCCCCAAGAGACGGTGATTTTCTCGGCCCCTGGTGGTCCGACGTCGATCCCGCTGCACAGATTCATGCGCCAGGGCACCCTGCAGATAATTCACTTTGATTTATTGCGCTATCTCTAATAGCACCCGAGATATCACCAGATATATATTGGATTTTTCGCTGACCCTGAGTGTCCGACCCCATGAGACGGTGATTTTCTCGGACCCTGGTGGTCCGAGGTCGTTCCCGCTGCACAGATTCATGCACCAGGGCCTCCTACAGACAATGCACTTTGATTTATTGTGCTATCTGTAACAGCACCCGAGAAAGCTCCATATATGTTCTGGATTTTTACATGACTTTGGGTGACCGATACCGAAAATCTGTAATTTTCTCGGCCCCTGGTGTTCCGATGTCGTTCCTGCTATACAGATTCATGCGCAAGGGCCTCCTAAGGACAATGCACTTTGGTTAATTGCGCTATCTCTAATAGCAGCCGAGATATCACCAGATATATATTGGATTTTTCCCTGACCCTGACAGTCCGGCCCCATGAGACGGTGATTTTCTCGGCCCCTCGTGGTCCGAGGTCGTTCCTGCTGCACAGATTCATTCGCCAGTGCCTCCTACAGACAATGCACTTTGGTTTATTGCCCTATCTCTAATAGCACCCGAGATATCACCAGATATATACTGGATTTTTCCCTGACCCTGACAGTCCGGCCCCATGTATCGGTGGTTTTCTCGACCCCTGGTGGTCCGAGCTCGTTGCCGCTGCACAGATTCATGGGACAGAGCCTCCCGCAGACAATGCACTTTGATTTATCGCGCTATCTCTAATAGCACCTGAGATAACACCAGATATATATTGGATTTTTCCCTGACCCTGAGAGTCCGGCCCCATGTGTCGGTGGTTTTCTTGGCCCCTGGTGGTCCGAGGTCGTTCCCGCTCCACAGATTCATGCGCCAGGGCCTCCTACAGACAATGCACTTTGATTTATTGCGCTATCTGTAATAGCACCCGAGATATCACCAGATATATGCTGGATTTTTACATGACCTTGGGTGACGGATTCCGAATATCTGTAATTTTCTCGGCCGCTGGTCGTCCGAGGTCGTTCCCGCTGGCCAGATTCATCCGCCAGGGCCTCCTGCAGACAATGCACCGTGATTTATTGCGCTATCTGTAATAGCACCCGAGATATCACCAGATATAATATTGGATTTTACACTGACCCTGAGTGTCCGGCCCCATGAGACGGTGGTTTTCTCGGCCCCTGGTGGTCCGAGGTCGTTCCCGCTGCACAGATGCATGCGACAGGGCCTCCTGCAGATAATTCACTATGATTAATTGCGCTATCTCTAATAGCACTCGAGATATCACCAGATATATATTGGATTATTCCCTGACCCTGAGTGTCCGACCCCATGAGACGGTGATTTTCTCGGCCCCTGGTGGTCCGAGGTCGATCCCGCTGCACAGATTCATGCGCCAGGGCCTCCTGCAGGCAATGCACTTTGATTTATTGCGCTGTCTGTAATAGCACCCGAGATATCACCAGATATATATTGGATTTTTCCCTGACCCTGACAGTCCGGCCCTAAGAGACGGTGATTTTCTCGGCCCCTGGTGGTCCGAGGTAGATCCCGCTGCACAGATTTATGCGCCAGGGCCTCCTACAGACAATGCATTTCGATTTATTGCGCTATCTATAATAGCACCCGAGATATCACCAGATATATATTGGATTTTTCCCTGACCCTGAGTGTCCGACCCCATGAGACGGTGGTTTTCTCGGCCCCTGGTAGTCCGAGGTCGATCCCGCTGCACAGATTCATGCGCCAGGGTCTACTACAGACAATGCACTTTGATTTAATGCGCTATCTCTAATAGCACCCGAGATATCACCAGATATATATTGGATTTTTCGCTGACCCTGAGTGTCCGACCCCATGAGACGGTGATTTTCTCGGACCCTGGTGGTCCGAGGTCGTTCCCGCTGCACAGATTCATGCACCAGGGCCTCCTACAGACAATGCACTTTGATTTATTGTGCTATCTGTAACAGCACCCGAGAAAGCTCCATATATGTTCTGGATTTTTACATGACTTTGGGTGACCGATACCGAAAATCTGTAATTTTCTCGGCCCATGGTGTTCCGATGTCGTTCCTGCTATACAGATTCATGCGCAAGGGCCTCCTAAGGATAATGCACTTTGGTTAATTGCGCTATCTCTAATAGCAGCCGAGATATCACCAGATATATATTGGATTTTTCCCTGACCCTGACAGTCCGGCCCCATGTGTCGGTGATTTTCTCGGACCCTGGTGGTCCGAGGTCGTTCCCGCTGCACAGAATCATGCGCCAGGGCTTCCTGCAGACAATGCACTTTGATTTATTGCGCTGTCTCTAATAGCAACCGAGATATCATCAGATACATCCTGGGTTTTTACATGACCTTGGGTGACCGGCGCCATGTGTCGGTGGTTTTCTCGGCCCTTGGTGGTCCGAGGTCGTTCCCGCTGCCCAGATTCATGCGGCAGGGCCTCCTACAGACAATGCACTTTGGTTTATTGCGCTATCTCTAATAGCACCCGCGATATCACCAGATATATATTGGATTTTCCCCTGACCCTGAGTGTCCGGCCCAATGAGCCGGTGGTTTTCTCGGTCCCTGGTGGTCCGAGGTCGTTCCCGCCGCACAGATTCATGCGCCAGGGCCTCCTACAGACAATGCACTTTGATTTATTGCGCTATCTGTAATAGCACTCGAAATATCACCAGATATATATTGGATTTTTCCCTGACCCTGACAGTCCGGCCCCATGAGACAGTGATTCTCTCGGCCCCTGGTGGTCCGAGGTCGTTCCTGCTGCACAGATTCATTCGCCAGGGCTTCCTGCAGACAATGCACTTTGATTTATGGCGCTATTTGTAACAGAACCCGAGATATCACCAGATATATGCTGGATTTTTCCCTGACCCTGAGTGTCCGGCCCCATGAGACGGTGGTCTTCTCGGCCCCTGGTGGTCCGAGGTCGTTCCCGCTGCACAGATGCATGCGACAGGGCCTCCTGCAGATAATTCACTATGATTAATTGCGCTATCTCTAATAGCACTCGAGATATCACCAGATATATATTGGATTATTCCCTGACCCTGAGTGTCCGACCCCATGAGACGGTGATTTTCTCGGCCCCTGGTGGTCCGAGGTCGATCCCGCTGCACAGATTCATGCGCCAGGGCCTCCTGCAGGCAATGCACTTTGATTTATTGCGCTGTCTGTAATAGCACCCGAGATATCACCAGATATATATTGGATTTTTCCCTGACCCTGACAGTCCGGCCCCAAGAGACGGTGATTTTCTCGGCCCCTGGTGGTCCGAGGTCGATCCCGCTGCACAGATTCATTCGCCAGGGCCTCCTACAGACAATGCACTTAGATTTATTGCGCTATCTGTAATAGCACCCGAGATATCACCAGATATATGATGGATTTTTACATGACCTTGGGTGACGGATTCCGAATATCTGTAATTTTCTCGGCCCCTGGTGGTCCGAGGTCGTTCCTGCTGCACAGATTCATGCGCCAGTGCCTCCTACAGACATTGCACTTTGATTTATCGCGCTGTCTCTAATCGCACCCGAGATATCACCAGATATATATTGGATTTTTCCCTGACCCTGACATTCCGGCCCCATGAGACGGTGATTTTCTCTGCCCCTGGTGGTCCGAGGTCGTTCCCGCTGCACCGAATCATGCGCCAGGGCTTCCTGGAGTCAATGCACTTTGATTTATCGCGCTATCTCTAATAGCACCTGAGATAACACCAGGTATATATTGGATTTTTCCCTGACCCAGAGTGTCCGGCCCCATGTGTCGGTGGTTTTCTGGGCCCCTGGTGGTCCGAGGTCGTTCCTGCTGCACAGATTCATGCGCCAGTGCCTCCTACAGACATTGCACTTTGATTTATAGCGCTGTCTCTAATCGCACCCGAGATATCACCAGATATTTATTGGATTTTTCCCTGACCCTGACAGTCCGGCCCCATGAGACGGTGTTTTTCTCGGCCCCTCGTGGTCCGAGGTCGTTCCCGCTGCACAGATTCATGCGCCAGGGCCCCCTGCAGATAATTCACTTCGATTTATTGCGCTATCTCTAATAGCACCCGAGATATCACCAGATATATATTGGATTTTTCCCTGACCCTGAGTGTCCGGCCCCATGTGTCGATGGTTTTCTCGGTCCCTCGTAGTCCGAGGCCGATCCCGCTACACAGATTCATGCGCCCGGGCCCCCTGCAGATAATTCACTTTGATTTATTGCGCTGTCTCTAATAGCACCCGAGATATCACCAGATATATATTGGATTTTTCGCTGACCCTGAGTGTCCGACCCCATGAGACGGTGATTTTCTCGGACCCTGGTGGTCCGAGGTCGTTCCCGCTGCACCGAATCATGCGCCAGGGCTTCCTGGAGACAATGCACTTTTATTTATCGCGCTATCTCTAATAGCACCTGAGATAAGACCGGATATATATAGGTTTTTTCCCTGAACCTGAGTGTCCGGCCCCATGTGTCGGTGGTTTTCTTGGCCCCTGGTGGTCCGTGGTCGTTCCCGCTGCACAGATTCATGCGCCAGGGCCTCCTACAGACAATGCACTTTCATTTATTGCCCTATCTGTAATAGCACCCGAGATATCACCAGATATATGCAGGGATTTTTACATGACCTTGGGTGACGGATTCCGAATATCTGTAATTTTCTCGGCCCCTGGTGGTCCGAGGTCGTTCCTGCTGCACAGATTCATTCGCCAGTGCCTCCTACAGACATTGCACTTTGATTTATCGCGCTGTCTCTAATCGCACCCGAGATATCACCAGATATATATTGGATTTTTCCCTGACCCTGACATTCCGGCCCCATGAGACGGTGATTTTCTCTGCCCCTGGTGGTCCGAGGTCGTTCCCGCTGCACCGAATCATGCGCCAGGGCTTCCTGGAGACAATGCACTTTTATTTATCGCGCTATCTCTAATAGCACCTGAGATAACACCGGATATATATAGGTTTTTTCCCTGAACCTGAGTGTCCGGCCCCATGTGTCGGTGGTTTTCTTGGCCCCTGGTGGTCCGAGGTCGTTCCCGCTGCACAGATTCATGCGCCAGGGCCTCCTACAGACAATGCACTTTCATTTATTGCCCTATCTGTAATAGCACCCGAGATATCACCAGATATATGCTGGATTTTTACATGACCTTGGGTGACGGATTCCGAATATCTGTAATTTTCTCGGCCCCTGGTGGTCCGAGGTCGTTCCTGCTGCACAGATTCATTCGCCAGTGCCTCCTACAGACATTGCACTTTGATTTATTGCGCTATCTCTAATAGCACCCGAGATATCACCAGATATATTTTGGATTTTTCCCTGACCCTGAGTGTCCGACCCCATGAGACGGTGGTTTTCTCGGCCCCTGGTGGTCCGAGGTCGTTCCCGCTGCACAGATTCATGCGCCAGGGCCTCCTGCAGACAATGCACTTTGGTTCATTGCGCTATCTCTAATAGCACCCGAGATATCACCAGATATATATTGGATTTTTCCCTGACCCTGAGTGTCCGGACCCATGAGACGGTAGTTATCTCGGCCCCTGGTGGTCCGAGGTCGTTGCCGCTGTACAGATTCATGCGCCAGTGCCTCCTACAGACAATGCACTTTGATTTATTGCGCTATCTGTAATAGCACCCGAGATATCACCAGATTTATATTGGATTTTTCCCTGACCCTGACAGTCCGGCCCCATGTGACGGAGGTTTTCTCGGCCCCTGGTGGTCCGAGGTCGACCCCGCTGCACAGACTCATGCGCCAGGGTCTACTACAGACAATGCAATTTCATTTAATGCGCTATCTGTAATAGCACCCGAGATATCACCAGATATATATTGGATTTTTCCCTGACCCTGAGTGTCCGACCCAATGAGACGGTGGTTTTCTCGGCCCCTGGTGTTCCGAGGTCGTTCCCGCTGCACAGATTCATGCGCCAGGGCCTCCTGCAGACAATGCACTTTTATTTATTGCGCTATCTGTTATAGCACCCGAGATATCACCAGATTTATATTGGATTTTTCCCTGACCCTGACAGTCCGGCCCCATGTGACGGTGGTTTTCTCGGCCCCTGGTGGTCCGAGGTCGACCCCGCTGCACAGACTCATGCGCCAGGGTCTACTACAGACAATGCACTTTGATTTAATGCGCTATCTGTAATAGCACCCGAGATATCACCAGATATATATTGGATTTTTCCCTGACCCTGAGTGTCCGACCCAATGAGACGGTGGTTTTCTCGGCCCCTGGTGGTCCGAGGTCGTTCCCGCTGCACAGATTCATGCGCCAGGGCCTGCTGCAGACAATGCACTTTGGTTTATTGCGCTATCTCAAATATCACCCGAGATACCACCAGTTATTTATTGGATTTTCCCCTGACCCTGAGTGTCCGGACCCATGAGACGGTAGTTTTCTCGGCCGCTGGTGGTCCGAGGTCGTTGCCGCTGTACAGATTCATGCGCCAGTGCCTCCTACAGACAATGTACTTTGATTTATTGCGCTATCTCTAATAGCACCCGAGATATCACCAGATATATATTGGATTTTTCGCTGACCGTGAGTGTACGACCCCATGTGTCGATGGATTTCTCGGCCCCTGGTGGTCCGAGGTCGGTCCCGCTGCACAGATCCATGCGCCAGGGCCTCCTGCAGACAATGCACTTTGGTTTAGTGCGCTATCTGTAAGAGCACCCGAGATATCACCAGATATATATTAAATTTTTCCCCGATCCTGAGTGTCCGGCCCCATGTGTCGGTGGTTTTTTCGGCCCCTGGTGGTCCGAGGTCGTTCCCGCGGCACAGATTCATGCGCCAGGGCCTCCTACAGACAATGCACTTTGGTTTATTGCGCTATCTCTAATAGCACCCGAGATATCACCAGATATATATTGGATTTTTCCTTGACCCTGACAGTCCGGCCCCATGTGTCGATGGATTTCTCGCCCCCTGGTGGTCCGAGGTCGATCCCGCTGCACAGATCCATGCGCCAGGGCCTCCTACAGACAATGCACTTTGGTTTAGTGCGCTATCTGTAAGAGCACCCGAGATATCACCAGATATATTTTGGATTTTTCCCTGAACATGAGTGTCCGACCCCATGAGACGGTGATTTTCTCGGCCCCTAGTGCTCCGAGGTCGATCCCGCTGCACAGATTCATGCGCCAGGGCACCCTGCAGATAATTCACTTTGATTTATTGCGCTATCACTAATAGCACCCGAGATATCACCAGATATATATTGGATGTTTCCCTGACCCTGAGTGCCCGGCCCCATGTTTCGGTGGTTTTCTCGACCCCTGGTTGTCCGAGGACGATCCCGCTGCACAGATTCATGCGCCAGGGCCTCCTACAGACAATGCACTTTGGTTTATTGCGCTATCTCTAATAGCACCCCAGATATCGCCAGATATATATTGGATTTTTCCCTAGCCCTAGGTGTCCGGCCCCATGAGACGGTAGTTTTCTCGGCCCCTGGTTGTCCGAGGTCGTTCCCGCTGCACAGATTCATGCGATAGGGCCTCTTGCAGACAATGCACTTTGATTTATTGCGCTATCTCTAATAGCACCCGAGATGTCACCAGACTTATATTGGATTTTTCCCTGACCCTGACAGTCCGGCCCCATGATACGGTGATTTTCTCGGCCCCTCGTGGTCCGAGGTCGTTCCCGCTGCACAGATTCATGCGACAGGGACCCCTGCAGATAATTCACTTTGATTTATTGCGCTACCTCTAATAGCACCCGAGATATCACCAGATATATATTGGATTTTTCCCTGACCCTGAGTGTCCGGCCCCATGTGTCGATGGTTTTCTCGGTCCCTCGTAGTCTGAGGCCGATCCCGCTGCACAAATTCATGCGCCAGGGCCCCCTGCAGACAATGCACTTTGATTTATTGCGCTACCTCTAATAGCACCCGAGATATCACCAGATATATATTGGATTTTTCCCCGACCCTGAGTGTCCGGCCCCATGTGTCGTTGGTTTGTTCGGCCCCTGGTGGTCCGAGGTCGTTCCCGCTGCACAGATTCATGCTCCAGGGCCTCCTACAGACAATGCACTTTGATTTATTGCGCTATCTGTAATAGCACCCGAGATATCACCAGATATATATTGGATTTTTTCCTGACCCTGAGTGCCCGGCCCCATGTTTCGGTGGTTTTCTCGGCCCCTGGAGCTCCGAGGTCGTTCCCGCTGCACAGATTCATGCGACAGGGCCTCCTACTGACAATGTACTTTGGTTTAATGCGCTATCTCTAATAGCACCCGAGATATCACCAGATTTATATTGGATTTTTCCCTTACCCTGAAAGTCCGGCCCCATGAGACGGTGGTTTTCTCGGCCCCTGGTGGTCCGAGGTCGTTCCCGCTACACAGATTCATGCGCCAGGGCCTCCTGCAGACAATGCACTTTGATTTATTGCGCTATCTGTAATAGCACCCGAGATATCACCAGATGTATGCTGGATTTTTACATGACCTTGGGCGACGGATTCCGAATATCTGTAATTTCCTCGGCCCCAGGTGGTCCGAGGTCGTTCCTGCTGCACAGATTCATTCGCCAGCACCTCCTACAGACAATGCACTTTGATTTATTGCGTTATCTGTAATAGCACCCGAGATATCACCAGATATATATTGGATTTTTCCCTGACCCTGAGTGTCCGGCCCCATGAGACGGTGGTTTTCTCGGCCCCTGGTGGTCCGAGGTCGTTCCCGCTGCACAGATTCATTCGCCAGTTCCGCCTACAGACAATGCACTTTGATTTATTGCGCTATCTGTAATAGCACTCGAGATATCACCAGATATATATTGGATTTTTCCCTGACCCTGAGAGTCCGGCCCCATGAGACGGTGATTCTCTCGGCCCCTGGTGGTCCGAGGTCGTTCCCGCTGCACAGATTCATGCGCCAGGGCCCCCTGCAGACAATGCACTTTGATTTATTGCGCTACCTCTAATAGCACCCGAGATATCACCAGATATATATTGGATTTTTCCCCGACCCTGAGTGTCCGGCCCCATGTGTCGTTGGTTTGTTCGGCCCCTGGTGGTCCGAGGTCGTTCCCGCTGCACAGATTCATGCTCCAGGGCCTCCTACAGACAATGCACTTTGGTTTAGTGCGCTATCTGTAAGAGTACCCGAGATATCACCAGATATATATTAAATTTTTCCCCGACCCTGAGTGTTCGGCCCCATGTGTCGGTGGTTTTCTCGGCCCCTGGTGGTCCGAGGTCGTTCCCGCTGCACAGATTCATGCGCCAGGGCCTCCTACAGACAATGCTCCTTGATTTATTGCGCTATCTATAATAGCACCCGAGATATCACCAGATATATATTGGATTTTTCCCTGACCCTGAGTTCCCGGCCCCATGTTTCGGTGGTTTTCTCGACCCCTGGTGGTCCGAGGTCGATCCCGCTGCACAGATTCATGCGCCAGGGCCACCTACAGACAATGCACTTTGGTTTATTGCGCTATCTGTAAGAGCACCCGAGATATCACCAGATATATATTAAATTTTTCCCAGTCCCTGAGTGTCCGGCCCCATGTGTCGGTGGTTTTCTCGGCCCCTGGTGGTTCAAGGTCGTTCCCACTGCACAGATTCATTCGCCAGTGCCGCCTTCAGACAATGCACTTTGATTTATTGCGCTATCTGTAATAGCACTCGAGATATCACCAGATATATATTGGATTTTTCCCTGACACTGACATTCCGGCCCCATGAGACGGTGGTTTTCTCGGCCCCTGGTGGTCCGAGGTCGTTCCCGCTGCACAGATGCATGCGCCAGGGCCTCCTGCAGATAATTCACTTTGGATTCTTGCGCTATCTCTAATAGCACCCGAGATATCACCAGATATATATTGGATTTTCCCCTGACCCTGAGTGCCCGGCCCCATGAGACTGTGGTTTTCTCGGCCCGTGGTGGTCCGAGGTCGTTCCCGCTGCACAGATTCATTCGCCAGGGCCTCCTACAGGCAATACACTTTGATTTATTGCGCTATCTGTAATAGCACCGGAGATATCACTAGATATATATTGGATTTTTCCCTGACGCTGAGTGTCCGGCCCCATGAGACGGTGGTTTTCTCGGTCCCTGGTGGTCCGAAGTCGTTCCCGCTGCCCAGATTCATGCGCCAGGGCCTCCTGCAGACAATGCACTTTGATTTATCGCGCTATCTGTAATAGAACCCGAGATATCACCAATTATATGCTGGATTTTTACATGACATTGGGTGACGGATACCGAAAATCTGTAATTTTCTCGGCCCCTGGTGGTCCGAGGTCGTTCCCACTGGACAGATTCATGCAGCAGGGCCTCCTACAGACAACGCTCTTTGATGTATTGCGCTATCTCTAATAGCACCCGAGATATCACCAGATATATATTGGATTTTCCCCTGACCCTGAGTGGCCGGCCCCATGAGACGGTGGTCTTCTCGGCCCCTGGTGGTCCGAGGTCGTTCCCGCTGCCCAGATTCATGCGCCACGGCCTCCTACTGACAATGCACTTTGATTTATTGTCCTATCTGTAATAGCACCCGAGATATCACCAGATATATATTGGATATTTCCCTCACCCTGAGTGTCCAGCCCCATGAGACGGTGGTTTTCTCGGCCCCTGGTGGACCGAGGACGTTCCCGCTGCACAGATTCATGCGCCAGGGCCTCCTGCAGATAATTCACTTTGGTTTATTGCGCTATCTCTAATAGCGCCCGAGATATCACCAGATATGTATTGGATTTTTCCCTGACCCTGAGTGTCCGGCCCCATGAGACTGCGATTTTCTCGGCCCCTGGTGGTCCGAGGTCGTTCCCGCTGCACACATTCATGCGCCAGGGCCTCCTGCAGATAATACACTTTGGTTTATTGCGCTATCTCTAATAGCACCCGAGATATCACCAGATATATATTGGATTTTGCCCTGACCCCGAGTGTCCGGCCCCATGAGACGGTGGTTTTCTCGGCCCCTGGTGGTCCGAGGTCGATGCCGCTGCACAGATTCATGCGCCAGGGCCTCCTACAGACAATGCACTTTGATTTATTGCGCTATCTGTAATAGCACCCGAGATATCACCAGATATATATTGGATATTTCCCTCACCCTGAGTGTCCAGCCCCATGAGACGGTGGTTTTCTCGGCCCCTGGTGGACCGAGGTCGTTCCCGCTGCACAGATTCATGCGCCAGGGCCTCCTGCAGATAATTCACTTTGATTTATTTCCCTATCTGTAATAGGACCCGAGATATCACCAGATATATATTGGATTTTCCCCAGACCCTGAGTGTCCGGCCGCATGAGACTGTAGTTTTCTCGGCCCCTGGTGGTCCGAGGTCGTTCCCGCTGCACAGATTCATGCGCCAGGGCCTCCTACAGACAATGCACTTTGATTTATTGCGCTATCTGTAATAGCACCCGAGATATCACCACATATATATTGGATTTTTCCCTGACCCAGAGTGTCCGGCCCCATGAGACGGTGGTTTTCTCGGCCCCTGGTGGTCCGAGGTCGATCCCGCTGCACAGATGCATGCGCCAGGGCCTCCTGCAGATAATTCCCTTTGGCTTATTGCGCTATCTCTAATAGCACCCGAGATATAACCAGATATATATTGGATTTTCCACTGACCCTGAGTGTCCGGCCCCATGAGACGGTGGTTTTCTCGGCCCCTGGTGGTCCGTGGTCGTTCCCGTTGCACAGATTCATGCGTCAGGGCCTCCTGCAGATAATTCACTTTGGTTTATTGCGCTATCACTAATAGCACCCGAGATATCACCAGATATATATTGGATTTTCCCCTGACCCTGAGTGTCCGGCCCCATGAGATGGTGGTTTTCTCGACCCCTGGTGATCCGAGGTCGTTCCCGCTGCACAGATTCATGCACCAGGGCCTCTTGCAGACAAATCACTTTGGTTTATTGCGCTATCACTAATAGCACCCGAGATATCACCAGATATATATTGGATTTTCCCCTGACCCTGAGTGTCCGGCCCCATGTGACTGTGGTTTTTTCGGCCCCTGGTGGTCCGAGGTCGTTCCCGCTGCACAGATTCAGGCGCCAGGGCCTCCTGCAGATAACTCACTTGGTTTCTTGCGCTATCTCTAATAGCATCCGAGATATCACCAGATATATATTGGATTTTCCCCTGACCCTGAGTGTCCGGCCCCATGAGACGGTGGTTTTCTCGGCCCCTGGTGGTCCGAGGTCGTTCCCGCTGCACAGATTCATGCGCCAGGGCCTCCTACAGACAATGCACTTTGATTTATTTCGCTATCTGCAATAGGAACCGAGATATCACCAGATATATATTGGATTTTCCCCAGACCCTGAGTGTCCGGCCGCATGAGACTGTAGTTTTCTCGGCCCCTGGTGGTCCGAGGTCGTTCCCGCTGCCCAGATTCATGCGCCACGGCCTCCTACAGACAATGCACTTTGATTTATTGCGCTATCTGTAATAGCACCCGAGATATCACCAGATATATATTGGATATTTCCCTCACCCTGAGTGTCCAGCCCCATGAGACGGTGGTTTTCTCGGCCCCTGGTGGACCGAGGTCGTTCCCGCTGCACAGATTCATGCGCCAGGGCCTCCTGCAGATAATTCACTTTGATTTATTGCGCTATCTGTAATAGCACCCGAGATATCACCACATATATATTGGATTTTTCCCTGACCCAGAGTGTCCGGCCCCATGAGACTGTGGTTTTCTCGGCCCCTGGTGGTCCGAGGTCGTTCCCGTTGCACAGATTCATGCCCCAGGGCCTCCTGCAGATAATTCACTTTGGTTTATTGCGCTATCTCTAATAGCACCCGAGATATCACAAGATATATATCGGATTTTTCCCTGACCCTGAGTGTCCAGCCCCATGAGACGGTGGTTTTCTCGGCCCCTGGTGGTCCGAGGTCGTTCCCGCTGCACAGATTCATGCGCCAGGGCCTCCTGCAGATAATTCACTTTCGGTTATTGCGCTATCTCTTATAGCACCCGAGATATCACCAGATATATATTGGATTTTCCACTGACCCTGAGTGTCCGGCCCCATGGGACTGTGGTTTTCTCGGCCCCTGGTGGTCCGAGGTCGTTCCCGCTGCACAGATTCATGCGCCAGGGCCTCCTACAGACAATGCACTTTGATTTATTGCGCTATCTCTAATAGCACCCAAGATATCACCAGATATATATAGGATTTTTCCCTGACCCTGACTGTCCGGCCCCATGAGACGGTGATTTTCTCGGCCCCTACGGGTCCGAGGTCGTTCCCGCTGCACAGATTCATGCGCCAGGGCCTCCTGCAGATAATTCACTTTGGTTTATTGCGCTATCTCTAACAGCACCCAAGATATCACCAGATATATATTGGATTTTTCCCTGACCCTGAGTGTCCGGCCCCATGAGACTGTGGTTTTCTCGGCCCCTGGTGGTCCGAGGTCGTTCCCGTTGCACAGATTCATGCGCCAGGGCCTCCTGCAGATAATTCACTTTGATTTATTGCGCTATCTGTAATAGCACCCGAGATATCACCAGATATATATTGGATTTTTCACTGACCCTAAGTGTCCGGCCCCTCGGGACGCTGGTTTTCTCGGCCCCTGGTGGTCCGAGGTCGTTCCCGCTGCACAGATTCATGCGCCAGGGCCTCCTACAGACAATGCACTTTGATTTATTGCGCTATCTGTAATAGCACCCGAGATATCACCACATATATATTGGATTTTTCCCTGACCCAGAGTGTCCGGCACCATGAGACGGTGGTTTTCTCGGCCCCTGGTGGTCCGAGGTCGTTCCCGCTGCACAGATTCATGCGCCAGGGCCTCCTACAGACAATGCACTTTGATTCATTGCGCTATCTGTAATAGCACCCGAGATATCACCAGATAAATATTGGATATTTCCCTCACCCTGAGTGTCCAGCCCCATGAGACGGTGGTTTTCACGGCCCCTGGTGTACCGAGGTCGTTCCCGCTGCACAGATTCATGCGCCAGGGCCTCCTGCAGATAATTCGCTTTGGTTTATTTCGCTATCTGTAATAGGAACCGAGATATCACAAGATATATATTGGATTTTCCCCAGACCCTGAGTGTCCGCCCCCATGAGACTGTAGTTTTCTCGGCCCCTGGTGGTCCGAGGTCGTTCCCGCTGCACAGGTTCATGCGCCAGGGCCTCCTACAGACAATGCACTTTGATTTATTGCGCTATCTCTAATAGCACCCGAGATATCACCAGATATATATTGGATTTTCCCCTGACCCTGAGTGTCCGGCCCCATGAGACTGGTTTTTTCGGACCCTGGTGGTCCGAGGTCGTTCCCGTTGCACAGATTCATGCGCCAGGGACTCCTGCAGATAATTCACTTTGGTTTATTGCGCTATCTGTAATAGCACCCGAGATATCACCAGATCTATATTGGATTTTACCCTGACCCTGAGTGTCCGGCCCCATGAGACAGTGGTTTTTTCGGCCCCTGGTGGTCCAAGGTCGTTCCCGCTGCACAGATTCATGCGCCAGGGCCTCCTGCAGATAATTCACTTTGGTTTATTGCGCTATCTCTAATAGCACCCGAGATATCAGCAGATATATATTGGATTTTTCACTGACCCTGAGTGACCGGCCCCATGAGACTGTGGTTTTCTCGGCCCCTGGTGCTCCGAGGTCGTTCCCGCTGCACAGATTCATGCGCCAGGGCCTCCTACAGACAATGCACTTTGATTTATTGCGCTATCTGTAATAGCACCCGAGATATCAGCAGATATATATTGGATGTTTCACTGACCCTGAGTGTCCGGCCCCATGAGACGGTCGTTTTCTCGGCCCCTGGTGGTCCGAGGTCGTTCCCGCTGCACAGATTCATGCGCCAGGGCCTCCTGCAGATAATTCACTTTGGTTTATTGCGCTATCTCTAATAGCACCCGAGATATCAGCAGATATATATTGGATTTTCCCCTGACCCTGAGTGTCCGGCCCCATGAGACTGTGGTTTTCTCGGCCCCTGGTGGTCCGAGGTCGTTCCCGTTGCACAGATTCATGCGCCAGGGCCTCCTGCAGATAATTCACTTTGGTTTATTGCGCTATCTCTAATAGCACCCGAGATATCAGCAGATATATATTGGATTTTTCACTGACCCTGAGTGACCGGCCCCATAAGACGGTAGTTTTCTCGGCCCCTGGTGGTCCGAGGTCGTTCCCGCTGCACAGATTCATGCGCCAGGGCCTCCGGCAGATAATTCACTTTGATTTATTGCGCTATCTGTAATAGCACCCGAGATATCAACAGATATATATTGGATTTTACCCTGACCCTGAGTGTCCGGCCCCATGAGACTGTGGTTTTTTCGGCCCCTGGTGGTCCGAGGTCGTTCCCGCTGCACAGATTCATGCGCCAGGGCCTCCTACAGACAATGCACTTTGATTTATTGCGCTATCTGTAATAGCACCCGAGATATCAGCAGATATATATTGGATTTTTCACTGACCCTGAGTGTCCGGCCCCATGAGACGGTCGTTTTCTCGGCCCCTGGTGGTCCGAGGTCGTTCCCGCTGCACAGATTCATGCGCCAGGGCCTCCTGCAGATAATTCACTTTGGTTTATTGCGCTATCTCTAATAGCACCCGAGATATCAGCAGATATATATTGGATTTTTCACTGACCCTGAGTGACCGGCCCCATGAGACGGTAGTTTTCTCGGCCCCTGGTGGACCGAGGTCGTTCCCGCTGCACAGATTCATGCGCCAGGGCCTCCTACAGGCAATGCACTTTGATTTATTGCGCTATCTGTAATAGCACCCGAGATATCACCGGATATATATTGGATTTTCCCCTGACCCTGAGTGTCCGGCCCCATGAGACGGTGGTTTTCCCGGCCCCTGGTGGTCCGATGTCGTTCCCGCTGCACAGGTTCATGCACCAGGGTCTCCTACAGACAATGCACTTTGATTTATTGCGCTATCTGTCATAGCACCCGAGATATCACCACATATATATTGGATTTTTCACTGACCCTGGGTGTCCAGCCCCATGAGACGGTGGTTTTCTCAGTCCCTGGTGTTCCGAGGTCGTTCCCGCTGCACAGATTCATGCGCCAGGGCCTCCTACAGACAATGCACTTTGATTTATTGCGCTATCTCTAATAGCACCCGAAATATCACCAGATATATATTGGATTTTCCCCTGACCCTGAGTGTCCGGCCCCATGTGACTGTGGTTTTCTCGGCCCCTGGTGGTCCGAGGTCGTTCCCGCTGCACAGATTTATGCGCCAGGGCCTCCAACAGACAATGCTCTTTGGTTTATTGCGCTATCTCTAATAGCACCCGAGATATCACCATATACATATTGGATTTTCCCCTGACCCTGAGTGTCCGGCCCCATGAGACGGTGGTTTTCTCGGCCCCTGGTGGTCCGAGGTCGTTCCAGCTCCACAGATTCATGCGCTAGGGCCTCCTACAGACAATGCACTATGATTTATTGCGCTATCTTTAATAGCACCCGAGATATCACCAGATATATATTGGATTTTCCCCTGACCCTGAGTGTCCGGCCCCATGAGACGGTGGTTTTCTCGGCCCCTGGTGCTCCGAGGTCGTTCCCGCTGCACATATTCATGCGCCAGGGCCCCCTGCAGATAATTCACTTTGGTTTAGTGCGCTATCTGTAAGAGCACCCGAGATGTCACCAGATATATGCTGGATTTTTACATGACATTAGGTGACGGATTCCGAATATCTGTAATTTTCTCGGCGCCTGGTGGTCCGAGGTCGTTCCTGCTGCACAGATTAATACGATAGGCACTCCTGCAGATAATTCACTTTGGTTTATTTCGCTATCTCTAATAGCACCCGAGATATCACCTGATATATATTGTATTTTTCCCTGACCCTGACAGTCCGGCCGCATGAGGCGGAGATTTTCTCGGCCCATGCTGGTCCGAGGTCGATCCCGCTGCACAGATTCATGCGCCAGGGCCTCCTACAGACAATGCACTTTGATTTATTGCGCTATCTCTAATAGCACCCGAAATATCACCAGATATATATTGGATTTTTCACAGACCCTGAGCGTCCGGCCCCATGAGACGGTCGTTTTCTCGGCCCCTGGTTTTCCGAGTTCGTTCCCGCTGCAGAGGTTCATGCGCCAAGGTCTCCTACAGACAATGCACTTTGATTTATTGCGCTATCTGTAATAGCACCCGAGATATCACCACATATATATTGGATTTTTCACTGACCCTGAGTGTCCGGCCCCATGAGACGGTGGTTTTCTCGGTCCCTGGTGTTCCGAGGTCGTTCCCGCTGCACAGATTCATGCGCCAGGGCCTCCTCCAGACAATGCACTTTGATTTATTGCGCTATCTCTAATAGCACCCGAGATATCAGCAGATATATATTGGATTTTTCACTGACCCTGAGTGACCGGCCCCATGAGACGGTAGTTTTCTCGGCCCCTGGTTGTCCGAGGACGATCCCGCTGCACAGATTCATGCGCCAGGGCCTCCTACAGACAATGCACTTTGGTTTATTGCGCTATCTCTAATAGCACCCCAGATATCGCCAGATATATATTGGATTTTTCCCTAGCCCTAGGTGTCCGGCCCCATGAGACGGTAGTTTTCTCGGCCCCTGGTTGTCCGAGGTCGTTCCCGCTGCACAGATTCATGCGATAGGGCCTCTTGCAGACAATGCACTTTGATTTATTGCGCTATCTCTAATAGCACCCGAGATGTCACCAGACTTATATTGGATTTTTCCCTGACCCTGACAGTCCGGCCCCATGATACGGTGATTTTCTCGGCCCCTCGTGGTCCGAGGTCGTTCCCGCTGCACAGATTCATGCGACAGGGACCCCTGCAGATAATTCACTTTGATTTATTGCGCTACCTCTAATAGCACCCGAGATATCACCAGATATATATTGGATTTTTCCCTGACCCTGAGTGTCCGGCCCCATGTGTCGATGGTTTTCTCGGTCCCTCGTAGTCTGAGGCCGATCCCGCTGCACAAATTCATGCGCCAGGGCCCCCTGCAGACAATGCACTTTGATTTATTGCGCTACCTCTAATAGCACCCGAGATATCACCAGATATATATTGGATTTTTCCCCGACCCTGAGTGTCCGGCCCCATGTGTCGTTGGTTTGTTCGGCCCCTGGTGGTCCGAGGTCGTTCCCGCTGCACAGATTCATGCTCCAGGGCCTCCTACAGACAATGCACTTTGATTTATTGCGCTATCTGTAATAGCACCCGAGATATCACCAGATATATATTGGATTTTTTCCTGACCCTGAGTGCCCGGCCCCATGTTTCGGTGGTTTTCTCGGCCCCTGGAGCTCCGAGGTCGTTCCCGCTGCACAGATTCATGCGACAGGGCCTCCTACTGACAATGTACTTTGGTTTAATGCGCTATCTCTAATAGCACCCGAGATATCACCAGATTTATATTGGATTTTTCCCTTACCCTGAAAGTCCGGCCCCATGAGACGGTGGTTTTCTCGGCCCCTGGTGGTCCGAGGTCGTTCCCGCTACACAGATTCATGCGCCAGGGCCTCCTGCAGACAATGCACTTTGATTTATTGCGCTATCTGTAATAGCACCCGAGATATCACCAGATGTATGCTGGATTTTTACATGACCTTGGGCGACGGATTCCGAATATCTGTAATTTCCTCGGCCCCAGGTGGTCCGAGGTCGTTCCTGCTGCACAGATTCATTCGCCAGCACCTCCTACAGACAATGCACTTTGATTTATTGCGTTATCTGTAATAGCACCCGAGATATCACCAGATATATATTGGATTTTTCCCTGACCCTGAGTGTCCGGCCCCATGAGACGGTGGTTTTCTCGGCCCCTGGTGGTCCGAGGTCGTTCCCGCTGCACAGATTCATTCGCCAGTTCCGCCTACAGACAATGCACTTTGATTTATTGCGCTATCTGTAATAGCACTCGAGATATCACCAGATATATATTGGATTTTTCCCTGACCCTGAGAGTCCGGCCCCATGAGACGGTGATTCTCTCGGCCCCTGGTGGTCCGAGGTCGTTCCGGCTGCACAGATTCATTCGCCAGTGACGCCTACAGACAGTGCACTTTGATTTATTGCGCTATCTCTAATAGCACTAGAGATATCACCAGATATATATTGGATTTTTCCCTGACACTGACATTCCGGCCCCATGAGACGGTGGTTTTCTCGGCCCCTGGTGGTCCGAGGTCGTTCCCGCTGCACAGATTCATGCGCCAGGGCCCCCTGCAGACAATGCACTTTGATTTATTGCGCTACCTCTAATAGCACCCGAGATATCACCAGATATATATTGGATTTTTCCCCGACCCTGAGTGTCCGGCCCCATGTGTCGTTGGTTTGTTCGGCCCCTGGTGGTCCGAGGTCGTTCCCGCTGCACAGATTCATGCTCCAGGGCCTCCTACAGACAATGCACTTTGGTTTAGTGCGCTATCTGTAAGAGTACCCGAGATATCACCAGATATATATTAAATTTTTCCCCGACCCTGAGTGTTCGGCCCCATGTGTCGGTGGTTTTCTCGGCCCCTGGTGGTCCGAGGTCGTTCCCGCTGCACAGATTCATGCGCCAGGGCCTCCTACAGACAATGCTCCTTGATTTATTGCGCTATCTATAATAGCACCCGAGATATCACCAGATATATATTGGATTTTTCCCTGACCCTGAGTTCCCGGCCCCATGTTTCGGTGGTTTTCTCGACCCCTGGTGGTCCGAGGTCGATCCCGCTGCACAGATTCATGCGCCAGGGCCACCTACAGACAATGCACTTTGGTTTATTGCGCTATCTGTAAGAGCACCCGAGATATCACCAGATATATATTAAATTTTTCCCAGTCCCTGAGTGTCCGGCCCCATGTGTCGGTGGTTTTCTCGGCCCCTGGTGGTTCAAGGTCGTTCCCACTGCACAGATTCATTCGCCAGTGCCGCCTTCAGACAATGCACTTTGATTTATTGCGCTATCTGTAATAGCACTCGAGATATCACCAGATATATATTGGATTTTTCCCTGACACTGACATTCCGGCCCCATGAGACGGTGGTTTTCTCGGCCCCTGGTGGTCCGAGGTCGTTCCCGCTGCACAGATGCATGCGCCAGGGCCTCCTGCAGATAATTCACTTTGGATTCTTGCGCTATCTCTAATAGCACCCGAGATATCACCAGATATATATTGGATTTTCCCCTGACCCTGAGTGCCCGGCCCCATGAGACTGTGGTTTTCTCGGCCCGTGGTGGTCCGAGGTCGTTCCCGCTGCACAGATTCATTCGCCAGGGCCTCCTACAGGCAATACACTTTGATTTATTGCGCTATCTGTAATAGCACCGGAGATATCACTAGATATATATTGGATTTTTCCCTGACGCTGAGTGTCCGGCCCCATGAGACGGTGGTTTTCTCGGTCCCTGGTGGTCCGAAGTCGTTCCCGCTGCCCAGATTCATGCGCCAGGGCCTCCTGCAGACAATGCACTTTGATTTATCGCGCTATCTGTAATAGAACCCGAGATATCACCAATTATATGCTGGATTTTTACATGACATTGGGTGACGGATACCGAAAATCTGTAATTTTCTCGGCCCCTGGTGGTCCGAGGTCGTTCCCACTGGACAGATTCATGCAGCAGGGCCTCCTACAGACAACGCTCTTTGATGTATTGCGCTATCTCTAATAGCACCCGAGATATCACCAGATATATATTGGATTTTCCCCTGACCCTGAGTGGCCGGCCCCATGAGACGGTGGTCTTCTCGGCCCCTGGTGGTCCGAGGTCGTTCCCGCTGCCCAGATTCATGCGCCACGGCCTCCTACTGACAATGCACTTTGATTTATTGTCCTATCTGTAATAGCACCCGAGATATCACCAGATATATATTGGATATTTCCCTCACCCTGAGTGTCCAGCCCCATGAGACGGTGGTTTTCTCGGCCCCTGGTGGACCGAGGACGTTCCCGCTGCACAGATTCATGCGCCAGGGCCTCCTGCAGATAATTCACTTTGGTTTATTGCGCTATCTCTAATAGCGCCCGAGATATCACCAGATATGTATTGGATTTTTCCCTGACCCTGAGTGTCCGGCCCCATGAGACTGCGATTTTCTCGGCCCCTGGTGGTCCGAGGTCGTTCCCGCTGCACACATTCATGCGCCAGGGCCTCCTGCAGATAATACACTTTGGTTTATTGCGCTATCTCTAATAGCACCCGAGATATCACCAGATATATATTGGATTTTGCCCTGACCCCGAGTGTCCGGCCCCATGAGACGGTGGTTTTCTCGGCCCCTGGTGGTCCGAGGTCGATGCCGCTGCACAGATTCATGCGCCAGGGCCTCCTACAGACAATGCACTTTGATTTATTGCGCTATCTGTAATAGCACCCGAGATATCACCAGATATATATTGGATATTTCCCTCACCCTGAGTGTCCAGCCCCATGAGACGGTGGTTTTCTCGGCCCCTGGTGGACCGAGGTCGTTCCCGCTGCACAGATTCATGCGCCAGGGCCTCCTGCAGATAATTCACTTTGATTTATTTCCCTATCTGTAATAGGACCCGAGATATCACCAGATATATATTGGATTTTCCCCAGACCCTGAGTGTCCGGCCGCATGAGACTGTAGTTTTCTCGGCCCCTGGTGGTCCGAGGTCGTTCCCGCTGCACAGATTCATGCGCCAGGGCCTCCTACAGACAATGCACTTTGATTTATTGCGCTATCTGTAATAGCACCCGAGATATCACCACATATATATTGGATTTTTCCCTGACCCAGAGTGTCCGGCCCCATGAGACGGTGGTTTTCTCGGCCCCTGGTGGTCCGAGGTCGATCCCGCTGCACAGATGCATGCGCCAGGGCCTCCTGCAGATAATTCCCTTTGGCTTATTGCGCTATCTCTAATAGCACCCGAGATATAACCAGATATATATTGGATTTTCCACTGACCCTGAGTGTCCGGCCCCATGAGACGGTGGTTTTCTCGGCCCCTGGTGGTCCGTGGTCGTTCCCGCTGCACAGATTCATGCACCAGGGCCTCTTGCAGACAAATCACTTTGGTTTATTGCGCTATCACTAATAGCACCCGAGATATCACCAGATATATATTGGATTTTCCCCTGACCCTGAGTGTCCGGCCCCATGTGACTGTGGTTTTTTCGGCCCCTGGTGGTCCGAGGTCGTTCCCGCTGCACAGATTCAGGCGCCAGGGCCTCCTGCAGATAACTCACTTGGTTTCTTGCGCTATCTCTAATAGCATCCGAGATATCACCAGATATATATTGGATTTTCCCCTGACCCTGAGTGTCCGGCCCCATGAGACGGTGGTTTTCTCGGCCCCTGGTGGTCCGAGGTCGTTCCCGCTGCACAGATTCATGCGCCAGGGCCTCCTACAGACAATGCACTTTGATTTATTTCGCTATCTGCAATAGGAACCGAGATATCACCAGATATATATTGGATTTTCCCCAGACCCTGAGTGTCCGGCCGCATGAGACTGTAGTTTTCTCGGCCCCTGGTGGTCCGAGGTCGTTCCCGCTGCCCAGATTCATGCGCCACGGCCTCCTACAGACAATGCACTTTGATTTATTGCGCTATCTGTAATAGCACCCGAGATATCACCAGATATATATTGGATATTTCCCTCACCCTGAGTGTCCAGCCCCATGAGACGGTGGTTTTCTCGGCCCCTGGTGGACCGAGGTCGTTCCCGCTGCACAGATTCATGCGCCAGGGCCTCCTGCAGATAATTCACTTTGATTTATTGCGCTATCTGTAATAGCACCCGAGATATCACCACATATATATTGGATTTTTCCCTGACCCAGAGTGTCCGGCCCCATGAGACTGTGGTTTTCTCGGCCCCTGGTGGTCCGAGGTCGTTCCCGTTGCACAGATTCATGCCCCAGGGCCTCCTGCAGATAATTCACTTTGGTTTATTGCGCTATCTCTAATAGCACCCGAGATATCACAAGATATATATCGGATTTTTCCCTGACCCTGAGTGTCCAGCCCCATGAGACGGTGGTTTTCTCGGCCCCTGGTGGTCCGAGGTCGTTCCCGCTGCACAGATTCATGCGCCAGGGCCTCCTGCAGATAATTCACTTTCGGTTATTGCGCTATCTCTTATAGCACCCGAGATATCACCAGATATATATTGGATTTTCCACTGACCCTGAGTGTCCGGCCCCATGGGACTGTGGTTTTCTCGGCCCCTGGTGGTCCGAGGTCGTTCCCGCTGCACAGATTCATGCGCCAGGGCCTCCTACAGACAATGCACTTTGATTTATTTCGCTATCTGCAATAGGAACCGAGATATCACCAGATATATATTGGATTTTCCCCAGACCCTGAGTGTCCGGCCGCATGAGACTGTAGTTTTCTCGGCCCCTGGTGGTCCGAGGTCGTTCCCGCTGCCCAGATTCATGCGCCACGGCCTCCTACAGACAATGCACTTTGATTTATTGCGCTATCTGTAATAGCACCCGAGATATCACCAGATATATATTGGATATTTCCCTCACCCTGAGTGTCCAGCCCCATGAGACGGTGGTTTTCTCGGCCCCTGGTGGACCGAGGTCGTTCCCGCTGCACAGATTCATGCGCCAGGGCCTCCTGCAGATAATTCACTTTGATTTATTGCGCTATCTGTAATAGCACCCGAGATATCACCACATATATATTGGATTTTTCCCTGACCCAGAGTGTCCGGCCCCATGAGACTGTGGTTTTCTCGGCCCCTGGTGGTCCGAGGTCGTTCCCGTTGCACAGATTCATGCCCCAGGGCCTCCTGCAGATAATTCACTTTGGTTTATTGCGCTATCTCTAATAGCACCCGAGATATCACAAGATATATATCGGATTTTTCCCTGACCCTGAGTGTCCAGCCCCATGAGACGGTGGTTTTCTCGGCCCCTGGTGGTCCGAGGTCGTTCCCGCTGCACAGATTCATGCGCCAGGGCCTCCTGCAGATAATTCACTTTCGGTTATTGCGCTATCTCTTATAGCACCCGAGATATCACCAGATATATATTGGATTTTCCACTGACCCTGAGTGTCCGGCCCCATGGGACTGTGGTTTTCTCGGCCCCTGGTGGTCCGAGGTCGTTCCCGCTGCACAGATTCATGCGCCAGGGCCTCCTACAGACAATGCACTTTGATTTATTGCGCTATCTCTAATAGCACCCAAGATATCACCAGATATATATAGGATTTTTCCCTGACCCTGACTGTCCGGCCCCATGAGACGGTGATTTTCTCGGCCCCTACGGGTCCGAGGTCGTTCCCGCTGCACAGATTCATGCGCCAGGGCCTCCTGCAGATAATTCACTTTGGTTTATTGCGCTATCTCTAACAGCACCCAAGATATCACCAGATATATATTGGATTTTTCCCTGACCCTGAGTGTCCGGCCCCATGAGACTGTGGTTTTCTCGGCCCCTGGTGGTCCGAGGTCGTTCCCGTTGCACAGATTCATGCGCCAGGGCCTCCTGCAGATAATTCACTTTGATTTATTGCGCTATCTGTAATAGCACCCGAGATATCACCAGATATATATTGGATTTTTCACTGACCCTAAGTGTCCGGCCCCTCGGGACGCTGGTTTTCTCGGCCCCTGGTGGTCCGAGGTCGTTCCCGCTGCACAGATTCATGCGCCAGGGCCTCCTACAGACAATGCACTTTGATTTATTGCGCTATCTGTAATAGCACCCGAGATATCACCACATATATATTGGATTTTTCCCTGACCCAGAGTGTCCGGCACCATGAGACGGTGGTTTTCTCGGCCCCTGGTGGTCCGAGGTCGTTCCCGCTGCACAGATTCATGCGCCAGGGCCTCCTACAGACAATGCACTTTGATTCATTGCGCTATCTGTAATAGCACCCGAGATATCACCAGATAAATATTGGATATTTCCCTCACCCTGAGTGTCCAGCCCCATGAGACGGTGGTTTTCACGGCCCCTGGTGTACCGAGGTCGTTCCCGCTGCACAGATTCATGCGCCAGGGCCTCCTGCAGATAATTCGCTTTGGTTTATTTCGCTATCTGTAATAGGAACCGAGATATCACAAGATATATATTGGATTTTCCCCAGACCCTGAGTGTCCGCCCCCATGAGACTGTAGTTTTCTCGGCCCCTGGTGGTCCGAGGTCGTTTCCGCTGCACAGGTTCATGCGCCAGGGCCTCCTACAGACAATGCACTTTGATTTATTGCGCTATCTCTAATAGCACCCGAGATATCACCAGATATATATTGGATTTTCCCCTGACCCTGAGTGTCCGGCCCCATGAGACTGGTTTTTTCGGACCCTGGTGGTCCAAGGTCGTTCCCGCTGCACAGATTCATGCGCCAGGGCCTCCTGCAGATAATTCACTTTGGTTTATTGCGCTATCTCTAATAGCACCCGAGATATCAGCAGATATATATTGGATTTTTCACTGACCCTGAGTGACCGGCCCCATGAGACTGTGGTTTTCTCGGCCCCTGGTGCTCCGAGGTCGTTCCCGCTGCACAGATTCATGCGCCAGGGCCTCCTACAGACAATGCACTTTGATTTATTGCGCTATCTGTAATAGCACCCGAGATATCAGCAGATATATATTGGATGTTTCACTGACCCTGAGTGTCCGGCCCCATGAGACGGTCGTTTTCTCGGCCCCTGGTGGTCCGAGGTCGTTCCCGCTGCACAGATTCATGCGCCAGGGCCTCCTGCAGATAATTCACTTTGGTTTATTGCGCTATCTCTAATAGCACCCGAGATATCAGCAGATATATATTGGATTTTCCCCTGACCCTGAGTGTCCGGCCCCATGAGACTGTGGTTTTCTCGGCCCCTGGTGGTCCGAGGTCGTTCCCGTTGCACAGATTCATGCGCCAGGGCCTCCTGCAGATAATTCACTTTGGTTTATTGCGCTATCTCTAATAGCACCCGAGATATCAGCAGATATATATTGGATTTTTCACTGACCCTGAGTGACCGGCCCCATAAGACGGTAGTTTTCTCGGCCCCTGGTGGTCCGAGGTCGTTCCCGCTGCACAGATTCATGCGCCAGGGCCTCCGGCAGATAATTCACTTTGATTTATTGCGCTATCTGTAATAGCACCCGAGATATCAACAGATATATATTGGATTTTACCCTGACCCTGAGTGTCCGGCCCCATGAGACTGTGGTTTTTTCGGCCCCTGGTGGTCCGAGGTCGTTCCCGCTGCACAGATTCATGCGCCAGGGCCTCCTACAGACAATGCACTTTGATTTATTGCGCTATCTGTAATAGCACCCGAGATATCAGCAGATATATATTGGATTTTTCACTGACCCTGAGTGTCCGGCCCCATGAGACGGTCGTTTTCTCGGCCCCTGGTGGTCCGAGGTCGTTCCCGCTGCACAGATTCATGCGCCAGGGCCTCCTGCAGATAATTCACTTTGGTTTATTGCGCTATCTCTAATAGCACCCGAGATATCAGCAGATATATATTGGATTTTTCACTGACCCTGAGTGACCGGCCCCATGAGACGGTAGTTTTCTCGGCCCCTGGTGGACCGAGGTCGTTCCCGCTGCACAGATTCATGCGCCAGGGCCTCCTACAGGCAATGCACTTTGATTTATTGCGCTATCTGTAATAGCACCCGAGATATCACCGGATATATATTGGATTTTCCCCTGACCCTGAGTGTCCGGCCCCATGAGACGGTGGTTTTCCCGGCCCCTGGTGGTCCGATGTCGTTCCCGCTGCACAGGTTCATGCACCAGGGTCTCCTACAGACAATGCACTTTGATTTATTGCGCTATCTGTCATAGCACCCGAGATATCACCACATATATATTGGATTTTTCACTGACCCTGGGTGTCCAGCCCCATGAGACGGTGGTTTTCTCAGTCCCTGGTGTTCCGAGGTCGTTCCCCCTGCACAGATTTATGCGCCAGGGCCTCCAACAGACAATGCTCTTTGGTTTATTGCGCTATCTCTAATAGCACCCGAGATATCACCATATACATATTGGATTTTCCCCTGACCCTGAGTGTCCGGCCCCATGAGACGGTGGTTTTCTCGGCCCCTGGTGGTCCGAGGTCGTTCCAGCTCCACAGATTCATGCGCTAGGGCCTCCTACAGACAATGCACTATGATTTATTGCGCTATCTTTAATAGCACCCGAGATATCACCAGATATATATTGGATTTTCCCCTGACCCTGAGTGTCCGGCCCCATGAGACGGTGGTTTTCTCGGCCCCTGGTGCTCCGAGGTCGTTCCCGCTGCACATATTCATGCGCCAGGGCCCCCTGCAGATAATTCACTTTGGTTTAGTGCGCTATCTGTAAGAGCACCCGAGATGTCACCAGATATATGCTGGATTTTTACATGACATTAGGTGACGGATTCCGAATATCTGTAATTTTCTCGGCGCCTGGTGGTCCGAGGTCGTTCCTGCTGCACAGATTAATACGATAGGCACTCCTGCAGATAATTCACTTTGGTTTATTTCGCTATCTCTAATAGCACCCGAGATATCACCTGATATATATTGTATTTTTCCCTGACCCTGACAGTCCGGCCGCATGAGGCGGAGATTTTCTCGGCCCATGCTGGTCCGAGGTCGATCCCGCTGCACAGATTCATGCGCCAGGGCCTCCTACAGACAATGCACTTTGATTTATTGCGCTATCTCTAATAGCACCCGAAATATCACCAGATATATATTGGATTTTTCACAGACCCTGAGCGTCCGGCCCCATGAGACGGTCGTTTTCTCGGCCCCTGGTTTTCCGAGTTCGTTCCCGCTGCAGAGGTTCATGCGCCAAGGTCTCCTACAGACAATGCACTTTGATTTATTGCGCTATCTGTAATAGCACCCGAGATATCACCACATATATATTGGATTTTTCACTGACCCTGAGTGTCCGGCCCCATGAGACGGTGGTTTTCTCGGTCCCTGGTGTTCCGAGGTCGTTCCCGCTGCACAGATTCATGCGCCAGGGCCTCCTCCAGACAATGCACTTTGATTTATTGCGCTATCTCTAATAGCACCCGAGATATCAGCAGATATATATTGGATTTTTCACTGACCCTGAGTGACCGGCCCCATGAGACGGTAGTTTTCTCGGCCCCTGGTGGACCGAGGTCGTTCCCGCTGCACAGATTCATGCGCCAGGGCCTCCTGCAGATAATTCACTTTGGTTTATTGCGCTATCTCTAATAGCACCCGAGATATCACCAGATATATATTGGATTTTCCCCTGACCCTGAGTGTCCGGCCCCATGAGACTGTGGTTTTCTCGGCCCCTGGTGGTCCGAGGTCGTTCCCGCTGCACAGATTCATCGGCCAGGGCCTCCTGCAGACAATGCACTCTGATTTATTGCGCTATCTGTAATAGCACCCGAGATATCACCAGATATATATTGGATTTTTCCATGACCCTGAGTGTCCGGCCCCATGAGACGGTAGTTTTCTCGGCCCCTGGTGGACCGAGGTCGTTCCCGCTGCACAGATTCATGAGCCAGGGCCTCCTGCAGACAATGCACTTTGTTTTATTGCGCTATCTGTAATAGCACCCGAGATATCACCAGATATATATTGGATTTTTCCCTGACCCTGAGTGTCCGGCCCCATGAGACTGTGGTTTTCTCGGCCCCTGGTGGTCCGAGGTCGTTCCCGCTGCACAGGTTCATGCGCCAGTGTCTCCTACAGACAATGCACTTTGATTTATTGCGCTATCTGTAATAGCACCCGAGATATCACCACCTATATATTGGATTTTTCCCTGACCCTGAGCGTCCGGCCCCATGAGACGGTCGTTTTCTCGGCCCCTGGTGGTCCGAGGTCGTTCCCGCTGCACAGGTTCATGCGCCAGGGTCTCCTACAGACAATGCACTTTGATTTATTGCGGTATCTGTCATAGCACCCGAGATATCACCACATATATATTGGATTTTTCACTGACCCTGAGTGTCCAGCCCCATGAGACGGTGGTTTTCTCGGTCCCTGGTGTTCCGAGGTCGTTCCCGCTGCACAGACTCATGCGCCAGGGCCTCCTACAGACAATGCACTTTGATTTATTGCGCTATCTCTAATAGCACCCGAAATATCAACAGATATATATTGGATTTTCCCCTGACCCTGAGTGTCCGGCCCCATGAGATTGTGGTTTTCTCGGCCCCTGGTGGTCCGAGGTCGTTCCCGTTGCACAGATTCATGCGACAGGGCCTCCTGCAGATAATTCACTTTGGTATATTGCGCTATCTCTAATAGCACCCGAGATATCACCAGATATATATTGGATTTTTCACTGACCCTGAGCGTCCGGCCCCATGAGACGGTCGTTTTCTCGGCCCCTGGTTTTCCGAGGTCGTTCCCGCTGCAGAGGTTCATGCGCCAAGGTCTCCTACAGACAATGCACTTTGATTTATTGCGCTATCTGTAATAGCACCCGAGATATCACCACATATATATTGGATTTTTCACTGACCCTGAGTGTCCGGCCCCATGAGACGGTGGTTTTCTCGGTCCCTGGTGTTCCGAGGTCGTTCCCGCTGCACAGATTCATGCGCCAGGACCTCCTCCAGACAATGCACTTTGATTTATTGCGCTATCTCTAATAGCACCCGAGATATCACCAGATATATATTGGATTTTCCCCTGACCCTGAGTGTCCGGCCCCATGAGATTGTGGTTTTCTCGGCCCCTGGTGGTCCGAGGTCGTTCCCGTTGCACAGATTCATGCGCCAGGGCCTCCTGCAGATAATTCACTTTGGTTTATTGCGCTATCTCTAATAGCACCCGAGATATCAGCAGATATATATTGGATTTTTCACTGACCCTGAGTGACCGGCCCCATGAGACGGTAGTTTTCTCGGCCCCTGGTGGTCCGAGGTCGTTCCCGCTGCACAGATTCATGCGCCAGGGCCTCCTGCAGATAATTCACTTTGATTTATTGCGCTATCTGTAATAGCACCCGAGATATCAACAGATATATATTGGATTTTACCCTGACCCTGAGTGTCCGGCCCCATGAGACTGTGGTTTTTTCGGCCCCTGGTGGTCCGAGGTCGTTCCCGCTGCACAGATTCATGCGCCAGGGCCTCCTACAGACAATGCACTTTGATTTATTGCGCTATCTGTAATAGCACCCGAGATATCAGCAGATATATATTGGATTTTTCACTGACCCTGAGTGTCCGGCCCCATGAGACGGTCGTTTTCTCGGCCCCTGGTGGTCCGAGGTCGTTCCCGCTGCACAGATTCATGCGCCAGGGCCTCCTGCAGATAATTCACTTTGGTTTATTGCGCTATCTCTAATAGCACCCGAGATATCAGCAGATATATATTGGATTTTTCACTGACCCTGAGTGACCGGCCCCATGAGACGGTAGTTTTCTCGGCCCCTGGTGGACCGAGGTCGTTCCCGCTGCACAGATTCATGCGCCAGGGCCTCCTGCAGATAATTCACTTTGGTTTATTGCGCTATCTCTAATAGCACCCGAGATATCACCAGATATATATTGGATTTTCCCCTGACCCTGAGTGTCCGGCCCCATGAGACTGTGGTTTTCTCGGCCCCTGGTGGTCCGAGGTCGTTTCCGCTGCACAGATTCATGGGCCAGGGCCTCCTGCAGACAATGCACTTTGATTTATTGCGCTATCTGTAATAGCACCCGAGATATCACCAGATATATATTGGATTTTTCCATGACCCTGAGTGTCCGGCCCCATGAGACGGTGGTTTTCTCGGCCCCTGGTGATCCGAGGTCGCTCCCGCTTCCCAGATTCATGCGACAGGGCCTCCTACAGACAATGCACTTTGATATATTGCGCTATCGGTAATAGGAGCCGAGATATCACCAGATATATATTGGATTTTTCACTGGCCCTGAGTGTCCGGCCCCATGAGACGGTAGTTTTCTCGGCCCCTGGTGGTCCGAGGTCGTTCCCGCTGCACAGATTCATGCGCCAGGGCCTGCTGCAGATAATTCACTTTGGTTTATTGCGCTATCTCTAATAGCACCCGAGATATCACCAGATATATATTGGATTTTCCCCTGACCCTGAGTGTCCGGCCCCATGAGACTGTGGTTTTCTCGGCCCCTGGTTGTCCGAGGTCGTTCCCGCTGCACAGATTCATGCGCCAGGGCCTCCTACAGTCAATGCACTTTGATTTATTGCGCTATCTGTAATAGCACCCGAGATATCAGCAGATATATATTGGATTTTTCACTGACCCTGAGTGTCCGGAACCATGAGACGGTCGTTTTCTCGGCCCCTGGTGGTCCGAGGTCGTTCCCGCTGCACAGATTCATGCGCCAGGGCCTCCTACAGGTAATGCACTTTGATTTATTGCGCTATCTGTAATAGCACCCCAGATATCACCAGATCTATATTGGATTTTCCCCTGACCCTGAGTGTCCGGCCCCATGAGACTGTGGTTTTCGCGGCCCCTGGTGGTCCGAGGTCGTTCCCGTTGCACAGATTCATGCGCCAGGGCCTCCTGCAGATAATTCACTTTGGTTTATTGCGCTATCTGTAATAGCACCCGAGATATCACCAGATCTATATTGGATTTTCCCCTGACCCTGAGTGTCCGGCCCCATGAGACTGTGGTTTTCTCGGCCCCTGGTGGTCCGAGGTCGTTCCCGTTGCACAGATTCATGCGCCAGGGCCTCCTGCAGATAATTCACTTTGGTTTATTGCGCTATCTCTAATAGCACCCGAGATATCAGCAGATATATATTGGATTTTTCACTGACCCTGAGTGACCGGCCCCATGAGACTGTGGTTTTCTCGGCCCCTGGTGCTCCGAGGTCGTTCCCGCTGCACAGATTCATGCGCCAGGGCCTCCTACAGACAATGCACTTTGATTTATTGCGCTATCTGTAATAGCACCCGAGATATCAGCAGATATATATTGGATGTTTCACTGACCCTGAGTGTCCGGCCCCATGAGACGGTGGTTTTCTCGGTCCCTGGTGTTCCGAGGTCGTTCCCGCTGCACAGAATCATGCGGCAGGGCCTCCTACAGACAATGCACTTTCGTTTATTGCGCTATCTCTAATAGCACCCGAGATATCACCAGATATATATTGGATTTTCCCCTGACCCTGAGTGTCCGGCCCCATGAGACTGTGGTTTTCTCGGCCCCTGGTGGTCCGAGGTCGTTCCCGTTGCACAGATTCATGCGCCAGGGCCTCCTGCAGATAATTCACTTTGATTTATTGCGCTATCTGTAATAGCACCCGAGATATCAACAGATATATATTGGATTTTACCCTGACCCTGAGTGTCCGGCCCCATGAGACTGTGGTTTTTTCGGCCCCTGGTGGTCCGAGGTCGTTCCCGCTGCACAGATTCATGCGCCAGGGCCTCCTACAGACAATGCACTTTGATTTATTGCGCTATCTGTAATAGCACCCGAGATATCAGCAGATATATATTGGATTTTTCACTGACCCTGAGTGTCCGGCCCCATGAGACGGTCGTTTTCTCGGCCCCTGGTGGTCCGAGGTCGTTCCCGCTGCACAGATTCATGCGCCAGGGCCTCCTGCAGATAATTCACTTTGGTTTATTGCGCTATCTCTAATAGCACCCGAGATATCAGCAGATATATATTGGATTTTTCACTGACCCTGAGTGACCGGCCCCATGAGACGGTAGTTTTCTCGGCCCCTGGTGGACCGAGGTCGTTCCCGCTGCACAGATTCATGCGCCAGGGCCTCCTGCAGATAATTCACTTTGGTTTATTGCGCTATCTCTAATAGCACCCGAGATATCACCAGATATATATTGGATTTTCCCCTGACCCTGAGTGTCCGGCCCCATGAGACTGTGGTTTTCTCGGCCCCTGGTGGTCCGAGGTCGTTTCCGCTGCACAGATTCATGGGCCAGGGCCTCCTGCAGACAATGCACTTTGATTTATTGCGCTATCTGTAATAGCACCCGAGATATCACCAGATATATATTGGATTTTTCCATGACCCTGAGTGTCCGGCCCCATGAGACGGTGGTTTTCTCGGCCCCTGGTGATCCGAGGTCGCTCCCGCTTCCCAGATTCATGCGACAGGGCCTCCTACAGACAATGCACTTTGATATATTGCGCTATCGGTAATAGGAGCCGAGATATCACCAGATATATATTGGATTTTTCACTGGCCCTGAGTGTCCGGCCCCATGAGACGGTAGTTTTCTCGGCCCCTGGTGGTCCGAGGTCGTTCCCGCTGCACAGATTCATGCGCCAGGGCCTGCTGCAGATAATTCACTTTGGTTTATTGCGCTATCTCTAATAGCACCCGAGATATCACCAGATATATATTGGATTTTCCCCTGACCCTGAGTGTCCGGCCCCATGAGACTGTGGTTTTCTCGGCCCCTGGTTGTCCGAGGTCGTTCCCGCTGCACAGATTCATGCGCCAGGGCCTCCTACAGTCAATGCACTTTGATTTATTGCGCTATCTGTAATAGCACCCGAGATATCAGCAGATATATATTGGATTTTTCACTGACCCTGAGTGTCCGGAACCATGAGACGGTCGTTTTCTCGGCCCCTGGTGGTCCGAGGTCGTTCCCGCTGCACAGATTCATGCGCCAGGGCCTCCTACAGGTAATGCACTTTGATTTATTGCGCTATCTGTAATAGCACCCCAGATATCACCAGATCTATATTGGATTTTCCCCTGACCCTGAGTGTCCGGCCCCATGAGACTGTGGTTTTCGCGGCCCCTGGTGGTCCGAGGTCGTTCCCGTTGCACAGATTCATGCGCCAGGGCCTCCTGCAGATAATTCACTTTGGTTTATTGCGCTATCTGTAATAGCACCCGAGATATCACCAGATCTATATTGGATTTTCCCCTGACCCTGAGTGTCCGGCCCCATGAGACTGTGGTTTTCTCGGCCCCTGGTGGTCCGAGGTCGTTCCCGTTGCACAGATTCATGCGCCAGGGCCTCCTGCAGATAATTCACTTTGGTTTATTGCGCTATCTCTAATAGCACCCGAGATATCAGCAGATATATATTGGATTTTTCACTGACCCTGAGTGACCGGCCCCATGAGACTGTGGTTTTCTCGGCCCCTGGTGCTCCGAGGTCGTTCCCGCTGCACAGATTCATGCGCCAGGGCCTCCTACAGACAATGCACTTTGATTTATTGCGCTATCTGTAATAGCACCCGAGATATCAGCAGATATATATTGGATGTTTCACTGACCCTGAGTGTCCGGCCCCATGAGACGGTGGTTTTCTCGGTCCCTGGTGTTCCGAGGTCGTTCCCGCTGCACAGAATCATGCGGCAGGGCCTCCTACAGACAATGCACTTTCGTTTATTGCGCTATCTCTAATAGCACCCGAGATATCACCAGATATATATTGGATTTTCCCCTGACCCTGAGTGTCCGGCCCCATGAGACTGTGGTTTTCTCGGCCCCTGGTGGTCCGAGGTCGTTCCCGTTGCACAGATTCATGCGCCAGGGCCTCCTGCAGATAATTCACTTTGATTTATTGCGCTATCTGTAATAGCACCCGAGATATCAACAGATATATATTGGATTTTACCCTGACCCTGAGTGTCCGGCCCCATGAGACTGTGGTTTTTTCGGCCCCTGGTGGTCCGAGGTCGTTCCCGCTGCACAGATTCATGCGCCAGGGCCTCCTACAGACAATGCACTTTGATTTATTGCGCTATCTGTAATAGCACCCGAGATATCAGCAGATATATATTGGATTTTTCACTGACCCTGAGTGTCCGGCCCCATGAGACGGTCGTTTTCTCGGCCCCTGGTGGTCCGAGGTCGTTCCCGCTGCACAGATTCATGCGCCAGGGCCTCCTGCAGATAATTCACTTTGGTTTATTGCGCTATCTCTAATAGCACCCGAGATATCAGCAGATATATATTGGATTTTTCACTGACCCTGAGTGACCGGCCCCATGAGACGGTAGTTTTCTCGGCCCCTGGTGGACCGAGGTCGTTCCCGCTGCACAGATTCATGCGCCAGGGCCTCCTGCAGATAATTCACTTTGGTTTATTGCGCTATCTCTAATAGCACCCGAGATATCACCAGATATATATTGGATTTTCCCCTGACCCTGAGTGTCCGGCCCCATGAGACGGTAGTTTTCTCGGCCCCTGGTGGTCCGAGGTCGTTCCCGCTGCACAGATTCATGCGCCAGGGCCTGCTGCAGATAATTCACTTTGGTTTATTGCGCTATCTCTAATAGCACCCGAGATATCACCAGATATATATTGGATTTTTCCATGACCCTGAGTGTCCGGCCCCATGAGACGGTGGTTTTCTCGGCCCCTGGTGATCCGAGGTCGCTCCCGCTTCCCAGATTCATGCGACAGGGCCTCCTACAGACAATGCACTTTGATATATTGCGCTATCGGTAATAGGAGCCGAGATATCACCAGATATATATTGGATTTTTCACTGGCCCTGAGTGTCCGGCCCCATGAGACGGTAGTTTTCTCGGCCCCTGGTGGTCCGAGGTCGTTCCCGCTGCACAGATTCATGCGCCAGGGCCTGCTGCAGATAATTCACTTTGGTTTATTGCGCTATCTCTAATAGCACCCGAGATATCACCAGATATATATTGGATTTTCCCCTGATCCTGAGTGTCCGGCCCCATGGGACTGTGGTTTTCTCGGCCCCTGGTTGTCCGAGGTCGTTCCCGCTGCACAGATTCATGCGCCAGGGCCTCCTACAGTCAATGCACTTTGATTTATTGCGCTATCTGTAATAGCACCCGAGATATCAGCAGATATATATTGGATTTTTCACTGACCCTGAGTGTCCGGCCCCATGAGACGGTCGTTTTCTCGGCCCCTGGTGGTCCGAGGTCGTTCCCGCTGCACAGATTCATGCGCCAGGGCCTCCTACAGGTAATGCACTTTGATTTATTGCGCTATCTGTAATAGCACCCCAGATATCACCAGATCTATATTGGATTTTCCCCTGACCCTGAGTGTCCGGCCCCATGAGACTGTGGTTTTCTCGGCCCCTGGTGGTCCGAGGTCGTTCCCGTTGCACAGATTCATGCGCCAGGGCCTCCTGCAGATAATTCACTTTGGTTTATTGCGCTATCTCTAATAGCACCCGAGATATCAGCAGATATATATTGGATTTTTCACTGACCCTGAGTGACCGGCCCCATGAGACTGTGGTTTTCTCGGCCCCTGGTGCTCCGAGGTCGTTCCCGCTGCACAGATTCATGCGCCAGGGCCTCCTACAGACAATGCACTTTGATTTATTGCGCTATCTGTAATAGCACCCGAGATATCAGCAGATATATATTGGATGTTTCACTGACCCTGAGTGTCCGGCCCCATGAGACGGTGGTTTTCTCGGTCCCTGGTGTTCCGAGGTCGTTCCCGCTGCACAGAATCATGCGGCAGGGCCTCCTACAGACAATGCACTTTCGTTTATTGCGCTATCTCTAATAGCACCCGAGATATCACCAGATATATATTGGATTTTCCCCTGACCCTGAGTGTCCGGCCCCATGAGACTGTGGTTTTCTCGGCCCCTGGTGGTCCGAGGTCGTTCCCGTTGCACAGATTCATGCGCCAGGGCCTCCTACAGGTAATGCACTTTGATTTATTGCGCTATCTGTAATAGCACCCGAGATATCACCAGATATATATTGGATTTTTCCCTGACCCTGAGTGTCCGGCCCCATGAGAAGGTGGTTTTCTCTGCCCCTGGTGGTCCGAGGTCGTTCCCGCTGCACAGATTCATGCGCCAGGGCCTCCTACAGACAATGCACTTTGATTTATTGCGCTATCTGTAATAGCAGCCGAGATATCACCAGATATATATTGGATTTTTCACTGACCCTGAGTGTCCAGCCCCATGAGACGGTGGTTTTCTCGGTCCCTGGTGTTCCGAGGTCGTTCCCGCTGCACAGATTCATGCGCCAGGGCCTCCTACAGACAATGCACTTTCATTTATTGCGCAATCTGTAATAGCACCCGAGATATCACCAGATATATATTGGATTTTACCCTGACCCTGGGTGTCCGGCCCCATGAGACTGCGGTTTTTTCGGCCCCTGGTGGTCCGAGGTCGTTCCCCCTGCACAGATTCATGCGCCAGGTCCTCCTACAGACAATGCACTTTGGCTTATTGCGCTATCTCTAATAGCACCCGAGATATCACCAGATATATATTGGATTTTACCCTGACCCTGTGTGTCCGGCCCCATGAGACTGTGGTTTTCTCGGCCCCTGGTGGTCCGAGGTCGTTCCCGTTGCACAGATTCATGCGCCAGGGCCTCCTACAGACAATGCACTTTGACTTATTGCGCTATCTGTAATAGCAGCCGAGATATCACCAGATATATATTGGATTTTTCACTGACCCTGAGTGTCCGGCCTCATGAGGCGGTAGTTTTCTCGGCCCCTGGTGGTCCGAGGTCGTTCCCGCTGCGAAGATTCATGCGCCAGGGCCTCCTACAGACAATGCACTTTGATTTATTGCGCTATCTGTAATAGCACCCGAGATATCACCAGATATATATTGGATTTTACCCTGACCCTGGGTGTCCGGCCCCATGAGACTGTGGTTTTTTCGGCCCCTGATGGTCCGAGGTCGTTCCCGCTGCACAGATTCATGCGCCAGGGCCTCCTACAGACAATGCACTTTGATTTATTGCGCTATCTGTAATAGCACCCGAGATATCAGCAGATATATATTGGATTTTTCACTGACCCTGAGGGTCCGGCCCCATGAGACGGTCGTTTTCTCGGCCCCTGGTGGTCCGAGGTCGTTCCCGCTGCACAGATTCATACGCCAGGGCCTCCTACAGGCAATGCACTTTGATTTATTGCGCTATCTGTAATAGCACCCGAGATATCACCGGATATATATTGGATTTTCCCCTGACCCTGAGTGTCCGGCCCCATGAGACGGTGGTTTTCCCGGCCCCTGGTGGTCCGATGTCGTTCCCGCCGCACAGGTTCATGCACCAGGGTCTCCTACAGACAATGCACTTTGATTTATTGCGCTATCTGTCATAGCACCCGAGATATCACCACATATATATTGGATTTTTCACTGACCCTGAGTGTCCAGCCCCATGAGACGGTGGTTTTCTCGGTCCCTGGTGTTCCGAGGTCGTTCCAGCTGCACAGATTCATGCGCCAGGGCCTCCTACAGACAATGCACTTTGATTTATTGCGCTATCTCTAATAGCACCCGAAATATCACCAGATATATATTGGATTTTCCCCTGACCCTGAGTGTCCGGCCCCATGTGACTGTGGTTTTCTCGGCCCCTGGTGGTCCGAGGTCGTTCCCGCTGCACAGATTTATGCGCCAGGGCCTCCAACAGACAATGCACTTTGGTTTATTGCGCTATCTCTAATAGCACCCGAGATATCACCATATACATATTGGATTTTCCCCTGACCCTGAGTGTCCGGCCCCATGAGACGGTGGTTTTCTCGGCCCCTGGTGGTCCGAGGTCGTTCCAGCTCCACAGATTCATGCGCTAGGGCCTCCTACAGACAATGCACTATGATTTATTGCGCTATCTTTAATAGCACCCGAGATATCACCAGATATATATTGGATTTTCCCCTGACCCTGAGTGTCCGGCCCCATGAGACGGTGGATTTCTCGGCCCCTGGTGCTCCGAGGTCGTTCCCGCTGCACATATTCATGCGCCAGGGCCCCCTGCAGATAATTCACTTTGGTTTAGTGCGCTATCTGTAAGAGCACCCGAGATGTCACCAGATATATGCTGGATTTTTACATGACATTAGGTGACGGATTCCGAATTTCTGTAATTTTCTCGGCGCCTGGTGGTCCGAGGTCGTTCCTGCTGCACAGATTAATACGATAGGCACTCCTGCAGATAATTCACTTTGGTTTATTTCGCTATCTCTAATAGCACCTGAGATATCACCTGATATATATTGTATTTTTCCCTGACCCTGACAGTCCGGCCGCATGAGACGGAGATTTTCTCGGCCCATGCTGGTCCGAGGTCGATCCCGCTGCACAGATTCATGCGCCAGGGCCTCCTACAGAAAATGCACTTTGATTTATTGCGCTATCTCTAATAGCACCCGAAATATCACCAGATATATATTGGATTTTCCCCTGACCCTGAGTGTCCGGCCCCATGAGACTGTGGTTTTCTCGGCCCCTGGTGGTCCGAGGTCGTTCCCGCTGCACAGATTTATGCGCCAGGGCCTCCTACAGGTAATGCACTTTGATTTATTGCGCTATCTGTAATAGCACCCGAGATATCACCAGATCTATATTGGATTTTCCCCTGTCCCTGAGTGTCCGGCCCCATGAGACTGTGGTTTTCTCGGCCCCTGGAGGTCCGAGGACGTTCCCGCTGCACAGATTCATGCGCCAGGGCCTCCTACAGACAATGCACTTTGATTTATTGCGCTATCTGTAATAGCACCCGAGATATCACCACATATATATTGGATTTTTCACTGACCCTGAGTGTCCGGCCCCATGAGACGGTGGTTTTCTCGGTCCCTGGTGTTCCGAGGTCGTTCCCGCTGCACAGATTCATGCGCCAGGGCCTCCTACAGACAATGCACTTTGATTTATTGCGCTATCTGTAATAGCAGCCGAGATATCACCAGATATATATATTGGATTTTTCACTGACCCTGAGTGTCCGGCCCCATGAGACGGTCGTTTTCTCGGCCCCTGGTGGTCCGAGGTCGTTCCCGCTGCACAGATTCATGCGCCAGGGCCTCCTGCAGATAATTCACTTTCGTTTATTGCGCTATCTCTAACAGCACCCGAGATATCAGCAGATATATATTGGATTTTTCACTGATCCTGAGTGACCGGCCCCATGAGACGATAGTTTTCTCGGCCCCTGGTGGTCCGAGGTCGTTCCCGCTGCACAGATTCATGCGCCAGGGCCTCCTGCAGATAATTCACTTTGGTTCATTGCGCTATCTCTAATAGCAACCGAGATATCACCAGATATATATTGGATTTTCCCCTGACCCTGAGTGTCCGGCCCCATGAGACAGTGGTTTTCTCAGCCCCTGGTGGTCCGAGGTCGTTCCCGCTGCACAGGTTCATGCGCCAGGGTCTCCTACAGACAATGCACATTGATTTATTGCGCTATCTGTAATAGCACCCGAGATATCACCAGATCTATATTGGATTTTCCCCTGACCCTGAGTGTCCGGCCCCATGAGATTGTGGTTTTCTCGGCCCCTGGTGGTCCGAGGTCGTTCCCGTTGCACAGATTCATGCGCCAGGGCCTCCTGCAGATAATTCACTTTGGTTTACTGCGCTATCTCTAATAGCACCCGAGATATCACCAGATATATATTGGATTTTTCACTGACCCTGAGCGTCCGGCCCCATGAGACTGTGGTTTTCTCGGCCCCTGGTTTTCCGAGGTCGTTCCCGCTGCAGAGGTTCATGCGCCAAGGTCTCCTACAGACAATGCACTTTGATTTATTGCGCTATCTGTAATAGCACCCGAGATATCACCACATATATATTGGATTTTTCACTGACCCTGAGTGTCCGGCCCCATGAGACGGTGGTTTTCTCGGTCCCTGGTGTTCCGAGGTCGTTCCCGCTGCACAGATTCATGCGCCAGGACCTCCTCCAGACAATGCACTTTGATTTATTGCGCTATCTCTAATAGCACCCGAGATATCACCAGATATATATTGGATTTTCCCCTGACCCTGAGTGTCCGGCCCCATGAGACTGTGGTTTTCTCGGCCCCTGGTGGTCCGAGGTCGTTCCCGTTGCACAGATTCATGCGCCAGGGCCTCCTGCAGATAATTCACTTTGGTTTATTGCGCTATCTCTAATAGCACCCGAGATATCAGCAGATATATATTGGATTTTTCACTGACCCTGAGTGACCGGCCCCATGAGACGGTAGTTTTCTCGGCCCCTGGTGGTCCGAGGTCGTTCCCGCTGCACAGATTCATGCGCCAGGGCCTCCTGCAGATAATTCACTTTGATTTATTGCGCTATCTGTAATAGCACCCGAGATATCAACAGATATATATTGGATTTTACCCTGACCCTGAGTGTCCGGCCCCATGAGACTGTGGTTTTTTCGGCCCCTGGTGGTCCGAGGTCGTTCCCGCCGCACAGGTTCATGCACCAGGGTCTCCTACAGACAATGCACTTTGGTTTATTGCGCTATCTGTAATAGCACCCGAGATATCACCAGATATATATTGGATTTTACCCTGACCCTGAGTGTCCGGCCCCATGAGACGGTCGTTGTCTCGGCCCCTGGAGGTCCGAGGACGTACCCGCTGCACAGATTCATGCGCCAGGGCCTCCTACAAGTAATGCACTTTGATTTATTGCGCTATCTGTAATAGCACCCGAGATATCACCAGATCTATATTGGATTCTCCCCTGACCCTGAGTGTCCGGCCCCATGAGACTGTGGTTTTCTCGGCCCCTGGTGGTCCGAGGTCGTTCCCGTTGCACAGATTCATGCGCCAGGGACTCCTGCAGATAATTCACTTTGGTTTACTGCGCTATCTGTAATAGCACCCGAGATATCACCAGATCTATATTGGATTTTACCCTGACCCTGAGTGTCCGGCCCCATGAGACAGTGGTTTTTTCGGCCCCTGGTGGTCCAAGGTCGTTCCCGCTGCACAGATTCATGCGCCAGGGCCTCCTGCAGATAATTCACTTTGGTTTATTGCGCTATCTCTAATAGCACCCGAGATATCAGCAGATATATATTGGATTTTTCACTGACCCTGAGTGACCGGCCCCATGAGACTGTGGTTTTCTCGGCCCCTGGTGCTCCGAGGTCGTTCCCGCTGCACAGATTCATGCGCCAGGGCCTCCTACAGACAATGCACTTTGGTTTATTGCGCTATCTCTAATAGCACCCGAGATATCAGCAGATATATATTGGATTTTTCACTGACCCTGAGTGACCGGCCCCATAAGACGGTAGTTTTCTCGGCCCCTGGTGGTCCGAGGTCGTTCCCGCTGCACAGATTCATGCGCCAGGGCCTCCTGCAGATAATTCACTTTGATTTATTGCGCTATCTGTAATAGCACCCGAGATATCAACAGATATATATTGGATTTTACCCTGACCCTGAGTGTCCGGCCCCATGAGACTGTGGTTTTTTCGGCCCCTGGTGGTCCGAGGTCGTTCCCGCTGCACAGATTCATGCGCCAGGGCCTCCTAGAGACAATGCACTTTGATTTATTGCGCTATCTGTAATAGCACCCGAGATATCAGCAGATATATATTGGATTTTTCACTGACCCTGAGTGTCCGGCCCCATGAGACGGTCGTTTTCTCGGCCCCTGGTGGTCCGAGGTCGTTCCCGCTGCACAGATTCATGCGCCAGGGCCTCCTGCAGATAATTCACTTTGGTTTATTGCGCTATCTCTAATAGCACCCGAGATATCAGCAGATATATATTGGATTTTTCACTGACCCTGAGTGACCGGCCCCATGAGACGGTAGTTTTCTCGGCCCCTGGTGGACCGAGGTCGTTCCCGCTGCACAGATTCATGCGCCAGGGCCTCCTGCAAATAATTCACTTTGGTTTATTGCACTATCTCTAATAGCACCCGAGATAACACCAGATATATATTGGCTTTTCCCCTGACCCAGAGTGTCCGGCCCCCTGAGACGGTGGTTTTCTCGGCCCCTGGTGGTCCGAGGTCGTTCCCGCTGGCCAGATTCATGCCCCAGGGCCTCCTACAGACAATGGACTGTGATTTATTGCGCTATCTGTAATAGCACCCGAGATATGACCAGATATATATTGGATTTTTCCATGACCCTGAGTGTCCGGCCCCATGAGACGGTGGTTTTCTCGGCCCCTGGTGGTCCGACGTCGTTCCCGCTGCACAGATTCATGCGCCAGGGCCTCCTGCAGATAATTCACTTTGGTTTATTGCGCTATCTCTAATAGCACCCGAGATATCAGCAGATATATATTGGATTTTTCACTGACCCTGAGTGACCGGCCCCATGAGACGGTAGTTTTCTCGGCCCCTGGTGGTCCGAGGTCGTTCCCGCTGCACAGATTCATGCGCCAGGGCCTCCTGCAGATAATTCACTTTGATTTATTGCGCTATCTGTAATAGCACCCGAGATATCAACAGATATATATTGGATTTTACCCTGACCCTGAGTGTCCGGCCCCATGAGACTGTGGTTTTTTCGGCCCCTGGTGGTCCGAGGTCGTTCCCGCCGCACAGGTTCATGCACCAGGGTCTCCTACAGACAATGCACTTTGGTTTATTGCGCTATCTGTAATAGCACCCGAGATATCACCAGATATATATTGGATTTTACCCTGACCCTGAGTGTCCGGCCCCATGAGACGGTCGTTGTCTCGGCCCCTGGAGGTCCGAGGACGTACCCGCTGCACAGATTCATGCGCCAGGGCCTCCTACAAGTAATGCACTTTGATTTATTGCGCTATCTGTAATAGCACCCGAGATATCACCAGATCTATATTGGATTCTCCCCTGACCCTGAGTGTCCGGCCCCATGAGACGGTGGTTTTCTCGGCCCCTTGTGGTCCGAGGTCGTTCCCGCTGCACAGATTCATGCGCCAGGGCCTCCTTCAGATAATTCACTTTGGTTTATTGCGCTATCTCTAATAGCACCCGAGATATCGCCAGATATATATTGGATTTTCCCCTGACCCTGAGTGTCCGGCCCCATGAGACTGTGGTTTTCTCGGCCCCTGGTGGTCCGATGTCGTTCTCGGTGCACAGGTTCATGCGCCAGGGTCTCCTACAGACAATGCACTTTGATTTATTGCGCTATCTGTAATAGCACCCGAGATATCACCAGATATATATTGTATTTTTTCCTGACCCTGAGTGTCCGGCCCCATGAGACGGTGGTTTTCTCGGCCCCTGCTGGTGCGAGGACGTTTCCGCTGCACAGATTCATGCGCCAGGGCCTCCTGCAGATAATTCACATTGGTTTATTGCGCTATCTCTAATAGCACCCGAGATATCACCAGATATATATTGAATTTTCCCTGACCCTGAGTGTCCGGCCCAATGTGACTGTGGTTTTCTCGGCCCCTGGTGGTCCGAGGTCCTTACCGCTGCCCAGATTCATGCGCCAGGGCCTCCTACAGACAATGCACTTTGATTTATTGCGCTATCTGTAATAGCACCCGAGAAAGCTCCATATATATGCTGGATTTATACATGACTTTGGGTGACGGATACCGAAAATCTGTAATTTTCTCCGCCCCTGGTGGTCCGATGTCGTTCCCGCTGGCCAGATTCATGCGCCAGGGTCTCATACAGACAATGCACTTTGATTTATTGCGCTATCTGTAATAGCACCCGAGATACCACCAGATATATATTGGATTTTTCCCAGACCCTGAGTGTCCGGCCCCATGAGACGGTGGTTTTCTCGGCCCCTGGTGGTCCGACGTCGTTCCCGCTGCACAGATTCATGCGCCAGGGCCTCCTGCAGATAATACACTTTGGTTTAATGCGCTATCTCTAATAGCATCCGAGATATCACCAGATATATATTGAATTTTCCCCTGACCCTGAGTGTCCGGCCCCATGAGACTGTGGTTGTCTCGGCCCCTGGTGGTCCGAGGTCGTTCCCGCTGCACAAATTCATGCGCCAGGGCCTCCTACAGAAAATGCACATTGAAGTATTGGGCTATCTGTAATAGCACCCGAGATATCACCAGATATATATTGAATTTTTCCCTGACCCTGAGTGTCCGGTCCCATGAGACGGTGGTTGTCTCGGCCCCTGGTGGTCGGAGGTAGTTCCCGCTGCACAGATGCATGCGCCAGGGCCTCCTGCAGATAATTCACTTTGGTTTATTGCGCTATCTGTAATAGCACCCAAGATATCACCAGATATATATTGGATTTTTCCCTGACCCTGAGTGTCCGGCCCCATGAGACGGTTGTTTTCTCGGCCCCTGGTGGTCCGACGTCGTTCCCGCGGCACAGATGCATGCGCCAGGGCCTCCTGCAAATAATTCACTTTGGTTTATTGCACTATCTCTAATAGCACCCGAGATAACACCAGATATATATTGGCTTTTCCCCTGACCCAGAGTGTCCGGCCCCCTGAGACGGTGGTTTTCTCGGCCCCTGGTGGTCCGAGGTCGTTCCCGCTGGCCAGATTCATGCCCCAGGGCCTCCTACAGACAATGGACTGTGATTTATTGCGCTATCTGTAATAGCACCCGAGATATCACCACATATATATTGGATTTTTCACTGACCCTGAGTGTCCGGGCCCATGAGACTGTGGTTTTCTCGGCCCCTGGTGGTCCGAGGTCGTTCCCGCTGCCCAGATTCTTGCGCCAGGGCATCCTACAGACAATGCACTTTGATTTATTGCGCTATCTGTAATAGCACCCGAGAAAGCTCCATATATATGCTGGATTTTTACATGACTTTGTGTGACGGATACCGAAAATCTGTAATTTTCTCCGCCCCTGGTGGTCCGATGTCGTTCCCGCTGGCCAGATTCATGCGCCAGGGTCTCCTACAGACAATGCACTTTGATTTATTGCGCTATCTGTAATAGCACCCGAGATATCACCAGATATATATTGGATTTTTCCCTGTCCCTGAGTGTCCGGCCCCATGAGACGGTGGTCTCCTCGGCCCCTGGTGGTGCGAGGTCGTTCCCGCTGCACAGATTCATGCGCCAGGGCCTCCTACAGACAATGCACTTTGATTTATTGCGCTATCTCTAAGAGCACCCGAGATATCATCAGATACATCCTGGGTATTTACATGACCTTGGGTGTCCGGCGCCCTGTGTCGGTGGTTTTCTCGGCCCCTGGTGGTCCGAGGACGTTCCCGCTGCCCAGTTTCATGCGCCAGGGCCTCCTACAGACAATTCACTTTGATTTGTTCCGCTATCTGTAATAGCACCCGAGATATCACCACATATACATTGGATTTTTCCCTGACCCTGACTGTCCGGCCTCATGTGACGGTGGTTTTCTCGGCCCCTGGTGGTCCGAGGTCCTTCCCGCTGCACAGATTCATGCGCCAGGGCCTCCTACAGACAATGCACTTTGATTTATTGGGCTATCTCTAATAGCACCGCAGATATCATCAGATACATCCTGGGTATTTACATGACCTTGGGTGTCCGGCGCCATGTGTCGGTGGTTTTCTCGGCCCCTGGTGGTCCGAGGACGTTCCCGCTGCCCAGTTTCATGCGCCAGGGCCTCCTACAGACAATGCACTTTGATTTATTGGGCTATCTGTAATAGCACCCGAGATATCACCAGATATATATTGGATTTTTCCCTGACCCTGAGTGTCCGGCCCCATGTGACTGTGGTTTTCTCGGCCCCTGGTGGTCCGAGGTCGTTCCCGCTGCCCAGATTCATGCGTCAGGGCCTCCTACAGACAATACAATTTGATTTATTACGCTATCTGTAATAGCACCCGAGATATCACCAGATATATATTGTATTTTTTCCTGACCCTGAGTGTCCGGCCCCATGAGACGGTGGTTTTCTCGGCCCCTGCTGGTGCGAGGACGTTTCCGCTGCACAGATTCATGCGCCAGGGCCTCCTGCAGATAATTCACATTGGTTTATTGCGCTATCTCTAATAGCACCCGAGATATCACCAGATATATATTGAATTTTCCCTGACCCTGAGTGTCCGGCCCAATGTGACTGTGGTTTTCTCGGCCCCTGGTGGTCCGAGGTCCTTACCGCTGCCCAGATTCATGCGCCAGGGCCTCCTACAGACAATGCACTTTGATTTATTGCGCTATCTGTAATAGCACCCGAGAAAGCTCCATATATATGCTGGATTTATACATGACTTTGGGTGACGGATACCGAAAATCTGTAATTTTCTCCGCCCCTGGTGGTCCGATGTCGTTCCCGCTGGCCAGATTCATGCGCCAGGGTCTCATACAGACAATGCACTTTGATTTATTGCGCTATCTGTAATAGCACCCGAGATACCACCAGATATATATTGGATTTTTCCCAGACCCTGAGTGTCCGGCCCCATGAGACGGTGGTTTTCTCGGCCCCTGGTGGTCCGACGTCGTTCCCGCTGCACAGATTCATGCGCCAGGGCCTCCTGCAGATAATACACTTTGGTTTAATGCGCTATCTCTAATAGCATCCGAGATATCACCAGATATATATTGAATTTTCCCCTGACCCTGAGTGTCCGGCCCCATGAGACTGTGGTTGTCTCGGCCCCTGGTGGTCCGAGGTCGTTCCCGCTGCACAAATTCATGCGCCAGGGCCTCCTACAGAAAATGCACATTGAAGTATTGGGCTATCTGTAATAGCACCCGAGATATCACCAGATATATATTGAATTTTTCCCTGACCCTGAGTGTCCGGCCCCATGAGACGGTTGTTTTCTCGGCCCCTGGTGGTCCGACGTCGTTCCCGCGGCACAGATGCATGCGCCAGGGCCTCCTGCAAATAATTCACTTTGGTTTATTGCACTATCTCTAATAGCACCCGAGATATCACCACATATACATTGGATTTTTCCCTGACCCTGACTGTCCGGCCTCATGTGACGGTGGTTTTCTCGGCCCCTGGTGGTCCGAGGTCCTTCCCGCTGCACAGATTCATGCGCCAGGGCCTCCTACAGACAATGCACTTTGATTTATTGGGCTATCTCTAATAGCACCGCAGATATCATCAGATACATCCTGGGTATTTACATGACCTTGGGTGTCCGGCGCCATGTGTCGGTGGTTTTCTCGGCCCCTGGTGGTCCGAGGACGTTCCCGCTGCCCAGTTTCATGCGCCAGGGCCTCCTACAGACAATGCACTTTGATTTATTGGGCTATCTGTAATAGCACCCGAGATATCACCAGATATATATTGGATTTTTCCCTGACCCTGAGTGTCCGGCCCCATGAGACGGTTGTTTTCTCGGCCCCTGGAGGTCCGACGTCGTTCCCGCGGCACAGATGCATGCGCCTGGGCCTCCTACAGACATTGCACTTTGATTTATTGCGCTATCTGTAATAGCACCCGAGATATGACCAGATATATATTGGATTTTTCCATGACCCTGAGTGTCCGGCCCCATGAGACGGTGGTTTCCTCGGCCCCTGGTGGTGCGAGGTCGTTCCCGCTGCACAGGTTCCTGCGCCAGGGCCTCCTACAGACAATGCACTTTGATTTATTGCGCTACCTGTAATAGCACTCAAGATATCACCAGATATATATTGGATTTTTCCCTGACCCTGAGTGTCCGGCGCCATGAGACGGTGGTTTTCTAGGCCCCTGGTGGTCCGAGGTCGTTCCCGCTGCACAGATTCATTCGCCTGGGCCTCCTACAGACAATGCACTTTGATTTATTGCGCTATCTGTAATAGCACCCGAGATATCAACAGATATATATTGGATTTCTCCCTGACCCTGAGTGTCCGGCTCCATGAGACGGTGATTTTCTCGGCCCCTGGTGGTCCGAGGTCGTTCCCGCTGCCCAGATTCATGCGCTGGGGCCTCCTACAGACAATGCACTTTGGTTTTTTGCGCTATCTCTAATAGCACCCAAGATATCACCAGATATTTGCTGGATTTTTACATGACCTTGGGTGACGGATTCCGAAAATCTGTAATTTTCGCGGCCACTGGTGGTCCGAGGTCGTTCCTGCGGCACAGATTCATTCGCAAGGGCCTCCTACAGACAATGCACTTTGATTTATTGCGCGATCTGTAATAGCACCCGAGATATCACCAGATATATATTGGGTTTTCCCCTGACCCTGAGTGTCCGGACCCATGAGACGGTGGTTTTCTCGGCCCCTGGTGGTCCGAGGTCGTTCCCGCTGCACAGATGCATGCACCAGGGCCTCCTGCAGATAATTCACTTTGGTTTATTGCGCTATCTCTAATAGCACCCGAGATATCACCAGGTATATATTGGATTTTCCCCTGACCCTGAGTGTCCGGACCCATGAGACGGTGGTTTTCTCGGCCTCTGGTGGTCCGAGGTCGTTCCCGCTGCACAGATTCATTCGCCTGGGCCTCCTACAGACATTGCACTTTGATTTATTGCGCTATCTGTAATAGCACCCGAGATATCACCAGATATATATTGGATTTTTCCCTGACCCTGAGTGTCCGGCTCCATGAGACGGTGATTTTCTCGGCCCCTGGTGGTCCGAGGTCGTTCCCGCTGCCCAGATTCATGCGCCAGGGCCTCCTACAGACAGTGCACTTTGGTTTATTGCGCTATCTGTAATAGCACCCGAGATATCACCAGATATATGCAGGATTTTTACATCACCTTGGGTGACGGATTCCGAATATCTGTAATTTTCTCGGCCACTGGTGGTCCGAGGTCGTTCCTGCGGCACAGATTCATTCGCCAGTGCCTCCTACAGACAATGCACTTTGATTCATTGCGCTATCTCTAATAGCCCCCGAGCTATCACCAGATATATATTGAATTTTCCCCTGACCCTGAGTGTCCAGACCCATGAGACGGTGGTTTTCTCGGCCTCTGGTGGTCCGAGGTCGTTCCCGCTGCACAGATTCATTCGCCTGGGCCTCCTATAGACAATGCACTTTGATTTATTGCGCTATCTGTAATAGCACCCGAGATATCACCTGATATATATTGGATTTTCCCCTGACCCTGAGTGTCCGGACCCATGAGACGGTGGTTTTCTCGGCCCCTGGTGGTCCGAGGTCGTTCCCGCTGACCAGATTCATGCGCCAGGGCCTCCTACAGACAGTGCACTTTGGTTTATTGCGCTATCTGTAATAGCACCCGAGATATCACCAGATATATATTGGATTTTTCCATGACCCTGAGTGCCCGGCCCCATGAGACGGTGGTTTCCTCGGCCCCTGGTGGTGCGAGGTCGTTCCCGCTGCTCAGATTCCTGCGCCAGGGCCTCCTACAGACAATGCACTTTGATTTATTGCGCTACCTGTAATAGCACCCAAGATATCACCAGATATATATTGGATTTTTCCCTGTCCCTGAGTGTCCTGCCCCATGAGACGGTGGTTTTCTCGGCCCCTTGTGGTCCGAGGTCGTTCCCGCTGCACAGATGCATGCGCCAGGGCCTTCTACAGATAATTCACTTTGGTTTATTGCGCTATCTCTAATAGCACCCGAGATATCACCAGATATATATTGGATTTTCCCCTGACCCTGAGTGTCCGGCCCCATGAGACTGTGGTTTTCTCGGCCCCTGGTGGTCCGAGGTCGTTCCCGCTGTCCAGATTCATGCGCCAGGGCCTCCTACAGACAATGCACTTTGATTTATTGCGCTATCTGTAATAGCACCCGAGATATCACCAGATATATATTGGATTTTCCCCTGACCCTGAGTGTCCGGGCCCATGAGACTGTGGTTTTCTCGGCCCCTGGTGGTTCGAGGTCGTTCCCGCTGGCCAGATTCATGCGCCTGGGCCTCCTACAGACAATGCACTTTGATTTATTGCGCTATCTGTAATAGCACTCGAGATATCACCAGATATATGCTGGATTTTTACATGACCTTGGGTGACGGATTCCGAATATCTGTAATTTTCTCGGCCACTGGTGGTCCGAGGTCGTTCCTGCGGCACAGATTCATTCGCCAGTGCCTCCTACAGACAATGCACTTTGATTCATTGCGCTATCTCTAATAGCCCCCGAGCTATCACCAGATATATATTGAATTTTCCCCTGACTCTGAGTGTCCGGACCCATGAGACGGTGGTTTTCTCGGCCTCTGGTGGTCCGAGGTCGTTCCCGCTGCACAGATTCATTCGCCTGGGCCTCCTATAGACAATGCACTTTGATTTATTGCGCTATCTGTAATAGCACCCGAGATATCACCTGATATATATTGGATTTTCCCCTGACCCTGAGTGTCCGGACCCATGAGACGGTGGTTTTCTCGGCCCCTGGTGGTCCGAGGTCGTTCCCGCTGCCCAGATTCATGCGCCAGGGCCTCCTACAGACAGTGCACTTTTATTTATTGGGCTATCTGTAATAGCACCCGAGATATCACCAGATATATATTGGATTTTCCCCTGACCCTGAGTGTCCGGCCCCATGAGACCGTGGTTTTCTCGGCCCCTGGTGGTCGGAGGTCGTTCCTGCTGGCCAGATTCATTCGCCTGGGCCTCCTACAGACAATGCACTTTGATTTATTGCGCTATCTGTAATAGCACCCGAGATATAACCAGATATGTGCTGGATTTTTACATGACCTTGGGTGACGGATTCCGAATATCTGTTATTTTCTCGGCCCCTGGTGGTCCGAGGTCGTTCCCGCTGCACAGATTCATTCGCCTGGGCCTCCTACAGACAATGCACTTTGATTTATTGCGCTATCTGTAATAGCACCCGAGATATCACCAGATATATATTGGATTTTTCCCTGACCCTGAGTGTCCGGCTCCATGAGACGGTGATTTTCTCGTCCCCTGGTGGTCCGACGTCGTTCCCGCTGCCCAGATTCATGCGCCAGGGCCTCCTACAGACAATGCACTTTGATTTATTGCGCTATCTCTAATAGCACCCGAGATATCACCAGATATATATTGAATTTTCCCCTGACCCTGAGTGCCCGGCCCCATGAGACTGTGGTTTTCCCGGCCCCTGGTGGTCCGAGGTCGTTCCCGCTGCACAGATTCATGGGGCAGGGCCTCCTATAGACAATGCACTTTGATTTATTGCGCTATCTGTAATAGCACCCGAGATATCACCAGATATATATTGGATTTTCCCCTGACCCTGAGTGTCCTGACCCATGAGACGGTGGTTTTCTCGGCCCCTGGTGGTCCGAGGTCGTTCCCGCTGGCCAGATTCATGCGCCTGGGCCTCCTACAGACAATGCACTTTGGTTTATTGCGCTATCTCTAATAGCACACGAGATATCACCAGATATATATTGGATTTTCCCCTGACCCTGAGAGTCCGGCCCCGTGAGTCGGTGGTTTTCTTGGCCCCTCGTGGTCCGAGGTCGTTCCCGCTGCCCAGATTCATGCGCCAGGGCCTCCTACGGACAATGCACTTTGGTTTATTGCGCTATCTCTAATAGCACCCGAGATATCACCAGATATATATTGGATTTTCCCCTGACCTTGGGTGACGGATTCCGAATATCTGTAATTTTCTCGGCCACTGGTGGTCCGACATCGTTCCTGCGGTACAGATTCATTCGCACGGGCCTCCTACAGACAATGCACTTTGGTTTATAGCGCTATCTGTAATAGCACCCGAGATATCACCAGATATATATTGGATTTTTCCCTGACCCTGAGTGTCCGGCTCCATGAGACGGTGATTTTCTCGTCCCCTGGTGGTCCGAGGTCCTTCCCGCTGCACAGATTCATTCGCCTGGGCCTCCTACAGACAATGCACTTTGATTTATTGCGCTATCTGTAATAGCACCCGAGATATCACCAGATATATATTGGATTTTCCCCTGACCCTGAGTGTCCGGACCCATGAGACGGTGGTTTTCTCGGCCCCTGGTGGTCCGAGGTCGTTCCCGCTGGCCAGATTCATGAACCTGGGCCTCCTACAGACAATGCACTTTGGTTTATTGCGCTATCTCTAATAGCACACGAGATATCACCAGATATATATTGGATTTTTCCCTGACCCTGAGTGTCCGGCGCCATGAGACGGTGGTTTTCTTGGCCCCTCGTGGTCCGAGGGCGTTCCCGCTGCACAGATGCATGCGCCAGGGCCTCCTGCAGATAATTCACTTTGGTTTATTGCGCTATCTCTAATAGCACCCGAGATATCACCAGATATATATTGGATTTTTCCCTGACCCTGAGTGTCCGGCTCCATGAGACGGTGATTTTCTCGTCCCCTGGTGGTCCGACGTCGTTCCCGCTGCCCAGATTCATGCGCCAGGGCCTCCTACAGACAATGCACTTTGGTTTATTGCGCTATCTGTAATAGCACCCGAGATATCACCAGATATATGCTGGATTTTTACATGACCTTGGGTGACGTATTCCGAATATCTGTAATTTTCTCGGCCACTGGTGGTCCGAGGTCGCTCCAGCGGCACAGATTCATTCGCCAGTGCCTCCTACAGACAATGCACTTTGATTTATTGCGCTATCTCTAATAGCACCCGAGATATCACCAGATGTATATTGAATTTTCCCCTGAACCTGAGTGTCCGGCCCCATGAGACTGTGGTTGTCTCGGCCCCTGGTGGTCCGAGGTCGTTCCCGCTGCACAAATTCATGCGCCAGGGCCTCCTACAGAAAATGCACATTGATTTATTGGGCTATCTGTAATAGCACCCGAGATATCACCAGATATATATTGAATTTTTCCCTGACCCTGAGTGTCCGGCCCCATGAGACGGTGGTTGTCTCGGCCCCTGGTGGTCGGAGGTCGTTCCCGCTGCACAGATGCATGCGCCAGGGCCTCCTGCAGATAATTCACTTTGGTTTATTGCGCTATCTGTAATAGCACCCAAGATATCACCAGATATATATTGGATTTTTCCCTGACCCTGAGTGTCCGGCCCCATGAGACGGTTGTTTTCTCGGCCCCTGGTGGTCCGACGTCGTTGCCGCGGCACAGATGCATGCGCCAGGGCCTCCTGCAAATAATTCACTTTGGTTTATTGCGCTATCTCTAATAGCACCCGAGATATCACCAGATATATATTGGCTTTTCCCCTGACCCTGAGTGTCCGGCCCCCTGCGACGGTGGTTTTCTCGGCCCCTGGTGGTCCGAGGTCGTTCCCGCTGGCCAGATTCATGCCCCAGGGCCTCCTACAGACAATGGACTGTGATTTATTGCGCTATCTGTAATAGCACCCGAGATATCACCAGATATATATTGGATTTTTCCATGACCCTGAGTGTCCGGCCCCATGAGACGGTGGTTTCCTCGGCCCCTGGTGGTGCGAGGTCGTTCCCGCTGCTCAGATTCCTGCGCCAGCGCCTCCTACAGACAATGCACTTTGATTTATTGCGCTACCTGTAATAGCACCCAAGATATCACCAGATATATATTGGATTTTTCCCTGTCCCTGAGTGTCCTGCCCCATGAGACGGTGGTTTTCTCGGCCCCTTGTGGTCCGAGGTCGTTCCCGCTGCACAGATGCATGCGCCAGGGCCACCTTCAGATAATTCACTTTGGTTTATTGCGCTATCTCTAATGGCACCCGAGATATCACCAGATATATATTGGATTTTCCCCTGACCCTGAGTGTCCGGGCCCATGAGACTGTGGTTTTCTCGGCCCCTGGTGGTCCGTGGTCGTTCCCGCTGGCCAGATTCATGCGCCAGGGCCTCCTACAGACAATGCACTTTGGTTTATTGCGCTATCTCTAATAGCACCCGAGATATCACCAGATATATATTGGCTTTTCCCCTGACCCTGAGTGTCCGGCCCCCTGCGACGGTGGTTTTCTCGGCCCCTGGTGGTCCGAGGTCGTTCCCGCTGGCCAGATTCATGCCCCAGGGCCTCCTACAGACAATGCACTTTGATTTATTGCGCTACCTGTAATAGCACTCAAGATATCACCAGATATATATTGGATTTTTCCCTGTCCCTGAGTGTCCTGCCCCATGAGACGGTGGTTTTCTCGGCCCCTTGTGGTCCGAGGTCGTTCCCGCTGCACAGATGCATGCGCCAGGGCCTCCTTCAGATAATTCACTTTGGTTTATTGCGCTTTCTCTAATAGCACCCGAGATATCACCAGATATATATTGGATTTTCCCCTGACCCTGAGTGTCCGGCTCCATGAGACTGTGGTTTTCTCGGCCCCTGGTGGTCCGTGGTCGTTCCCGCTGGCCAGATTCATGCGCCAGGGCCTCCTACAGACAATGCACTTTGATTTATTGCGCTATCTCTAATAGCACCCGAGATATCACCAGATATATATTGGATTTTTCCCTGACCCTGAGTGTCCGGCCCCATGAGACGGTGGTTTTCTTGGCCCCTGGTGGCCCGAGGTCGTTCCCGCTGCACAGATGCATGCGCCAGCGCCTCCTGCAGATAATTCTCTTTGGTTTATTGCGCTATCTCTAATAGCACCCGAGATATCACCAGATATATATTGGATTTTCCCCTGACCCTGAGTGTCCGGCCCCGTGAGTCGGTGGTTTTCTCGGCCCCTGGCGGTCCGAGGTCGTTCCCGCTGCCCAGATTCATGCGCCAGGGCCTCCTACAGACAATGCACTTTGGTTTATTACGCTATCTCTAATATCACCCGAGATATCACCAGATATTTGCTGGATTTTTACATGACCTTGGGTGACGGATTCCGAATATCTGTAATTTTCTCGGCCACTGGTGGTCCGAGATCGTTCCTGCGGCACAGATTCATTCGCCAGTGCCTCCTACAGACAATGCACTTTGATTTATTGCGCTATCTGTAATAGCACCCGAGATATCACCAGATATATATTGGATTTTTCCCTGACCCTGAGTGTCCGGCCCCATGAGACGTTGGTTTACTCGGCCCCTGGCGGTCCGAGGTCGTTCCCGCTGCCCAGATTCATGCGCCAGGGCCTCCTACAGACTATGCACTTTGGTTTATTACGCTATCTCTAATATCACCCGAGATATCACCAGATATTTGCTGGATTTTTACATGACCTTGGGTAACGGATTCCGAATATCTGTAATTTTCTCGGCCACTGGTGGTCCGAGATCGTTCGACCTGCACAGATTCATGCGCCAGGGCCTCCTACAGACAATGCACTTTGATTTATTGCGCTATCTGTAATAGCACCCGAGATATCACCAGATATATATTGGATTTTTCCCTGACCCTGAGTGTCCGGCCCCGTGAGTCGGTGGTTTTCTCGGCCCCTGGTGGTCCGAAGTCGTTCCCGCTGCCCAGATTCATGCGCTAGGGCCTCCTACAGACAATGCACTTTGGTTTTTTGCGCTATCTCTAATTGCACCCAAGATATCACCAGATATTTGCTGGATTTTTACATGACCTTGGGTGACGGATTCCGAATATCTGTAATTTTCTCGGCCACTGGTGGTCCGAGGTCGTTCCTGCGGCACAGATTCATTCGCAAGGGCCTCCTACAGACAATGCACTTTGATTTATTGCGCTATCTGTAATAGCACCAGAGATATCACCAGATATATGTTGGGTTTTCCCCTGACCCTGAGTGTCCGGCCCCATGAGACTGTGGTTTTCTCGGCCCCTGGTGGTTCGAGGTCGTTCCCGCTGGCCAGATTCATGCGCCTGGGCCTCCTACAGACAATGCACTTTGCTTTATTGCGCTATCTCTAATAGCACCCGAGATATCACCAGATATATATTGGATTTCTCCCTGACCCTGAGTGTCCGGCTCCATGAGACGGTGATTTTCTCGGCCCCTGGTGGTCCGAGGTAGTTCCCGCTGCCCAGATTCATGCGCTAGGGTCTCCTACAGACAATGCACTTTGGTTTTTTGCGCTATCTCTAATAGCACCCAAGATATCACCAGATATTTGCTGGATTTTTACATGACCTTAGGTGACGGATTCCGAATATCTGTAATTTTCTCGGCCACTGGTGGTCCGAGGTCGTTCCTGCGGCACAGATTCATTCGCAACGGCCTCCTACAGACAATGCACTTTGATTTATTGCGCTATCTGTAATAGCACCCGAGATATCACCAGATATATATTGGGTTTTCCCCTGACCCTGAGTGTCCGGACCCATGAGACGGTGGTTTTCTCGGCCACTGGTGGTCCGAGGTCGTTCCTGCGGCACAGATTCATTCGCAAGGGCCTCCTACAGACAATGCACTTTGGTTTATTGCGCTATCTGTAATAGCACCAGAGATATAACCAGATATATATTGGATTTTCCCCTGACCCTGAGTGTCCGGACCCATGAGACGGTGGTTTTCTCGGCCCCTGGTGGTCCGAGGTCGTTCGAGCTGCACAGATTCATGCGCCAGGGCCTCCTACAGACAATGCACTTTGATTTATTGCGCTATCTGTAATAGCACCCGAGATATCACCAGATATATATTGGATTTTTCCCTGACCCTGAGTGTCCGGCCCCGTGAGTCGGTGGTTTTCTCGGCCCCTGGTGGTCCGAAGTCGTTCCCGCTGCCCAGATTCATGCGCTAGGTCCTCCTACAGACAATGCACTTTGGTTTTTTGCGCTATCTCTAATTGCACCCAAGATATCACCAGATATTTGCTGGATTTTTACATGACCTTGGGTGACGGATTCCGAATATCTGTAATTTTCTCGGCCACTGGTGGTCCGAGGTCGTTCCTGCGGCACAGATTCATTCGCAAGGGCCTCCTACAGACAATGCACTTTGATTTATTGCGCTATCTGTAATAGCACCAGAGATATCACCAGATATATATTGGGTTTTCCCCTGACCCTGAGTGTCCGGACCCATGAGACGGTGGTTTTTTCGGCCCCTGGTTGTCCGAGGTCGTACCCGCTGCCCAGATTCATGCGCCAGGGCCTCCTACAGACAATGCACTTTGGTTTATTGCGCTATCTGTAATAGCACCCGAGATATCACCAGATATATGCTGGATTTTTACATGACCTTGCGTGACGGATTCCGAATATCTGTAATTTTCTCGGCCACTGGTGGTCCGAGGTCGTTCCTGCGGCACAGATTCATTCGCCAGTGCCACCTACAGACAATGCACTTTGATTTATTGCGCTATCTCTAATAGCACCCGAGATATCACCAGATATATATTGAATTTTCCCCTGACCCTGAGTGTCCGGCCCCATGAGACTGTGGTTTTCCCGGCCCCTGGTGGTCCGAGGTCGTTCCCGCTGCACAGATTCATGCGGCAGGGCCTCCTATAGACAATGCACTTTGATTTATTGCGCTATCTGTAATAGCACCCTAGATATCACCAGATATATATTGGATTTTCCCCTGACCCTGAGTGTCCGGACCCATGAGACGGTGGTTTTCTCGGCCCCTGGTGGTCCGAGGTCGTTCCCGCTGGCCAGATTCATGCGCCTGGGCCTCCTACAGACAATGCACTTTGGTTTATTGCGCTATCTCTAATAGCACACGAGATATCACCAGATATATATTGGATTTTCCCCTGACCATGAGAGTCCGGCCCCGTGAGTCGGTGGTTTTCTTGGCCCCTCGTGGTCCGAGGTCGTTCCCGCTGCCCAGATTCATGCGCCAGGGCCTCCTACAGACAATGCACTTTGGTTTATTGCGCTATCTCTAATAGCACCCGAGATATCACCAGATATATATTGGATTTTCCCCTGACCTTGGGTGACGGATTCCGAATATCTGTAATTTTCTCGGCCACTGGTGGTCCGAGATCGTTCCTGCGGTACAGATTCATTCGCAAGGGCCTCCTACAGACAATGCACTTTGGTTTATAGCGCTATCTGTAATAGCACCCTAGATATCACCAGATATATATTGGATTTTCCACTGACCCTGAGTGTCCGGAGCCATGAGACGGTGGTTTTCTCGGCCCCTGGTGGTCCGAGGTCGTTCCCGCTGCACAGATTCATTCGCCTGGGCCTCCTACAGACAATGCACTTTGATTTATTGCGCTATCTGTAATAGCACCCGAGATATCACCAGATATATATTGGATTTTTCCCTGACCCTGAGTGTCCGGCCCCATGAGACGTTGGTTTACTCGGCCCCTGGCGGTCCGAGGTCGTTCCCGCTGCCCAGATTCATGCGCCAGGGCCTCCTACAGACTATGCACTTTGGTTTATTACGCTATCTCTAATATCACCCGAGATATCACCAGATATTTGCTGGATTTTTACATGACCTTGGGTAACGGATTCCGAATATCTGTAATTTTCTCGGCCACTGGTGGTCCGAGATCGTTCGACCTGCACAGATTCATGCGGCAGGGCCTCCTACAGACAATGCACTTTGATTTATTGCGCTATCTGTAATAGCCCCCGAGATATCACCAGATATATATTGGATTTTTCCCTGACCCTCAGTGTCCGGCCCCGTGAGTCGGTGGTTTTCTCGGCCCCTGGTGGTCCGAAGTCGTTCCCGCTGCCCAGATTCATGCGCTAGGGCCTCCTACAGACAATGCACTTTGGTTTTTTGCGCTATCTCTAATTGCACCCAAGATATCACCACATATTTGCTGGATTTTTACATGACCTTGGGTGACGGATTCCGAATATCTGTAATTTTCTCGGCCACTGGTGGTCCGAGGTCGTTCCTGCGGCACAGATTCATTCGCAAGGGCCTCCTACAGACAATGCACTTTGATTTATTGCGCTATCTGTAATAGCACCAGAGATATCACCAGATATATGTTGGGTTTTCCCCTGACCCTGAGTGTCCGGCCCCATGAGACTGTGGTTTTCTCGGCCCCTGGTGGTTCGAGGTCGTTCCCGCTGGCCAGATTCATGCGCCTGGGCCTCCTACAGACAATGCACTTTGCTTTATTGCGCTATCTCTAATAGCACCCGAGATATCACCAGATATATATTGGATTTCTCCCTGACCCTGAGTGTCCGGCTCCATGAGACGGTGATTTTCTCGGCCCCTGGTGGTCCGAGGTCGTTCCCGCTGCCCAGATTCATGCGCTAGGGTCTCCTACAGACAATGCACTTTGGTTTTTTGCGCTATCTCTAATAGCACCCAAGATATCACCAGATATTTGCTGGATTTTTACATGACCTTAGGTGACGGATTCCGAATATCTGTAATTTTCTCGGCCACTGGTGGTCCGAGGTCGTTCCTGCGGCACAGATTCATTCGCAACGGCCTCCTACAGACAATGCACTTTGATTTATTGCGCTATCTGTAATAGCACCCGAGATATCACCAGATATATATTGGGTTTTCCCCTGACCCTGAGTGTCCGGACCCATGAGACGGTGGTTTTCTCGGCCACTGGTGGTCCGAGGTCGTTCCTGCGGCACAGATTCATTCGCAAGGGCCTCCTACAGACAATGCACTTTGGTTTATTGCGCTATCTGTAATAGCACCAGAGATATAACCAGATATATATTGGATTTTCCCCTGACCCTGAGTGTCCGGACCCATGAGACGGTGGTTTTCTCGGCCCCTGGTGGTCCGAGGTCGTTCGAGCTGCACAGATTCATGCGCCAGGGCCTCCTACAGACAATGCACTTTGATTTATTGCGCTATCTGTAATAGCACCCGAGATATCACCAGATATATATTGGATTTTTCCCTGACCCTGAGTGTCCGGCCCCGTGAGTCGGTGGTTTTCTCGGCCCCTGGTGGTCCGAAGTCGTTCCCGCTGCCCAGATTCATGCGCTAGGTCCTCCTACAGACAATGCACTTTGGTTTTTTGCGCTATCTCTAATTGCACCCAAGATATCACCAGATATTTGCTGGATTTTTACATGACCTTGGGTGACGGATTCCGAATATCTGTAATTTTCTCGGCCACTGGTGGTCCGAGGTCGTTCCTGCGGCACAGATTCATTCGCAAGGGCCTCCTACAGACAATGCACTTTGATTTATTGCGCTATCTCTAATAGCACCCGAGATATCACCAGATATATATTGAATTTTCCCCTGACCCTGAGTGTCCGGCCCCATGAGACTGTGGTTTTCCCGGCCCCTGGTGGTCCGAGGTCGTTCCCGCTGCACAGATTCATGCGGCAGGGCCTCCTATAGACAATGCACTTTGATTTATTGCGCTATCTGTAATAGCACCCTAGATATCACCAGATATATATTGGATTTTCCCCTGACCCTGAGTGTCCGGACCCATGAGACGGTGGTTTTCTCGGCCCCTGGTGGTCCGAGGTCGTTCCCGCTGCACAGATTCATTCGCCTGGGCCTCCTACAGACAATGCACTTTGATTTATTGCGCTATCTTTAATAGCACCCGAGATATCACCAGATATATATTGGATTTTCCCCTGACCCTGAGAGTCCGGCCCCGTGAGTCGGTGGTTTTCTTGGCCCCTCGTGGTCCGAGGTCGTTCCCGCTGCCCAGATTCATGCGCCAGGGCCTCCTACAGACAATGCACTTTGGTTTATTGCGCTATCTCTAATAGCACCCGAGATATCACCAGATATATATTGGATTTTCCCCTGACCTTGGGTGACGGATTCCGAATATCTGTAATTTTCTCGGCCACTGGTGGTCCGAGATCGTTCCTGCGGTACAGATTCATTCGCAAGGGCCTCCTACAGACAATGCACTTTGGTTTATAGCGCTATCTGTAATAGCACCCTAGATATCACCAGATATATATTGGATTTTCCCCTGACCCTGAGTGTCCGGACCCATGAGACGGTGGTTTTCTCGGCCCCTGGTGGTCCGAGGTCGTTCCCGCTGCCCAGATTCATGCGCCAGGGCCTCCTACAGACAATGCACTTTGGTTTATTGGCGTATCTGTAATAGAACCCGAGATATCGCCAGATATATATTGGGTTTTCCCCTGACCCTGAGTGTCCGGACACATGAGACGGTGGTTTTCTCGGCCACTGGTGGTCCGAGGTCGTTCCTGCGGCACAGATTCATTCGCAAGGGCCTCCTACAGACAATGCACTTTGGTTCATTGCGCTATCTGTAATAGCACCAGAAATATAACCAGATATATATTGGATTTTCCCCTGACCCTGAGTGTCCGGACCCATGAGACGGTGGGTTTCTCGGCCCCTGGTGGTCCGAGGTCGTTCCCGCTGCACAGATTCATGCGCCAGGGCCTCCTACAGACAATGCACTTTGATTTATTGCGCTATCTGTAATAGCACCCGAGATATCACCAGATATATATTGGATTTTCCCCTGACCCTGAGAGTCCGGCCCCGTGAGTCGGTGGTTTTCTTGGCCCCTCGTGGTCCGAGGTCGTTCCCGCTGCCCAGGTTCATGCGCCAGGGCCTCCTACAGACAATGCACTTTGGTTTATTGCGCTATCTCTAATAGCACCCGAGATATCACCAGATATATGCTGGATTTTTCCCTGTCCCTGAGTGTCCGGCTCCATGAGACGGTGATTTTCTCGTCCCCTGGTGGTCCGACGTCGTTCCCGCTGCCCAGATTCATGCGCCAGGGCCTCCTACAGACAATGCACTTTGGTTTATTGCGCTATCTGTAATAGCACCCGAGATATCACCAGATATATGCTGGATTTTTACATGACCTTGGGTGACGGATTCCGAATATCTGTAATTTTCTCGGCCACTGGTGGTCCGAGGTCGTTCCTGCGGCACAGATTCATTCGCCAGTGCCACCTACAGACAATGCACTTTGATTTATTGCGCTATCTCTAATAGCACCCGAGATATCACCAGATATATATTGAATTTTCCCCTGACCCTGAGTGTCCGGCCCCATGAGACTGTGGTTTTCCCGGCCCCTGGTGGTCCGAGGTCGTTCCCGCTGCACAGATTCATGCGGCAGGGCCTCCTATAGACAATGCACTTTGATTTATTGCGCTATCTGTAATAGCACCCTAGATATCACCAGATATATATTGGATTTTCCCCTGACCCTGAGTGTCCGGACCCATGAGACGGTGGTTTTCTCGGCCCCTGGTGGTCCGAGGTCGTTCCCGCTGGCCAGATTCATGCGCCTGGGCCTCCTACAGACAATGCACTTTGGTTTATTGCGCTATCTCTAATAGCACACGAGATATCACCAGATATATATTGGATTTTCCCCTGACCATGAGAGTCCGGCCCCGTGAGTCGGTGGTTTTCTTGGCCCCTCGTGGTCCGAGGTCGTTCCCGCTGCCCAGATTCATGCGCCAGGGCCTCCTACAGACAATGCACTTTGGTTTATTGCGCTATCTCTAATAGCACCCGAGATATCACCAGATATATATTGGATTTTCCCCTGACCTTGGGTGACGGATTCCGAATATCTGTAATTTTCTCGGCCACTGGTGGTCCGAGATCGTTCCTGCGGTACAGATTCATTCGCAAGGGCCTCCTACAGACAATGCACTTTGGTTTATAGCGCTATCTGTAATAGCACCCTAGATATCACCAGATATATATTGGATTTTCCACTGACCCTGAGTGTCCGGAGCCATGAGACGGTGGTTTTCTCGGCCCCTGGTGGTCCGAGGTCGTTCCCGCTGCACAGATTCATTCGCCTGGGCCTCCTACAGACAATGCACTTTGATTTATTGCGCTATCTGTAATAGCACCCGAGATATCACCAGATATATATTGGATTTTTCCCTGACCCTGAGTGTCCGGCCCCATGAGACGTTGGTTTACTCGGCCCCTGGCGGTCCGAGGTCGTTCCCGCTGCCCAGATTCATGCGCCAGGGCCTCCTACAGACTATGCACTTTGGTTTATTACGCTATCTCTAATATCACCCGAGATATCACCAGATATTTGCTGGATTTTTACATGACCTTGGGTAACGGATTCCGAATATCTGTAATTTTCTCGGCCACTGGTGGTCCGAGATCGTTCGACCTGCACAGATTCATGCGGCAGGGCCTCCTACAGACAATGCACTTTGATTTATTGCGCTATCTGTAATAGCCCCCGAGATATCACCAGATATATATTGGATTTTTCCCTGACCCTCAGTGTCCGGCCCCGTGAGTCGGTGGTTTTCTCGGCCCCTGGTGGTCCGAAGTCGTTCCCGCTGCCCAGATTCATGCGCTAGGGCCTCCTACAGACAATGCACTTTGGTTTTTTGCGCTATCTCTAATTGCACCCAAGATATCACCACATATTTGCTGGATTTTTACATGACCTTGGGTGACGGATTCCGAATATCTGTAATTTTCTCGGCCACTGGTGGTCCGAGGTCGTTCCTGCGGCACAGATTCATTCGCAAGGGCCTCCTACAGACAATGCACTTTGATTTATTGCGCTATCTGTAATAGCACCAGAGATATCACCAGATATATGTTGGGTTTTCCCCTGACCCTGAGTGTCCGGCCCCATGAGACTGTGGTTTTCTCGGCCCCTGGTGGTTCGAGGTCGTTCCCGCTGGCCAGATTCATGCGCCTGGGCCTCCTACAGACAATGCACTTTGCTTTATTGCGCTATCTCTAATAGCACCCGAGATATCACCAGATATATATTGGATTTCTCCCTGACCCTGAGTGTCCGGCTCCATGAGACGGTGATTTTCTCGGCCCCTGGTGGTCCGAGGTCGTTCCCGCTGCCCAGATTCATGCGCTAGGGTCTCCTACAGACAATGCACTTTGGTTTTTTGCGCTATCTCTAATAGCACCCAAGATATCACCAGATATTTGCTGGATTTTTACATGACCTTAGGTGACGGATTCCGAATATCTGTAATTTTCTCGGCCACTGGTGGTCCGAGGTCGTTCCTGCGGCACAGATTCATTCGCAACGGCCTCCTACAGACAATGCACTTTGATTTATTGCGCTATCTGTAATAGCACCCGAGATATCACCAGATATATATTGGGTTTTCCCCTGACCCTGAGTGTCCGGACCCATGAGACGGTGGTTTTCTCGGCCACTGGTGGTCCGAGGTCGTTCCTGCGGCACAGATTCATTCGCAAGGGCCTCCTACAGACAATGCACTTTGGTTTATTGCGCTATCTGTAATAGCACCAGAGATATAACCAGATATATATTGGATTTTCCCCTGACCCTGAGTGTCCGGACCCATGAGACGGTGGTTTTCTCGGCCCCTGGTGGTCCGAGGTCGTTCGAGCTGCACAGATTCATGCGCCAGGGCCTCCTACAGACAATGCACTTTGATTTATTGCGCTATCTGTAATAGCACCCGAGATATCACCAGATATATATTGGATTTTTCCCTGACCCTGAGTGTCCGGCCCCGTGAGTCGGTGGTTTTCTCGGCCCCTGGTGGTCCGAAGTCGTTCCCGCTGCCCAGATTCATGCGCTAGGTCCTCCTACAGACAATGCACTTTGGTTTTTTGCGCTATCTCTAATTGCACCCAAGATATCACCAGATATTTGCTGGATTTTTACATGACCTTGGGTGACGGATTCCGAATATCTGTAATTTTCTCGGCCACTGGTGGTCCGAGGTCGTTCCTGCGGCACAGATTCATTCGCAAGGGCCTCCTACAGACAATGCACTTTGATTTATTGCGCTATCTCTAATAGCACCCGAGATATCACCAGATATATATTGAATTTTCCCCTGACCCTGAGTGTCCGGCCCCATGAGACTGTGGTTTTCCCGGCCCCTGGTGGTCCGAGGTCGTTCCCGCTGCACAGATTCATGCGGCAGGGCCTCCTATAGACAATGCACTTTGATTTATTGCGCTATCTGTAATAGCACCCTAGATATCACCAGATATATATTGGATTTTCCCCTGACCCTGAGTGTCCGGACCCATGAGACGGTGGTTTTCTCGGCCCCTGGTGGTCCGAGGTCGTTCCCGCTGCACAGATTCATTCGCCTGGGCCTCCTACAGACAATGCACTTTGATTTATTGCGCTATCTTTAATAGCACCCGAGATATCACCAGATATATATTGGATTTTCCCCTGACCCTGAGAGTCCGGCCCCGTGAGTCGGTGGTTTTCTTGGCCCCTCGTGGTCCGAGGTCGTTCCCGCTGCCCAGATTCATGCGCCAGGGCCTCCTACAGACAATGCACTTTGGTTTATTGCGCTATCTCTAATAGCACCCGAGATATCACCAGATATATATTGGATTTTCCCCTGACCTTGGGTGACGGATTCCGAATATCTGTAATTTTCTCGGCCACTGGTGGTCCGAGATCGTTCCTGCGGTACAGATTCATTCGCAAGGGCCTCCTACAGACAATGCACTTTGGTTTATAGCGCTATCTGTAATAGCACCCTAGATATCACCAGATATATATTGGATTTTCCCCTGACCCTGAGTGTCCGGACCCATGAGACGGTGGTTTTCTCGGCCCCTGGTGGTCCGAGGTCGTTCCCGCTGCCCAGATTCATGCGCCAGGGCCTCCTACAGACAATGCACTTTGGTTTATTGGCGTATCTGTAATAGAACCCGAGATATCGCCAGATATATATTGGGTTTTCCCCTGACCCTGAGTGTCCGGACACATGAGACGGTGGTTTTCTCGGCCACTGGTGGTCCGAGGTCGTTCCTGCGGCACAGATTCATTCGCAAGGGCCTCCTACAGACAATGCACTTTGGTTCATTGCGCTATCTGTAATAGCACCAGAAATATAACCAGATATATATTGGATTTTCCCCTGACCCTGAGTGTCCGGACCCATGAGACGGTGGGTTTCTCGGCCCCTGGTGGTCCGAGGTCGTTCCCGCTGCACAGATTCATGCGCCAGGGCCTCCTACAGACAATGCACTTTGATTTATTGCGCTATCTGTAATAGCACCCGAGATATCACCAGATATATATTGGATTTTCCCCTGACCCTGAGAGTCCGGCCCCGTGAGTCGGTGGTTTTCTTGGCCCCTCGTGGTCCGAGGTCGTTCCCGCTGCCCAGGTTCATGCGCCAGGGCCTCCTACAGACAATGCACTTTGGTTTATTGCGCTATCTCTAATAGCACCCGAGATATCACCAGATATATGCTGGATTTTTCCCTGTCCCTGAGTGTCCGGCTCCATGAGACGGTGATTTTCTCGTCCCCTGGTGGTCCGACGTCGTTCCCGCTGCCCAGATTCATGCGCCAGGGCCTCCTACAGACAATGCACTTTGGTTTATTGCGCTATCTGTAATAGCACCCGAGATATCACCAGATATATGCTGGATTTTTACATGACCTTGGGTGACGGATTCCGAATATCTGTAATTTTCTCGGCCACTGGTGGTCCGAGGTCGTTCCTGCGGCACAGATTCATTCGCCAGTGCCACCTACAGACAATGCACTTTGATTTATTGCGCTATCTCTAATAGCACCCGAGATATCACCAGATATATATTGAATTTTCCCCTGACCCTGAGTGTCCGGCCCCATGAGACTGTGGTTTTCCCGGCCCCTGGTGGTCCGAGGTCGTTCCCGCTGCACAGATTCATGCGGCAGGGCCTCCTATAGACAATGCACTTTGATTTATTGCGCTATCTGTAATAGCACCCGAGATATCACCAGATATATATTGGATTTTCCCCTGACCCTGAGTGTCCGGACCCATGAGACGGTGGTTTTCTCGGCCCCTGGTGGTCCGAGGTCGTTCCCGCTGGCCAGATTCATGCGCCTGGGCCTCCTACAGACAATGCACTTTGGTTTATTGCGCTATCTCTAATAGCACCCGAGATATCACCAGATATATATTGGATTTTCCCCTGACCTTGGGTGACGGATTCCGAATATCTGTAATTTTCTCGGCCACTGGTGGTCCGAGATCGTTCCTGCGGTACAGATTCATTCGCAAGGGCCTCCTACAGACAATGCACTTTGGTTTATAGCGCTATCTGTAATAGCACCCTAGATATCACCAGATATATATTGGATTTTCCCCTGACCCTGAGTGTCCGGCCCCATGAGACGGTGGTTTTCTCGGCCCCTGGTGGTCGGAGGTCGTTCCTGCTGGCCAGATTCATTTGCCTGGGCCTCCTACAGACAATGCACTTTGATTTATTGCGCTATCTGTAATAGCACCCGAGATATCACCAGATATATATTGGTCTTTCCCCTGACCCTGAGTGTCCGGCCCCGTGAGTCGGTGGTTTTCTCGGCCCCTGGTGGTCCTAGGTCGTTCCCGCTGCCCAGATTCATTCGCCAGGGCCTCCTACAGACAATGCACTTTGGTTTATTGCGCTATCTCTAATAGCACCCGAGATATCACCAGATATTTGCAGGATTTTTACATGACCTTGGGTGACGGATTCCGAATATCTGTAATTTTCTCGGCCACTGGTGGTCCGAGGTCGTTCCTGCGGCACAGATTCATTCGCAAGGGCCTCCTACAGACAATGCACTTTGGTTTATTGGGCTATCTTTAATAGCACCCGAGATATCACCAGATATATATTGGATTTTTCCCGTCCCCTTAGTATCCGACCCCATGAGTCGGTGGTTTTCTCGGTCCCTGGTGGTCCGAGGTCGTACCCGCTGCACAGATTCATGCGCAAGGGTCTCATACGGACAATACACTTTGATTTATTAGGCTATCTCTAATAGCACCCGAGATATCACCAGATATATATTGGATTTTACCCTGACCTTGACAGTCCGGCCCTATGTGTCGGTGATTTTCTCGGCCCCTGGTGGTCCGACGTCGTTCCCGCTGCACAGATTCATGCGCAAGGGCCTCGTGCAGATAATTCACTGTGATTTATCGCGCTATCTGTAATAGCACCCGAGATATCACCAGATATATAATGGATTTTTCCCTGACCCTGACAGTCCGGCCCCATGAAACGGTGGTTTTCTCGGCTCCTGGTGGACCGAGGTCGTTCCCGCTGCCCAGATGCATGCGCCAGGGTCTCTTGCAGACAATTCACTTTGGTTTATTGCGCTATCTCTAATAGCACCCGAGATATCATCAGATATATATTGGATTTTTCCCTGACCCTGAGTGTCCGGCCCCATGAGACGGTGGTTTTCTCGGACCCTGGTGGTCCGAGGTCGTTGCCGCAGCACAGATTCATGCGCCTGGGCCTCCTACAGACAATGCACTTTGGTTTATTGCGCTATCTCTAATAGCACCCGAGATATCACCAGATATATATTGGCTTTTCCCCTGACCCTGTGTGTCCGGCCCCATGGGACGGTGGTTTTCTCGGCCCCTGGTTGTCCGAGGTCGTTCCCGCTGGCCAGATTCATGCGCCAGGGCCTCCTACAGACAATGCACTTTGATTTATTGCGCTATCTGTAATAGCACCCGAGATATCACCAGATATATATTGGATTTTTCCCTGACACTGAATGTCCGGCCCCATGAGACGGTGGTTTTCTCGTCCCCTGGTGGTCCGAGGTCGTTCCCGCTGCACAGATTCATGCGCCAGGGCCTCTTGCAGATAATTCACTTTGGTTTATTGCGCTATCTCTAATAGCACCCGAGATATCACTAGATATATATTGGATTTTCCCCTGGCCCTGACTGTCCGGCCCCATGAGACTGCGGTTTTCTCGGCCCCTGGTGGTCCGAGGTTGTTCCGGCTGCACAGATTCATGCGGCAGGCTCTCTTACAGACAATGCAGTTTGATTCATTGCGCTATCTGTAATAGCACCCGAGATATCACCAGATATATATTGGATTTTTCAATGACCCTGAGTGTCCGGCCCCATGAGACGGTGGTTTTCACGGCCCCTGGTGGTCCGAGGTCGTTCGCGATGCACAGATTCATGCGCCAGGGCCTCCTGCAGATGATTCACTATGGTTTATTGCGCTATCTCTAATAGCACCCGAGATATCACCAGATATGTATTGGATTTTCCCCTGACCCAGAGTATCCGGCCCCGTGAGACTGCGGTTTTCTCGGCCCCTGGTGGTCCGAGGTCGTTCCCGCTGCACAGATTCATGCGCCAGGGCCTCCTACAGACAATGGACTCTGATTTATTGCGCTATCTGTAATATTACCCGAGATATCACCAGATATATATTGGATTTTCCCCTGACCCTGAGTGTCCGGCCCCATGTGACGGTGGTTTTCTCGGCCCCTGGTGGTCCGAGGTCGTTCCCGCTGCCCATATTCATGCGCCAGGGCAGCTTACAGACAATGCACTTTGATTTATTGGGCTATCTGTAATAGCACCCGAGATATCACCAGATATATATCGGATTTTTCCCTGACCCTGAGTTTCCGGCCCCATGAGACGGTGGTTTTCTCGGCCCCTGGTGGTCTGAGGTCGTTCCCGCTGCACAGATGCATGCGCCAGGGCCTCCTGCAGATAATTCACTTTGGTTTATTGCGCTATCTCTAATAGCACCCGAGATATCACCAGATATATATTGGCTTTTCCCCTGACCCTGAGTGTCCGGCCCCCTGAGACGGTGGATTTCTCGGCCCCTGGTGGTCCGAGGTCGTTCCCGCTGGCCAGATTCATGCCCCAGGGCCTCCTACAGACAATGCACTTTGATTTATTGCGCTATCTGTAATAGCACCCGAGATATCACCAGATATATATTGTATTTTTCCCTGAACCTGAATGTCCGGCCCCATGAGACGGTGGTTTTCTCGGCCCCTGGTGGTCCGAGGTCGTTCCTGCTGTACAGATTCATGCGCCAGGGCCTCCTACAGATAATTCACTTTCGTTTATTGCGCTATCTCTAATAGCACCCGAGATATCACCAGATATATATTGGATTTTCCCCTGACCCTCAGTGTCCGGCCCCATGAGACGGTTGTTTTCTCGGCCCCTGGTGGTCCGACGTCGTTCCCGCTGCACAGATGCCAGCGCCAGGGCCTCCTGCAGATAATTCACTTTGGTTTATTGCGCTATCTCTAATAGCACCCGAGATATCACCAGATATATATTGGCTTTTCCCCTGACCCTGAGTGTCCGGCCCCCTGAGACGGTGGTTTTCTCGGCCCCTGGTGGTCCGAGGTCGATCCCGCTGGCCAAATTCATGCCCCAGGGCCTCCTACAGACAATTCACTTTGATTTATTGCGCTATCTGTAATAGCACCCGAGATATCACCAGATATTTGCTGGATTTTTACATGACCTTGGGTGACGGATTCCGAATATCTGTAATTTTCTCGGCCACTGGTGGTCCGAGGTCGTTCCTGCGGCACTGACTCATTCGCAAGGGCCTCCAACAGACAATGCACTTTGATTTATTGCGCTATCTGTAATAGCACCCGAGATATCACCAGATATATATTGGGTTTTCCCCTGACCCTGAGTGTCCGGACCCATGAGACGGTGGTTTTCTCGGCCCCTGGTGGTCCGAGGTCGTTCCCGCTGGCCAGATTCATGCGCCTGGGCCTCCTGCAGACAATGCACTTTGGTTTATTGCGCTATCTCTAATAGCACCCGAGATATCACCAGATATATATTGGATTTTCCCCTGACCCTGAGTGTCCGGCCCCGTGGGTCGGTGGTTTTCTCGGCCCCTGGTGGTCCGAGGTAGTTCCCGCTGCCCAGATTCATGCGCCAGGGCCTCCTACAGACAATGCACTTTGGTTTATTGCGCTATCTCTAATAGCACCCGAGATATCACCAGATATTTGCTGGATTTTTACATGACCTTGGGTGACGGATTCCGAATATCTGTAATTTTCTCGGCCACTGGTGGTCCGAGGTCGTTCCTGCGGCACAGACTCATTCGCGAGGGCCTCCTACAGACAATGCACTTTGATTTATTGCGCTATCTGTAATAGCACCCGAGATATCACCAGATATATATTGGGTTTTCCCCTGACCCTGAGTGTCCGGACCCATGAGACGGTGGTTCTCTCGGCCACTGGTGGTCCGAGGTCATTCCTGCGGCACAGATTCATTCGCAAGGGCCTCCTACAGACAATGCACTTTGGTTTATTGCGCTATCTGTAATAGCACCAGAGATATAACCAGATATATATTGGATTTTCCCCTGACCCTGAGTGTCCGGACCCATGAGACGGTGGTTTTCTCGGCCGCTGGTGGTCCGAGGTCGTTCCCGCTGCACAGATGCATGCGCTAGGGCCTCCTGTAGATAATTCACTTTGGTTTATTGCGCTATCTCTAATTTCACCCGAGATATCACCAGATATATATTGGATTTTCCCCTGACCCTGAGTGTCCGGCCCCGTGAGTCGGTGGTTTTCTCGGCCCCTGGTGGTCCTAGGTCGTTCCCGCTGCCCAGATTCATTCGCCAGGGCCTCCTACAGACAATGCACTTTGGTTTATTGCGCTATCTCTAATAGCACCCGAGATATCACCAGATATTTGCAGGATTTTTACATGACCTTGGGTGACGGATTCCGAATATCTGTAATTTTCTCGGCCACTGGTGGTCCGAGGTCGTTCCTGCGGCACAGATTCATTCGCAAGGGCCTCCTACAGACAATGCACTTTGGTTTATTGCGCTATCTGTAATAGCACCCGAGATATCACCAGATATATATTGGATTTTCCCCTGACCCTGAGTGTCCGGCCCCATGAGACTGTGGTTTTCTCGGCCCCTGGTGGTCCGAGGTCGTTCCCGCTGGCCAGATTCATGCGCCTGGGCCTCCTACAGACAATGCACTTTGATTTATTGCGCTATCTCAAATAGCACCCGAGATATCACCAGATATATATTGGATTTTTCCCTGACCCTGAGTGTCCGGCGCTATGAGACGGTGGTTTTCTTGGCCCCTGGTGGTCCGAGGTCGTTCCCGCTGCACAGATGCATGCACCAGGGCCTCCTGCAGATAATTCACTTTGGTTTATTGCGCTATCTCTAATAGCACCCGAGATATCACCAGATATGTATTGGATTTTCCCCTGACCCTGAGTGTCCGGCCCCGTGAGTCGGTGGTTTTCTCGGCCCCTGGTGGTGCTAGGTCGTTCCCGCTGCCCAGATTCATGCGCCAGGACCTCCTACAGACAATTCACTTTGATTTATTGCGCTATCTGTAATAGCACCCGAGATATCACCAGATATTTGCTGGATTTTTACATGACCTTTGGTGACGGATTCCGAATATCTGTAATTTTCTCAGCCACTGGTGGTCCGAGGTCGTTCCTGCGGTACAGATTCATTCGCAAGGGCCTCCTAGAGACAATGCACTTTGGTTTATTGCGCTATCTGTAATAGCACCCGAGATATCACCAGATATATATTGGATTTTCCCCTGACCCTGAGTGTCCGGCCCCATGAGACTGTGGTTTTCTCGGCCCCTGGTGGTCCGAGATCGTTCCCGCTGGCCAGATTCATGCGCCTGGGCCTCCTACAGACAAAGCACTTTGATTTATTGCGATATCTCAAATAGCACCCGAGATATCACCAGATATATATTGGATTTTTCCCTGACCCTGAGTGCCCGGCGCCATGAGACTGTGGTTTTCTCGGCCCCTGGTGGTCCGAGGCCGTTCCAGCTGCACAGATTCATTCGCCTGGGCCTCCTACAGACAATGCACTTTGATTTATTGCGCATATCTGTAATAGCACCCGAGATATCACCAGATATATATTGCATTTTTCCCTGACCCTGAGTGTCCGGCTCCATGAGACGGTGATTTTCTCGGTCCCTGGTGGTCCGAGGTCGTTCCCGCTGCCCAGATTCATGCGCCAGGGCCTCCTACAGACAATGCACTTTGGGTTATTGCGCTATCTGTAATAGCACCCGAGATATCACCAGATATATGCTGGATTTTTACATGACCTTGGGTGACGGATTCCGAATATCTGTAATTTTCTCGGCCCTTGGTGGTCCGAGCTCGTTCCCGCTGCACAGATTCATTCGCCTGGGCCTCCTACAGACAATGCACTTTAGTTTATTGCGCTATCTGTTATAGCACCCGAGATATCACCAGATATATATTGGATTTTTCCCTGACCCTGAGTGTCCGGCCCCATGAGACTGTGGTTTTCCCGGCCCCTGGTGGTCCGAGGTCGTTCCCGCTGCACAGATTCATGCGGCAGGGCCTCCTACAGACAATGCACTTTGATTTGTTGGGCTATCTGTAATAGCACCCGAGATATCACCAGATATATATTGGATTTTCCCCTGACACTGAGTGTCCGGACCCATGAGACGGTGGTTTTCTCGGCCCCTGGTGGTCCGAGGTCGTTCCCGCTGCCCAGATTCATGCGCCAGGGCCTCCTACATACAGTGCACTTTGGTTTTTTGCCCTATCTGTAATAGCACCCGAGATATCACCAGATATATATTGGATTTTTCCCTGACCCTGAGTGTCCGGCTCCATGAGACGGTGATTTTCTCGTCCCCTGGTGGTCCGACGTCGTTCCCGCTGCCCAGATTCATGCGCCAGGGCCTCCTACAGACAATGCACTTTGGTTTATTGCGCTATCTGTAATAGCACCCGAGATATCACCAGATATATGCTGGATTTTTACATGACCTTGGGTGACGGATTCCGAATATCTGTAATTTTCTCGGCCACTGGTGGTCCGAGGTCGTTCCTGCGGCACAGATTCATTCGCCAGTGCCTCCTACAGACAATGCACTTTGATTTATTGCGCTATCTCTAATAGCACCCGAGATATCACTAGATATATATTGAATTTTCCCCTGACCCTGAGTGTCCGGCCCCATGAGACTGTGGTTTTCCCGGCCTCTGGTGGTCCGAGGTCGTTCCCGCTGCACAGATTCATGCGGCAGGGCCTCCTACAGACAATGCACTTTGATTTATTGGGCTATCTGTAATAGCACCCGAGATATCACCAGATATATATTGGATTTTCCCCTGACCCTGAGTGTCCGGCCCCATGAGACTGTGGTTTTCCCGGCCCCTGGTGGTCCGAGGGCGTTCCCGCTGCACAGATGCATGCGCCAGGGCCTCCTGCAGACAATGCACTTTGGTTTATTGCGCTATCTCTAATAGCACCCGAGATATCACCAGATATTTGCTAGATTTTTACATGACCTTTGGTGACGGATTCCGAATATCTGTAATTTTCTCAGCCACTGGTGGTCCGAGGTCGTTCCTGCGGTACAGATTCATTCGCAAGGGCCTCCTACAGACAATGCACTTTGGTTTATTGCGCTATCTGTAATAGCACCCGAGATATCACCAGATATATATTGGATTTTCCCCTGACCCTGAGTGTCCGGCGCCATGAGACTGTGGTTTTCTCGGCCCCTGGTGGTCCGAGGGCGTTCCCGCTGCACAGATGCATGCGCCAGGGCCTCCTGCAGGCAATGCACTTTGGTTTATTGCGCTATCTCAAATAGCACCCGAGATATCACCAGATATATATTGGATTTTTCCCTGACCCTGAGTGTCCGGCGCCATGAGACTGTGGTTTTCTCGGTCCCTGGTGGTCCGACGCCGTTCCCGCTGCCCAGATTCATGCGCCAGGGCCTCCTACAGACAATGCACTTTGGGTTATTGCGCTATCTGTAATAGCACCCGAGATATCACCAGATATATGCTGGATTTTTACATGACCTTGGGTGACGGATTCCGAATATCTGTAATTTTCTCGGCCACTGGTGGTCCGAGGTCGTTCCTGCGGCACAGATTCATTCGCCAGTGCCTCCTACAGACAATGCACTTTGATTTATTGCGCTATCTCTAATAGCACCCGAGATATCACCAGATATATATTGGATTTTCCCCTGACCCTGAGTGTCCGGCCCCATGAGACCGTGGTTTTCTCGGCCCCTGGTGGTCGGAGGTCGTTCCTGCTGGCCAGATTCATTCGCCTGGGCCTCCTACAGACAATGCACTATGATTTATTGCGCTATCTGTAATAGCACCCGAGATATCACCAGATATATATTGGACTTTCCCCTGACCCTGAGTGTCCGGACCCATGAGACGGTGATTTTCTCGGCCCCTGGTGGTCCGAGGTCGTTCCCGCTGGCCAGATTCATGCGCCTGGGCCTCCTACAGACAATGCACTTTGGTTTATTGCGCTATCTCTAATAGCACCCGAGATATCACCAGATATATATTGGATTTTCCCCTGACCATGAGTGTCCGGCCCCGTGAGTCGGTGGTTTTCTCGGCCCCTGGTGGTCCGAGGTAGTTCCCGCTGCCCAGATTCATGCGCCAGGGCCTCCTACAGACAATGCACTTTTGTTTATTGCGCTATCTCTAATAGCACCCGAGATATCACCAGATATTTGCTGGATTTTTACATGACCTTGGGTGACTGATTCCGAATATCTGTAATTTTCTCGGCCACTGGTGGTCCGAGGTCGTTCCTGCGGCACAGATTCATTCGCAAGGGCCTCCTACAGACAATGCACTTTGGTTTATTGCGCTATCTGTAATAGCACCCGAGATATCACCAGACATATATTGAATTTTTCCCTGACCCTGAGTGTCCGGCTCCATGAGACGGTGATTTTCTCGGCCCCTGGTGGTCCGAGGTCCTTCCCGCTGCACAGATTCATTCGCCTGGGCCTCCTACAGACAATGCACTTTGATTTATTGCGCTATCTGTAATAGCACCCGAGATATCACCAGATATATATTGGATTTTTCCCCGACCCTGAGTGTCCGGCCCCATGAGACGGTGGTTTTCACGGACACTGGTGATCCGAGGTCGTTCCCGCTGCACAGATTCATGCGCCAGGGCCTGCTGCAGATAGTTTACTTTGGTCTATTGCGCTATCTCTAATAGCACCCGAGATATCACCAGATATATATTGGATTTTCCCCTGACCCTGAGCGTCCGGCCCCGTGAGTCGGTGGTTTTCTCGGCCCCTGGTGGTCCGAGGTAGTTCCCGCTGCCCAGATTCATGCGCCAGGGCCTCCTACAGACAATGCACTTTGGTTTATTGCGCTATCTCTAATAGCACCCGAGATATCACCAGATATTTGCTGGATTTTTCCCCGACCCGGAGTGTCCGGCCTCATGTGTCGGTGGTTTTCTCGGCCCCTGGTGGTCCCACGTCGTTCCCGCGGCACAGATTCATGCGCAAGGGCCTCGTGCAGATAATTCACTGTGATTTATCGCGCTATCTGTAATAGCACCCGAGATATCACCAGATATATAATGGATTTTTCCCTGACCCTGACAGTCCGGCCCCATGAAACGGTGGTTTTCTCGGCTCCTGGTGGACCGAGGTCGTTCCCGCTGCACAGATTCATTCGCAAGGGCCTCCTACAGACAATGCACTTTGGTTTATTGCGCTATCTGTAATAGCACCCGAGATATCACCAGACATATATTGAATTTTTCCCTGACCCTGAGTGTCCGGCTCCATGAGACGGTGATTTTCTCGGCCCCTGGTGGTCCGAGGTCCTTCCCGCTGCACAGATTCATTCGCCTGGGCCTCCTACAGACAATGCACTTTGATTTATCGCGCTACCTCTAATAGCACCCGAGATATCACCAGATATATACTGGATTTTTGCATGACCTTGGGTGTCCGGCCTCATGTGTCGGTGGTCTTCTCGGCCCCTGGTGGTCCGAGGTCGTTCCTGCTGCCCAGATTCATGCGCCAGGGCCTCCTACAGACAATGCACTTTGGTTTATTGCGCTATCTGTAATAGCACCCGAGATATCACCAGATATATGCTGGATTATCACATGACCTTGGGTGACGGATTCCGAATATCTGTAATTTTCTCGGCCCCTGGTGGTCCGAGGTCGTTCCTGCTGCACAGATTCATTCGCCAGTGCCTCCTACAGGCAATGCACTTTGATTTATTGCGCTATCTCTAATAGCACCCGAGATATCACCAGATATATATTGGATTTTTCCCTTCGCCTTAGTATCCGGCCCCATGAGTCGGTGGTTTTCTCGGTCCCTGGTGGTCCGAGGTCGTACCCGCTGCACAGATTCATGCGCAAGGGTCTCATACGGACAATGCACTTTGATTTATTAGGCTATCTCTAATAGCACCCGAGATATCACCAGATATATATTGGATTTTACCCTGACCTTGACAGTCCGGCCCCATGTGTCGGTGATTTTCTGGGTCCCTGGTGGTCCGAGGTAGATCCCGCTGCACAGATTCATGCGACAGGGCCTCCTGCAGACAATGCACTTTGATTTATTGCGCTATCTATAATAGCACCCGAGATATCACCAGATATATTCTGGATTTTTACATGACCTTGGGTGTCCGGCCTCATGTGTCGGTGGTTTTGTCGGCCCCTGGTGGTCCGACGTCGTTCCCGCTGCACAGATTCATGCGCAAGGGCCTCGTGCAGATAATTCACTGTGATTTATCGCGCTATCTGTAATAGCACCCGAGATATCACCAGATATATAATGGATTTATCCCTGACCCTGACAGTCCGGCCCCATGAAACGGTGGTTTTCTCGGCTCCTGGTGGACCGAGGTCGTTCCCGCTGCACAGATGCATGCGCCAGGGCCTCTTGCAGACAATTCACTTTGGTTTATTGCGCTATCACTAATAGCACCCGAGATATCACCAGATATATATTGGATTTTCCCCTGACCCTGAGTGTCCGGCCCCGTGAGTCGGTGGTTTTCTCGGCGCCTGGTGGTCCGAGGCCGTTCCCGCTGCACAGATTCATTCGCCTGGGCCTCCTACAGACAATGCACTTTGATTTATTGCGCATATCTGTAATAGCACCCGAGATATCACCAGATATATATTGGATTTTTCCCTGACACTGAGTGTCCGGCTCCATGTGACGGTGATTTTCTCGGTCCCTGGTGGTCCGAGGTCGTTCCCGCTGCCCAGATTCATGCGCCAGGGCCTCCTACAGACAATGCACTTTGGGTTATTGCGCTATTAGTAATAGCACCCGAGATATCACCAGATATATGCTGGATTTTTACATGACCTTGGGTGACCGATTCCGAATATCTGTAATTTTCTCGGCCCTTGGTGGTCCGAGGTCGTTCCCGCTGCACAGATTCATTCGCCTGGGCCTCCTACAGACAATGCACTTTGGTTTATTGCGCTATCTGTTATAGCACCCGAGATATCACCAGATATATATTGGATTTTTCCCTGACCCTGAGTGTCCGGCCCCATGAGACTGTGGTTTTCCCGGCCCCTGGTGGTCCGAGGTCGTTCCCGCTGCACAGATTCATGCGGCAGGGCCTCCTACAGACAATGCACTTTGATTTGTTGGGCTATATGTAATAGCACCCGAGATATCACCAGATATATATTGGATTTTCCCCTGACACTGAGTGTCCGGACCCATGAGACGGTGGTTTTCTCGGCCCCTGGTGGTCCGAGGTCGTTCCCGCTGCCCAGATTCATGCGCCAGGGCCTCCTACATACAGTGCACTTTGGTTTTTTGCGCTATCTGTAATAGCACCCGAGATATCACCAGATATATATTGGATTTTTCCCTGACCCTGAGTGTCCGGCTCCATGAGACGGTGATTTTCTCGTCCCCTGGTGGTCCGACGTCGTTCCCGCTGCCCAGATTCATGCGCCAGGGCCTCCTACAGACAATGCACTTTGGTTTATTGCGCTATCTGTAATAGCACCCGAGATATCACCAGATATATGCTGGATTTTTACATGACCTTGGGTGACGGATTCCGAATATCTGTAATTTTCTCGGCCACTGGTGGTCCGAGGTCGTTCCTGCGGCACAGATTCATTCGCCAGTGCCTCCTACAGACAATGCACTTTGATTTATTGCGCTATCTCTAATAGCACCCGAGATATCACCAGATATATATTGAATTTTCCCCTGACCCTGAGTGTCCGGCCCCATGAGACTGTGGTTTTCCCGGCCTCTGGTGGTCCGAGGTCGTTCCCGCTGCACAGATTCATTCGCCTGGGCCTCCTACAGACAATGCACTTTGATTTATTGCGCTATCTGTAATAGCACCCGAGATATCACCAGATATATATTGGATTTTCCCCTGACCCTGAGTGTCCGGCCCCATGAGACTGTGGTTTTCCCGGCCCCTGGTGGTCCGAGGGCGTTCCCGCTGCACAGATGCATGCGCCAGGGCCTCCTGCAGACAATGCACTTTGATTTATTGCGCTATCTCTAATAGCACCCGAGATATCACCAGATATTTGATGGATTTTTACATGACCTTTGGTGACGGATTCCGAATATCTGTAATTTTCTCAGCCACTGGTGGTCCGAGGTCGTTCCTGCGGTACAGATTCATTCGCAAGGGCCTCCTACAGACAATGCACTTTGGTTTATTGCGCTATCTGTAATAGCACCCGAGATATCACCAGATATATATTGGATTTTCCCCTGACCCTGAGTGTCCGGCCCCATGAGACTGTGGTTTTCTCGGCCCCTGGTGGTCCGAGATCGTTCCCGCTGGCCAGATTCATGCGCCTGGGCCTCCTACAGACAATGCACTTTGATTTATTGCGCTATCTCAAATAGCACCCGAGATATCACCAGATATATATTGGATTTTTCCCAGACCCTGAGTGTCCGGCGCCATGAGACTGTGGTTTTCTCGGCCCCTGGTGGTCCGAGGCCGTTCCCGCTGCACAGATTCATTCGCCTGGGCCTCCTACAGACAATGCACTTTGATTTATTGCGCATATCTGTAATAGCACCCGAGATATCACCAGATATATATTGGATTTTTCCCTGACCCTGAGTGTCCGGCTCCATGAGACGGTGATTTTCTCGTCCGCTGGTGGTCCGACGTCGTTCCCGCTGCCCAGATTCATGCGCCAGGGCCTCCTACAGACAATGCACTTTGGTTTATTGCGCTATCTGTAATAGCTCCCGAGATATCACCCGATATATGCTGGATTTTTACATGACCTCGGATGACGGATTCCGAATGTCTGTAATTTTCTCGGCCACTGGTGGTCCGAGGTCGTTCCTGCGGCACAGATTCATTCGCCAGTGCCTCCTACAGACAATGCACTTTGATTTATTGCGCTATCTCTAATAGCACCCGAGATATCACCAGATATATATTGAATTTTCCCCTGACCCTGAGTGTCCGGCCCCATGAGACTGTGGTTTTCCCGGCCCCTGGTGGTCCGCGGTCGTTCCCGCTGCACAGATTCATGCGGCAGGGCCTCCTACAGACAATGCACTTTGATTTATTGCGCTATCTGTAATAGCACCCGAGATATCACCAGATATATATTGGACTTTCCCCTGACCCTGAGTGTCCGGACCCATGAGACGGTGGTTTTCTCGGCCCCTGGTGGTCCGAGGTCGTTCCCGCTGGCCAGATTCATGCGCCTGGGCCTCCTACAGACAATGCACTTTGGTTTATTGCGCTATCTCTAATAGCACCCGAGATATCACCAGATATATATTGGATTTTCCCCTGACCATGAGTGTCCGGCCCCGTGAGTCGGTGGTTTTCTCGGCCCCTGGTGGTCCGAGGTAGTTCCCGCTGCCCAGATTCATGCGCCAGGGCCTCCTACAGACAATGCACTTTTGTTTATTGCGCTATCTCTAATAGCACCCGAGATATCACCAGATATTTGCTGGATTTTTACATGACCTTGGGTGACGGATTCCGAATATCTGTAATTTTCTCGGCCACTGGTGGTCCGAGGTCGTTCCTGCTGCACAGATTCATTCGCAAGGGCCTCCTACAGACAATGCACTTTGGTTTATTGCGCTATCTGTAATAGCACCCGAGATATCACCAGACATATATTGAATTTTTCCCTGACCCTGAGTGTCCGGCTCCATGAGACGGTGATTTTCTCGGCCCCTGGTGGTCCGAGGTCCTTCCCGCTGCACAGATTCATTCGCCTGGGCCTCCTACAGACAATGCACTTTGATTTATTGCGCTATCTGTAATAGCACCCGAGATATCACCAGATATATATTGGATTTTTCCCCGACCCTGAGTGTCCGGCCCCATGAGACGGTGGTTTTCACGGACCCTGGTGATCTGAGGTCGTTCCCGCTGCACAGATTCATGCGCCAGGGCCTGCTGCAGATAGTTCACTTTGGTCTATTGCGCTATCTCTAATAGCACCCGAGATATCACCAGATATATATTGGATTTTCCCCTGACCCTGAGTGTCCGGCCCCGTGAGTCGGTGGTTTTCTCGGCCCCTGGTGGTCCGAGGTAGTTCCCGCTACCCAGATTCATGCGCCAGGGCCTCCTACAGACAATGCACTTTGGTTTATTGCGCTATCTCTAATAGCACCCGAGATATCACCAGATATTTGCTGGATTTTTCCCCGACCCTGAGTGTCCGGCCTCATGTGTCGGTGGTTTTCTCGGCCCCTGGTGGTCCCACGTCGTTCCCGCGGCACAGATTCATGCGCAAGGGCCTCCTGCAGATAATTCACTTTGATTTATCGCGCTACCTCTAATAGCACCCGAGATATCACCAGATATATACTGGATTTTTGCATGACCTTGGGTGTCCGGCCTCATGTGTCGGTGGTCTTCTCGGCCGCTGGTGGTCCGAGGTCGTTCCTGCTGCCCAGATTCATGCGCCAGGGCCTCCTACAGACAATGCACTTTGGTTTATTGCGCTATCTGTAATAGCACCCGAGATATCACCAGATATATGCTGGATTATCACATGACCTTGGGTGACGGATTCCGAATATCTGTAATTTTCTCGGCCCCTGGTGGTCCGAGGTCGTCCCTGCTGCACAGATTCATTCGCCAGTGCCTCCTACAGGCAATGCACTTTGATTTATTGCGCTATCTCTAATAGCACCCGAGATACCACCAGATATATATTGGATTTTTCCCTTCCCCTTAGTATCCGGCCCAATGAGTCGGTGGTTTTCTCGGTCCCTGGTGGTCCGAGGTCGTACCCGCTGCACAGATTCATGCGCAAGGGTCTCATACGGACAATGCACTTTGATTTATTAGGCTATCTCTAATAGCACCCGAGATATCACCAGATATATATTGGATTTTACCCTGACCTTGACAGTCCGGCCCCATGTGTCGGTGATTTTCTGGGTCCCTGGTGGTCCGAGGTAGATCCCGCTGCACAGATTCATGCGACAGGGCCTCCTGCAGACAATGCACTTTGATTTATTGCGCTATCTATAATAGCACCCGAGATATCACCAGATATATTCTGGATTTTTACATGACCTTGGGTGTCCGGCCTCATGTGTCGGTGGTTTTCTCGGCCCCTGGTGGTCCGACGTCGTCCCCGCTGCACAGATTCATGCGCAAGGGCCTCGTGCAGATAATTCACTGTGATTTATCGCGCTATCTGTAATAGCACCCGAGATATCACCAGATATATAATGGATTTTTCCCTGACCCTGACAGTCCGGCCCCATGAAACGGTGGTTTTCTCGGCTCCTGGTGGACCGAGGTCGTTCCCGCTGCACAGATTCATTCGCAAGGGCCTCCTACAGACAATGCACTTTGGTTTATTGCGCTATCTGTAATAGCACCCGAGATATCACCAGACATATATTGAATTTTTCCCTGACCCTGAGTGTCCGGCTCCATGAGACGGTGATTTTCTCGGCCCCTGGTGGTCCGAGGTCCTTCCCGCTGCACAGATTCATTCGCCTGGGCCTCCTACAGACAATGCACTTTGATTTATTGCGCTATCTGTAATAGCACCCGAGATATCACCAGATATATATTGGATTTTTCCCCGACCCTGAGTGTCCGGCCCCATGAGACGGTGGTTTTCTCGGACACTGGTGATCCGAGGTCGTTCCCGCTGCACAGATTCATGCGCCAGGGCCTGCTGCAGATAATTCACTTTGGTCTATTGCGCTATCTCTAATAGCACCCGAGATATCACCAGATATATATTGGATTTTCCCCTGACCCTGAGTGTCCGGCCCCGTGAGTCGGTTGTTTTCTCGGCCCCTGGTGGTCCGAGGTAGTTCCCGCTGCCCAGAATCATGCGCCAGGGCCTCCTACAGACAATGCACTTTGGTTTATTGCGCTATCTCTAATAGCACCCGAGATATCACCAGATATTTGCTGGATTTTTCCCCGACCCTGAGTGTCCGGCCCCATGGGACGGTGGTTTTCTCGGCCCCTGGTGGTCCGAGGTCGTTCCCGCTGCACAGATGCATGCGCCAGGGCCTCTTGCAGACAATTCACTTTGGTTTATTGCGCTATCTATAATAGCACCCGGGATATAACCAGATATATTCTGGATTTTTACATGACCTTGGGTGTCCGGCCTCATGTGTCGGTGGTTTTCTCGGCCCCTGGTGGTCCCACGTCGTTCCCGCGGCACAGATTCATGCGCAAGGGCCTCCTGCAGATAATTCACTTTGATTTATCGCGCTATCTCTAATAGCACCCGAGATATCACCAGATATATACTGGATTTTTGCATGACCTTGGGTGTCCGGCCTCATGTGTCGGTGGTCTTCTCGGCCCCTGGTGGTCCGAGGTCGTTCCTGCTGCCCAGATTCATGCGCCAGGGCCTCCTACAGACAATGCACTTTGGTTTATTGCGCTATCTGTAATAGCACCCGAGATATCGCCAGATATATGCTGGATTATCACATGACCTTGGGTGACGGATTCCGAATATCTGTAATTTTCTCGGCCCTTGGTGGTCCGAGGTCGTTCCTGCTGCACAGATTCATTCGCCAGTGCCTCCTACAGGCAATGCACTTTGATTTATTGCGCTATCTCTAATAGCACCCGAGATATCACCAGATATATATTGGATTTTTCCCTTCCCCTTAGTATCCGGCCCCATGAGTCGGTGGTTTTCTCGGTCCCTGGTGGTCCGAGGTCGTACCCGCTGCACAGATTCATGCGCAAGGGTCTCATACGGACAATGCACTTTGATTTATTAGGCTATCTCTAATAGCACCCGAGATATCACCAGATATATATTGGATTTTACCCTGACCTTGACAGTCCGGCCCCATGTGTCGGTGATTTTCTGGGTCCCTGGTGGTCCGAGGTAGCTCCCGCTGCACAGATGCATGCGCCAGGGCCTCTTGCAGACAATTCACTTTGGTTTATTGCGCTATCACTAATAGCACCCGAGATATCATCAGATATATATTGGATTTTTCCCTGACCCTGAGTGTCCGGCCCCATGAGACGGTGGTTTTCTCGGACCCTGGTTGTCCGAGGTCGTTGCCGCAGCACAGATTCATGCGCCAGGGCCTCCCGCAGACAATGCACTTGGATTTATCGCGCTACCTCTAATAGCACCCGAGATATCACCAGATATATATTGGATTTTTCCCCGACCCTGAGTGTCCGGCCCCATGAGACGGTGGTTTTCTCGGCCCCTGGTGGTCCGAGGTCGTTCCTGCTGGACAGATTCATGCGCCAGGGCCTCCTACAGATAATTCACTTTGGTTTATTGCGCTATCTCTAATAGCACCCGATATATCACCAGATATATATTGGATTTTTCCCCGACCCTGAGCGTCCGGCCCCATGAGACGATGGTTTTCTCGGCCCCTGGTGGTCCGAGGTCGTTCCCGCTGCACAGATGCATGCGCCAGGGCCTCTTGCAGACAATTCACTTTGCTTTATTGCGCTATCTCTAATGGCACCCGATATATCACCAGATATATATTGGATTTTTCCCCGACCCTGAGCGTCCGGCCCAATGAGACGGTGGTTTTCTCGGCCCCTGGTGGTCCGAGGTCGTTCCTGCTGCACAGATTCATGCGCCAGGGCCTCCTACAGATAATGCACTTTGATTTATTGCGCTACCTCTAATAGCACCCGAGATATCTCCAGATATATATTGGATTTTTCCCTGACCCTGAGTGTCCGGTCCCATGTGTCGATGGTTTTCTCGTTCCCTCGTGGTCCGAGTTCGATCCCGCTGAAAAGATTCATGCGCCAGGGTTTCCTGCAGACAATTCACTTTGGTTTATTGCGCTATCTGTAATAGCACCCGAGATATCACCAGATATATGCTGGATTTTTACATGACCATGGGTGACGGAATCCGAATAACTGTAATTTTCTCGGCCCCTGGTGGTCGGAGGTAGTTCCTGCTCCACAGATTCATTCGCCAGTGCCTCCTACAGACAATGCACTCTGATTTATCGCGCTATCTCTAACAGCCCCCGAGATATCACCAGATATATAATGGATTTTTCGCCGACCCTGAGTGTCCGGCCCCATGAGACGGTGGTTTTCTCGGACCCTGGTGATCCGAGGTCGTTCCCGCTGAACAGATTCATGCGCCAGGGCCTCCTGCAGATAATTCACTTTGGTTTATTGGGCTATCTCTAATAGCACCCGAGATATCACCAGATATATGCTGGATTATTACATGACCTTGGGTGACGGATTCCGAATATCTGTAATTTTCTCGGTTCCTGGTGGTCCGAGGTCGATCCCGCTGCACAGATTCATGCGCCAGGGCCGCCTGCAGATAATTCACTTTGATTTATTGCGCTATCTCAAATAGCACCCGAGATATCACCTGATATATAATGGATTTTTCCCTGGCCCTGACAGTCCAGCCCCATGAGACGGTGGTTTTCTCGGCCCCTGGTGGTCCAAGACGGTTCCCGGTGCACAGATTCATGCGACAGGGCCCCCTGCAGAGAATTCACTTTGATTTATTGCGCTATCTCTAATAGCACCCGAGATATCACCGGATATATATTGGACATTACCCTGACCCTGACAGTCCGGCCCCATGAGGCGGTGATTTTATCGGCCCCTGGTGGTCCGAGGTCGTTCGAGCTGCACAGATTCATGCCCCAGGGCCGCCTGCAGATAATTCACTTTGATTTATTGCGCTATCTCTAATAACAGCAGAGATATCACCAGATATATATTGGATTTTTCCCTGACCCTGAGTGTCCGGCCCCATGAGACTGTGGTTTTTTCGGCCCCTGGTGGTCCGAGGTCGTTGCCGCTGCACAGATTCATGCGCCAGGGCCTCCCGCAGACAAAGCACGTTGGTTTATTGCGCTATCTGTAATAGCACCCGAGATATCACCAGATATATGCGGGATTTTTACATGACCTTGGGTGACGGATTCCGGATATCTGTAATTTCCTCGGCCCCTGGTGGACCGAGGTCGTTCCTGCTGCACAGATTCATTCGCCAGTGCCTCCTACAGACAATGCACTTTGATTTATTGCGCTATCTCTAATAACACCCGAGATATCACCAGATATATAATGGATTTTTCCCCGACCCTGACAGTCCGGCCCCACGAGACGGTGATTTTCTCGGCCCCTGGTGGTCCGAGGTCGTTCCTGCTGCACAGAATCATGCGCCAGGGCTTCCATCAGACAATGCACTTTGATTTATTGTTCTATCTCTAATAGCACCCGAGATATCAACAGATATATATTGGACTTTTCCCTGACCCTGACAGTCCGGCCCCATGAGGCGGTGATTTCCTCGGCCCCGGGTGGTCCGAGGTCGATCCCGCTGCACAGATTCATGCGCCAGGGCCGCCCGCAGATAATTCACTTTGATTTATTGCGCTATCTCTAATAGCACCCGAGATATCACCAGATATATATTGGATTTTAACCTGACCCTGAGTGTCCGGCCCCATGAGACGGTGGTTTTCTCGGCCCCTGGTGGTCCGAGGTCGTTCCCGCTGCACAGATTCATGCGCCAGAGCCTCCTACAGACAATGCACTTTGATTTATTGCGCTATCCGTAATAGCACCCGAGATATCATCAGATATATATTGGATTTTCCCCTGACCATGAGTGTCCGACCCCATGGGACTGTGGATTTCTCGGCCCCTGGTGGTCCGAGGTCGTTCCCACTGCCCAGATTGACGCGGCAGGGCCTCCTACAGACAATGCACTTTGATTTATTGCGCTATCCGTAATAGCACCCGAGATATCATCAGATATATATTGGATTTTCCCCTGACCCTGTGTGTCCGGCCCCATGGGACTGTGGATTTCTCGGTCCCTGGTGGTCCGAGGTCGTTCCCACTGCCCAGATTGACGCGGCAGGGCCTCCTACAGACAATGCACTTTGATTTATTGCGCTATCTGTAATAGCACCCGAGATATCACCAGATATATATTGGATTTTCCCCTGACCCTGAATGTCCGGCCCCATGAGACTGTGGTTCTCTCGGCCCCTGGTGGTCCGAGGTCGTTCCCGCTGCCCAGATTGACGCGGCAGGGCCTCCTACAGACAATGCACTTTGATTTATTGCGCTATCTGTAATAGCAGCCGAGATATCACCAGATATATATTTGGACTTTTCCCTGACCCTGACTGTCCGGCCCCATGAGGCGGTGATTTCCTCGGCCCCTGGTGGTCCGAGGTCGATCCCGCTGCACAGATTCATGCGCCAGGGCCGCCTGCAGATAATTCACTTTGATTTATTGCGCTATCTCTAATAGCACCCGAGATATCACCAGATATATATTGGATTTTAACCTGACCCTGAGTGTCCGGCCCCATGAGACGGTGGTTTTCTCGGCCCCTGGTGGTCCGAGGTCGTTCCCGCTGCACAGATTCATGCTCCAGAGCCTCCTACAGACAATGCACTTTGATTTATTGCGCTATCCGTAATAGCACCTGAGATATCATCAGATATATATTGGATTTTCCCCTGACCCTGTGTGTCCGGCCCCATGGGACTGTGGATTTCTCGGTCCCTGGTGGTCCGAGGTCGTTCCCACTGCCCAGATTGACGCGGCAGGGCCTCCTACAGACAATGCACTTTGATTTATTGCGCTATCTGTAATAGCACCCGAGATATCACCAGATATATATTGGATTTTCCCCTGACCCTGAATGTCCGGCCCCATGAGACTGTGGTTCTCTCGGCCCCTGGTGGTCCGAGGTCGTTCCCGCTGCCCAGATTGACGCGGCAGGGCCTCCTACAGACAATGCACTTTGATTTATTGCGCTATCTGTAATAGCACCCGAGATATCACCAGATATATATAGGATTCTTCACTGACCCTGAGTGTCCGGCCCCATGAGACGGTGGTTTTCTCGGCCCCTGGTGGACCGAGGTCGTTCCCGCTGCACAGATTCATGCGCCAGGGCCTCCTACAGACAATGCACTTTTATTTATTGCGCTATCTGTAATAGCACCCGAGATACCACCAGATATATATTGGATCTTTCACTGACCCTGAGTGTCCGGCCCCATGAGACTGTGGTTGTCTCGGCCCCTGGAGGTCCGAGGACGTTCTCGCTGCACCGATTCATGCGCCAGGGCCTCCTGCAGATAATTCACTTCGGTTTATTGCGCTATCTCTAATAGCACCCGAGATATCACCAGATATATATTGAATTTTCCCCTGACCCTGAGTGTCCGGCCTCATGAGACTGTGGTTTTCTCGGCCCCTGGTGGTCCGAGGTCGTTCCCGCTGCGCAGATTCATGCGCCTGGGGCCTAATACAGACATTGCACTTTGATTTCTTGGGCTATCTGTAATAGCACCCGAGATATCACGAGAAATATATTGGATTTTTCCCTGACCCTGAGTGCCCGGCCCCATGTGTCGGTGGTTCCCTCGGCCCCTGGTGGTCAGAGATCGATCTCGCTCCACAGATCCATGCGCTAGGGCCTCCTGCAAACAATGCACTTTGATTTATTGCGCTATCTGTTATAGCACCCGAGATATCACCAGATATATACTGGATTTTTACATGACCTTGGGTGACTGATTCCGAATATCTGTAATTTTCTCGGCCCCTGGTGGTCCGAGGTCGTTCCTGCTGCACAGATTCATTCACCAGTGCCTCCTACAGACAATGCACTTTGATTTATTGCGCTATCTCTAATAGCACCCGAGATATCACCAGATATATATATATTGGATTTTCCCCTGACCCTGAGCGTCCGGCCCCATGAGACTGTGGTTTTCCCCGCCCCTGGTGGTCCGAGGTCGTTCCCGCTGCAGACATTCATGCGGCAGGGCCTCCTGCAGATAATTCACTTTGGTTTATTGCGCTATCTCTAATAGCACCCGAGATATCACAAGACATATATTGGACTTTTACCTGACCCTGACAGTCCGGCCCCATGAGACGGTGATTTTCTCGGCCCCTGGTGGTCCGAGGTCGATCCCGCTGCACAGATTCATGCGCCAGGGACTCCTACAAACAATGCACTTTGATTTATTGCGCTATCTGTAATAGCACCCGAGATATCACCAGATATATATTGGATTTTAACCTGACCCTGAAAGTCCGGCCCCATGCGTCGATGGTTTTCTCGGTCCCTCGTGGTCCGAGGTCGAACTTGCTGCACAGATTCATGCGCCAGGGCCTCCTACAGACAATGCACGTTGATTTATTGCGCTATCTGTAATAGCAGCCGAGATATCACCAGATATATATTTGGACTTTTCCCTGACCCTGACTGTCCGGCCCCATGAGACGGTGGTTTTCTCGGCCCCTGGTGGTCCGAGGTCGTTCCCGGTGCACAGATTCATGCGCCGGGGCCTCCTGCAGATAATTCACTTCGGTTTATTGCGCTATCTCTAATAGCACCCGAGATATCACCAGATATATATTGAATTTTCCCCTGACCCTGAGTGTCCGGCCTCATGAGACTGTGGTTTTCTCGGCCCCTGGTGGTCCGAGGTCGTTCCCGCTGCACAGATTCATGCGCCTGGGGCCTAATACAGACAATGCACTTTGATTTCTTGGGCTATCTGTAATAGCACCCGAGATATCACCAGATATACATTGGATTTTCCCCTGACCCTGAATGTCCGGCCCCATGAGACTGTGGTTCTCTCGGCCCCTGGTGGTCCGAGGTCGTTCCCGCTGCCCAGATTGACGCGGCAGGGCCTCCTACAGACAATGCACTTTGATTTATTGCGCTATCTGTAATAGCAGCCGAGATATCACCAGATATATATTTGGACTTTTCCCTGACCCTGACTGTCCGGCCCCATGAGACGGTGGTTTTCTCGGCCCCTGGTGGTCCGAGGTCGTTCCCGGTGCACAGATTCATGCTCCAGAGCCTCCTACAGACAATGCACTTTGATTTATTGCGCTATCCGTAATAGCACCCGAGATATCATCAGATATATATTGGATTTTCCCCTGACCCTGTGTGTCCGGCCCCATGGGACTGTGGATTTCTCGGTCCCTGGTGGTCCGAGGTCGTTCCCACTGCCCAGATTGACGCGGCAGGGCCTCCTACAGACAATGCACTTTGATTTATTGCGCTATCTGTAATAGCACCCGAGATATCACCAGATATATATTGGATTTTCCCCTGACCCTGAATGTCCGGCCCCATGAGACTGTGGTTCTCTCGGCCCCTGGTGGTCCGAGGTCGTTCCCGCTGCCCAGATTGACGCGGCAGGGCCTCCTACAGACAATGCACTTTGATTTATTGCGCTATCTGTAATAGCACCCGAGATATCACCAGATATATATAGGATTTTTCACTGACCCTGAGTGTCCGGCCCCATGAGACGGTGGTTTTCTCGGCCCCTGGCGGACCGAGGTCGTTCCCGCTGCACAGATTCATGCGCCAGGGCCTCCTACAGACAATGCACTTTTATTTATTGCGCTATCTGTAATAGCACCCGAGATACCACCAGATATATATTGGATCTTTCACTGACCCTGAGTGTCCGGCCCCATGAGACTGTGGTTGTCTCGGCCCCTGGAGGTCCGAGGACGTTCTCGCTGCACCGATTCATGCGCCAGGGCCTCCTGCAGATAATTCACTTCGGTTTATTGCGCTATCTCTAATAGCACCCGAGATATCACCAGATATATATTGAATTTTCCCCTGACCCTGAGTGTCCGGCCTCATGAGACTGTGGTTTTCTCGGCCCCTGGTGGTCCGAGGTCGTTCCCGCTGCGCAGATTCATGCGCCTGGGGCCTAATACAGACATTGCACTTTGATTTCTTGGGCTATCTGTAATAGCACCCGAGATATCACGAGAAATATATTGGATTTTTCCCTGACCCTGAGTGCCCGGCCCCATGTGTCGGTGGTTCCCTCGGCCCCTGGTGGTCAGAGATCGATCTCGCTGCACAGATCCATGCGCTAGGGCCTCCTGCAGACAATGCACTTTGATTTATTGCGCTATCTGTTATAGCACCCGAGATATCACCAGATATATGCTGGATTTTTACATGACCTTGGGTGACTGATTCCGAATATCTGTAATTTTCTCGGCCCCTGGTGGTCCGAGGTCGTTCCTGCTGCACAGATTCATTCACCAGTGCCTCCTACAGACAATGCACTTTGATTTATTGCGCTATCTCTAATAGCACCCGAGATATCACCAGATATATATATATTGGATTTTCCCCAGACCCTGAGTGTCCGGCGCCATGAGACGGTTGTTGTCTCGGTCCCTGGTGGTCCGCGGTCGTTCCGGCTGCACAGATTCATGCGCCAGGGCCTCCTGCAGATAATTCACTTTGGTTTAGTGCGCTATCTCTAATAGCACCCGAGATATCACCAGGTATATGTTGTATTCTTCCCTGACCCTGAGTGTCCGGCCCCATGAGACGGTGGTTTTCTCGGCCCCTGGTGGTCCGAGGTCGTTCCGGCTGCACAGATTCATGCGCCAGGGCCTCCTGCAGATAATTCACTTTGGTTTATTGCGCTATCTGTAATAGCACCCGAGATATCACCAGATATATATTGAATTTTCCCCTGACCCTGAGTGTCCGGCCTCATGAGACTGTGGTTTTCTCGGCCCCTGGTGGTCCGAGGTCGTTCCCGCTGCACAGATTCATGCGCCTGGGGCCTAATACAGACAATGCACTTTGATTTCTTGGGCTATCTGTAATAGCACCCGAGATATCACGAGAAATATATTGGATTTTTCCCTGACCCTGAGTGCCCGGCCCCATGAGACGGTGGTTTTCTCGGCCCCTGGTGGTCCGAGGTCGTTCCCGCTGCACAGATTCACGCGCCAGGGCCTCCTACAGACAATGCACTTTGATTTATTGCTCTGTCTCTAATAGCACCCGAGCTATCACTAGATATATATTGGATTTTTCCCTGACCCTGAGTGCCCGGCCCCATGTGTCGGTGATTTTCTCGGACCCTGGTGATCCGAGGTAGATACCGCTGCACAGATTCATGCGCCAGGGCCTCCTGCAGATAATTCACTTTGGTTTATTGCGCTATCTCTAATAGCACCCGAGATATCACAAGATATATATTGGATTTTTCCCTGACCCTGAGTTCCCGGCCCCATGCGTCGGTGGTTCTCTCGGCCCCTGGTGGTCAGAGATCGATCTCGCTGCACAGATCCATGCGCTAGGGCCTCCTGCAGACAACGCACTTTGATTTATTGCGCTATCTGTTATAGCACCCGAGATATCACCAGATATATGCTGGATTGTTACATGACCTTGGGTGACGGATTCCGAATATCTGTAATTTTCTCGGCCCCTGGTGGTCCGAGGTCGTTCCTGCTGCACAGATTCATTCACCAGTGCCTCCTACAGACAATGCACTTTGATTTATTGCGCTATCTCTAATAGCACCCGAGATATCACCAGATATATATATATTGGATTTTCCCCTGACCCTGAGCGTCCGGCCCCATGAGACTGTGGTTTTCTCGGCCCCTGGTGGTCCGAGGTCGTTCCCGCTGCAGACATTCATGCGGCAGGGCCTCCTGCAGATAATTCACTTTGGTTTATTGCGCTATCTCTAATAGCACCCGAGATATCACAAGATATATATTGGACTTTTACCTGACCCTGACAGTCCGGCCCCATGAGACGGTGATTTTCTCGGCCCCTGGTGGTCCGAGGTCGATCCCGCTGCACAGATTCATGCGCCAGGGACTCCTACAAACAATGCACTTTGATTTATTGCGCTATCTGTAATAGCACCCGAGATATCACCAGATATATATTGGATTTTAACCTGACCCTGACAGTCCGGCCCCATGCGTCGATGGTTTTCTCGGTCCCTCGTGGTCCGAGGTCGAACCCGCTGCACAGATTCATGCGCCAGGGCCTGCTGCAGATAATTCACTTTGGTTTATTGCGCTATCTCTAATAGCACCCGAGATATCACCAGATATATATTGGATTTTCCCCAGACCCTGAGTGTCCGGTCCCATGAGACGGTGGTTGTCTCGGCCCCTGGTGTTCCGAGGTCGTTCCCGCTACCCAGATTGACGCGGCAGGGCCTCCTACAGACAATGCACTTTGATTTGTTGCGCTATCTGTAATAGCACCCGAGATATTACCAGATATATATTGGATTTTCCCCTGACCCTGCGTGACCGGCCCCATGAGACTGTGGTTTTCACGGCCCCTGGTGGTCCGAGGTCGTTCCCGCTGCACAGATTCATGCGCCAGGGCCTCCTACAGACAATGCACTTTGATTTATTGCGCTATCTGTAACAGCACCCGAGATATCACCAGATATATATTGGATTTTTCCATGACCCTGAGTGTCCGGCCCCATGATACGGTGGTTGTCTCGGGCACTGGTGGCTCGAGGTCGTTCCCGCTGCACAGATTCGTGCGCCAGGGTCTCCTACAGACAATGCACTTTGGTTTATTGCGCTATCTCTAATAGCACCCGAGATATCACCATATATATATTGGATCTTTCACTGACCCTGAGTGTCCGGCCCCATGAGACGGTGGTTTTCGCGGCCCCTGGTGGTCCGAGGTCGTTCCCGCTGCACAGATTCATGCGCCTGGGGCCTAATACAGACAATGCACTTTGATTTCTTGGGCTATCTGTAATAGCACCCGAGATATCACCAGAAATATATTGGATTTTTCCCTGACCCTGAGTGTCCGGCCCCATGAGACGGTGGTTTTTTCGGCCCCTGGTGGTCCGGGGTCGTTCCCGCTGCACAGATTCACGCGCCAGGGCCCCCTACAGACAATGCACTTTGATTTATTGCTCTCTCTCTAATAGCACCCGAGCTATCACTAGATATATATTGGATTTTTCCCTGACCCTGAGTGCCCGGCCCCATGTGTCGGTGATTTTCTCGGACCCTGGTGATCCGAGGTAGATACCGCTGCACAGATTCATGCGCCAGGGCCTCCTGCAGATAATTCACTTTGGTTTATTGCGCTATCTGTAATAGCACCCGAGATATCACCAGAAATATATTGGATTTTTCCCTGACCCTGAGTGTCCGGCCCCATGAGACGGTGGTTTTCTCGGCCCCTGGTGGTCCGAGGTCGTTCCCGCTGCACAGATTCACGCGCCAGGGCCTCCTACAGACAATGCACTTTGATTTATTGCTCTGTCTCTAATAGCACCCGAGCTATCACTAGATATATATTGGATTTTTCCCTGACCCTGAGTGCCCGGCCCCATGCGTCGGTGGTTTTCTCGGCCCCTGGTGGTCAGAGATCGATCTCGCTGCACAGATCCATGCGCTAGGGCCTCCTGCAGACAATGCACTTTGATTTATTGCGCTATCTGTTATAGCACCCGAGATATCATCAGATATATGCTGGATTTTTACATGACCTTGGGTGACGGATTCCGAATATCTGTAATTTTCTCGGCCCCTGGTGGTCCGAGGTCGTTCCTGCTGCACAGATTCATTCGCCAGTGCCTCCTACAGACAATGCACTTTGATTTATTGCGCTATCTGTAATAGCACCCGAGATATCACCAGATATACATTGGATTTTACACTGACCCTGAGTGTCCGGCCCCATGAGACTGTGGTTTTCTCGACCCCTGGTGGTCCGTGGTCGTTCCCGCTACACAGATTCATGCGCCAGGGCCTCCTACAGACAATGCACTCTGATTCATTGCGCTATCTGTAATAGCACCCGAGATATCACCAGATATACATTGGATTTTACACTGACCCTGAGTTTCCGGCCCCATGAGACTGTGGTTTTCTCGGCCCCTGGGGGTCCGAGGTCGTTCCCGCTGCACAGGTTCATGGGCCAGGGCCTCCTGCAGGTAATTCACTTTGGTTTATTGCGCTATCTCTAATAGCACCCGAGATATCACAAGATATATATTGGATTTTTCCCTGACCCTGAGTGCCCGGCCCCATGCGTCGGTGGTTTTCTCGGACCCTGGTGGTCAGAGATCGATCTCGCTGCACAGATCCATGCGCTAGGGCCTCCTGCAGACAACGCACTTTGATTTATCGCGCTATCTGTAATAGAACCCGAGATATCACCAGATATATATTGGATTTTTCCCTGACCCTGAGTGCCCGGCCCCATGCGTCGGTGGTTTTCTCGGCCCCTGGTTGTCTGAGGTCGTTCCTGCTGCACAGATTCATTCGCCCGTGCCTCCTACAGACAATGCACTTTGATTTATTGTTCTACCTCTAATTGCACCCGAGATGTCAACAGATATGTATTGGATTTTTCCCTGACCCTGAGTGACCGGCCCCATGAGACGGTGGTTTTCTCGGCCCCTGGTGGTCCGAGGTCGTTCCCGATGCACAGATTCATGCGCCAGGGCCGGCTGCAGATAATTCACTTTGGTTTATTGCGCTATGTCTAATAACACCCGAGATATCACCAGATATATATTGGATTTTCCCCTGACCCTGAGTATCCGGCCCCATGAGACTGTGGTTTTCTCGGCCCCTGGTGGTCCGAGGTCGTTCCCGCTGTCCAGTTTGACGCGGCAGGGCCTCCTACAGACAATGCACTTTGATTTATTGCGCTATCTGTAATAGCACCCGAGATATCACCAGATATATATTGGATTTTCCCCAGACCCTGAGTGTCCGGTTCCATGAGACGGTGGTTGTCTCGGCTGCTGGTGGTCCGAGGTCGTTCCCGCTGCCCAGATTGACGCGGCAGGGCCTCCTACAGACAATGCACTTTGATTTGTTGCGCTATCTGTAATAGCACCCGACATATCACCAGATATATATTGGATTTTCCCCTGACCCTGCGTGTCCGGCCCCATGAGACTGTGGTTTTCTCGGCCCCTGGTGGTCCGAGGTCGTTCCCGCTGCACAGATTCATGCGGCAGGGCCTCCTACAGACAATGCACTTTGATTTATTGCGCTATCTGTAATAGCACCCGAGATATCGCCAGATATATATTGGATTTTTCCCTGACACTGAGTGTCCGGCCCCATGAGACGGTGGTTGTCTCGGCCCCTGGAGGTCCGAGGACGTTCCCGCAGCCCAGATTCATGCGCCAGGGGCCCCTGCAGATAATTCACTTTGGTTTATTGCGCTATCTCTAATAGCACCCGAGATATCGCCAGATATATATTGGATTTTTCCCTGACACTGAGTGTCCGGCCCCATGAGACTGGTTTTCTCGGCCCCTGGTGGTCCGAGGTCGTTCCCGCTGCACAGATTCATGCGCCAGGGCCTCCTACGGACAATGCACTTTGATTTATTGCGCTATCTGTTATAGCACCCGAGATATCATCAGATATATGCTGGATTTTTACATGACCTTGGGTGACGGATTCCGAATATCTGTAATTTTCTCGGCCCCTGGTGGTCCGAGGTCGTTCCTGCTGCACAGATTCATTCGCCAGTGCCTCCTACAGACAATGCACTTTGATTTATTGCGCTATCTGTAATAGCACCCGAGATATCACCAGATATACATTGGATTTTACACTGACCCTGAGTGTCCGGCCCCATGAGACTGTGGTTTTCTCGACCCCTGGTGGTCCGTGGTCGTTCCCGCTACACAGATTCATGCGCCAGGGCCTCCTACAGACAATGCACTCTGATTTATTGCGCTATCTGTAATAGCACCCGAGATATCACCAGATTTATATTGGATTTTTTCCTGACCCTGAGAGTCCGGCCCCATGAGACGGTGATTTTCTCGGCCCCTGGTGGTCCGAGGGCGTTCCCGCTGCACAAAATCGTGCGCCAGGGCCTCCTGCAGATAATTCACTTTGGTTTATTGCGCTATCTCTAATAGCACCCGAGATATCACCAGATATATATTGGATTTTCCCCTGACCCTGAGTGTTCGGCCCCATGAGATGGTAGTTTTCTCGGCCCCTAGTGATCGGAGGTCGTTCCCGCTGCACAGATTCATGCGCCAGGGCCTCCTGCAGATAATTCACTTTGGTTTATTGCGCCATCTCTAATAGCACCCGAGATATCACCTGATATATATTGAATTTTCCCCTGACCCTGAGTGTCCGGCCCAATGAGACTGTGGTTTTCTCGGGCCCTGGTGGTCCGAGGTCTTTCCCGTTGCACAGATTCATGCGCCAGGGCCTCCTGCAGATAATTCACTTTGGTTTATTGCGCTATCTCTAATAGCACCCGAGATATCACCAGATATATATTGGATTTTCCCCTGACCCAGAGTGTCCGGCCCCATGAGACTGTGGTTTTCTCGGCCCCTGGTGGTCCGAGGTCGTTCCCGCTGCACAGACCCATGCGCCAGGGCCTCCTACAGACAATGCACTTTTATTTATTGCGCTACCTGTAATAGCACCCGAGATATCACCAGAAATATATTGGATCTTTCACTGACCCTGAGTGTCCGGCCCCATGAGACGGTGGTTTTCTGGGCCCCTGTTGGTCCGAGGTCGTTCCCGCTGCACAGATTCATGCGCCAGGGCCTCCTACAGACAATGCACTTTGATTTATTGCGCTATCTGTAATAGCACCCGAGATATCATCAGATACATCCTGGGTATTTACATGACCTTGGGTGTCCGGCGCCATGTGTCGGTGGTTTTCTCGGTCCCTGGTGGTGCGAGGTCGTTCCCGCTGCACAGCTTCATGCGTCTGGGCTTCCTGCAGACAATGCACTTTGATTTATTGCGCTATCTCTAATAGCACCCGAGATATCACCAGATATATATTGGATTTTTCACTGACCCTGAGTGTCCGGCCCCATGAGACGGTGGTTTTCTCGGCCCCTGGTGATCCGAGGTCGTTCCCGCTGCACAGATTCATGCGCCAGGGCCTCCTACAGACAATGCACTTTGATTTATTGCGCTATCTGTAATAGCACCCGAGATATCACCAGATATATATTGGATTTTTCCATGACCCTGAGTGTCCGGCCCCATGAGACGGTGGTTGTCTCGGGCCCTGGTGGCTCGAGGTCGTTCCCGCTGCACAGATTCGTGCGCCAGGGCCTCCTACAGACAATGCACTTTGGTTTATTGCGCTATCTGTAATAGCACCCGAGATATCACCAGATTTATATTGGATTTTACCCTGACCCTGAGTGTCCGGCCCCATGAGACTGTGGTTTTCTCGGCCCCTGGTGGTCCGAGGTCGTTACCGCTGCACAGATTCATGCGCCAGGGCCTCCTACAGACAATGCACTTTTATTTCTTGGGCTATCTGTAATAGCACCCGAGAAATCACCAGATATATATTGGATTTTTCCCTGACCCTGAGTGTGCGGCCCCATGAGACGGTTGTTGTCTTGGCCCCTGGTGGTCCGAGGTCGTTCCCGCTGCACAGATTCACGCGCCATGGCCTCCTACAGACAATGCACTTTGATTTATCGCGCTATCTGTAATAGAACCCGAGATACCACCAGATATATATTGGATTTTTCCCTGACCCTGAGTGCCCGGCCCCATGAGACGGTGGTTTTCTCGGCCCCTGGTGGTCCGAGGTCGTTCCCGCTGCACAGATTCATGCGCCTGGGGCCTAATACAGACAATGCACATTGATTTCTTGGGCTATCTGTAATAGCACCCGATATATCACCAGAAATATATTGGATTTTTCCCTGACCCTGAGTGCCCGGCCCCATGAGACGGTGGTTTTCTCGGCCCCTGGTGGTCCGAGGTCGTTCCCGCTGCACAGATTCATGCGCCTGGGGCCTAATACAGACAATGCACTTTGATTTCTTGGGCTATCTGTAATAGCACCCGAGATATCACCAGAAATATATTGGATTTTTCCCTGACCCTGAGTGTCCGGCCCCATGAGACGGTGGTTTACTCGGCCCCTGGTGGTCCGAGGTCGTTCCCGCTGCACAGATTCATGCGGCAGGGCCTGCTGCAGATAATTCACTTTGGTTTATTGCGCTATCTGTAATAGCACCCGAGATACCATCAGATATATATTGGATCTTTCACTGACCCTGAGTGTCCGGCCAAATGAGACTGTGGTTTTCTCGGACCCTGGTGGTCCGAGGTCGTTCCCGTTGCACAGATTCATGCGCCAGGGCCTCCTGCAGATAATTCACTTTGGTTTATTGCGCTATCTCTAATAGCACCCGAGATATCACCTGATATATATTGAATTTTCCCCTGCCCCTGAGTGTCCGGCCCAATGAGACGGTGGTTTTCTCGGCCCCTGGTGGTCCGAGGTCGTTCCCGCTGCACAGATTCATGCGCCAGGGCCTCCTACAGACAATGCACTTTGATTTATTGCGCTATCTGTAATAGCACCCGAGATATCACCAGATATATATTGGATTTTTCCCTGACCCTGAGTGTCCGGCCCCATGAGACGGTGGTTTTCTCGGCCCCTGGTGGTCCGAGGTCGTTCCCGCTGCACAGATTCATGCGGCAGAGCCTGCTGCAGATAATTCACTTTGGTTTATTGCGCTATCTGTAATAGCACCCGAGATACCATCAGATATATATTGGATCTTTCACTGACCCTGAGTGTCCGGCCCCACGAGACGGTGGTTGTCTCGGCCCCTGGAAGTCCGAGGACGTTCCCGCAGCCCAGATTCATGCGCCAGGGGCCCCTGCAGATAATTCACTTTGGTTTATTGCGCTATCTCTAATAGCACCCGAGATATCGCCAGATATATATTGGATTTTTCCCTGACACTGAGTGTCCGGCCCCATGAGACTGGTTTTCTCGGCCCCTGGTGGTCCGAGGTCGTTCCCGCTGCACAGATTCATGCGCCAGGGCCTCCCGCAGACAAGGCACTTTGGATTATTGCGCTATCTGTAATAGCACCCGTGATATCACCAGATATATGCTGGATTTTTACATGACCTTGGGTGACGGATTCCGAATATCTGTAATTTTCTCGGCCCCTGGGGGTCCGAGGTCGTTCCTGCTGCACAGATTCACGCGCCAGGGCCTCCTAAAGACAATGCACTTTGATTTATTGCGCTATCTGTAATAGCACCCGAGATATCACCAGATTTATATTGGATTTTTTCCTGACCCTGAGAGTCCGGCCCCATGAGACGGTGATTTTCTCGGCCCCTGGTGGTCCGAGGGCGTTCCCGCTGCACAAAATCGTGCGCCAGGGCCTCCTGCAGATAATTCACTTTGGTTTATTGCGCTATCTCTAATAGCACCCGAGATATCACCAGATATATATTGGATTTTCCCCTGACCCTGAGTGTCCGGCCCCATGAGATGGTAGTTTTCTCGGCCCCTGGTGATCGGAGGTCGTTCCCGCAGCACAGATTCATGCGCCAGGGCCTCCTGCAGATAATTCACTTTGGTTTATTGCGCTATCTCTAATAGCACCCGAGATATCACCAGATATATATTGGATTTTCCCCTGACCCAGAGTGTCCGGCCCCATGAGACTGTGGTTTTCTCGGCCCCTGGTGGTCCGAGGTCGTTCCCGCTGCACAGACTCATGCGCCAGGGCCTCCTACAGACAATGCACTTTGATTTATTGCGCTATCTGTAATAGCACCCGAGATATCACCAGATATATATTGGATTTTACACTGACCCTGAGTGTCCGGCCCCATGAGACTGTGGTTGTCTCGGCCCCTGGTGGTCCGAGGTCGTTCCCGCTGCACAGATTCATGCACCAGGGCCTCCTACAGACAATGCACTTTTATTTATTGCGCTACCTGTAATAGCACCCGAGATATCACCAGAAATATATTGGATCTTTCACTGACCCTGAGTGTCCGGCCCCATGAGACGGTGGTTTTCTCGGCCCCTGGTGGTCCGAGGTCGTTCCCGCTGCACAGATTCATGCGCCAGGGCCTCCTACAGACAATGCACTTTGATTTATTGCGCTATCTGTAATAGCACCCGAGATATCATCAGATACATCCTGGGTATTTACATGACCTTGGGTGTCCGGCGCCATGTGTCGGTGGTTTTCTCGGCCGCTGATGGTCCGAGGTCGTTCCCGCTACACAGATTCATGCGCCAGGGCCTCCTACAGACAATGCACTCTGATTTATTGCGCTATCTGTAATAGCACCCGAGATATCACCAGATATATATTGGATTTTACCCTGACCCTGAGTGTCCGGCCCCATGAGACGGTGGTTGTCTCGGCCCCTGGAGGTCCGAGGACGTTCCCGCTGCACAGATTCACGCGCCAGGGCCTCCTACAGACAATGCACTTTGATTTATCGCGCTATCTGTAATAGAACCCGAGATATCACCAGATATATATTGGATTTTTCACTGACCCTGAGTGTCCGGCCCCATGAGACGGTGGTTGTCTCGGCCCCTGGTGGCTCCAGGTCGTTCCCGCTGCACAGATTCGTGCGCCAGGGCCTCCTACAGACAATGCACTTTGGTTTATTGCGCTATCTCTAATAGCACCCGAGATATCACCAGATACATGTTGGATTTTCCCCTGACCCTGAGTGTCCGGCCCCATGAGACTGTGGTTTTCTCGGCCCCTGGTGGTCCGAGGTCGTTCCCGCTGCACAGATTCATGCGCCAGGGCCTCCCGCAGACAAGGCACTTTGGATTATTGCGCTATCTGTAATAGCACCCGTGATATCACCAGATATATGCTGGATTTTTACATGACCTTGGGTGACGGATTCCGAATATCTGTAATTTTCTCGGCCCCTGGTGGTCCGAGGTCGTTCCTGCTGCACAAATTCACGCGCCAGGGCCTCCTAAAGACAATGCACTTTGATTTATTGCGCTATCTGTAATAGCACCCGAGATATCACCAGATTTATATTGGATTTTTTCCTGACCCTGAGAGTCCGGCCCCATGAGACGGTGATTTTCTCGGCCCCTGGTGGACCGAGGGCGTTCCCGCTGCACAAAATCATGCGCCAGGGCCTCCTGCAGATAATTCACTTTGGTTTATTGCGCTATCTCTCATAGCACCCGAGATATCACCAGATATATATTGGATTTTCCCCTGACCCTGAGTGTCCGGCCCCATGAGATGGTAGTTTTCTCGGCCCCTGGTGATCGGAGGTCGTTCCCGCTGCACAGATTCATGCGCCAGGGCCTCCTGCAGATAATTCACTTTGGTTTATTGCGCCATCTCTAATAGCACCCGAGATATCACCTGATATATATTGAATTTTCCCCTGACCCTGAGTGTCCGGCCCGATGAGACTGTGGTTTTCTCGGCCCCTGGTGGTCCGAGGTCGTTCCCGTTGCACAGATTCATGCGCCAGGGCCTCCTGCAGATAATTCACTTTGGTTTATTGCGCTATCTCTAATAGCACCCGAGATATCACCAGATATATATTGGATTTTCCCCTGACCCAGAGTGTCCGGCCCCATGAGACTGTGGTTTTCTCGGCCCCTGGTTGTCCGAGGTCGTTCCCGCTGCACAGACTCATGCGCCAGGGCCTCCTACAGACAATGCACTTTGATTTATTGCGCTATCTGTAATAGCACCCGAGATATCACCAGATATATATTGGATTTTACACTGACCCTGAGTGTCCTTCCCCATGAGACTGTGGTTGTCTCGGCCCCTGGTGGTCCGAGGTCGTTCCCGCTGCACAGATTCATGCACCAGGGCCTCCTACAGACAATGCACTTTTATTTATTGCGCTACCTGTAATAGCACCCGAGATATCACCAGAAATATATTGGATCTTTCACTGACCCTGAGTGTCCGGCCCCATGAGACGGTGGTTTTCGCGGCCCCTGGTGGTCCGAGGTCGTTCCCGCTGCACAGATTCATGCGCCAGGGCCTCCTACAGACAATGCACTTTGATTTATTGCGCTATCTGTAATAGCACCCGAGATATCACCAGATATATATTGGATTTTCCCCTGACCCTGAGTGTCCGGCCCAATGAGACTGTGGTTTTCTTGGCCCCTGGTGGTCCGAGGTCGTTCCCGTTGCACAGATTCATGCGCCAGGGCCTCCTGCAGATAATTCACTTTGGTTTATTGCGCTATCTCTAATAGCACCCGAGATATAACCAGATATATATTGGATTTTCCCCTGACCCTGAGCGTCCGACCCCATGAGACTGTGGTTTTCTCGGCCCCTGGTGGTCGGAGGTCGTTCCCGCTACACAGATTCATGCGCCAGGGCCTCCTACAGACAATGCACTCTGATTTATTGCGCTATCTGTAATAGCACCCGAGATATCACCAGATATATATTGGATTTTACCCTGACCCTGAGTGTCCGGCCCCATGAGACGGTGGTTGTCTCGGCCCCTGGAGGCCCGAGGACGTTCCCGCAGCACAGATTCATGCGCCAGGGGCCCCTGCAGATAATTCACTTTGGTTTATTGCGCTATCTCTAATAGCACCCGAGATATCAACAGATATATGTTGGATTTTCCCCTGACCCTGAGTGTCCGGCCCCATGAGACTGTGGTTTTCTCGGCCCCTGGTCGTCCGAGGTCGTTCCCGCTGCACAGATCCATGCGCCAGGGCCTCCTACAGACAATGCACTTTTATTTATTGCGCTATCTGTAATAGCACCCGAGATACCACCAGATATATATTGGATCTTTCACTGACCCTGAGTGTCCGGCCCCATGAGACGGTGGTTTTCGCGGCCCCTGGTGGTCCGAGGTCGTTCCCGCTGCACAGATTCATGAGCCAGGGCCTCCTACAGACAATTCACTTTGATTTATTGCGCTATCTGTAATAGCACCCGAGATATCACCAGATATATATTCGATTTTTCCCTGACCCTGAGTGCCCGGCCCCATGTGTCGGTGGTTTTCTCGGCCCCTGCTGGTCCGAGGTCGATCCCGCTGCACAGATTCATGGGCCAGGTCCCCCTGCAAATAATGCACTTTGATTTATTGCGCTATCTGTAATAGCACCCGAGATATCACCAGATATATATTGGATTTTAACCTGACCCTAAGTGTTCGGACCCATGAGACTTTGGTTTTCTCGGCCCCTGGTGGTCCGAGGCCGTTCCGGCTGCACAGATTCACGCGCCAGGGCCTCTTGCAGACAATGCACTTTGATTTATCGCGCTATCTGTAATAGAACCCGAGATATCACCAGATATATATTGGATTTTTCCCTGACCCTGACAGTCCGGCCCCATGAGACATTGATTTTCTCGGCCCCTGGTGCTCCCAGGTCAGTCCCGCTGCACAGATTCATGCGCCAGGGCCTCCTACAGACAATGCACTTTGATTTATTGTGCAATCTGTAATATAACCCGAGATATCACCAGATATATATTGAATTTTCCCCTGACCCTGAGTGTCCGGCCCCATGAGACGGTGGTTTTCTCGGCCCCTGGTGGTCCGAGGTCGTTCCCGCTGCACAGATTCATGCGCCAGGGCCCCCTACAGACAATGCACTTTGATTTATTGCGCTATCTGTAATAGCACCCGAGATATCACCAGATATATATTGGATTTTACCCTGACCCTGAGTGTCCGGCCCCATGAGACGGTGGTTGTCTCGGCCCCTGGAGGTCCGAGGACGTTCCCGCAGCACAGATTCATGCGCCAGGGGCCCCTGCAGATAATTCACTTTGGTTTATTGCGCTATCTCTAATAGCACCCGAGATATCACCAGATATATGTTGGATTTTCCCCTGACCGTGAGTGTCCGGCCCCATGAGACTGTGGTTTTCTCGGCCCCTGGTGGTCCGAGGGCGTTCCCGCTGCACAGATTCATGCGCCAGGGCCTCCTACAGACAATGCACTTTTATTTATTGCGCTATCTGTAATAGCACCCGAGATACCACCAGATATATATTGGATCTTTCACTGACCCTGAGTGTCCGGCCCCATGAGACTGTGGTTTTCTCGGCCCCTGGTGGTCCGAGGTCGTTCCCGCTGCACAGACTCATGCGCCAGGGCCTCCTACAGACAATGCACTTTGATTTATTGCGCTATCTGTAATAGCACCCGAGATATGACCAGATATATATTGGATTTTTCCCCGACCCTGAGTGTCCGGCCCCATGAGACGGTGGTTGTCTCGGCCCCTGGTGGTCCGAGGTCGTTCCCGCTGCACAGGTTCATGCGCCAGGGCATCCTACAGACAATGAACTTTGATTTATTGCGCTATCTGTAATAGCACCCGAGATATCAGCAGATATATATTGGATTTTTCACTGACCCTGAGTGTCCGGCCCCATGAGACGGTCGTTTTCTCGGCCCCTGGTGGTCCCAGGTCGTTCCCGCTGCACAGATTCATGCGCCAGGGCCTCCTGCAGATAATTCACTTTGGTTTATCGCGCTATCTCTAATAGCACCCGAGATATCACCAGGTATATATTGGATTCTTCCATGACCCCGATTGTCCGGCCCATTAGACGGTTGTTTTCTCGGCCCCCGGTGGTCCGAGGTCGTACCCGCTGCACAGGTTCATGCGCCAGGGCCTCCTACAGACAATGCACTTTGACTTATTGCGCTATCTGTAATAGCACCCGAGATGTCACCAGATATTTATTGGATTTTTCACTGACCCTGAGCGTCCGGCCCCTTGAGACGGTCGTTTTCTCGGCCCCTGGTGGTCCGAGGTCATTCCCGCTGCACAGGTTCATGCGCCAGGGTCTCCTACAGACAACGCACTTTGATTTATTGCGCTATCTGTAATAGCACCCGAGATATCACCAGATATATATTGGATTTTTCACTGACCCTGAGAGTCCTTCCCCATGAGACGGTGGTTTTCTCGGCCCCTGGTGTTCCGAGGTCGTTCCGCTGCACAGCTTCATGCGCCAGGGCCTCCTACAGACAAGGCACTTTGATTTATTGCGCTATCTCAAATAGCACCCGAGATATCACCAGATATATATTGGATTTTCCCCTGACCCTGAGTGTCCGGCCCCATGAGACTGTGGTTTTCTCGGCCCCTGGAGGTCCGAGGTCGTTCCCGTTGCAGAGATTCATGCGCCAGGGCCTCCTGCAGATAATTCACTTTGATTTATTGCGCTATCTGTAATAGCAGCCGAGATATCACCAGATATATATTGGATTTTTCACTGACCCTGAGTGTCCGGGCCCATGAGACGGTCGTTTTCTCGGCCCCTGGTGGTCCGAGGTCGTTTCCGCTGCACAGATTCATGCGCCAGGGCCTCCTACAGACAATGCACTTTGATTTATTGCGCTATCTGTAATAGCAGCCGAGATATCACCAGATATATATTGGATTTTTCCCTGACCCTGAGTGTCCGGCCCCATGAGAAGGTGGTTGTCTCGCCCCTGGTGGTCCGAGGTCGTTCCCGCAGCACAGATTAATGCGCCAGGGCCTCCTACAGGTAATGCACTTTGATTTATTGCGCTATCTGTAATAGCACCCGAGATATCACCAGATCTATATTGGATTTTCCCCTGACCCTGAGTGTCCGGCCCAATGAGACAGTGATTTTCTCGGCCCCTGCTGGTCCGAGGTCGATCCCGCTGCACAGATTCATGGGCCAGGTCCCCCTGCAAATAATGCACTTTGATTTATTGCGCTATCTGTAATAGCACCCGAGATACCACCAGATATATATTGGATCTTTCACTGACCCTGAGTGTCCGGCCCCATGAGACGGTGGTTTTCGCGGCCCCTGGTGGTCCGAGGTCGTTCCCGCTGCACAGATTCATGCGCCAGGGCCTCCTACAGACAATTCACTTTGATTTATTGCGCTATCTGTAATAGCACCCGAGATATCACCAGATATATATTCGATTTTTCCCTGACCCTGAGTGCCCGGCCCCATGTGTCGGTGGTTTTCTCGGCCCCTGCTGGTCCGAGGTCGATCCCGCTGCACAGATTCATGGGCCAGGTCCCCCTGCAAATAATGCACTTTGATTTATTGCGCTATCTGTAATAGCACCCGAGATATCACCAGATATATATTGGATTTTAACCTGACCCTAAGTGTTCGGACCCATGAGACTTTGGTTTTCTCGGCCCCTGGTGGTCCGAGGCCGTTCCGGCTGCACAGATTCACGCGCCAGGGCCTCTTACAGACAATGCACTTTGATTTATCGCGCTATCTGTAATAGAACCCGAGATATCACCAGATATATATTGGATTTTTCCCTGACCCTGACAGTCCGGCCCCATGAGACATTGATTTTCTCGGCCCCTGGTGCTCCCAGGTCAGTCCCGCTGCACAGATTCATGCGCCAGGGCCTCCTACAGACAATGCACTTTGATTTATTGTGCAATCTGTAATATAACCCGAGATATCACCAGATATATATTGAATTTTCCCCTGACCCTGAGTGTCCGGCCCCATGAGACGGTGGTTTTCTCGGCCCCTGGTGGTCCGAGGTCGTTCCCGCTGCACAGATTCATGCGCCAGGGCCCCCTACAGACAATGCACTTTGATTTATTGCGCTATCTGTAATAGCACCCGAGATATCACCAGATATATATTGGATTTTACCCTGACCCTGAGTGTCCGGCCCCATGAGACGGCGGTTGTCTCGGCCCCTGGAGGTCCGAGGACGTTCCCGCAGCACAGATTCATGCGCCAGGGGCCCCTGCAGATAATTCACTTTGGTTTATTGCGCTATCTCTAATAGCACCCGAGATATCACCAGATATATGTTGGATTTTCCCCTGACCGTGAGTGTCCGGCCCCATGAGACTGTGGTTTTCTCGGCCCCTGGTGGTCCGAGGGCGTTCCCGCTGCACAGATTCATGCGCCAGGGCCTCCTACAGACAATGCACTTTTATTTATTGCGCTATCTGTAATAGCACCCGAGATACCACCAGATATATATTGGATCTTTCACTGACCCTGAGTGTCCGGCCCCATGAGACTGTGGTTTTCTCGGCCCCTGGTGGTCCGAGGTCGTTCCCGCTGCACAGACTCATGCGCCAGGGCCTCCTACAGACAATGCACTTTGATTTATTGCGCTATCTGTAATAGCACCCGAGATATGACCAGATATATATTGGATTTTTCCCCGACCCTGAGTGTCCGGCCCCATGAGACGGTGGTTGTCTCGGCCCCTGGTGGTCCGAGGTCGTTCCCGCTGCACAGGTTCATGCGCCAGGGCATCCTACAGACAATGAACTTTGATTTATTGCGCTATCTGTAATAGCACCCGAGATATCAGCAGATATATATTGGATTTTTCACTGACCCTGAGTGTCCGGCCCCATGAGACGGTCGTTTTCTCGGCCCCTGGTGGTCCCAGGTCGTTCCCGCTGCACAGATTCATGCGCCAGGGCCTCCTGCAGATAATTCACTTTGGTTTATCGCGCTATCTCTAATAGCACCCGAGATATCACCAGGTATATATTGGATTCTTCCATGACCCCGATTGTCCGGCCCATTAGACGGTTGTTTTCTCGGCCCCCGGTGGTCCGAGGTCGTACCCGCTGCACAGGTTCATGCGCCAGGGCCTCCTACAGACAATGCACTTTGACTTATTGCGCTATCTGTAATAGCACCCGAGATATCACCAGATATTTATTGGATTTTTCACTGACCCTGAGCGTCCGGCCCCTTGAGACGGTCGTTTTCTCGGCCCCTGGTGGTCCGAGGTCATTCCCGCTGCACAGGTTCATGCGCCAGGGTCTCCTACAGACAACGCACTTTGATTTATTGCGCTATCTGTAATAGCACCCGAGATATCACCAGATATATATTGGATTTTTCACTGACCCTGAGAGTCCTTCCCCATGAGACGGTGGTTTTCTCGGCCCCTGGTGTTCCGAGGTCGTTCCGCTGCACAGCTTCATGCGCCAGGGCCTCCTACAGACAAGGCACTTTGATTTATTGCGCTATCTCAAATAGCACCCGAGATATCACCAGATATATATTGGATTTTCCCCTGACCCTGAGTGTCCGGCCCCATGAGACTGTGGTTTTCTCGGCCCCTGGAGGTCCGAGGTCGTTCCCGTTGCAGAGATTCATGCGCCAGGGCCTCCTGCAGATAATTCACTTTGATTTATTGCGCTATCTGTAATAGCAGCCGAGATATCACCAGATATATATTGGATTTTTCACTGACCCTGAGTGTCCGGGCCCATGAGACGGTCGTTTTCTCGGCCCCTGGTGGTCCGAGGTCGTTTCCGCTGCACAGATTCATGCGCCAGGGCCTCCTACAGACAATGCACTTTGATTTATTGCGCTATCTGTAATAGCAGCCGAGATATCACCAGATATATATTGGATTTTTCCCTGACCCTGAGTGTCCGGCCCCATGAGAAGGTGGTTGTCTCGCCCCTGGTGGTCCGAGGTCGTTCCCGCAGCACAGATTAATGCGCCAGGGCCTCCTACAGGTAATGCACTTTGATTTATTGCGCTATCTGTAATAGCACCCGAGATATCACCAGATCTATATTGGATTTTCCCCTGACCCTGAGTGTCCGGCCCCATGAGACGGTGATTTTCTCGGCCCCTGGTGTTCCGAGGTCGTTCCCGCTGCACAGATTCATGCGCCAGGGCCTCCTACAGACAATGCACTTTGATTTATTGCGCTATCTGTAATAGCACCCGAGATATCACCAGATATATATTCGATTTTTCACTGACCCTGAGTGTCCGGCCCCATGAGACGGTCGTTTTCTCGGCCCCTGGTGGTCCGAGGTCGTTCCCGCTGCACAGATTCATGCACCAGGACCTCCTGCAGGTAATTCACTTTGGTTTATTGCGCTATCTCTAATAGCACCCGAGATATCAGCAGATATATATTGGATTTTTCACTGACCCTGAGTGACCGGCCCCATGAGACGGTAGTTTTCTCGGCCCCTGGTGTTCCGAGGTCGTTCCCGCTGCACAGATTCATGCGCCAGGGCCTCCCGCAGATAATTCACTTTGGTTTATTGCGCTATCTCTAATAGCACCCGAGATATCACCAGATATATATTGGATTTTTCACTGACCCTGAGTGTCCGGCCCTATGAGACTGTGGTTTTCTTGGCCCCTGGTGGTCCGAGGTCGTTCCCGTTGCACAGATTCATGCGCCAGGGCCTCCTGCAGATAATTCACTTTGATTTATTGCGCTATCTGTAATAGCAGCCGAGATATCACCAGATATATATTGGATTTTTCACTGACCCTGAGTGTCCGGCCCCATGAGACGGTCGTTTTCTCGGCCCCTGGTGGTCCGAGGTCGTTCCCGCTGCACAGATTCATGCGACAGGGCCTCCTACAGACAATGCACTTTGATTTATTGCGCTATCTGTAATAGCAGCCGAGATATCACCAGATATATATTGGATTTTTCCCTGACCCTGAGTGTCCGGCCCCATGAGAAGGTGGTTGTCTTGCCCCTGGTGGTCCGAGGTCGTTCCCGCAGCACAGATTCATGCGCCAGGGCCTCCTACAGGTAATGCACTTTGATTTATTGCGCTATCTGTAATAGCAGCCGAGATATCACCAGATATATATTGGATTTTACCCTGACCCTGAGTGTCCGGCCCCATGTGACGGTCGTTGTCTCGGCAGCTGGAGGTCTGAGGACGTTCCCGCTGCACAGATTCATGCGCCAGGGCCTCCTACAGGTAATGCACTTTGATTTATTGCGCTATCTGTAATAGCAGCCGATATATCACCAGATATATATTGGATTTTTCCCTGACCCTGAGTGTCCGGCCCCATGAGAAGGTGGTTGTCTCGCCCCTGGTGGTCCGAGGTCGTTCCCGCAGTACAGATTCATGCGCCAGGGCCTCCTACTGACAATGCACTTTGATTTATTGCGCTATCTGTAATAGCAGCCGAGATATCACCAGATATATATTGGATTTTTCCCTGACCCTGAGTGTCCGGCCCCATGAGAAGGTGGTTGTCTTGCCCCTGGTGGTCCGAGGTCGTTCCCGCAGCACAGATTCATGCGCCAGGGCCTCCTACAGGTAATGCACTTTGATTTATTGCGCTATCTGTAATAGCAGCCGAGATATCACCAGATATATATTGGATTTTACCCTGACCCTGAGTGTCCGGCCCCATGTGACGGTCGTTGTCTCGGCAGCTGGAGGTCTGAGGACGTTCCCGCTGCACAGATTCATGCGCCAGGGCCTCCTACAGGTAATGCACTTTGATTTATTGCGCTATCTGTAATAGCAGCCGATATATCACCAGATATATATTGGATTTTTCCCTGACCCTGAGTGTCCGGCCCCATGAGAAGGTGGTTGTCTCGCCCCTGGTGGTCCGAGGTCGTTCCCGCAGTACAGATTCATGCGCCAGGGCCTCCTACTGACAATGCACTTTGATTTATTGCGCTATCTGTAATAGCAGCCGAGATATCACCAGATATATATTGGATTTTTCACTGACCCTGAGTGTCCGGCCCCATGAGGCGGTCGTTTTCTCGGCCCCTGGTGGTCCGAGGTCGTTCCCGCTGCACAGATTCATGCGCCAGGGCCTCCTACAGACAATGCACTTTGATTTATTGCGCTATCTGTATGAGCACCCGAGATATCACCAGATATATATTGGATTTTACCCTGACACTGAGTGTCCGGCCCCATGAGACTGTGGTTTTTTCGGCCCCTGGTGGTCCGAGGTCGTTCCCGCTGCACAGATTCATGCGCCAGGCTCCTACAGACAATGCACTTTGATTTATTGCATTATCTGTAACAGCACCCGAGATATCAGCAGATATATATTGGATTTTTCACTGACCCTGAGTGCCCGGCCCCATGAGACGGTCGTTTTCTCGGCCCCTGGTGGTCCCAGGTCGTTCCCGCTGCACAGATTCATGCGCCAGGGCCTCCTACAGACAATGCACTTTGATTTATTGCGCTATCTGTAATAGCACCCGAGATATCACCAGATATATATTCGATTTTACCCTAATCCTGAGTGTCCGGCCCCATGTGACGGTCGTTGTCTCGGCAGCTGGAGGTCTGAGGACGTTCCCGCTGCACAGATTCATGCGCCAGGGCCTCCTACAGACAATGAACTTTGATTTATTGCGCTATCTGTAATAGCACACGAGATATCAGCAGATATATATTGGATTTTTCAGTGACCCTGAGTGTCCGGCCCCATGAGACGGTCGTTTTCTCGGCCCCTGGTGGTCCGAGGTCGTTCCCGCTGCACAGATTCATGCGTCAGGGCCTCCTGCAGACAATGCACTTTGATTTATCGCGCTATCTCTAATGGCACCCGATATATCACCAGATATATAATGGATTTTTCCCTGACCCTGAGTGTCCGGCCCCATGAGACTGTGGTTTTCTCGGCCCCTGGTGGTCCGAGGTCGTTCCCGTTGCACAAATTCATGCGCCAGGGCCTCCTGCAGATAATTCACTTTGGTTTATTGCGCTATCTCTAATAGCACCCGAGATATCACCAGATATATATTGGATTTTCCCCTGACCCTGAGTGTCCGGCCCCATGAGACTGTGGTTTTCTCGGCCCCTGGTGGTCCGAGGTCGTTCCCGCTGCACAGATTCATGCGCCAGGGCCTCCTACAGACAATGCACTTTGATTTATCGCGCTATCTCTAATAGCACCCGAGATATCGCCAGATATATATTTGATTTTTCCCCGACCCTGAGCGTCCGGCCCCATGAGACGGTGGTTTTCTCGGCCCCTGGTGGTCCGAGGTCGTTCCCGCTGCACAGATGCATGCGCCAGGGCCTCCTGCAGATAATTCACTTTGATTTATCGCGCTATCTCTAATAGCACCCGAGATATCACCAGATATATATTGGATTTTTCCTCGACCCTGAGTGTCCGGCCCCATGAGACGGTGGTTTTCTCGGCCTCTTGTGGTCAGAGGTCGTTCCCGCTGCACAGATTCATGCGCCAGGGCCTCCTACAGACAATGCACTTTGGTTTATTACGCTATCTCTAATAGCACCCGAGATATCACCAGATACATATTGGATTTTCCCCAGACCCTGAGTGCCCGGCCCCATGAGACGGTGGTTTTCTCGGCCCCTGGTGGTCCGAGGTCGTTCCCGCTGCACAGATTCATGCGTCAGGGCCTCCTGCAGACAATGCACTTTGATTTATCGAGCTATCTCTAATGGCACCCGATATATCACCAGATATATAATGGATTTTTCCCTGACCCTGAGTGTCCGGCCACATGAGACTGTGATTTTCTCGGCCCCTGGTGGTCCGAGGTCGTTCCCGCTGCACAGATTCATGCGCCAGGGCCTCCTACAGACAATGCACTTTGATTTATTGCGCTATCTGTAATAGCACCCGAGATATCACCGGATATATACTGGATTTTCCTCTGTCCCTGAGTGTCCGGCCCCATGAGACAGTCGTTTTCTCGGCCCATGGTGGTCCTAGGTCGTTCCCGCTGCACAGATTCATGTGCCAGGGCCTCCTACAGACAATGCACTTTGATTTATTGCGCTATCTGTAATAGCACCCGAGATATCACCAGATATATATTGGATTTTACCCTGACCATGAGTGTCCGGCCCCATGATACTGTGGTTTTTTCGGCCCCTGATGGTCCGAGGTCGTTCCCGCTGCACAGATTCATGCGCCAGGGCCTCCTACAGACAATGCACTTTGATTTATTGCTCTATCTGTAATAGCACCCGAGATATCACCAGATATATATTGGATTTTCCCCTGACCCTGAGTGTCCGGCCCCATGAGACGGTCGTTTTCTCAGCCCCTGGTGGCCCGAGGTCGTTCCCGCTGCACAGATTCATGCGCCAGGGCCTCCTGCAGATAATTCACTTTGGTTTATTGCGCTATCTGTAATAGCACCCGAGATATCACCAGATATATATTGGATTTTCCCCTGACCCTGAGTGTCCGGCCCCATGAGTCGGTGGTTTTATCGGCCCCTCGTGGTCCGAGGTCGTTCCCGCTGCACAGATTCATGCGTCAGGGCCTCCTGCAGACAATGCACTTTGATTTATCGAGCTATCTCTAATGGCACCCGATATATCACCAGATATATAATGGATTTTTCCCTGACCCTGAGTGTCCGGCCCCATGTATCGGTAGTTTTCTCGGCCCCTGGTGATCCGAGGTCGTTCCCGCTGAACAGATTCATTCGCAAGGGCCTCCTGCAGACAATGCTCTTTGATTTATTGCGCTATGTGCAATAGCACCCGAGATATCAGCAGATATATTTTTGATTTTTCCCTGTCCCTGAGTGTCCGGCCCCATGAGACTGTGGTTTTCTCGGCCCCTGGTGGTCCGAGGTCGTTCCCGCTGCACTGATTCATGCGCCAGGGCCTCCTACAGACAATGCACTTTGATTTATTGCGCTATCTGTAATAGCACCCGAGATATCACCAGATATATATTGGATTTTCCCCTGTCCCTGAGTGTCCGGCCCCATGAGACAGTCGTTTTCTCGGCCCATGGTGGTCCGAGGTCGTTCCCGCTGCACAGATTCATGTGCCAGGGCCTCCTACAGACAATGCACTTTGATTTATTGCGCTATCTGTAATAGCACCCGAGATATCACCAGATATATATTGGATTTTCCCCTGACCCTGAGTGTCCGGCCCCATGAGACTGAGGTTGTCTCGGCCCCTGGAGGTCCGAGGACGTTCCCGCTGCACAGATTCATGCGCCAGCGCCTCCTGCAGATAATTCACTTTGGTTTATTGCGCTATCTCTAATAGCACCCGAGATATCACCAGATATATACTGGATTTTTCACTGACCCTGAGTGTCCGGCCCCATGAGACGGTCGTTTTCTCAGCCCCTGGTGGCCCGAGGTCGTTTCCGCTGCACAGATTCATGCGCCAGGGCCTCCTGCAGATTATTCACTTTGGTTTATTGCGCTATCTGTAATAGCACCCGAGATATCACCAGATATATATTGGATTTTCCCCTGACCCTGAGTGTCCGGCCCCAGGAGACGGTGGTTTTCTCGGCCCCTGGTGTTCCGAGGTCGTTCCCGCTGGACAGGTTCATGCGCCAGGGTCTCCTGCAGATAATTCACTTTGGTTTATTGCGCTATCTCTAATAGCACCCGAGATATCACCAGATATATATTGGATTTTCCCCTGACCCAGAGTGTCCGGCCCCATTAGACTGTGGTTTTCTCGGCCCCTGGTGGTCCGAGGTCGATCCCGCTGCCCAGATTCATGCGCCAGGGCCTCCTGCAGATAATTCACTTTGGTTTATTGCGCTGTATCTAATAGCACCCGAGATATCACCAGATATATATTGGATTTTCCCCTGACCCTGAGTGTCCGGCCCCATGAGACTGTGGTTTTCTCGGCCCCTGGTGGTCCGAGGTCGTTCCCGCTGCCCAGATACATGCGCCAGGGCCTCCTCCAGACAATGCACTTTGATTTATTGCGCTATCTGTAATAGCACCCGAGATATCACCAGATATATATTGGATTTTTCGCTGACCCAGAGTGTCCGGCCCCATGAGACGGTGGTTTTCTCGGCCCCTGGTGGTCCGAGGTCGTTCCCGCTGGACAGGTTCATGCGCCAGGGTCTCCTACAGACAATGCACTTTGATTTATTGCGCTATCTGTAATAGCACCCGAGATATCACCACATATATATTGGATTTTCCCCTGACCTTGAGTGTCCGGCCCCATGAGACTGTGGTTTTCTCGGTCCCTGGAGGTCCGAGAACGTTCCCGCTGCACAGGTTCATGCGCCAGGGTCTCCTACAGACAATGCACTTTGATTTATTGCGCTATCTGTAACAGCACCCGAGATATCAGCAGATATATATTGGATTTTTCACTGACCCTGAGTGTCCTGCCCCATGAGACGGTGGTTTTCTCGGCCCCTGGTGTTCCGAGGTCGTTCCCGCTGCACAGATGCATGCGGCAGGGCCTCCTGCAGATAATTCACTTTGGTTTATTGCGCTATCTCTAATAGCACCCGAGATATCACCAGATATATATTGGATTTTCCCCTGACCCTGAGTGTCCGGCCCCATTAGACTGTGGTTTTCTCGGCCCCTGGTGGTCCGAGGTCGTTCCCGCTGCCCAGATTCATGCGCCAGGGCCTCCTGCAGATAATTCACTTTGGTTTATTGCGCTGTATCTAATAGCACCCGAGATATCACCAGATATATATTGGATTTTCCCCTGACCCTGAGTGTCCGGCCCCATGAGACTGTGGTTTTCTCGGCCCCTGGTGGTCCGAGGTCGTTCCCGCTGCCCAGATACATGCGCCAGGGCCTCCTCCAGACAATGCACTTTGATTTATTGCGCTATCTGTAATAGCACCCGACATATCACCAGATATATATAGCATTTTTCCCTGACCCTGAGTGTCCGGCCCCATGAGACGGTGGTTTTCTCGGCCCCTGGTGGTCCGAGGTTGTTCCCGCTGCACAGATTCATGCGCCAGGGCCTCCTGCAGATAATTCACTTTGGTTTATTGCGCTATCTCTATTAGCACCCGAGATTTCACCAGATATATATTGGATTTTTCCTCGACCCTGAGTGTCCGGCCCCATGAGACGGTGGTTTTCTCGGCCCCTTGTGGTCAGAGGTCGCTCCCGCTGCACAGATTCATGCGCCAGGGCCTCCTACAGACAATGCAGTTTGGTTTATTGCGCTATCTCTAACAGCACCCGAGATATCACCAGATATATAGTGGATTTTCGCCAGACCCTGAGTGTCCGTCCCCATGAGACGGTGGTTTTCTCGGCCCCTGGTGGTCCGAGGTCGTTCCCGCTGCACAGATTCATGCGCCAGGGCCTCCTACAGACAGTGCACTTTGATTTATTGTACTATCTGTAATAGCACCCGAGATATCACCAGATATATATTGGATTTTTCCCTAACCCTGAGTGTCCAGCCCCATGAGTCTGTGGCTTTCTCGGCCCCTGGTTGTCCGAGGTCGTTCCCGCTGCACAGATGCATGCGCCAGGGCCTACTGCAGATAATTCACTTTGGTTTATTGCGCTATCTATAATAGCAGCCGAAATATCACCAGATATATGCTGGATTTTCACATGACCTTGGGTGACGGATTCCGAATATCTGTAATTTTCTCGGCCCCTGGTGGTTCGAGGTCGTTCCTGCTGCACAGACTCATTCGCCAGTGCCTCCTACAGACAATGCACTTTGATTTATCGCGCTATCTGTAATAGCACCCGAGATATCACCAGATATATATTGGATTTTTCCTCGACCCTGAGTGTCCGGCCCCATGAGACGGTGGTTTTCTCGGCCTCTTGTGGTCAGAGGTCGTTCCCGCTGCACAGATTCATGCGCCAGGGCCTCCTACAGACAATGCACTTTGGTTTGTTACGCTATCTCTAATAGCACCCGAGATATCACCAGATATATAGTGGATTTTCGCCAGACCCTGAGTGTCCGTCCCCATGAGACGGTGGTTTTCTCGGCCCCTGGTGGTCCGAGGTCGTTCCCGCTGCACAGATTCATGCGCCAGGGCCTCCTACAGACAGTGCACTTTGATTTATTGTACTATCTGTAATAGCACCCGAGATATCACCAGATATATATTGGATTTTTCCCTAACCCTGAGTGTCCAGCCCCATGAGTCTGTGGCTTTCTCGGCCCCTGGTTGTCCGAGGTCGTTCCCGCTGCACAGATGCATGCGCCAGGGCCTACTGCAGATAATTCACTTTGGTTTATTGCGCTATCTATAATAGCAGCCGAAATATCACCAGATATATGCTGGATTTTCACATGACCTTGGGTGACGGATTCCGAATATCTGTAATTTTCTCGGCCCCTGGTGGTTCGAGGTCGTTCCAGCTGCACAGACTCATTCGCCAGTGCCTCCTACAGACAATGCACTTTGATTTATCGCGCTATCTGTAATAGCACCCGAGATATCACCAGATATATATTGGATTTTTCATCGACCCTGAGTGTCCGGCCCCATGAGACGGTGGTTTTCTCGGCCTCTTGTGGTCAGAGGTCGTTCCCGCTGCACAGATTCATGCGCCAGGGCCTCCTACAGACAATGCACTTTGGTTTGTTACGCTATCTCTAATAGCACCCGAGATATCAGCAGATACATATTGGATTTTCCCCAGACCCTGAGTGCCCGTCCCCATGAGACGGTGATTTTCTCGGCCCCTGGTGGTCCGAGGTCGTTCCCGCTGCACAGATGCATGCGCCAGGGCCTCCTACAGACAATGCACTTTGATTTATTGCGCTATCTGTAATAGCACCCGAGATATCACCAGATATATATTGGATTTTTCCATGACCCTGAGTGTCCGGCCCCATGAGACGGTGGTTGTCTCGGGCCCTGGTGGCTCGAGGTCGTTCCCGCTGCACAGATTCGTGCGCCAGGGCCTCCTACAGACAATGCACTTTGGTTTATTGCGCTATCTGTAATAGCCCCCGAGATATCACCAGATTTATATTGGATTTTACCCTGACCCTGAGTGTCCGGCCCCATGAGACTGTGGTTTTCTCGGCCCCTGGTGGTCCGAGGTCGTTACCGCTGCACAGATTCATGCGCCAGGGCCTCCTACAGACAATGCACTTTTATTTATTGCGCTATCTGTAATAGCACCCGAGATACCATCAGATATATATTGGATCTTTCACTGACCCTGAGTGTCCGGCCCCATGAGACGGTGGTTTTCGCGGCCCCCGGTGGTCCGAGCTCGTTCCCGCTGCACAGATTCATGCGCCAGGGCCTCCTACAGACAATTCACTTTGATTTATTGCGCTATCTGTAATAGCACCCGAGATATCACCAGATATATATTGGATTTTCCCTGACCCTGAGTGTCACGCCCCACGTGACTGTGGTTTCCTCGGCCCCTGGTGGTCCGAGGTCGTTCCCGTTGCACAGATTCATGCGCCAGGGCCTCCTGCAGATAATTCACTTTGGTTTATTGCGCTATCTCTAATAGCACCCGAGATATCACCAGATATATATTGGATTTTCCCCTGACCCTGAGCGTCCGGCCCCTAGAGACTGTGGTTTTCTCGGCCGCTGATGGTCCGAGGTCGTTCCCGCTACACAGATTCATGCGCCAGGGCCTCCTACAGACAATGCACTCTGATTTATTGCGCTATCTGTAATAGCACCCGAGATATCACCAGATATATATTGGATTTTACCCTGACCCTGAGTGTCCGGCCCCATGAGACGGTGGTTGTCTCGGCCCCTGGAGGTCCGAGGACGATCCCGCTGCACAGATTCACGCGCCAGGGCCTCCTACAGACAATGCACTTTGATTTATCGCGCTATCTGTAATAGAACCCGAGATATCACCAGATATATATTGGATTTTTCACTGACCCTGAGTGTCCGGCCCCATGAGACGGTGGTTGTCTCGGCCCCTGGTGGCTCCAGGTCGTTCCCGCTGCACAGATTCGTGCGCCAGGGCCTCCTACAGACAATGCACTTTGGTTTATTGCGCTATCTCTAATAGCACCCGAGATATCACCAGATACATGTTGGATTTTCCCCTGACCCTGAGTGTCCGGCCCCATGAGACTGTGGTTTTCTCGGCCCCTGGTGGTCCGAGGTCGTTCCCGCTGCACAGATTCATGCGCCAGGGCCTCCTACAGACAATGCACTTTTATTTATTGCGCTATCTGTAATAGCACCCGAGATACCATCAGATATATATTGGATCTTTCACTGACCCTGAGTGTCCGGCCCCATGAGACGGTGGTTGTCTCGGCCCCTGGAGGTCCGAGGACGTTCCCGCAGCCCAGATTCATGCGCCAGGGGCCCCTGCAGATAATTCACTTTGGTTTATTGCGCTATCTCTAATAGCACCCGAGATATCGCCAGATATATATTGGATTTTTCCCTGACACTGAGTGTCCGGCCCCATGAGACTGGTTTTCTCGGCCCCTGGTGGTCCGAGGTCGTTCCCGCTGCACAGATTCATGCGCCAGGGCCTCCCGCAGACAAGGCACTTTGGATTATTGCGCTATCTGTAATAGCACCCGTGATATCACCAGATATATGCTGGATTTTTACATGACCTTGGGTGACGGATTCCGAATATCTGTAATTTTCTCGGCCCCTGGTGGTCCGAGGTCGTTCCTGCTGCACAGATTCACGCGCCAGGGCCTCCTAAAGACAATGCACTTTGATTTATTGCGCTATCTGTAATAGCACCCGAGATATCACCAGATTTATATTGGATTTTTTCCTGACCCTGAGAGTCCGGCCCCATGAGACGGTGATTTTCTCGGCCCCTGGTGGACCGAGGGCGTTCCCGCTGCACAAAATCATGCGCCAGGGCCTCCTGCAGATAATTCACTTTGGTTTATTGCGCTATCTCTCATAGCACCCGAGATATCACCAGATATATATTGGATTTTCCCCTGACCCTGAGTGTCCGGCCCCATGAGATGGTAGTTTTCTCGGCCCCTGGTGATCGGAGGTCGTTCCCGCTGCACAGATTCATGCGCCAGGGCCTCCTGCAGATAATTCACTTTGGTTTATTGCGCCATCTCTAATAGCACCCGAGATATCACCTGATATATATTGAATTTTCCCCTGACCCTGAGTGTCCGGCCCAATGAGACTGTGGTTTTCTCGGCCCCTGGTGGTCCGAGGTCGTTCCCGTTGCACAGATTCATGCGCCAGGGCCTCCTGCAGATAATTCACTTTGGTTTATTGCGCTATCTCTAATAGCACCCGAGATATCACCAGATATATATTGGATTTTCCCCTGACCCAGAGTGTCCGGCCCCATGAGACTGTGGTTTTCTCGGCCCCTGGTTGTCCGAGGTCGTTCCCGCTGCACAGACTCATGCGCCAGGGCCTCCTACAGACAATGCACTTTGATTTATTGCGCTATCTGTAATAGCACCCGAGATATCACCAGATATATATTGGATTTTCCCCTGACCCTGAGTGTCCGGCCCAATGAGACTGTGGTTTTCTTGGCCCCTGGTGGTCCGAGGTCGTTCCCGTTGCACAGATTCATGCGCCAGGGCCTCCTGCAGATAATTCACTTTGGTTTATTGCGCTATCTGTAATAGCACCCGAGATATCACCAGATATTTATTGGATTTTTCACTGACCCTGAGAGTCCTTCCCCATGAGACGGTGGTTTTCTCGGCCCCTGGTGTTCCGAGGTCGTTCCGCTGCACAGCTTCATGCGCCAGGGCCTCCTACAGACAAGGCACTTTGATTTATTGCGCTATCTCAAATAGCACCCGAGATATCACCAGATATATATTGGATTTTCCCCTGACCCTGAGTGTCCGGCCCCATGAGACTGTGGTTTTCTCGGCCCCTGGAGGTCCGAGGTCGTTCCCGTTGCAGAGATTCATGCGCCAGGGCCTCCTGCAGATAATTCACTTTGATTTATTGCGCTATCTGTAATAGCAGCCGAGATATCACCAGATATATATTGGATTTTTCACTGACCCTGAGTGTCCGGGCCCATGAGACGGTCGTTTTCTCGGCCCCTGGTGGTCCGAGGTCGTTTCCGCTGCACAGATTCATGCGCCAGGGCCTCCTACAGACAATGCACTTTGATTTATTGCGCTATCTGTAATAGCAGCCGAGATATCACCAGATATATATTGGATTTTTCCCTGACCATGAGTGTCCGGCCCCATGAGAAGGTGGTTGTCTCGCCCCTGGTGGTCCGAGGTCGTTCCCGCAGCACAGATTAATGCGCCAGGGCCTCCTACAGGTAATGCACTTTGATTTATTGCGCTATCTGTAATAGCACTCGAGATATCACCAGATCTATATTGGATTTTCCCCTGACCCTGAGTGTCCGGCCCCATGAGACGGTGATTTTCTCGGCCCCTGGTGTTCCGAGGTCGTTCCCGCTGCACAGATTCATGCGCCAGGGCCTCCTACAGACAATGCACTTTGATTTATTGCGCTATCTGTAATAGCACCCGAGATATCACCAGATATATATTCGATTTTTCACTGACCCTGAGTGTCCGGCCCCATGAGACGGTCGTTTTCTCGGCCCCTGGTGGTCCGAGGTCGTTCCCGCTGCACAGATTCATGCGCCAGGGCCTCCTGCAGATAATTCACTTTGATTTATTGCGCTATCTGTAATAGCAGCCGAGATATCACCAGATATATATTGGATTTTTCACTGACCCTGAGTGTCCGGCCCCATGAGACGGTCGTTTTCTCGGCCCCTGGTGGTCCGAGGTCGTTCCCGCTGCACAGATTCATGCGACAGGGCCTCCTACAGATAATTCACTTTGATTTATTGCGCTATCTCTAATAGCACCCGAGATATCACCAGATGTATATTGGATTTTCCCCTGACCACGAGTGTCTGGCCCCATGAGACGGTGGTTTTCTCGGCCCCTGGTGTTCCGAGGTCGTTCCCGCTGCACAGATGCATGCGCCAGGGTCTCCTGCAGATAATTCACTTTGGTTTATTGCGCTCTCTCTAATAGCACCCGAGATATCACCAGATATATATTGGATTTTTCCCTGACCCTGAGAGTCCGGCCCCATGAGACGGTGGTTTTCTCGGCCCCTGGTGGTCCGAGGTCGTTGCCGCTGCAGAGATTCATGCGCCAGGACCTCCTGCAGATAATTCACTTTGGTTTGATGCGCTATCTCTAACAGCACCCCAGATATCACCAGATATATATTGGATTTTCCCCTGACCCTGACAGTCCGGCCGCATGAGACGCTGATTTTCTCGGCCCCTGGAGGTCCGAGGTCGTTTCCGCTGCACAGAATCATGCGCCAGGGCTTCCTGCAGACAATGCACATTGATTTATTGCGCTATCTCTAATGGCACCCGAGATATCACCAGATGTATATTGGATTTTTCCCCGACCGTGAGTGTCCGGCCCCATGAGACGGTGGTTTTCTCGGCCCCTGGTGGTCCGAGGTCGTTGCCGCTGCACAGATTCATGCGCCAAGGCCTCCTACAGACAATGCACGTTGATTTATTGCACTATCTCTAATAGCACCCGAGATATCACCAGATATATATAGGATTTTTCCCTGACCCTGAGAGTCCGGCCCCATAAGACGGTGGTTTTCTCGGCCCCTGGTGGTCCGAGGACGTTGCCGCTGCACAGATTCATGCGCCAGGGCCTCCTGCAGACAATTCACTTTGGTTTATTGTGCTATCTCTAATAGCACCCGACATATCACCAGCTATATATTGGACTTTATCCGACCCTGAGTGTCCGGCCCCATGAGATGGTGGTTTTCTCGGCCCCAGGTGATCCGAGATCGTACCCGCTACACAGATTCATGCGCCAGGGCCTCCTACAGAGAATTCTCTTTGATTTATTGCGCTATCTGTAATAGCACCCGAGATATCACCGGATATATATTGGATTTCTCCCAGACCCTGAGTGCCCGGCCCCATGAGACGGTGGTTGTCTCGGCCCCTGGTGGTCCGAGGTCGTTTCCGCTGCACAGATTCATGCGCCAGGGCCTCCTGCAGATAATTCACTTTGATTTATTGCGCTATCTGTAATAGCAGCCGAGATATCACCAGATATATATTGGATTTTTCACTGACCCTGAGTGTCCGGGCCCATGAGACGGTCGTTTTCTCGGCCCCTGGTGGTCCGAGGTCGTTTCCGCTGCACAGATTCATGCGCCAGGGCCTCCTACAGACAATGCACTTTGATTTATTGCGCTATCTGTAATAGCAGCCGAGATATCACCAGATATATATTGGATTTTTCCCTGACCATGAGTGTCCGGCCCCATGAGAAGGTGGTTGTCTCGCCCCTGGTGGTCCGAGGTCGTTCCCGCAGCACAGATTAATGCGCCAGGGCCTCCTACAGGTAATGCACTTTGATTTATTGCGCTATCTGTAATAGCACTCGAGATATCACCAGATCTATATTGGATTTTCCCCTGACCCTGAGTGTCCGGCCCCATGAGACGGTGATTTTCTCGGCCCCTGGTGTTCCGAGGTCGTTCCCGCTGCACAGATTCATGCGCCAGGGCCTCCTACAGACAATGCACTTTGATTTATTGCGCTATCTGTAATAGCACCCGAGATATCACCAGATATATATTCGATTTTTCACTGACCCTGAGTGTCCGGCCCCATGAGACGGTCGTTTTCTCGGCCCCTGGTGGTCCGAGGTAGTTCCCGCTGCACAGATTCATGCGCCAGGGCCTCCTGCAGATAATTCACTTTGATTTATTGCGCTATCTGTAATAGCAGCCGAGATATCACCAGATATATATTGGATTTTTCACTGACCCTGAGTGTCCGGCCCCATGAGACGGTCGTTTTCTCGGCCCCTGGTGGTCCGAGGTCGTTCCCGCTGCACAGATTCATGCGACAGGGCCTCCTACAGACAATGCACTTTGATTTATTGCGCTATCTGTAATAGCAGCCGAGATATCACCAGATATATATTGGATTTTTCCCTGACCCTGAGTGTCCGGCCCCATGAGAAGGTGGTTGTCTTGCCCCTGGTGGTCCGAGGTCGTTCCCGCAGCACAGATTCATGCGCCAGGGCCTCCTACAGGTAATGCACTTTGATTTATTGCGCTATCTGTAACAGCAGCCGAGATATCACCAGATATATATTGGATTTTACCCTGACCCTGAGTGTCCGGCCCCATGTGACGGTCGTTGTCTCGGCAGCTGGAGGTCTGAGGACGTTCCCGCTGCACAGATTCATGCGCCTGGGCCTCCTACAGGTAATGCACTTTGATTTATTGCGCTATCTGTAATAGCAGCCGATATATCACCAGATATATATTGGATTTTTCCCTGACCCTGAGTGTCCGGCCCCATGAGAAGGTGGTTGTCTCGCCCCTGGTGGTCCGAGGTCGTTCCCGCAGTACAGATTCATGCGCCAGGGCCTCCTACTGACAATGCACTTTGATTTATTGCGCTATCTGTAATAGCAGCCGAGATATCACCAGATATATATTGGATTTTTCCCTGACCCTGAGTGTCCGGCCCCATGAGAAGGTGGTTGTCTTGCCCCTGGTGGTCCGAGGTCGTTCCCGCAGCACAGATTCATGCGCCAGGGCCTCCTACAGGTAATGCACTTTGATTTATTGCGCTATCTGTAATAGCAGCCGAGATATCACCAGATATATATTGGATTTTACCCTGACCCTGAGTGTCCGGCCCCATGTGACGGTCGTTGTCTCGGCAGCTGGAGGTCTGAGGACGTTCCCGCTGCACAGATTCATGCGCCAGGGCCTCCTACAGGTAATGCACTTTGATTTATTGCGCTATCTGTAATAGCAGCCGATATATCACCAGATATATATTGGATTTTTCCCTGACCCTGAGTGTCCGGCCCCATGAGAAGGTGGTTGTCTCGCCCCTGGTGGTCCGAGGTCGTTCCCGCAGTACAGATTCATGCGCCAGGGCCTCCTACTGACAATGCACTTTGATTTATTGCGCTATCTGTAATAGCAGCCGAGATATCACCAGATATATATTGGATTTTCCCCTGACCCTGAGTGTCCGGCCCCATGAGACGGTGATTTTCTCGGCCCCTGGTGTTCCGAGGTCGTTCCCGCTGCACAGATTCATGCGCCAGGGCCTCCTACAGACAATGCACTTTGATTTATTGCGCTATCTGTAATAGCACCCGAGATATCACCAGATATATATTCGATTTTTCACTGACCCTGAGTGTCCGGCCCCATGAGACGGTCGTTTTCTCGGCCCCTGGTGGTCCGAGGTCGTTCCCGCTGCACAGATTCATGCGCCAGGGCCTCCTGCAGATAATTCACTTTGATTTATTGCGCTATCTGTAATAGCAGCCGAGATATCACCAGATATATATTGGATTTTTCACTGACCCTGAGTGTCCGGCCCCATGAGACGGTCGTTTTCTCGGCCCCTGGTGGTCCGAGGTCGTTCCCGCTGCACAGATTCATGCGACAGGGCCTCCTACAGACAATGCACTTTGATTTATTGCGCTATCTGTAATAGCAGCCGAGATATCACCAGATATATATTGGATTTTTCCCTGACCCTGAGTGTCCGGCCCCATGAGAAGGTGGTTGTCTTGCCCCTGGTGGTCCGAGGTCGTTCCCGCAGCACAGATTCATGCGCCAGGGCCTCCTACAGGTAATGCACTTTGATTTATTGCGCTATCTGTAATAGCAGCCGAGATATCACCAGATATATATTGGATTTTACCCTGACCGTGAGTGTCCGGCCCCATGTGACGGTCGTTGTCTCGGCAGCTGGAGGTCTGAGGACGTTCCCGCTGCACAGATTCATGCGCCAGGGCCTCCTACAGGTAATGCACTTTGATTTATTGCGCTATCTGTAATAGCAGCCGATATATCACCAGATATATATTGGATTTTTCCCTGACCCTGAGTGTCCGGCCCCATGAGAAGGTGGTTGTCTCGCCCCTGGTGGTCCGAGGTCGTTCCCGCAGTACAGATTCATGCGCCAGGGCCTCCTACTGACAATGCACTTTGATTTATTGCGCTATCTGTAATAGCAGCCGAGATATCACCAGATATATATTGGATTTTTCACTGACCCTGAGTGTCCGGCCCCATGAGGCGGTCGTTTTCTCGGCCCCTGGTGGTCCGAGGTCGTTCCCGCTGCACAGATTCATGCGCCAGGGCCTCCTACAGACAATGCACTTTGATTTATTGCGCTATCTGTATGAGCACCCGAGATATCACCAGATATATATTGGATTTTACCCTGACACTGAGTGTCCGGCCCCATGAGACTGTGGTTTTTTCGGCCCCTGGTGGTCCGAGGTCGTTCCCGCTGCACAGATTCATGCGCCAGGCTCCTACAGACAATGCACTTTGATTTATTGCATTATCTGTAACAGCACCCGAGATATCAGCAGATATATATTGGATTTTCACTGACCCTGAGTGCCCGGCCCCATGAGACGGTCGTTTTCTCGGCCCCTGGTGGTCCCAGGTCGTTCCCGCTGCACAGATTCATGCGCCAGGGCCTCCTACAGACAATGCACTTTGATTTATTGCGCTATCTGTAATAGCACCCGAGATATCACCAGATATATATTGGATTTTACCCTAATCCTGAGTGTCCGGCCCCATGTGACGGTCGTTGTCTCGGCAGCTGGAGGTCTGAGGACGTTCCCGCTGCACAGATTCATGCGCCAGGGCCTCCTACAGACAATGAACTTTGATTTATTGCGCTATCTGTAATAGCACCCGAGATATCAGCAGATATATATTGGATTTTTCAGTGACCCTGAGTGTCCGGCCCCATGAGACGGTCGTTTTCTCGGCCCCTGGTGGTCCGAGGTCGTTCCCGCTGCACAGATTCATGCGTCAGGGCCTCCTGCAGACAATGCACTTTGATTTATCGCGCTATCTCTAATGGCACCCGATATATCACCAGATATATAATGGATTTTTCCCTGACCCTGAGTGTCCGGCCCCATGAGACTGTGGTTTTCTCGGCCCCTGGTGGTCCGAGGTCGTTCCCGTTGCACAAATTCATGCGCCAGGGCCTCCTGCAGATAATTCACTTTGGTTTATTGCGCTATCTCTAATAGCACCCGAGATATCACCAGATATATATTGGATTTTCCCCTGACCCTGAGTGTCCGGCCCCATGAGACTGTGGTTTTCTCGGCCCCTGGTGGTCCGAGGTCGTTCCCGCTGCACAGATTCATGCGCCAGGGCCTCCTACAGACAATGCACTTTGATTTATTGCGCTATCTGTAATAGCACCCGAGATATCACCAGATATATATTGGATTTTCCCCTGACCCTGAGTGTCCGGCCCCATGAGACGGTGGTTTTATCGGCCCCTAGTGGTCCGAGGTCGTTCCCGCTGCACAGATTCATGCGCCATGGCCTCCTACAGACAATGCGCGTTGGTTTAATGGGCTACGTGTAATAGCACCCGAGATATCACCAGATATATATTGGATTTTTGCCTGACCCTGAGTTCTCGGCCCCATGAGACTGTGGTTTTCTCGGCCCTGGTGGTCCGAGGTCGTTCCCGCTGCACAGATTCATGCGTCAGGGCCTCCTGCAGACAATGCACTTTGATTTATCGCGCTATCTCTAATAGCACCCGAGATATCGCCAGATATATATTTGATTTTTCCCCGACCCTGAGTGTCCGGCCCCATGAGACTGTGGTTTTCTCGGCCCCTGGTGGTCCGAGGTCGTTCCCGTTGCACAAATTCATGCGCCAGGGCCTCCTGCAGATAATTCACTTTGGTTTATTGCGCTATCTCTAATAGCACCCGAGATATCACCAGATATATATTGGATTTTCCCCTGACCCTGAGTGTCCGGCCCCATGAGACTGTGGTTTTCTCGGCCCCTGGTGGTCCGAGGTCGTTCCCGCTGCACAGATTCATGCGCCAGGGCCTCCTACAGACAATGCACTTTGATTTATTGCGCTATCTGTAATAGCACCCGAGATATCACCAGATATATATTGGATTTTCCCCTGACCCTGAGTGTCCGGCCCCATGAGACGGTGGTTTTATCGGCCCCTAGTGGTCCGAGGTCGTTCCCGCTGCACAGATTCATGCGCCATGGCCTCCTACAGACAATGCGCGTTGGTTTGATGGGCTACGTGTAATAGCACCCGAGATATCACCAGATATATATTGGATTTTTGCCTGACCCTGAGTTCTCGGCCCCATGAGACTGTGGTTTTCTCGGCCCTGGTGGTCCGAGGTCGTTCCCGCTGCACAGATTCATGCGTCAGGGCCTCCTGCAGACAATGCACTTTGATTTATCGCGCTATCTCTAATAGCACCCGAGATATCGCCAGATATATATTTGATTTTTCCCCGACCCTGAGCGTCCGGCCCCATGAGACGGTGGTTTTCTCGGCCCCTGGTGGTCCGAGGTCGTTCCCGCTGCACAGATGCATGCGCCAGGGCCTCCTGCAGATAATTCACTTTGATTTATCGCGCTATCTCTAATAGCACCCGAGATATCACCAGATATATATTGGATTTTTCCTCGACCCTGAGTGTCCGGCCCCATGAGACGGTGGTTTTCTCGGCCTCTTGTGGTCAGAGGTCGTTCCCGCTGCACAGATTCATGCGCCAGGGCCTCCTACAGACAATGCACTTTGGTTTATTACGCTATCTCTAATAGCACCCGAGATATCACCAGATACATATTGGATTTTCCCCAGACCCTGAGTGCCCGGCCCCATGAGACGGTGGTTTTCTCGGCCCCTGGTGGTCCGACGTCGTTCCCGCTGCACAGATTCATGCGTCAGGGCCTCCTGCAGACAATGCACTTTGATTTATCGAGCTATCTCTAATGGCACCCGATATATCACCAGATATATAATGGATTTTTCCCTGACCCTGAGTGTCCGGCCACATGAGACTGTGATTTTCTCGGCCCCTGGTGGTCCGAGGTCGTTCCCGCTGCACAGATTCATGCGGTAGGGCCTCCTACAGACAATGCACTTTGATTTATTGCGCTATCTGTAATAGCACCCGAGATATCACCGGATATATACTGGATTTTCCTCTGTCCCTGAGTGTCCGGCCCCATGAGACAGTCGTTTTCTCGGCCCATGGTGGTCCTAGGTCGTTCCCGCTGCACAGATTCATGTGCCAGGGCCTCCTACAGACAATGCACTTTGATTTATTGCGCTATCTGTAATAGCACCCGAGATATCACCAGATATATATTGGATTTTACCCTGACCATGAGTGTCCGGCCCCATGATACTGTGGTTTTTTCGGCCCCTGATGGTCCGAGGTCGTTCCCGCTGCACAGATTCATGCGCCAGGGCCTCCTACAGACAATGCACTTTGATTTATTGCGCTATCTATAATAGCACCCGAGATATCACCAGATATATATTGGATTTTCCCCTGACCCTGAGTGTCCGGCCCCATGAGTCGGTGGTTTTATCGGACCCTCGTGGTCCGAGGTCGTTCCCGCTGCACAGATTCATGCGTCAGGGCCTCCTGCAGACAATGCACTTTGATTTATCGAGCTATCTCTAATGGCACCCGATATATCACCAGATATATAATGGATTTTTCCCTGACCCTGAGTGTCCGGCCACATGAGACTGTGGTTTTCTCGGCCCCTCGTGGTCCGAGGTCGTTCCCGCTGCACAGATTCATGCGTCAGGGCCTCCTGCAGACAATGCACTTTGATTTATCGAGCTATCTCTAATGGCACCCGATATATCACCAGATATATAATGGATTTTTCCCTGACCCTGAGTGTCCGGCCACATGAGACTGTGGTTTTCTCGGCCCCTGGAGGTCCGAGGTCGTTCCCGCTGCACAGATTGATGCGCCAGGGCCTCCTACAGACAATGCACTTTGATTTATTGCGCTATCTGTAATAGCACCCGAGATATCACCAGATATATATTGGATTTTTACTCGACCCTGAGTGTCCGGCCCCATGAGACGGTGGTTTTCTCGGCCCCTTGTGGTCAGAGGTCGCTCCCGCTGCACAGATTCATGCGCCAGGGCCTCCTACAGACAATGCAGTTTGGTTTATTGCGCTATCTCAAATAGCACCCGAGATATGACCAGATATATAGTGGATTTTCGCCAGACCCTGAGTGTCCGTCCCCATGAGACGGTGGTTTTCTCGGCCCCTGGTGGTCCGAGGTCGTTCCCGCTGCACAGATTCATGCGCCAGGGCCTCCTACAGACAATGCACTTTGATTTATCGCGCTATCTGTAATAGCACCCGAGATATCACCAGATATATATTGGATTTTTCCCCGACCCTGAGTCTCCGCCCCATGTGTCGGTGGTTTTCTCGGCCCCTGGTGGTCCGAGGTCGATCCCGCTGCACAGATTCATGCGCTAGGCCCTCCTACAGATAAGGCACTTTGATTTATCGAGCTATCTCTAATGGCACCCGATATATCACCAGATATATAATGGATTTTTCCCTGACCCTGAGTGTCCGGCCACATGAGACTGTGGTTTTCTCGGCCCCTCGTGGTCCGAGGTCGTTCCCGCCGCACAGATTCATGCGCCAGGGCCTCCTACAGACAATGCACATTGATTTATTGCGCTATCTGTAATAGCACCCGAGATATCACCAGATATATATTGGATTTTACCCTCACCCTGAGTGTCCGGCCCCATGAGACGGTGGTTGTCTCGGCCCCTGGAGGTCCGAGGACGTTCCCGCTGCACAGATTCATGCGCCAGGGCCTCCTGCAGATAATTCACTTTGGTTTATTGCGCTATCTCTAATAGCACCCGAGATATCACCAGATATATACTGGATTTTTCACTGACCCTGAGTGTCCGGCCCCATGAGACGGTCGTTTTCTCAGCCCCTGGTGGCCCGAGGTCGTTCCCGCTGCACAGATTCATGCGCCAGGGCCTCCTGCAGATTATTCACTTTGGTTTATTGCGCTATCTGTAATAGCACCCGAGATATCACCAGATATATATTGGATTTTCCCCTGACCCTGAGTGTCCGGCCCCATTAGACTGTGGTTTTCTCGGCCCCTGGTGGTCCGAGGTCGATCCCGCTGCCCAGATTCATGCGCCAGGGCCTCCTGCAGATAATTCACTTTGGTTTATTGCGCTGTATCTAATAGCACCCGAGATATCACCAGATATATATTGGATTTTCCCCAGACCCTGAGTGTCCGGCCCCATGAGACTGTGGTTTTCTCGGCCCCTGGTGGTCCGAGGTCGTTCCCGCTGCCCAGATACATGCGCCAGGTCCTCCTCCAGACAATGCACTTTGATTTATTGCGCTATCTGTAATAGCACCCGAGATATCACCAGATATATATTGGATTTTTCGCTGACCCAGAGTGTCCGGCCCCATGAGACGGTGGTTTTCTCGGCCCCTGGTGGTCCGAGGTCGTTCCCGCTGGACAGGTTCATGCGCCAGGGTCTCCTACAGACAATGCACTTTGATTTATTGCGCTATCTGTAATAGCACCCGAGATATCACCACATATATATTGGATTTTCCCCTGACCTTGAGTGTCCGGCCCCATGAGACTGTGGTTTTCTCGGTCCCTGGAGGTCCGAGAACGTTCCCGCTGCACAGGTTCATGCGCCAGGGTCTCCTACAGACAATGCACTTTGATTTATTGCGCTATCTGTAACAGCACCCGAGATATCACCAGATATATATTGGATTTTCCCCTGACCCTGAGTGTCCGGCCCCATGAGACTGTGGTTTTCTCGGCCCCTGGTGGTCCGAGGTCGTTCCCGCTGCCCAGATACATGCGCCAGGGCCTCCTCCAGACAATGCACTTTGATTTATTGCGCTATCTGTAATAGCACCCGACATATCACCAGATATATATAGCATTTTTCCCTGACCCTGAGTGTCCGGCCCCATGAGACGGTGGTTTTCTCGGCCCCTGGTGGTCCGAGGTTGTTCCCGCTGCACAGATTCATGCGCCAGGGCCTCCTGCAGATAATTCACTTTGGTTTATTGCGCTATCTCTATTAGCACCCGAGATATCACCAGATATATATTGGATTTTTCCTCGACCCTGAGTGTCCGGCCCCATGAGACGGTGGTTTTCTCGGCCCCTTGTGGTCAGAGGTCGCTCCCGCTGCACAGATTCATGCGCCAGGGCCTCCTACAGACAATGCAGTTTGGTTTATTGCGCTATCTCTAATAGCACCCGAGATATCACCAGATATATAGTGGATTTTCGCCAGACCCTGAGTGTCCGTCCCCATGAGACGGTGGTTTTCTCGGCCCCTGGTGGTCCGAGGTCGTTCCCGCTGCACAGATTCATGCGCCAGGGCCTCCTACAGACAGTGCACTTTGATTTATTGTACTATCTGTAATAGCACCCGAGATATCACCAGATATATATTGGATTTTTCCCTAACCCTGAGTGTCCAGCCCCATGAGTCTGTGGCTTTCTCGGCCCCTGGTTGTCCGAGGTCGTTCCCGCTGCACAGATGCATGCGCCAGGGCCTACCGCAGATAATTCACTTTGGTTTATTGCGCTATCTATAATAGCAGCCGAAATATCACCAGATATATGCTGGATTTTCACATGACCTTGGGTGACGGATTCCGAATATCTGTAATTTTCTCGGCCCCTGGTGGTTCGAGGTCGTTCCTGCTGCACAGACTCATTCGCCAGTGCCTCCTACAGACAATGCACTTTGATTTATCGCGCTATCTGTAATAGCACCCGAGATATCACCAGATATATATTGGATTTTTCCTCGACCCTGAGTGTCCGGCCCCATGAGACGGTGGTTTTCTCGGCCTCTTGTGGTCAGAGGTCGTTCCCGCTGCACAGATTCATGCGCCAGGGCCTCCTACAGACAATGCACTTTGGTTTGTTACGCTATCTCTAATAGCACCCGAGATATCACCAGATATATAGTGGATTTTCGCCAGACCCTGAGTGTCCGTCCCCATGAGACGGTGGTTTTCTCGGCCCCTGGTGGTCCGAGGTCGTTGCCGCTGCACAGGTTCATGCGCCAGGGCCTCCTACAGACAATGCACTTTGATTTATTGCGCTATCTGTAATAGCACCCGAGATATCACCAGATATATATTAGATATTACCCTCACCCTGAGTGTCCAGCCCCATGAGACGGTGGTTTTCTCGGCCCCTGGTGGACCGAGGTCGTTCCCGCTGCACAGATTCATGCGCCAGGGCCTCCTCCAGACAATGAACTTTGATTTATTGCGCTATCTGTAATAGCTCCCGACATATCACCAGATATATAATGGATTTTCCCCAGACCCTGAGTGTCCGGCCCCATGAGACTTTAGTTTTCTCGGTCCCTGGTGGTCCGAGGTCGTTCCCGCTGCACAGATGATTGCGCCAGGGCCTCTTGCAGATAAAACACTTTGGTTTATTGCGCTGTATCTAATAGCACCCGAGATATCACCTGATATATATATTGGATTTTCCCCTGACCCTGAGTGTCCGGCCCCACTAGACTGTGGTTTTCTCGGCCCCTGGTGGTCCGAGGTCGTTCCCGCTGCCCAGATTCATGCGCCAGGGCCTCCTGCAGATAATTCAATTTGGTTTATTGCGCTGTATCTAATAGCACCCGAGATATCACCAGATATATATTGGATTTTCCCCTGACCCTGAGTGACCGGCCCCATCTGACTGTGGTTTTCTCGGCCCCTGGTGGTCCGAGGTCGTTCCCGCTGCACAGATTCATGCGCCAGGGCCTCCTGCAGATAATTCACTTTGATTTATTGCGCTATCTGTAATAGCACCCGAGATATCACCAGATATATATTGGATTTTCCCCTGACCCTGAGTGTCCGGCTCCATGAGACTGTGGTTTTCTCGGCCCCTGGTGGTCCGAGGTCGTTCCCGCTGCACAGATTCATGCGCCAGGGCCTCCTGCAGATAATTCACTTTGGTTTATTGCGCTATCTCTAATAGCACCCGAGATATCAAGAGATATATACTGGATTTTCCCCTGACACTGAGTGTCCGGCTCCATGAGACTGTGGTTTTCTCGGCCCCTGGTGGTCCGAGGTCGTTCCCGCTGCACAGATTCATGCGCCAGGGCCTCCTGCAGATAATGCACTTTGATTTATTGCGCTATCTGTAATAGCACCCGAGATATCACCAGATATATATTGGATTTTTCACTGACCCTGAGTGTGCGGCCCCATGAGACGGTGTTTTTCTCGGACCCTGGGGGTCCGAGGTCGTTCCCGCTGCACAGATTCATGCGCCAGGGCCTCCTGCAGATAATTCACTTTGATTTATTGCGCTATCTGTAATAGCACCCGAGATATCACCAGATATATATTGGATTTTACCCTGACCATGAGTGTCCGGCCCCATGAGACTGTGGTTTTCTCGGCGCCTGGTGGTCCGAGGTCGTTCCCGCTGCACAGATTCATGTGCCAGGGCCTCCTGCAGATAATTCACTTTGATTTATTGCGCTATCTGTAATAGCACCCGAGATATCGCCAGATATATATTGGATTTTCCCCTGACCCTGAGTGTCCGGCTCCATGAGACTGTGGTTTTCTCGGCCCCTGGTGGTCCGAGGTCGTTCCCGCTGCACAGATTCATGCGCCAGGGACTCCTGCAGATAATTCACTTTGATTTATTGCGCTATCTGTAATAGCACCCGAGATATCTCCAGATATATATTGGATTTTCCCCTGACCCTGAGTGTCCGGCGCCATGAGACGGTGGTTTTCTCAGCCCCTGGTGGTCCGAGGTCGTTCCCTCTGCACAGATTCATGCGCCAGGGCCTCCTACTGACAATGCACGTTGATTTATTGTGCTATCTGTAATATAACCCGAGATATCACCAGATATATATTGGATTTTTCCCTGACCCTGAGTGTCCGGCCCCATGAGACGGTTGTTGTCTCGGCCCCTGGTGGTCCGAGGTCGTTCCCGCTGCACAGATTCATGCGCCAGGGACTCCTGCAGATAATTCACTTTGATTTATTGCGCTATCTGTAATAGCACCCGAGATATCTCCAGATATATATTGGATTTTCCCCTGACCCTGAGTGTCCGGCGCCATGAGACGGTGGTTTTCTCAGCCCCTGGTGGTCCGAGGTCGTTCCCTCTGCACAGATTCATGCGCCAGGGCCTCCTACTGACAATGCACGTTGATTTATTGTGCTATCTGTAATATAACCCGAGATATCACCAGATATATATTGGATTTTTCCCTGACCCTGAGTGTCCGGCCCCATGAGACGGTTGTTGTCTCGGCCCCTGGTGGTCCGAAATCGTTCCCTCTGCACAGATTCATGCGCCAGGGCCTCCTGCAGATAATATACTTTGGTTTATTACGCTATCTCTAATAGCACCCAAGATATCACCAGATATATATTGGATTTTTCCCTGATCCTGAGTGTCCGGCCCCATGAGACTGTGGATTTTTCGGCCCCTGGTGGTCCGAGGTCGTTCCCGTTGCACAGATTCATGCGCCAGGGCCTCCTGCAGATAATTCACTTTGGTTTATTGCGCTATATGTAATAGCACCCAAGATATCACCAGATATATATTGGATTTTTCCCTGACCCTGAGTGTCCGGCCCCATGAGACTGTGGTTTCCTCGGCCCCTGGTGGTCCGAGGTCGTTCCCGCTGCACAGATTCATGCGCCAGGGCCTCCTACAGACATTGCACTTTGATTTATTTCGCTATCTGTAATCGGACCCGAGATATCACCAGATATATATTGGATTTTCCCCAGACCCTGAGTGTCCGGCCACATGAGACTGTGGTTTTCTCGGCCCCTCGTGGTCCGAGGTCGTTCCCGCTGCACAGATTCATGCGTCAGGGCCTCCTGCAGACAATGCACTTTGATTTATCGAGCTATCTCTAATGGCACCCGATATATCACCAGATATATAATGGATTTTTCCCTGACCCTGAGTGTCCGGCCACATGAGACTGTGGTTTTCTCGGCCCCTGGAGGTCCGAGGTCGTTCCCGCTGCACAGATTGATGCGCCAGGGCCTCCTACAGACAATGCACTTTGATTTATTGCGCTATCTGTAATAGCACCCGAGATATCACCAGATATATATTGGATTTTTACTCGACCCTGAGTGTCCGGCCCCATGAGACGGTGGTTTTCTCGGCCCCTTGTGGTCAGAGGTCGCTCCCGCTGCACAGATTCATGCGCCAGGGCCTCCTACAGACAATGCAGTTTGGTTTATTGCGCTATCTCAAATAGCACCCGAGATATCACCAGATATATAGTGGATTTTCGCCAGACCCTGAGTGTCCGTCCCCATGAGACGGTGGTTTTCTCGGCCCCTGGTGGTCCGAGGTCGTTCCCGCTGCACAGATTCATGCGCCAGGGCCTCCTACAGACAATGCACTTTGATTTATCGCGCTATCTGTAATAGCACCCGAGATATCACCAGATATATATTGGATTTTTCCCCGACCCTGAGTCTCCGCCCCATGTGTCGGTGGTTTTCTCGGCCCCTGGTGGTCCGAGGTCGATCCCGCTGCACAGATTCATGCGCTAGGCCCTCCTACAGACAATGCACTTTGATTTATTGCGCTATCTGTAATAGCACCCGAGATATCACCAGATATATATTGGATTTTCCCCTGACCCTGAGTGTCCGGCCCCATGAGACTGTGGTTGTCTCGGCCCCTGGAGGTCCGAGGACGTTCCCGCTGCACAGATTCATGCGCCAGGGCTTCCTGCAGATTATTCACTTTGGTTTATTGCGCTATCTGTAATAGCACCCGAGATATCACCAGATATATATTGGATTTTCCCCTGACCCTGAGTGTCCGGCCCCAGGAGACGGTGGTTTTCTCGGCCCCTGGTGTTCCGAGGTCGTTCCCGCTGGACAGGTTCATGCGCCAGGGTCTCCTGCAGATAATTCACTTTGGTTTATTGCGCTATCTCTAATAGCACCCGAGATATGACCAGATATATATTGGATTTTCCCCTGACCCTGAGTGTCCGGCCCCATTAGACTGTGGTTTTCTCGGCCCCTGGTGGTCCGAGGTCGATCCCGCTGCCCAGATTCATGCGCCAGGGCCTCCTGCAGATAATTCACTTTGGTTTATTGCGCTGTATCTAATAGCACCCGAGATATCACCAGATATATATTGGATTTTCCCCTGACCCTGAGTGTCCGGCCCCATGAGACTGTGGTTTTCTCGGCCCCTGGTGGTCCGAGGTCGTTCCCGCTGCCCAGATACATGCGCCAGGGCCTCCTCCAGACAATGCACTTTGATTTATTGCGCTATCTGTAATAGCACCCGAGATATCACCAGATATATATTGGATTTTTCGCTGACCCAGAGTGTCCGGCCCCATGAGACGGTGGTTTTCTCGGCCCCTGGTGGTCCGAGGTCGTTCCCGCTGGACAGGTTCATGCGCCAGGGTCTCCTACAGACAATGCACTTTGATTTATTGCGCTATCTGTAATAGCACCCGAGATATCACCACATATATATTGGATTTTCCCCTGACCTTGAGTGTCCGGCCCCATGAGACTGTGGTTTTCTCGGTCCCTGGAGGTCCGAGAACGTTCCCGCTGCACAGGTTCATGCGCCAGGGTCTCCTACAGACAATGCACTTTGATTTATTGCGCTATCTGTAACAGCACCCGAGATATCAGCAGATATATATAGGATTTTTCACTGACCCTGAGTGTCCTGCCCCATGAGTCGGTGGTTTTCTCGGCCCCTGGTGTTCCGAGGTCGTTCCCGCTGCACAGATGCATGCGGCAGGGCCTCCTGCAGATAATTCACTTTGGTTTATTGCGCTATCTCTAATAGCACCCGAGATATCACCACATATATATTGGATTTTCCCCTGACCCTGAGTGTCCGGCCCCATTAGACTGTGGTTTTCTCGGCCCCTGGTGGTCCGAGGTCGTTCCCGCTGCCCAGATTCATGCGCCAGGGCCTCCTGCAGATAATTCACTTTGGTTTATTGCGCTGTATCTAATAGCACCCGAGATATCACCAGATATATATTGGATTTTCCCCTGACCCTGAGTGTCCGGCCCCCTGAGACTGTGGTTTTCTCGGCCCCTGGTGGTCCGAGGTCGTTCCCGCTGCCCAGATACATGCGCCAGGGCCTCCTCCAGACAATGCACTTTGATTTATTGCGCTATCTGTAATAGCACCCGACATATCACCAGATATATATAGCATTTTTCCCTGACCCTGAGTGTCCGGCCCCATGAGACGGTGGTTTTCTCGGCCCCTGGTGGTCCGAGGTTGTTCCCGCTGCACAGATTCATGCGCCAGGGCCTCCTGCAGATAATTCACTTTGGTTTATTGCGCTATCTCTATTAGCACCCGAGATATCACCAGATATATATTGGATTTTTCCTCGACCCTGAGTGTCCGGCCCCATGAGACGGTGGTTTTCTCGGCCCCTTGTGGTCAGAGGTCGCTCCCGCTGCACAGATTCATGCGCCAGGGCCTCCTACAGACAATGCAGTTTGGTTTATTGCGCTATCTCTAATAGCACCCGAGATATCACCAGATATATAGTGGATTTTCGCCAGACCCTGAGTGTCCGTCCCCATGAGACGGTGGTTTTCTCGGCCCCTGGTGGTCCGAGGTCGTTCCCGCTGCACAGATTCATGCGCCAGGGCCTCCTACAGACAGTGCACTTTGATTTATTGTACTATCTGTAATAGCACCCGAGATATCACCAGATATATATTGGATTTTTCCCTAACCCTGAGTGTCCAGCCCCATGAGTCTGTGGCTTTCTCGGCCCCTGGTTGTCCGAGGTCGTTCCCGCTGCACAGATGCATGCGCCAGGGCCTACCGCAGATAATTCACTTTGGTTTATTGCGCTATCTATAATAGCAGCCGAAATATCACCAGATATATGCTGGATTTTCACATGACCTTGGGTGACGGATTCCGAATATCTGTAATTTTCTCGGCCCCTGGTGGTTCGAGGTCGTTCCTGCTGCACAGACTCATTCGCCAGTGCCTCCTACAGACAATGCACTTTGATTTATCGCGCTATCTGTAATAGCACCCGAGATATCACCAGATATATATTGGATTTTTCCTCGACCCTGAGTGTCCGGCCCCATGAGACGGTGGTTTTCTCGGCCTCTTGTGGTCAGAGGTCGTTCCCGCTGCACAGATTCATGCGCCAGGGCCTCCTACAGACAATGCACGTTGGTTTGTTACGCTATCTCTAATAGCACCCGAGATATCACCAGATATATAGTGGATTTTCGCCAGACCCTGAGTGTCCGTCCCCATGAGACGGTGGTTTTCTCGGCCCCTGGTGGTCCGAGGTCGTTCCCGCTGCACAGATTCATGCGCCAGGGCCTCCTACAGACAGTGCACTTTGATTTATTGTACTATCTGTAATAGCACCCGAGATATCACCAGATATATATTGGATTTTTCCCTAACCCTGAGTGTCCAGCCCCATGAGTCTGTGGCTTTCTCGGCCCCTGGTTGTCCGAGGTCGTTCCCGCTGCACAGATGCATGCGCCAGGGCCTACTGCAGATAATTCACTTTGGTTTATTGCGCTATCTATAATAGCAGCCGAAATATCACCAGATATATGCTGGATTTTCACATGACCTTGGGTGACGGATTCCGAATATCTGTAATTTTCTCGGCCCCTGGTGGTTCGAGGTCGTTCCAGCTGCACAGACTCATTCGCCAGTGCCTCCTACAGACAATGCACTTTGATTTATCGCGCTATCTGTAATAGCACCCGAGATATCACCAGATATATATTGGATTTTTCATCGACCCTGAGTGTCCGGCCCCATGAGACGGTGGTTTTCTCGGCCTCTTGTGGTCAGAGGTCGTTCCCGCTGCACAGATTCATGCGCCAGGGCCTCCTACAGACAATGCACTTTGGTTTGTTACGCTATCTCTAATAGCACCCGAGATATCAGCAGATACATATTGGATTTTCCCCAGACCCTGAGTGCCCGTCCCCATGAGACGGTGATTTTCTCGGCCCCTGGTGGTCCGAGGTCGTTCCCGCTGCACAGATGCATGCGCCAGGGCCTCCTGCAGATAATTCACTTTGATTTATCGCGCTATCTCTAATAGCACCCGAGATATCACCAGATATATATTGGATTTTTCCTCGACCCTGAGTGTCCGGCCCCATGTGTCGGTGGTTTTCTCGGCCCCTGGTGATCCGAGGTCGTTCCCGCTGAACAGATTCATTCGCAAGGGCCTCCTGCAGACAATGCACTTTGATTTATTGCGCTATCTGTGATAGCACCCGAGATATAACCAGATATATATTGGATTTTCCCCTGACCCAGAGTGTCCGGCCCCATGAGACTGTGGTTTTCTCGGCCCCTGGTGGTCCGAGGTCGTTGCCGCTGCACAGATTCATGCGCCAGGGCCTCCTCCAGACAATGAACTTTGATTTATTGCGCTATCTGTAATAGCTCCCGACATATCACCAGATATATATTGGATTTTCCCCTGACCCTGAGTGTCCGGCCCCACTAGACTGTGGTTTTCTCGGCCCCTGGTGGTCCGAGGTCGTTCCCGCTGCCCAGATTCATGCGCCAGGGCCTCCTGCAGATAATTCAATTTGGTTTATTGCGCTGTATCTAATAGCACCCGAGATATCACCAGATATATATTGGATTTTCCCCTGACCCTGAGTGACCGGCCCCATCTGACTGTGGTTTTCTCGGCCCCTGGTGGTCCGAGGTCGTTCCCGCTGCACAGATTCATGCGCCAGGGCCTCCTGCAGATAATTCACTTTGATTTATTGCGCTATCTGTAATAGCACCCGAGATATCACCAGATATATATTGGATTTTTCCCTAACCCTGAGTGTCCAGCCCCATGAGTCTGTGGTTTTCTCGGCCCCTCGTGTTCCGAGGTCGTTCCCGCTGGACAGGTTCATGCGCCAGGGTCTCCTGCAGATAATTCACTTTGGTTTATTGCGCTATCTCTAATAGCACCCGAGATATCACCAGATATATATTGGATTTTCCCCTGACCCTGAGTGTCCGGCCCCATTAGACTGTGGTTTTCTCGGCCCCTGGTGGTCCGAGGTCGATCCCGCTGCCCAGATTCATGCGCCAGGGCCTCCTGCAGATAATTCACTTTGGTTTATTGCGCTGTATCTAATAGCACCCGAGATATCACCAGATATATATTGGATTTTCCCCTGACCCTGAGTGTCCGGCCCCATGAGACTGTGGTTTTCTCGGCCCCTGGTGGTCCGAGGTCGTTCCCGCTGCCCAGATACATGCGCCAGGGCCTCCTCCAGACAATGCACTTTGATTTATTGCGCTATCTGTAATAGCACCCGAGATATCACCAGATATATATTGGATTTTTCGCTGACCCAGAGTGTCCGGCCCCATGAGACGGTGGTTTTCTCGGCCCCTGGTGGTCCGAGGTTGTTCCCGCTGCACAGATTCATGCGCCAGGGCCTCCTGCAGATAATTCACTTTGGTTTATTGCGCTATCTCTATTAGCACCCGAGATATCACCAGATATATATTGGATTTTTCCTCGACCCTGAGTGTCCGGCCCCATGAGACGGTGGTTTTCTCGGCCCCTTGTGGTCAGAGGTCGCTCCCGCTGCACAGATTCATGCGCCAGGGCCTCCTACAGACAATGCAGTTTGGTTTATTGCGCTATCTCTAATAGCACCCGAGATATCACCAGATATATAGTGGATTTTCGCCAGACCCTGAGTGTCCGTCCCCATGAGACGGTGGTTTTCTCGGCCCCTGGTGGTCCGAGGTCGTTCCCGCTGCACAGATTCATGCGCCAGGGCCTCCTACAGACAGTGCACTTTGATTTATTGTACTATCTGTAATAGCACCCGAGATATCACCAGATATATATTGGATTTTTCCCTAACCCTGAGTGTCCAGCCCCATGAGTCTGTGGCTTTCTCGGCCCCTGGTTGTCCGAGGTCGTTCCCGCTGCACAGATGCATGCGCCAGGGCCTACTGCAGATAATTCACTTTGGTTTATTGCGCTATCTATAATAGCAGCCGAAATATCACCAGATATATGCTGGATTTTCACATGACCTTGGGTGACGGATTCCGAATATCTGTAATTTTCTCGGCCCCTGGTGGTTCGAGGTCGTTCCTGCTGCACAGACTCATTCGCCAGTGCCTCCTACAGACAATGCACTTTGATTTATCGCGCTATCTGTAATAGCACCCGAGATATCACCAGATATATATTGGATTTTTCCTCGACCCTGAGTGTCCGGCCCCATGAGACGGTGGTTTTCTCGGCCTCTTGTGGTCAGAGGTCGTTCCCGCTGCACAGATTCATGCGCCAGGGCCTCCTACAGACAATGCACTTTGGTTTGTTACGCTATCTCTAATAGCACCCGAGATATCACCAGATATATAGTGGATTTTCGCCAGACCCTGAGTGTCCGTCCCCATGAGACGGTGGTTTTCTCGGCCCCTGGTGGTCCGAGGTCGTTGCCGCTGCACAGGTTCATGCGCCAGGGCCTCCTACAGACAATGCACTTTGATTTATTGCGCTATCTGTAATAGCACCCGAGATATCACCAGATATATATTAGATATTACCCTCACCCTGAGTGTCCAGCCCCATGAGACGGTGGTTTTCTTGGCCCCTGGTGGACCGAGGTCGTTCCCGCTGCACAGATTCATGCGCCAGGGCCTCCTCCAGACAATGAACTTTGATTTATTGCGCTATCTGTAATAGCTCCCGACATATCACCAGATATATAATGGATTTTCCCCAGACCCTGAGTGTCCGGCCCCATGAGACTTTAGTTTTCTCGGTCCCTGGTGGTCCGAGGTCGTTCCCGCTGCACAGATGATTGCGCCAGGGCCTCTTGCAGATAATACACTTTGGTTTATTGCGCTGTATCTAATAGCACCCGAGATATCACCTGATATATATATTGGATTTTCCCCTGACCCTGAGTGTCCGGCCCCACTAGACTGTGGTTTTCTCGGCCCCTGGTGGTCCGAGGTCGTTCCCGCTGCCCAGATTCATGCGCCAGGGCCTCCTGCAGATAATTCAATTTGGTTTATTGCGCTGTATCTAATAGCACCCGAGATATCACCAGATATATATTGGATTTTCCCCTGACCCTGAGTGACCGGCCCCATCTGACTGTGGTTTTCTCGGCCCCTGGTGGTCCGAGGTCGTTCCCGCTGCACAGATTCATGCGCCAGGGCCTCCTGCAGATAATTCACTTTGATTTATTGCGCTATCTGTAATAGCACCCGAGATATCACCAGATATATATTGGATTTTACCCTGACCATGAGTGTCCGGCCCCATGAGACTGTGGTTTTCTCGGCGCCTGGTGGTCCGAGGTCGTTCCCGCTGCACAGATTCATGCGCCAGGGCCTCCTGCAGATAATTCACTTTGATTTATTGCGCTATCTGTAATAGCACCCGAGATATCACCAGATATATATTGGATTTTCCCCTGACCCTGAGTGTCCGGCTCCATGAGACTGTGGTTTTCTCGGCCCCTGGTGGTCCGAGGTCGTTCCCGCTGCACAGATTCATGCGCCAGGGACTCCTGCAGATAATTCAATTTGATTTATTGCGCTATCTGTAATAGCACCCGAGATATCTCCAGATATATATTGGATTTTCCCCTGACCCTGAGTGTCCGGCGCCATGAGACGGTGGTTTTCTCAGCCCCTGGTGGTCCGAGGTCGTTCCCTCTGCACAGATTCATGCGCCAGGGCCTCCTACTGACAATGCACGTTGATTTATTGTGCTATCTGTAATATAACCCGAGATATCACCAGATATATATTGGATTTTTCCCTGACCCTGAGTGTCCGGCCCCATGAGACGGTTGTTGTCTCGGCCCCTGGTGGTCCGAGGTCGTTCCCGCTGCACAGATTCTTGCGCCAGGGACTCCTGCAGATAATTCACTTTGATTTATTGCGATATCTGTAATAGCACCCGAGATATCTCCAGATATATATTGGATTTTCCCCTGACCCTGAGTGTCCGGCGCCATGAGACGGTGGTTTTCTCAGCCCCTGGTGGTCCGAGGTCGTTCCCTCTGCACAGATTCATGCGCCAGGGCCTCCGACTGACAATGCACGTTGATTTATTGTGCTATCTGTAATATAACCCGAGATATCACCAGATATATATTGGATTTTTCCCTGACCCTGAGTGTCCGGCCCCATGAGACGGTTGTTGTCTCGGCCCCTGGTGGTCCGAAATCGTTCCCTCTGCACAGATTCATGCGCCAGGGCCTCCTGCAGATAATTCACTTTGGTTTATTACGCTATCTCTAATAGCACCCAAGATATCACCAGATATATATTGGATTTTTCCCTGATCCTGAGTGTCCGGCCCCATGAGACTGTGGATTTTTCGGCCCCTGGTGGTCCGAGGTCGTTCCCGTTGCACAGATTCATGCGCCAGGGCCTCCTGCAGATAATTCACTTTGGTTTATTGCGCTATATCTAATAGCACCCAAGATATCACCAGATATATATTGGATTTTTCCCTGACCCTGAGTGTCCGGCCCCATGAGACTGTGGTTTCCTCGGCCCCTGGTGGTCCGAGGTCGTTCCCGCTGCACAGATTCATGCGCCAGGGTCTCCTACAGACAATGCACTTTGATTTATTTCGCTATCTGTAATAGGACCCGAGATATCACCAGATATATATTGGATTTTCCCCAGACCCTGAGTGTCCGGCCGCATGAGACTGTAGTTTTCTCGGCCCCTGGTGGTCCGAGGTCGTTCCCGCTGCACAGAGTCATGCGCCAGGGCCTCCTACAAACAATGCACTTTGATTTATTGCGCTATCTGTAATAGCACCCGAGATATCACCAGATATATATTGGATTTTTCGCTGACCCAGAGTGTCCGGCCCCATGAGACGGTGGTTTTCTCGGCCCCTGGTGGTCCGAGGTCGTTCCCGCTGGACAGGTTCATGCGCCAGGGTCTCCTACAGACAATGCACTTTGATTTATTGCGCTATCTGTAATAGCACCCGAGATATCACCACATATATATTGGATTTTCCCCTGACCTTGAGTGTCCGGTCCCATGAGACTGTGGTTTTCTCGGTCCCTGGAGGTCCGAGAACGTTCCCGCTGCACAGGTTCATGCGCCAGGGTCTCCTACAGACAATGCACTTTGATTTATTGCGCTATCTGTAACAGCACCCGAGATATCAGCAGATATATATTGGATTTTTCACTGACCCTGAGTGTCCTGCCCCATGAGACTGTGGTTTTCTCGGCCCCTGGTGGTCCGAGGTCGTTCCCGCTGCACAGATTCATGCGCCAGGGCCTCCTGCAGATAATTCACTTTGGTTTATTGCGCTATCTCTAATAGCACCCGAGATATCAAGAGATATATACTGGATTTTCCCCTGACACTGAGTGTCCGGCTCCATGAGACTGTGGTTTTCTCGGCCCCTGGTGGTCCGAGGTCGTTCCCGCTGCACAGATTCATGCGCCAGGGCCTCCAGCAGATAATGCACTTTGATTTATTGCGCTATCTGTAATAGCACCCGAGATATCACCAGATATATATTGGATTTTTCACTGACCCTGAGTGTGCGGCCCCATGAGACGGTGTTTTTCTCGGACCCTGGGGGTCCGAGGTCGTTCCCGCTGCACAGATTCATGCGCCAGGGCCTCCTGCAGATAATTCACTTTGATTTATTGCGCTATCTGTAATAGCACCCGAGATATCACCAGATATATATTGGATTTTACCCTGACCATGAGTGTCCGGCCCCATGAGACTGTGGTTTTCTCGGCGCCTGGTGGTCCGAGGTCGTTCCCGCTGCACAGATTCATGCGCCAGGGCCTCCTGCAGATAATTCACTTTGATTTATTGCGCTATCTGTAATAGCACCCGAGATATCACCAGATATATATTGGATTTTCCCCTGACCCTGAGTGTCCGGCTCCATGAGACTGTGGTTTTCTCGGCCCCTGGTGGTCCGAGGTCGTTCCCGCTGCACAGATTCATGCGCCAGGGACTCCTGCAGATAATTCACTTTGATTTATTGCGCTATCTGTAATAGCACCCGAGATATCTCCAGATATATATTGGATTTTCCCCTGACCCTGAGTGTCCGGCGCCATGAGACGGTGGTTTTCTCAGCCCCTGGTGGTCCGAGGTCGTTCCCTCTGCACAGATTCATGCGCCAGGGCCTCCTACTGACAATGCACGTTGATTTATTGTGCTATCTGTAATATAACCCGAGATATCACCAGATATATATTGGATTTTTCCCTGACCCTGAGTGTCCGGCCCCATGAGACGGTTGTTGTCTCGGCCCCTGGTGGTCCGAAATCGTTCCCTCTGCACAGATTCATGCGCCAGGGCCTCCTGCAGATAATTCACTTTGGTTTATTACGCTATCTCTAATAGCACCCAAGATATCACCAGATATATATTGGATTTTTCCCTGATCCTGAGTGTCCGGCCCCATGAGACTGTGGATTTTTCGGCCCCTGGTGGTCCGAGGTCGTTCCCGTTGCACAGATTCATGCGCCAGGGCCTCGTGCAGATAATTCACTTTGGTTTATTGCGCTATATCTAATAGCACCCAAGATATCACCAGATATATATTGGATTTTTCCCTGACCCTGAGTGTCCGGCCCCATGAGACTGTGGTTTCCTCGGCCCCTGGTGGTCCGAGGTCGTTCCCGCTGCACAGATTCATGCGCCAGGGCCTCCTACAGACAATGCACTTTGATTTATTTCGCTATCTGTAATAGGACCCGAGATATCACCAGATATATATTGGATTTTCCCCAGACCCTGAGTGTCCGGCCGCATGAGACTGTAGTTTTCTCGGCCCCTGGTGGTCCGAGGTCGTTCCCGCTGCACAGAGTCATGCGCCAGGGCCTCCTACAAACAATGCACTTTGATTTATTGCGCTATCTGTAATAGCACCCGAGATATCACCAGATATATATTGGATTTTTCGCTGACCCAGAGTGTCCGGCCCCATGAGACGGTGGTTTTCTCGGCCCCTGGTGGTCCGAGGTCGTTCCCGCTGGACAGGTTCATGCGCCAGGGTCTCCTACAGACAATGCACTTTGATTTATTGCGCTATCTGTAATAGCACCCGAGATATCACCACATATATATTGGATTTTCCCCTGACCTTGAGTGTCCGGTCCCATGAGACTGTGGTTTTCTCGGCGCCTGGTGGTCCGAGGTCGTTCCCGCTGCACAGATTCATGCGCCAGGGCCTCCTGCAGATAATTCACTTTGATTTATTGCGCTATCTGTAATAGCACCCGAGATATCACCAGATATATATTGGATTTTCCCCTGACCCTGAGTGTCCGGCTCCATGAGACTGTGGTTTTCTCGGCCCCTGGTGGTCCGAGGTCGTTCCCGCTGCACAGATTCATGCGCCAGGGACTCCTGCAGATAATTCACTTTGATTTATTGCGCTATCTGTAATAGCACCCGAGATATCTCCAGATATATATTGGATTTTCCCCTGACCCTGAGTGTCCGGCGCCATGAGACGGTGGTTTTCTCAGCCCCTGGTGGTCCGAGGTCGTTCCCTCTGCACAGATTCATGCGCCAGGGCCTCCTACTGACAATGCACGTTGATTTATTGTGCTATCTGTAATATAACCCGAGATATCACCAGATATATATTGGATTTTTCCCTGACCCTGAGTGTCCGGCCCCATGAGACGGTTGTTGTCTCGGCCCCTGGTGGTCCGAAATCGTTCCCTCTGCACAGATTCATGCGCCAGGGCCTCCTGCAGATAATTCACTTTGGTTTATTACGCTATCTCTAATAGCACCCAAGATATCACCAGATATATATTGGATTTTTCCCTGATCCTGAGTGTCCGGCCCCATGAGACTGTGGATTTTTCGGCCCCTGGTGGTCCGAGGTCGTTCCCGTTGCACAGATTCATGCGCCAGGGCCTCGTGCAGATAATTCACTTTGGTTTATTGCGCTATATCTAATAGCACCCAAGATATCACCAGATATATATTGGATTTTTCCCTGACCCTGAGTGTCCGGCCCCATGAGACTGTGGTTTCCTCGGCCCCTGGTGGTCCGAGGTCGTTCCCGCTGCACAGATTCATGCGCCAGGGCCTCCTACAGACAATGCACTTTGATTTATTTCGCTATCTGTAATAGGACCCGAGATATCACCAGATATATATTGGATTTTCCCCAGACCCTGAGTGTCCGGCCGCATGAGACTGTAGTTTTCTCGGCCCCTGGTGGTCCGAGGTCGTTCCCGCTGCACAGAGTCATGCGCCAGGGCCTCCTACAAACAATGCACTTTGATTTATTGCGCTATCTGTAATAGCACCCGAGATATCACCAGATATATATTGGATTTTTCGCTGACCCAGAGTGTCCGGCCCCATGAGACGGTGGTTTTCTCGGCCCCTGGTGGTCCGAGGTCGTTCCCGCTGGACAGGTTCATGCGCCAGGGTCTCCTACAGACAATGCACTTTGATTTATTGCGCTATCTGTAATAGCACCCGAGATATCACCACATATATATTGGATTTTCCCCTGACCTTGAGTGTCCGGTCCCATGAGACTGTGGTTTTCTCGGTCCCTGGAGGTCCGAGAACGTTCCCGCTGCACAGGTTCATGCGCCAGGGTCTCCTACAGACAATGCACTTTGATTTATTGCGCTATCTGTAACAGCACCCGAGATATCAGCAGATATATATTGGATTTTTCACTGACCCTGAGTGTCCTGCCCCATGAGACGGTGGTTTTCTCGGCCCCTGGTGTTCCGAGGTCGTTCCCGCTGCACAGATGCATGCGGCAGGGCCTCCTGCAGATAATTCACTTTGGTTTATTGCGCTATCTCTAATAGCACCCGAGATATCACCAGATATATATTCGATTTTCCCCTGACCCTGAGTGTCCGGCCCCATTAGACTGTGGTTTTCTCGGCCCCTGGTGGTCCGAGGTCGTTCCCGCTGCCCAGATACATGCGCCAGGGCCTCCTCCAGACAATGCACTTTGATTTATTGCGCTATCTGTAATAGCACCCGACATATCACCAGATATATATAGCATTTTTCCCTGACCCTGAGTGTCCGGCCCCATGAGACGGTGGTTTTCTCGGCCCCTGGTGGTCCGAGGTTGTTCCCGCTGCAGAGATTCATGCGCCAGGGCCTCCTACAGACAATGCACTTTGATTTACTGCTCTATCTGTAATAGCACCCGAGATATCACCAGATATATATTGGATTTTCCCCTGACCCTGAGTGTCCGGCCCCATGAGTCTGTGGTTTTCCCGGCCCCTGGTGGTGCGAGGTCGTTCCCGTTGCACAGATTCATGCGCCAGGGCCTGCTGCAGATAATTCACTTTGGTTTATTGCCCTATCTCTAATAGCACCCGAGATATCACCAGATATATATTGGATTTTCCCCTGACCCTGAGTGTCCGGCCCCATGAGACTGTGGTTTTCTCGGCCCCTGGTGGTCCGAGGACGTTCCCGCTGCACAGATTCATGCGCCAGGGCCTCCTGCAGATAATTCACTTTGGTTTATTGCGCTATCTCTAATAGCACCCGAGATATCAAGAGATATATACTGGATTTTCCCCTGACACTGAGTGTCCGGCTCCATGAGACTGTGGTTTTCTCGGCCCCTGGTGGTCCGGGGTCGTTCCCGCTGCACAGATTCATGCGCCAGGGCCTCCTGCAGATAATTCACTTTGATTTATTGCGCTATCTGTAATAGCACCCGAGATATCTCCAGATATATATTGGATTTTCCCCTGACCCTGTGTGTCCGGCGCCATGAGACGGTGGTTTTCTCGGCCCCTGGTGGTCCGAGGTCGTTCCCTCTGCACAGATTCATGCGCCAGGGTCTCCTACAGACAATGCACTTTGATTTATTGCGCTATCTGTAATAGCACCCGAGATATCACCACATATATATTGGATTTTCCCCTGACCTTGAGTGTCCGGTCCCATGAGACTGTGGTTTTCTCGGTCCCTGGAGGTCCGAGAACGTTCCCGCTGCACAGGTTCATGCGCCAGGGTCTCCTACAGACAATGCACTTTGATTTATTGCGCTATCTGTAACAGCACCCGAGATATCAGCAGATATATATTGGATTTTTCACTGACCCTGAGTGTCCTGCCCCATGAGACGGTGGTTTTCTCGGCCCCTGGTGTTCCGAGGTCGTTCCCGCTGCACAGATGCATGCGACAGGGCCTCCTGCAGATAATTCACTTTGGTTTATTGCGCTATCTCTAATAGCACCCGAGATATCACCAGATATATATTCGATTTTCCCCTGACCCTGAGTGTCCGGCCCCATTAGACTGTGGTTTTCTCGGCCCCTGGTGGTCCGAGGTCGTTCCCTCTGCACAGATTCATGTGCCAGGGCCTCCTACAGACAATGCACTTTGATTTATTGTGCTATCTGTAATATAACCCGAGATATCACCAGATATATATTGGATTTTTCCCTGACCCTGAGTGTCCGGCCCCATGAGACGGTTGTTGTCTCGGCCCCTGGTGGTCCGAAATCGTTCCCTCTGCACAGATTCATGCGCCAGGGCCTCCTGCAGTTAATTCACTTTGGTTTATTACGCTATCTCTAATAGCACCCAAGATATCACCAGATATATATTGGATTTTTCCCTGATCCTGAGTGTCCGGCCCCATGAGACTGTGGATTTTTCGGCCCCTGGTGGTCCGAGGTCGTTCCCGTTGCACAGATTCATGCATCAGGGCCTCCTGCAGATAATTCACTTTGGTTTATTGCGCTATATCTAATAGCACCCAAGATATCACCAGATATATATTGGATTTTTCCCGGACCCTGAGTGTCCGGCCCCATGAGACTGAGGTTTCCTCGGCCCCTGGTGGTCCGAGGTCGTTCCCGCTGCACAGATTCATGCGCCAGGGCCTCCTACAGACAATGCACTTTGATTTATTTCGCTATCTGTAATAGGACCCGAGATATCACCAGATATATATTGGATTTTCCCCAGACCCTGAGTGTCCGGCCGCATGAGACTGTAGTTTTCTCGGCCCCTGGTGGTCCGAGGTCGTTCCCGCTGCAGAGATTCATGCGCCAGGCCCTCCTACAGACAATGCACTTTGATTTATTGCGCTATCTCTAATAGCACCCGAGATATCACCAGATATATATTGGATTTTACCCTGACCGTGAGAGTCCGGCCCCACGAGACTGTGGTTTTTTCGGACCCTGGTGGTCCGAGGTCGTTCCCGCTGCAAAGATTCATGCGCCAGGGCCTCCTACAGACAATGCACTTTGGTTTATTACGCTATCTCTAATAGCACCCGAGATATCACCAGATATATATTGGATTTTCCCCAGACCCTGAGTGCCCGGCCCCATGAGACGGTGGTTTTCTCGGCCCCTGGTGATCCGAGGTCGTTCCCGCTGCCACAGATGCATGCGCCAGGGCCTCCTGCAGATAATTCACTTTGATTTATCGCGCTATCTCTAATAGCACCCGAGATATCACCAGATCTATATTGGATTTTCCCCTGACCCTGAGTGTCCGGCCACATGAGACGGTCGTTTTCTCGGCCCCTGGTAGTCCGAGGTCGTTCCCACTGCACAGATTCATGCGCCAGGGCCTCCTACAGACAATGCACTTTGATTTATTGCGCTATCTGTAATAGCACCCGAGATATCACCAGATATATATTGGATTTTACCCTGACCGTGAGAGTCCGGCCCCATGCGACTGTGGTTTTTTCGGCCCCTGGTGGTCCGAGGTCGTTCCCGCTGCACAGATTCACGCGACAGGGCCACCTACAGATAATGCACTTTGATTTATTGCGCTATCTGTAATAGCACCCGAGATATCACCAGATACATATTGGATTTTACCCTGACCCTGAGTGTCCGGCCCCTTGAGACGGTGGTTGTTTCGGCCCCTGGAGGTCCGAGGACGTTCCCGCTGCACAGATTCATGCGCCAGGGCCTCCTGCAGATAATTCACTTTGGCTTATTGCGCTATCTCTAATAGCACCCGAGATATCACCAGATATATACTGGATTTTCCCCTGACCCTGAGTGTCCGGCCCCATGAGACTGTGGTTTTCTCGGCCCCTGGTGGTCCGAGGTCGTTCGCGCTGCACAGATTCATGCGCCAGGGCCTCCTACAGACAATGCACTTTGATTTATTCCGCTATCTGTAATAGCAGCCGAGATATCACCAGATATATATTGGATTTTTCACTGACCCTGAGTGTCCGGCCCCATGAGACGGTCGTTTTCTCAGCCCCTGGTGGCCCGAGGTCGTTCCCGCTGCACAGATTCATGCGTCAGGGCCTCCTGCAGACAATGCACTTTGATTTATCGAGCTATCTCTAATGGCACCCGATATATCACCAGATATATAATGGATTTTTCCCTGACCCTGAGTGTCCGGCCCCATGAGACTGTGGTTTTCTCGGACCCTGGTGGTCCGAGGTCGTTCCCGCTGCACAGATTCATGCGCCAGGGCCTCCTACAGACAATGCACTTTGATTTATTGCGCTATCTGTAATAGCACCCGAGATATCACCAGATATATATTGGATTTTTCACTGACCCTGAGTGTCCGGCCCCATGAGACGGTGGTTTTCTCGGCCCCTGGTGTTCCGAGGTCGTTCCCGCTGCACAGATTCATGCGCCAGGGCCGCCTGCAGACAATGTACTTTGATTTATTGCGCTATCTCTAATAGCACCCGAGATATCACCAGATATATATTGGATTTTCCCCTGACCCTGAGTGTCCGGCGCCATGAGACGGTGGTTTTCTCAGCCCCTGGTGGTCCGAGGTCGTTCCCTCTGCACAGATTCATGCGCCAGGGCCTCCTACTGACAATGCACGTTGATTTATTGTGCTATCTGTAATATAACCCGAGATATCACCAGATATATATTGGATTTTTCCCTGACCCTGAGTGTCCGGCCCCATGAGACGGTTGTTGTCTCGGCCCCTGGTGGTCCGAAATCGTTCCCTCTGCACAGATTCATGCGCCAGGGCCTCCTGCAGATAATTCACTTTGGTTTATTACGCTATCTCTAATAGCACCCAAGATATCACCAGATATATATTGGATTTTTCCCTGATCCTGAGTGTCCGGCCCCATGAGACTGTGGATTTTTCGGCCCCTGGTGGTCCGAGGTCGTTCCCGTTGCACAGATTCATGCGCCAGGGCCTCCTGCAGATAATTCACTTTGGTTTATTGCGCTATATCTAATAGCACCCAAGATATCACCAGATATATATTGGATTTTTCCCTGACCCTGAGTGTCCGGCCCCATGAGACTGTGGTTTCCTCGGCCCCTGGTGGTCCGAGGTCGTTCCCGCTGCACAGATTCATGCGCCAGGGCCTCCTACAGACAATGCACTTTGATTTATTTCGCTATCTGTAATAGGACCCGAGATATCACCAGATATATATTGGATTTTCCCCAGACCCTGAGTGTCCGGCCGCATGAGACTGTAGTTTTCTCGGCCCCTGGTGGTCCGAGGTCGATCCCGCTGCACAGAGTCATGCGCCAGGGCCTCCTACAGACAATGCACTTTGATTTATTGCGCTATCTGTAATAGCACCCGAGATATCACCAGATATATATTGGATTTTTCGCTGACCCAGAGTGTCCGGCCCCATGAGACGGTGGTTTTCTCGGCCCCTGGTGGTCCGAGGTCGTTCCCGCTGGACAGGTTCATGCGCCAGGGTCTCCTACAGACAATGCACTTTGATTTATTGCGCTATCTGTAATAGCACCCGAGATATCACCACATATATATTGGATTTTCCCCTGACCTTGAGTGTCCGGCCCCATGAGACTGTGGTTTTCTCGGTCCCTGGAGGTCCGAGAACGTTCCCGCTGCTCAGGTTCATGCGCCAGGGTCTCCTACAGACAATGCACTTTGATTTATTGCGCTATCTGTAACAGCACCCGAGATATCAGCAGATATATATTGGATTTTTCACTGACCCTGAGTGTCCTGCCCCATGAGACGGTGGTTTTCTCGGCCCCTGGTGTTCCGAGGTCGTTCCCGCTGCACAGATGCATGCGGCAGGGCCTCCTGCAGATAATTCACTTTGGTTTATTACGCTATCTCTAATAGCACCCGAGATATCACCAGATATATATTGGATTTTCCCCTGACCCTGAGTGTCCGGCCCCATTAGACTGTGGTTTTCTCGGCCCCTGGTGGTCCGAGGTCGTTCCCGCTGCCCAGATTCATGCGCCAGGGCCTCCTGCAGATAATTCACTTTGGTTTATTGCACTGTATCTAATAGCACCCGACATATCACCAGATATATATAGCATTTTTCCCTGACCCTGAGTGTCCGGCCCCATGAGACGGTGGTTTTCTCGGCCCCTGGTGGTCCGAGGTTGTTCCCCCTGCAGAGATTCATGCGCCAGGGCCTCCTACAGACAATGCACTTTGATTTATTGCGCTATCTGTAACAGCACCCGAGATATCAGCAGATATATATTGGATTTTTCACTGACCCTGAGTGTCCTGCCCCATGAGACGGTGGTTTTCTCGGCCCCTGGTGTTCCGAGGTCGTTCCCGCTGCACAGATGCATGCGGCAGGGCCTCCTGCAGATAATTCACTTTGGTTTATTGCGCTATCTCTAATAGCACCCGAGATATCACCAGATATATATTGGATTTTCCCCTGACCCTGAGTGTCCGGCCCCATTAGACTGTGGTTTTCTCGGCCCCTGGTGGTCCGAGGTCGTTCCCGCTGCCCAGATTCATGCGCCAGGGCCTCCTGCAGATAATTCACTTTGGTTTATTGCGCTGTATCTAATAGCACCCGAGATATCACCAGATATATATTGGATTTTCCCCTGACCCTGAGTGTCTGGCCCCATGAGACTGTGGTTTTCTCGGCCCCTGGTGGTCCGAGGTCGTTTCCGCTGCCCAGATACATGCGCCAGGGCCTCCCCCAGACAATGCACTTTGATTTATTGCGCTATCTGTAATAGCACCCGACATATCACCAGATATATATAGCATTTTTCCCTGACCCTGAGTGTCCGGCCCCATGAGACGGTGGTTTTCTCGGCCCCTGGTGGTCCGAGGTTGTTCCCGCTGCAGACATTCATGCGCCAGGGCCTCCTACAGACAATGCACTTTGATTTATTGCTCTATCTGTAATAGCACCCGAGATATCACCAGATATATATTGGATTTTCCCCTGACCCTGAGTGTCCGGCCCCATGAGTCTGTGGTTTTCTCGGCCCCTGGTGGTGCGAGGTCGTTCCCGTTGCACAGATTCATGCGCCAGGGCCTGCTGCAGATAATTCACTTTGGTTTATTGCCCTATCTCTAATAGCACCCGAGATATAACCAGATATATATTGGATTTTCCCCTGACCCTGAGTGTCCGGCCCCATGAGACTGTGGTTTTCTCGGCCCCTGGTGGTCCGAGGTCGTTCCCGCTGCACAGATTCATGCGCCAGGGCCTCCTGCAGATAATTCACTTTGGTTTATTGCGCTATCTCTAATAGCACCCGAGATATCAAGAGATATATACTGGATTTTCCCCTGACACTGAGTGTCCGGCTCCATGAGACTGTGGTTTTCTCGGCCCCTGGTGGTCCGGGGTCGTTCCCGCTGCACAGATTCATGCGCCAGGGCCTCCTGCAGATAATTCACTTTGATTTATTGCGCTATCTGTAATAGCACCCGAGATATCACCAGATATATATTGGATTTTCCCCTGACCCTGAGTGTCCGGCTCCATGAGACTGTGGTTTTCTCGGCCCCTGGTGGTCCGAGGTCGTTCCCGCTGCACAGATTCATGCGCCAGGGCCTCCTGCAGATAATTCACTTTGATTTATTGCGCTATCTGTAATAGCACCCGAGATATCTCCAGATATATATTGGATTTTCCCCTGACCCTGAGTGTCCGGCGCCATGAGACGGTGGTTTTCTCGGCCCCTGGTGGTCCGAGGTCGTTCCCTCTGCACAGATTCATGTGCCAGGGCCTCCTACAGACAACGCACTTTGATTTATTGTGCTATCTGTAATATAACCCGAGATATCACCAGATATATATTGGATTTTTCCCTGACCCTGAGTGTCCGGCCCCATGAGACGGTTGTTGTCTCGGCCCCTGGTGGTCCGAAATCGTTCCCTCTGCACAGATTCATGCGCCAGGGCCTCCTGCAGATAATTCACTTTGGTTTATTACGCTATCTCTAATAGCACCCAAGATATCACCAGATATATATTGGATTTTTCCCTGATCCTGAGTGTCCGGCCCCATGAGACTGTGGATTTTTCGGCCCCTGGTGGTCCGAGGTCGTTCCCGTTGCACAGATTCATGCATCAGGGCCTCCTGCAGATAATTCACTTTGGTTTATTGCGCTATATCTAATAGCACCCAAGATATCACCAGATATATATTGGATTTTTACCGGACCCTGAGTGTCCGGCCCCATGAGACTGTGGTTTCCTCGGCCCCTGGTGGTCCGAGGTCGTTCCCGCTGCACAGATTCATGCGCCAGGGCCTCCTACAGACAATGCACTTTGATTTATTTCGCTATCTGTAATAGGACCCGAGATATCACCAGATATATATTGGATTTTCCCCAGACCCTGAGTGTCCTGCCGCATGAGACTGTAGTTTTCTCGGCCCCTGGTGGTCCGAGGTCGTTCCCGCTGCACAGATTCATGCGCCAGGCCCTCCTACAGACAATGCACTTTGATTTATTGCGCTATCTCTAATAGCACCCGAGATATCACCAGATATATATTGGATTTTACCCTGACCGTGAGAGTCCGGCCCCACGAGACTGTGGTTTTTTCGGACCCTGGTGGTCCGAGGTCGTTCCCGCTGCAAAGATTCATGCGCCAGGGCCTCCTACAGACAATGCACTTTGGTTTATTACGCTATCTCTAATAGCACCCGAGATATCACCAGATATATATTGGATTTTCCCCAGACCCTGAGTGCCCGGCCCCATGAGACGGTGGTTTTCTCGGCCCCTGGTGATCCGAGGTCGTTCCCGCTGCCACAGATGCATGCGCCAGGGCCTCCTGCAGATAATTCACTTTGATTTTTCGCGCTATCTCTAATAGCACCCGAGATATCACCAGATGTATATTGGATTTTCCCCTGACCCTGAGTGTCCGGCCCCATGAGACGGTCGTTTTCTCGGCCCCTGGTAGTCCGAGGTCGTTCCCACTGCACAGATTCATGCGCCAGGGCCTCCTACAGACAATGCACTTTGATTTATTGCGCTATCTGTAATAGCACCCGAGATATCACCAGATATATATTGGATTTTACCCTGACCGTGAGAGTCCGGCCCCATGCGACTGTGGTTTTTTCGGCCCCTGGTGGTCCGAGGTCGTTCCCGCTGCACAGATTCACGCGACAGGGCCACCTACAGATAATGCACTTTGATTTACTGCGCTATCTGTAATAGCACCCGAGATATCACCAGATACATATTGGATTTTACCCTGACCCTGAGTGTCCGGCCCCTTGAGACGGTGGTTGTTTCGGCCCCTGGAGGTCCGAGGACGTTCCCGCTGCACAGATTCATGCGCCAGGGCCTCCTGCAGATAATTCACTTTGGCTTATTGCGCTATCTCTAATAGCACCCGAGATATCACCAGATATATATAGCATTTTTCCCTGACCCTGAGTGTCCGGCCCCATGAGACGGTGGTTTTCTCGGCCCCTGGTGGTCCGAGGTTGTTCCCGCTGCAGAGATTCATGCGCCAGGGCCTCCTACAGACAATGCACTTTGATTTATTGCTCTATCTGTAATAGCACCCGAGATATCACCAGATACATATTGGATTTTCCCCTGACCCTGAGTGTCCGGCCCCATGAGTCTGTGGTTTTCTCGGCCCCTGGTGGTGCGAGGTCGTTCCCGTTGCACAGATTCATGCGCCAGGGCCTGCTGCAGATAATTCACTTTGGTTTATTGCCCTATCTCTAATAGCACCCGAGATATCACTAGATATATATTGGATTTTCCCCTGACCCTGAGTGTCCGGCCCCATGAGACTGTGGTTTTCTCGGCCCCTGGTGGTCCGAGGTCGTTCCCGCTGCACAGATTCATGCGCCAGGGCCTCCTGCAGATAATTCACTTTGGTTTATTGCGCTATCTCTAATAGCACCCGAGATATCAAGAGATATATACTGGATTTTCCCCTGACACTGAGTGTCCGGCTCCATGAGACTGTGGTTTTCTCGGCCCCTGGTGGTCCGCGGTCGTTCCCGCTGCACAGATTCATGTGCCAGGGCCTCCTACAGACAATGCACTTTGATTTATTGTGCTATCTGTAATATAACCCGAGATATCACCAGATATATATTGGATTTTTCCCTGACCCTGAGTGTCCGGCCCCATGAGACGGTTGTTGTCTCGGCCCCTGGTGGTGCGAAATCGTTCCCTCTGCACAGATTCATGCGCCAGGGCCTCCTGCAGATAATTCACTTTGGTTTATTACGCTATCTCTAATAGCACCCAAGATATCACCAGATATATATTGGATTTTTCCCTGATCCTGAGTGTCCGGCCCCATGAGACTGTGGATTTTTCGGCCCCTGGTGGTCCGAGGTCGTTCCCGTTGCACAGATTCATGCATCAGGGCCTCCTGCAGATAATTCACTTTGGTTTATTGCGCTATATCTAATAGCACCCAAGATATCACCAGATATATATTGGATTTTTCCCGGACCCTGAGTGTCCGGCCCCATGAGACTGTGGTTTCCTCGGCCCCTGGTGGTCCGAGGTCGTTCCCGCTGCACAGATTCATGCGCCAGGGCCTCCTACAGACAATGCACTTTGATTTATTTCGCTATCTGTAATAGGACCCGAGATATCACCAGATATATATTGGATTTTCCCCAGATCCTGAGTGTCCGGCCCCATGAGACTGTGGTTTTCTCGGACCCTGGTGGTCCGAGGTCGTTCCCGCTGCACAGATTCATGCGCCAGGGCCTCCTACAGACAATGCACTTTGATTTATTGCGCTATCTGTAATAGCACCCGAGATATCACCAGATATATATTGGATTTTTCACTGACCCTGAGTGTCCGGCCCCATGAGACGGTGGTTTTCTCGGCCCCTGGTGGTCCGAGGTCGTTCCCGCTGCACAGATTCATGCGCCAGGGCCTCCTGCAGACAATGCACTTTGATTTATTGCGCTATCTGTAATAGCACCCGAGATATCACCAGATCTATATTGGATTTTCCCCTGACCCTGAGTGTCCGGCCCCATGAGACGGTCGTTTTCTCGGCCCCTGGTGGTCCGAGGTCGTTCCCACTGCACAGATTCATGCGCCAGGGCCTCCTACAGACAATGCACGTTGATTTATTGCGCTATCTGTAATAGCACCCGAGATATCACCAGATATATATTGGATTTTCCCCTGACCCTGAGTGTCCGGCCCATGAGACTGTGGTTTTCTCGGCCCCTGGTGGTCCGAGGTCGTTGCCGCTGCACAGATTCATGCGCCAGGGCCTCCTACAGACAATGCACTTTGATTTATGGCGCTATCTGTAATAGCACCCGAGATATCACCAGATCTATATTGGATTTTCCCCTGACCCTGAGTATCCGGCCCCATGAGACTGTGGTTCTTTCGGCCCCTGGTGGTCCGAGGTCGTTCCCGCTGCACAGATTCATGCGCCAGGGCCTCCTGCAGATAATTCACTTTGGTTTATTGCGCTATCTCTAATAGCACCCGAGATATCTCCAGATATATACTGGATTTTCCCCTGTCACTGAGTGTCCGGCCCCATGAGACTGTGGTTTTCTCGGCCCCTGGTGGTCCGAGGTCGTTGCCGCTTCACAGATTCATGAGCCAGGGCCTCCTACAGACAATGCACTTTGATTTATTGCGCTATCTGTAATAGCACCCGAGATATCACCACATATATATTGGATTTTTCACTGACCCTGAGTGTGCGGCCCCATGAGACGGTGTTTTTCTCGGACCCTGGTGGTCCGAGGTCGTTCCCGCTGCACAATTTCATGCGCCAGGGCCTCCTGCAGATAATACACTTTGATTTATTGCGCTATCTGTAATAGCACCCGAGATATCACCGGATATATATTGGATTTTTCCCAGACCCTGAGTGTCCGGCCCCATGAGACGGTGGTTGTCTCGGCCCCTGGGGGTCCGAGGTCGTTCCCGCTGCACAGATTCATGCACCAGGGCCTCCTACAGACAATGCACTTTGATTTATTGCGCTATCTGTAATAGCACCCGAGATATCACCAGATATATATTGGATTTTCCCCTGACCCTGAGTGTCCGGCCCCATGAGACTGTGGTTTTCTCGGCCCCTGGTGGTCCGAGGTCGTTGCCGCTGCACAGGTTCATGCGCCAGGGCCTCCTACAGACAATGCACTTTGATTTATTGCGCTATCTGTAATAGCACCCGAGATATCACCAGATATATATTGGATATTTCCCTCACCCTGAGTGTGCAGCCCCATGGGACGGTGGTTTTCTCGGCCCCTGGTGGTCGGAGGTCGTTCCCGCTGCACAGATTCGTGCGCCAGTGCCTCCTACAGACAATGCACTTCGATTTATCGCGCTATCTCTAATAGCACCCGAGATATCACCAGATATATATTGGATTTTTCACTGACCCTGAGTGTCCGGCCCCTTGAGACGGTGGTTTTCTCGGCCCCTGGTGGTCCGAGGTCGTTCCCGCTGCACAGATTCGTGCGCCAGTGCCTCCTACAGACAATGCACATCGATTTATCGCGCTATCTCTAATAGCACCCGAGATATCACCAGATATATATTGGATTTTTCCTCGACCCTGAGTGTCCGGCCCCATCAGACTGTGGTTTTCTCGGCCCCTGGTGGTCCGAGGTCGTTCCCGCTGCACAGATTCATGCGCCAGGGCCTCCTACAGACAATGCACTTTGATTTATTGCGCTATCTGTAATAGCACCCGAGATATCACCAGATATATATTTGATTTTACCCTGACCATGAGGGTCCGGCCCCATGAGACTATGGTTTTTTCGGCCCCTGGTGGTCCGAGGTCGTTCCCGCTGCACAGATTCATGCGCCAGGGCATCCTGCAGATAATTCACTTTGGTTTATTGCGCTATCTGTAATAGCACCCGAGATATCACCAGATATATATTGTATTTTCCCCTGACCCTGAGTGTCCGGCCCCATGAGACTGTGGTTTTCTCGGCCCCTGGTGGTCCGAGGTCGTTCCCGCTGCACAGATTCATGCGCCAGGGCCTCCTACAGACAATGCACTTTGATTTATTGCGCTATCTGTAACAGCACCCGAGATATCACCAGATATATATTGGATTTTTCACTGACCCTGAGCGTCCGGCCCCATGAGACGGTCGTTTTCTCGGCCCCTGGTGGTCCGAGGTCGTTCCTGCTGCACAGGTTCATGCGCCAGGGTCTCCTACAGACAATGCACTTTGATTTATTGCGCTATGTGTAATAGCACCCGAGATATCACCAGATATATATTGGATATTACCCTCACCCTGAGTGTCCAGCCCCATGAGACGGTGGTTTTCTAGGCCCCAGGTGGACCGAGGTCGTTCCCGCTGCACAGATTCATGCGCCAGGGCCACCTCCAGACAATGAACTTTGATTTATTGCGCTATCTGTAATAGCACCCGACATATCACCAGATATATATTGGATTTTCCCCAGACCCTGAGTGTCCGGCCCCATTAGACTGTGGTTTTCTCGGCCCCTGGTGGTCCGAGGTCGTTCCCGCTGCCCAGATTCATGCGCGAGGGCCTCCTGCAGATAATTCACTTTGGTTTATTGCGCTGTATCTAATAGCACCCGAGATATCACCAGATATATATTGGATTTTGCCCTGACCCTGAGTGTCCGGCCCCATGAGACTGTGGTTTTCTCGGCCCCTGGTGGTCCGAGATCGTTCCCGCTTCACAGATTCATGCGCCAGGGCCTCCTACAGACAATGCAATTTGATTTATTGCGCTATCTGTAATAGCACCCGAGATGTCACCAGATATATTTTTGATTTTTCCCTGACCCTGAGTGTCCGGCCCCTTGAGACGGTGGTTGTCTCGGCCCCTGGTGGTCCGAGGTCGTTCCCGCTGCACAGATTCATGCGCCAGGGCCTCCTCCAGACAATGCACTTTGATTTATTGCGCTATCTGTAATAGCACCCGAGATATCACCAGATATATATTGGATTTTACGCTGACCCTGAGTGTCAGGCCCCATGAGACGGTGGTTGTCTCGGCCCCTGGAGGTCCGAGGACGTTCCCGCTGCACAGATTCATGCGCTAGGGCCTCCTGCAGATAATTCACTTTGGTTTATTGCGCTATCTCTAATAGCACCCGAGATATCACCAGATATATATTGGATTTTCCCCTGACCCTGAGTGTCCGGCCCCATGAGACGGTGGTTTTCTCGGCCCCTGGTGGTCCGAGGTCGTTCCCGCTGCACAGATTCGTGCGCCAGTGCCTCCTACAGACAATGCACATCGATTTATCGCGCTATCTCTAATAGCACCCGAGATATCACCAGATATATATTGGATTTTTCCTCGACCCTGAGTGTCCGGCCCCATCAGACTGTGGTTTTCTCGGCCCCTGGTGGTCCGAGGTCGTTCCCGCTGCACAGATTCATGCGCCAGGGCCTCCTACAGACAATGCACTTTGATTTATTGCGCTATCTGTAATAGCACCCGAGATATCACCAGATATATATTTGATTTTACCCTGACCATGAGGGTCCGGCCCCATGAGACTATGGTTTTTTCGGCCCCTGGTGGTCCGAGGTCGTTCCCGCTGCACAGATTCATGCGCCAGGGCATCCTGCAGATAATTCACTTTGGTTTATTGCGCTATCTGTAATAGCACCCGAGATATCACCAGATATATATTGTATTTTCCCCTGACCCTGAGTGTCCGGCCCCATGAGACTGTGGTTTTCTCGGTCCCTGGTGGTCCGAGGTCGTTCCCGCTGCACAGATTCATGCGCCAGGGCCTCCTACAGACAATGCACTTTGATTTATTGCGCTATCTGTAACAGCACCCGAGATATCACCAGATATATATTGGATTTTTCACTGACCCTGAGCGTCCGGCCCCATAAGACGGTCGTTTTCTCGGCCCCTGGTGGTCCGAGGTCGTTCCTGCTGCACAGGTTCATGCGCCAGGGTCTCCTACAGACAATGCACTTTGATTTATTGCGCTATGTGTAATAGCACCCGAGATATCACCAGATATATATTGGATTTTTCACTGACCCTGAGTGTCCTGCCCCATGAGACGGTGGTTTTCTCGGCCCCTTGTGTTCCGAGGTCGTTCCCGCTGCACAGATTCATGCGCCAGGGCCTCCTACAGACAATGCACTTTGATTTATTGCGCTATCTGTAATAGCACCCGAGATATCACCAGATATATATTGGATATTACCCTCACCCTGAGTGTCCAGCCCCATGAGACGGTGGTTTTCTAGGCCCCTGGTGGACCGAGGTCGTTCCCGCTGCACAGATTCATGCGCCAGGGCCACCTCCAGACAATGAACTTTGATTTATTGCGCTATCTGTAATAGCACCCGACATATCACCAGATATATATTGGATTTTCCCCAGACCCTGAGTGTCCGGCCCCATTAGACTGTGGTTTTCTCGGCCCCTGGTGGTCCGAGGTCGTTCCCGCTGCCCAGATTCATGCGCCAGGGCCTCCTGCAGATAATTCACTTTGGTTTATTGCGCTGTATCTAATAGCACCCGAGATATCACCAGATATATATTGGATTTTCCCCTGACCCTGAGTGTCCGGCCCCATTAGACTGTGGTTTTCTCGGCCTCTGGTGGTCCGAGGTCGTTCCCGCTGCCCAGATTCATGCGCCAGGGCCTCCTCCAGACAATGCACTTTGATTTATTGCGCTATCTGTAATAGCACCCGACATATCACCAGATATATATAGCATTTTTCCCTGACCCTGAGTGTCCGGCCCCATGAGACGGTGGTTTTCTCGGCCCCTGGTGGTCCGAGGTCGTTCCCGCTGCACAGATTCATGCGCCAGGGCCTCCTGCATATAATTCACTTTGGTTTATTTCGCTATCTCTAATAGCACCCGAGATATCACCAGATATATATTGGATTTTGCCCTGACCCTGAGTGTCCGGCCCCATGAGACTGTGGTTTTCTCGGCCCCTGGTGGTCCGAGGTCGTTCCCGCTTCACAGATTCATGCGCCAGGGCCTCCTACAGACAATGCAATTTGATTTATTGCGCTATCTGTAATAGCACCCGAGATGTCACCAGATATATTTTTGATTTTTCCCTGACCCTGAGTGTCCGGCCCCTTGAGACGGTGGTTGTCTCGGCCCCTGGTGGTCCGAGGTCGTTCCCGCTGCACAGATTCATGCGCCAGGGCCTCCTCCAGACAATGCACTTTGATTTATTGCGCTATCTGTAATAGCACCCGAGATATCACCAGATCTTTATTGGATTTTCCCCTGACCCTGAGTATCCGGCCCCATGAGACTGTGGTTTTTTCGGCCCCTGGTGGTCCGAGGTCGTTCCCGCTGCACAGATTCATGCGCCAGGGCCTCCTGCAGATAATTCACTATGGTTTATTGCGCTATCTGTAATAGCACCCCAGATATCACCAGATATATATTGGATTTTACGCTGACCCTGAGTGTCCGGCCCCATGAGACGGTGGTTGTCTCGGCCCCTGGAGGTCCGAGGACGTTCCCGCTGCACAGATTCATGCGCTAGGGCCTCCTGCAGATAATTCACTTTGGTTTATTGCGCTATCTCTATTAGCACCCGAGATATCACCAGATATATATTGGATTTTCCCCTGACCCTGAGTGTCCGGCCCCATGAGACTGTGGTTTTCTCGGCCCCTGGGGGTCCGAGGTCGTTCCCGCTGCACAGATTCATGCGCCAGGGCCTCCTACAGACAATGCCCTTTGATTTATTGCGCTATCTGTAATAGCACCCGAGATATCACCAGATATATATTGGATTTTTCACTGATCCTGAGTGTCCGGCCCCATTAGACTGTGGTTTTCTCGGCCCCTGGTGGTCCGAGGTCGTTCCCGCTGCCCAGATTCATGCGCCAGGGCCTCCTGCAGATAATTCACTTTGGTTTATTGCGCTGTATCTAATAGCACCCGAGATATCACCAGATATATATTGGATTTTCCCCTGACCCTGAGTGTCCGGCCCCATGAGACTGTGGTTTTCTCGGCCCCTGGTGGTCCGAGGTCGTTCCCGCTGCCCAGATTCATGCGCCAGTGCCTCCTCCAGACAATGCACTTTGATTTATTGCGCTATCTGTAATAGCACCCGACATATCACCAGATATATATAGCATTTTTCCCTGACCCTGAGTGTCCGGCCCCATGAGACGGTGTTTTTCTCGGCCCCTGGTGGTCCGAGGTCGTTCCCGCTGCACAGATTCATGCGCCAGGGCCTCCTGCATATAATTCACTTTGATTTATTGCGCTATGTGTAATAGCACCCGAGATATCGCCAGATATATATTGGATTTTTCACTGACCCTGAGTGTCCTGCCCCATGAGACGGTGGTTTTCTCGGCCCCTTGTGTTCCGAGGTCGTTCCCGCTGCACAGATTCATGCGCCAGGGCCTCCTACAGACAATGCACTTTGATTTATTGCGCTATCTGTAATAGCACCCGAGATATCACCAGATATATATTGGATATTACCCTCACCCTGAGTGTCCAGCCCCATGAGACGGTGGTTTTCTCGGCCCCTGGTGGTCCGAGGTCGTTCCCGCTGGACAGATGCATGCGCCAGGGCCTCCTGCAGATAATTCACTTTGGTTTATTGCGCTATCTCTAATAGCACCCGAGATATCACCAGATATATATTGGATTTTCCCCTGACCCTGAGTGCCCGGCCCCATTAGACTGTGGTTTTCTCGGCCCCTGGTGGTCCGAGGTCGTTCCCGCTGCCCAGATTCATGCGCCAGGGCCTCCTGCAGATAATTCACTTTGGTTTATTGCGCTGTATCTAATAGCACCCGAGATATCACCAGATATATATTGGATTTTCCCCTGACCCTGTGTGTCCGGCCCCATGAGACTGTGGTTTTCTCGGCCCCTGGTGGTCCAAGGTCGTTCCCGCTGCCCAGATTCATGCGCCAGGGCCTCCTGCAGACAATGCACTTTGATTTATTGCGCTATCTGTAATAGCACCCGACATATCACCAGATATATATAGCATTTTTCCCTGACCCTGAGTGTCCGGCCCCATGAGACGGTGGTTTTCTCGGCCCCTGGTGGTCCGAGGTCGTTCCCGCTGCACAGATTCATGCGCCAGGGCCTCCTGCATATAATTCACTTTGGTTTATTTCGCTATCTCTAATAGCACCCGAGATATCACCAGATATATATTGGATTTTGCCCTGACCCTGAGTGTCCGGCCCCATGAGACTGTGGTTTTCTCGGCCCCTGGTGGTCCGAGGTCGTTCCCGCTGCACAGATTCGTGCGCCAGGGCCTCCTACAGACAATGCACTGTGATTTATCGCGCTATCTCTAATAGCACCCGAGATATCACCAGATATATATTGGATTTTTCCTCGACCCTGAGTGTCCGGCCCCATGTGTCGGTGGTCTTCTCGGCCCCTGGTGATCCGAGGTCGTTCCCGCTGAACAGATTCATGCGCCAGGGCCTCCTACAGACAATGCACTTTGATTTATTGCGCTATCTGTAATAGCACCCGAGATATCACCAGATCTATATTGGATTTTCCCCTGACCCTGAGTATCCGGCCCCATGAGACTGTGGTTTTTTCGGCCCCTGGTGGTCCGAGGTCGTTCCCGCTGCACAGATTCATGCGCCAGGGCCTCCTGCATATAATTCACTTTGGTTTATTGCGCTATCTCTAATAGCACCCGAGATATCACCAGATATATATTGGATTTTTCCCTGACCCTGAGTGTCCGGCCCCATGAGACGGTGGTTTTCTCGGCCCCTGGTGGTCCGAGGTCGTTCCCGCTGCCCAGATTCATGCGCCAGGGCCTCCTGCAGATAATTCACTTTGGTTTATTGCGCTGTATCTAATAGCACCCGAGATATCACCAGATATATATTGGATTTTCCCCTGACCCTGAGTGTCCGGCCCCATTAGACTGTGGTTTTCTCGGCCTCTGGTGGTCCGAGGTCGTTCCCGCTGCCCAGATTCATGCGCCAGGGCCTCCTCCAGACAATGCACTTTGATTTATTGCGCTATCTGTAATAGCACCCGACATATCACCAGATATATATAGCATTTTTCCCTGACCCTGAGTGTCCGGCCCCATGAGACGGTGGTTTTCTCGGCCCCTGGTGGTCCGAGGTCGTTCCCGCTGCACAGATTCATGCGCCAGGGCCTCCTGCATATAATTCACTTTGGTTTATTTCGCTATCTCTAATAGCACCCGAGATATCACCAGATATATATTGGATTTTGCCCTGACCCTGAGTGTCCGGCCCCATGAGACTGTGGTTTTGTCGGCCCCTGGTGGTCCGAGGTCGTTCCCGCTTCACAGATTCATGCGCCAGGGCCTCCTACAGACAATGCAATTTGATTTATTGCGCTATCTGTAATAGCACCCGAGATGTCACCAGATATATTTTTGATTTTTCCCTGACCCTGAGTGTCCTGCCCCATGAGACGGTGGTTTTCTCGGCCCCTGGTGTTCCGAGGTCGTTCCCGCTGCACAGATTCATGCGCCAGGGCCTCCTACAGACATTGCCCTTTGATTTATTGCGCTATCTCTAATAGCACCCGAGATATCACCAGATATATATTGGATTTTCCCCTGACCCTGAGTGTCCGGCCCCATGAGACTGTGGTTTTCTCGGCCCCTGGTGGTCCGAGGTCGTTCCCGTTGCACAGATTCATGCGCCAGGGCCTCCTGCCGATAATTCACTTTGGTTTATTGCGCTATCTCTAATAGCACCCGAGATATCACCAGATATATATTGGATTTTCCCCTGACCCTGAGTGTCCGGCCCCATGAGACTGTGGTTTTCTCGGCCCCTGGTCGTCCGAGGTCGTTCCCGCTGCACAGATTCATGCGCCAGGGCCTCCTACAGACAATGCACTTTGATTTATTGCGCTATCTGTAATAGCACCCGAGATATCACCAGATCTATATTGGATTTTCCCCTGACCCTGAGTGTCCGGCCCCATGAGACGGTCGTTTTCTCGGCCCCTGGTGGTCCGAGGTCGATCCCGCTGCACACATTCATGCGCCAGGGCCTCCTGCAGATAATTCACTTTGGTTTATTGCGCTATCTCTGATAGCACCCGAGATATCACCAGATATATATTGGATTTTCCCCTGACCCTGAGTGTCCGGCCCCATGAGACTGTAGTTTTCTCGGCCCCTGGTGGTCCTAGGTCGTTCCCGCTGCACAGATTCATGCGCCAGGGCCTCCTACAGACAATGCACTTTGATTTATTGCGTTATCTGTAATAGCACCCGAGATATCACCACATATATATTGGATTTTTCCCTGACCCAGAGTGTCCGGCCCCCTCGAGACGGTGGTTTTCTCGGCCCCTGGTGGTCCGAGGTCGTTCCCGCTGCACAGCTTCAGGCGCCAGGGCCTCCTGCAGATAACTCACTTTGGTTTATTGCGCTATCTCTAATAGCACCCGAGATATCACCAGATATATATTGGATTTTTCCCTGACCCTGAGTGTCCGGCCCCATGAGACGGTGGTTTTCTCGGCCCCTGGTGGTCCGAGGTCGTTCCCGCTGCACAGATTCATGCGCCAGGGCCTCCTGCAGATAATTCACTTTGGTTTATTGCGCTATCTCTAATAGCGCCCGAGATATCACAAGATATATATTGGATTTTTCCCTGACCCTGAGTGTCCGGCCCCATGAGACTGCGGTTTTCTCGGCCCCTGGTGGTCCGAGGTCGTTCCCGCTGCACACATTCATGCGCCAGGGCCTCCTGCAGATAATTCACTATGGTTTATTGCGCTATCTCTAATAGCACCCGAGATATCACCAGATATATATTGGATTTTGCCCTGACCCTGAGTGTCCGGCCCCATGAGACTGTGGTTTTCTCGGCCCCTGGTGGTCCGAGGTTGTTCCCGCTGCACAGATTCATGCGCGAGGGCCTCCTACAGACAATGCACTTTGATTTATTGCTCTATCTGTAATAGCACCCGAGATATCACCACATATATATTGGATTTTTCCCTGACCCAGAGTGTCCGGCCCCCTCGAGACGGTGGTTTTCTCGGCCCCTGGTGGTCCGAGGTCGTTCCCGCTGCACAGCTTCAGGCGCCAGGGCCTCCTGCAGATAACTCACTTTGGTTTATTGCGCTATCTCTAATAGCACCCGAGATATCACCAGATATATATTGGATTTTTCCCTGACCCTGAGTGTCCGGCCCCATGAGACGGTGGTTTTCTCGGCCCCTGGTGGTCCGAGGTCGTTCCCGCTGCACAGATTCATGCGCCAGGGCCTCCTACAGACAATGCACTTTGATTTATTGCGCTATCTGTAATAGCACCCGAGATATCAAGAGATATATACTGGATTTTCCCCTGACCCTGAGTGTCCGGCCCAATGAGACCCGTGGTTCTCTCGGCCCCTGGTGGTCCGAGGTCGTTCCCGCTGCACAGATTCATGCGCCAGGGCCTCCTACAGACAATGCACTTTGATTTATTGCGCTATCTGTAATAGCACCCGAGATATCACCAGATATATATTGGATTTTTCACTGACCCTGAGTGTCCGGCCCCATGAGACGGTCGTTTTCTCGGCCCCTGGTGGTCCGAGGTCGTTCCCGCTGCACAGATTCATGCGCCAGGGCCTCCTACAGACAATGCACTTTGATTTATTGCGCTATCTGTTATAGCACCCGAGATATCACCAGATATATATTGGATTTTACCCTGACCCTGAGTGTCCGGCCCCATGAGACGGTCGTTGTATCGGCCCCTGGAGGTCCGACGACGTTCCCGCTGCACAGATTCATGCGCCAGGGCCTCCTACAGGTAATGCACTTTGATTTATTGCGCTATCTGTAATAGCACCCGTGATATCACCAGATCTATATTGGATTTTCCCCTGACCCTGAGTGTCCGGCCCCATGAGACTGTGGTTTTCTCGGCCCCTGGTGGTCCGAGGACGTTCCCGGTGCACAGATTCATGCGCCCGGGCCTCCTGCAGATAATTCACTTTGGTTTATTGCGCTATCTGTGATAGCACCCGAGATATCACCAGATCTATATTGGATTTTCCCCTGACTCTGAGTGCCCGGCCCCATGAGACTGTGGTTTTCTCGGCCCCTGGTGGTCCGAGGTCGCTCCCGTTGCACAGATTCATGCGCCAGGGCCTCCTGCAGATAATTCTCTTTGGTTTATTGCGCTATCTCCAATAGCACCCGAGATATCACCAGATATATATTGGATTTTTCACTGACCCTGAGCGTCCGGCCCCACGAGACGGTCGTTTTCTCGGCCCCTGGTGGTCCGAGGTCGTTCCCGCTGCACAGGTTCATGCGCCAGGGTCTCCTACAGACAATGCACTTTGATTTATTGCGCTATCTGTAATAGCACCCGAGATATCACCACATATATATTGGATTTTTCACTGACCCTGAGTGTCCGGCCCCATGAGACGGTGGTTTTCTCGGTCCCTGGTGTTCCGAGGTCGTTCCCGCTGCACAGATTCATGCGCCAGGGCCTCCTACAGACAATGCACATTGATTTATTGCGCTATCTCTAATAGCACCCGAGATATCACCAGATATATATTGGATTTTTCACTGACCCTGAGTGTCCGGCCCCATGAGACTGTGGTTTTCTCGGCCCCTGGTGGTCCGAGGTCGTTCCCGCTGCACAGATACATGCGCCAGGGCCTCCTACAGACAATGCACTTTGATTTATTGCGCTATCTGTAATAGCACCCGAGATATCACCACATATATATTGGATTTTTCACTGACCCTGAGTGTCCGGCCCCATGAGGCGGTCGTTTTCTCGGCCCCTGGTGGTCCGAGGTCGTTCCCGCTGCACAGATTCATGCGCCAGGGCCTCCTACAGACAATGCACTTTGATTTATTGCGCTATCTGTAATAGCACCCGAGATATCACCAGATATATATTGGATTTTACCCTGACCGTGAGTGTCCGGCCCCATGAGACTGTGGTTTTTTCGGCCCCTGGTGGTCCGAGGTCGTTCCCGCTGCACAGATTCATGCGCCAGGGCCTCCTGCAGATAATTCACTTTGGTTTATTGCGCTATCTCTAATAGCACCCGACATATCACCAGATATATATTGGATTTTCCCCTGACCCTGAGTGTCCGGCCCCATGAGACTGTGGTTTTCTCGGCCCCTGGTGGTCCGAGGTCGTTCCCGTTGCACAGATTCATGCGCCAGGGCCTCCTGCAGATAATTCTCTTTGGTTTATTGCGCTATCTCCAATAGCACCCGAGATATCACCAGATATATATTGGATTTTTCACTGACCCTGAGCGGCCGGCCCCATGAGACGGTCGTTTTCTCGGCCCCTGGTGGTCCGAGGTCGTTCCCGCTGCACAGGTTCATGCGCCAGGGTCTCCTACAGACAATGCACTTTGATTTATTGCGCTATCTGTAATAGCACCCGAGATATCACCACATATATATTGGATTTTTCACTGACCCTGAGTGTCCGGCCCCATGAGACGGTGGTTTTCTCGGTCCCTGGTGTTCCGAGGTCGTTCCCGCTGCACAGATTCATGCGCCAGGGCCTCCTACAGACAATGCACATTGATTTATTGCGCTATCTCTAATAGCACCCGAGATATCACCAGATATATATTGGATTTTTCACTGACCCTGAGTGTCCGGCCCCATGAGACTGTGGTTTTCTCGACCCCTGGTGGTCCGAGGTCGTTCCCGCTGCACAGATTCATGCGCCAGGGCCTCCTGCAGATAATTCACTTTGGTTTATTGCGCTATCTCTAATAGCACCCGAGATATCACCAGATATATATTGGATTTTCCCCTGACCCTGAGTGTCCGGCCCCATGAGACTGTGGTTTTCTCGGCCCCTGGTGGTCCGAGGTCGTTCCCGCTGCACAGATTCATGCGCCAGGGCCTCCTACAGACAATGCACTTTGATTTATTGCGCTATCTGTAATAGCACCCGAGATATCACCAGATATATATTGGATTTTACCCTGACCGTGAGTGTCCGGCCCCATGAGACTGTGCTTGTCTCGGCCCCTGGTGGTCCGAGGTCGTTCCCGCTGCACAGATTCATGCGCCAGGACCTCCTACAGACAATGCACTTTGATTTATTGCGCTATCTGTAATAGCACCCGACATATCACCAGATATATATTGGATTTTACCCTGACCCTGAGTGTCCGGCCCCATGAGACGGTCGTTGTCTTGGCCCCTGGCGGTCCGAGGTCGTTCCCGCTGCACAGGTTCATGCGCCACGGCCTCCTGCAGATAATTCACTTTGGTTTATTGCGCTATCTCTAATAGCACCCGAGATATCACCAGATATATATTGGATTTTCCCCTGACCCTGAGAGTCCGGCCCCATGAGACTGTGGTTTTCTCGGCCCCTGGTGGCCCGAGGTCGTTCCCGCTGCACAGATTCATGCGCCAGGGCCTCCTACAGACGATGCACTTTGATTTATTGCGCTATCTGTAATAGCACCCGAGATATCACCGGATATATATTGGATTTTTCCCAGACCCTGAGTGTCCGGCCCCATGAGACGGTGGTTGACTCGGCCCCTGGGGGTCCGAGGTCGTTCCCGCTGCACAGATTCATGCACCATGGCCTCCTACAGACAATGTACTTTGATTTATTGCGCTATCTGTAATAGCACCCGAGATATCACCAGATATATATTGGATTTTCCCCTGACCCTGAGTGTCCGGCCCCATGAGACTGTGGTTTTCTCGGCCCCTGGTGGTTGAGGTCGTTGCCGCTGCACAGGTTCATGCGCCAGGGCCTCCTACAGACAATGCCCTTTGATTTATTGCGCTATCTGTAATAGCACCCGAGATATCACCAGATATATATTGGATTTTCCCCTGACCCTGAGTGTCCGGCCCCATGAGACTGTGGTTTTCACGGCCCCTGGTGGTCCGAGGTCGTTCCCGCTGCACAGATTCATGCGCCAGGGCCTCCTACAGACAATGCACTTTGATTTATTGCGCTATCTGTAATAGCACCCGAGATATCACCAGATATATATTGGATTTTTCCCTGACCCTGAGTGTCCGGCCCCATGAGACTGTGGTTTTTTCGGCCCCTGGTGGTCCGAGGTCGTTCCCGTTGCACAGATTCATGCGCCAGGGCCTCCTGCAGATAACTCACTTTGGTTTATTGCGCTATCTCTAATAGCACCCCAGATATCACCAGATATATATTGAATTTCTCCCTGACCCTGAGTGTCCGGCCCCATGAGACTGTAGATTTTTCGGCCCCTGGTGGTCCGAGGTCGTTACCGTTGCACAGATTCATGCGCCAGGGCCTCCTGCAGATAATTCACTTTGGTTTATTGCGCCATATCTAATAGCACCCAAGATATCACAAGATATATATTGGATTTTCCCCTGACCCTGAGTGTCCGGCCCCATGAGACTGTGGTTTTCTCGGCCCCTGGTGGTCCGAGGTCGTTCCCGCTGCACGGATTCATGCGCCATGGACTCCTACAGACAATGCACTTTGATTTATTGCGCTATCTGTAATAGCATCCGAGATATCACCAGATATATATTGGATTTTTCACTGACCCTGAGTGTCCGGCCCCATGAGACTGTGGTTTTCTCGGCCCCTGGTGGTCCGAGGTCGTTCCCGCTGCACAGATTCATGCGCCAGGGCCTCCTGCAGATAATTCACTTTGGTTTATTGCGCTATCTCTAATAGCACCCGAGATATCACCAGATATATATTGGATTTTCCCCTGACCCTGAGTGTCCGGCCCCATGAGACTGTGGTTTTCTCGGCCCCTGGTGGTCCGAGGTCGTTCCCGCTGCACAGATTCATGCGCCAGGGCCTCCTACAGACAATGCACTTTGATTTATTGCGCTATCTGTAATAGCACCCGAGATATCACCAGATATATATTGGATTTTACCCTGACCGTGAGTGTCCGGCCCCATGAGACTGTGCTTGTCTCGGCCCCTGGTGGTCCGAGGTCGTTCCCGCTGCACAGATTCATGCGCCAGGACCTCCTACAGACAATGCACTTTGATTTATTGCGCTATCTGTAATAGCACCCGACATATCACCAGATATATATTGGATTTTACCCTGACCCTGAGTGTCCGGCCCCATGAGACGGTCGTTGTCTTGGCCCCTGGCGGTCCGAGGTCGTTCCCGCTGCACAGGTTCATGCGCCAGGGCCTCCTACAGACAATGCACTTTGATTTAATGCGCTATCTGTAATAGCACCCGAGATATCACCAGATATATATTGGATATTTCCCTCACCCTGAGTGTCCAGCCCCATGAGACGGTGGTTTTCTCGGCCCCTGGTGGTCCGAGGTCGATCCCGCTGCACAGATGCATGCGCCAGGGCCTCCTGCAGATAATTCACTTTGGTTTATTGCGCTATCTCTAATAGCACCCGAGATATCACCAGATATATATTGGATTTTCCCCTGACCCTGAGAGTCCGGCCCCATGAGACTGTGGTTTTCTCGGCCCCTGGTGGCCCGAGGTCGTTCCCGCTGCACAGATTCATGCGCCAGGGCCTCCTACAGACGATGCACTTTGATTTCTTGCGCTATCTGTAATAGCACCCGAGATATCACCGGATATATATTGGATTTTTCCCAGACCCTGAGTGTCCGGCCCCATGAGACGGTGGTTGACTCGGCCCCTGGGGGTCCGAGGTCGTTCCCGCTGCACAGATTCATGCACCATGGCCTCCTACAGACAATGTACTTTGATTTATTGCGCTATCTGTAATAGCACCCGAGATATCACCAGATATATATTGGATTTTCCCCTGACCCTGAGTGTCCGGCCCCATGAGACTGTGGTTTTCTCGGCCCCTGGTGGTTGAGGTCGTTGCCGCTGCACAGGTTCATGCGCCAGGGCCTCCTACAGACAATGCCCTTTGATTTATTGCGCTATCTGTAATAGCACCCGAGATATCACCAGATATATATTGGATTTTTCCCAGACCCTGAGTGTCCGGCCCCATGAGACGGTGGTTGACTCGGCCCCTGGGGGTCCGAGGTCGTTCCCGCTGCACAGATTCATGCACCATGGCCTCCTACAGACAATGTACTTTGATTTATTGCGCTATCTGTAATAGCACCCGAGATATCACCAGATATATATTGGATTTTCCCCTGACCCTGAGTGTCCGGCCCCATGAGACTGTGGTTTTCTCGGCCCCTGGTGGTTGAGGTCGTTGCCGCTGCACAGGTTCATGCGCCAGGGCCTCCTACAGACAATGCCCTTTGATTTATTGCGCTATCTGTAATAGCACCCGAGATATCACCAGATATATATTGGATTTTCCCCTGACCCTGAGTGTCCGGCCCCATGAGACTGTGGTTTTCACGGCCCCTGGTGGTCCGAGGTCGTTCCCGCTGCACAGATTCATGCGCCAGGGCCTCCTACAGACAATGCACTTTGATTTATTGCGCTATCTGTAATAGCACCCGAGATATCACCAGATATATATTGGATTTTTCCCTGACCCTGAGTGTCCGGCCCCATGAGACTGTGGTTTTTTCGGCCCCTGGTGGTCCGAGGTCGTTCCCGTTGCACAGATTCATGCGCCAGGGCCTCCTGCAGATAACTCACTTTGGTTTATTGCGCTATCTCTAATAGCACCCCAGATATCACCAGATATATATTGAATTTCTCCCTGACCCTGAGTGTCCGGCCCCATGAGACTGTAGATTTTTCGGCCCCTGGTGGTCCGAGGTCGTTACCGTTGCACAGATTCATGCGCCAGGGCCTCCTGCAGATAATTCACTTTGGTTTATTGCGCCATATCTAATAGCACCCAAGATATCACAAGATATATATTGGATTTTCCCCTGACCCTGAGTGTCCGGCCCCATGAGACTGTGGTTTTCTCGGCCCCTGGTGGTCCGAGGTCGTTCCCGCTGCACGGATTCATGCGCCAGGGACTCCTACAGACAATGCACTTTGATTTATTGCGCTATCTGTAATAGCATCCGAGATATCACCAGATATATATTGGATTTTTCACTGACCCTGAGTGTCCGGCCCCATGAGACTGTGGTTTTCTCGGCCCCTGGTGGTCCGAGGTCGTTCCCGCTGCACAGATTCATGCGCCAGGGCCTCCTGCAGATAATTCACTTTGGTTTATTGCGCTATCTCTAATAGCACCCGAGATATCACCAGATATATATTGGATTTTCCCCTGACCCTGAGTGTCCGGCCCCATGAGACTGTGGTTTTCTCGGCCCCTGGTGGTCCGAGGTCGTTCCCGCTGCACAGATTCATGCGCCAGGGCCTCCTACAGACAATGCACTTTGATTTATTGCGCTATCTGTAATAGCACCCGAGATATCACCAGATATATATTGGATTTTACCCTGACCGTGAGTGTCCGGCCCCATGAGACTGTGCTTGTCTCGGCCCCTGGTGGTCCGAGGTCGTTCCCGCTGCACAGATTCATGCGCCAGGACCTCCTACAGACAATGCACTTTGATTTATTGCGCTATCTGTAATAGCACCCGACATATCACCAGATATATATTGGATTTTACCCTGACCCTGAGTGTCCGGCCCCATGAGACGGTCGTTGTCTTGGCCCCTGGCGGTCCGAGGTCGTTCCCGCTGCACAGGTTCATGCGCCAGGGCCTCCTACAGACAATGCACTTTGATTTAATGCGCTATCTGTAATAGCACCCGAGATATCACCAGATATATATTGGATATTTCCCTCACCCTGAGTGTCCAGCCCCATGAGACGGTGGTTTTCTCGGCCCCTGGTGGTCCGAGGTCGATCCCGCTGCACAGATGCATGCGCCAGGGCCTCCTGCAGATAATACACTTTGGTTTATTGCGCTATCTCTAATAGCACCCGAGATATCACCAGATATATATTGGATTTTCCCCTGACCCTGAGAGTCCGGCCCCATGAGACTGTGGTTTTCTCGGCCCCTGGTGGCCCGAGGTCGTTCCCGCTGCACAGATTCATGCGCCAGGGCCTCCTACAGACGATGCACTTTGATTTCTTGCGCTATCTGTAATAGCACCCGAGATATCACCGGATATATATTGGATTTTTCCCAGACCCTGAGTGTCCGGCCCCATGAGACGGTGGTTGACTCGGCCCCTGGGGGTCCGAGGTCGTTCCCGCTGCACAGATTCATGCACCATGGCCTCCTACAGACAATGTACTTTGATTTATTGCGCTATCTGTAATAGCACCCGAGATATCACCAGATATATATTGGATTTTCCCCTGACCCTGAGTGTCCGGCCCCATGAGACTGTGGTTTTCTCGGCCCCTGGTGGTTGAGGTCGTTGCCGCTGCACAGGTTCATGCGCCAGGGCCTCCTACAGACAATGCCCTTTGATTTATTGCGCTATCTGTAATAGCACCCGAGATATCACCAGATATATATTGGATTTTCCCCTGACCCTGAGTATCCGGCCCCATGAGACTGTGGTTTTCACGGCCCCTGGTGGTCCGAGGTCGTTCCCGCTGCACAGATTCATGCGCCAGGGCCTCCTACAGACAATGCACTTTGATTTATTGCGCTATCTGTAATAGCACCCGAGATATCACCAGATATATATTGGATTTTTCCCTGACCCTGAGTGTCCGGCCCCATGAGACTGTGGATTTTTCGGCCCCTGGTGGTCCGAGGTCGTTCCCGTTGCACAGATTCATGCGCCAGGGCCTCCTGCAGATAACTCACTTTGGTTTATTGCGCTATCTCTAATAGCACCCCAGATATCACCAGATATATATTGAATTTCTCCCTGACCCTGAGTGTCCGGCCCCATGAGACTGTAGATTTTTCGGCCCCTGGTGGTCCGAGGTCGTTACCGTTGCACAGATTCATGCGCCAGGGCCTCCTGCAGATAATTCACTTTGGTTTATTGCGCCATATCTAATAGCACCCAAGATATCACAAGATATATATTGGATTTTCCCCTGACCCTGAGTGTCCGGCCCCATGAGACTGTGGTTTTCTCGGCCCCTGGTGGTCCGAGGTCGTTCCCGCTGCACGGATTCATGCGCCAGGGACTCCTACAGACAATGCACTTTGATTTATTGCGCTATCTGTAATAGCATCCGAGATATCACCAGATATATATTGGATTTTTCCCTGACCCTGAGTGTCCGGCCCCATGAGACGGTGGATGTCTCGGCCCCTGATGGTCCGAGATCGTTCCCGCTGCTCAGATTCATGCGCCAGGGCCTCCTGCAGACAATTCACTTTGGTTTATTGCGCTATCTCTAATAGCACCCGAGATATCACCAGATATATATTGGATTTTTCCCTGACCCTGAGTGTCCGGCCCCATGAGACGGTGGTTGACTCGGCCCCTGGGGGTCCGAGGTCGTTCCCGCTGGCCAGATTCATGCGCCAGGGCCTCCTACAGACAATGCACTTTGATGTATTGCGCTATCTGTAATAGCACCCGAGATATCACCAGATATATATTGGATTTTCCCCTGACCCTGAGTGTCCGGCCCCATGAGACTGTGGTTTTCTCGGCCCCTGGTGGTTGAGGTCGTTGCCGCTGCACAGGTTCATGCGCCAGGGCCTCCTACAGACAATGCCCTTTGATTTATTGCGCTATCTGTAATAGCACCCGAGATATCACCAGATATATATTGGATTTTCCCCTGACCCTGAGTGTCCGGCCCCATGAGACTGTGGTTTTCACGGCCCCTGGTGGTCCGAGATCGTTCCCGCTGCACAGATTCATGCGCCAGGGCCTCCTACAGACAATGCACTTTGATTTATTGCGCTATCTGTAATAGCACCCGAGATATCACCAGATATATATTGGATTTTTCCTTGACCCTGAGTGTCCAGCCCCATGAGACGGTGGTTTTTTCGGCCCCTGGTGGTCCGAGGTCGTTCCCGTTGCACAGATTCATGCGCCAGGGCCTCCTGCAGATAACTCACTTTGGTTTATTGCGCTATCTCTAATAGCACCCAAGATATCACCAGATATATATTGAATTTCTCCCTGACCCTGAGTGTCCGGCCCCATGAGACTGTAGATTTTTCGGCCCCTGGTGGTCCGAGGTCGTTCCCGTTGCACAGATTCATGCGCCAGGGCCTCCTGCAGATAATTCACTTTGGTTTATTGCGCCATATCTAATAGCACCCAAGATATCACCAGATATATATTGGATTTTTCCCTGACCCTGAGTGTCCGGCCCCATGAGACTGTGGTTTCCTCGGCCCCTGGTGGTCCGAGGTCGTTCCCGTTGCACAGATTCATGCGCCAGGGCCTCCTGCAGATAATTCACTTTGGTTTATTGCGCCATATCTAATAGCACCCAAGATATCACCAGATATATATTGGATTTTTCCCTGACCCTGAGTGTCCGGCCCCATGAGACTGTGGTTTCCTCGGCCTCTGGTGGTCCGAGGTCGTTCCCGCTGCACAGATTCATGCGCCAGGGCCTCCTACAGACAATGCACTTTGATTTATTTCGCTATCTGTAATAGCACCCGAGATATCACCAGATCTATATTGGATTTTCCCGTGACCCTGAGTGTCCGGCCGCATGAGACTGTGGTTTTCTCGGCCCCTGGTGGTCCGGGGTCGTTCCCGTTGCACACATTCATGCGCCAGGGCCTCCTACAGACACTGCACTTTGATTTATTGCTCTATCTGTAATAGCACCCGAGATATCACCAGATATATATTGGATTTTCCCCTGACCCTGAGTGTCCGGCCCCATGAGACTGTGGTTTTCTCGGCCCCTGATGGTCCGAGGTCGTTCCCGCTGCACAGATTCATGCGCCAGGGCCTCCTACAGACAATGCACTTTGATTTATTGCGCTATCTGTAATAGCACCCGAGATATCACCAGATATATATTGGATTTTTCCCTGACCCTGAGTGTCGGGCCCCATGAGACGGTGGATGTCTCGGCCCCTGATGGTCCGAGATCGTTCCCGCTGCACAGATTCATGCGCCAGGTCCTCCTGCAGATAATTCCCTTTGGCTTATTGCGCTATCTCTAATAGCGCCCGAGATATCACCAGATATATATTGGATTTTTCCCTGACCCTGAGTGTCCGGCCCCATGAGACTGTGGTTTTCTCGGCCCCTGGTGGTCCGAGGTCGTTCCCGCTGCACAGATTCATGCGCCAGGGCCTCCTACAGACAATGCACTTTGATTTATTGCGCTATCTGTAATAGCACCCGAGATATCACCAGATATATATTGGATTTTTCACTGACCCTGAGCGTCCGGCCCCATGAGACGGTCGTTTTCTCGGCCCCTGGTGGTCCGAGGTCGTTCCCGCTGCACAGGTTCATGCGCCAGGGCCTCCTACAGACAATGCACTTTGATTTATTGCGCTATCTGTAATAGCACCCGAGATATCACCAGATATATATTGGATATTTCCCTCACCCTGAGTGTCCAGCCCCATGAGACGGTGGTTTTCTCGGCCCCTGGTGGTCCGAGGTCGTTCCCGCTGCACAGATGCATGCGCCAGGGCCTCCTGCAGATAATTCACTTTGGTTTATTGCGCTATCTCTAATAGCACCCGAGATATCACCAGATATATATTGGATTTTCCCCTGACCCTGAGAGTCCGGCCCCATGAGACTGTGGTTTTCTCGGCCCCTGGTGGCCCGAGGTCGTTCCCGCTGCACAGATTCATGCGCCAGGGCCTCCTACAGACGATGCACTTTGATTTATTGCGCTATCTGTAATAGCACCCGAGATATCACCGGATATATATTGGATTTTTCCCAGACCCTGAGTGTCCGGCCCCATGAGACGGTGGTTGACTCGGCCCCTGGGGGTCCGAGGTCGTTCCCGCTGCACAGATTCATGCACCATGGCCTCCTACAGACAATGTACTTTGATTTATTGCGCTATCTGTAATAGCACCCGAGATATCACCAGATATATATTGGATTTTCCCCTGACCCTGAGTGTCCGGCCCCATGAGACTGTGGTTTTCTCGGCCCCTGGTGGTTGAGGTCGTTGCCGCTGCACAGGTTCATGCGCCAGGGCCTCCTACAGACAATGCCCTTTGATTTATTGCGCTATCTGTAATAGCACCCGAGATATCACCAGATATATATTGGATTTTCCCCTGACCCTGAGTGTCCGGCCCCATGAGACTGTGGTTTTCACGGCCCCTGGTGGTCCGAGGTCGTTCCCGCTGCACAGATTCATGCGCCAGGGCCTCCTACAGACAATGCACTTTGATTTATTGCGCTATCTGTAATAGCACCCGAGATATCACCAGATATATATTGGATTTTTCCTCGAACCTGAGTGTCCGGCCCCATGAGACTGTGGCTTTTTCGGCCCCTGGCGGTCCGAGGTCGTTCCCGTTGCACAGATTCATGCGCCAGGGCCTCCTGCAGATAACTCACTTTGGTTTATTGCGCTATCTCTAATAGCACCCAAGATATCACCAGATATATATTGAATTTCTCCCTGACCCTGAGTGTCCGGCCCCATGAGACTGTAGATTTTTCGGCCCCTGGTGGTCCGAGGTCGTTCCCGTTGCACAGATTCATGCGCCAGGGCCTCCTGCAGATAATTCACTTTGGTTTATTGCGCCATATCTAATAGCACCCAAGATATCACCAGATATATATTGGATTTTTCCCTGACCCTGAGTGTCCGGCCCCATGAGACTGTGGTTTCCTCGGCCTCTGGTGGTCCGAGGTCGTTCCCGCTGCACAGATTCATGCGCCAGGGCCTCCTACAGACAATGCACTTTGATTTATTTCGCTATCTGTAATAGGACCGGAGATATCACCAGATATATATTGGATTTTCCCCAGACCCTGAGTGTGCGGCCGCATGAGACTGTAGTTTTATCGGCCCCTGGTGGTCCGAGGTCGTTCCCGCTGCACAGATTCATGCGCCAGGGCCTCCTACAGACAATGCACTTTGATTTATTGCGCTATCTGTAATAGCACCCGAGATATCACCAGATATATATTGGATTTTTCACTGACCCTGATTGTCCGGCCCCATGAGACGGTCGTTTTCTCGGCCCCTGGTGGTCCGAGGTCGTTCCCGCTGCACAGATTCATGCGCCAGGGCCTCCTGCAGATAATTCACTTTGGTTTATTGCGCTATCTCTAATAGCACCCGAGATATCACCAGATGTATATTGGATTTTACCCTGACCCTGAGAGTCCGGCCCCATGAGACTGTGCTTTTCTCGGCCCCTGGTGGTCCGAGGTCGTTCCCGCTGCACAGATTCATGCGCCAGGGCCTCCTACAGACAATGCACTTTGATTTATTGCGCTATCTGTAATAGCACCCGAGATATCACCAGATATATATTGGATTTTCCCCTGACCCTGAGTGTCCGGCCCCATGAGACTGTGGTTTTCTCGGCCCCTGGTGGTCCGAGGTCGTTCCCGCTGCACAGATTCATGCGCCAGGGCCTCCTACAGACAATGCACTTTGATTTATTGCGCTATCTGTAATAGCACCCGAGATATCACCAGATATATATTGGATTTTTCCCTGACCCTGAGTGTCGGGCCCCATGAAACGGTGGATGTCTCGGCCCCTGATGGTCCGAGATCGTTCCCGCTGCACAGATTCATGCGCCAGGGCCTCCTGCAGATAATTCCCTTTGGCTTATTGCGCTATCTCTAATAGCGCCCGAGATATCACCAGATATATATTGGATTTTTCCCTGACCCTGAGTGTCCGGCCCCATGAGACTGCGGTTTTCTCGGCCCCTGGTGGTCCGAGGTCGTTCCCGCTGCACACATTCATGCGCCAGGGCCTCCTACAGACAATGCACTTTGATTTATTGCTCTATCTGTAATAGCACCCGAGATATCACCAGATATATATTGGATTTTCCCCTGACCCTGAGTGTCCGGCCCCATGAGACTGTAGTTTTCTCGGCCCCTGGTGGTCCTAGGTCGTTCCCGCTGCACAGATTCATGCGCCAGGGCCTCCTACAGACAATGCACTTTGATTTATTGCGTTATCTGTAATAGCACCCGAGATATCACCAGATAAATATTGGATTTTCCCCTGATCCTGAGTGTCCGGCCCCATGAGACGGTGGTTTTCTCGGCCCCTGATGGTCCGAGGTCGTTCCCGCTGGCCACATTTATGCGCCAGGGCCTCCTACAGACGATGCACTTTGATTTATTGCGCTATCTGTAATAGCACCAGAGATATCACCAGATATATATTGGATTTTCCCCTGACCCTGAGTGTCCAGCCCCTTGAGACTGTCGTTTTCTCGGCCCCTGGTGGTCCGAGGTCGTTCCCGTTGCACAGTTTCATGCGCCAGGGCCTCCTGCAGATAATTCACCTTGGTTTATTGCGCTATCTCTAATAGCACCCGAGATATCACCAGATATATATTGGATTTTCCGCTGACCCTGAGTGTCCGGCCCCATGAGACTGTAGTTTTCTCGGCCCCTGGTGGTCCTAGGTCGTTCCCGCTGCACAGATTCATGCGCCAGGGCCTCCTACAGACAATGCACTTTGATTTATTGCGTTATCTGTAATAGCACCCGAGATATCACCACATATATATTGGATTTTTCCCTGGCCCAGAGTGTCCGGCCCCCTCGAGACGGTGCTTTCCTCGGCCCCTGGTGGTCCGAGGTCGTTTCCGCTGCACAGCTTCAGGCGCCAGGGCCTCCTGCAGATAACTCACTTTGGTTTATTGCGCTATCTCTAATAGCACCCGAGATATCACCAGATATATATTGGATTTTTCCCTGACCCTGAGTGTCCGGCCCCATGAGACTGTGCTTTTCTCGGCTCCTGGTGGTCCTAGGTCGTTCCCGCTGCACACATTCATGCGCCAGGGCCTCCTGCAGATAATTCACTATGGTTTATTGCGCTATCTCTAATAGCACCCGAGATATCACCAGATATATATTGGATTTTGCCCTGACCCTGAGTGTCCGGCCCCATGAGACTGTGGTTTTCTCGGCCCCTGGTGGTCCGAGGTTGTTCCCGCTGCACAGATTCATGCGCCAGGGCCTCCTACAGACATAGCACTTTGATTTATTGCTCTATCTGTAATAGCACCCGAGATATCACCAGATATATATATATATATTGGATTTTTCCCTGACCCTGATTGTCCGGCCCCATGAGACTGTGGTTTTCTCGGCCCCTGGTGGTCCGAGGTCGTTCCCGCTGCACAGATTCATGCGCCAGGGCCTCCTACAGACAATGCACTTTGATTTATTGCGCTATCTGTAATAGCACCCGAGATGTCACCAGATCTATATTGGATTTTTCCCTGACCCTGAGTGTCCGGCCCCACGAGACGGTGGATGTCTCGGCCCCTGATGGTCCGAGATCGTTCCCGCTGCACAGATTCATGCGCCAGGGCCTCCTGCAGACAATTCACTTTGGTTTATTGCGCTATCTCTAATAGCTCCCGAGATATCACCAGATATATATTGGATTTTTCCCCGACCCTGAGTGTCCGGCCCCATGAGACGGTGGTTTTCTCGGCCGCTGGTGGTCCGAGGTCGTTCCCGCTGGCCAGATTCATGCGCCAGGGCCTCCTACAGACAATGCACTTTGATTTATTGCGCTATCTGTAATAGCACCCGAGATATCACCAGATATATATTGGATTTTTCACTGACCCTGAGTGTCCTGCCCCATGAGACGGTGGTTTTCTCGGCCCCTGGTGTTCCGAGGTCGTTCCCGCTGCACAGATTCATGCGCCAGGGCCTCCTACAGACAATGCACTTTGATTTATTGCGCTATCTCTAATAGCACCCGAGATATCACCAGATATATATTGGATTTTTCCCTGACCCTGAGTGTCCGGCCCCATGAGATTGCGGTTTTCTCGGCCCCTGGTGGTCCGAGGTCGTTCCCGCTGCACACATTCATGCGCCAGGGCCTCCTGCAGATAATTCACTTTAGTTTATTGCGCTATCCTTAATAGCACCCGAGATATCACCAGATATATATTGGATTTTCCCCTGACCCTGAGTGTCCGGCCCCATGAGACGGTGGTTTTCTCGGCCCCTGATGGTCCGAGGTCGTTCCCGCTGGCCACATTTATGCGCCAGGGCCTCCTACAGACAATGCACTTTGATTTATTGCGCTATCTGTAATAGCACCAGAGATATCACCAGATATATATTGGATTTTCCCCTGACCCTGAGTGTCCTGCCCCTTGAGACTGTCGTTTTCTCGGCCCCTGGTGGTCCGAGGTCGTTCCCGTTGCACAGTTTCATGCGCCAGGGCCTCCTGCAGATAATTCACCTTGGTTTATTGCGCTATCTCTAATAGCACCCGAGATATCACCAAATATATATTGGATTTTCCGCTGACCCTGAGTGTCCGGCCCCATGAGACTGTAGTTTTCTCGGCCCCTGGTGGTCCTAGGTCGTTCCCGCTGCACAGATTCATGCGCCAGGGCCTCCTACAGACAATGCACTTTGATTTATTGCGTTATCTGTAATAGCACCCGAGATATCACCACATATATATTGGATTTTTCCCTGGCCCAGAGTGTCCGGCCCCCTCGAGACGGTGCTTTCCTCGGCCCCTGGTGGTCCGAGGTCGTTCCCGCTGCACAGCTTCAGGCGCCAGGGCCTCCTGCAGATAACTCACTTTGGTTTATTGCGCTATCTCTAATAGCACCCGAGATATCACCAGATATATATTGGATTTTTCCCTGACCCTGAGTGTCCGGCCACATGAGACGGTGGTTTTCTCGGCCCCTGGTGGTCCGAGGTCGTTCCCGCTGCACAGATTCATGCGCCAGGGCCTCCTGCAGATAATTCACTTTGGTTTATTGCGCTATCTCTAATAGCGCCCGAGATATCAACAGATATATATTGGATTTTTCCCTGACCCTGAGTGTCCGGCCCCATGAGACAGCGGTTTTCTCGGCCCCTGATGGTCCGAGGTCGTTCCCGTTGCACACATTCATGCGCCAGGGCCTCCTGCAGATAATTCACTATGGTTTATTGCGCTATCTCTAATAGCACCCGAGATATCACCAGATATAAACTGGATTTTCCCCTGACCCTGAGTGTCCGGCCCCATGAGACTGTGGTTTTCTCGGCCCCTGGTGGTCCGAGGCCGTTGCCGCTTCACAGATTCATGCGCCAGGGCCTCCTACAGACAATGCACTTTGACTTATTGCGCTATCTGTAATAGCACCCGAGATATCACCAGATATATATTGGATTTTTCACTGACCCTGAGTGTGCGGCCCCATGAGACGGTGGTTTTCTCGGACCCTGGTGGTCCGAGGTCGTTCCCGCTGCACAGATTCATCCGCCAGGGCCTCCTGCAGATAATTCACTTTGGTTTATTGCGCTATCTCTAACAGCACCCGAGATATCACCAGATATATATTGGATTTTCCCCTGACCCTGAGTGTCCGGCCCCATGAGACTGTGGTTTTCTCGGCCCCTGGTGGTCCGAGGTCGTTCCCGCTGCCCAGCTTCAGGCGCCAGGGCCTCCTGCAGATAACTCACTTTGGTTTATTGCGCTATCTCTAATAGCACCCAAGATATCACCAGATATATATTGGATTTCTCCCTGACCCTGAGTGTCCGGCCCCATGAGACGGTTGTTGTCTCGGCCCCTGGTGGTCCGAGGTCGTTCCCGCTGCGCAGATACTTGCGGCAGGGCCTCCTGCAGATAATTCACTTTGGTTTATTACGCTATCTCTAATAGCACCGAAGATATCACCAGATATATATTGGATTTTTCCCTGACCCTGAGTGTCCGGCCCCATGAGACTGTGGATTTTTCGGCCCCTGGTGGTCCGAGGTCGTTCCCGTTGCACCGATTCATGCGCCAGGGCCTCCTGCAGATAATTCACTTTGGTTTATTGCGCTATATCTAATAGCACCCAAGATATCACCAGATATATATTGGATTTTTCCCTGACCCTGAGGGTCCGGCCCCATGAGACTGTGGTTTTCTCGGCCCCTGGTGGTCCGAGGTTGTTCCCGCTGCACAGATTTATGCGCCAGGGCCTCCTACAGACAATGCACTTTGATTTATTGCGCTATCTGTAATAGCACCCGAGATATCACCAGATATATATTGGATTTTCCCCTGACCCTGACAGTCCGGCCCCATGAGACGGTGGTTTTCTCGGCCCCTGGTGGTCCGAGGTCGTTCCCGCTGCACACATTCATGCGCCAGGGCCTCCTGCAGATAATTCACTTTAGTTTATTGCGCTATCCTTAATAGCACCCGAGATATCACCAGATATATATTGGATTTTCCCCTGACCCTGAGTGTCCGGCCCCATGAGACTGTGGTTTTCTCGGCCCCTGGTGGTCCGAGGTCGTTCCCGCTGCCCAGCTTCATGCGCCAGGGCCTCCTACAGACAATGCACTTTGATTTATTGCGCTATCTGTAATAGCACCCGAGATATCACCAGATATATATTGGATTTTTCCCTGACCCTGAGTGTCCGGCCCCATGAGACTGTGGTTTTTTCGGCCCCTGGTGGTCCGAGGTCGTTCCCGTTGCACAGATTCATGCGCCAGGGCCTCCTGCAGATAATTCACTTTGGTTTATTGCGCTATCTCTAATAGCACCCAAGATATCACCAGATATATATTGAATTTTTCCCTGACCCTGTGTGTCCGGCCCCATGAGACTGTGGTTTTCTCGGCCCCTGGTGGTCCGAGGTCGTTCCCGCTGCACAGCTTCAGGCGCCAGGGCCTCCTGCAGATAACTCACTTTTGTTAATTGCGCTATCTCTAATAGCACCCGAGATATCACCAGATATATATTGGATTTTTCCCTGACCCTGAGTGTCCGGCCACATGAGACGGTGGTTTTCTCGGCCCCTGGTGGTCCGAGGTCGTTCCCGCTGCACAGATTCATGCGCCAGGGCCTCCTGCAGATAATTCACTTTGGTTTATTGCGCTATCTCTAATAGCGCCCGAGATATCAACAGATATATATTGGATTTTTCCCTGACCCTGAGTGTCCGGCCCCATGAGACTGCGGTTTTCTCGGCCCCTGGTGGTCCGAGGTCGTTCCCGCTGCACACATTCATGCGCCAGGGCCTCCTGCAGATAATTCACTATGGTTTATTGCGCTATCTCTAATAGCACCCGAGATATCACCAGATATATATTGGATTTTGCCCTGACCCTGAGTGTCCGGCCCCATGAGACTGTGGTTTTCTCGGCCCCTGGTGGTCCCAGCTTGTTCCCGCTGCACACATTCATGCGCCAGGGCCTCCTACAGACAATGCACTATGATTTATTGCTCTATCTGTAATAGCACCCAAGATATCACCAGATATATATTGGATTTTTCCCTGACCCTGAGTGTCCGGCCCCATGAGACTGTGGTTTCCTCGGCCTCTGGTGGTCCGAGGTCGTTCCCGCTGCACAGATTCATGCGCCAGGGCCTCCTGCAGATAATTCACTTTGGTTTATTGCGCTATCTCTAATAGCGCCCGAGATATCAACAGATATATATTGGATTTTTCCCTGACCCTGAGTGTCCGGCCCCATGAGACAGCGGTTTTCTCGGCCCCTGATGGTCCGAGGTCGTTCCCGCTGCACACATTCATGCGCCAGGGCCTCCTGCAGATAATTCACTATGGTTTATTGCGCTATCTCTAATAGCACCCGAGATATCACCAGATATATATTGGATTTTCCCCTGACCCTGAGTGTCCGCCCCATGAGACTGTGGTTTTCTCGGCCCCTGGTGGTCCGAGGTCGTTCCCGCTGCACAGATTCATGCGCCAGGGCCTCCTACAGACAATGCACTTTGATTTATTGCGCTATCTGTAATAGCACCCGAGATATCACCAGATATATATATTGGATTTTTCCCTGACCCTGAGTGTCCGGCCCCATGAGACTGTTGTTTTTTCGACCCCTGGTGGTCCGAGGTCGTTACCGTTGCACAGATTCATGCGCCAGGGCCTCCTGCAGATAATTCACTTTGGTTTATTGCGCTATCTCTAATAGCACCCGAGATATCAACAGATATATACTGGATTTTCCCCTGACCCTGAGTGTCCGGCCCCATGAGACTGTGGTTTTTTCGGCCCCTGGTGGTCCGAGGTCGTTCCCGCTGCACAGATTCATGCGCCAGGGCCTCCTGCAGAGAATTCACTTTGGTTTATTGCGCTATCTCTAATAGCACCCGAGATATCACCAGATATAAACTGGATTTTCCCCTGACCCTGAGTGTCCGGCCCCATGAGACTGTGGTTTTCTCGGCCCCTGGTGGTCCGAGGCCGTTGCCGCTTCACAGATTCATGCGCCAGGGCCTCCTACAGACAATGCACTTTGACTTATTGCGCTATCTGTAATAGCACCCGAGATATCACCAGATATATATTGGATTTTTCACTGACCCTGAGTGTGCGGCCCCATGAGACGGTGGTTTTCTCGGACCCTGGTGGTCCGAGGTCGTTCCCGCTGCACAGATTCATCCGCCAGGGCCTCCTGCAGATAATTCACTTTGGTTTATTGCGCTATCTCTAACAGCACCCGAGATATCACCAGATATATATTGGATTTTCCCCTGACCCTGAGTGTCCGGCCCCATGAGACTGTGGTTTTCTCGGCCCCTGGTGGTCCGAGGTCGTTCCCGCTGCCCAGCTTCAGGCGCCAGGGCCTCCTGCAGATAACTCACTTTGGTTTATTGCGCTATCTCTAATAGCACCCAAGATATCACCAGATATATATTGGATTTTTCCCTGACCCTGAGTGTCCGGCCCCATGAGACGGTTGTTGTCTCGGCCCCTGGTGGTCCGAGGTCGTTCCCGCTGCGCAGATACTTGCGGCAGGGCCTCCTGCAGATAATTCACTTTGGTTTATTACGCTATCTCTAATAGCACCGAAGATATCACCAGATATATATTGGATTTTTCCCTGACCCTGAGTGTCCGGCCCCATGAGACTGTGGATTTTTCGGCCCCTGGTGGTCCGAGGTCGTTCCCGTTGCACCGATTCATGCGCCATGGCCTCCTGCAGATAATTCACTTTGGTTTATTGCGCTATATCTAATAGCACCCAAGATATCACCAGATATATATTGGATTTTTCCCTGACCATGAGGGTCCGGCCCCATGAGACTGTGGTTTCCTCGGCCCCTGGTGGTCCGCGGTCGTTCCCGCTGCACAGATTCATGCGCCAGGGCCTCCTGCAGATAATTCACTTTCGTTTATTGCGCTATCTCTAATAGCACCCGAGATATCACCAGATATATATTGGATTTTTCCCTGACCCTGAGTGTCCGGCCCCATGAGACGGTGGTTTTCTCGGCCCCTGGTGGTCCGCGGTCGATCCCGCTGCACAGATTCATGCGCCAGGGCCTCCTGCAGATAATTCCCTTTGGCTTATTGCGCTATCTCTAATAGCGCCCGAGATATCACCAGATATATATTGGATTTTTCCCTGACCCTGAGTGTCCGGCCCCATGAGACTGCAGTTTTCTCGGCCCCTGGTGGCCCGAGGTCGTTCCCGCTGCACACATTCATGCGCCAGGGCCTCCTGCAGATAATTCACTTTAGTTTATTGCGCTATCTTTAATAGCACCCGAGATATCACCAGATATATATTGGATTTTTCCCTGACCCTGAGTGTCCGGCCCCATGAGACTGTGGTTTTTTCGGCCCCTGGTGGTCCGAGGTCGTTCCCGTTGCACAGATTCATGCGCCAGGGCCTCCTGCAGATAACTCACTTTGGTTTATTGCGCTATCTCTAATAGCACCCAAGATATCACCAGATAAATATTGGATTTTCCCCTGACCCTGAGTGTCCGGCCCCATGAGACGGTGGTTTTCTCGGCCCCTGATGGTCCGAGGTCGTTCCCGCTGTCCACATTTATGCGCCAGGGCCTCCTACAGACAATGCAATTTGATTTATTGCGCTATCTGTAATAGCACCCGAGATATCACCAGATATATATTGGATTTTGCCCTGACCCTGAGTGTCCGGCCCCATGAGACTGTGGTTTTCTCGGCCCCTGGTGTTCCGAGGTTGTTCCCGCTGCACAGATTCATGCGCCAGGGCCTCCTACAGACAATGCACTTTGATTTATTGCGCTATCTGTAATAGCACCCGAGATATCACCAGATATATATTGGATTTTTCCCTGACCCTGAGTGTCCGGCCCCATGAGACTGTGGATGTCTCGGCCCCTGATGGTCCGAGATCGTTCCCGCTGCACAGATTCATGCGCCAGGGCCTCCTGCAGACAATTCACTTTGGTTTATTGCGCTATCTCTAATAGCACCCGAGATATCACCAGATATATATTGGATTTTTCCCCGACCCTGAGTGTCCGGCCCCATGAGACGGTGGTTTTCTCGGCCGCTGGTGGTCCGAGGTCGTTCCCGCAGTCCAGATTCATGCGCCAGGGCCTCCTACAGACAATGCACTATGATTTATTGCGCTATCTGTAACAGCACCCGAGATATCACCAGATCTATATTGGATTTTCCCCTGACCCTGAGTATCCGGCCCCATGAGACTGTGGTTTTCTCGGCCCCTGGTGGTCCGAGGTCGTTCCCGTTGCACAGATTCATGCGCCAGGGCCTCCTGCAGATAATTCACTTTGGTTTATTGCGCTATCTCTAATAGCACCCGAGATATCACCAGATATATATTGGATTTTTCACTGACCCTGAGCGTCCGGCCCCATGAGACGGTCGTTTTCTCGGCCCCTGGTGGTCCGAGAACGTTGCCGCTGAACAGGTTGATGCGCCAGCGTCTCCTACAGACAATGCACTTTGATTTATTGCGCTATCTGTAATAGCACCCGAGATATCACCAGATATATATTGGATTTTTCACTGACCCTGAGTGTCCTGCCCCATGAGACGGTGGTTTTCTCGGCCCCTGGTGTTCCGAGGTCGTTCCCGCTGCACAGATTCATGCGCCATGGCCTCCTACAGACAATGCACTTTGATTTATTGCGCTATCTCTAATAGCGCCCGAGATATCACCAGATATATATTGGATTTTTCCCTGACCCTGAGTGTCCGGCCCCATGAGACTGCGGTTTTCTCGGCCCCTGGTGGTCCGAGGTCGTTCCCGCTGCACAGATTCATGCGCCAGGGCCTCCTGCAGACAATTCACTTTGGTTTATTGCGCTATCTCTAATAGCACCCGAGATATCACCAGATATATATTGGATTTTTCCCCGATCCTGAGTGTCCGGCCCCATGAGACTGTGGTTTTCTCGGCCCCTGGTGGTCCGAGGTCGTTCCCGTTGCACAGATTCATGCGCCAGGGCCTCCTGCAGATAATTCACTTTGGTTTATTGCGCTATCTCTAATAGCACCCGAGATATCACCAGATATATATTGGATTTTTCACTGACCCTGAGCGTCCGGCCCCATGAGACGGTCGTTTTCTCGGCCCCTGGTGGTCCGAGAACGTTCCCGCTGCACAGGTTCATGCGCCAGCGTCTCCTACAGACAATGCACTTTGATTTATTGCGCTATCTGTAATAGCACCCGAGATATCACCAGATATATATTGGATTTTTCACTGACCCTGCGTGTCCTGCCCCATGAGACGGTGGTTTTCTCGGCCCCTGGTGTTCCGAGGTCGTTCCCGCTGCACAGATTCATGCGCCAGGGCCTCCTACAGACAATGCACTTTGATTTATTGCGCTATCTCTAATAGCACCCGAGATATCACCAGATATATATTGGATTTTCCCCTGACCCTGAGTGTCCGGCCCCATGAGACTGTGCTTTTCTCGGCTCCTGGTGGTCCTAGGTCGTTCCCGCTGCACTGATGCATGCGCCAGGGCCTCCTGCAGATAATTCCCTTTGGCTTATTGCGCTATCTCTAATAGCGCCCGAGATATCACCAGATATATATTGGATTTTTCCCTGACCCTGAGTGTCCGGCCCCATGAGACTGCGGTTTTCTCGGCCCCTGGTGGTCCGAGGTTGTTCCCGCTGCACAGATTCATGCGCCAGGGCCTCCTACAGACAATGCACTTTGATATATTGCTCTATCTGTAATAGCACCCGAGATATCACCAGATATATATTGGATTTTCCCCTGACCCTGAGTGTCCAGCCCCATGAGACTGTGGTTTTCTCGGCCCCTGGTGGTCCGAGGTCGTTCCCGCTGCACACATTCATGCGCCAGGGCCTCCTACAGACAATGCACTTTGATTTATTGCGCTATCTGTAATAGCACACGAGATATCACCAGATATATATTGGATTTTCCCCTGACCCTCAGTGTGCGGCCCCTTGAGACTGTCGTTTTCTCGGCCCCTGGTGGTCCGGGGTCGTTCCCGTTGCGCAGATTCATGCGCCAGGGCCTCCTGCAGATAATTCACCTTGGTTTATTGCGCTATCTCTAATAGCACCCGAGATATCACCAGATATATATTGGATTCTCCCCTGACCCTGAGTGTGCGGCACCATGAGACTGTAGTTTTCTCGGCCCCTGGTGGTCCTAGGTCGTTCCCGCTGCACACATTCATGCGCTAGGGCCTCCTGCAGACAATTCACTTTGTTTTATTGCGCTATCTCTAATAGCACCCGAGATATCACCAGATATATATTGGATTTTTCCCCGACCCTGAGTGTCCGGCCCCATGAGACGGTGGTTTTCTCGGCCGCTGGTGGTCCGAGGTCGTTCCCGCTGGCCAGATTCATGCGCCAGGGCCTCCTACAGACAATGCACTATGATTTATTGCGCTATCTGTAATAGCACCCGAGATATCACCAGATCTATATTGGATTTTCCCCTGACCCTGAGTATCCGGCCCCATGAGACTGTGGTTTTCTCGGCCCCTGGTGGTCCGAGGTCGTTCGCGCTGCACAGCTTCAGGCGCCAGGGCCTCCTGCAGATGACTCACATTGGTTTATTGCGCTATCTCTAATAGCACCCGAGATATCACCAGATATATATTGAATTTTTCCCTGACCCTGAGTGTCCGGCCCCAAGAGACGGTGGTTTTCTCGGCCCCTGGTGGTCCGCGGTCGTTCCCGCTGCACAGATTCATGCGCCAGGGCCTCCTGCAGATAATTCCCTTTGGCTTATTGCGCTATCTTTAATAGCACCCGAGATATCACCAGATATATATTGGATTTTCCCCTGACCCTGAGTGTCCGCCCCATGAGACTGTGGTTTTCTCGGCCCCTGGTGGTCCGAGGTCGTTCCCTCTGCACAGATTCATGCGCCAGGGCCTCCTACAGACAATGCACTTTGATTTATTGCGCTATCTGTAATAGCACCCGAGATATCACCAGATATATATTGAATTTTTCCCTGACCCTGAGTGTCCGGCCCCATGAGACTGTTGTTTTTTCGACCCCTGGTGGTCCGAGGTCGTTACCGTTGCACAGATTCATGCGCCAGGGCCTCCTGCAGATAATTCACTTTGGTTTATTGCGCTATCTCTAATAGCACCCGAGATATCAACAGATATATACTGGATTTTCCCCTGACCCTGAGTGTCCGGCCCCATGAGACTGTGGTTTTTTCGGCCCCTGGTGGTCCGAGGTCGTTCCCGCTGCACAGATTCATGCGCCAGGGCCTCCTGCAGAGAATTCACTTTGGTTTATTGCGCTATCTCTAATAGCACCCGAGATATCACCAGATATAAACTGGATTTTCCCCTGACCCTGAGTGTCCGGCCCCATGAGACTGTGGTTTTCTCGGCCCCTGGTGGTCCGAGGTCGTTGCCGCTTCACAGATTCATGCGCCAGGGCCTCCTACAGACAATGCACTTTGACTTATTGCGCTATCTGTAATAGCACCCGAGATATCACCAGATATATATTGGATTTTTCCCTGACCCTGAGTGTCCGGCCCCATGAGACGGTGGTTTTCTCGGCCCCTGGTGGTCCGAGGTCGTTCCCGCTGCACAGATTCATGCGCCAGGGCCTCCTGCAGATAATTCACTTTGGTTTATTGCGCTATCTCGAATAGCGCCCGGGATATCAACAGATATATATTGGATTTTCCCTGACCCTGAGTGTCCGGCCCCATGAGACTGCGGTTTTCTCGGCTCCTGGTGGTCCGAGGTCGTTCCCGCTGCACACATTCATGCGCCAGGGCCTCCTGCAGATAATTCACTATGGTTTATTGCGCTATCTCTAATAGCACCCGAGATATCACCAGATATATATTGGATTTTTCCCTGACCCTGAGTGTCCGGCCCCATGAGACGGTGGTTTTCTCGGCCCCTGGTGGTCCGAGGTCGTTCCCGCTGCACAGATTCATGCGCCAGGGCCTCCTGCAGATAATTCACTTTGGTTCATTGCGCTATCTCGAATAGCGCCCGGGATATCAACAGATATATATTGGATTTTTCCCTGACCCTGAGTGTCCGGCCCCATGAGACTGCGGTTTTCTCGGCTCCTGGTGGTCCGAGGTCGTTCCCGCTGCACAGATTCTTGCGCCAGGGCCTCCTGCAGATAATTCACTTTGATTTATTGCGCTATCTCTAATAGCACCCGAGATATCACCAGATATATATTGGATTTTCCATTGACCCTGAGTGTCCGGCCCCATGAGACTGTGGTTTTCTCGGCCCCTGGTGGTCCGAGGTCGCTCCCGTTGCACAGATTCATGCGCCAGGGCCTCCTGCAGATAATTCACTTTGGTTTATTGCGCTATCTCTTATAGCACCCGAGATATCACCAGATATATATTGGATTTTCCCCTGACCCTGAGTGTCCGGCCCCATGAGACTGTGGTTTTCTCGGCCCCTGGTCGTCCGAGGTCGTTCCCGCTGCACAGATACATGCGCCAGGGCCTCCTACAGGTAATGCACTTTGATTTATTGCGCTATCTGTAATAGCACCCGAGATATCACCAGATCTATATTGGATTTTCCCCTGACCCTGAGTGTCCGGCCCCATGAGACTGTGGTTTTCTCGGCCCCTGGTGGTCCGAGGTCGTTCCCGTTGCACAGATTCATGCGCGAGGGCCTCCTGCAGATAATTCACTTTGGTTTATTGCGCTATCTCTAATAGATCCCGAGATATCACCAGATATATATTGGATTTTTCACTGACCCTGAGCGTCCGGCCCCATGAGACGGTCGTTTTCTCGGCCCCTGGTGGTCCGAGGTCGTTCCCGCTGCACAGGTTCATGCGCCAGGGTCTCCTACAGACAATGCACTTTGATTTATTGCGCTATCTGTAATAGCACCCGAGATATCACCACATATATATTGGATTTTTCACTGACCCTGAGTGTCCGGCCCCATGAGACGGTGGTTTTCTCGGTCCCTGGTGTTCCGAGGTCGTTCCCGCTGCACAGATTCATGCGCCAGGGCCTCCTACAGACAATGCACTTTGATTTATTGCGCTATCTCTAATAGCACCCGTGATATCACCAGATATATATTGGATTTTCCCTGACCCTGAGTGTCCGGCCCAATGAGACTGTGGTTTTCTCGGCCCCTGGTGGTCCGAGATCGTTCCCGCTGTACAGATTCATGCGCCAGGGCCTCCTACAGACAATGCACTTTGATTTATTGCGCTATCTGTAATAGCACCCGAGATATCACCAGGTATATATTCTATTTTTCTCTGACCCTGAGTGTGCGGCCCCATGAGACGGTGGTTTTCTCGGACCCTGGTGGTCCGAGGTCGTTCCCGCTGCACAGATTCATGCGCCAGGGCCTCCTACAGACAATGCACTTTCATTTATTGCGCTATCTGTAATAGCACCCGAGATATCACCAGATATATATTGGATTTTTCACTGACCCTGAGTGTCCGGCCCCATGAGACGGTCGTTTTCTCGGCCCCTGGTGGTCCGAGGTCGTTCCCGCTGCACAGATTCATGCGCCAGGGCCTCCTGCAGATAATTCACTTTGGTTTATTGCGCTATCTCTGATAGCACCCGAGATATCACCAGATATATATTGGATTTTCCCCTGACCCTGAGTGTCCGGCCCCTTGAGACTGTCGTTTTCTCGGCCCCTGGTGGTCCGAGGTCGTTCCCGTTGCACAGATTCATGCGCCAGGGCCTCCTGCAGATAATTCACCTTGGTTTATTGCGATATATCTAATAGCACCCGAGATATCACCAGATATATATTGGATTTTCCCCTGACCCAGAGTGTCCGGCCCCATGAGACTGTGGTTTTCTCGGCCCGTGGTGGTCCGAGGTCGTTCCCGCTGCACAGATTCATGCGCCAGGGCCTCCTACAGACAATGCAGGTTGATTTATTGCGCTATCTGTAATAGCACCCGAGATATCACCAGATATATATTGGATTTTTCCCTGACCCTGAGTGTCCGGCCCCATGACACGGTGGATGTCTCGGCCCCTGATGGTCCGAGATCGTTCCCGCTGCACAGATTCATGCGCCAGGGCCTCCTGCAGACAATTCACTTTGGTTTATTGCGCTATCTCTAATAGCACCCGAGATATCACCAGATATATATTGGATTTTTCCCCGACCCTGAGTGTCCGGCCCCATGAGACGGTGGTTTTCTCGGCCGCTGGTGGTCCGAGGTCGTTCCCGCTGGCCAGATTCATGCGCCAGGGCCTCCTACAGACAATGCACTATGATTTATTGCGCTATCTGTAATAGCACCCGAGATATCACCAGATCTATATTGGATTTTCCACTGACCCTGAGTATCCGGCCCCATGAGACTGTGGTTTTCTCGGCCCCTGGTGGTCCGAGGTCGTTCCCGTTACACAGATTCATGCGCCAGGGCCTCCTGCAGATAATTCACTTTGGTTTATTGCGCTATCTCTAATAGCACCCGAGATATCACCAGATATATATTGGATTTTTCACTAACCCTGAGCGTCCGGCCCCATGAGACGGTCGTTTTCTCGGCCCCTGGTGGTCCGAGAACGTTCCCGCTGCACAGGTTCATGCGCCAGCGTCTCCTACAGACAATGCACTTTGATTTATTGCGCAATCTGTAATAGCACCCGAGATATCACCAGATATATATTGGATTTTTCACTGACCCTGAGTGTCCTGCCCCATGAGACGGTGGTTTTCTCGGCCCCTGGTGTTCTGAGGTCGTTCCCGCTGCACAGATTCATGCGCCAGGGCCTCCTACAGACAATGCACTTTGATTTATTGCGCTATCTCTAATAGCACCCGAGATATCACCAGATATATATTGGATTTTCCCCTGACCCTGAGTGTCCGGCCCCATGAGACTGTGGTTTTCTCGGCCCCTGGTGGTCCGAGGTCGCTCCCGTTGCACAGATTCATGCGCCAGGGCCTCCTGCAGATAATTCACTTTGGTTTATTGCGCTATCTCTTATAGCACCCGAGATATCACCAGATATATATTGGATTTTCCCCTGACCCTGAGTGTCCGGCCCCATGAGACTGTGGTTTTCTCGGCCCCTGGTCGTCCGAGGTCGTTCCCGCTGCACAGATACATGCGCCAGGGCCTCCTACAGGTAATGCACTTTGATTTATTGCGCTATCTGTAATAGCACCCGAGATATCACCAGATCTATATTGGATTTTCCCCTGACCCTGAGTGTCCGGCCCCATGAGACTGTGGTTTTCTCGGCCCCTGGTGGTCCGAGGTCGTTCCCGTTGCACAGATTCATGCGCGAGGGCCTCCTGCAGATAATTCACTTTGGTTTATTGCGCTATCTCTAATAGAACCCGAGATATCACCAGATATATATTGGATTTTTCACTGACCCTGAGCGTCCGGCCCCATGAGACGGTCGTTTTCTCGGCCCCTGGTGGTCCGAGGTCGTTCCCGCTGCACAGGTTCATGCGCCAGGGTCTCCTACAGACAATGCACTTTGATTTATTGCGCTATCTGTAATAGCACCCGAGATATCACCACATATATATTGGATTTTTCACTGACCCTGAGTGTCCGGCCCCATGAGACGGTGGTTTTCTCGGTCCCTGGTGTTCCGAGGTCGTTCCCGCTGCACAGATTCATGCGCCAGGGCCTCCTACAGACAATGCACTTTGATTTATTGCGCTATCTCTAATAGCACCCGTGATATCACCAGATATATATTGGATTTTCCCTGACCCTGAGTGTCCGGCCCAATGAGACTGTGGTTTTCTCGGCCCCTGGTGGTCCGAGATCGTTCCCGCTGTACAGATTCATGCGCCAGGGCCTCCTACAGACAATGCACTTTGATTTATTGCGCTATCTGTAATAGCACCCGAGATATCACCAGGTATATATTCTATTTTTCTCTGACCCTGAGTGTGCGGCCCCATGAGACGGTGGTTTTCTCGGACCCTGGTGGTCCGAGGTCGTTCCCGCTGCACAGATTCATGCGCCAGGGCCTCCTACAGACAATGCACTTTGATTTATTGCGCTATCTGTAATAGCACCCGAGATATCACCAGATATATATTGGATTTTTCACTGACCCTGAGTGTCCGGCCCCATGAGACGGTCGTTTTCTCGACCCCTGGTGGTCCGAGGTCGTTCCCGCTGCACAGATTCATGCGCCAGGGCCTCCTGCAGATAATTCACTTTGGTTTATTGCGCTATCTCTGATATCACCCGAGATATCACCAGATATATATTGGATTTTCCCCTGACCCTGAGTGTCCGGCCCCATGAGACGGTCGTTGTCTCGGCCCCTGGAGGTCCGAGGACGTTCCCGCTGCACAGGTTCATGCGCCAGGGTCTCCTACGGACAGTGCACTTTGATTTATTGCGCTATCTGTAATAGCACCCGAGATATCACCAGATATATATTGGATTTTTCACTGACCCTGGGTGTCCTGCCCCATGAGACGGTGGTTTTCTCGGCCCCTGGTGGTCCGAGGTCGTTCCCGCTGCACAGGTTCATGCGCCAGGGTCTCCTACGGACAGTGCACTTTGATTCATTGCGCTATCTGTAATAGCACCCGAGATATCACCAGATATATATTGGATTTTTCACTGACCCTGACTGTCCTGCCCCATGAGACGGTGGTTTTCTCGGCCCCTGGTGGTCCGAGGTCGTTCCCGTTGCACAGATTCATGCGCCAGGGCCTCCTGCAGATAATTCACTTTGGTTTATTGCGCTATCTCTAATAGCACCCGATATATCACCAGATATATATTGGATTTTACCCTGACCCTGAGTGTCCGGCCCCATGAGACGGTCGTTGTCTCGGCCCCTGGAGGTCCGAGGACGTTCCCGCTGAACAGGTTCATGCGCCGGGGCCTCCTACAGACAATGCACTTTGATTTATTGCGCTATCTGTAATAGCACCCGAGATATCACCAGATATATATTGGATTTTTCACTGACCCTGAGAGTCCGGCCCCATGAGACGGTCGTTTTCTCGGCCCCTGGTTGTCCGAGGTCGTTCCCGCTGCACAGCTTCATGCGCCAGGGTCTCCTACGGACAGTGCACTTTGATTTATTGCGCTATCTGTAACAGCACCCGAGATATCACCAGATATATATTGGATTTTAAACTGACCCTGAGTGTCCTGCCCCATGAGACGGTGGTTTTCTCGGCCCCTGGTGGTCCGAGGTCGTTCCCGTTGCACACAATCATGCGCGAGGGCCTCCTGCAGATAATTCACTTTGGTTTATTGCGCTATCTCTAATAGCACCCGAGATATCACCAGGTATATATTGGATTTTTCTCTGACCCTGAGTGTGCGGCCCCATGAGACTGTGGTTTTCTCGGACCCTGGTGGTCCGAGGTCGTTCCCGCTGCACAGATTCATGCGCCAGGGCCTCCTACAGACAATGCACTTTGATTTATTGCGCTATCTGTAATAGCACCCGAGATATCACCAGATATATATTGGATTTTTCACTGACCCTGAGTGTCCGGCCCCATGAGACGGTCGTTTTCTCGGCCCCTGGTGGTCCGAGGTCGTTCCCGCTGCACAGATTCATGCGCCAGGGCCTCCTGCAGATAATTCACTTTGGTTTATTGCGCTATCTCTGATAGCACCCGAGATATCACCAGATATATATTGGATTTTCCCCTGACCCTGAGTGTCCGGCCCCATGAGACTGTGGTTTTCTCGGCCACTGGTGGTCCGAGGTCGTTCCCGCTGCACAGATTCATGCGCCAGGGCCTCCTACAGACAATGCATTTTGATTTATTGCGCTATCTGTAATAGCACCCGAGATATCACCAGATATATATTGGGTTTTTCACTGACCCTGAGTGTCCTGCCCCATGAGACGGTGGTTTTCTCGGCCCCTGGTGGTCCAAGGTCGTTCCCGTTGCACAGATTCATGCGCCAGGGCCTCCTGCAGATAATTCACTTTGGTTTATTGCGCTATCTATAATAGCACCCGATATATCACCAGATATATATTGGATTTTACCCTGACCCTGAGTGTCCGGCCGCATGAGACGGTCGTTGTCTCGGCCCCTGGAGGTCCGAGGACGTTCCCGCTGCACAGGTTCATGCGCCGGGGCCTTCTACAGACAATGCACTTTGATTTATTGCGCTATCTGTAATAGCACCCGAGATATCACCAGATCTATATTGGATTTTCCCCTGACCCTGAGTGTCCGGCCCCATGAGACTGTGGTTTTCTCGGCCCCTTGTGGTCCGAGGTCGTTCCCGTTGCACAGATTCATGCGCCAGGGCCTCCTGCAGATAATTCACTTTGGTTTATTGCGCTATCTCTAATAGCACCCGAGATATCTCCAGATATATATTGGATTTTCCCCTGACCCTGAGTGTCCGGTCCCATGAGACTATGGTTTTCTCGGCCCCTGGTGGTCCGAGGTCGTTGCCGCTGCACAGGTTCATGCGCCAGGGCCTCCTACAGACAATGCACTTTGAGTTATTGCGGTATCTGTAATAGCACCCGAGATATCACCAGATATATATTGGATTTTTCACTGACCCTGAGAGTCCGGCCCCATGAGACGGTCGTTTTCTCGGCCCCTGGTGGTCCGAGGTCGTTCCCGCTGCACAGGTTCATGCGCCAGGGTCTCCTACGGACAGTGCACTTTGATTTATTGCGCTATCTGTAATGGCACCCGATATATCACCAGATATATATTGGATTTTCCCCTGACCCTGAGTGTCCGGCCCCATGAGACTGTGGTTTTCTCGGCCCCTGGTCGTCCGAGGTCGTTCCCGCTGCACAGATTCATGCGCCAGGGCCTCCTACAGACAATGCACTTTGATTTATTGCGCTATCTGTAATAGCACCCGAGATATCACCAGTTATATATTGGATTTTACCCTGACCCTGAGTGTCCGGCCCAATGAGACGGTCGTTGTCTCGGCCCCTGGAGGTCCGAGGACGTTCCCGCTGCACAGGTTCATGCGCCGGGGCCTCCTACAGACAATGCACTTTGATTTATTGCGCTATCTGTAATAGCACCCGAGATATCACCAGATATATATTGGATTTTTCCCAGACCCTGTGTGTCCGGCCCCATGAGAAGGTCGTTTTCTCGACCCCTGGTGGTCCGAGGTCGTTCCCGCTGCACAGGATCATGCGCCAGGGTCTCCAACAGACAATGCACTTTGATTTATTGCGGTATCTGTAATAGCACCCGAGGTATCACCATATATATATATTGGATTTTTCACTGACCCTGAGTGTCCTGCCCCATGTGACGGTGGTTTTCTCGGCCCCTGGTGTTCCGAGGTCGTTCCCGCTGCACAGATTCATGCCCCAGGGCCTCCTACAGACAATGCACTTTGATTTATTGCGCTATCTCTAATAGCACCCGAGATATCACCAGATATATATTGGATTTTCCCCTGACCCTGAGTGTCCGGCCCCATGAGACTGTGGTTTTCTCGGCCCCTGGAGGTCCGAGGACGTTCCCGCTGCACAGATTCATGCGCCAGGGCCTCCTACAGGTAATGCACTTTGATTTATTGCGCTATCTGTAATAGGACCCGAGATATCACCAGATATATATTGGATTTTTCCCTGACCCTGAGTGTCCGGCCCCATGAGACGGTGGTTTTCTCGGTCCCTGGTCTTCCGAGGTCGTTCCCGCTGCACAGATTCATGCGACAGGGCCTCCTACAGACAAATCACATTGATTTATTGCGCTATCTCTAATAGCACCCGAGATATCACCAGATATATATTGGATTTTCCCCTGACCCTGAGTGTCCGGCCCCATGAGACTGTGGTTTTCTCGGCCCTTGGTGGTCCGAGGTGGTTACCGCTGCACAGATTCATGCGCCAGGGCCTCCTACAGACAATGCACTTTGATTTATTGCGCTATCTGTAATAGCACCCGAGATATCAGCAGATATATATTGGATTTTTCACTGACCCTGAGTGTCCGGCCCCATGAGACGGTCGTTTTCTCGGCCCCTGCTGGTCCGAGGTCGTTCCCGCTGCACAGATTCATGCGCCAGGGCCTCCTGCAGATAATTCACTTTGGTTTATTGCGCTATCTCTAATAGCACCCGAGATATCACCAGAAATATATTGGATTTTACCCTGACCCTGAGTGTCCGGCCCCATGAGACTGTGCTTTTCTCGGCCCCTGGTGGTCCGAGGTCGTTCCCGTTGCACAGATTCATGCGCCAGGGCCTCCTACAGACAATGCACTTTGATTTATTGCGCTATCTGTAATAGCACCCGAGATATCACCAGATCTATATTGGATTTTCCCCTGACCCTGAGTGTCCGGCCCCATGAGACTGTGGTTTTCTCGGCCCCTGGTGGTCCGAGGTCGTTCCCGTTGCACAGATTCATGCGCCAGGGCCTCCTGCAGATAATTCACTTTGGTTTATTGCGCTATCTGTAATAGCACCCGAGATATCACCAGATCTATATTGGATTTTCCCCAGACCCTGAGTGTCCGGCCCCATGAGACTGTGGTTTTCTCGGCCCCTGGTGGTCCGAGGTCGTTCCCGTTGCACAGATTCATGCGCCAGGGCCTCCTGCAGATAATTCACTTTGGTTTATTGCGCTATCTCTAATAGCACCCGAGATATCACCACATATATATTGGATTTTTCACTGACCCTGAGTGTCCGGCCCCATGAGACGGTGGTTTTCTCGGTCCCTGGTGTTCCGAGGTCGTTCCCGCTGCACAGATTCTTGCGCCAGGGCCTCCTACAGACAATGCACTTTGATTTATTGCGCTACCTGTAATAGCACCCGAGATATCACCAGATATATATTGGATTTTACCCTGACCCTGAGTGTCCGGCCCCATGAGGCGGTCGTTTTCTCGGCCCCTGGTGGTCCGAGGTCGTTCCCGCTGCACAGATTCATGCGCCAGGGCCTCCTACAGACAATGCACTTTGATTTATTGCGCTATCTGTAATAGCACCCGAGATATCACCACATATATATTGGATTTTACTTTGACCCTGAGTGTCCGGCCCCATGAGACTGTGGTTTTTTCGGCCCCTGGTGGTCCGAGGTCGTTCCCGCTGCACAGATTCATGCGCCAGGGCCTCGTACAGACAATGCACTTTGATCTATTGCGCTATCTGTAATAGCACCCGAGATATCAGCAGATATATATTGGATTTTTCACTGACCCTGAGTGTCCGGCCCCATGAGACGGTGGTTTTCTCGGTCCCTGGTGTTCCGAGGTCGTTCCCGCTGCACAGATTCATGCGACAGGGCCTCCTACAGACAATGCACATTGATTTATTGCGCTATCTCTAATAGCACCCGAGATATCACCAGATATATATTGGATTTTCCCCTGACCCTGTGTGTCCGGCCCCATGAGACTGTGGTTTTCTCGGCCCCTGGTGGTCCGAGGTCGTTCCCGCTGCACGGATTCATACGCCAGGGCCTCCTGCAGATAATTCACTTTGGTTTATTGCGCTATCTCTTATAGCACCCGAGATATCACCAGATATATATTGGATTTTCCCCTGACCCTGAGTGTCCGGCCCCATGAGACTGTGGTTTTCTCGGCCCTTGGTGGTCCGAGGTGGTTCCCGCTGCACAGATTCATGCGCCAGGGCCTCCTACAGACAATGCACTTTGATTTATTATGCTATCTGTAATAGTACCCGAGATATCAGCAGATATATATTGGATTTTTCACTGACCCTGAGTGTCCGGCCCCATGAGACGGTCGTTTTCTCGGCCCCTGGTGGTCCGAGGTCGTTCCCACTGCACAGATTCATGCGCCAGGGCCTCCTGCAGATAATTCACTATGGTTTATTGCGCTATCTCTAATAGCACCCGAGATATCACCAGAAATATATTGGATTTTACCCTGACCCTGAGTGTCCGGCCCCATGAGACTGTGCTTTTCTCGGCCCCTGGTGGTCCGAGGTCGTTCCCGTTGCACAGATTCATGCGCCAGGGCCTCCTACAGACAATGCACTTTGATTTATTGCGCTATCTGTAATAGCACCCGAGATATCACCAGATATATATTGGATATTATCCTGACCCTGAGTGTCCGGGCCCATGAGACGGTCGTTGTCTCGGCCCCTGGAGGTCCGAGGACGTTCCCGCTGCACAGATTCATGCGCCAGGGCCTCCTACAGGTAATGCACTTTGATTTATTGCGCTATCTGTAATAGCACCCGAGATATCACCAGATGTATATTGGATTTTCCCCTGACCCTGAGTGTCCGGCTCCATGAGACTGTGGTTTTCTCGGCCCCTGGTGGTCCGAGGTCGTTCCCGTTGCACAGCTTTATGCGCCAGGGCCTCCTGCAGATAATTCACTTTGGTTTATTGCGCTATCTGTAATAGCACCCGAGATATCACCAGATCTATATTGGATTTTCCCCAGACCCTGAGTGTCCGGCCCCATGAGACTGTGGTTTTCTCGGCCCCTGGTGGTCCGAGGTCGTTCCCGTTGCACAGATTCATGCGCCAGGGCCTCCTGCAGATAATTCACTTTGGTTTATTGCGCTATCTCTAATAGCACCCGAGATATCACCAGATATATATTGGATTTTTCACTGACCCTGAGCGTCCGGTCCCATGAGACGGTCGTTTTCTCGGCCCCTGGTGGTCCGAGGACGTTCCCGCTGCACAGGTTCATGCGCCAGGGTCTCTTACAGACAATGCACTTTGATTTATTGCGCTATCTGTAATAGCACCCGAGATATCACCACATATATATTGGATTTTTCACTGACCCTGAGTGTCCGGCCCCATGAGACGGTGGTTTTCTCGGTCCCTGGTGTTCCGAGGTCGTTCCCGCTGCACAGATTCTTGCGCCAGGGCCTCCTACAGACAATGCACTTTGATTTATTGCGCTACCTGTAATAGCACCCGAGATATCACCAGATATATATTGGATTTTACCCTGACCCTGAGTGTCCGGCCCCATGAGACAGTGGTTTTTTCGGCCCCTGGTGGTCCGAGGTCGTTCCCGCTGCACAGATTCATGCGCCAGGGCCTCCTACAGACAATGCACTTTGATTTATTGCGCTATCTGTAATAGCACCCGAGATATCAGCAGATATATATTGGATTTTTCACTGACCCTGAGTGACCGGCCCCATGAGACGGTAGTTTTCTCGGCCCCTGGTGGTCCGAGGTCGTTCCCGCTGCACAGATTCATGCGCCAGTGCCTACTGCAGATAATTCACTTTGATTTATTGCGCTATCTGTAATAGCACCCGAGATATCACCACATATATATTGGATTTTTCACTGACCCTGAGTGTCCGGCCCCATGAGACGGTGGTTTTCTCGGCCCCTGGTCGTCCGAGGTCGTTCCCGCTGCACAGATACATGCGCCAGGGCCTCCTACAGACAATGCACTTTGATTACTTGCTCTATCTGTAATAGCACCCGAGATATCACCAGATATATATTGGATTTTCCCCTGACCCTGAGTGTCCGGCCCCATGAGGCTGTGGTTTTCTCGGCCCTTGGTGGTCCGAGGTGGTTCCCGCTGCACAGATTCATGCGCCAGGGCCTCCTACAGACAATGCACTTTGATTTATTGCGCTATCTGTAATAGCACCCGAGATATCAGCAGATATATATTGGATTTTTCACTGACCCTGAGTGTCCGGCCCCATGAGACGGTCGTTTTCTCGGCCCCTGGTGGTCCGAGGTCGTCCCCGCTGCACAGATTCATGCGCCAGGGCCTCCTGCAGATAATTCACTTTGGTTTATTGCGCTATCTCTAATAGCACCCGAGATATCACCAGATATATATTGGATTTTTCACTGACCCTGAGCGCCCGTCCCATGAGACGGTCGTTTTCTCGGCCCCTGGTGGTCCGAGGACGTTCCCGCTGCACAGGTTCATGCGCCAGGGTCTCTTACAGACAATGCACTTTGATTTATTGCGCTATCTGTAATAGCACCCGAGATATCACCACATATATATTGGATTTTTCACTGACCCTGAGTGTCCGGCCCCATGAGACGGTGGTTTTCTCGGCCCCTGGTGGTCCGAGGTCGTTCCAGCTGGCCAGATTTATTCGCCTGGGCCTCCTACAGACAATGCACTTTGATTTATTGCGCTATCTGTAATAGCACCCGAGATATCACCAGATATATATTGGATTTCTCCCTGACCCTGAGTGTCCGGCCCCATGAGACGGTGGTTTACTCGGCCCCTGTTGGTCGGAGGTCGTTCCTGCTGGCCAGATTCATTCGCCTGGGCCTCCTACAGACAATGCACTTTGATTTATTGCGCTATCTCTAATAGCACCCGAGATATCACCAGATATTTGCTGGATTTTTACATGATCTTGGGTGACGGATTCCGAATATCTGTAATTTTCTCGGCCACTGGTGGTCCGAGGTCGTTCCTGCGGCACAGAATCATTCGCAAGGGCCTCCTAGAGACAATGCACTTTGGTTTATTGCGCTATCTGTAATAGCACCCGAGATATCACCAGATATATATTGGATTTTCCCCTGACCCTGAGTGTCCGGCCCCATGAGACTGTGGTTTTCTCGGCCCCTGGTGGTCCGAGGTCGTTCCCGCTGCACAGATGCATGCGCCAGGGCCTCCTTCAGATAATTCACTTTGGTTTATTGCGCTATCTCTAGTAGCACCCGAGATATCACCAGATATATATTGGATTTTCCCCTGACCCTGAGTGTCCGGACCCATGAGACGGTGGTTTTCTCGGCCCCTGGTGGTCCGAGGTCGTTCCCGCTGCACAGATGCATGCGCCAGGGCCTCCTTCAGATAATTCACTTTGGTTTATTGCGCTATCTCTAGTAGCACCCGAGATATCACCAGATATATATTGGATTTTCCCCTGACCCTGAGTGTCCGGACCCATGAGACGGTGGTTTTCTCCGCCCCTGGTGGTCCGAGGTCGTTCCCGCTGCCCAGATTCATGCGCCAGGGCCTCCTACAGACAGTGCACTTTGGTTTATTGCGCTATCTGTAATAGCACCCGAGATATCACCAGATATATATTGGATTTTTCCCTGACCCTGAGTGTCCAGCTTCATGGGACGGTGATTTTCTCGTCCCCTGGTGGTCCGACGTCGTTCCCGCTGCCCAGATTCATGCGCCAGGGCCTCCTACAGACAATGCGCTTTGGTTTATTGCGCTATCTGTAATAGCACCCGAGATATCACCAGATATATGCTGGATTTTTACATGACCTTGGGTGACGGATTCCGAATATCTGTAATTTTCTCGGCCACTGGTGGTCCGAGGTCCTTCCTGCGGTACAGATTCATTCGCAAGGGCCTCCTACAGACAATGCACTTTGGTTTATTGCGCTATCTGTAATAGCACCCGAGATATCACCAGATATATATTGGATTTTCCCCTGACCCTGAGTGTCCGGCCCCATGAGACTGAGGTTTTCTCGGCCCCTGGTGGTCCGAGGTCGTTCCCGCTGGCCAGATTCATGCGCCTGGGCCTCCTACAGACAATGCACTTTGATTTATTGCGCTATCTCAAATAGCACCCGAGATAACACCAGATATATATTGGATTTTTCCCTGACCCTGACAGTCCGGCCCCATGTGTCGGTGGTTTTCTCGGCCCCTGGTGGTCCGAGGTTGTTCCCGCTGCACAGATTTATGCGCCAGGGCCTCCTACAGACAATGCACTTTGATTTATTGCGCTATCTGTAATAGCACCCGAGATATCACCAGATATATATTGGATTTTCCCCTGACCCTGACAGTCCGGCCCCATGAGACGGTGGTTTTCTCGGCCCCTGGTGGTCCGAGGTCGTCCCCGCTGCACAGATTCATGCGCCAGGGCCTCCTGCAGATAATTCACTTTGGTTTATTGCGCTATCTGTAATAGCACCCGAGATATCACCAGATATATATTGGATTTTCCCCTGACCCTGAGTGTCCGGCCCCATGAGACTGTGGTTTTCTCGGCCCTTGGTGGTCCGAGGTGGTTCCCGCTGCACAGATTCATGCGCCAGGGCCTCCTACAGACAATGCACTTTGATTTATTGCGCTATCTGTAATAGCACCCGAGATATCACCAGATATATATTGGATATTACCCTGACCCTGAGTGTCCGGCCCCATGAGACGGTCGTTGTCTCGGCCCCTGGAGGTCCGAGGACGTTCCCGCTGCACAGATTCATGCGCCTGGGCCTCCTACAGACAATGCACTTTGATGTATTGCGCCATCCCTAATAGCACCCGAGATATCACCAGATATATATTGGATTTTTCCCTGACCCTGAGTGTCCGGCGCCATGAGACGGTGGTTTTCTTGGCCCCTGGTGGTTCGAGGTCGTTCCCGCTGCACAGATGCATGCGCCAAGGCCTCCCGCAGATAATTCACTTTGGTTTATTGCGCTATCTCTAATAGCACCCGAGATATCACCAGATATATATTGGGTTTTCCCCTGACCCTGAGTGTCCGGCCCCATGAGACTGTGGTTTTCCCGGCCCCTGGTGGTCCGAGGTCGTTCCCGCTGCACAGATTCATGCGCCAGGGCCTCCTACCGACAATGCACTTTGATTTATTGGGCTATCTGTAATAGCACCCGAGATATCACCAGATAAATATTGGATTTTACCCTGAACCTGAGTGTGCGGCCCCATGAGACTGTGGTTTTCTCGGCCCCTGGTGGTCCGAGGTCGTTCCAGCTGGCCAGATTTATTCGCCTGGGCCTCCTACAGACAATGCACTTTGATTTATTGCGCTATCTGTAATAGCACCCGAGATATCACCAGATATATATTGGATTTCTCCCTGACCCTGAGTGTCCGGCCCCATGAGACGGTGGTTTACTCGGCCCCTGGTGGTCGGAGGTCGTTCCTGCTGGCCAGATTCATTCGCCTGGGCCTCCTACAGACAATGCACTTTGATTTATTGCGCTATCTCTAATAGCACCCGAGATATCACCAGATATTTGCTGGATTTTTACATGATCTTGGGTGACGGATTCCGAATATCTGTAATTTTCTCGGCCACTGGTGGTCCGAGGTCGTTCCTGCGGCACAGAATCATTCGCAAGGGCCTCCTAGAGACAATGCACTTTGGTTTATTGCGCTATCTGTAATAGCACCCGAGATATCACCAGATATATATTGGATTTTCCCCTGACCCTGAGTGTCCGGCCCCATGAGACTGTGGTTTTCTCGGCCCCTGGTGGTCCGAGGTCGTTCCCGCTGCACAGATGCATGCGCCAGGGCCTCCTTCAGATAATTCACTTTGGTTTATTGCGCTATCTCTAGTAGCACCCGAGATATCACCAGATATATATTGGATTTTCCCCTGACCCTGAGTGTCCGGCCCCATGAGACTGAGGTTTTCTCGGCCCCTGGTGGTCCGAGGTCGTTCCCGCTGGCCAGATTCATGCGCCTGGGCCTCCTACAGACAATGCACTTTGATTTATTGCGCTATCTCAAATAGCACCCGAGATATCACCAGATATATATTGGATTTTTCCCTGACCCTGAGTGTCCGGCGCCATGAGACGGTGGTTTTCTTGGCCCCTGGTGGTCCGAGGTCGTTCCCGCTGCACAGATGCATGCGCCGGGGCCCCCTGCAGATAATTCACTTCGTTTATTTCGCAATCTCTAATAGCACCCGAGATATCACCAGATATATATTGGATTTTCCCCTGACCCTGAGTGTCCGGCCCCGTGAGTCGGTGTTTTTCTCGGCCCCTGGTGGTCCGAGGTCGTTCCCGCTGCCCGGATTCATGTGCCAGGGCCTCCTACAGACAATGCACTTTGGTTTATTGCGCTATCTCTAATAGCACCCGAGATATCACCAGATATTTGCTGGATTTTTACATGACCTTGGGTGACGGATTCCGAATATCTGTAATTTTCTCGGCCACTGGTGGTCCGAGGTCGTTCCTGCGGCACAGATTCATTCGCAAGGGCCTCCTACAGACAATGCACTTTGGTTTATTGCGCTATCTGTAATAGCACCCGAGATATCACCAGATATATATTGGATTTTCCCCTGACCCTGAGTGTCCGGACCCATGAGACGGTGGTTTTCTCGGCCCCTGGTGGTCCGAGGTCGTTCCCGCTGCACAGATTCATTCGCCTGGGCCTCCTACAGACAATGCACTTTGATTTATTGCGCATATCTGTAATAGCACCCGAGATATCACCAGATATATATTGGATTTTTCCCTGACCCTGAGTGTCCGGCTCCATGAGACGGTGATTTTCTCGGTCCCTGGTGGTCCGAGGTCGTTCCCACTGCCCAGATTCATGCGCCAGGGTCTCCTACAGACAATGCACTTTGGGTTATTGCGCTATCTGTAATAGCACCCGAGATATCACCAGATATATGCTGGATTTTTACATGACCTTGGGTGACGGATTCCGAATATCTGTAATTTTCTCTGCCCCTGGTGGTCCGAGGTCGTTCCCGCTGCTCAGATGCATGCGCCAGGGCCTCCTGCAGATAATTCACTTTGATTTATCGCGCTATCTCTAATAGCACCCGAGATATCACCAGATATATATTGGATTTTCCCCTGACCCTGGGTGTCCGGACCCATGAGACGGTGGTTTTCTCGACCCCTGGTGGTCGGAGGTCGTTCCTGCTGGCCAGATTCATTCGCCTGGGCCTCCTACAGACAATGCACTTTGATTTATTGCGCTATCTGTAATAGCACCCGAGATATCACCAGATATATATTGGATTTTCCCCTGACCCTGAGTGTCCGGACCCATGAGACGGTGGTTTTCTCGGCCCCTGGTGGTCCGAGGTCGTTCCCGCTGGCCAGATTCATGCGCCTGGCCCTCCTACAGACAATGCACTTTGGTTTATTGCGCTATCTCTAATAGCACCCGAGATATCACCAGATATATATTGGATTTTCCCCTGACCCTGAGTGTCCGGCGCCATGAGACGGTGGTTTTCTTGGCCCCTGGTGGTCCGAGGTCGTTCCCGCTGCACAGATGCATTCGCCTGTGCCTCCTACAGACAATGCACTTTGATTTATTGCGCTATCTCAAATAGCACCCGAGATATCACCAGATATATATTGGATTTTTCCCTGACCCTGAGTGTCCGGCGCCATGAGACGGTGGTTTTCTTGGCCCCTGGTGGTCCGAGGTCGTTGCCGCTGCACAGATGCATGCGTCAGGGCCTCCTGCAGATAATTCACTTTGGTTTATTGCGCTATCTCTAATAGCACCCGAGATATCTCCAGATATATATTGGATTTTCCACTGACCCTGAGTGTCCGGCGCCATGAGACGGTGGTTTTCTTGGCCCCTGGTGGTCCGAGGTCGTTCCCGCTGCACAGATGCATGCGCCGGGGCCCCCTGCAGATAATTCACTTCGTTTATTTCGCAATCTCTAATAGCACCCGAGATATCACCAGATATATATTGGATTTTCCCCTGACCCTGAGTGTCCGGCCCCGTGAGTCGGTGTTTTTCTCGGCCCCTGGTGGTCCGAGGTCGTTCCCGCTGCCCGGATTCATGTGCCAGGGCCTCCTACAGACAATGCACTTTGATTTATGGCGCTATCTGTAATAGCACCCGAGATATCACCAGATCTATATTGGATTTTCCCCTGACCCTGAGTATCCGGCCCCATGAGACTGTGGTTTTTTCGGCCCCTGGTGGTCCGCGGTCGTTCCCGCTGCACAGATTCATGCGCCAGGGCCTCCTGCAGATAATTCACTTTGGTTTATTGCGCTATCTGTAATAGCACCCGAGATATCACCAGATATATATTGGATATTCCCCTGACCCTGAGTGTCCGGCCCCATGAGACGGTGGTTGTCTCGGCCCCTGGTGGTCCGAGGTCGTTCCCGCTGCACAGCTTCATGCGCCAGGGCCTCCTACAGACAATGCACTTTGATTTATGGCGCTATCTGTAATAGCACCCGAGATATCACCAGATCTATATTGGATTTTCCCCTGACCCTGAGTATCCGGCCCCATGAGACTGTGGTTTTTTCGGCCCCTGGTGGTCCGCGGTCGTTCCCGCTGCACAGATTCATGCGCCAGGGCCTCCTGCAGATAATTCACTTTGGTTTATTGCGCTATCTCTAATAGCACCCGAGATATCTCCAGATATATACTGGATTTTCCCCTGTCACTGAGTGCCCGGCCCCATGAGACTGTGGTTTTCTCGGACCCTGGTGGTCCGAGGTCGTTCCCGCTGCACAGATTCATGCGCCAGGGCCTCCTACAGACAATGCACTTTGATTTATTGCGCTATCTGTAATAGCACCCGACATATCACCAGATATATATTGGATATTCCCCTGACCCTGAGTGTCCGGCCCCATGAGACGGTCGTTGTCTCGGCCCCTGATGGTCCGAGGTCGTTCCCGCTGCACAGATTCATGCGCCAGGGCCTCCTACAGACAATGCACTTTGATTTATGGCGCTATCTGTAATAGCACCCGAGATATCACCAGATCTATATTGGATTTTCCCCTGACCCTGAGTATCCGGACCCATGAGACTGTGGTTTTTTCGGCCCCTGGTGGTCCGAGGTCGTTCCCGCTGCACAGATTCATGCGCCAGGGCCTCCTGCAGATAATTCACTTTGGTTTATTGCGCTATCTCTAATAGCACCCGAGATATCTCCAGATATATACTGGATTTTCCCCTGTCACTGAGTGTCCGGCCCCATGAGACTGTGGTTTTCTCGGCCCCTGGTGGTCCGAGGTCGTTGCCCCTTCACAGATTCATGCGCCAGGGCCTCCTACAGACAATGCACTTTGATTTATTGCGCTATCTGTAATAGCACCCGAGATATCACCAGATATATATTGGATTTTTCCCTGACCCTGAGTGTCCGGCCCCATGAGACTGTGGTTTCCTCGGCCCCTGGTGGTCCGAGGTCGTTCCCGCTGCACAGATTCATGCGCCAGGGCCTCCTACAGACAATGCACTTTGATTTATTTCGCTATCTGTAATAGGACCCGAGATATCACCAGATATATATTGGATTTTCCCCAGACCCTGAGTGTCCGGCCGCATGAGACTGTAGTTTTCTCGGCCCCTGGTCGTCCGAGGTCGTTCCCGCTGCACAGATTCATGCGCCATGGCCTCCTACAGACAATGCACTTTGATTTATTGCGCTATCTCTAATAGCACCCGAGATATCACCAGATACATATTGGATTTTACCCTGACCGTGAGAGCCCGGCCCCATGAGACTGTGGTTTTTTCGGACCCTGGTGGTCCGAGGTCGTTCCCGCTGCACAGATTCATGCGCCAGGGCCTCCTACAGACAATGCACTTTGGTTTATTACGCTATCTCTAATAGCACCCGAGATATCACCAGATATATATTGGATTTTCCCCAGACCCTGAGTGCCCGGCCCCATGAGACGGTGGTTTTCTCGGCCCCTGGTGATCCGAGGTCGTTCCCGCTGCCACAGATGCATGCGCCAGGACCTCCTGCAGATAATTCACTTTGATTTATCGCGCTATCTCTAATAGCACCCGAGATATCACCAGATCTATATTGGATTTTCCCCTGACCCTGAGTGTCCGGCCCCATGAGACGGTCGTTTTCTCGGCCCCTGGTGGTCTGAGGTCGTTCCCACTGCACAGATTCATGCGCCAGGGCCTCCTACAGAAATGCACTTTGATTTATTGCGCTATCTGTAATAGCACCCGAGATATCACCAGATATATATTGGATTTTTCACTGACCGTGAGAGTCCGGCCCCATGAGACTGTGGTTTTTTCGGCCCCTGGTGGTCCGAGGTCGTTCCCGCTGCACAGATTCATGCGACAGGGCCACCTACAGATAATGCACTTTGATTTATTGCGCTATCTCTAATAGCACCCGAGATATCACCAGATATATATTGGATTTTCCCCTGACCCTCAGTGTCCGGTCCCATGAGACTGTGGTTTTCTCGGCCCCTGGTGGTCCGAGGTCGTTCCCGCTGCACAGATTCATGCGCCGGGGCCTCCTACAGACAATGCACTTTGATTTATTGCGCTATCTGTAATAGCACCCGAGATATCACCAGATATATATTGGATATTCCCCTGACCCTGAGTGTCCGGCCCCATGAGACGGTGGTTGTCTCGGCCCCTGGTGGTCCGAGGTCGTTCCCGCTGCACAGATTCATGCGCCAGGGGCTCCTACAGACAATGCACTTTGATTTATGGCGCTATCTGTAATAGCACCCGAGATATCACCAGATCTATATTGGATTTTCCCCTGACCCTGAGTATCCGGCCCCATGAGACTGTGGTTTTTTCGGCCCCTGGTGGTCCGCGGTCGTTCCCGCTGCACAGATTCATGCGCCAGGGCCTCCTGCAGATAATTCAGTTTGGTTTATTGCGCTATCTCTAATAGCACCCGAGATATCTCCAGATATATACTGGATTTTCCCCTGTCACTGAGTGTCCGGCCCCATGAGACTGTGGTTTTCTCGGACCCTGGTGGTCCGAGGTCGTTCCCGCTGCACAGATTCATGCGCCAGGGCCTCCTACAGACAGTGCACTTTGATTTATTGCGCTATCTGTAATAGCACCCGAGATATCACCAGATATATATTGGATATTCCCCTGACCCTGAGTGTCCGGCCCCATGAGACGGTCGTTGTCTCGGCCCCTGGTGGTCCGAGGTCGTTCCCGCTGCACAGATTCATGCGCCAGGGCCTCCTACAGACAATGCACTTTGATTTATGGCGCTATCTGTAATAGCACCCGAGATATCACCAGATCTATATTGGATTTTCCCCTGACCCTGAGTATCCGGCCCCATGAGACTGTGGTTTTTTCGGCCCCTGGTGGTCCGAGGTCGTTCCCGCTGCACAGATTCATGCGCCAGGGCCTCCTGCAGATAATTCACTTTGGTTTATTGCGCTATCTCTAATAGCACCCGAGATATCTCCAGATATATACTGGATTTTCCCCTGTCACTGAGTGTCCGGCCCCATGAGACTGTGGTTTTCTCGGCCCCTGGTGGTCCGAGGTCGTTGCCCCTTCACAGATTCATGCGCCAGGGCCTCCTACAGACAATGCACTTTGATTTATTGCGCTATCTGTAATAGCACCCGAGATATCACCAGATATATATTGGATTTTTCACTGACCCTGAGTGTGCGGCCCCATGAGACGGTGTTTTTCTCGGACCCTGGTGGTCCGAGGTCGTTCCCGCTGCACAAATTCATGCGCCAGGGCCTCCTGCAGATAATACACTTTGATTTATTGCGCTATCTGTAATAGCACCCGAGATATCACCGGATATATATTGGATTTTTCCCAGACCCTGAGTGTCCGGCCCCATGAGACGGTGGTTGTCTCGGCCCCTGGGGGTCCGAGGTCGTTCCCGCTGCACAGATTCATGCACCAGGGCCTCCTACAGACAATGCACTTTGATTTATTGCGCTATCTGTAATAGCACCCGAGATATCACCAGATATATATTGGATTTTCCCCTGACCCTGAGTGTCCGGCCCCATGAGACTGTGGTTTTCTCGGCCCCTGGTGGTCCGAGGTCGTTGCCGCTGCACAGGTTCATGCGCCAGGGCCTCCTACAGACAATGCACTTTGATTTATTGCGCTATCTGTAATAGCACCCGAGATATCACCAGATATATATTGGATATTTCCCTCACCCTGAGTGTCCAGCCCCATGGGACGGTGGTTTTCTCGGCCCCTGGTGGTCGGAGGTCGTTCCCGCTGCACAGATTCGTGCGCCAGTGCCTCCTACAGACAATGCACTTCGATTTAACGCGCTATCTCTAATAGCACCCGAGATATCACCAGATATATATTGGATTTTTCCTCGACACTGAGTGTCCGGCCCCATCAGACTGTGGTTTTCTCGGCCCCTGGTGGTCCGAGGTCGTTCCCGCTGCACAGTTTCATGCGCCAGGGCCTCCTACAGACAATGCACTTTGATTTATTGCGCTATCTGTAATAGCACCCGAGATATCACCAGATATATATTGGATTTTACCCTGACCATGAGGGTCCGGCCCCATGAGACTGTGGTTTTTTCGGCCCCTGGTGGTCCGAGGTCGTTCCCGCTGCACAGATTCATGCGCCAGGGCCTCCTACAGACAATGCACTTTGATTTATTGCGCTATCTGTAATAGCACCCGAGATATCACCAGATATATATTGGATTTTACCCTGACCCTGAGTGTCCGGCCCCATGAGACGGTGGTTATCTCGGCCCCTGGAGGTCCGAGGACGTTCCCGCTTGCACAGATTCATGCGCCAGGGCATCCTGCAGATAATTCACTTTGGTTTATTGCGCTATCTGTAATAGCACCCGAGATATCACCAGATATATATTGGATTTTCCCCTGACCCTAAGTGTCCGGCCCCATGAGACTGTGGTTTTTTCGGCCCCTGGTGGTCCGAGGTCGTTCCCGCTGCACAGATTCATGCGCCAGGGCCTCCTGCAGATAATTCACTTTGATTTATTGCGCTATCTCTAATAGCACCCGAGATATCTCCAGATATATACTGGATTTTCCCCTGTCACTGAGTGTCCGGCCCCATGAGACGGTCGTTTTCTCGGCCCCTGGTGGTCCGAGGTCGTTCCCGCTGCACAGGTTCATGCGCCAGGGCCTCCTACAGACAATGCACTTTGATTTATTGCGCTATCTGTAATAGCACCCGAGATATCACCAGATATATATTGGATATTCCCCTGACCCTGAGTGTCCGGCCCCATGAGACGGTGGTTGTCTCGGCCCCTGGTGGTCCGAGGTCGTTCCCGCTGCACAGATTCATGCGCCAGGGCCTCCTACAGACAATGCACTTTGATTTATGGCGCTATCTGTAATAGCACCCGAGATATCACCAGATCTATATTGGATATTCCCCTGACCCTGAGTATCCGGCCCCATGAGACTGTGGTTTTTTCGGCCCCTGGTGGTCCGCGGTCGTTCCCGCTGCACAGATTCATGCGCCAGGGCCTCCTGCAGATAATTCACTTTGGTTTATTGCGCTATCTCTAATAGCACCCGAGATATCTCCAGATATATACTGGATTTTCCCCTGTCACTGAGTGTCCGGCCCCATGAGACTGTGGTTTTCTCGGCCCCTGGTGGTCCGAGGTCGTTGCCCCTTCACAGATTCATGCGCCAGGGCCTCCTACAGACAATGCACTTTGATTTATTGCGCTATCTGTAATAGCACCCGAGATATCACCAGATATATATTGGATTTTACCCTGACCATGAGGGTCCGGCCCCATGAGACTTTGGTTTACGGCCCCTGGTGGTCCGAGGTCGTTCCCGCTGCACAGGTTCATGCGCCAGGGTCTCCTACAGACAATGCACTTTGATTTATTGCGCTATGTGTAATAGCACCCGAGATATCACCAGATATATATTGGATTTTTCACTGACCCTGAGTGTCCTGCCCCATGAGACGGTGGTTTTCTCGGCCCCTTGTGTTCCGAGGTCGTTCCCGCTGCACAGATTCATGCGCCAGGGCCTCCTACAGACAATGCACTTTGATTTATTGCGCTATCTGTAATAGCACCCGAGATATCACCAGATATATATTGGATATTACCCTCACCCTGAGTGTCCAGCCCCATGAGACGGTGGTTTTCTCGGCCCCTGGTGGACCGAGGTCGTTCCCGCTGCACAGATTCATGCGCCAGGGCCTCCTCCAGACAGTGAACTTTGATTTATTGCGCTATCTGTAATAGCACCCGACATATCACCAGATATATATTGGATTTTCCCCAGACCCTGAGTGTCCGGCCCCATGAGACTGTAGTTTTCTCGGCCCCTGGTGGTCCGAGGTCGTTCCCGCTGGACAGATGCATGCGCCAGGGCCTCCTGCAGATAATTCACTTTGGTTTATTGCGCTATCTCTAATAGCTCCCGAGATATCACCAGATATATATTGGATTTTCCCCTGACCCTGAGTGTCCGGCCCCATTAGACTGTGGTTTTCTCGGCCCCTGGTAGTCCGAGGTCGTTCCCGCTGCCCAGATTCATGCGCCAGGGCCTCCTGCAGATAATTCACTTTGGTTTATTGCTCTGTATCTAATAGCACCCGAGATATCACCAGATATATATTGGATTTTCCCCTGACCCTGAGTGTCCGGCCCCATGAGACTGTGGTTTTCTCGGCCCCTGGTGGTCCGAGGTAGTTCCCGCTGCCCAGATTCATGCGCCAGGGCCTCCTCCAGACAATGCACTTTGATTTATTGCGCTATCTGTAATAGCACCCGACATATCACCAGATATATATAGCATTTTTCCCTGACCCTGAGTGTCCGGCCCCATGAGACGGTGGTTTTCTCGGCGCCTGGTGGTCCGAGGTCGTTCCCGCTGCACAGATTCATGCGCCAGGGCCTCGTGCATATAATTCACTTTGGTTTATTGCGCTATCTCTAATAGCACCCGAGATATCACCAGATATATATTGGATTTTGCCCTGACCCTGAGTGTCCGGACCCATGATACTGTGGTTTTCTCGGCCCCTGGTGGTCCGAGGTCGTTGCCGCTTCACAGATTCATGCGCCAGGGCCTCCTACAGACAATGCAATTTGATTTATTGCGCTATCTGTAATAGCACCCGAGATGTCACCAGATATATTTTTGATTTTTCCCTGACCCTGAGTGTCCGGCCCCATGAGACGGTGGTTGTCTCGGCCCCTGGTGGTCCGAGGTCGTTCCCGCTGCACAGATTCATGCGCCAGGGCCTCCTACAGACAATGCACTTTGATTTATTGCGCTATCTGTAATAGCACCCGAGATATCACCAGATCTATATTGGATTTTCCCCTGACCCTGAGTATCCGGCCCCATGAGACTGTGGTTTTTTCGGCCCCTGGTGGTCCAAGGTCGTTCCCGCTGCACAGATTCATGCGCCAGGGCCTCCTGCAGATAATTCACTATGGTTTATTGCGCTATCTGTAATAGCACCCGAGATATCACCAGATATATATTGGATTTTACGCTGACCCTGTGTGTCCGGCCCCATGAGACGGTGGTTGTCTCGGCCCCTGGAGGTCCGAGGACGTTCCCGCTGCACAGATTCATGCGCTAGGGCCTCCTGCAGATAATTCACTTTGGTTTATTGCGCTATCTCTATTAGCACCCGAGATATCACCAGATATATATTGGATTTTTCCCTGACCCTGAGTGTCCGGCCCCATGAGACTGTGGTTTTCTCGGTCCCTGGGGGTCCGAGGTCGTTCCCGCTGCACAGATTCATGCGCCAGGGCCTCCTACAGACAATGAACTTTGATTTATTGCGCTATCTGTAATAGCACCCGAGATATCACCAGATATATATTGGATTTTCCCCTGACCCTGAGTGTCCGGCCCCATGAGACTGTGGTTTTCTCGGCCCCTGTTGGTCCGAGGTCGTTGCCGCTGCACAGGTTCATGCGCCAGGGCCTCCTACAGACAATGCACTTTGATTTATTGCGCTATCTGTAATAGCACCCGAGATATCACCAGATATATATTGGATTTTTCACTGACCCTGAGTGTCCGGCCCCATTAGACTGTGGTTTTCTCGGCCCCTGGTGGTCTGAGGTCGTTCCCGCTGCCCAGATTCATGCGCCAGGGCCTCCTGCAGATAATTCACTTTGGTTTATTGCGCTGTATCTAATAGCACCCGAGATATCACCAGATATATATTGGATTTTCCCCTGACCCTGAGTGTCCGGCCCCATGAGACTGTGGTTTTCTCGGCCCCTGGTGGTCCGAGGTCGTTCCCGCTGCCCAGATTCATGCGCCAGTGCCTCCTCCAGACAATGCACTTTGATTTATTGCGCTATCTGTAATAGCACCCGACATATCACCAGATATATATAGCATTTTTCCCTGACCCTGAGTGTCCGGCCCCATGAGACGGTGGTTTTCTCGGCCCCTGGTGGTCCGAGGTCGTTCCCGCTGCACAGATTCATGCGCCAGGGCCTCCTGCATATAATTCACTTTGGTTTATTGCGCTATCTCTAATAGCACCCGAGATATCAGCAGATATATATTGGATTTTGCGCTGACCATGAGTGTCCGGCCCCATGAGACTGTGGTTTTCTCGGCCCCTGGTGGTCCGAGGTCGTTGCCGCTTCACAGGTTCATGCGCCAGGGCCTCCTACAGACAATGCACTTTGATTTATTGCGCTATCTGTAATAGCACCCGAGATATCACCAGATATATATTGGATTTTTCCCTGACCCTGAGTGTCCGGCCCCATGAGACGGTGGTTGTCTCGGCCCCTGGTGGTCCGAGGTCGTTCCCGCTGCACAGATTCATGCGCCAAGGCCTCCTACAGACAATGCACTTTGATTTATTGCGCTATCTGTAATAGCACCCGAGATATCACCAGATCTTTATTGGATTTTTCCCTGACCCTGAGTGTCCGGCCCCATGAGACGGTGGTTTTCTCGGCCCCTGGTGGTCCGAGGTCGTTCCCGCTACACAGATTAATGCGCCAGGGCCTCCTGCAGATAATTCACTTTGGTTTACTGCGCTATCTCTAATACCACCCGAGATATCACCAGATATATATTGTATTTTCCCCTGACCCTGAGTGTCCGGCCCCATGAGACGGTGGTTTTATCAGCCCCTGGTGGTCCGAGGTCGTTCCCGCTACACAGATTCATGTGTCAAGGCCTCCTGCAGACAATGCACTTTGATTTATTTCGCTATCTCTTATAGCACCCGAGATATCACCAGATATATATTGGATTTTTCCCTCTCCCTGAGTGTCCGGCCCCATGAGACGGTGGTTTTCTTGGCCCCTGGTGGTCCGAGGTCGTTCCCGCTACACAGATTCATGCGCCAGGGCCTCCTGCAGATAATTCACTTTGGTTTATTGCGCTATCACTAATAGCACCCGGAATATCACCAGATATATATTGGATTTTTCCCTGACCCTGAGTGTCCCGCCCCATGAGACGGTGGTTTTCTCGGCCCCTGGGGGTCCGAGGTCGTTCCCGCTACACAGATTCATGTGCCAAGGCCTCCTGCAGACAATGCACTTTGATTTATTTCGCTATCTCTAATAGCACCCGAGATATCACCAGATATATATTGGATTTTTCCCTGACCCTGAGTGTCCGGCCCCATGAGACGGTGGTTTTCTCGGCCCCTGGTGGTCCGAGGTCGTTCCTTCTGCACAGATTCATGCGCCAGGTTCTCCTACAGACAATGCACTTTAATTTATTGCGCTATCTGTAATAGCACCCGAGATATCACCAGATATATATTGGATTTTTCCCTGACCCTCAGTGTCCGGCCCCATGAGACGGTGGTTTTCTCGGCCCCTGGTGGTCCGAGGTCGTTCCCGCTGCACAGATGCATGCGCCAGGGTCTCCTGCAGACAATGCACTTTGATTTATTGCGCTATCTGTAATAGCACCCTATATATAGCACCAGATATATATTGGATTTTTCCCTGACCCTGAGTGTCCGGCCCCATGAGACGGTGGTTTTCTCGGCCCCTGGTGGTCCAAGGTAGTTCCCGCTGTACAGATGCATGCGCCAGTGCCTCCTGCAGATAATTCACTTTGGTTTATTGCGCTATCTCTAATAGCACCCGAGATATCACCAGATATATATTGGATTTTTCCCTGACCCGGAGTGTCTGGCCCCATGAGACGGTGGTTTTCTCGGCCCCTCGTGGTCCGAGGTCGTTCCCGCTGCCCAGATTCATGCGCCAGGGCCTCCTACAGACAATGCACTTTGATTTATTGCGCTATCTGTAATAGCACCCGAGATATCACCAGATGTATATTGGATTTTTCCCTGACCCTGAGTGTCCGGCCCCATGAGACGGAGGTTTTCTCGGCCCCTGGTGGTCCGAGGTCGTTTCCGCTGCCCAGATTCATGCGCCAGGGCCTCCTACAGACAGTGCACTTTGATTTATTGCGCTATCTGTAAGAGCACCCGAGATATCACCAGATGTATATTGGATTTTTCCCTGACCCTGAGTGTCCGGGTCCATGAGACGGTGGTTTTCTCGGCCCCTGGTGGTCCGAGGTCGTTCCCGCTGCCCAGATTCATACGCCAGGGCCTCCTACAGACAATGCACTTTGATTTATTGCGCTATCTCTAATAGCACCCGAGATATCACCAGATATATATTGGATTTTTCCCTGACCCTGAGGGTCCGGCCCCATGAGACGGTGGTTTTATCGGCACCTGGTGGTCCGAGGTCGTTCCCGCTACACAGATTCATGCGCCAAGGCCTCCTGCAGACAATGCACTTTGATTTATTGCGCTATCTCTAATAGCACCCGAGATATCACCAGATATATATTGGATTTTCCCCTGGCCCTGAGTGTCCTGCCCCATGAGACGGTGGTTTTCTCGGCCCCTGGTGGTCCGATGTCGTTCCCGCTGCACAGATTCATGCGCCAGGGCCTCCTGCAGATAATTCACTTTGGTTTATTGCGCTATCTCTAATAGCACCCGAGATATCACCAGACATATATTGGATTTTCCCCTGACCCTGAGTGTCCGGCCCCACGAGACTGTGGTTTTCTCGGCCCCTGGTGGTCCGAGGTCGTGCCCGCTGCCCAGATTCATGCGCAAGGGCCTCCTACAGACAATGCACTTTGATTTATTGCGCTATCTGTAATAGCACCCGAGAGAGCTCCATATATATGCTGGATTTTTACATGACTTTGGGTGACGGATACCGAAAATCTGTAATTTTCTCGGCCCCTGGTGGTCCGAGGTCGCTCCCGCTGCACAGATTCTTGCGCCAGGGCCTCCTACAGACAATGCACTTTGATTTATTGCGCTATCTGTAATAGCACCCGAGATATCACCAGATATATATTGGATTTTTCCCTGACCCTCAGTGTCCGGGACCATGAGACGGTGGTTGTCTCGGCCCCTGATGGTCCGAGGTCGTTCCCGCTGCACAGATTCATGCGCCAGGGCCTCCTGCAGATAATTCACTTTGATTTATTGCGCTATCTGTAATAGCACCCGAGATATCACCAGATACATATTGGATTTTTCCCTGACCCTCAGTGTCCGGCCCCACGAGACTGTGGTTTTCTCGGCCCCTGGTGGTCCGAGGTCGTGCCCGCTGCCCAGATTCATGCGCAAGGGCCTCCTACAGACAATGCACTTTGATTTATTGCGCTATCTGTAATAGCACCCGAGAGAGCTCCATATATATGCTGGATTTTTACATGACTTTGGGTGACGGATACCGAAAATCTGTAATTTTCTCGGCCCCTGGTGGTCCGAGGTCGCTCCCGCTGCACAGATTCTTGCGCCAGGGCCTCCTACAGACAATGCACTTTGATTTATTGCGCTATCTGTAATAGCACCCGAGATATCACCAGATATATATTGGATTTTTCCCTGACCCTCAGTGTCCGGGACCATGAGACGGTGGTTGTCTCGGCCCCTGGTGGTCCGAGGTCGTTCCCGCTGCACAGATTCATGCGCCAGGGCCTCCTGCAGATAATTCACTTTGGTTTATTGCGCTATCTCTAACAGCACCCGAGATATCACCAGATATATATTGGATTTTTCCCTCACCCTGAGTGTCCGGCCCCATGAGACTGTGGTTTTCTCGGCCCCTCGTGGTCCGAGGTCGTTCCCGCTGCCCAGATTCATGCGCCAGGGCCTCCTACAGACAATGCACTTTGATTTATTGCGCTATCTGTAATAGCACCCGAGATATCACCAGATATATATTGGATTTTTCCCTGACCCTCAGTGTCCGGCCCCATGAGACGGTGGTTTTCTCGGCCCCTGGTGGTCCGAGGTCGTTCCCGCTGCACAGATGCATGCGCCAGGGTCTCCTGCAGACAATGCACTTTGATTTATTGCGCTATCTGTAATAGCACCCTATATATAGCACCAGATATATATTTGATTTTTCCCTGACCCTGAGTGTCCGGCCCCATGAGACGGTGGTTTTCTCGGCCTCTGGGGGTCCGAGGTCGTTCCCGCTACACAGATTCATGCGCCAGGGCCTCCTGCAGATAATTCACTTTGATTTATTGCGCTATCTGTAATAGCACCCGAGATATCACCGGATATATATTGGATTTTTCCCTGACCCTGAGTGTCCGGCCCCATGAGACGGTGGTTTTCTCGGCCCCTGGTGGTCCGATGTCGTTCCAGCTGCCCAGATTCATGCGCCAGGGCCTCCTGCAGACAATGCACTTTGATTTATCGCGCTACCTCTAATAGCACCCCAGATATCGCCAGATATATATTGGATTTTTCCCTGACCCTGAGTGTCCGGCCCCATGAGACGGTGGTTTTCTCGGCCCCTGGTGGTCCGAGGTAGTTCCCGCTGTACAGATGCATGCGCCAGTGCCTCCTGCAGATAATTCACTTTGGTTTATTGCGCTATCTCTAATAGCACCCGAGATATCACCAGATATATATTGGATTTTTCCCTGACCCTCAGTGTCCGGCCCCATGAGACGGTTGTTTTCTCGGCCCCTCGTGGTCCGAGGTCGTTCCCGCTGCCCAGATTCATGCGCCAGGGCCTCCTACAGACAATGCACTTTGATTTATTGCGCTATCTGTAATAGCACCCGAGATATCACCAGATGTATATTGGATTTTTCCCTCACCCTGAGTGTCCGGCCCCATGAGACGGTGGTTTTCTCGGCCCCTGGTGGTCCGAGGTCGTTCCCGCTGCCCAGATTCATGCGCCAGGGCCTCCTACAGACAATGCACTTTGATTTATTGCGCTATCTGTAATAGCACCCGAGATATCACCAGATGTATATTGGATTTTTCCGTGACCCTGAGTGTCCGGGTCCATGAGACGGTGGTTTTCTCGGCCCCTGGTGGTCCGAGGTCGTTCCCGCTGCCCAGATTCATGCGCCAGGGCCTCCTACAGACAATGCACTTTGATTTATTGCGCCATCTCTACTAGCACCCGAGATATCACCAGATATATATTGGATTTTTCCCTGACCCTGAGGGTCCGACCCCATGAGACGGTGGTTTTCTCGGCCCCTGGTGGTCCGAGGTTGTTCCCGCTGCCCAGATTCATGCGCCAGGGCCTCCTGCAGATAATTCACTTTGGTTTATTGCGCTATCTCTAATAGCACCCGAGATATCACCAGACATATATTGGATTTTTCCCTGACCCTGAGTGTCCGGCCCCATGAGACTGTGGTTTTCTCGGCCCCTCGTGGTCCGAGGTCGTTCCCGCTGCCCAGATTCATGCGGCAGGGCCTCCTGCAGATAAGTCACATTGGTTTATTGCGCTATCTGTAATAGCACCCGAGATATCACCGGATATATATTGGATTTTTCCCTGACCCTGAGTGTCCGGCCCCATGAGACGGTGGTTTTCTCGGCCCCTGGTGGTCCGAGGTAGTTCCCGCTACACAGATTCATGCGCCAGGGCCTCCTGCAGATAATTCACTTTGGTTTATTGCGCTATCTCTAATAGCACCCGAGATATCACCAGATATATATTGGATTTTTCCCTGACCCTGAGTGTCCGGCCCCATGAGACGGTGGTTTTCTCGGCCCCTGGTGGTCCGGGGTCGTTCCCGCTGCACAGATGCATGCGCCAGGGTCTCCTGCAGACAATGCACTTTGATTTATTGCGCTATCTGTAATAGCACCCTATATATAGCACCAGGTATATATTTGATTTTTCCCTGACCCTGAGTGTCCGGCCCCATGAGACGGTGGTTTTCTCGGCCCCTGGGGGTCCGAGGTCGTTCCCGCTACACAGATTCATGCGCCAGGGCCTCCTGCAGATAATTCAGTTTGATTTATTGCGCTATCTGTAATAGCACCCCAGATATCGCCAGATATATATTGGATTTTTCCCTGACCCTGAGTGTCCGGCCCCATGAGACGGTGGTTTTCTCGGCCCCTGGTGGTCCGAGGTAGTTCCCGCTGTACAGATGCATGCGCCAGTGCCTCCTGCAGATAATTCACTTTGGTTTATTGCGCTATCTCTAATAGCACCCGAGATATCACCAGATATATATTGGATTTTTCCCTGACCCTTAGTGTCCGGCCCCATGAGACGGTGGTTTTCTCGGCCCCTCGTGGTCCGAGGTCGTTCCCGCTGCCCAGATTCATGCGCCAGGGCCTCCTACAGACAATGCACTTTGATTTATTCCGCTATCTGTAATAGCACCCGAGATATCACCAGATGTATATTGGATTTTTCCCTGACCCTGAGTGTCCGGCCCCATGAGACGGAGGTTTTCTCGGCCCCTGGTGGTCCGAGGTCGTTCCCGCTGCCCCGATTCATGCGCCAGGGCCTCCTACAGACAATGCACTTTGATTTATTGCGCTATCTGTAAGAGCACCCGAGATATCACCAGATGTATATTTGATTTTTCCCTGACCCTGAGTGTCCGGGTCCATGAGACGGTGGTTTTCTCGGCCCCTGGTGGTCCGAGGTCGTTCCCGCTGCCCAGATTCATGCGCCAGGACCTCCTACAGACAATGCACTTTGATTTATTGCGCCATCTCTACTAGCACCCGAGATATCACCGGATATATATTGGATTTTTCCCTGACCCTGAGTGTCCGGCCCCATGAGACGGTGGTTTTATCGGCCCCTGGTTGTCCGAGGTCGTTCCCGCTACACAGATTCATGCGCCAAGGCCTCCTGCAGACAATGCAATTTGATTTATTGCGCTTTCTGTAATAGCACCCGTGATATCACCAGATATATATTGGATTTTTCCCTGACCCTGAGTGTCCGGCCCCATGAGACGGTGGTTTTCTCGGCTCCTGGTGGTCCGAGGTAGTTCCCGCTGTACAGATGCATGCGCCAGTGCCTCCTGCAGATAATTCACTTTGGTTTATTGCGCTATCTCTAATAGCACCCGAGATATCACCAGATATATATTGGATTTTTCCCTGACCCTTAGTGTCCGGCCCCATGAGACGGTGGTTTTCTCGGCCCCTGGTGGTCCGAGGTCGTTCCCGCTGCCCCGATTCATGCGCCAGGGCCTCCTACAGACAATGCACTTTGATTTATTGCGCTATCTGTAAGAGCACCCGAGATATCACCAGATGTATATTGGATTTTTCCCTGACCCTGAGTGTCCGGGTCCATGAGACGGTGGTTTTCTCGGCCCCTGGTGGTCCGAGGTCGTTCCCGCTGCCCAGATTCATGCGCCAGGACCTCCTACAGACAATGCACTTTGATTTATTGCGCCATCTCTACTAGCACCCGAGATATCACCGGATATATATTGGATTTTTCCCTGACCCTGAGTGTCCGGCCCCATGAGACGGTGGTTTTATCGGCCCCTGGTGGTCCGAGGTCGTTCCCGCTACACAGATTCGTGCGCCAAGGCCTCCTGCAGACAATGCAATTTGATTTATTGCGCTTTCTGTAATAGCACCCGAGATATCACCAGATGTATATTGGATTTTTCCCTGACCCTGAGTGTCCGGGTCCATGAGACGGTGGTTTTCTCGGCCCCTGGTGGTCCGAGGTCGTTCCCGCTGCCCAGATTCATGCGCCAGGGCCTCCTACAGACAATGCACTTTGATTTATTGCGCCATCTCTACTAGCACCCGAGATATCACCAGATATATATTGGATTTTTCCCTGACCCTGAGGGTCCGACCCCATGAGACGGTGGTTTTCTCGGCCCCTGGTGGTCCGAGGTCGTTCCCGCTGCCCAGATTCATGCGCCAGGGCCTCCTGCAGATAATTCACTTTGGTTTATTGCGCTATCTCTAATAGCACCCGAGATATCACCAGACATATATTGGATTTTTCCCTGACCCTGAGTGTCCGGCCCCATGAGACTGTGGTTTTCTCGGCCCCTCGTGGTCCGAGGTCGTTCCCGCTGCCCAGATTCATGCGGCCGGGCCTCCTGCAGATAAGTCACATTGGTTTATTGCGCTATCTGTAATAGCACCCGAGATATCACCGGATATATATTGGATTTTTCCCTGACCCTGAGTGTCCGGCCCCATGAGACGGTGGTTTTCTCGGCCCCTGGTGGTCCGAGGTAGTTCCCGCTACACAGATTCATGCGCCAGGGCCTCCTGCAGATAATTCACTTTGGTTTATTGCGCTATCTCTAATAGCACCCGAGATATCACCAGATATATATTGGATTTTTCCCTGACCCTGAGTGTCCGGCCCCATGAGACGGTGGTTTTCTCGGCCCCTGGTGGTCCGGGGTCGTTCCCGCTGCACAGATGCATGCGCCAGGGTCTCCTGCAGACAATGCACTTTGATTTATTGCGCTATCTGTAATAGCACCCTATATATAGCACCAGGTATATATTTGATTTTTCCCTGACCCTGAGTGTCCGGCCCCATGAGACGGTGGTTTTCTCGGCCCCTGGGGGTCCGAGGTCGTTCCCGCTACACAGATTCATGCGCCAGGGCCTCCTGCAGATAATTCAGTTTGATTAATTGCGCTATCTGTAATAGCACCCCAGATATCGCCAGATATATATTGGATTTTTCCCTGACCCTGAGTGTCCGGCCCCATGAGACGGTGGTTTTCTCGGCCCCTGGTGGTCCGAGGTAGTTCCCGCTGTACAGATGCATGCGCCAGTGCCTCCTGCAGATAATTCACTTTGGTTTATTGCGCTATCTCTAATAGCACCCGAGATATCACCAGATATATATTGGATTTTTCCCTGACCCTTAGTGTCCGGCCCCATGAGACGGTGGTTTTCTCGGCCCCTCGTGGTCCGAGGTCGTTCCCGCTGCCCAGATTCATGCGCCAGGGCCTCCTACAGACAATGCACTTTGATTTATTCCGCTATCTGTAATAGCACCCGAGATATCACCAGATGTATATTGGATTTTTCCCTGACCCTGAGTGTCCGGCCCCATGAGACGGAGGTTTTCTCGGCCCCTGGTGGTCCGAGGTCGTTCCCGCTGCCCCGATTCATGCGCCAGGGCCTCCTACAGACAATGCACTTGGATTTATTGCGCTATCTGTAAGAGCACCCGAGATATCACCAGATGTATATTGGATTTTTCCCTGACCCTGAGTGTCCGGGTCCATGAGACGGTGGTTTTCTCGGCCCCTGGTGGTCCGAGGTCGTTCCCGCTGCCCAGATTCATGCGCCAGGACCTCCTACAGACAATGCACTTTGATTTATTGCGCCATCTCTACTAGCACCCGAGATATCACCGGATATATATTGGATTTTTCCCTGTCCCTGAGTGTCCGGCCCCATGAGACGGTGGTTTTTTCGGCCCCTGGTGGTCCGAGGTCGTTCCCGCTACACAGATTCATGCGCCAAGGCCTCCTGCAGACAATGCAATTTGATTTATTGCGCTTTCTGTAATAGCACCCGTGATATCACCAGATATATATTGGATTTTTCCCTGACCCTGAGTGTCCGGCCCCATGAGACGGTGGTTTTCTCGGCCCCTGGTGGTCCGAGGTAGTTCCCGCTGTACAGATGCATGCGCCAGTGCCTCCTGCAGATAATTCACTTTGGTTTATTGCGCTATCTCTAATAGCACCCGAGATATCACCAGATATATATTGGATTTTTCCCTGACCCTTAGTGTCCGGCCCCATGAGACGGTGGTTTTCTCGGCCCCTGGTGGTCCGAGGTCGTTCCCGCTGCCCCGATTCATGCGCCAGGGCCTCCTACAGACAATGCACTTTGATTTATTGCGCTATCTGTAAGAGCACCCGAGATATCACCAGATGTATATTGGATTTTTCCCTGACCCTGAGTGTCCGGGTCCATGAGACGGTGGTTTTCTCGGCCCCTGGTGGTCCGAGGTCGTTCCCGCTGCCCAGATTCATGCGTCAGGACCTCCTACAGACAATGCACTTTGGTTTATTGCGCCATCTCTACTAGCACCCGAGATATCACCGGATATATATTGGATTTTTCCCTGACCCTGAGTGTCCGGCCCCATGAGACGGTGGTTTTATCGGCCCCTGGTGGTCCGAGGTCGTTCCCGCTACACAGATTCGTGCGCCAAGGCCTCCTGCAGACAATGCAATTTGATTTATTGCGCTTTCTGTAATAGCACCCGTGATATCACCAGATATATATTGGATTTTTCCCTGACCCTGAGTGTCCGGCCCCATAAGACGGTGGTTTTCTCGGCCCCTGGTGGTCCGAGGTAGTTCCCGCTGTACAGATGCATGCGCCAGTGCCTCCTGCAGATAATTCACTTTGGTTTATTGCGCTATCTCTAATAGCACCCGAGATATCACCAGATATATATTGGATTTTTCCCTGACCCTCAGTGTCCGGCCCCATGAGACGGTTGTTTTCTCGGCCCCTCGTGGTCCGAGGTCGTTCCCGCTGCCCAGATTCATGCGCCAGGGCCTCCTACAGACAATGCACTTTGATTTATTGCGCTATCTGTAATAGCACCCGAGATATCACCAGATATATATTGGATTTTTCCCTGACCCTGAGTGTCCGGCCCCATGAGACGGTGGTTTTCTCGGCCCCTGGTGGTCCGGGGTCGTTCCCGCTGCACAGATGCATGCGCCAGGGTCTCCTGCAGACAATGCACTTTGATTTATTGCGCTATCTGTAATAGCACCCTATATATAGCACCAGGTATATATTTGATTTTTCCCTGACCCTGAGTGTCCGGCCCCATGAGACGGTGGTTTTCTCGGCCCCTGGGGGTCCGAGGTCGTTCCCGCTACACAGATTCATGCGCCAGGGCCTCCTGCAGATAATTCAGTTTGATTTATTGCGCTATCTGTAATAGCACCCCAGATATCGCCAGATATATATTGGATTTTTCCCTGACCCTGAGTGTCCGGCCCCATGAGACGGTGGTTTTCTCGGCCCCTGGTGGTCCGAGGTAGTTCCCGCTGTACACATGCATGCGCCAGTGCCTCCTGCAGATAATTCACTTTGGTTTATTGCGCTATCTCTAATAGCACCCGAGATATCAACAGATATATATTGGATTTTTCCCTGACCCTTAGTGTCCGGCCCCATGAGACGGTGGTTTTCTCGGCCCCTCGTGGTCCGAGGTCGTTCCCGCTGCCCAGATTCATGCGCCAGGGCCTCCTACAGACAATGCACTTTGATTTATTCCGCTATCTGTAATAGCACCCGAGATATCACCAGATGTATATTGGATTTTTCCTGACCCTGAGTGTCCGGCCCCATGAGACGGTGGTTTTCTCGGCCCCTGGTGGTCCGAGGTAGTTCCCGCTGTACAGATGCATGCGCCAGTGCCTCCTGCAGATAATTCACTTTGGTTTATTGCGCTATCTCTAATAGCACCCGAGATATCACCAGATATATATTGGATTTTTCCCTGACCCTCAGTGTCCGGCCCCATGAGACGGTTGTTTTCTCGGCCCCTCGTGGTCCGAGGTCGTTCCCGCTGCCCAGATTCATGCGCCAGGGCCTCCTACAGACAATGCACTTTGATTTATTGCGCTATCTGTAATAGCACCCGAGATATCACCAGATGTATATTGGATTTTTCCCTCACCCTGAGTGTCCGGCCCCATGAGACGGTGGTTTTCTCGGCCCCTGGTGGTCCGAGGTCGTTCCCGCTGCCCAGATTCATGCGCCAGGGCCTCCTACAGACAATGCACTTTGATTTATTGCGCTATCTGTAATAGCACCCGAGATATCACCAGATGTATATTGGATTTTTCCCTGACCCTGAGTGTCCGGGTCCATGAGACGGTGGTTTTCTCGGCCCCTGGTGGTCCGAGGTCGTTCCCGCTGCCCAGATTCATGCGCCAGGGCCTCCTACAGACAATGCACTTTGATTTATTGCGCCGTCTCTACTAGCACCCGAGATATCACCAGATATATTTTGGATTTTTCCCTGACCCTGAGGGTCCGACCCCATGAGACGGTGGTTTTCTCGGCCCCTGGTGGTCCGAGGTCGTTCCCGCTGCCCAGATTCATGCGCCAGGGCCTCCTGCAGATAATTCACTTTGGTTTATTGCGCTATCTCTAATAGCACCCGAGATATCACCAGACATATATTGGATTTTTCCCTGACCCTGAGTGTCCGGCCCCATGAGACTGTGGTTTTCTCGGCCCCTCGTGGTCCGAGGTCGTTCCCGCTGCCCAGATTCATGCGGCAGGGCCTCCTGCAGATAAGTCACATTGGTTTATTGCGCTATCTGTAATAGCACCCGAGATATCACCGGATATATATTGGATTTTTCCCTGACCCTGAGTGTACGGCCCCATGAGACGGTGGTTTTCTCGGCCCCTGGTGGTCCGAGGTAGTTCCCGCTACACAGATTCATGCGCCAGGGCCTCCTGCAGATAATTCACTTTGGTTTATTGCGCTATCTCTAATAGCACCCGAGATATCACCAGATATATATTGGATTTTTCCCTGACCCTGAGTGTCCGGCCCCATGAGACGGTGGTTTTCTCGGCCCCTGGTGGTCCGGGGTCGTTCCCGCTGCACAGATGCATGCGCCAGGGTCTCCTGCAGACAATGCACTTTGATTTATTGCGCTATCTGTAATAGCACCCTATATATAGCACCAGGTATATATTTGATTTTTCCCTGACCCTGAGTGTCCGGCCCCATGAGACGGTGGCTTTCTCGGCCCCTGGGGGTCCGAGGTCGTTCCCGCTACACAGATTCATGCGCCAGGGCCTCCTGCAGATAATTCAGTTTGATTTATTGCGCTATCTGTAATAGCACCCGAGATATCACCGGATATATATTGGATTTTTCCCTGACCCTGAGTGTCCGGCCCCATGAGACGGTGGTTTTCTCGGCCCCTCGTGGTCCGAGGTCGTTCCCGCTGCCCAGATTCATGCGCCAGGGCCTCCTACAGACAATGCACTTTGATTTATTGCGCTATCTGTAATAGCACCCGAGATATCACCAGATGTATATTGGATTTTTCCCTGACCCTGAGAGTCCGGGTCCATGAGACGGTGGTTTTCTCGGCCCCTGGTGGTCCGAGGTCGTTCCCGCTGCCCAGATTCATGCGCCAGGGCCTCCTACAGACAATGCACTTTGATTTATTGCGCCATCTCTACTAGCACCCGAGATATCACCAGATATATATTGGATTTTTCCCTGACCCTGAGGGTCCGACCCCATCAGACGGTGGTTTTCTCGGACCCTGGTGGTCCGAGGTCGTACCCGCTGCACAGATTCATGCACCAGGGCCTCCTACAGACAATGCACTTTGATTTACTGCGCTATCTGTAGTAGCACCCGAGATATCACCAGATATATATTGGATTTTTCCCTGACCCTGAGGGTCCGGCCCCATGAGACGGTGGTTTTCTCGGCACCTGGTGGTCCGAGGTCGTTCCCGCTGCACAGATCCATGCGCAAGGGCCTCCTACGGACAATGCACTTTGATTTATTGCGCTATCTCTAATAGCACCCGAGATATGACCAGATATATATTGGATTTTTCCCTGACCCTGAGTGTCGGGCCCCATGTGTCGGTGGCTTTCTCGGCCCCTGGTGGTCCGAGGTCGCTGCCGCTGCACAGATTCATGCTCCAGGGCCTCCCACAGACAATGCGCTCTGATTGATTGCGCTATCTCTAATAGCACCCGACATATCACCAGATATACATTAGATTTTTCCCTGACCCTGAGTGTCCGGACCCATGAGACGGAGGTTTTCTCGTCCCCTGGTGGTCCGAGGTCGTTCCCGCTGCACAGATGCATGCGCCAGGGCCTCCTGCAGATAATTCACTTTGGTTTATTGCGCTATCTCTAATAGCACCCGAGATATCTCCAGATATATATTGGATTTTCCCCTGACCCTGAGTGTCCGGCCCCATGAGACTGTAGTTTTGTCGGCCCCTGGTGGTCCGAGGTCGTTCCCGCTGCAGAGATTCATGCGACAGGCCCTCCCGCAGACAATGCACTTTGATTTATTGCGCTATCTCTAATAGCACCCGAGATATCACCAGATATATATTGGATTTTTCACTGACCCTGACAGTCCGGACCCATGAGACGGTGGTTTTCTCGGCCCCTGGTGGTCGGAGGTCGTTCCCGCTGTACGGAATCATGCGCCAGGCCCTCCCACAGACAATGCACTTTGATTTATTGCGCTATCTGTAGTAGCACCCGAGATATCACCAGATATAAATTGGATTTTTCCCTGACCCTCAGGGTCCGGCCCCATGAACGGTGGTTTTCTCGGCCCCTGGTTGGCCCAGGTCGTTCCCGCTGCACAGATTCATGCGCCAGGGCCTCTTGCAGATAATTCACTTTGGTTTATTGCGCTATCTCTAATAGCACCAGAGATATCACCAGATATATATTGGATTTTTCCCTGACCCTCAGGGTCCGGCCCCATGAACGGTGGTTTTCTCGGCCCCTGGTTGGCCCAGGTCGTTCCCGCTGCACAGATTCATGCGGCAGGGCCTCCTACAGACAATGCACTTTGATTTATTGCGCTATCGCTAATAACGGCCGAGATATGACCAGATATATAATGGATTTTTCCCTGACCCTGAGCGTCGGGCCCCATGAGACGGTGGTTTTCTCGGCCCCTGGTGGTCCGGGGTCGTTCCCGCTGCACAGATGCATGCGCCAGGGTCTCCTGCAGACAATGCACTTTGATTTATTGCGCTATCTGTAATAGCACCCTATATATAGCACCAGGTATATATTTGATTTTTCCCTGACCCTGAGTGTCCGGCCCCATGAGACGGTGGCTTTCTCGGCCCCTGGGGGTCCGAGGTCGTTCCCGCTACACAGATTCATGCGCCAGGGCCTCCTGCAGATAATTCAGTTTGATTTATTGCGCTATCTGTAATAGCACCCGAGATATCACCGGATATATATTGGATTTTTCCCTGACCCTGAGTGTCCGGCCCCATGAGACGGTGGTTTTCTCGGCCCCTCGTGGTCCGAGGTCGTTCCCGCTGCCCAGATTCATGCGCCAGGGCCTCCTACAGACAATGCACTTTGATTTATTGCGCTATCTGTAATAGCACCCGAGATATCACCAGATGTATATTGGATTTTTCCCTGACCCTGAGAGTCCGGGTCCATGAGACGGTGGTTTTCTCGGCCCCTGGTGGTCCGAGGTCGTTCCCGCTGCCCAGATTCATGCGCCAGGGCCTCCTACAGACAATGCACTTTGATTTATTGCGCCATCTCTACTAGCACCCGAGATATCACCAGATATATATTGGATTTTTCCCTGACCCTGAGGGTCCGACCCCATCAGACGGTGGTTTTCTCGGACCCTGGTGGTCCGAGGTCGTACCCGCTGCACAGATTCATGCACCAGGGCCTCCTACAGACAATGCACTTTGATTTACTGCGCTATCTGTAGTAGCACCCGAGATATCACCAGATATATATTGGATTTTTCCCTGACCCTGAGGGTCCGGCCCCATGAGACGGTGGTTTTCTCGGCACCTGGTGGTCCGAGGTCGTTCCCGCTGCACAGATCCATGCGCAAGGGCCTCCTACGGACAATGCACTTTGATTTATTGCGCTATCTCTAATAGCACCCGAGATATGACCAGATATATATTGGATTTTTCCCTGACCCTGAGTGTCGGGCCCCATGTGTCGGTGGCTTTCTCGGCCCCTGGTGGTCCGAGGTCGCTGCCGCTGCACAGATTCATGCTCCAGGGCCTCCCACAGACAATGCGCTCTGATTGATTGCGCTATCTCTAATAGCACCCGACATATCACCAGATATACATTAGATTTTTCCCTGACCCTGAGTGTCCGGACCCATGAGACGGAGGTTTTCTCGTCCCCTGGTGGTCCGAGGTCGTTCCCGCTGCACAGATGCATGCGCCAGGGCCTCCTGCAGATAATTCACTTTGGTTTATTGCGCTATCTCTAATAGCACCCGAGATATCTCCAGATATATATTGGATTTTCCCCTGACCCTGAGTGTCCGGCCCCATGAGACTGTAGTTTTGTCGGCCCCTGGTGGTCCGAGGTCGTTCCCGCTGCAGAGATTCATGCGACAGGCCCTCCCGCAGACAATGCACTTTGATTTATTGCGCTATCTCTAATAGCACCCGAGATATCACCAGATATATATTGGATTTTTCACTGACCCTGACAGTCCGGACCCATGAGACGGTGGTTTTCTCGGCCCCTGGTGGTCGGAGGTCGTTCCCGCTGTACGGAATCATGCGCCAGGCCCTCCCACAGACAATGCACTTTGATTTATTGCGCTATCTGTAGTAGCACCCGAGATATCACCAGATATAAATTGGATTTTTCCCTGACCCTCAGGGTCCGGCCCCATGAACGGTGGTTTTCTCGGCCCCTGGTTGGCCCAGGTCGTTCCCGCTGCACAGATTCATGCGCCAGGGCCTCTTGCAGATAATTCACTTTGGTTTATTGCGCTATCTCTAATAGCACCAGAGATATCACCAGATATATATTGGATTTTTCCCTGACCCTCAGGGTCCGGCCCCATGAACGGTGGTTTTCTCGGCCCCTGGTTGGCCCAGGTCGTTCCCGCTGCACAGATTCATGCGCCAGGGCCTCCTACAGACAATGCACTTTGATTTATTGCGCTATCGCTAATAACGGCCGAGATATGACCAGATATATAATGGATTTTTCCCTGACCCTGAGCGTCGGGCCCCATGTGTCGGTGGCTTTCTCGGCCCCTAGTGGTCCGAGGTCGATCCCGCTGCACGGTCTCATGCACCAGGGCCTCCTACAGACAATGCACTTTGATTTATTGCGCTATCTCTAATAGCACCCGAGATATCACCAGATATATATTTGATTTTTCCCTGACCCTGAGTGTCCGGCCCCATGAGACGGTGGTTTTCTCGGCCCCTGGTGGTCCGAGGTCGTTCCCGCTGCACAGATTCATGCGCCAGGGCCCCCTACAGACAATGCACTTTGATTTATTGCGCTATCTGTAGTAGCACCCGAGATATAACCAGATATATATTTGATTTTTCCCTGACCCTGAGTGTCGGGCCCCATGTGTCGGTGGCTTTCTCGGCCCCTGGTTGGCCCAGGTCGTACCCGCTGCACAGATTCATTCGCCAGGACCTCCATCAGACAATGCACTTTGATTTATTGCGCTATCTGTAATAGCACCCGAGATATGACCAGATATATATTGGATTTTTCCCTGACCCTGAGCGTCCGGCCCCATGAGACGGTGGTTTTCTCGGACGCTGGTGGTCCGAGGTCGTTCCCGCAGCACAGACCCATGCGCCAGGGCCTCTTGCAGATAATTCACTTTGGTTTATTGTGCTATCTCTAATAGCACCAGAGATATCACCAGATATATATTGGATTTTCCCCTGACCCTGAGTGTCCGGCCCCATGAGACGGTGGTTTTCTCGGCCCCTGGTGGTCCGAGGTCGTTCCCGCTCCACAGATTCATGCGCCAGGGCCTCCTCCAGACAATGCGCTCTGATTTATCGCGCTATCTCTAATGGCACCCTACATATCACCAGATATATAATGGATTTTTCCCTGACCCTGACAGTCCGGCCCCATGAGACGGTGGTTTTCTCGGCCCCTGGTGGTCCGAGGTCGTTCCCGCTGCACAGATGCATGCGCCAGGGCCTCCTGCAGACAATGCACTTTGATTTATTGCGCTATCTGTAATAGCACCCGAGATATCACCAGACATATATTGGATTTTCCCCAGACCCTGAGTGTCCAGCCCCATGGGACTTTGGTTTTCTCGGCCCCTCGTGGTCCGAGGTCGTTTCCGCTGCCCAGATTCATGCGCCAGGGCCTCCTACAGACAATGCACTTTGATTTATTGCGCAAGCTGTAATAGCACCGAAGATATCACCGGATATATATTTGATTTTTCCCTGACCCTGAGAGTCCGGCCCCATGAGACGGTGGTTTTCTCGGGCCCTGGTGGTCCGATGTCGTTCCCGCTGCCCAGATTCATGCGGCAGGGCCTCCTGCAGATAATTCACTTTGGTTTATTGCGCTATCTCTAATAGCACCCGAGATATCACCTAACATATATTGGATTTTCCCCAGACCCTGAGTGTCCAGCCCCATGGGACTTTGGTTTTCTCGGCCCCTCGTGGTCCGAGGTCGTTCCCGCTGCCCAGATTCATGGGGCAGGGCCTCCTACAGACAATGCACTTTGATTTATTGCGCAATCTGTAATAGCACCGGAGATATCACCAGATATATATTGGATTTTTCCCTGACCCTGAGTGTCCGGCCCCATGAGACGATGGTTTTCTCGGCCCCTGGTGGTCCGAGGTCGTTTCCGCTGCACACATTCATGCGCCAGGGCCTCCTACAGATATTTCACCTTGATTTATTGCGCTATCTGTAATAGCACCCGAGATATCACCGGATATATATTGGATTTTTCCCTGACCCTGAGTGTCCGGCCCCATGAGTCGGTGGCTTTCTCGGCCCCTGGTGGTCCGAGGTCGTTCCCGCTGCACAGATTCATGCGCCAGGGCCTCCTACAGATATTTCACCTTGATTTATTGCGCTATCTGTAATAGCACCCGAGATATCACCGGATATATATTGGATTTTTCCCTGACCCTGAGTGTCCGGCCCCATGAGACGGTGGTTTTCTCGGCCCCTGGTGGTACGAGGTCGTTCCCGCTGCCCAGATTCATGCGCCAGGGCCTCCTGCAGATAATTCACGTTGGTTTATTGCGCTATCTCTAATAGCACCCGAGATATCACCAGATATATATTGGATTTTCCCCTGACCCTGTGTGTCCGACCACATGAGACGGTGGTTTTCTCGGCCCCTGGTGGTCCGAGGTCGTTCCCGCTGCCCAGATTCATGCGCCAGGGCCTCCTACAGACAATGCACTCTGATTTATTGCGCCATCTGTAATAGCACCCGAGATATCACCAGATATATATTGGATTTTCCCCTGACCCTGAGTGTCCGACCACATGAGACGGTGGTTTTCTCGGCCCCTGGTGGTCCGAGGTCGTTCCCGCTGCCCAGATTCATGCGGCAGGGCTTCCTACAGACAATGCACTTTGATTTATTGCGCAAGCTGTAATAGCACCGAAGATATCACCGGATATATATTGGATTTTTCCCTGACCCTGAGAGTCCGGCCCCATGAGACGGTGGTTTTCTCGGCCCCTGGTGGTCCGACGTCGTTCCCGCTGCACAGATTCATGCGCCAGGGCCTCCTGCAGATATTTCACCTTGATTTATTGCGCTATCTGTAATAGCACCCGAGATATCACCGGATATATATTGGATTTTCCCCAGACCCTGAGTGTCCAGCCCCATGGGACTTTGGTTTTCTCGGCCCCTCGTGGTCCGAGGTCGTTCCCGCTGCCCAGATTCATGCGCCAGGGCCTCCTACAGACAATGCACTTTGATTTATTGCGCTATCTGTAATAGCACCCGGGATATCACCGGATATATATTGGATTTTTCCCTGACCCTGAGTGTCCGGCTCCATGAGACTGTGGTTTTCTCGGCCCCGGGTGGTCCGAGGTTGTTCCCGCTGCACAGATGCATGCGCCAGGGCCTCCTGCAGATAATTCACTTTGGTTTATTGCGCTATCTCTAATAGCACCCGAGATATCTCCAGATATATATTGGATTTTCCCCTAACCCTGAGTGTCCGGCCCCATGGGACTTTGGTTTTCTCGGCCCCTCGTGGTCCGAGGTCGTTCCCGCTGCACAGATTCATGCGCCAGGGCCTCCTGCAGATATTTCACTTTGGTTTATTGCGCTATCTCTAATAGCACACAAGATATCACCAGATATATATTGGATTTTTCCCTGACCCTGAGTGTCCGGCTCCATGAGACTGTGGTTTTCTCGGCCCCGGGTGGACCGAGGTTGTTCCCGCTGCACAGATTCATGCGCCAGGGCCTTTCTGCAGATAATTCACTTTGGTTTATTGCGCTATCTCTAATAGCACCCGAGATATCACCAGACATATGCAGGATTTTTACATGACATTGGGTGACGGATACCGAAAAACTGTAATTTTCTCGGCCCCTGGTGGTCCGATGTCGTTCCTGCTTCACAGATCCATGCGCAAGGGCCTCCTGCGGACAATGCAATTTGATTTATTGCGCTATCTCTAATAGCACCCGAGATATCACCAGATATATATTGGATTCTTCCCTGACCCTGAGTGTCCGGCCCCATGAGACTGGTTTTCTCGGCCCCTGGTGGTCCGATGTCGTCCCCGCTGCACAGATTCATGCGCCAGGGCCTCCTGCAGATAATTCACGTTGGTTTATTGCGCTATCTCTAATAGCACCCGAGATATCACCAGATATATATTGGATTTTCCCCTGACCCTGAGTGTCCGACCACATGAGACGTTGGTTTTCTCGGCCCCTGGTGGTCCGAGGTCGTTCCCGCTGCCCAGATTCATGCGCCAGGGCCTCCTACAGACAATGCACTTTGATTTATTGCGCTATCTGTAATAGCACCCGTGATATCACCAGATATATAGTGGATTTTTCCCTGACCCTGAGTGTCCGGCCCAATGTGACGGTGGTTTTCTCGGCCCCTGGTGATCCGAGGTCGTTCCCGCTGCACAGATTCATGCGCCAGAGCCTCCTGCAGACAATTCACTTTGGTTTATTGCGCTATCTCTAATAGCTCCCGAGATATCACGAGATATATATTGGATTTTCCCCAGACCCTGAGTGTCCGGCCCCATGGGACTTTGGTTTTCTCGGCCCCTCGTGGTCCGAGGTCGTTCCCGCTGCGCAGATTCATGCGGCAGGGCCTCCGGCAGATAATTCACTTTGATTTATTGCGCCATCTGTAATAGCACCCGAGATATCACCAGATACATGCTGGATTTTTACATGACATTGTGTGACGGATACCGAAAATCTGTAATTTTCTCGGCCGCTGGTGGTCTGATGTCGTTCCTGCTGCACAGATTCATACGCCAGGGGCTCCTGCAGACAATTCACTTCGATTTATCGTGCTATCTCTAATAGCACCCGAGATATCACCAGATATATATTCGATTTTTCCCCGATCGTGAGTGTCCGGCCCCATGAGACGGTGGTTTTCTCGGCCCCTGGTGGTCCGACGTCGTTCCGGCTGCACAGATTCATGCGACAGGGCCTCCCGCAGAAAATGCAGTTTGATTTATTGCGCTATATCTAATAGCACCCGAGATATCACCAGATATATATTGGATTTTTCCCAGGCCCTGAGTGACCGGCCCCATGAGACGGTGGTTTTCTCGGACCCTGGTGATCCGAGTTCGTTCCCGCTGCAGAGATTCATGCGCCAGGGCCTCCTGCAGATAATTCACTTTGGTTTATTACGCTATCTCTAATAGCACCCGAGATATCACCAGATATATATTGGATTTTTCCCTGACGCTGAGTGTCCGGCCCCATGTGTCGGTGGTTTTCTCGGCCCCTGGTGGTCCGAGGTCGTTGCCGCTGCACAGATTCATGCGCCAGGGCCTCCCGCAGACAAAGCACTTTGATTAATCGCGCTATCTCTAATAGCACCCGAGATATCACCAGATATATAATGGATTTTTCCCTGACCCTGAGTGTCGGGCCCCATAAGACGGTGGTTTTCTCGGACCCTGGTGGTCCGAGGTCGTTCCCGCTGCACGGTCTCATGCGCCAGGGCAGCCTGCAGACATTGCACCTTGATTTATCGCGCTATCTCTGATAGCACCCGAGATATCACCAGATATATATTGGATTTTTCCCTGACCCTGACAGTCCGGCCCCATGAGACGGTGGTTTTCTAGGCGCCTGGTGGTCCGAGGTCGTTCCCGCTGCATAGATTCATGCGCCGGGGCAACCTGCAGATAATTTCACTTTGGTGTATTATGCTATCTCTAATAGCACCCGAGATAGCACCAGATACATATTGGATTTTTCCCCGACCCTGAGTGTCCGGCCCCATGAGACGGTGGTTTTCTCTGCCCCTGGTGGTCCGAGGTCGTTCCCGCTGTCCAGAGTCATGCGCCAGGGCCCCCTACAGACAATGCACTTTGATTTATTGCGCTATCTCTAATAGCACTCGAGATATCACCGGATATATATTGGATTTTTCCCTGACCCTGACAGTCCGGCCCCATGAGACGGTGATTTTCTCGGCCCCTGGTGGTCCGAGGTCGTACCCGCTGCACAGGTTCATGCACCAGGGCCTCCTACAGACAATGCACTTCGATTTACTGCGCTATCTGTAGTAGCACCCGAGATATCACCAGATATATATTTGATTTTTCCCTGACCCTGAGTGTCCGGCCTCATGAGACGGTGGTTTTCTCGGCCCCTGGTGGTCCGAGGTCGTTCCCGCTGCACAGATTCATGCGCCAGGGCCCCCTACAGACAATTCACTTTGATTTACTGCGCTATCTGTAATAGCACCCGAGATATGACCAGATATATATTGGATTTTTCCCTGACCCTGAGTGTCGGGCCCCATAAGACGGTGGTTTTCTCGGACCCTGGTGGTCCGAGGTCGTTCCCGCTGCACGGTCTCATGCGCCAGGGCTGCCTGCAGACAATGCACCTTGATTTATCGCGCTATCTCTGATAGCACCCGAGATATCACCGGATATATATTGGATTTTTCCCTGACCCTGACAGTCCGGCCCCATGAGACGGTGATTTTCTCGGCCCCTGGTGGTCCGAGGTCGTTCCCGCTGCACAGAATCATGCGCCAGGGCTTCCTGCAGGCAATGCACTTTGATATAACGCGCTATCGCTAATAGCGGCCGAGATATGGCCAGATATATAATGGATTTCTCTCTGACCCTGAGTGTCGGGCCCCATGTGTCGGTGGCTTTCTCGGCCCCTGGTGGTCCGAGATCGTTGCCGCTGCACAGATTCATGCGCCAGGGCCTCCCGCAGACAATGCACTTTGATTTATTGCGCTATCTCTAATAGCACCCGAGATATCACCAGATATATATTGGATTTTTCCTCGACCCTGAGTGTCCGGCCCCATCAGACGGTGGTTTTCTCGGCCCCTCGTGGTCCGAGGTCGTACCCGCTGCACAGATTCATGCACCAGGGTCTCCTACAGACAATGCACTTTGATTTACTGCGCTATCTGTAATAGCACCCGAGATATGACCAGATATATATTGGATTTTTCCCTGACCCTGAGTGTCGGGCCCCATGTGTCGGTGGCTTTCTCGGCCCCTGGTGGTCCGAGGTCGTTCCCGCTGCACAGATTCATGCGCCAGGGCCCCCTACAGACAATTCACTTTGATTTATTGCGCTATCTGTAATAGCACCCGAGATATGACCAGATATATATTGGATTTTTCCCTGAACCTGAGTGTCGGGCCCCATAAGACGGTGGTTTTCTCGGACCCTGGTGGTCCGAGGTCGTTCCCGCTGCACGGTCTCATGCGCCAGGGCAGCCTGCAGACATTGCACCTTGATTTATCGCGCTATCTCTGATAGCACCCGAGATATCACCAGATATATATTGGATTTTTCCTCGACCCTGAGTGTCCGGCCCCATCAGACGGTGGTTTTCTCGGACGCTGGTGATCCGAGGTCGTTCCCGCTGCACAGATTCATGCGCCAGGGCCTCCTGCAGATAATTCACTTTGGTTTATTGCGCTATCTCTAATAGCACCAGAGATATCACCAGATATATATTGGATTTTTCCCTGACCCTGACAGTCCGGCCCCATGTGACGGTGATTTTCTCGGCCCCTGGTGGTCCGAGGTCGTTCCCGCTGCACAGAATCATGCGCCAGGGCTTCCTGCAGACAATGCACTTTGATATAACGCGCTATCGCTAATAGCGGCCGAGATATGGCCAGATATATAATGGATTTCTCCCTGACCCTGAGTGTCGGGCCCCATGTGTCGGTGGCTTTCTCGGCCCCTGGTGGTCCGAGGTCGTTGCCGCTGCACAGATTCATGCGCCAGGGCCTCCCGCAGACAATGCACTTTGATTTATTGCGCTATCTCTAATAGCACCCGAGATATCACCAGATATATATTGGATTTTTCCTCGACCCTGAGTGTCCGGCCCCATCAGACGGTGGTTTTCTCGGCCCCTGGTGGTCCGAGGTCGTACCCGCTGCACAGATTCATGCACCAGGGCCTCCTACAGACAATGCACTTTGATTTACTGCGCTATCTGTAGTAGCACCCGAGATATCACCAGATATATATTGGATTTTTCCCTGACCCTGAGGGTCCGGCCCCATGAGACGGTGGTTTTCTCGGCACCTGGTGGTCCGAGGTCGTTCCCGCTGCACAGATCCATGCGCAAGGGCCTCCTACGGACAATGCACTTTGATTTATTGCGCTATCTCTAATAGCACCCGAGATATGACCAGATATATATTGGATTTTTCCCTGACCCTGAGTGTCGGGCCCCATGTGTCGGTGGCTTTCTCGGCCCCTGGTGGTCCGAGGTCGCTGCCGCTGCACAGATTCATGCGCCAGGGCCTCCCACAGACAATGCGCTCTGATTGATTGCGCTATCTCTAATAGCACCCGACATATCACCAGATATACATTAGATTTTTCCCTGACCCTGAGTGTCCGGACCCATGAGACGGAGGTTTTCTCGTCCCCTGGTGGTCCGAGGTCGTTCCCGCTGCACAGATGCATGCGCCAGGGCCTCCTGCAGATAATTCACTTTGGTTTATTGCGCTATCTCTAATAGCACCCGAGATATCTCCAGATATATATTGGATTTTCCCCTGACCCTGAGTGTCCGGCCCCATGAGACTGTAGTTTTCTCGGACCCTGGTGGTCCGCGAGGTCGTTCCCGCTGCACAGATTCATGCGACAGGCCCTCCCGCAGACAATGCACTTTGATTTATTGCGCTATCTCTAATAGCACCCGAGATATCACCAGATATATATTGGATTTTTCACTGACCCTGACAGTCCGGACCCATGAGACGGTGGTTTTCTCGGCCCCTGGTGGTCGGAGGTCGTTCCCGCTGTACGGAATCATGCGCCAGGCCCTCCCACAGACAATGCACTTTGATTTATTGCGCTATCTGTAGTAGCACCCGAGATATCACCAGATATATATTGGATTTTTCCCTGACCCTGAGTGTCCGGCCCCATGAGACGGTGGTTTTCTCGGCCCCTGGTGGTCCGAGGTCGTTCCCGCTGCACAGATCCATGCGCAAGGGCCTCCTACGGACAATGCACTTTGATTTATTGCGCTATCTCTAATAGCACCCGAGATATCACCAGATATATATTTGATTTTTCCCAGACTCTGAGTGTCCGGCCCCATGAGACGATGGTTTTCTCGGCCCCTGGTGGTCCGAGGTCGTTCCCGCTGCACAGATCCATGCGCAAGGGCCTCCTACGGACAATGCACTTTGATTTATTGCGCTATCTCTAATAGCACCCGAGATATCACCAGATATATATTTGATTTTTCCCTGACCCTGAGTGTCCGGCCCCATGAGACGGTGGTTTTCTCGGCCCCTGGTGGTCCGAGGTCGTTCCCGCTGCACAGATTCATGCGCCAGGGCCCCCTACAGACAATGCACTTTGATTTATTGCGCTATCTGTAATAGCACCCGAGATATGACCAGATATATGTTGGATTTGTCCCTGACCCTGAGTGTCGGGCCCCATGTGTCGGTGGCTTTCTCGGCCCCTGGTGGTCCGAGGTCGCTGCCGCTGCACAGATTCATGCGCCAGGGCCTCCCGCAGACAATGCACTTTGATTTATTGCGCTATCTCTAATAGCACCCGACATATCACCAGATATACATTAGATTTTTCCCCGACCCTGAGTGACCGGCCCCATGAGACGGTGGTTTTCTCGGACCCAGGTGATCCGAATTCGTTCCCGCTGCAGAGATTCATGCGCCAGGGCCTCCTGCAGACAATTCACTTTGGTTTATTGCGCTATCTCTAATAGCATCCGAGATATCACCAGATTTATATTCGATTTTTCCCCGACACTGAGTGTCCGGCCCCATGAGACGGTGGTTTTCTCGTACCCTGGTGGTCCGACGTCGTTCCTGCTGCACAGATTCATGCGACAGGGCCTCCCGCAGAAAATGCACTTTGATTTATTGCGCTATATCTAATAGCACCCGAGATATCACCAGATATATATTGGATTTTTCCCCGACCCTGAGTGACCGGCCCCATGAGACGGTGGTTTTCTCGGACACTGCTGATCCGAGGTCGTTCCGGCAGCACAGATTCATGCGCCAGGGCCTCTTGCAGATAATTCACTTTGGTTTATTGCGCTATCTCTAATAGCACCAGAGATATCACCAGATATATATTGGATTTTTCCCTGACCCTCAGGGTCCGGCCCCATGAACGGTGGTTTTCTCGGCCCCTGGTTGGCCCAGGTCGTTCCCGCTGCACAGATTCATGCGCCAGGGCCTCCTACAGACAATGCACTTTGATTTATTGCGCTATCGCTAATAACGGCCGAGATATGACCAGATATATAATGGATTTTTCCCTGACCCTGAGCGTCGGGCCCCATGTGTCGGTGGCTTTCTCGGCCCCTAGTGGTCCGAGGTCGATCCCGCTGCACGGTCTCATGCACCAGGGCCTCCTACAGACAATGCACTTTGATTTATTGCGCTATCTGTAGTAGCACCCGAGATATCACCAGATATAAATTGGATTTTTCCCTGACCCTGAGGGTCCGGCCCCATGAGACGGTGGTTTTTTCGGCCCCTGGTGGTCCGAGGTCGTTCCCGCTGCACAGATCCAAGCGCAAGGGCCTCCTACGGACAATGCACTTTGATTTATTGCGCTATCTCTAATAGCACCCGAGATATCACCAGATATATATTTGATTTTTCCCTGACCCTGAGTGTCCGGCCCCATGAGACGGTGGTTTTCTCGGCCCCTGGTGGTCCGAGGTCGTTCCCGCTGCACAGATTCATGCGCCAGGGCCCCCTACAGACAATGCACTTTGATTTATTGCGCTATCTGTAATAGCACCCGAGATATGACCAGATATATATTGGATTTTTCCCTGACCCTGAGTGTCGGGCCCCATGTGTCGGTGGCTTTCTCGGCCCCTGGTGGTCCGAGGTCGCTGCCGCTGCACAGATTCATGCGCCAGGGCCGCTCGCAGACAATGCACTTTGATTTATTGCGCTATCTCTAATAGCACCCGACATATCACCAGATATACATTAGATTTTTCCCCGACCCTGAGTGACCGGCCCCATGAGACGGTGGTTTTCTCGGACCCAGGTGATCCGAGTTCGTTCCCGCTGCAGAGATTCATGCGCCAGGGCCTCCTGCAGACAATTCACTTTGGTGTATTGCGCTATCTCTAATAGCACCCGAGATAGCACCAGATACATATTGGATTTTTCCCAGACCCTGAGTGTCCGGCCCCATGAGACGGTGGTTTTCTCTGCCCCTGGTGGTCCGAGGTCGTTCCCGCTGTCCAGACTCATGCGCCAGGGCCTCCTACAGACAATGCACTTTGATTTATTGCGCTATCTGTAATAGCACCCGAGATATCACCAGATATATATTGGATTTTTCCCTGACCCTGGGTTTCCGGCCCCATGAGACGGTGGTTTTCTCGGCCCCTGGTGGTCCGATGTCGTTCCCGCTGCACAGATTCATGCGCAAGGGCCTCCTACGGACAATGCACTTTGATTTATTGCGCTATCTCTAATAGCACCCGAGATATCACCAGATATATATTTGATTTTTCCCTGACCCTGAGTGTCCGGCCCCATGAGACGGTGGTTTTCTCGGCCCCTGGTGGTCCGAGGTCGTTCCCGCTGCACAGATTCATGCGCCAGGGACCCCTACAGACAATGCACTTTGATTTATTGCGCTATCTGTAATAGCACCCGAGATATGACCAGATATATATTGGATTCTTCCCTGACCCTGAGTGTCCGGCCCCATGAGACGGTGGTTTTCTCGGACGCTGGTGATCCGAGGTCGTTCCCACTACACAGATTCATGCGCCAGGGCCTCCTGCAGATAATTCACTTTGGTTTATTGCGCTATCTCTAATAGCACCCGAGATATCACCAGATATATATTGGATTTTCCTCGACCCTGAGTGTCCGGCCCCATCAGACGGTGGTTTTCTCGGACGCTGATGATCCGAGGTCGTTCCCGCTGCACAGATTCATGCGCCAGGGCCTCCTGCAGATAATTCACTTTGGTTTATTGCGCTATCTCTAATAGCACCCGAGATATCACCAGATATATATTGGATTTTTCCTCGACCCTGAGTGTCCGGCCCCATCAGACGGTGGTTTTCTCGGCCCCTGGTGGTCCGAGGTCGTACCCGCTGCACAGATCCATGCGCAAGGGCCTCCTGCGGACAATGCAATTTGATTTATTGCGCTATCTCTAATAGCACCCGAGATATCACCAGATATATATTAGATTTTTCCCTGACCCTGAGTGTCCGGCCCCATGAGACGGTGGTTTTCTCGGCCCCTGGTGGTCCGATGTCGTCCCCGCTGCACAGATTCATGCGCCAGGGCCCCCTACAGACAATGCACTTTGATTTATTGCGCTATCTGTAATAGCACCCGAGATATGACCAGATATATATTGGATTTTTCCCCGACCCTGACTGTTCGGCCCCATGAGACGGTGGTTTTCTCGTACCCTGGTGGTCCGACGTCGTTCCTGCTGCACAGATTCATGCGACAGGGCCTCCCGCAGAAAATGCACTTTGATTTATTGCGCTATATCTAATAGCACCCGAGATATCACCAGATATATATTGGATTTTTCCCCGACCCTGAGTGACCGGCCCCATGAGACGGTGGTTTTCTCGGACACTGCTGATCCGAGGTCGTTCCGGCAGCACAGATTCATGCGCCAGGGCCTCTTGCAGATAATTCACTTTGGTTTATTGCGCTATCTCTAATAGCACCAGAGATATCACCAGATATATATTGGATTTTTCCCTGACCCTCAGGGTCCGGCCCCATGAACGGTGGTTTTCTCGGCCCCTGGTTGGCCCAGGTCGTTCCCGCTGCACAGATTCATGCGCCAGGGCCTCCTACAGACAATGCACTTTGATTTATTGCGCTATCGCTAATAACGGCCGAGATATGACCAGATATATAATGGATTTTTCCCTGACCCTGAGCGTCGGGCCCCATGTGTCGGTGGCTTTCTCGGCCCCTAGTGGTCCGAGGTCGATCCCGCTGCACGGTCTCATGCACCAGGGCCTCCTACAGACAATGCACTTTGATTTATTGCGCTATCTGTAGTAGCACCCGAGATATCACCAGATATAAATTGGATTTTTCCCTGACCCTGAGGGTCCGGCCCCATGAGACGGTGGTTTTTTCGGCCCCTGGTGGTCCGAGGTCGTTCCCGCTGCACAGATCCAAGCGCAAGGGCCTCCTACGGACAATGCACTTTGATTTATTGCGCTATCTCTAATAGCACCCGAGATATCACCAGATATATATTTGATTTTTCCCTGACCCTGAGTGTCCGGCCCCATGAGACGGTGGTTTTCTCGGCCCCTGGTGGTCCGAGGTCGTTCCCGCTGCACAGATTCATGCGCCAGGGCCCCCTACAGACAATGCACTTTGATTTATTGCGCTATCTGTAATAGCACCCGAGATATGACCAGATATATATTGGATTTTTCCCTGACCCTGAGTGTCGGGCCCCATGTGTCGGTGGCTTTCTCGGCCCCTGGTGGTCCGAGGTCGCTGCCGCTGCACAGATTCATGCGCCAGGGCCGCTCGCAGACAATGCACTTTGATTTATTGCGCTATCTCTAATAGCACCCGACATATCACCAGATATACATTAGATTTTTCCCCGACCCTGAGTGACCGGCCCCATGAGACGGTGGTTTTCTCGGACCCAGGTGATCCGAGTTCGTTCCCGCTGCAGAGATTCATGCGCCAGGGCCTCCTGCAGACAATTCACTTTGGTGTATTGCGCTATCTCTAATAGCACCCGAGATAGCACCAGATACATATTGGATTTTTCCCAGACCCTGAGTGTCCGGCCCCATGAGACGGTGGTTTTCTCTGCCCCTGGTGGTCCGAGGTCGTTCCCGCTGTCCAGACTCATGCGCCAGGGCCTCCTACAGACAATGCACTTTGATTTATTGCGCTATCTGTAATAGCACCCGAGATATCACCAGATATATATTGGATTTTTCCCTGACCCTGGGTTTCCGGCCCCATGAGACGGTGGTTTTCTCGGCCCCTGGTGGTCCGATGTCGTTCCCGCTGCACAGATTCATGCGCAAGGGCCTCCTACGGACAATGCACTTTGATTTATTGCGCTATCTCTAATAGCACCCGAGATATCACCAGATATATATTTGATTTTTCCCTGACCCTGAGTGTCCGGCCCCATGAGACGGTGGTTTTCTCGGCCCCTGGTGGTCCGAGGTCGTTCCCGCTGCACAGATTCATGCGCCAGGGACCCCTACAGACAATGCACTTTGATTTATTGCGCTATCTGTAATAGCACCCGAGATATGACCAGATATATATTGGATTCTTCCCTGACCCTGAGTGTCCGGCCCCATGAGACGGTGGTTTTCTCGGACGCTGGTGATCCGAGGTCGTTCCCACTACACAGATTCATGCGCCAGGGCCTCCTGCAGATAATTCACTTTGGTTTATTGCGCTATCTCTAATAGCACCCGAGATATCACCAGATATATATTGGATTTTCCTCGACCCTGAGTGTCCGGCCCCATCAGACGGTGGTTTTCTCGGACGCTGATGATCCGAGGTCGTTCCCGCTGCACAGATTCATGCGCCAGGGCCTCCTGCAGATAATTCACTTTGGTTTATTGCGCTATCTCTAATAGCACCCGAGATATCACCAGATATATATTGGATTTTTCCTCGACCCTGAGTGTCCGGCCCCATCAGACGGTGGTTTTCTCGGCCCCTGGTGGTCCGAGGTCGTACCCGCTGCACAGATCCATGCGCAAGGGCCTCCTGCGGACAATGCAATTTGATTTATTGCGCTATCTCTAATAGCACCCGAGATATCACCAGATATATATTAGATTTTTCCCTGACCCTGAGTGTCCGGCCCCATGAGACGGTGGTTTTCTCGGCCCCTGGTGGTCCGATGTCGTCCCCGCTGCACAGATTCATGCGCCAGGGCCCCCTACAGACAATGCACTTTGATTTATTGCGCTATCTGTAATAGCACCCGAGATATGACCAGATATATATTGGATTTTTCCCCGACCCTGACTGTTCGGCCCCATGAGACGGTGGTTTTCTCGGACGCTGGTGATCCGAGGTCGTTCCCGCTGCACAGTATCATGCGCCGGGGCTTCCTGCAGACAATGCACCTTGATTTATCGCGCTATCTCTAATAGCACCCGAGATATCACCAGATATATATTGGATTTTTCCTCGACCCTGAGTGTCCGGCCCCATCAGACGGTGGTTTTCTCGGCCCCTGGTGGTCCGAGGTCGTACCCGCTGTACAGATTCATGCGCCAGGGCCTAATACAGACAATGCACTTTGATTTATTGCGCTGTCTTTAATAGCACCCGAGAAAGCACCATATATATACTGGATTTTTACATGACTTTGGGTGACAGATACAGAAAATCTGTAATTTTCTCGGCCCCTGGAGATCCGAGGTCGTTCCTGCTTCACAGATTCATGCTTCAGGGCTTCCTGCACACAGTGCACTTTGGTTTATTGCGCTATCTATAATAGCACCCGAGATATCACCAGATATATGCTGGATTTTTACATGACCTTGGGTGACGAATTCCGAATATCTGTAATTTTCTCGGCCCCTGGTGGTCCGAGGTCGTTCCCGCTGCACAGATTCATGCGCCAGGGCCTCCTGCAGATAATTCACTTTGGTTTATTGCGATATCTCTAATAGCACCCGAGATATCACCAGATATATATTGGATTTTCCCCTGACCCTGAGTGTCCGTCCCCATGAGACGGTAGCTTTCTTGGTCCCTGGTGGTCCGAGGTCGTTCCCGCTGCCCAGATTCATGCGCCAGGGCCTCCTACAGGCAATGCACTATGATTTAATGCGCTATCTGTAATAGCACCCGAGATATCACCAGATATATATTGGATTTTTCCCTGACCCTGAGTGTCCGGCCCCATGAGACGGTGGTTTTCTCGGACCCTGGTGGTCCGAGGTCGTTCCCGCTACACAGATTCATGCGCCAGGGCCTCCTGCAGATAATTCACTTTGGTTTATTGAGCTATCTCTAATAGCACCCGAGAAATCACCAGATATATATTTGATTTTTCCCTGACCCTGAGTGTCCGGCCCCATGAGACGTTGGTTTTCTCGGCCCCTGGTGGTCCGAGGTCGTTCCCGCTGCCCAGATTCATGCGCCAGGGCCTCCTACAGACAATGCACTTTGATTTATTGCGCTATCTGCAGTAGCACCCGAGATATCACCAGATATATATTGGATTTTTCCCTGACCCTGAGGGTCCGGCCCCATGAGACGGTGGTTTTCTCGGCCCCTGGTGGTCCGAGGTCGTTCCCACTTCACAGATGCATGCGCCAGAGCTTCCTGCACATAATGCACTTTGGTTTATTGCGCTATCTATAATAGCACCCGAGATAACACCAGATCTATGCTGGATTCTTACATGACCTTAGGTGACGAATTCCGAATATCTGTAATTTTCTCGGCCCCTGGTGGTCCGAGGTCGTTCCTGGTATACAGATCCGTGTGCCAGGGCCTCCCGCAGACAATGCACTTTGATTTATTGCGCTATCTCTAATAACACCCGAGATATCACCAGATATATAGTGGATTTTCCCCTGACCCTGAGTGTCCGTCCCCATGAGACGGTAGTTTTCTCGGCCCCTTGTGGTCCGAGGTCGTTCCCGCTGCCCAGATTCGTATGCCAGGGCCTCCTACAGACAATGCACTTTGATTTAATGCGCTATCTGTAATAGCACCCGAGATATCACCAGATATATATTGGATTTTCCCCTGACCCTGAGTGTCCGGCCCCATGAGACTGTGGTTTTCTCGGCCCCTGGTGGTCCGAGGTCGTTGCCGCTGCACAGATTCATACGCCAGGGCCTCCTACAGACAATTCACTTTGATTTGTTGCGCTATCTGTAATAGCACCCGAGATATCACCAGATATATATTGGATTTTTCACTGACCCTGAGTGCCCGACCCCATGTGACGGTGGTTTTCTCGGCCCCTGGTGGTCCGAGGTCGTTTCCGCTGCCCAGATTCATGCACCAGGGCCTCCTACAGACAATGCACTTTGATTTATTGCGCTATCTGTAGTAGCACCCGAGATATAACCAGATATATATTGGATTTTTCCCTGACCCTGAGGGTCCGTCCCCATGAGACGGTGGTTTTCTCGGCCCCTGGTGGTCCGAGGTCGTTCCCGCTGCACAGATTCATGCGCAAGGACCTCCTACGGACAATGCACTTTGATTTATTGCGCTATCTCTAATAGCACCCGAGATATCACCAGATATATATTTGATTTTTCCCTGACCCTGAGTGTCCGGCCCCATGTGTCGGTGGCTTTCTCGGCCCCTGGTTGGCCCAGGTCGTTCCCGCTGCACAGATTCATGCGCCAGGGCCTCCTACAGACAATGCACTTTGATTTATTGCGCTATCGCTAATAACGGCCGAGATATGACCAGATATATAATGGATTTTTCCCTGACCCTGAGTGTCGGGCCCCATGTGTCGGTGGCTTTCTCAGCCCCTGGTGGTCCGAGGTCGTTTCCGCTGCCCAGATTCATGCACCAGGGCCTCCTACAGACAATGCACTTTGATTTATTGCGCTATCTGTAGTAGCACCCGAGATATAACCAGATATATATTGGATTTTTCCCTGACCCTGAGGGTCCGTCCCCATGAGACGGTGGTTTTCTCGGCCCCTGGTGGTCCGAGGTCGTTCCCGCTGCGCAGATTCATGCGCAAGGACCTCCTACGGACAATGCACTTTGATTTATTGCGCTATCTCTAATAGCACCCGAGATATCACCAGATATATATTTGATTTTTCCCTGACCCTGAGTGTCCGGCCCCATGTGTCGGTGGCTTTCTCGGCCCCTGGTTGGCCCAGGTCGTTCCCGCTGCACAGATTCATGCGCCAGTGCCTCCTACAGGCAATGCACTTTGATTTATTGCGCTATCGCTAATAACGGCCGAGATATGACCAGATATATAATGGATTTTTCCCTGACCCTGAGTGTCGGGCCCCATGTGTCGGTGGCTTTCTCGGCCCCTGGTGGTCCGAGGTCGTTCCCGCTGCACGGTCTCATGCGCCAGGGCTTCCTGCAGACAATGCACCTTGATTTATCGCGCTATCTCTAATAGCACCCGAGATATCACCAGATATATATTGGATTTTTCGTCGACCCTGAGTGTCCGGCCCCATCAGACGGTGGTTTTCTCGGCCCCTGGTGGTCCGAGGTCGTTCCCGCTGCACAGATTCATGCGCAAGGACCTCCTACGGACAATGCACTTTGATTTTTTGCGCTATCTCTAATAGCACCCGAGATATCACCAGATATATATTTGATTTTTCCCTGACCCTGAGTGTCCGGCCCCATGTGTCGGTGGCTTTCTCGGCCCCTGGTTGGCCCAGGTCGTACCCGCTGCACAGATTCATTCGCCAGGACCTCCATTAGACAATGCACTTTGATTTATTGCGCTATCTGTAATAGCACCCGAGATATGACCAGATATATATTGGATTTTTCCCTGACCCTGAGTGTCCGGCCCCATGAGACGGTGGTTTTATCGGCCCCTGGTGGTCCGAGGTCGTTCCCGCTGCACAGATGCATGCGCCAGGGCCTCCTGCAGATAATTCACTTTGGTTTATTGCGCTATCTCTAATAGCACCCGAGATATCACCAGATATATATTTGATTTTTCCCTGACCCTGACTGTCCGGCCCCATGAGGCGGTGGTTTTCTAGGCGCCTGGTGGTCCGAGGTCGTTCCCGCTGCACAGATTCATGCGCCGGGGCATCCTGCAGATAATTCACTTTGGTGTATTGCGCTATCTCTAATAGCACCCGAGATAGCACCAGATACATATTGGATTTTTCCCCGACCCTGAGTGTCCGGCCCCATGAGACGGTCGTTTTCTCGGACCCTGGTGATCCGAGGTCGTTCCCGCTGCACAGATTCATGCGCCAGGGCCTCCCACAGACAATTCACTTTGGTTTATTGCGCTATCTCTAATAGCACCCGAGATATCACCAGATATATATTGGATTTTTCCCTGACCCTGAGTGCCCGGCCCCATGAGACGGTGGTTTTCTCGGCCCCTGGTGGTCCGAGGTCGTTTCCGCTGCCCAGATTCATGCACCAGGGCCTCCTACAGACAATGCACTTTGATTTATTGCGCTATCTGTAGTAGCACCACAGATATCACCAGATATATATTTGATTTTTCCCTGACCCTGAGTGTCCGGCCCCATGAGACGGTGGTTTTCTCGGCCCCTGGTTGGCCCAGGTCGTTCCCGCTGCGCAGATTCATGCGCCAGGGCCTCCTACAGACAATGCACTTTAATTTATTGCGCTATCGCTAATAACGGCCGAGATATGACCAGATATATAATGGATTTTTTCCTGACCCTGAGTGTCGGGCCCCATGTGTCGGTGGCTTTCTCGGCCCCTGGTGGTCCGAGGTCGTACCCGCTGCACAGATTCATTCGCCAGGACCTCCATCAGACAATGCACTTTGATTTATTGCGCTATCTGTAATAGCACCCGAGATATGACCAGATATATATTGGATTTTTCCCTGACCCTGAGTGTCCGGCCCCATGAGACGGTGGTTTTATCGGCCCCTGGTGTTCCGAGGTCGTTCCCGCTGCACAGATTCATGCGCCAAGGCGTCCTGCAGACAATGCACTTTGATTTATCGCGCTACCTGTAATAGCACCTGAGATATCACCAGATATATATTGGATTTTTCCCTGACCCTGACAGTCCGGCCCCATAAGAAGGCGGTTTCCTCGGCCCCTGGTGGTCCGAGGTGGTTCCCGCTGCACGGGTTCATGCGCCAGGGCCTCCTACAGACAATGCACTTTGATTTATTGCGCTATCTGTAATAGCACCCGAGATATCCCCAGATATATATTGGATTTTTTCCTGACCCTGACAGTCCGGCCCCATGTGTCGGTGGCTTTCTCGGCCCCTGGTGGTCCGAGGTCGTTCCCGCTGCACAGATGCATGCGCCAGGGCCTCCTGCAAATAATTCACTTTGGTTTATTGCGCTATCTCTAATGGCAACCGAGATATCGCCAGATATATAATGGATTTTTCCCTGACACTGACAGTCCGGCCCCATGAGACGGTGGTTTTCTCGGCCCCTGGTGGTCCGAGGTCGCTCCCGCTGCACACGTTCACGCGCCAGGGCCTCCTACAGACAATGCACTTTGATTTATTGCGCTATCACTAATAGCACCCGAGATATCACCAGATATATATTGGATTTTTCCTCGACCCTGAGTGTCCGGCCCCATCAGACGGTGGTTTTCTCGGCCCCTGGTGGTCCGAGGTCGTACCCGCTGCACAGATTCATTCGCCAGGGCCTCCTACAGACAATGCACTTTGATTTATTGCGCTATCTGCAGTAGCACCCGAGATATCACCAGATATATATTGGATTTTTCCCTGACCCTGAGGGTCCGGCCCCATGAGACGGTGGTTTTCTCGGCCCCTGGTGGTCCGAGGTCGTTCCCACTTCACAGATGCATGCGCCAGAGCTTCCTGCACACAATGCACTTTGGTTTATTGCGCTATCTATAATAGCACCCGAGATAACACCAGATCAATGCTGGATTCTTACATGACCTTAGGTGACGAATTCCGAATATCTGTAATTTTCTCGGCCCCTGGTGGTCCGAGGTCGTTCCTGGTTTACAGATCCATGTGCCAGGGCCTCCCGCAGAAAATGCACTTTGATTTATTGCGCTATCTCTAATAACACCCGAGATATCACCAGATATATATTGGATTTTTCCTCGACCCTGAGTGTCCGGCCCCATCAGACGGTGGTTTTCTCGGACGCTGGTGATCCGAGGTCGTTCCCGCTGCACAGAATCATGCGCCAGGGCTTCCTGCAGACAATGCACCTTGATTTATCGCGCTATCTCTAATAGCACCCGAGATATCACCAGATATATATTGGATTTTTCCTCGACCCTGAGTGTCCGGCCTCATCAGACGGTGGTTTTCTCGGCCCCTGGTGGTCCGAGGTCGTACCCGCTGTACAGATTCATGCGCCAGGGCCTAATACAGACAATGCACTTTGATTTATTGCGCTGTCTTTAATAGCACCCGAGAAAGCACCATATATATACTGGATTTTTACATGACTTTGGGTGACGGATACAGAAAATCTGTAATTTTCTCGGCCCCTGGAGATCCGAGGTCGTTCCTGCTTCACAGATTCATGCTCCAGGGCTTCCTGCACACAGTGCACTTTGGTTTATTGCGCTATCTATAATAGCACCCGAGATATCACCAGATATATGCTGGATTTTTACATGACCTTGGGTGACGAATTCCGAATATCTGTAATTTTCTCGGCCCCTGGTGGTCCGAGGTCGTTCCCGCTGCACAGATTCATGCGCCAGGGCCTCCTGCAGATAATTCACTTTGGTTTATTGCGATATCTCTAATAGCACCCGAGATATCACCAGATATATATTGGATTTTCCCCTGACCCTGAGTGTCCGTCCCCATGAGACGGTAGCTTTCTTGGCCCCTGGTGGTCCGAGGTCGTTCCCGCTGCCCAGATTCATGCGCCAGGGCCTCCTACAGGCAATGCACTATGATTTAATGCGCTATCTGTAATAGCACCCGAGATATCACCAGATATATATTGGATTTTTCCCTGACCCTGAGTGTCCGGCCCCATGAGACGTTGGTTTTCTCGGCCCCTGGTGGTCCGAGGTCGTTCCCGCTGCCCAGATTCATGCGCCAGGGCCTCCTACAGACAATGCACTTTGATTTATTGCGCTATCTGCAGTAGCACCCGAGATATCACCAGATATATATTGGATTTTTCCCTGACCCTGAGGGTCCGGCCCCATGAGACGGTGGTTTTCTCGGCCCCTGGTGGTCCGAGGTCGTTCCCACTTCACAGATGCATGCGCCAGAGCTTCCTGCACACAATGCACTTTGGTTTATTGCGCTATCTATAATAGCACCCGAGATAACACCAGATCAATGCTGGATTCTTACATGACCTTAGGTGACGAATTCCGAATATCTGTAATTTTCTCGGCCCCTGGTGGTCCGAGGTCGTTCCTGGTTTACAGATCCATGTGCCAGGGCCTCCCGCAGAAAATGCACTTTGATTTATTGCGCTATCTCTAATAACACCCGAGATATCACCAGATATATAGTGGATTTTCCCCTGACCCTGAGTGTCCGTCCCCATGAGACGGTAGTTCTCTCGGCCCCTTGTGGTCCGAGGTCGTTCCCGCTGCCCAGATTCATATGCCAGGGCCTCCTACAGACAATGCACTTTGATTTCATGCGCTATCTGTAATAGCACCCGAGATATCACCAGATATATATTGGATTTTCCCCTGACCCTGAGTGTCCGGCCCCATGAGACTGTGGTTTTCTCGGCCCCTGGTGGTCCGAGGTCGTTGCCGCTGCACAGATTCATACGCCAGGGCCTCCTACAGACAATTCACTTTGATTTGTTGCGCTATCTGTAATAGCACCCGAGATATCACCAGATATATATTGGATTTTTCACTGACCCTGAGTGCCCGACCCCATGTGACGGTGGTTTTCTCGGCCCCTGGTGGTCCGAGGTCGTTTCCGCTGCCCAGATTCATGCACCAGGGCCTCCTACAGACAATGCACTTTGATTTATTGCGCTATCTGTAGTAGCACCCGAGATATAACCAGATATATATTGGATTTTTCCCTGACCCTGAGGGTCCGTCCCCATGAGACGGTGGTTTTCTCGGCCCCTGGTGGTCCGAGGTCGTTCCCGCTGCGCAGATTCATGCGCAAGGACCTCCTACGGACAATGCACTTTGATTTATTGCGCTATCTCTAATAGCACCCGAGATATCACCAGATATATATTTGATTTTTCCCTGACCCTGAGTGTCCGGCCCCATGTGTCGGTGGCTTTCTCGGCCCCTGGTTGGCCCAGGTCGTTCCCGCTGCACAGATTCATGCGCCAGTGCCTCCTACAGACAATGCACTTTGATTTATTGCGCTATCGCTAATAACGGCCGAGATATGACCAGATATATAATGGATTTTTCCCTGACCCTGAGTGTCGGGCCCCATGTGTCGGTGGCTTTCTCGGCCCCTGGTGGTCCGAGGTCGTTCCCGCTGCACGGTCTCATGCGCCAGGGCTTCCTGCAGACAATGCACCTTGATTTATCGCGCTATCTCTAATAGCACCCGAGATATCACCAGATATATATTGGATTTTTCGTCGACCCTGAGTGTCCGGCCCCATCAGACGGTGGTTTTCTCGGCCCCTGGTGGTCCGAGGTCGTTCCCGCTGCACAGATTCATGCGCAAGGACCTCCTACGGACAATGCACTTTGATTTATTGCGCTATCTCTAATAGCACCCGAGATATCACCAGATATATATTTGATTTTTCCCTGACCCTGAGTGTCCGGCCCCATGTGTCGGTGGGTTTCTCGGCCCCTGGTTGGCCCAGGTCGTTCCCGCTGCACAGATTCATGCGCCAGGGCCTCCTACAGACAATGCACTTTGATTTATTGCGCTATCGCTAATAACGGCCGAGATATGACCAGATATATAATGGATTTTTCCCTGACCCTGAGTGTCGGGCCCCATGTGTCGGTGGCTTTCTCGGCCCCTGGTGGTCCGAGGTCGTTCCCGCTGCACGGTCTCATGCGCCCAGGCTTCCTGCAGACAATGCACCTTGATTTATCGCGCTATCTCTAATAGCACCCGAGATATCACCAGATATATATTGGATTTTTCGTCGACCCTGAGTGTCCGGCCCCATCAGACGGTGGTTTTCTCGGCCCCTGGTGGTCCGAGGTCGTACCCGCTGCACAGATTCATTCGCCAGGACCTCCATCAGACAATGCACTTTGATTTATTGCGCTATCTGTAATAGCACCCGAGATATGACCAGATATATATTGGATTTTTCCCTGACCCTGAGTGTCCGGCCCCATGAGACGGTGGTTTTATCGGCCCCTGGTGGTCCGAGGTCGTTCCCGCTGCACAGATGCATGCGCCAGGGCCTCCTGCAGATAATTCACTTTGGTTTATTGCGCTATCTCTAATAGCACCCGAGATATCACCAGATATATATTTGATTTTTCCCTGACCGTGAGTGTCCGGCCCCATGAGACGTTGGTTTTCTCGGCCCCTGGTGGTCCGAGGTCGTTCCCGCTGCCCAGATTCATGCGCCAGGGCCTCCTAAAGACAATGCACTTTGATTTATTGCGCTATCTGTAGTAGCACCCGAGATATCACCAGATATATATTGGATTTTTCCCTGACCCTGACTGTCCGGCCCCATGAGGCGGTGGTTTTCTAGGCGCCTGGTGGTCCGAGGTCGTTCCCGCTGCACAGATTCATGCGCCGGGGCATCCTGCAGATAATTCACTTTGGTGTATTGCGCTATCTCTAATAGCACCCGAGATAGCACCAGATACATATTGGATTTTTCCCCGACCCTGAGTGTCCGGCCCCATGAGACGGTCGTTTTCTCGGACCCTGGTGATCCGAGGTCGTTCCCGCTGCACAGATTCATGCGCCAGGGCCTCCCACAGACAATTCACTTTGGTTTATTGCGCTATCTCTAATAGCACCCGAGATATCACCAGATATATATTGGATTTTTCCCTGACCCTGAGTGCCCGGCCCCATGAGACGGTGGTTTTCTCGGCCCCTGGTGGTCCGAGGTCGTCTCCGCTGCCCAGATTCATGCACCAGGGCCTCCTACAGACAATGCACTTTGATTTATTGCGCTATCTGTAGTAGCACCAGAGATATCACCAGATATATATTTGATTTTTCCCTGACCCTGAGTGTCCGGCCCCATGAGACGGTGGTTTTCTCGGCCCCTGGTTGGCCCAGGTCGTTCCCGCTGCGCAGATTCATGCGCCAGGGCTTCCTACAGACAATGCACTTTAATTTATTGCGCTATCGGTAATAACGGCCGAGATATGACCAGATATATAATGGATTTTTCCCTGACCCTGAGTGTCGGGCCCCATGTGTCGGTGGCTTTCTCGGCCCCTGGTGGTCCGAGGTCGTTCCCGCTGCACGGTCTCATGCGCCAGGGCTTCCTGCAGACAATGCACCTTGATTTATCGCGCTATCTCTAATAGCACCCGAGATATCACCAGATATATATTGGATTTTTCCTCGACCCTGAGTGTCCGGCCCCATCAGACGGTGGTTTTCTCGGCCCCTGGTGGTCCGAGGTCGTACCCGCTGCACAGATTCATTCGCCAGGACCTCCATCAGACAATGCACTTTGATTTATTGCGCTATCTGTAATAGCACCCGAGATATGACCAGATATATATTGGATTTTTCCCTGACCCTGAGTGTCCGGCCCCATGAGACGGTGGTTTTATCGGCCCCTGGTGGTCCGAGGTCGTTCCCGCTGCACAGATTCATGCGCCAAGGCCTCCTGCAGACAATGCACTTTGATTTATCGCGCTACCTGTAATAGCACCTGAGATATCACCAGATATATATTGGATTTTTCCCTGACCCTGACAGTCCGGCCCCATAAGAAGGCGGTTTCCTCGGCCCCTGGTGGTCCGAGGTGGTTCCCGCTGCACGGGTTCATGCGCCAGGGCCTCCTACAGACAATGCACTTTGATTTATTGCGCTATCTGTAATAGCACCCGAGATATCCCCAGATATATATTGGATTTTTTCCTGACCCTGACAGTCCGGCCCCATGTGTCGGTGGCTTTCTCGGCCCCTGGTGGTCCGAGGTCGTTCCCGCTGCACAGATGCATGCGCCAGGGCCTCCTGCAAATAATTCACTTTGGTTTATTGCGCTATCTCTAATGGCAACCGAGATATCGCCAGATATATAATGGATTTTTCCCTGACACTGACAGTCCGGCCCCATGAGACGGTGGTTTTCTCGGCCCCTGGTGGTCCGAGGTCGCTCCCGCTGCACACGTTCATGCGCCAGGGCCTCCTACAGACAATGCACTTTGATTTATTGCGCTATCTCTAATAGCACCCGAGATATCACCAGATATATATTGGATTTTTCCTCGACCCTGAGTGTCCGGCCCCATCAGACGGTGGTTTTCTCGGCCCCTGGTGGTCCGAGGTCGTACCCGCTGCACAAATTCATTCGCCAGGACCTCCATCAGACAATGCACTTTGATTTATTGCGCTATCTGTAATAGCACCCGAGAAAGCACCACATATATGCTGGATTTTTACATGACTTTGGGTCACGGATACAGAAAATCTGTAATTTTCTCGGCCCCTGGAGATCCGAGGTCGTTCCTGCTTCACAGATTCATGCTCCAGGGCTTCCTGCACACAATGCACTTTGGTTTATTGCGCTATCTATAATAGCACCCGAGATATCACCAGGTATATGCTGGATTTTTACATGACCTTGGGTGACGAATTCCGAATATCTGTAATTTTCTCGGCCCCTGGCGGTCCGAGGTCGCTCCTGCTTCACAGATTCATGCGCCAGGTCTTCCTGCAGACAATGCACTTTGATCTATCGCGCTATCTGTAATAGAACCCGAGATATCACCAGATCTATGCTGGATTTTTACATGACCTTGGGTGACGAATTCCGAATATCTGTAATTTTCTCGGCCCCTGGTGGTTCGAGGTCGATCCTGGTTTACAGATTCATGTGCCAGGGCCTCCCGCAGACAATGCACTTTGATTTATTGCGCTATCTCTAATAACACCCGAGATATCACCAGATATATATTGGATTTTTCCCTGACCCTGAGTGTCCGGCCCCATGAGACGGTGGTTTTCTTGTCCCCTGGTGGTCCGAGGTCGTCCCCGCTGCACACATGCATGCGTCAGGGCCTCCTGCAGATAATTCGCTTTGGTTTATTGCGCTATCTCTAATAGCACCCGAGATATCACCAGATATATAGTGGATTTTCCCCTGACCCTGAGTGTCCGTCCCCATGAGACGGTAGTTTTCTCGGCCCCTTGTGGTCCGAGGTCGTTCCCGCTGCCCAGATTCATATGCCAAGGCCTCCTACAGACAATGCACTTTGGTTTATTGCGCTATCTCTAAAAGCACCCGAGATATCACCAGATATATATTGGATTTTCCCCTGGCCCTGAGTGTCCTGCCCCATGAGACGGTGGTTTTCTCGGCCCCTGGTGGTCCGAGGTCGTTCCCGTTGCACAGATTCATGCGCCAGGGCCTCCTGCAGATAATTCACTTTGGATTATTGCGCTATCTCTAATAGCACCCGAGATATCACCAGATATATAATGGATTTTTCCCTGACCCTGAGTGTCCGGCCTCATGTGTCGGTGGTTTTCTCGGCCCCTGGTGATCCGAGGTCGTTCCCGCTGCACAGATTCATGCGCCGGGGCATACTGCAGATAATTCACTTTGGTGTATTGCGCTATCTCTAATAGCACCCGAGATAGCACCAGATACATATTGGATTTTTCCCCGACCCTGAGTGTCCGGCCCCATGAGACGGTCGTTTTCTCGGACCCTGGTGATCCGAGGTCGTTCCCGCTGCACAGATTCATGCGCCAGGGCCTCCCACAGACAATTCACTTTGGTTTATTGCGCTATCTCTAATAGCACCCGAGATATCACCAGATATATATTGGATTTTTCCCTGACCCTGAGTGCCCGGCCCCATGAGACGGTGGTTTTCTCGGCCCCTGGTTGGCCCAGGTCGTTCCCGCTGCGCAGATTCATGCGCCAGGGCCTCCTACAGACAATGCACTTTAATTTATTGCGCTATCGCTAATAACGGCCGAGATATGACCAGATATATAATGGATTTTTCCCTGACCCTGAGTGTCGGGCGCCATGTGTCGGTGGCTTTCTCGGCCCCTGGTGGTCCGAGGTCGTTCCCGCTGCACGGTCTCATGCGCTAGGGCTTCCTGCAGACAATGCACCTTGATTTATCGCGCTATCTCTAATAGCACCCGAGATATCACCAGATATATATTGGATTTTTCCTCGACCCTGAGTGTCCGGCCCCATCAGACGGTGGTTTTCTCGGCCCCTGGTGGTCCGAGGTCGTACCCGCTGCACAGATTCATTCGCCAGGACCTCCATCAGACAATGCACTTTGATTTATTGCGCTATCTGTAATAGCACCCGAGATATGACCAGATATATATTGGATTTTCCCCTGACCCTGAGTGTCCGGCCCCATGAGACGGTGGTTTTATCGGCCCCTGGTGGTCCGAGGTCGTTCCCGTTGCACAGATTCATGCGCCAGGGCCTCCTACAGACAATGCACTTTGATTTATTGCGCTATCTGTAATAGCACCCGAGACATCACCAGATATATATTGGATTTTTCCCTGACCCTGAGTGCCCGGCCCCATGAGACGGTGGTTTTCTCGGCCCCTGGTTGGCCCAGGTCGTTCCCGCTGCGCAGATTTATGCGCCAGGGCCTCCTACAGACAATGCACTTTAATTTATTGCGCTATCGCTAATAACGGCCGAGATATGACCAGATATATAATGGATTTTTCCCTGACCCTGAGTGTCGGGCCCCATGTGTCGGTGGCTTTCTCGGCCCCTGGTGGTCCGAGGTCGTTCCCGCTGCACGGTCTCATGCGCCAGGGCTTCCTGCAGACAATGCACCTTGATTTATCGCGCTATCTCTAATAGCACCCGAGATATCACCAGATATATATTGGATTTTTCCTCGACCCTGAGTGTCCGGCCCCATCAGACGGTGGTTTTCTCGGCCCCTGGTGGTCCGAGGTCGTACCCGCTGCACAGATTCATTCGCCAGGACCTCCATCAGACAATGCACTTTGATTTATTGCGCTATCTGTAATAGCACCCGAGATATGACCAGATATATATTGGATTTTTCCCTGACCCTGAGTGTCCGGCCCCATGAGACGGTGGTTTTATCGGCCCCTGGTGGTCCGAGGTCGTTCCCGCTGCACAGATTCATGCGCCAAGGCCTCCTGCAGACAATGCACTTTGATTTATCGCGCTACCTGTAATAGCACCTGAGATATCACCAGATATATATTGGATTTTTCCCTGACCCTGACAGTCCGGCCCCATAAGAAGGCGGTTTCCTCGGCCCCTGGTGGTCCGAGGTGGTTCCCGCTGCACGGGTTCATGCGCCAGGGCCTCCTACAGACAATGCACTTTGATTTATTGCGCTATCTGTAATAGCACCCGAGATATCCCCAGATATATATTGGATTTTTTCCTGACCCTGACAGTCCGGCCCCATGTGTCGGTGGCTTTCTCGGCCCCTGGTGGTCCGAGGTCGTTCCCGCTGCACAGATGCATGCGCCAGGGCCTCCTGCAAATAATTCACTTTGGTTTATTGCGCTATCTCTAATGGCAACCGAGATATCGCCAGATATATAATGGATTTTTCCCTGACACTGACAGTCCGGCCCCATGAGACGGTGGTTTTCTCGGCCCCTGGTGGTCCGAGGTCGCTCCCGCTGCACACGTTCATGCGCCAGGGCCTCCTACAGACAATGCACTTTGATTTATTGCGCTATCTCTAATAGCACCCGAGATATCACCAGATATATATTGGATTTTTCCTCGACCCTGAGTGTCCGGCCCCATCAGACGGTGGTTTTCTCGGCCCCTGGTGGTCCGAGGTCGTACCCGCTGCACAAATTCATTCGCCAGGACCTCCATCAGACAATGCACTTTGATTTATTGCGCTATCTGTAATAGCACCCGAGAAAGCACCACATATATGCTGGATTTTTACATGACTTTGGGTCACGGATACAGAAAATCTGTAATTTTCTCGGCCCCTGGAGATCCGAGGTCGTTCCTGCTTCACAGATTCATGCTCCAGGGCTTCCTGCACACAATGCACTTTGGTTTATTGCGCTATCTATAATAGCACCCGAGATATCACCAGGTATATGCTGGATTTTTACATGACCTTGGGTGACGAATTCCGAATATCTGTAATTTTCTCGGCCCCTGGCGGTCCGAGGTCGCTCCTGCTTCACAGATTCATGCGCCAGGTCTTCCTGCAGACAATGCACTTTGATCTATCGCGCTATCTGTAATAGAACCCGAGATATCACCAGATCTATGCTGGATTTTTACATGACCTTGGGTGACGAATTCCGAATATCTGTAATTTTCTCGGCCCCTGGTTTTCCGAGGTCGATCCTGGTTTACAGATTCATGTGCCAGGGCCTCCCGCAGACAATGCACTTTGATTTATTGCGCTATCTCTAATAACACCCGAGATATCACCAGATATATATTGGATTTTTCCCTGACCCTGAGTGTCCGGCCCCATGAGACGGTGGTTTTCTTGTCCCCTGGTGGTCCGAGGTCGTCCCCGCTGCACACATGCATGCGTCAGGGCCTCCTGCAGATAATTCGCTTTGGTTTATTGCGCTATCTCTAATAGCACCCGAGATATCACCAGATATATAGTGGATTTTCCCCTGACCCTGAGTGTCCGTCCCCATGAGACGGTAGTTTTCTCGGCCCCTTGTGGTCCGAGGTCGTTCCCGCTGCCCAGATTCATATGCCAAGGCCTCCTACAGACAATGCACTTTGGTTTATTGCGCTATCTCTAATAGCACCCGAGATATCACCAGATATATATTGGATTTTCCCCTGGCCCTGAGTGTCCTGCCCCATGAGACGGTGGTTTTCTCGGCCCGTGGTGGTCCGAGGTCGTTCCCGTTGCACAGATTCATGCGCCAGGGCCTCCTGCAGATAATTCACTTTGGATTATTGCGCTATCTCTAATAGCACCCGAGATATCACCAGATATATAATGGATTTTTCCCTGACCCTGAGTGTCCGGCCTCATGTGTCGGTGGTTTTCTCGGCCCCTGGTGATCCGAGGTCGTTCCCGCTGCACAGATTCATGCGCCGGGGCATACTGCAGATAATTCACGTTGGTGTATTGCGCTATCTCTAATAGCACCCGAGATAGCACCAGATACATATTGGATTTTTCCCGGCCCTGAGTGTCCGGCCCCATGAGACGGTCGTTTTCTCGGACCCTGGTGATCCGAGGTCGTTCCCGCTGCACAGATTCATGCGCCAGGGCCTCCCACAGACAATTCACTTTGGTTTATTGCGCTATCTCTAATAGCACCCGAGATATCACCAGATATATATTGGATTTTTCCCTGACCCTGAGTGCCCGGCCCCATGAGACGGTGGTTTTCTCGGCCCCTGGTTGGCCCAGGTCGTTCCCGCTGCGCAGATTCATGCGCCAGGGCCTCCTACAGACAATGCACTTTAATTTATTGCGCTATCGCTAATAACGGCCGAGATATGACCAGATATATAATGGATTTTTCCCTGACCCTGAGTGTCGGGCCCCATGTGTCGGTGGCTTTCTCGGCCCCTGGTGGTCCGAGGTCGTTCCCGCTGCACGGTCTCATGCGCCAGGGCTTCCTGCAGACAATGCACCTTGATTTATCGCGCTATCTCTAATAGCACCCGAGATATCACCAGATATATATTGGATTTTTCCTCGACCCTGAGTGTCCGGCCCCATCAGACGGTGGTTTTCTCGGCCCCTGGTGGTCCGAGGTCGTACCCGCTGCACAGATTCATTCGCCAGGACCTCCATCAGACAATGCACTTTGATTTATCGCGCTATCTGTAATAGCACCCGAGATATCCCCAGATATATATTGGATTTTTTCCTGACCCTGACAGTCCGGCCCCATGTGTCGGTGGCTTTCTCGGCCCCTGGTGGTCCGAGGACGTACCCGCTGCACACGTTCATGCGCCAGGGCCTCCTACAGACAATGCACTTTGATTTATTGCGCTATCTCTAATAGCACCCGAGATATCACCAGATATATATTGGATTTTTCCTCGACCCTGAGTGTCCGGCCCCATCAGACGGTGGTTTTCTCGGCCCCTGGTGGTCCGAGGTCGTACCCGCTGCACAGATTCATTCGCCAGGACCTCCATCAGACAATGCACTTTGATTTATTGCGCTATCTGTATTAGCACCCGAGATATGACCAGATATATATTGGATTTTTCCCTGACCCTGAGCGTCCGGCCCCATGAGACGGTGGTTTTCTCGGCCCCTGGTGGTCCGAGGTCGTTCCTACTTCACAGATGCATGCGCCAGAGCTTCCTGCACACAATGCACTTTGGCTTTTTGCGCTATCTCTAATAGCACCCGAGATATCACCAGATATACATTGGATTTTCCCCTGACCCTGAGTGTCCGGCTCCATGAGACTGTTGTTTTCTCGGCCCCTGGTGGTCCGAGGTCGTTCCCGCTGCACAGATGCATGCGCCAGGGCCTCCTGCAGACAGTGCACTTTGATTTATTGCGCTATCTGTAATAGCACCCTATATATCACCAGATATATATTTGATTTTTCCCTGACCCTGAGTGTCCGGCCCCATGAGACGGTGGTTTTCTCGGCCCCTGGTGGTCCGAGGTCGTTCCCGCTACACAGATTCATGCGCCAGGGCCTCCTGCAGATAATTCACTTTGATTTATTGCGCCATCTGTAATAGCACCCGAGATATCACCAGATATATGCTGGATTTTTACATGACATTGTGTGACGGATACCGAAAATCTGTAATTTTCTCGGCCCCTGGTGGTCCGATGTCGTTCCTGCTGCACAGATTCATGCGCAAGTTCCACCTGCAGATAATTCACTTTGGTTTATTGCGCTATCTCTAATAGCACCCGAGATATCACCAGATATATATTGCATTTTCCCCTTACCCTGAGTGTCCGTCCCCATGGGACGGTAGTTTTCTCGGCCCCTGGTGGTCCGATGTCGTTCCTGCTGCACAGATTCATGCGCCAGGGCCTCCTGCAGATAATACACTTTGGCTTTTTGCGCTATCTCTAATAGCACCCGAGATATCACCAGATATACATTGGATTTTCCCCTGACCCTGAGTGTCCGTCCCCATGGGACGGTAGTTTTCTCGGCCCCTGGTGGTCCGAGGTCGTTCCCGCTGCCCAGATTCATGCGCCAGAGCCTCCTACAGACAATGCACTTTGATTTAATGCTCTATCTGTAATAGCACCCGAGATATCACCAGATATATATTGGATTTTTCCCTGACCATGAGTGTCCGGCCCCATGAGACGGTGGTTTTCTCGGCCCCTGGTGGTCCGAGGTCGTTCCCGCTGCACAGATTCATGCGCCTGGGCCTCCTGCAGATAATTCACTTTGGTTTATTGCGCTATCTGTAATAGCACCCGAGATATCAACAGACATATATTGGATTTCCCCCTGACCCTGAGTGTCCGGCCCCATGAGACGGTGGTTTTCTCGGCCCCTGGTGGTCCGAGGCCGTTCCCGCTGCCCAGATTCATGCGCCAGGGCCTCCTGCAGACAATGCACTTTGATTTATCGCGCTATCTCTAATAGCACCCGAGATATCGCCAGATATATATTGGATTTTTCCCTGACCCTGAGTGTCCGGCCCCATGAGACGGTGGATTTCTCGGCCCCTGGTGGTCCGAGGTCGTTCCCGCTGCACAGATTCATGCGCCAGGGCCTCCTGCAGATAATTCACTTTGGTTTATTGCGCTATCTCTAATAGCACCCGAGATATCACCAGATATGTAATGGATTCTTCCCTGACCCTGAGTGCCCGGCCTCATGTGTCGGTGTTTTTCTCGGCCCCTGGAGGTCCGAGGTCGTTCCCTCTGCACAGATTCATGCGCCAGCGTCTCCTGCAGATAATTCACTTTGGTTTATTGCGCTATCTCTAATAGCACCCGAGATATCACCAGATATATATTGGATTTTCCACTGACACTGAGTGTTCGGCCCCATGAGACGGTGGTTTTCTCGGCCCCTGGTTGTCCGAGGTCGTTCCCGCTGCCCAGATTCATGCGCCAGGGCCTCCTGCTGACAATGCACTTTGATTTATCGCGCTATCTCTAATAGCACCCGAGATATCGCCAGATATATATTGGATTTTTCCCGGACCCTGAGTGTCCGGCCCCATGAGACGGTGGTTTTCTCGGCCCCTGGTGGTCCGAGGTCGTTCCCGCTGCACAGATTCATGCGCCAGGGCCTCCTGCAGATAATTCAATTTGGTTTATTGCGCTATCTCTAATAGCACCCGAGATATCACCAGATATATAATGGATTTTTCCCTGACCCTGAGTGTCCGGCCTCATGTGTCGGTGGTTTTCTCGGCCCCTGGTGATCCGAGGTCGTTCCCGCTGCACAGATTCATGCGCCGGGGCATACTGCAGATAATTCACTTTGGTGTATTGCGCTATCTCTAATAGCACCCGAGATAGCACCAGATACATATTGGATTTTTCCCCGACCCTGAGTGTCCGGCCCCATGAGACGGTCGTTTTCTCGGACCCTGGTGATCCGAGGTCGTTCCCGCTGCACAGATTCATGCGCCAGGGCCTCCCACAGACAATTCACTTTGGTTTATTGCGCTATCTCTAATAGCACCCGAGATATCACCAGATATATATTGGATTTTTCCCTGACTCTGAGTGCCCGGCCCCATGAGACGGTGGTTTTCTCGGCCCCTGGTTGGCCCAGGTCGTTCCCGCTGCGCAGATTCATGCGCCAGGGCCTCCTACAGACAATGCACTTTGATTTATCGCGCTACCTGTAATAAAACCTGAGATATCACCAGATATATATTGGATTTTTCCCTGACCCTGACAGTCCGGCCCCATGTGTCGGTGGCTTTCTCGGCCCCTGGTGGTCCGAGGTCGTTCCCGCTGCACAGATGCATGCGCCAGGGCCTCCTGCAAATAATTCACTTTGGTTTATTGCGCTATCTCTAATGGCAACCGAGATATCGCCAGATATATAATGGATTTTTCCCTGACACTGACAGTCCGGCCCCATGAGACGGTGGTTTTCTCGGCCCCTGGTGGTCCGAGGACGTACCCGCTGCACAGATTCATTCGCCAGGACCTCCATCAGACAATGCACTTTGATTTATTGCGCTATCTGTATTAGCACCCGAGATATGACCAGATATATATTGGATTTTTCCCTGACCCTGAGCGTCCGGCCCCATGAGACGGTGGTTTTCTCGGCCCCTGGTGGTCCGAGGTCGTTCCCACTTCACAGATGCATGCGCCAGAGCTTCCTGCACACAATGCACTTTGGCTTTTTGCGCTATCTCTAATAGCACCCGAGATATCACCAGATATACATTGGATTTTCCCCTGACCCTGAGTGTCCGTCCCCATGGGACGGTAGTTTTCTCGGCCCCTGGTGGTCCGAGGTCGTTCCCGCTGCCCAGATTCATGCGCCAGAGCCTCCTACAGACAATGCACTTTGATTTAATGCTCTATCTGTAATAGCACCCGAAATATCTCCAGATATATATTGGATTTTTCCCTGACCATGAGTGTCCGGCCCCATGAGACGGTGGTTTTCTCGGCCCCTGGTGGTCCGAGGTCGTTCCCGCTGCACAGATTCATGCGCCTGGGCCTCCTGCAGATAATTCACTTTGGTTTATTGCGCTATCTGTAATAGCACCCGAGATATCACCAGACATATATTGGATTTCCCCCTGACCCTGAGTGTCCGGCCCCATGAGACGGTGGTTTTCTCGGCCCCTGGTGGTCCGAGGTTGTTCCCGCTGCACAGATGCATGCGCCAGGGCCTCCTACAGATAATTCACTTTGATTTAGCGCGCTATCAGTAATAGCACCGGAGATATCACCGGATATATATTGGATTTTTCCCTGACCCTGAGTGTCCGGCCCCATGAGACGGTGGATTTCTCGGCCCCTGTTGGTCCGAGGTCGTTCCCGCTGCCCAGTTTCATGCGCCATGGCCTCCTGCAGACAATGCACTTTGATTTATCGCGCTATCTCTAATAGCACCCGAGATATCGCCAGATATATATTGGATTTTTCCCTGACCCTGAGTGTCCGGCCCCATGAGACAGTGGTTCTCTCGGCCCCTGGTGGTCCGAGGTCGTTCCCGCTGCACAGATGCATGCGCCAGGGCCTCCTGCAGACAATGCACTTTGATTTATTGCGCTATCTGTAATAGCACCCTATATATCACCAGATATATATTTGATTTTTCCCTAACCCTGAGTGTCCGGCCCCATGAGACGGTGGTTTTCTCGGCCCCTGGTGGTCCGAGGTCGTTCCCGATACACAGATTCCTGCGCCAGTGCCTCCTGCAGATAATTCACTTTGGTTTATTGCGCTATCTCTAATAGCACCGGAGATATCACCGGATATATATTGGATTTTTCCCTGACCCTGAGTGTCCGGCCCCATGAGACGGTGGTTTTCTCGGCCCCTGGTGGTCCGAGGTCGTTCCCGCTGCACAGATGCATGCGCCGGGGCCTCCTGCAGATAATTCACTTTGGTTTATCGCGCTATCTCTAATGGCAGCCGAGATATCACCAGATATATATTGGATTTTCCCCCGACCCTGAGTGTCCGGCCCCATGAGACGGTGGTTTTCTCGGCCCCTGGTGGTCCGAGGTCGTTCCCGCTGCACAGATTCATGCGCCAGGGCCTCCTGCAGATAATTCACTTTGGTTTATTGCGCTATCTCTAATAGCACCCAAGATATCACCAGATATATATTGGATTTTTCCCTGACCCTGAGTGTCCGGCTCCATGAGACTGTGGTTTTCTCGGCCCCTGGTGGTCCGAGGTCGTTCCCGCTGCACAGATGCATGCGCCAGGGCCTTCTGCAGACAGTGCACTTTGATTTATTGCGCTATCTGTAATAGCACCCTATATATCACCAGATATATATTTGATTTTTCCCTGACCCTGAGTGTCCGGCCCCATGAGACGGTGGTTTTCTCGGCCCCTGGTGGTCCGAGGTCGTTCCCGCTGCACAGATTCATGCGCCAGGGCCTCCTGCAGATAATTCACTTTGATTTATTGCGCCATCTGTAATAGCACCCGAGATATCACCAGATATATGCTGGATTTTTACATGACATTGTGTGACGGATACCGAAAATCTTTAATTTTCTCGGCCCCTGGTGGTCCGATGTCGTTCCTGCTGCACAGATTCATGCGCAAGTTCCACCTGCAGATAATTCACTTTGGTTTATTGCGCTATCTCTAATAGCACCCGAGATATCACCAGATATATATTGCATTTTCCCCTTACCCTGTGTGTCCGGCCACATGAGACGGTGGTTTTCTCGGCCCCTAGTGGTCCGAGGTCGTTCCCGCTGCCCAGATTCATGCGACTGGGCCTCCTACAGACAATGCACTTTGATTTATTGCGCTATCTGTAATAGCACCCGAGATATCACCGGATATATATTGGATTTTTCCCTGACCCTGAGTGTCCGGCCCCATGAGACGGTGGTTTTCTCGGCCCCTGGTGGTCCGAGGTCGTTCCCGCTGCACGGATTCATGCGCCAGGGCTTCCTGCAGACAATGCACTTTGATTTATCGCGCTATCTGTAATAGCACCCGAGATATCACCAGATATATATTGGATTTTCCCCTGACCCTGAGTGTCCGGCCACATGAGTCGGTGGTTTTCTCGGCCCCTGGTGGTCCGAGGTCGTTCCCGCTGCACAGATGCATGCGCCAGGTCCTCCTGCAGATAATTCACTTTGGTTTATTGCGCTATCTCTAATAGCACCCGAGATATCACCAGACATATATTGGATATTCCCCAGACCCTGAGTGTCCAGCCCCATGGGACTTTGGTTTTCTCGGCCCCTCGTGGTCCGAGGTCGTTCCCGCTGCCCAGATTCATGCGGCAGGGCCTCCTGCAGATAATTCACTTTGATTTATTGCGCCATCTGTAATAGCACCCGAGATATCACCAGATATATGCTGGATTTTTACATGACATTGTGTGACGGATACCGAAAATCTGTAATTTTCTCGGCCCCTGGTGGTCCGATGTCGTTCCTGCTGCACAAATTCATGCACAAGGGCCTCCTGCAGATAATTCACTTCGGTTTATTGCGCTATCTCTAATAGCACCCGAGATATCACCAGATATATAATGGATTTTTCCCTGACCCTGACAGTCCGGCCCCATGAGACGGTGGTTTTCTCGGCCCCTGGTGGTCCGAGGTCGTTCCCGCTGCACGGACTCATGCGCCAGGGCTTCCTGCAGACAATGCACTTTGATTTATCGCGCTATCTGTAATAGCACCCGACATATCACCAGATATATATTGGATTTTCCCCTGACCCTGAGTGTCCGGCCACATGAGACGGTGGTTTTATCGGCCCCTGGTGGTCCGAGGTCGTTCCCGCTACACAGATTCCTGCGCCAGTGCCTCCTGCAGATAATTCACTTTGGTTTATTGCGCTATCTCTAATAGCACCCGAGATATCACCAGATATATATTGCATTTTCCCCTTACCCTGTGTGCCCGGCCACATGAGACGGTGGTTTTCTCGGCCCCTAGTGGTCCGAGGTCGTTCCCGCTGCCCAGATTCATGCGCATGGGCCTCCTACAGACAATGCACATTGATTTATTGCACTATCTGTAATAGCACCCGAGACATCACCAGATATATATTGGATTTTTCCCTGGCCCTGAGTGTCCGGCCCCATGAGACGGTGGTTTTCTCGGCCCCTGGTGGTCTGAGGTCGTTCCCGCTGCACAGATTCATGCGCCGGGGCCTCCTGCAGATAATTCACTTTGGTTTATTGCGCTATCTCTAATAGCACCCGAGATATCACCAGACATATATTGGATTTTCCCCTGACCCTGAGTGTCCGGCCCCATGAGACTGTGGTTTTCTCGGCCCCTGGTGGTCCGAGGTCGTTTCCGCTGCCCAGATTCATGCGCAAGGGCCTCCTAAAGACAATGCACTTTGATTTATTGCGCTATCTGTAATAGCACCCTATGTATCACCAGATATATATTTGATTTTTCCATGACCCTTAGTGTCCGGTCCAATGAGACGGTGGGTTTCTCGGCCCCTGGTGGTCCGAGGTCGTTCCCGCTGCACGGATTCATGCGCCAGGGCCTCCTACAGACAATGCACTTTGATTTATTGCGCCATCTGTAATAGCACCCGAGATATCACCAGATATATATTGGATTTTCCCCTGACCCTGAGTGTCCGACCACATGAGACGGTGGTTTTCTCGGCCCCTGGTGGTCCGAGGTCGTTCCCGCTGCACAGATGCATGCGCCAGGGCCTCCTGCAGACAATGCACTTTGATTTAGTGCGCTATCTGTAATAGCACCCTATATATCGCCAGATATATATTTGATTTTTCCCTGACCCTGAGTGCCCGGCCCCATGAGACGGTGGTTTTCTCGGCCCCTGGTGGTCCGAGGTCGTTCCCGCTACACAGATTCATGCGCCAGGGCCTCCTGCAGATAATTCACTTTGGTTTATTGCGCTATCTCTAATAGCACCCGAGATATCACCAGACATATATTGGATTTTCCCCTGACCCTGAGTGTCCGGCCCCATGAGACTGTGGTTTTCTCGGCCCCTGGTGGTCCGAGGTCGTTCCCGCTGCCCAGATTCATGCGCAAGGGCCTCCTAAAGACAATGCACTTTGATTTATTGCGCTATCTGTAATAGCACCCTATGTATCACCAGATATATATTTGATTTTTCCCTGACCCTGAGTGTCCGGTCCAATGAGACGGTGGGTTTCTCGGCCCCTGGTGGTCCGAGGTCGTTCCCGCTGCACGGATTCATGCGCCAGGGCCTCCTACAGACAATGCACTTTGATTTATTGCGCCATCTGTAATAGCACCCGAGATATCACCAGATATATATTGGATTTTCCCCTGACCCTGAGTGTCCGACCACATGAGACGGTGGTTTTCTCGGCCCCTGGTGGTCCGAGGTCGTTCCCGCTGCACAGATGCATGCGCCAGGGCCTCCTGCAGACAATGCACTTTGATTTATTGCGCTATCTGTAATAGCACCCTATATATCACCAGATATATATTTGATTTTTCCCTGACCCTGAGTGTCCGGCCCCATGAGACGGTGGTTTTCTCGGCCCCTGGTGGTCCGAGGTCGTTCCCGCTACACAGATTCCTGCGCCAGTGCCTCCTGCAGATAATTCACTTTGGTTTATTGCGCTATCTCTAATAGCACCCGAGATATCACCAGATATATATTGCATTTTCCCCTTACCCTGTGTGCCCGGCCACATGAGACGGTGGTTTTCTCGGCCCCTAGTGGTCCGAGGTCGTTCCCGCTGCCCAGATTCATGCGCATGGGCCTCCTACAGACAATGCACATTGATTTATTGCACTATCTGTAATAGCACCCGAGACATCACCAGATATATATTGGATTTTTCCCTGGCCCTGAGTGTCCGGCCCCATGAGACGGTGGTTTTCTCGGCCCCTGGTGGTCTGAGGTCGTTCCCGCTGCACAGATTCATGCGCCGGGGCCTCCTGCAGATAATTCACTTTGGTTTATTGCGCTATCTCTAATAGCACCCGAGATATCACCAGACATATATTGGATTTTCCCCTGACCCTGAGTGTCCGGCCCCATGAGACTGTGGTTTTCTCGGCCCCTGGTGGTCCGAGGTCGTTTCCGCTGCCCAGATTCATGCGCAAGGGCCTCCTAAAGACAATGCACTTTGATTTATTGCGCTATCTGTAATAGCACCCTATGTATCACCAGATATATATTTGATTTTTCCATGACCCTTAGTGTCCGGTCCAATGAGACGGTGGGTTTCTCGGCCCCTGGTGGTCCGAGGTCGTTCCCGCTGCACGGATTCATGCGCCAGGGCCTCCTACAGACAATGCACTTTGATTTATTGCGCCATCTGTAATAGCACCCGAGATATCACCAGATATATATTGGATTTTCCCCTGACCCTGAGTGTCCGACCACATGAGACGGTGGTTTTCTCGGCCCCTGGTGGTCCGAGGTCGTTCCCGCTGCACAGATGCATGCGCCAGGGCCTCCTGCAGACAATGCACTTTGATTTAGTGCGCTATCTGTAATAGCACCCTATATATCGCCAGATATATATTTGATTTTTCCCTGACCCTGAGTGCCCGGCCCCATGAGACGGTGGTTTTCTCGGCCCCTGGTGGTCCGAGGTCGTTCCCGCTACACAGATTCATGCGCCAGGGCCTCCTGCAGATAATTCACTTTGGTTTATTGCGCTATCTCTAATAGCACCCGAGATATCACCAGACATATATTGGATTTTCCCCTGACCCTGAGTGTCCGGCCCCATGAGACTGTGGTTTTCTCGGCCCCTGGTGGTCCGAGGTCGTTCCCGCTGCCCAGATTCATGCGCAAGGGCCTCCTAAAGACAATGCACTTTGATTTATTGCGCTATCTGTAATAGCACCCTATGTATCACCAGATATATATTTGATTTTTCCCTGACCCTGAGTGTCCGGTCCAATGAGACGGTGGGTTTCTCGGCCCCTGGTGGTCCGAGGTCGTTCCCGCTGCACGGATTCATGCGCCAGGGCCTCCTACAGACAATGCACTTTGATTTATTGCGCCATCTGTAATAGCACCCGAGATATCACCAGATATATATTGGATTTTCCCCTGACCCTGAGTGTCCGACCACATGAGACGGTGGTTTTCTCGGCCCCTGGTGGTCCGAGGTCGTTCCCGCTGCACAGATGCATGCGCCAGGGCCTCCTGCAGACAATGCACTTTGATTTAGTGCGCTATCTGTAATAGCACCCTATATATCGCCAGATATATATTTGATTTTTCCCTGACCCTGAGTGCCCGGCCCCATGAGACGGTGGTTTTCTCGGCCCCTGGTGGTCCGAGGTCGTTCCCGCTACACAGATTCATGCGCCAGGGCCTCCTGCAGATAATGCACTTTGATTTATCGCGCTATCTGTAATAGCACCCGAGATATCACCAGATATATATTGGATTTTCCCCTGACCCTGAGTGTCCGGCCACATGAGTCGGTGGTTTTCTCGGCCCCTGGTGGTCCGAGGTCGTTCCCGCTGCACAGATGCATGCGCCAGGTCCTCCTGCAGATAATTCACTTTGGTTTATTGCGCTATCTCTAATAGCACCCGAGATATCACCAGACATATATTGGATATTCCCCAGACCCTGAGTGTCCAGCCCCATGGGACTTTGGTTTTCTCGGCCCCTCGTGGTCCGAGGTCGTTCCCGCTGCCCAGATTCATGCGGCAGGGCCTCCTGCAGATAATTCACTTTGATTTATTGCGCCATCTGTAATAGCACCCGAGATATCACCAGATATATGCTGGATTTTTACATGACATTGTGTGACGGATACCGAAAATCTGTAATTTTCTCGGCCCCTGGTGGTCCGATGTCGTTCCTGCTGCACAAATTCATGCACAAGGGCCTCCTGCAGATAATTCACTTCGGTTTATTGCGCTATCTCTAATAGCACCCGAGATATCACCAGATATATAATGGATTTTTCCCTGACCCTGACAGTCCGGCCCCATGAGACGGTGGTTTTCTCGGCCCCTGGTGGTCCGAGGTCGTTCCCGCTGCACGGACTCATGCGCCAGGGCTTCCTGCAGACAATGCACTTTGATTTATCGCGCTATCTGTAATAGCACCCGACATATCACCAGATATATATTGGATTTTCCCCTGACCCTGAGTGTCCGGCCACATGAGACGGTGGTTTTATCGGCCCCTGGTGGTCCGAGGTCGTTCCCGCTACACAGATTCCTGCGCCAGTGCCTCCTGCAGATAATTCACTTTGGTTTATTGCGCTATCTCTAATAGCACCCGAGATATCACCAGATATATATTGCATTTTCCCCTTACCCTGTGTGCCCGGCCACATGAGACGGTGGTTTTCTCGGCCCCTAGTGGTCCGAGGTCGTTCCCGCTGCCCAGATTCATGCGCATGGGCCTCCTACAGACAATGCACATTGATTTATTGCACTATCTGTAATAGCACCCGAGACATCACCAGATATATATTGGATTTTTCCCTGGCCCTGAGTGTCCGGCCCCATGAGACGGTGGTTTTCTCGGCCCCTGGTGGTCTGAGGTCGTTCCCGCTGCACAGATTCATGCGCCGGGGCCTCCTGCAGATAATTCACTTTGGTTTATTGCGCTATCTCTAATAGCACCCGAGATATCACCAGACATATATTGGATTTTCCCCTGACCCTGAGTGTCCGGCCCCATGAGACTGTGGTTTTCTCGGCCCCTGGTGGTCCGAGGTCGTTTCCGCTGCCCAGATTCATGCGCAAGGGCCTCCTAAAGACAATGCACTTTGATTTATTGCGCTATCTGTAATAGCACCCTATGTATCACCAGATATATATTTGATTTTTCCATGACCCTTAGTGTCCGGTCCAATGAGACGGTGGGTTTCTCGGCCCCTGGTGGTCCGAGGTCGTTCCCGCTGCACGGATTCATGCGCCAGGGCCTCCTACAGACAATGCACTTTGATTTATTGCGCCATCTGTAATAGCACCCGAGATATCACCAGATATATATTGGATTTTCCCCTGACCCTGAGTGTCCGACCACATGAGACGGTGGTTTTCTCGGCCCCTGGTGGTCCGAGGTCGTTCCCGCTGCACAGATGCATGCGCCAGGGCCTCCTGCAGACAATGCACTTTGATTTAGTGCGCTATCTGTAATAGCACCCTATATATCGCCAGATATATATTTGATTTTTCCCTGACCCTGAGTGCCCGGCCCCATGAGACGGTGGTTTTCTCGGCCCCTGGTGGTCCGAGGTCGTTCCCGCTACACAGATTCATGCGCCAGGGCCTCCTGCAGATAATTCACTTTGGTTTATTGCGCTATCTCTAATAGCACCCGAGATATCACCAGACATATATTGGATTTTCCCCTGACCCTGAGTGTCCGGCCCCATGAGACTGTGGTTTTCTCGGCCCCTGGTGGTCCGAGGTCGTTCCCGCTGCCCAGATTCATGCGCAAGGGCCTCCTAAAGACAATGCACTTTGATTTATTGCGCTATCTGTAATAGCACCCTATGTATCACCAGATATATATTTGATTTTTCCCTGACCCTGAGTGTCCGGTCCAATGAGACGGTGGGTTTCTCGGCCCCTGGTGGTCCGAGGTCGTTCCCGCTGCACGGATTCATGCGCCAGGGCCTCCTACAGACAATGCACTTTGATTTATTGCGCCATCTGTAATAGCACCCGAGATATCACCAGATATATATTGGATTTTCCCCTGACCCTGAGTGTCCGACCACATGAGACGGTGGTTTTCTCGGCCCCTGGTGGTCCGAGGTCGTTCCCGCTGCACAGATGCATGCGCCAGGGCCTCCTGCAGACAATGCACTTTGATTTATTGCGCTATCTGTAATAGCACCCTATATATCACCAGATATATATTTGATTTTTCCCTGACCCTGAGTGTCCGGCCCCATGAGACGGTGGTTTTCTCGGCCCCTGGTGGTCCGAGGTCGTTCCCGCTACACAGATTCCTGCGCCAGTGCCTCCTGCAGATAATTCACTTTGGTTTATTGCGCTATCTCTAATAGCACCCGAGATATCACCAGATATATATTGCATTTTCCCCTTACCCTGTGTGCCCGGCCACATGAGACGGTGGTTTTCTCGGCCCCTAGTGGTCCGAGGTCGTTCCCGCTGCCCAGATTCATGCGCATGGGCCTCCTACAGACAATGCACATTGATTTATTGCACTATCTGTAATAGCACCCGAGACATCACCAGATATATATTGGATTTTTCCCTGGCCCTGAGTGTCCGGCCCCATGAGACGGTGGTTTTCTCGGCCCCTGGTGGTCTGAGGTCGTTCCCGCTGCACAGATTCATGCGCCGGGGCCTCCTGCAGATAATTCACTTTGGTTTATTGCGCTATCTCTAATAGCACCCGAGATATCACCAGACATATATTGGATTTTCCCCTGACCCTGAGTGTCCGGCCCCATGAGACTGTGGTTTTCTCGGCCCCTGGTGGTCCGAGGTCGTTTCCGCTGCCCAGATTCATGCGCAAGGGCCTCCTAAAGACAATGCACTTTGATTTATTGCGCTATCTGTAATAGCACCCTATGTATCACCAGATATATATTTGATTTTTCCATGACCCTTAGTGTCCGGTCCAATGAGACGGTGGGTTTCTCGGCCCCTGGTGGTCCGAGGTCGTTCCCGCTGCACGGATTCATGCGCCAGGGCCTCCTACAGACAATGCACTTTGATTTATTGCGCCATCTGTAATAGCACCCGAGATATCACCAGATATATATTGGATTTTCCCCTGACCCTGAGTGTCCGACCACATGAGACGGTGGTTTTCTCGGCCCCTGGTGGTCCGAGGTCGTTCCCGCTGCACAGATGCATGCGCCAGGGCCTCCTGCAGACAATGCACTTTGATTTAGTGCGCTATCTGTAATAGCACCCTATATATCGCCAGATATATATTTGATTTTTCCCTGACCCTGAGTGCCCGGCCCCATGAGACGGTGGTTTTCTCGGCCCCTGGTGGTCCGAGGTCGTTCCCGCTACACAGATTCATGCGCCAGGGCCTCCTGCAGATAATTCACTTTGGTTTATTGCGCTATCTCTAATAGCACCCGAGATATCACCAGACATATATTGGATTTTCCCCTGACCCTGAGTGTCCGGCCCCATGAGACTGTGGTTTTCTCGGCCCCTGGTGGTCCGAGGTCGTTCCCGCTGCCCAGATTCATGCGCAAGGGCCTCCTAAAGACAATGCACATTGATTTATTGCGCTATCTGTAATAGCACCCTATGTATCACCAGATATATATTTGATTTTTCCCTGACCCTGAGTGTCCGGTCCAATGAGACGGTGGGTTTCTCGGCCCCTGGTGGTCCGAGGTCGTTCCCGCTGCACGGATTCATGCGCCAGGGCCTCCTACAGACAATGCACTTTGATTTATTGCGCCATCTGTAATAGCACCCGAGATATCACCAGATATATATTGGATTTTCCCCTGACCCTGAGTGTCCGACCACATGAGACGGTGGTTTTCTCGGCCCCTGGTGGTCCGAGGTCGTTCCCGCTGCACAGATGCATGCGCCAGGGCCTCCTGCAGACAATGCACTTTGATTTAGTGCGCTATCTGTAATAGCACCCTATATATCGCCAGATATATATTTGATTTTTCCCTGACCCTGAGTGCCCGGCCCCATGAGACGGTGGTTTTCTCGGCCCCTGGTGGTCCGAGGTCGTTCCCGCTACACAGATTCATGCGCCAGGGCCTCCTGCAGATAATTCACTTTGGTTTATTGCGCTATCTCTAATAGCACCCGAGATATCACCAGATATATATTGGAGTTTTCCCTGACCCTGAGTGTCCGGCCCCATGAGACGATGGTTTTCTCGGCCCCTGGTGGTCCGAGGTCGTTCCCGCTGCCCAGATTCAAGCGGCAGGGCCTCCTGCAGATAATTCACTTTGATTTATTGCGCCATCTGTAATAGCACCCGAGATATCACCAGATATATGCTGGATTTTTACATGACATTGTGTGACGGATACCGAAAATCTGTAATTTTCTCGGCCCCTGGTGGTCCGAGGTTGTTCCCGCTCCACAGATTCATGCGCCAGGGCCTCCTGCAGACAATGCACTTTGATTTATCGCGCTATCTCTAATGGCACCCGAGATATCACCAGATATATAATGGATTTTTCCCTGACCCTGACAGTCCGGCCCCATGAGACGGTGGTTTTCTCGGCCCCTGGTGATCCGAAGTCGTTCCCGCTGCACGGATTCATGCGCCAGGGCTTCCTGCAGACAATGCACTTTGATTTATTGCGCCATCTGTAATAGCACCCGAGATATCACCAGATATATATTGGATTTTCCCCTGACCCTGAGTGTCCGACCACATGAGACGGTGGTTTTCTCTGCACGGATTCATGCGCCAGGGCCTCCTACAGACAATGCACTTTGATTTATTGCGCCATCTGTAATAGCACCCGAGATATCACCAGATATATATTGGATTTTCCCCTGACCCTGAGTGTCCGACCACATGAGACGGTGGTTTTCTCGGCCCCTGGTGGTCCGAGGTCGTTCCCGCTGCACAGATGCATGCGCCAGGGCCTCCTGCAGACAATGCACTTTGATTTAGTGCGCTATCTGTAATAGCACCCTATATATCGCCAGATATATATTTGATTTTTCCCTGACCCTGAGTGCCCGGCCCCATGAGACGGTGGTTTTCTCGGCCCCTGGTGGTCCGAGGTCGTTCCCGCTACACAGATTCATGCGCCAGGGCCTCCTGCAGATAATTCACTTTGGTTTATTGCGCTATCTCTAATAGCACCCGAGATATCACCAGATATATATTGGAGTTTTCCCTGACCCTGAGTGTCCGGCCCCATGAGACGATGGTTTTCTCGGCCCCTGGTGGTCCGAGGTCGTTCCCGCTGCCCAGATTCAAGCGGCAGGGCCTCCTGCAGATAATTCACTTTGATTTATTGCGCCATCTGTAATAGCACCCGAGATATCACCAGATATATGCTGGATTTTTACATGACATTGTGTGACGGATACCGAAAATCTGTAATTTTCTCGGCCCCTGGTGGTCCGAGGTCGTTCCCGCTGCCCAGATTCATGCGGCAGGGCCTCCTACAGAGAATGAATTTTGATTTATCGCGCTATCTGTAATAGCACCCGACATATCACCAGATATATATTGGATTTTCCCCTGACCCTGAGTGTCCGGCCACATGAGACGGTGGTTTTCTCGGCCCCTGGTGGTCCGAGGTCGTTCCCGCTGCCCAGATTCATGCGCCAGGGCCTCCTACAGACAATGCACTCTGATTTATTGCGCTCTCTGTAATAGCACCCGAGATATCACCAGATATATATTGGATTTTTCCCTGACCCTGAGTGTCCGGCACCATGAGACGGTGGTTTTCTCGGCCCCTTGTGGTCTGAGGTCGTTCCCGCTGCCCAGATTAATGCGGCAGGGCCTCCTGCAGATAATTTACTTTGGTTTATTGCGCTATCTCTAATAGCACCCGGAATATCACCAGATATATATTGGATTTTTCCCTGACCCTGAGTGTCTGGCCCCATGAGACTGTAGTTTTCTCGGCCCCTCGTGGTCCGAGGTCGTTCCCGCTGCCCAGATTCATGCGGCAGGGCCTCCTACAGAGAATGAATTTTGATTTATCGCGCTATCTCTAATGGCACCCTAGATATCGCCAGATATATATTGGATTTTTCCCTGACCCTGAGTTTCCGGCCCCATGAGACGGTGGTTTTCTCGGCCCCTGGTGGTCCGAGGTCGTTCCCGCTGCACAGATTCATGTGCCAGGGCCTCCTGCATATAATTCACTTTGGTTTATTGCGCTATCTGTAATAGCACCCGAGATATCACCAGATGTATATTGGATTTTTCCCTGACCCTGAGTGTCCGGCCCCATGAGACGGTGGTTTTCTCGGCCCCTGGTGGTCCGAGGTCATTCCCGCTGCACAGATTCATGCGCCAGGGCCTCCTGCAGATAATTCACTTTGGTTTATTGCGCTATCTCTAATAGCACCCGAGATATCACCAGATATATATTGTATTTTTCCCTGAACCTGAGTGTCTGCCCCATGAGACTGTGGGTTTCTCGGCCCCTGGTGGTCCGAGGTCGTTCCCGGTGCAGAGATTCATGCGCCAGGGCCTCCCACAGACAATGCACTTTGATTTATTGCGCTATCTCTAATAGCACCCGAGATATCACCAGATATATATTGGATTTTTCCCTGACCCTGACAGTCCGGCCCCATGAGACGGTGGTTTTCTCGGCCCCTGGTGGTCCGAGGTCGTTCCCGCTGCCCAGATTCATGCGCCAGGGCCTCCTACAGACAATGCACTTTGATTTATTGCGCCATCTGTAATAGCACCCGAGATATCACCAGATATATATTGGATTTTCCCCTGACCCTGAGTGTCCGACCACATGAGACGGTGGTTTTCTCGGCCCCTGGTGGTCCGAGGTCGTTCCCGCTGCCCAGATTCATGCGCATGGGCCTCCTACAGACAATGCACATTGATTTATTGCACTATCTGTAATAGCACCCGAGATATCACCAGATGTATATTGGATTTTTCCCTGACCCTGAGTGTCCGGCCCCATGAGACGGTGGTTTTCTCGGCCCCTGGTGGTCCGAGGTCATTCCCGCTGCACAGATTCATGCGCCAGGGCCTCCTGCAGATAATTCACTTTGGTTTATTGCGCTATCTCTAATAGCACCCGAGATATCACCAGATATATATTGTATTTTTCCCTGAACCTGAGTGTCCGGCCCCATGAGACTGTGGTTTTCTCGGCCCCTGGTGGTCCGAGGACGTTCCCGCTGCCCAGATTCATGCGCAAGGGCCTCCTAAAGACAATGCACTTTGATTTATTGCGCTATCTGTAATAGCACCCTATGTATCACCAGATATATATTTGATTTTTCCATGACCCTGAGTGTCCGGTCCAATGAGACGGTGGGTTTCTCGGCCCCTGGTGGTCCGAGGTCGTTCCCGCTGCACGGATTCATGCGCCAGGGCCTCCTACAGACAATGCACTTTGATTTATTGCGCCATCTGTAATAGCACCCGAGATATCACCAGATATATATTGGATTTTCCCCTGACCCTGAGTGTCCGACCACATGAGACGGTGGTTTTCTCGGCCCCTGGTGGTCCGAGGTCGTTCCCGCTGCACAGATTCATGCGCCAGGGCCTCCCACAGACAATGCACTTTGATTTAGTGCGCTATCTGTAATAGCACCCTATATATCGCCAGATATATATTTGATTTTTCCCTGACCCTGAGTGCCCGGCCCCATGAGTCGGTGGTTTTCTCGGCCCCTGGTGGTCCGAGGTCGTTCCCGCTACACAGATTCATGCGCCAGGGCCTCCTGCAGATAATTCACTTTGGTTTATTGCGCTATCTCTAATAGCACCCGAGATATCACCAGACATATATTGGATTTTCCCCTGACCCTAAGTGTCCGGCCCCATGAGACTGTGGTTTTCTCGGCCCCTGGTGGTCCGAGGTCGTTCCCGCTGCCCAGATTCATGCGCAAGGGCCTCCTAAAGACAATGCACTTTGATTTATTGCGCTATCTGTAATAGCACCCTATGTATCACCAGATATATATTTGATTTTTCCATGACCCTGAGTGTCCGGTCCAATGAGACGGTGGGTTTCTCGGCCCCTGGTGGTCCGAGGTCGTTCCCGCTGCACGGATTCATGCGCCAGGGCCTCCTACAGACAATGCACTTTGATTTATTGCGCCATCTGTAATAGCACCCGAGATATCACCAGATATATATTGGATTTTCCCCTGACCCTGAGCGTCCGACCACATGAGACGGTGGTTTTCTCGGCCCCTGGTGGTCCGAGGTCGTTCCCGCTGCACAGATGCATGCGCCAGGGCCTCCTGCAGACAATGCACTTTGATTTAGTGCGCTATCTGTAATAGCACCCTATATATCGCCAGATATATATTTGATTTTTCCCTGACCCTGAGTGCCCGGCCCCATGAGACGGTGGTTTTCTCGGCCCCTGGTGGTCCGAGGTCATTCCCGCTGCACAGATTCATGCGCCAGGGCCTCCTGCAGATAATTCACTTTGGTTTATTGCGCTATCTCTAATAGCACCCGAGATATCACCAGATATATATTGGATTTTCCCCTGACCCTGAGTGTCCGGCCACATGAGACGGTGGTTTTCTCGGCCCCTGGTGGTCCGAGGTCGTTCCCGCTGCCCAGATTCATGCGCCAGGGCCTCCTACAGACAATGCACTCTGATTTATTGCGCTCTCTGTAATAGCACCCGAGATATCACCAGATATATATTGGATTTTTCCCTGACCCTGAGTGTCCGGCACCATGAGACGGTGGTTTTCTCGGCCCCTTGTGGTCTGAGGTCGTTCCCGCTGCCCAGATTAATGCGGCAGGGCCTCCTGCAGATAATTTACTTTGGTTTATTGCGCTATCTCTAATAGCACCCGGAATATCACCAGATATATATTGGATTTTTCCCTGACCCTGAGTGTCTGGCCCCATGAGACTGTAGTTTTCTCGGCCCCTCGTGGTCCGAGGTCGTTCCCGCTGCCCAGATTCATGCGGCAGGGCCTCCTACAGAGAATGAATTTTGATTTATCGCGCTATCTCTAATGGCACCCTAGATATCGCCAGATATATATTGGATTTTTCCCTGACCCTGAGTTTCCGGCCCCATGAGACGGTGGTTTTCTCGGCCCCTGGTGGTCCGAGGTCGTTCCCGCTGCACAGATTCATGCGCCAGGGCCTCCTGCATATAATTCACTTTGGTTTATTGCGCTATCTGTAATAGCACCCGAGATATCACCAGATGTATATTGGATTTTTCCCTGACCCTGAGTGTCCGGCCCCATGAGACGGTGGTTTTCTCGGCCCCTGGTGGTCCGAGGTCATTCCCGCTGCACAGATTCATGCGCCAGGGCCTCCTGCAGATAATTCACTTTGGTTTATTGCGCTATCTCTAATAGCACCCGAGATATCACCAGATATATATTGTATTTTTCCCTGAACCTGAGTGTCTGCCCCATGAGACTGTGGGTTTCTCGGCCCCTGGTGGTCCGAGGTCGTTCCCGCTGCAGAGATTCATGCGCCAGGGCCTCCCACAGACAATGCACTTTGATTTGTTGCGCTATCTCTAATAGCACCCGAGATATCACCAGATATATATTGGATTTTTCCCTGACCCTGACAGTCCGGCCCCATGAGACGGTGGTTTTCTCGGCCCCTGGTGGTCCGAGGTCGTTCCCGCTGCCCAGATTCATGCGCCAGGGCCTCCTACAGACAATGCACTTTGATTTATTGCGCCATCTGTAATAGCACCCGAGATATCACCAGATATATATTGGATTTTCCCCTGACCCTGAGTGTCCGACCACATGAGACGGTGGTTTTCTCGGCCCCTGGTGGTCCGAGGTCGTTCCCGCTGCCCAGATTCATGCGCATGGGCCTCCTACAGACAATGCACATTGATTTATTGCACTATCTGTAATAGCACCCGAGATATCACCAGATGTATATTGGATTTTTCCCTGACCCTGAGTGTCCGGCCCCATGAGACGGTGGTTTTCTCGGCCCCTGGTGGTCCGAGGTCATTCCCGCTGCACAGATTCATGCGCCAGGGCCTCCTGCAGATAATTCACTTTGGTTTATTGCGCTATCTCTAATAGCACCCGAGATATCACCAGATATATATTGTATTTTTCCCTGAACCTGAGTGTCCGGCCCCATGAGACTGTGGTTTTCTCGGCCCCTGGTGGTCCGAGGACGTTCCCGCTGCCCAGATTCATGCGCAAGGGCCTCCTAAAGACAATGCACTTTGATTTATTGCGCTATCTGTAATAGCACCCTATGTATCACCAGATATATATTTGATTTTTCCATGACCCTGAGTGTCCGGTCCAATGAGACGGTGGGTTTCTCGGCCCCTGGTGGTCCGAGGTCGTTCCCGCTGCACGGATTCATGCGCCAGGGCCTCCTACAGACAATGCACTTTGATTTATTGCGCCATCTGTAATAGCACCCGAGATATCACCAGATATATATTGGATTTTCCCCTGACCCTGAGTGTCCGACCACATGAGACGGTGGTTTTCTCGGCCCCTGGTGGTCCGAGGTCGTTCCCGCTGCACAGATTCATGCGCCAGGGCCTCCCACAGACAATGCACTTTGATTTAGTGCGCTATCTGTAATAGCACCCTATATATCGCCAGATATATATTTGATTTTTCCCTGACCCTGAGTGCCCGGCCCCATGAGTCGGTGGTTTTCTCGGCCCCTGGTGGTCCGAGGTCGTTCCCGCTACACAGATTCATGCGCCAGGGCCTCCTGCAGATAATTCACTTTGGTTTATTGCGCTATCTCTAATAGCACCCGAGATATCACCAGACATATATTGGATTTTCCCCTGACCCTGAGTGTCCGGCCCCATGAGACTGTGGTTTTCTCGGCCCCTGGTGGTCCGAGGTCGTTCCCGCTGCCCAGATTCATGCGCAAGGGCCTCCTAAAGACAATGCACTTTGATTTATTGCGCTATCTGTAATAGCACCCTATGTATCACCAGATATATATTTGATTTTTCCATGACCCTGAGTGTCCGGTCCAATGAGACGGTGGGTTTCTCGGCCCCTGGTGGTCCGAGGTCGTTCCCGCTGCACGGATTCATGCGCCAGGGCCTCCTACAGACAATGCACTTTGATTTATTGCGCCATCTGTAATAGCACCCGAGATATCACCAGATATATATTGGATTTTCCCCTGATCCTGAGCGTCCGACCACATGAGACGGTGGTTTTCTCGGCCCCTGGTGGTCCGAGGTCGTTCCCGCTGCACAGATGCATGCGCCAGGGCCTCCTGCAGACAATGCACTTTGATTTAGTGCGCTATCTGTAATAGCACCCTATATATCGCCAGATATATATTTGATTTTTCCCTGACCCTGAGTGCCCGGCCCCATGAGACGGTGGTTTTCTCGGCCCCTGGTGGTCCGAGGTCGTTCCCGCTACACAGATTCATGCGCCAGGGCCTCCTGCAGATAATTCACTTTGGTTTATTGCGCTATCTCTAATAGCACCCGAGATATCACCAGACATATATTGGATTTTCCCCTGACCCTGAGTGTCCGGCCCCATGAGACTGTGGTTTTCTCGGCCCCTGGTGGTCCGAGGTCGTTCCCGCTGCCCAGATTCATGCGCAAGGGCCTCCTAAAGACAATGCACTTTGATTTATTGCGCTATCTGTAATAGCACGCTATGTATCACCAGATATATATTTGATTTTTCCCTGACCCTGAGTGTCCGGTCCAATGAGACGGTGGGTTTCTCGGCCCCTGGTGGTCCGAGGTCGTTCCCGCTGCACGGATTCATGCGCCAGGGCCTCCTACAGACAATGCACTTTGATTTATTGCGCCATCTGTAATAGCACCCGAGATATCACCAGATATATATTGGATTTTCCCCTGACCCTGAGTGTCCGACCACATGAGACGGTGGTTTTCTCGGCCCCTGGTGGTCCGAGGTCGTTCCCGCTGCACAGATGCATGCGCCAGGGCCTCCTGCAGACAATGCACTTTGATTTAGTGCGCTATCTGTAATAGCACCCTATATATCGCCAGATATATATTTGATTTTTCCCTGACCCTGAGTGCCCGGCCCCATGAGACGGTGGTTTTCTCGGCCCCTGGTGGTCCGAGGTCGTTCCCGCTACACAGATTCATGCGCCAGGGCCTCCTGCAGATAATTCACTTTGGTTTATTGCGCTATCTCTAATAGCACCCGAGATATCACCAGATATATAATGGATTTTTCCCTGACCCTGACAGTCCGGCCCCATGAGACGGTGGTTTTCTCGGCCCCTGGTGATCCGAAGTCGTTCCCGCTGCACGGATTCATGCGCCAGGGCTTCCTGCAGACAATGCACTTTGATTTATCGCGCTATCTGTAATAGCACCCGACATATCACCAGATATATATTGGATTTTCCCCTGACCCTGAGTGTCCGGCCACATGAGACGGTGGTTTTCTCGGCCCCTGGTGGTCCGAGGTCGTTCCCGCTGCCCAGATTCATGCGCCAGGGCCTCCTACAGACAATGCACTCTGATTTATTGCGCTCTCTGTAATAGCACCCGAGATATCACCAGATATATATTGGATTTTTCCCTGACCCTGAGTGTCCGGCACCATGAGACGGTGGTTTTCTCGGCCCCTTGTGGTCTGAGGTCGTTCCCGCTGCCCAGATTAATGCGGCAGGGCCTCCTGCAGATAATTTACTTTGGTTTATTGCGCTATCTCTAATAGCACCCGGAATATCACCAGATATATATTGGATTTTTCCCTGACCATGAGTGTCTGGCCCCATGAGACAGTAGTTTTCTCGGCCCCTCGTGGTCCGAGGTCGTTCCCGCTGCCCAGATTCATGCGGCAGGGCCTCCTACAGAGAATGAATTTTGATTTATCGCGCTATCTCTAATGGCACCCTAGATATCGCCAGATATATATTGGATTTTTCCCTGACCCTGAGTTTCCGGCCCCATGAGACGGTGGTTTTCTCGGCCCCTGGTGGTCCGAGGTCGTTCCCGCTGCACAGATTCATGCGCCAGGGCCTCCTGCATATAATTCACTTTGGTTTATTGCGCTATCTGTAATAGCACCCGAGATATCACCAGATGTATATTGGATTTTTCCCTGACCCTGAGTGTCCGGCCCCATGAGACGGTGGTTTTCTCGGCCCCTGGTGGTCCGAGGTCATTCCCGCTGCACAGATTCATGCGCCAGGGCCTCCTGCAGATAATTCACTTTGGTTTATTGCGCTATCTCTAATAGCACCCGAGATATCACCAGATATATATTGTATTTTTCCCTGAACCTGAGTGTCTGCCCCATGAGACTGTGGGTTTCTCGGCCCCTGGTGGTCCGAGGTCGTTCCCGCTGCAGAGATTCATGCGCCAGGGCCTCCCACAGACAATGCACTTTGATTTATTGCGCTATCTCTAATAGCACCCGAGATATCACCAGATATATATTGGATTTTTCCCTGACCCTGACAGTCCGGCCCCATGAGACGGTGGTTTTCTCGGCCCCTGGTGGTCCGAGGTCGTTCCCGCTGCCCAGATTCATGCGCCAGGGCCTCCTACAGACAATGCACTTTGATTTATTGCGCCATCTGTAATAGCACCCGAGATATCACCAGATATATATTGGATTTTCCCCTGACCCTGAGTGTCCGACCACATGAGACGGTGGTTTTCTCGGCCCCTGGTGGTCCGAGGTCGTTCCCGCTGCCCAGATTCATGCGCATGGGCCTCCTACAGACAATGCACATTGATTTATTGCACTATCTGTAATAGCACCCGAGATATCTCCAGATGTATATTGGATTTTTCCCTGACCCTGAGTGTCCGGCCCCATGAGACGGTGGTTTTCTCGGCCCCTGGTGGTCCGAGGTCATTCCCGCTGCACAGATTCATGCGCCAGGGCCTCCTGCAGATAATTCACTTTGGTTTATTGCGCTATCTCTAATAGCACCCGAGATATCACCAGATATATATTGTATTTTTCCCTGAACCTGAGTGTCCGGCCCCATGAGACTGTGGTTTTCTCGGCCCCTGGTGGTCCGAGGACGTTCCCGCTGCCCAGATTCATGCGCAAGGGCCTCCTAAAGACAATGCACTTTGATTTATTGCGCTATCTGTAATAGCACCCTATGTATCACCAGATATATATTTGATTTTTCCATGACCCTGAGTGTCCGGTCCAATGAGACGGTGGGTTTCTCGGCCCCTGGTGGTCCGAGGTCGTTCCCGCTGCACGGATTCATGCGCCAGGGCCTCCTACAGACAATGCACTTTGATTTATTGCGCCATCTGTAATAGCACCCGAGATATCACCAGATATATATTGGATTTTCCCCTGACCCTGAGTGTCCGACCACATGAGACGGTGGTTTTCTCGGCCCCTGGTGGTCCGAGGTCGTTCCCGCTGCACAGATTCATGCGCCAGGGCCTCCCACAGACAATGCACTTTGATTTAGTGCGCTATCTGTAATAGCACCCTATATATCGCCAGATATATATTTGATTTTTCCCTGACCCTGAGTGCCCGGCCCCATGAGTCGGTGGTTTTCTCGGCCCCTGGTGGTCCGAGGTCGTTCCCGCTACACAGATTCATGCGCCAGGGCCTCCTGCAGATAATTCACTTTGGTTTATTGCGCTATCTCTAATAGCACCCGAGATATCACCAGACATATATTGGATTTTCCCCTGACCCTGAGTGTCCGGCCCCATGAGACTGTGGTTTTCTCGGCCCCTGGTGGTCCGAGGTCGTTCCCGCTGCCCAGATTCATGCGCAAGGGCCTCCTAAAGACAATGCACTTTGATTTATTGCGCTATCTGTAATAGCACCCTATGTATCACCAGATATATATTTGATTTTTCCATGACCCTGAGTGTCCGGTCCAATGAGACGGTGGGTTTCTCGGCCCCTGGTGGTCCGAGGTCGTTCCCGCTGCACGGATTCATGCGCCAGGGCCTCCTACAGACAATGCACTTTGATTTATTGCGCCATCTGTAATAGCACCCGAGATATCACCAGATATATATTGGATTTTCCCCTGATCCTGAGCGTCCGACCACATGAGACGGTGGTTTTCTCGGCCCCTGGTGGTCCGAGGTCGTTCCCGCTGCACAGATGCATGCGCCAGGGCCTCCTGCAGACAATGCACTTTGATTTAGTGCGCTATCTGTAATAGCACCCTATATATCGCCAGATATATATTTGATTTTTCCCTGACCCTGAGTGCCCGGCCCCATGAGACGGTGGTTTTCTCGGCCCCTGGTGGTCCGAGGTCGTTCCCGCTACACAGATTCATGCGCCAGGGCCTCCTGCAGATAATTCACTTTGGTTTATTGCGCTATCTCTAATAGCACCCGAGATATCACCAGACATATATTGGATTTTCCCCTGACCCTGAGTGTCCGGCCCCATGAGACTGTGGTTTTCTCGGCCCCTGGTGGTCCGAGGTCGTTCCCGCTGCCCAGATTCATGCGCAAGGGCCTCCTAAAGACAATGCACTTTGATTTATTGCGCTATCTGTAATAGCACGCTATGTATCACCAGATATATATTTGATTTTTCCCTGACCCTGAGTGTCCGGTCCAATGAGACGGTGGGTTTCTCGGCCCCTGGTGGTCCGAGGTCGTTCCCGCTGCACGGATTCATGCGCCAGGGCCTCCTACAGACAATGCACTTTGATTTATTGCGCCATCTGTAATAGCACCCGAGATATCACCAGATATATATTGGATTTTCCCCTGACCCTGAGTGTCCGACCACATGAGACGGTGGTTTTCTCGGCCCCTGGTGGTCCGAGGTCGTTCCCGCTGCACAGATGCATGCGCCAGGGCCTCCTGCAGACAATGCACTTTGATTTAGTGCGCTATCTGTAATAGCACCCTATATATCGCCAGATATATATTTGATTTTTCCCTGACCCTGAGTGCCCGGCCCCATGAGACGGTGGTTTTCTCGGCCCCTGGTGGTCCGAGGTCGTTCCCGCTACACAGATTCATGCGCCAGGGCCTCCTGCAGATAATTCACTTTGGTTTATTGCGCTATCTCTAATAGCACCCGAGATATCACCAGATATATAATGGATTTTTCCCTGACCCTGACAGTCCGGCCCCATGAGACGGTGGTTTTCTCGGCCCCTGGTGATCCGAAGTCGTTCCCGCTGCACGGATTCATGCGCCAGGGCTTCCTGCAGACAATGCACTTTGATTTATCGCGCTATCTGTAATAGCACCCGACATATCACCAGATATATATTGGATTTTCCCCTGACCCTGAGTGTCCGGCCACATGAGACGGTGGTTTTCTCGGCCCCTGGTGGTCCGAGGTCGTTCCCGCTGCCCAGATTCATGCGCCAGGGCCTCCTACAGACAATGCACTCTGATTTATTGCGCTCTCTGTAATAGCACCCGAGATATCACCAGATATATATTGGATTTTTCCCTGACCCTGAGTGTCCGGCACCATGAGACGGTGGTTTTCTCGGCCCCTTGTGGTCTGAGGTCGTTCCCGCTGCCCAGATTAATGCGGCAGGGCCTCCTGCAGATAATTTACTTTGGTTTATTGCGCTATCTCTAATAGCACCCGGAATATCACCAGATATATATTGGATTTTTCCCTGACCCTGAGTGTCTGGCCCCATGAGACAGTAGTTTTCTCGGCCCCTCGTGGTCCGAGGTCGTTCCCGCTGCACAGATTCATGCGGCAGGGCCTCCTACAGAGAATGAATTTTGATTTATCGCGCTATCTCTAATGGCACCCTAGATATCGCCAGATATATATTGGATTTTTCCCTGACCCTGAGTTTCCGGCCCCATGAGACGGTGGTTTTCTCGGCCCCTGGTGGTCCGAGGTCGTTCCCGCTGCACAGATTCATGCGCCAGGGCCTCCTGCATATAATTCACTTTGGTTTATTGCGCTATCTGTAATAGCACCCGAGATATCACCAGATATACATTTGATTTTTCCCTGACCCTGAGTGTCCGGCCCCATGAGACTGTGGTTTTCTCGGCCCCTGGTGTTCCGAGGTCGTTCCCGCTACACAGATTCATGCGCCAGGGCCTCCTGCAGATAATTCACTTTGGTTTATTGCGCTATCTCTAATAGCACCCGAGATATCACCAGACATATATTGGATTTTCCCCTGACCCTGAGTGTCCGGTACCATGAGACTGTGGTTTTCTCGGCCCCTGGTGGTCCGAGGTCGTTCTCGCTGCACAGATTCATGCGCCAGGGCCTCCTGCAGATAATTCACTTTGGTTTATTGCGCTATCTCTAATAGGACCCGAGATATCACCAGACATATATTGGATTTTCCCCTGACCCTGAGTGTCCGGCCCCATGAGACTGTGGTTTTCTCGGCCCCTGGTAGTCCGAGGTCGTTCCCGCTGACCAGATTCATGCGCCAGGGCCTCCTGCAGATAATTCACTTTGGTTTATTGCGCTATCTCTAATAGCACCCGAGATATCACCAGACATATATTGGATTTTCCCCTGACCCTGAGTGTCCGGCCCCATGAGACTGTGGTTTTCACGGCCCCTGGTGGTCTGAGGTCGTTCCCGCTGACCAGATTCATGCGCCAGGGCCTCCTACAGACAATGCACATTGATTTATTTCACTATCTGTAATAGCACCCTAGATATCACCAGATGTATATTGGATTTTTCCCTGACCCTGAGTGTCCGGCCCCATGAGACGGTGGTTTTCTCGGCCCCTGGTGGTCCGACGTCGTTCCCGCTGCACAGATTCATGCGCCAGGGCCTCCTGCAGATAATTCACTTTGGTTTATTGCGCTATCTCTAATAGCACCCGAGATATCACCAGATATATATTGGATTTTTCCCTGACCCTGACAGTCCGGCCCCATGAGACGGTGGTTTTCTCGGCCCCTGGTGGTCCGAGGTCGTTCCCGCTGCCCAGATTCATGCGCCAGGGCCTCCTACAGACAATGCACTTTGATTTATTGCGCCATCTGTAATAGCACCCGAGATATCACCAGATATATATTGGATTTTCCCCTGACCCTGAGTGTCCGACCACATGAGACGGTGGTTTTCTCGGCCCCTGGTGGTCCGAGGTCGTTCCCGCTGCCCAGATTCATGCGCATGGGCCTCCTACAGACAATGCACATTGATTTATTGCACTATCTGTAATAGCACCCGAGATATCACCAGATGTATATTGGATTTTTCCCTGACCCTGAGTGTCCGGCCCCATGAGACGGTGGTTTTCTCGGCCCCTGGTGGTCCGAGGTCGTTCCCGCTGCACAGATTCATGCGCCAGGGCCTCCTGCATATAATTCACTTTGGTTTATTGCGCTATCTGTAATAGCACCCGAGATATCACCAGATATACATTTGATTTTTCCCTGACCCTGAGTGTCCGGCCCCATGAGACTGTGGTTTTCTCGGCCCCTGGTGGTCCGAGGTCGTTCCCGCTACACAGATTCATGCGCCAGGGCCTCCTGCAGATAATTCACTTTGGTTTATTGCGCTATCTCTAATAGCACCCGAGATATCACCAGACATATATTGGATTTTCCCCTGACCCTGAGTGTCCGGTCCCATGAGACTGTGGTTTTCTCGGCCCCTGGTGGTCCGAGGTCGTTCCCGCTGCACAGATTCATGCGCCAGGGCCTCCTGCAGATAATTCACTTTGGTTTATTGCGCTATCTCTAATAGCACCCGAGATATCACCAGACATATATTGGATTTTCCCCTGACCCTGAGTGTCCGGCCCCATGAGACTGTGGTTTTCTCGGCCCCTGGTGGTCTGAGGTCGTTCCCGCTGACCAGATTCATGCGCCAGGGCCTCCTACAGACAATGCACATTGATTTATTTCACTATCTGTAATAGCACCCTAGATATCACCAGATGTATATTGGATTTTTCCCTGACCCTGAGTGTCCGGCCCCATGAGACGGTGGTTTTCTCGGCCCCTGGTGGTCCGACGTCGTTCCCGCTGCACAGATTCATGCGCCAGGGCCTCCTGCAGATAATTCACTTTGGTTTATTGCGCTATCTCTAATAGCACCCGAGATATCACCAGATATATATTGGATTTTTCCCTGACCCTGACAGTCCGGCCCCATGAGACGGTGGTTTTCTCGGCCCCTGGTGGTCCGAGGTCGTTCCCGCTGCCCAGATTCATGCGCCAGGGCCTCCTACAGACAATGCACTTTGATTTATTGCGCCATCTGTAATAGCACCCGAGATATCACCAGATATATATTGGATTTTCCCCTGACCCTGAGTGTCCGACCACATGAGACGGTGGTTTTCTCGGCCCCTGGTGGTCCGAGGTCGTTCCCGCTGCCCAGATTCATGCGCATGGGCCTCCTACAGACAATGCACATTGATTTATTACACTATCTGTAATAGCACCCGAGATATCACCGGATGTATATTGGATTTTTCCCTGACCCTGAGTGTCCGGCCCCATGAGACGGTGGTTTTCTCGGCCCCTGGTGGTCCGAGGTCATTCCCGCTGCACAGATTCATGCGCCAGGGCCTCCTGCAGATAATTCACTTTGGTTTATTGCGCTATCTCTAATAGCACCCGAGATATCACCAGATATATATTGTATTTTTCCCTGAACCTGAGTGTCTGGCCCCATGAGACTGTGGGTTTCTCGGCCCCTGGTGGTCCGATGTCGTTCCCGCTGCAGAGATTCATGCGCCAGGGCCTCCCACAGACAATGCACTTTGATTTATTGCGCTATCTCTAATAGCACCCGAGATATCACCAGATATATATTGGATTTTTCCCTGACCCTGACAGTCCGGCCCCATGAGACGGTGGTTTTCTCGGCCCCTGGTGGTCCGAGGTCGTTCCCGCTGCCCAGATTCATGCGCCAGGGCCTCCTACAGACAATGCACTTTGATTTATTGCGCCATCTGTAATAGCACCCGAGATATCACCAGATATATATTGGATTTTCCCCTGACCCTGAGTGTCCGACCACATGAGACGGTGGTTTTCTCGGCCCCTGGTGGTCCGAGGTCGTTCCCGCTGCCCAGATTCATGCGCATGGGCCTCCTACAGACAATGCACATTGATTTATTGCACTATCTGTAATAGCACCCGAGATATCACCAGATGTATATTGGATTTTTCCCTGACCCTGAGTGTCCGGCCCCATGAGACGGTGGTTTTCTCGGCCCCTGGTGGTCCGAGGTCATTCCCGCTGCACAGATTCATGCGCCAGGGCCTCCTGCAGATAATTCACTTTGGTTTATTGCGCTATCTCTAATAGCACCCGAGATATCACCAGATATATATTGTATTTTTCCCTGAACCTGAGTGTCTGGCCCCATGAGACTGTGGGTTTCTCGGCCCCTGGTGGTCCGAGGTCGTTCCCGCTGCAGAGATTCATGCGCCAGGGCCTCCCACAGACAATGCACTTTGATTTATTGCGCTATCTGTAATAGCACCCGAGATATCACCAGATATATATTGGATTTTTCCCTGGCCCTGAGTGTCCGGCCCCATGAGACGGTGGTTTTCTCGGCCCCTGGTGGTCTGAGGTCGTTCCCGCTGCACAGATTCATGCGCCGGGGCCTCCTGCAGATAATTCACTTTGGTTTATTGCGCTATCTCTAATAGCACCCGAGATATCACCAGACATATATTGGATTTTCCCCTGACCCTGAGTGTCCGGCCCCATGAGACTGTGGTTTTCTCGGCCCCTGGTGGTCCGAGGTCGTTTCCGCTGCCCAGATTCATGCGCAAGGGCCTCCTACAGACAATGCACTTTGATTTATTGCGCCATCTGTAATAGCAACCGAGATATCACCAGATATATATTGGATTTTCCCCTGACCCTGAGTGTCCGACCACATGAGACGGTGGTTTTCTCGGCCCCTGGTGGTCCGAGTCGTTCCCGCTGCACAGATGCATGCGCCAGGGCCTCCTGCAGACAATGCACTTTGATTTAGTGCGCTATCTGTAATAGCACCCTATATATCGCCAGATATATATTTGATTTTTCCCTGACCCTGAGCGCCCGGCCCCATGAGACGGTGGTTTTCTCGGCCCCTGGTGGTCCGAGGTCGTTCCCGCTACACAGATTCATGCGCCAGGGCCTCCTGCAGATAATTCACTTTGGTTTATTGCGCTATCTCTTATAGCACCCGAGATATCACCAGATATATATTGGAGTTTTCCCTGACCCTGAGTGTCCGGCCCCATGAGACGATGGTTTTCTCGGCCCCTGGTGGTCCGAGGTCGTTCCCGCTGCACAGATGCATGCGCCAGGGCCTCCTGCAGACAATGCACTTTGATTTAGTGCGCTATCTGTAATAGCACCCTATATATCGCCAGATATATATTTGATTTTTCCCTGACCCTGAGTGCCCGGCCCCATGAGTCGGTGGTTTTCTCGGCCCCTGGTGGTCCGAGGTCGTTCCCGCTACACAGATTCATGCGCCAGGGCCTCCTGCAGATAATTCACTTTGGTTTATTGCGCTATCTCTAATAGCACCCGAGATATCACCAGACATATATTGGATTTTCCCCTGACCCTGAGTGTCCGGCCCCATGAGACTGTGGTTTTCTCGGCCCCTGGTGGTCCGAGGTCGTTCCCGCTGCCCAGATTCATGCGCAAGGGCCTCCTAAAGACAATGCACTTTGATTTATTGCGCTATCTGTAATAGCACCCTATGTATCACCAGATATATATTTGATTTTTCCCTGACCCTGAGTGTCCGGTCCAATGAGACGGTGGGTTTCTCGGCCCCTGGTGGTCCGAGGTCGTTCCCGCTGCACGGATTCATGCGCCAGGGCCTCCTACAGACAATGCACTTTGATTTATTGCGCCATCTGTAATAGCACCCGAGATATCACCAGATATATATTGGATTTTCCCCTGACCCTGAGTGTCCGACCACATGAGACGGTGGTTTTCTCGGCCCCTGGTGGTCCGAGTCGTTCCCGCTGCACAGATGCATGCGCCAGGGCCTCCTGCAGACAATGCACTTTGATTTAGTGCGCTATCTGTAATAGCACCCTATATATCGCCAGATATATATTTGATTTTTCCCTGACCCTGAGCGCCCGGCCCCATGAGACGGTGGTTTTCTCGGCCCCTGGTGGTCCGAGGTCGTTCCCGCTACACAGATTCATGCGCCAGGGCCTCCTGCAGATAATTCACTTTGGTTTATTGCGCTATCTCTAATAGCACCCGAGATATCACCAGATATATATTGGAGTTTTCCCTGACCCTGAGTGTCCGGCCCCATGAGACGATGGTTTTCTCGGCCCCTGGTGGTCCGAGGTCGTTCCCGCTGCCCAGATTCAAGCGGCAGGGCCTCCTGCAGATAATTCACTTTGATTTATTGCGCCATCTGTAATAGCACCCGAGATATCACCAGATATATGCTGGATTTTTACATGACATTGTGTGACGGATACCGAAAATCTGTAATTTTCTCGGCCCCTGGTGGTCCGAGGTCGTTCCCGCTCCACAGATTCATGCGCCAGGGCCTCCTGCAGACAATGCACTTTGATTTATCGCGCTATCTCTAATGGCACCCGAGATATCACCAGATATATAATGGATTTTTCCCTGACCCTGACAGTCCGGCCCCATGAGACGGTGGTTTTCTCGGCCCCTGGTGATCCGAAGTCGTTCCCGCTGCACGGATTCATGCGCCAGGGCTTCCTGCAGACAATGCACTTTGATTTATCGCGCTATCTGTAATAGCACCCGACATATCACCAGATATATATTGGATTTTCCCCTGACCCTGAGTGTCCGACCACATGAGACGGTGGTTTTCTCGGCCCCTGGTGGTCCGAGTCGTTCCCGCTGCACAGATGCATGCGCCAGGGCCTCCTGCAGACAATGCACTTTGATTTAGTGCGCTATCTGTAATAGCACCCTATATATCGCCAGATATATATTTGATTTTTCCCTGACCCTGAGCGCCCGGCCCCATGAGACGGTGGTTTTCTCGGCCCCTGGTGGTCCGAGGTCGTTCCCGCTACACAGATTCATGCGCCAGGGCCTCCTGCAGATAATTCACTTTGGTTTATTGCGCTATCTCTAATAGCACCCGAGATATCACCAGATATATATTGGAGTTTTCCCTGACCCTGAGTGTCCGGCCCCATGAGACGATGGTTTTCTCGGCCCCTGGTGGTCCGAGGTCGTTCCCGCTGCCCAGATTCAAGCGGCAGGGCCTCCTGCAGATAATTCACTTTGATTTATTGCGCCATCTGTAATAGCACCCGAGATATCACCAGATATATGCTGGATTTTTACATGACATTGTGTGACGGATACCGAAAATCTGTAATTTTCTCGGCCCCTGGTGGTCCGAGGTCGTTCCCGCTCCACAGATTCATGCGCCAGGGCCTCCTGCAGACAATGCACTTTGATTTATCGCGCTATCTCTAATGGCACCCGAGATATCACCAGATATATAATGGATTTTTCCCTGACCCTGACAGTCCGGCCCCATGAGACGGTGGTTTTCTCGGCCCCTGGTGATCCGAAGTCGTTCCCGCTGCACGGATTCATGCGCCAGGGCTTCCTGCAGACAATGCACTTTGATTTATCGCGCTATCTGTAATAGCACCCGACATATCACCAGATATATATTGGATTTTCCCCTGACCCTGAGTGTCCGGCCACATGAGACGGTGGTTTTCTCGGCGCCTGGTGGTCCGAGGTCGTTCCCGCTGCCCAGATTCATTCGCCAGGGCCTCCTACAGACAATGCACTCTGATTTATTGCGCTCTCAGTAATAGCACCCGAGATATCACCAGATATATATTGGATTTTTCCCTGACCCTGAGTGTCCGGCACCATGAGACGGTGGTTTTCTCGGCCCCTTGTGGTCTGAGGTCGTTCCCGCTGCCCAGATTAATGCGGCAGGGCCTCCTGCAGATAATTTACTTTGGTTTATTGCGCTATCTCTAATAGCACCCGGAATATCACCAGATATATATTGGATTTTTCCCTGACCCTGAGTGTCTGGCCCCATGAGACTGTAGTTTTCTCGGCCCCTCGTGGTCCCAGGTCGTTCCCGCTGCCCAGATTCATGCGGCAGGGCCTCCTACAGAGAATGAATTTTGATTTATCGCGCTATCTCTAATGGCACCCTAGATATCGCCAGATATATATTGGATTTTTCCCTGACCCTGAGTTTCCGGCCCCATGAGACGGTGGTTTTCTCGGCCCCTGGTGGTCCGAGGTCGTTCCCGCTGCACAGATTCATGCGCCAGGGCCTCCCACAGACAATGCACTTTGATTTATTGCGCTATCTCTAATAGCACCCGAGATATCACCAGATATATATTGGATTTTTCCCTGACCCTGAGTGTCCGGCCCCATGAGACGGTGGTTTTCTCGGCCCCTGGTGGTCCGAGGTCATTCCCGCTGCACAGATTCATGCGCCAGGGCCTCCTGCAGATAATTCACTTTGGTTTATTGCGCTATCTCTAATAGCACCCGAGATATCACCAGACATATATTGGATTTTCCCCTGACCCTGAGTGTCCGGCCCCATGAGACTGTGGTTTTCTCGGCCCCTGGTGGTCCGAGGTCGTTCCCGCTGCCCAGATTCATGCGCAAGGGCCTCCTAAAGCCAATGCACTTTGATTTATTGCGCTATCTGTAATAGCACCCTATGTATCACCAGATATATATTTGATTTTTCCCTGACCCTGAGTGTCCGGTCCAATGAGACGGTGGGTTTCTCGGCCCCTGGTGGTCCGAGGTCGTTCCCGCTGCACGGATTCATGCGCCAGGGCCTCCTACAGACAATGCACTTTGATTTATTGCGCCATCTGTAATAGCACCCGAGATATCACCAGATATATATTGGATTTTCCCCTGACCCTGAGTGTCCGACCACATGAGACGGTGGTTTTCTCGGCCCCTGGTGGTCCGAGTCGTTCCCGCTGCACAGATGCATGCGCCAGGGCCTCCTGCAGACAATGCACTTTGATTTAGTGCGCTATCTGTAATAGCACCCTATATATCGCCAGATATATATTTGATTTTTCCCTGACCCTGAGCGCCCGGCCCCATGAGACGGTGGTTTTCTCGGCCCCTGGTGGTCCGAGGTCGTTCCCGCTGCCCAGATTCATGCGCCAGGGCCTCCTACAGACAATGCACTTTGATTTATTGCGCCATCTGTAATAGCACCCGAGATATCACCAGATATATATTGGATTTTCCCCTGACCCTGAGTGTCCGACCACATGAGACGGTGGTTTTCTCGGCCCCTGGTGGTCCGAGGTCGTTCCCGCTGCCCAGATTCATGCGCATGGGCCTCCTACAGACAATGCACATTGATTTATTGCACTATCTGTAATAGCACCCGAGATATCACCAGATGTATATTGGATTTTTCCCTGACCCTGAGTGTCCGGCCCCATGAGACGGTGGTTTTCTCGGCCCCTGGTGGTCCGAGGTCGTTCCCGCTGCACAGATTCATGCGCCAGGGCCTCCTGCATATAATTCACTTTGGTTTATTGCGCTATCTGTAATAGCACCCGAGATATCACCAGATATACATTTGATTTTTCCCTGACCCTGAGTGTCCGGCCCCATGAGACTGTGGTTTTCTCGGCCCCTGGTGGTCCGAGGTCGTTCCCGCTACACAGATTCATGCGCCAGGGCCTCCTGCAGATAATTCACTTTGGTTTATTGCGCTATCTCTAATAGCACCCGAGATATCACCAGACATATATTGGATTTTCCCCTGACCCTGAGTGTCCGGTCCCATGAGACTGTGGTTTTCTCGGCCCCTGGTGGTCCGAGGTCGTTCCCGCTGCACAGATTCATGCGCCAGGGCCTCCTGCAGATAATTCACTTTGGTTTATTGCGCTATCTCTAATAGCACCCGAGATATCACCAGACATATATTGGATTTTCCCCTGACCCTGAGTGTCCGGCCCCATGAGACTGTGGTTTTCTCGGCCCCTGGTGGTCTGAGGTCGTTCCCGCTGACCAGATTCATGCGCCAGGGCCTCCTACAGACAATGCACATTGATTTATTTCACTATCTGTAATAGCACCCTAGATATCACCAGATGTATATTGGATTTTTCCCTGACCCTGAGTGTCCGGCCCCATGAGACGGTGGTTTTCTCGGCCCCTGGTGGTCCGACGTCGTTCCCGCTGCACAGATTCATGCGCCAGGGCCTCCTGCAGATAATTCACTTTGGTTTATTGCGCTATCTCTAATAGCACCCGAGATATCACCAGATATATATTGGATTTTTCCCTGACCCTGACAGTCCGGCCCCATGAGACGGTGGTTTTCTCGGCCCCTGGTGGTCCGAGGTCGTTCCCGCTGCCCAGATTCATGCGCCAGGGCCTCCTACAGACAATGCACTTTGATTTATTGCGCCATCTGTAATAGCACCCGAGATATCACCAGATATATATTGGATTTTCCCCTGACCCTGAGTGTCCGACCACATGAGACGGTGGTTTTCTCGGCCCCTGGTGGTCCGAGGTCGTTCCCGCTGCCCAGATTCATGCGCATGGGCCTCCTACAGACAATGCACATTGATTTATTGCACTATCTGTAATAGCACCCGAGATATCACCGGATGTATATTGGATTTTTCCCTGACCCTGAGTGTCCGGCCCCATGAGACGGTGGTTTTCTCGGCCCCTGGTGGTCCGAGGTCATTCCCGCTGCACAGATTCATGCGCCAGGGCCTCCTGCAGATAATTCACTTTGGTTTATTGCGCTATCTCTAATAGCACCCGAGATATCACCAGATATATATTGTATTTTTCCCTGAACCTGAGTGTCTGGCCCCATGAGACTGTGGGTTTCTCGGCCCCTGGTGGTCCGAGGTCGTTCCCGCTGCAGAGATTCATGCGCCAGGGCCTCCCACAGACAATGCACTTTGATTTATTGCGCTATCTCTAATAGCACCCGAGATATCACCAGATATATATTGGATTTTTCCCTGACCCTGACAGTCCGGCCCCATGAGACGGTGGTTTTCTCGGCCCCTGGTGGTCCGAGGTCGTTCCCGCTGCCCAGATTCATGCGCCAGGGCCTCCTACAGACAATGCACTTTGATTTATTGCGCCATCTGTAATAGCACCCGAGATATCACCAGATATATATTGGATTTTCCCCTGACCCTGAGTGTCCGACCACATGAGACGGTGGTTTTCTCGGCCCCTGGTGGTCCGAGGTCGTTCCCGCTGCCCAGATTCATGCGCATGGGCCTCCTACAGACAATGCACATTGATTTATTGCACTATCTGTAATAGCACCCGAGATATCACCAGATGTATATTGGATTTTTCCCTGACCCTGAGTGTCCGGCCCCATGAGACGGTGGTTTTCTCGGCCCCTGGTGGTCCGAGGTCATTCCCGCTGCACAGATTCATGCGCCAGGGCCTCCTGCAGATAATTCACTTTGGTTTATTGCGCTATCTCTAATAGCACCCGAGATATCACCAGATATATATTGTATTTTTCCCTGAACCTGAGTGTCTGGCCCCATGAGACTGTGGGTTTCTCGGCCCCTGGTGGTCCTAGGTCGTTCCCGCTGCAGAGATTCATGCGCCAGGGCCTCCCACAGACAATGCACTTTGATTTATTGCGCTATCTGTAATAGCACCCGAGATATCACCAGATATATATTGGATTTTTCCCTGGCCCTGAGTGACCGGCCCCATGAGACGGTGGTTTTCTCGGCCCCTGGTGGTCTGAGGTCGTTCCCGCTGCACAGATTCATGCGCCGGGGCCTCCTGCAGATAATTCACTTTGGTTTATTGCGCTATCTCTAATAGCACCCGAGATATCACCAGACATATATTGGATTTTCCCCTGACCCTGAGTGTCCGGCCCCATGAGACTGTGGTTTTCTCGGCCCCTGGTGGTCCGAGGTCGTTCCCGCTGCCCAGATTCATGCGCAAGGGCCTCCTACAGACAATGCACTTTGATTTATTGCGCCATCTGTAATAGCACCCGAGATATCACCAGATATATATTGGATTTTCCCCTGACCCTGAGTGTCCGACCACATGAGACGGTGGTTTTCTCGGCCCCTGGTGGTCCGAGTCGTTCCCGCTGCACAGATGCATGCGCCAGGGCCTCCTGCAGACAATGCACTTTGATTTAGTGCGCTATCTGTAATAGCACCCTATATATCGCCAGATATATATTTGATTTTTCCCTGACCCTGAGCGCCCGGCCCCATGAGACGGTGGTTTTCTCGGCCCCTGGTGGTCCGAGGTCGTTCCCGCTACACAGATTCATGCGCCAGGGCCTCCTGCAGATAATTCACTTTGGTTTATTGCGCTATCTCTAATAGCACCCGAGATATCACCAGATATATATTGGAGTTTTCCCTGACCCTGAGTGTCCGGCCCCATGAGACGATGGTTTTCTCGGCCACTGGTGGTCCGAGGTCGTTCCCGCTGCACAGATGCATGCGCCAGGGCCTCCTGCAGACAATGCACTTTGATTTAGTGCGCTATCTGTAATAGCACCCTATATATCGCCAGATATATATTTGATTTTTCCCTGACCCTGAGTGCCCGGCCCCATGAGTCGGTGGTTTTCTCGGCCCCTGGTGGTCCGAGGTCGTTCCCGCTACACAGATTCATGCGCCAGGGCCTCCTGCAGATAATTCACTTTGGTTTATTGCGCTATCTCTAATAGCACCCGAGATATCACCAGACATATATTGGATTTTCCCCTGACCCTGAGTGTCCGGCCCCATGAGACTGTGGTTTTCTCGGCCCCTGGTGGTCCGAGGTCGTTCCCGCTGCCCAGATTCATGCGCAAGGGCCTCCTAAAGACAATGCACTTTGATTTATTGCGCTATCTGTAATAGCACCCTATGTATCACCAGATATATATTTGATTTTTCCCTGACCCTGAGTGTCCGGTCCAATGAGACGGTGGGTTTCTCGGACCCTGGTGGTCCGAGGTCGTTCCCGCTGCACGGATTCATGCGCCAGGGCCTCCTACAGACAATGCACTTTGATTTATTGCGCCATCTGTAATAGCACCCGAGATATCACCAGATATATATTGGATTTTCCCCTGACCCTGAGTGTCCGACCACATGAGACGGTGGTTTTCTCGGCCCCTGGTGGTCCGAGTCGTTCCCGCTGCACAGATGCATGCGCCAGGGCCTCCTGCAGACAATGCACTTTGATTTAGTGTGCTATCTGTAATAGCACCCTATATATCGCCAGATATATATTTGATTTTTCCCTGACCCTGAGCGCCCGGCCCCATGAGACGGTGGTTTTCTCGGCCCCTGGTGGTCCGAGGTCGTTCCCGCTACACAGATTCATGCGCCAGGGCCTCCTGCAGATAATTCACTTTGGTTTATTGCGCTATCTCTAATAGCACCCGAGATATCACCAGATATATATTGGAGTTTTCCCTGACCCTGAGTGTCCGGCCCCATGAGACGATGGTTTTCTCGGCCCCTGGTGGTCCGAGGTCGTTCCCGCTGCCCAGATTCAAGCGGCAGGGCCTCCTGCAGATAATTCACTTTGATTTATTGCGCCATCTGTAATAGCACCCGAGATATCACCAGATATATGCTGGATTTTTACATGACATTGTGTGACGGATACCGAAAATCTGTAATTTTCTCGGCCCCTGGTGGTCCGAGGTCGTTCCCGCTCCACAGATTCATGCGCCAGGGCCTCCTGCAGACAATGCACTTTGATTTATCGCGCTATCTCTAATGGCACCCGAGATATCACCAGATATATAATGGATTTTTCCCTGACCCTGACAGTCCGGCCCCATGAGACGGTGGTTTTCTCGGCCCCTGGTGATCCGAAGTCGTTCCCGCTGCACGGATTCATGCGCCAGGGCTTCCTGCAGACAATGCACTTTGATTTATCGCGCTATCTGTAATAGCACCCGACATATCACCAGATATATATTGGATTTTCCCCTGACCCTGAGTGTCCGGCCACATGAGACGGTGGTTTTCTCGGCCCCTGGTGGTCCGAGGTCGTTCCCGCTGCCCAGATTCATGCGCCAGGGCCTCCTACAGACAATGCACTCTGATTTATTGCGCTCTCAGTAATAGCACCCGAGATATCACCAGATATATATTGGATTTTTCCCTGACCCTGAGTGTCCGGCACCATGAGACGGTGGTTTTCTCGGCCCCTTGTGGTCTGAGGTCGTTCCCGCTGCCCAGATTAATGCGGCAGGGCCTCCTGCAGATAATTTACTTTGGTTTATTGCGCTATCTCTAATAGCACCCGGAATATCACCAGATATATATTGGATTTTTCCCTGACCCTGAGTGTCTGGCCCCATGAGACTGTAGTTTTCTCGGCCCCTCGTGGTCCCAGGTCGTTCCCGCTGCCCAGATTCATGCGGCAGGGCCTCCTACAGAGAATGAATTTTGATTTATCGCGCTATCTCTAATGGCACCCTAGATATCGCCAGATATATATTGGATTTTTCCCTGACCCTGAGTTTCCGGCCCCATGAGACGGTGGTTTTCTCGGCCCCTGGTGGTCCGAGGTCGTTCCCGCTGCACAGATTCATGCGCCAGGGCCTCCCACAGACAATGCACTTTGATTTATTGCGCTATCTCTAATAGCACCCGAGATATCACCAGATATATATTGGATTTTTCCCTGACCCTGACAGTCCGGCCCCATGAGACGGTGGTTTTCTCGGCCCCTGGTGGTCCGAGGTCGTTCCCGCTGCCCAGATTCATGCGCCAGGGCCTCCTACAGACAATGCACTTTGATTTATTGCGCCATCTGTAATAGCACCCGAGATATCACCAGATATATATTGGATTTTCCCCTGACCCTGAGTGTCCGACCACATGAGACGGTGGTTTTCTCGGCCCCTGGTGGTCCGAGGTCGTTCCCGCTGCCCAGATTCATGCGCATGGGCCTCCTACAGACAATGCACATTGATTTATTGCACTATCTGTAATAGCACCCGAGATATCACCAGATGTATATTGGATTTTTCCCTGACCCTGAGTGTCCGGCCCCATGAGACGGTGGTTTTCTCGGCCCCTGGTGGTCCGAGGTCATTCCCGCTGCACAGATTCATGCGCCAGGGCCTCCTGCAGATAATTCACTTTGGTTTATTGCGCTATCTCTAATAGCACCCGAGATATCACCAGATATATATTGTATTTTTCCCTGAACCTGAGTGTCTGGCCCCATGAGACTGTGGGTTTCTCGGCCCCTGGTGGTCCGAGGTCGTTCCCGCTGCAGAGATTCATGCGCCAGGGCCTCCCACAGACAATGCACTTTGGTTTATTGCGCTATCTCTAATAGCACCCGAGATATCACCAGACATATATTGGATTTTCCCCTGACCCTGAGTGTCCGGCCCCATGAGACTGTGGTTTTCTCGGCCCCTGGTGGTCCGAGGTCGTTCCCGCTGCCCAGATTCATGCGCAAGGGCCTCCTAAAGACAATGCACTTTGATTTATTGCGCTATCTGTAATAGCACCCTATGTATCACCAGATATATATTTGATTTTTCCCTGACCCTGAGTGTCCGGTCCAATGAGACGGTGGGTTTCTCGGCCCCTGGTGGTCCGAGGTCGTTCCCGCTGCACGGATTCATGCACCAGGGCCTCCTACAGACAATGCACTTTGATTTATTGCGCCATCTGTAATAGCACCCGAGATATCACCAGATATATATTGGATTTTCCCCTGACCCTGAGTGTCCGACCACATGAGACGGTGGTTTTCTCGGCCCCTGGTGGTCCGAGTCGTTCCCGCTGCACAGATGCATGCGCCAGGGCCTCCTGCAGACAATGCACTTTGATTTAGTGCGCTATCTGTAATAGCACCCTATATATCGCCAGATATATATTTGATTTTTCCCTGACCCTGAGCGCCCGGCCCCATGAGACGGTGGTTTTCTCGGCCCCTGGTGGTCCGAGGTCGTTCCCGCTACACAGATTCATGCGCCAGGGCCTCCTGCAGATAATTCACTTTGGTTTATTGCGCTATCTCTAATAGCACCCGAGATATCACCAGATATATATTGGAGTTTTCCCTGACCCTGAGTGTCCGGCCCCATGAGACGATGGTTTTCTCGGCCCCTGGTGGTCCGAGGTCGTTCCCGCTGCCCAGATTCAAGCGGCAGGGCCTCCTGCAGATAATTCACTTTGATTTATTGCGCCATCTGTAATAGCACCCGAGATATCACCAGATATATGCTGGATTTTTACATGACATTGTGTGACGGATACCGTAAATCTGTAATTTTCTCGGCCCCTGGTGGTCCGAGGTCGTTCCCGCTCCACAGATTCATGCGCCAGGGCCTCCTGCAGACAATGCACTTTGATTTATCGCGCTATCTCTAATGGCACCCGAGATATCACCAGATATATAATGGATTTTTCCCTGACCCTGACAGTCCGGCCCCATGAGACGGTGGTTTTCTCGGCCCCTGGTGATCCGAAGTCGTTCCCGCTGCACGGATTCATGCGCCAGGGCTTCCTGCAGACAATGCACTTTGATTTATCGCGCTATCTGTAATAGCACCCGACATATCACCAGATATATATTGGATTTTCCCCTGACCCTGAGTGTCCGGCCACATGAGACGGTGGTTTTCTCGGCCCCTGGTGGTCCGAGGTCGTTCCCGCTGCCCAGATTCATGCGCCAGGGCCTCCTACAGACAATGCGCTCTGATTTATTGCGCTCTCTGTAATAGCACCCGAGATATCACCAGATATATATTGGATTTTTCCCTGACCCTGAGTGTCCGGCACCATGAGACGGTGGTTTTCTCGGCCCCTTGTGGTCTGAGGTCGTTCCCGCTGCCCAGATTAATGCGGCAGGGCCTCCTGCAGATAATTTACTTTGGTTTATTGCGCTATCTCTAATAGCACCCGGAATATCACCAGATATATATTGGATTTTTCCCTGACCCTGAGTGTCTGGCCCCATGAGACTGTAGTTTTCTCGGCCCCTCGTGGTCCCAGGTCGTTCCCGCTGCCCAGATTCATGCGGCAGGGCCTCCTACAGAGAATGAATTTTGATTTATCGCGCTATCTCTAATGGCACCCTAGATATCGCCAGATATATATTCGATTTTTCCCTGACCCTGAGTTTCCGGCCCCATGAGACGGTGGTTTTCTCGGCCCCTGGTGGTCCGAGGTCGTTCCCGCTGCACAGATTCATGCGCCAGGGCCTCCTGCAGATAATTCACTTTGGTTTATTGCGCTATCTCTAATAGCACCCGAGATATCACCAGACATATATTGTATTTTTCCCTGAACCTGAGTGTCTGGCCCCATGAGACTGTGGGTTTCTCGGCCCCTGGTGGTCCGAGGTCGTTCCCGCTGCAGAGATTCATGCGCCAGGGCCTCCCACAGACAATGCACTTTGATTTATTGCGCTATCTCTAATAGCACCCGAGATATCACCAGATATATATTGGATTTTTCCCTGACCCTGACAGTCCGGCCCCATGAGACGGTGGTTTTCTCGGCCCCTGGTGGTCCGAGGTCGTTCCCGCTGCCCAGATTCATGCGCCAGGGCCTCCTACAGACAATGCACTTTGATTTATTGCGCCATCTGTAATAGCACCCGAGATATCACCAGATATATATTGGATTTTCCCCTGACCCTGAGTGTCCGACCACATGAGACGGTGGTTTTCTCGGCCCCTGGTGGTCCGAGGTCGTTCCCGCTGCCCAGATTCATGCGCATGGGCCTCCTACAGACAATGCACATTGATTTATTGCACTATCTGTAATAGCACCCGAGATATCACCAGATGTATATTGGATTTTTCCCTGGCCCTGAGTGTCCGGCCCCATGAGACGGTGGTTTTCTCGGCCCCTGGTGGTCGGAGGTCGTTCCCGCTGCACAGATTCATGCGCCGGGGCCTCCTGCAGATAATTCACTTTGGTTTATTGCGCTATCTCTAATAGCACCCGAGATATCACCAGATATATATTGTATTTTTCCCTGAACCTGAGTGTCTGGCCCCATGAGACTGTGGGTTTCTCGGCCCCTGGTGGTCCGAGGTCGTTCCCGCTGCAGAGATTCATGCGCCACGGCCTCCCACAGACAATGCACTTTGATTTATTGCGCTATCTGTAATAGCACCCGAGATATCACCAGATATATATTGGATTTTTCCCTGGCCCTGAGTGTCCGGCCCCATGAGACGGTGGTTTTCTCGGCCCCTGGTGGTCGGAGGTCGTTCCCGCTGCACAGATTCATGCGCCGGGGCCTCCTGCAGATAATTCACTTTGGTTTATTGCGCTATCTCTAATAGCACCCGAGATATCACCAGACATATATTGGATTTTCCCCTGACCCTGAGTGTCCGGCCCCATGAGACTGTGGTTTTCTCGGCCCCTGGTGGTCCGAGGTCGTTCCCGCTGCCCAGATTCATGCGCAAGGGCCTCCTAAAGACAATGCACTTTGATTTATTGCGCTATCTGTAATAGCACCCTATGTATCAGCAGATATATATTTGATTTTTCCATGACCCTGAGTGTCCGGTCCAATGAGACGGTGGGTTTCTCGGCCCCTGGTGGTCCGAGGTCGTTCCCGCTGCACGGATTCATGCGCCAGGGCCTCCTACAGACAATGCACTTTGATTTATTGCGCCATCTGTAATAGCACCCGAGATATCACCAGATATATATTGGATTTTCCCCTGACCCTGAGTGTCCGACCACATGAGACGGTGGTTTTCTCGGCCCCTGGTGGTCCGAGGTCGTTCCCGCTGCACAGATGCATGCGCCAGGGCCTCCTGCAGACAATGCACTTTGATTTAGTGCGCTATCTGTAATAGCACCCTATATATCGCCAGATATATATTTGATTTTTCCCTGATCCTGAGTGCCCGGCCCCATGAGTCGGTGGTTTTCTCGGCCCCTGGTGGTCCGAGGTCGTTCCCGCTGCCCAGATTCATGCGCAAGAGCCTCCTAAAGACAATGCACTTTGATTTATTGCGCTATCTGTAATAGCACCCTATGTATCACCAGATATATATTTGATTTTTCCCTGACCCTGAGTGTCCGGTCCAATGAGACGGTGGGTTTCTCGGCCCCTGGTGGTCCGAGGTCGTTCCCGCTGCACGGATTCATGCGCCAGGGCCTCCTACAGACAATGCACTTTGATTTATTGCGCCATCTGTAATAGCACCCGAGATATCACCAGATATATATTGGATTTTCCCCTGACCCTGAGTGTCCGGCCCCATGAGACTGTGGTTTTCTCGGCCCCTGGTGGTCCGAGGTCGTTCCCGCTGCCCAGATTCATGCGCAAGGGCCTCCTACAGACAATGCACTTTGATTTATTGCGCCATCTGTAATAGCACCCGAGATATCACCAGATATATATTGGATTTTCCCCTGACCCTGAGTGTCCGACCACATGAGACGGTGGTTTTCTCGGCCCCTGGTGGTCCGAGTCGTTCCCGCTGCACAGATGCATGCGCCAGGGCCTCCTGCAGACAATGCACTTTGATTTAGTGCGCTATCTGTAATAGCACCCTATATATCGCCAGATATATATTTGATTTTTCCCTGACCCTGAGCGCCCGGCCCCATGAGACGGTGGTTTTCTCGGCCCCTGGTGGTCCGAGGTCGTTCCCGCTACACAGATTCATGCGCCAGGGCCTCCTGCAGATAATTCACTTTGGTTTATTGCGCTATCTCTAATAGCACCCGAGATATCACCAGATATATATTGGAGTTTTCCCTGACCCTGAGTGTCCGGCCCCATGAGACGATGGTTTTCTCGGCCCCTGGTGGTCCGAGGTCGTTCCCGCTGCACAGATGCATGCGCCAGGGCCTCCTGCAGACAATGCACTTTGATTTAGTGCGCTATCTGTAATAGCACCCTATATATCGCCAGATATATATTTGATTTTTCCCTGACCCTGAGTGCCCGGCCCCATGAGTCGGTGGTTTTCTCGGCCCCTGGTGGTCCGAGGTCGTTCCCGCTACACAGATTCATGCGCCAGGGCCTCCTGCAGATAATTCACTTTGGTTTATTGCGCTATCTCTAATAGCACCCGAGATATCACCAGACATATATTGGATTTTCCCCTGACCCTGAGTGTCCGGCCCCATGAGACTGTGGTTTTCTCGGCCCCTGGTGGTCCGAGGTCGTTCCCGCTGCCCAGATTCATGCGCAAGGGCCTCCTAAAGACAATGCACTTTGATTTATTGCGCTATCTGTAATAGCACCCTATGTATCACCAGATATATATTTGATTTTTCCCTGACCCTGAGTGTCCGGTCCAATGAGACGGTGGGTTTCTCGGACCCTGGTGGTCCGAGGTCGTTCCCGCTGCACGGATTCATGCGCCAGGGCCTCCTACAGACAATGCACTTTGATTTATTGCGCCATCTGTAATAGCACCCGAGATATCACCAGATATATATTGGATTTTCCCCTGACCCTGAGTGTCCGACCACATGAGACGGTGGTTTTCTCGGCCCCTGGTGGTCCGAGTCGTTCCCGCTGCACAGATGCATGCGCCAGGGCCTCCTGCAGACAATGCACTTTGATTTAGTGCGCTATCTGTAATAGCACCCTATATATCGCCAGATATATATTTGATTTTTCCCTGACCCTGAGCGCCCGGCCCCATGAGACGGTGGTTTTCTCGGCCCCTGGTGGTCCGAGGTCGTTCCCGCTACACAGATTCATGCGCCAGGGCCTCCTGCAGATAATTCACTTTGGTTTATTGCGCTATCTCTAATAGCACCCGAGATATCACCAGACATATATTGGATTTTCCCCTGACCCTGAGTGTCCGGCCCCATGAGACTGTGGTTTTCTCGGCCCCTGGTGGTCCGAGGTCGTTCCCGCTGCCCAGATTCATGCGCAAGGGCCTCCTAAAGACAATGCACTTTGATTTATTGCGCTATCTGTAATAGCACCCTATGTATCACCAGATATATATTTGATTTTTCCCTGACCCTGAGTGTCCGGTCCAATGAGACGGTGGGTTTCTCGGACCCTGGTGGTCCGAGGTCGTTCCCGCTGCACGGATTCATGCGCCAGGGCCTCCTACAGACAATGCACTTTGATTTATTGCGCCATCTGTAATAGCACCCGAGATATCACCAGATATATATTGGATTTTCCCCTGACCCTGAGTGTCCGACCACATGAGACGGTGGTTTTCTCGGCCCCTGGTGGTCCGAGTCGTTCCCGCTGCACAGATGCATGCGCCAGGGCCTCCTGCAGACAATGCACTTTGATTTAGTGCGCTATCTGTAATAGCACCCTATATATCGCCAGATATATATTTGATTTTTCCCTGACCCTGAGCGCCCGGCCCCATGAGACGGTGGTTTTCTCGGCCCCTGGTGGTCCGAGGTCGTTCCCGCTACACAGATTCATGCGCCAGGGCCTCCTGCAGATAATTCACTTTGGTTTATTGCGCTATCTCTAATAGCACCCGAGATATCACCAGATATATATTGGAGTTTTCCCTGACCCTGAGTGTCCGGCCCCATGAGACGATGGTTTTCTCGGCCCCTGGTGGTCCGAGGTCGTTCCCGCTGCCCAGATTCAAGCGGCAGGGCCTCCTGCAGATAATTCACTTTGATTTATTGCGCCATCTGTAATAGCACCCGAGATATCACCAGATATATGCTGGATTTTTACATGACATTGTGTGACGGATACCGAAAATCTGTAATTTTCTCGGCCCCTGGTGGTCCGAGGTCGTTCCCGCTCCACAGATTCATGCGCCAGGGCCTCCTGCAGACAATGCACTTTGATTTATCGCGCTATCTCTAATGGCACCCGAGATATCACCAGATATATAATGGATTTTTCCCTGACCCTGACAGTCCGGCCCCATGAGACGGTGGTTTTCTCGGCCCCTGGTGATCCGAAGTCGTTCCCGCTGCACGGATTCATGCGCCAGGGCTTCCTGCAGACAATGCACTTTGATTTATCGCGCTATCTGTAATAGCACCCGACATATCACCAGATATATATTGGATTTTCCCCTGACCCTGAGTGTCCGGCCACATGAGACGGTGGTTTTCTCGGCCCCTGGTGGTCCGAGGTCGTTCCCGCTGCCCAGATTCATGCGCCAGGGCCTCCTACAGACAATGCACTCTGATTTATTGCGCTCTCAGTAATAGCACCCGAGATATCACCAGATATATATTGGATTTTTCCCTGACCCTGAGTGTCCGGCACCATGAGACGGTGGTTTTCTCGGCCCCTTGTGGTCTGAGGTCGTTCCCGCTGCCCAGATTAATGCGGCAGGGCCTCCTGCAGATAATTTACTTTGGTTTATTGCGCTATCTCTAATAGCACCCGGAATATCACCAGATATATATTGGATTTTTCCCTGACCCTGAGTGTCTGGCCCCATGAGACTGTAGTTTTCTCGGCCCCTCGTGGTCCCAGGTCGTTCCCGCTGCCCAGATTCATGCGGCAGGGCCTCCTACAGAGAATGAATTTTGATTTATCGCGCTATCTCTAATGGCACCCTAGATATCGCCAGATATATATTGGATTTTTCCCTGACCCTGAGTTTCCGGCCCCATGAGACGGTGGTTTTCTCGGCCCCTGGTGGTCCGAGGTCGTTCCCGCTGCACAGATTCATGCGCCAGGGCCTCCCACAGACAATGCACTTTGATTTATTGCGCTATCTCTAATAGCACCCGAGATATCACCAGATATATATTGGATTTTTCCCTGACCCTGACAGTCCGGCCCCATGAGACGGTGGTTTTCTCGGCCCCTGGTGGTCCGAGGTCGTTCCCGCTGCCCAGATTCATGCGCCAGGGCCTCCTACAGACAATGCACTTTGATTTATTGCGCCATCTGTAATAGCACCCGAGATATCACCAGATATATATTGGATTTTCCCCTGACCCTGAGTGTCCGACCACATGAGACGGTGGTTTTCTCGGCCCCTGGTGGTCCGAGGTCGTTCCCGCTGCCCAGATTCATGCGCATGGGCCTCCTACAGACAATGCACATTGATTTATTGCACTATCTGTAATAGCACCCGAGATATCACCAGATGTATATTGGATTTTTCCCTGACCCTGAGTGTCCGGCCCCATGAGACGGTGGTTTTCTCGGCCCCTGGTGGTCCGAGGTCATTCCCGCTGCACAGATTCATGCGCCAGGGCCTCCTGCAGATAATTCACTTTGGTTTATTGCGCTATCTCTAATAGCACCCGAGATATCACCAGATATATATTGTATTTTTCCCTGAACCTGAGTGTCTGGCCCCATGAGACTGTGGGTTTCTCGGCCCCTGGTGGTCCGAGGTCGTTCCCGCTGCAGAGATTCATGCGCCAGGGCCTCCCACAGACAATGCACTTTGGTTTATTGCGCTATCTCTAATAGCACCCGAGATATCACCAGACATATATTGGATTTTCCCCTGACCCTGAGTGTCCGGCCCCATGAGACTGTGGTTTTCTCGGCCCCTGGTGGTCCGAGGTCGTTCCCGCTGCCCAGATTCATGCGCAAGGGCCTCCTAAAGACAATGCACTTTGATTTATTGCGCTATCTGTAATAGCACCCTATGTATCACCAGATATATATTTGATTTTTCCCTGACCCTGAGTGTCCGGTCCAATGAGACGGTGGGTTTCTCGGCCCCTGGTGGTCCGAGGTCGTTCCCGCTGCACGGATTCATGCGCCAGGGCCTCCTACAGACAATGCACTTTGATTTATTGCGCCATCTGTAATAGCACCCGAGATATCACCAGATATATATTGGATTTTCCCCTGACCCTGAGTGTCCGACCACATGAGACGGTGGTTTTCTCGGCCCCTGGTGGTCCGAGTCGTTCCCGCTGCACAGATGCATGCGCCAGGGCCTCCTGCAGACAATGCACTTTGATTTAGTGCGCTATCTGTAATAGCACCCTATATATCGCCAGATATATATTTGATTTTTCCCTGACCCTGAGCGCCCGGCCCCATGAGACGGTGGTTTTCTCGGCCCCTGGTGGTCCGAGGTCGTTCCCGCTACACAGATTCATGCGCCAGGGCCTCCTGCAGATAATTCACTTTGGTTTATTGCGCTATCTCTAATAGCACCCGAGATATCACCAGATATATATTGGAGTTTTCCCTGACCCTGAGTGTCCGGCCCCATGAGACGATGGTTTTCTCGGCCCCTGGTGGTCCGAGGTCGTTCCCGCTGCCCAGATTCAAGCGGCAGGGCCTCCTGCAGATAATTCACTTTGATTTATTGCGCCATCTGTAATAGCACCCGAGATATCACCAGATATATGCTGGATTTTTACATGACATTGTGTGACGGATACCGAAAATCTGTAATTTTCTCGGCCCCTGGTGGTCCGAGGTCGTTCCCGCTCCACAGATTCATGCGCCAGGGCCTCCTGCAGACAATGCACTTTGATTTATCGCGCTATCTCTAATGGCACCCGAGATATCACCAGATATATAATGGATTTTTCCCTGACCCTGACAGTCCGGCCCCATGAGACGGTGGTTTTCTCGGCCCCTGGTGATCCGAAGTCGTTCCCGCTGCACGGATTCATGCGCCAGGGCTTCCTGCAGACAATGCACTTTGATTTATCGCGCTATCTGTAATAGCACCCGACATATCACCAGATATATATTGGATTTTCCCCTGACCCTGAGTGTCCGGCCACATGAGACGGTGGTTTTCTCGGCCCCTGGTGGTCCGAGGTCGTTCCCGCTGCCCAGATTCATGCGCCAGGGCCTCCTACAGACAATGCGCTCTGATTTATTGCCCTCTCTGTAATAGCACCCGAGATATCACCAGATATATATTGGATTTTTCCCTGACCCTGAGTGTCCGGCACCATGAGACGGTGGTTTTCTCGGCCCCTTGTGGTCTGAGGTCGTTCCCGCTGCCCAGATTAATGCGGCAGGGCCTCCTGCAGATAATTTACTTTGGTTTATTGCGCTATCTCTAATAGCACCCGGAATATCACCAGATATATATTGGATTTTTCCCTGACCATGAGTGTCTGGCCCCATGAGACTGTAGTTTTCTCGGCCCCTCGTGGTCCCAGGTCGTTCCCGCTGCCCAGATTCATGCGGCAGGGCCTCCTACAGAGAATGAATTTTGATTTATCGCGCTATCTCTAATGGCACCCTAGATATCGCCAGATATATATTGGATTTTTCCCTGACCCTGAGTTTCCGGCCCCATGAGACGGTGGTTTTCTCGGCCCCTGGTGGTCCGAGGTCGTTCCCGCTGCACAGATTCATGCGCCAGGGCCTCCTGCAGATAATTCACTTTGGTTTATTGCGCTATCTCTAATAGCACCCGAGATATCACCAGACATATATTGTATTTTTCCCTGAACCTGAGTGTCTGGCCCCATGAGACTGTGGGTTTCTCGGCCCCTGGTGGTCCGAGGTCGTTCCCGCTGCAGAGATTCATGCGCCAGGGCCTCCCACAGACAATGCACTTTGATTTATTGCGCTATCTCTAATAGCACCCGAGATATCACCAGATATATATTGGATTTTTCCCTGACCCTGACAGTCCGGCCCCATGAGACGGTGGTTTTCTCGGCCCCTGGTGGTCCGAGGTCGTTCCCGCTGCCCAGATTCATGCGCCAGGGCCTCCTACAGACAATGCACTTTGATTTATTGCGCCATCTGTAATAGCACCCGAGATATCACCAGATATATATTGGATTTTCCCCTGACCCTGAGTGTCCGACCACATGAGACGGTGGTTTTCTCGGCCCCTGGTGGTCCGAGGTCGTTCCCGCTGCCCAGATTCATGCGCATGGGCCTCCTACAGACAATGCACATTGATTTATTGCACTATCTGTAATAGCACCCGAGATATCACCAGATGTATATTGGATTTTTCCCTGACCCTGAGTGTCCGGCCCCATGAGACGGTGGTTTTCTCGGCCCCTGGTGGTCCGAGGTCATTCCCGCTGCACAGATTCATGCGCCAGGGCCTCCTGCAGATAATTCACTTTGGTTTATTGCGCTATCTCTAATAGCACCCGAGATATCACCAGATATATATTGTATTTTTCCCTGAACCTGAGTCTCTGGCCCCATGAGACTGTGGGTTTCTCGGCCCCTGGTGGTCCGAGGTCGTTCCCGCTGCAGAGATTCATGCGCCAGGGCCTCCCACAGACAATGCACTTTGATTTATTGCGCTATCTGTAATAGCACCCGAGATATCACCAAATATATATTGGATTTTTCCCTGGCCCTGAGTGTCCGGCCCCATGAGACGGTGGTTTTCTCGGCCCCTGGTGGTCGGAGGTCGTTCCCGCTGCACAGATTCATGCGCCGGGGCCTCCTGCAGATAATTCACTTTGGTTTATTGCGCTATCTCTAATAGCACCCGAGATATCACCAGACATATATTGGATTTTCCCCTGACCCTGAGTGTCCGGCCCCATGAGACTGTGGTTTTCTCGGCCCCTGGTGGTCCGAGGTCGTTCCCGCTGCCCAGATTCATGCGCAAGGGCCTCCTAAAGACAATGCACTTTGATTTATTGCGCTATCTGTAATAGCACCCTATGTATCAGCAGATATATATTTGATTTTTCCATGACCCTGAGTGTCCGGTCCAATGAGACGGTGGGTTTCTCGGCCCCTGGTGGTCCGAGGTCGTTCCCGCTGCACGGATTCATGCGCCAGGGCCTCCTACAGACAATGCACTTTGATTTATTGCGCCATCTGTAATAGCACCCGAGATATCACCAGATATATATTGGATTTTCCCCTGACCCTGAGTGTCCGACCACATGAGACGGTGGTTTTCTCGGCCCCTGGTGGTCCGAGGTCGTTCCCGCTGCACAGATGCATGCGCCAGGGCCTCCTGCAGACAATGCACTTTGATTTAGTGCGCTATCTGTAATAGCACCCTATATATCGCCAGATATATATTTGATTTTTCCCTGACCCTGAGTGCCCGGCCCCATGAGTCGGTGGTTTTCTCGGCCCCTGGTGGTCCGAGGTCGTTCCCGCTGCCCAGATTCATGCGCAAGAGCCTCCTAAAGACAATGCACTTTGATTTATTGCGCTATCTGTAATAGCACCCTATGTATCACCAGATATATATTTGATTTTTCCCTGACCCTGAGTGTCCGGTCCAATGAGACGGTGGGTTTCTCGGCCCCTGGTGGTCCGAGGTCGTTCCCGCTGCACGGATTCATGCGCCAGGGCCTCCTACAGACAATGCACTTTGATTTATTGCGCCATCTGTAATAGCACCCGAGATATCACCAGATATATATTGGATTTTCCCCTGACCCTGAGTGTCCGGCCCCATGAGACGATGGTTTTCTCGGCCCCTGGTGGTCCGAGGTCGTTCCCGCTGCCCAGATTCAAGCGGCAGGGCCTCCTGCAGATAATTCACTTTGATTTATTGCGCCATCTGTAATAGCACCCGAGATATCACCAGATATATGCTGGATTTTTACATGACATTGTGTGACGGATACCGAAAATCTGTAATTTTCTCGGCCCCTGGTGGTCCGAGGTCGTTCCCGCTCCACAGATTCATGCGCCAGGGCCTCCTGCAGACAATGCACTTTGATTTATCGCGCTATCTCTAATGGCACCCGAGATATCACCAGATATATAATGGATTTTTCCCTGACCCTGACAGTCCGGCCCCATGAGACGGTGGTTTTCTCGGCCCCTGGTGATCCGAAGTCGTTCCCGCTGCACGGATTCATGCGCCAGGGCTTCCTGCAGACAATGCACTTTGATTTATCGCGCTATCTGTAATAGCACCCGACATATCACCAGATATATATTGGATTTTCCCCTGACCCTGAGTGTCCGGCCACATGAGACGGTGGTTTTCTCGGCCCCTGGTGGTCCGAGGTCGTTCCCGCTGCCCAGATTCATGCGCCAGGGCCTCCTACAGATAATGCACTCTGATTTATTGCGCTCTCAGTAATAGCACCCGAGATATCACCAGATATATATTGGATTTTTCCCTGACCCTGAGTGTCCGGCACCATGAGACGGTGGTTTTCTCGGCCCCTTGTGGTCTGAGGTCGTTCCCGCTGCCCAGATTAATGCGGCAGGGCCTCCTGCAGATAATTTACTTTGGTTTATTGCGCTATCTCTAATAGCACCCGGAATATCACCAGATATATATTGGATTTTTCCCTGACCCTGAGTGTCTGGCCCCATGAGACTGTAGTTTTCTCGGCCCCTCGTGGTCCCATGTCGTTCCCGCTGCCCAGATTCATGCGGCAGGGCCTCCTACAGAGAATGAATTTTGATTTATCGCGCTATCTCTAATGGCACCCTAGATATCGCCAGATATATATTGGATTTTTCCCTGACCCTGAGTTTCCGGCCCCATGAGACGGTGGTTTTCTCGGCCCCTGGTGGTCCGAGGTCGTTCCCGCTGCACAGATTCATGCGCCAGGGCCTCCCACAGACAATGCACTTTGATTTATTGCGCTATCTCTAATAGCACCCGAGATATCACCACATATATATTGGATTTTTCCCTGACCCTGACAGTCCGGCCCCATGAGACGGTGGTTTTCTCGGCCCCTGGTGGTCCGAGGTCGTTCCCGCTGCCCAGATTCATGCGCATGGGCCTCCTACAGACAATGCACATTGATTTATTGCACTATCTGTAATAGCACCCGAGATATCACCAGATGTATATTGGATTTTTCCCTGACCCTGAGTGTCCGGCCCCATGAGACGGTGGTTTTCTCGGCCCCTGGTGGTCCGAGGTCATTCCCGCTGCACAGATTCATGCGCCAGGGCCTCCTGCAGATAATTCACTTTGGTTTATTGCGCTATCTCTAATAGCACCCGAGATATCACCAGATATATATTGTATTTTTCCCTGAACCTGAGTGTCTGGCCCCATGAGACTGTGGGTTTCTCGGCCCCTGGTGGTCCGAGGTCGTTCCCGCTGCAGAGATTCATGCGCCAGGGCCTCCCACAGACAATGCACTTTGGTTTATTGCGCTATCTCTAATAGCACCCGAGATATCACCAGACATATATTGGATTTTCCCCTGACCCTGAGTGTCCGGCCCCATGAGACTGTGGTTTTCTCGGCCCCTGGTGGTCCGAGGTCGTTCCCGCTGCCCAGATTCATGCGCAAGGGCCTCCTAAAGACAATGCACTTTGATTTATTGCGCTATCTGTAATAGCACCCTATGTATCACCAGATATATATTTGATTTTTCCCTGACCCTGAGTGTCCGGTCCAATGAGACGGTGGGTTTCTCGGCCCCTGGTGGTCCGAGGTCGTTCCCGCTGCACGGATTCATGCGCCAGGGCCTCCTACAGACAATGCACTTTGATTTATTGCGCCATCTGTAATAGCACCCGAGATATCACCAGATATATATTGGATTTTCCCCTGACCCTGAGTGTCCGACCACATGAGACGGTGGTTTTCTCGGCCCCTGGTGGTCCGAGTCGTTCCCGCTGCACAGATGCATGCGCCAGGGCCTCCTGCAGACAATGCACTTTGATTTAGTGCGCTATCTGTAATAGCACCCTATATATCGCCAGATATATATTTGATTTTTCCCTGACCCTGAGCGCCCGGCCCCATGAGACGGTGGTTTTCTCGGCCCCTGGTGGTCCGAGGTCGTTCCCGCTGCCCAGATTCAAGCGGCAGGGCCTCCTGCAGATAATTCACTTTGATTTATTGCGCCATCTGTAATAGCACCCGAGATATCACCAGATATATGCTGGATTTTTACATGACATTGTGTGACGGATACCGAAAATCTGTAATTTTCTCGGCCCCTGGTGGTCCGAGGTCGTTCCCGCTCCACAGATTCATGCGCCAGGGCCTCCTGCAGACAATGCACTTTGATTTATCGCGCTATCTCTAATGGCACCCGAGATATCACCAGATATATAATGGATTTTTCCCTGACCCTGACAGTCCGGCCCCATGAGACGGTGGTTTTCTCGGCCCCTGGTGGTCCGAGGTCGTTCCCGCTGCACAGATTCATGCGCCAGGGCCTCCTGCAGATAATTCACTTTGGTTTATTGCGCTATCTCTAATAGGACCCGAGATATCACCAGACATATATTGGATTTTCCCCTGACCCTGAGTGTCCGGCCCCATGAGACTGTGGTTTTCTCGGCCCCTGGTAGTCCGAGGTCGTTCCCGCTGACCAGATTCATGCGCCAGGGCCTCCTGCAGATAATTCACTTTGGTTTATTGCGCTATCTCTAATAGCACCCGAGATATCACCAGACATATATTGGATTTTCCCCTGACCCTCTGTGTCCGGCCCCATGAGACTGTGGTCTTCTCGGCCCCTGGTGGTCTGAGGTCGTTCCCGCTGACCAGATTCATGCGCCAGGGCCTCCTACAGACAATGCACATTGATTTATTTCACTATCTGTAATAGCACCCTAGATATCACCAGATGTGTATTGGATTTTTCCCTGACCCTGAGTGTCCGGCCCCATGAGACGGTGGTTTTCTCGGCCCCTGGTGGTCCGACGTCGTTCCCGCTGCACAGATTCATGCGCCAGGGCCTCCTACAGACAATGCACTTTGATTTATTGCGCCATCTGTAATAGCACCCGAGATATCACCAGATATATATTGGATTTTCCCCTGACCCTGAGTGTCCGACCACATGAGACGGTGGTTTTCTCGGCCCCTGGTGGTCCGAGGTCGTTCCCGCTGCCCAGATTCATGCGCATGGGCCTCCTACAGACAATGCACATTGATTTATTGCACTATCTGTAATAGCACCCGAGATATCACCAGATGTATATTGGATTTTTCCCTGACCCTGAGTGTCCGGCCCCATGAGACGGTGGTTTTCTCGGCCCCTGGTGGTCCGAGGTCATTCCCGCTGCACAGATTCATGCGCCAGGGCCTCCTGCAGATAATTCACTTTGGTTTATTGCGCTATCTCTAATAGCACCCGAGATATCACCAGATATATATTGTATTTTTCCCTGAACCTGAGTGTCTGGCCCCATGAGACTGTGGGTTTCTCGGCCCCTGGTGGTCCGAGGTCGTTCCCGCTGCAGAGATTCATGCGCCAGGGCCTCCCACAGACAATGCACTTTGATTTATTGCGCTATCTGTAATAGCACCCGAGATATCACCAGATATATATTGGATTTTTCCCTGGCCCTGAGTGTCCGGCCCCATGAGACGGTGGTTTTCTCGGCCCCTGGTCGTCTGAGGTCGTTCCCGCTGCACAGATTCATGCGCCGGGGCCTCCTGCAGATAATTCACTTTGGTTTATTGCGCTATCTCTAATAGCACCCGAGATATCACCAGATATATATTGCATTTTCCCCTGACCCTGAGTGTCCGGCCACATGAGACGGTGGTTTTCTCGGCCCCTGGTGGTCCCAGGTCGTTTCCGCTGCCCAGATTCATGCGGCAGGGCCTCCTGCAGATAATTCACTTTGGTTTATTGCGCTATCTCTAATAGCACCCGAGATATCACCAGATATATATTGGAGTTTTCCCTGACCCTGAGTGTCCGGCCCCATGAGACGATGGTTTTCTCGGCCCCTGGTGGTCCGAGGTCGTTCCCGCTGCCCAGATTCAAGCGGCAGGGCCTCCTGCAGATAATTCACTTTGATTTATTGCGCCATCTGTAATAGCACCCGAGATATCACCAGATATATGCTGGATTTTTACATGACATTGTGTGACGGATACCGAAAATCTGTAATTTTCTCGGCCCCTGGTGGTCCGAGGTCGTTCCCGCTCCACAGATTCATGCGCCAGGGCCTCCTGCAGACAATGCACTTTGATTTATCGCGCTATCTCTAATGGCACCCGAGATATCACCAGATATATAATGGATTTTTCCCTGACCCTGACAGTCCGGCCCCATGAGACGGTGGTTTTCTCGGCCCCTGGTGATCCGAAGTCGTTCCCGCTGCACGGATTCATGCGCCAGGGCTTCCTGCAGACAATGCACTTTGATTTATCGCGCTATCTGTAATAGCACCCGACATATCACCAGATATATATTGGATTTTCCCCTGACCCTGAGTGTCCGGCCACATGAGACGGTGGTTTTCTCGGCCCCTGGTGGTCCGAGGTCGTTCCCGCTGCCCAGATTCATGCGCCAGGGCCTCCTACAGACAATGCACTCTGATTTATTGCGCTCTCTGTAATAGCACCCGAGATATCACCAGATATATATTGGATTTTTCCCTGACCCTGAGTGTCCGGCACCATGAGACGGTGGTTTTCTCGGCCCCTTGTGGTCCGAGGTCGTTCCCGCTGCCCAGATTAATGCGGCAGGGCCTCCTGCAGATAATTTACTTTGGTTTATTGCGCTATCTCTAATAGCACCCGGAATATCACCAGATATATATTGGATTTTTCCCTGACCCTGAGTGTCTGGCCCCATGAGACTGTAGTTTTCTCGGCCCCTCGTGGTCAGAGGTCGTTCCCGCTGCCCAGATTCATGCGGCAGGGCCTCCTACAGAGAATGAATTTTGATTTATCGCGCTATCTCTAATGGCACCCTAGATATCGCCAGATATATATTGGATTTTTCCCTGACCCTGAGTTTCCGGCCCCATGAGACGGTGGTTTTCTCGGCCCCTGGTGGTCCGAGGTCGTTCCCGCTGCACAGATTCATGCGCCAGGGCCTCCTGCATATAATTCACTTTGGTTTATTGCGCTATCTGTAATAGCACCCGAGATATCACCAGATATACATTTGATTTTTCCCTGACCCTGAGTGTCCGGCCCCATGAGACTGTGGTTTTCTCGGCCCCTGGTGGTCCGAGGTCGTTCCCGCTGACCAGATTCATGCGCCAGGTCCTCCTACAGACAATGCACATTGATTTATTGCACTATCTGTAATAGCACCCGAGATATCACCAGATGTATATTGGATTTTTCCCTGACCCTGAGTGTCCGGCCCCATGAGACGGTGGTTTTCTCGGCCCCTGGTGGTCCGACGTCGTTCCCGCTGCACAGATTCATGCGCCAGGGCCTCCTGCAGATAATTCACTTTGATTTATCGCGCTATCTCTAATGGCACCCGAGATATCACCAGATATATAATGGATTTTTCCCTGACCCTGACAGTCCGGCCCCATGAGACGGTGGTTTTCTCGGCCCCTGGTGATCCGAAGTCGTTCCCGCTGCACGGATTCATGCGCCAGGGCTTCCTGCAGACAATGCACTTTGATTTATCGCGCTATCTGTAATAGCACCCGACATATCACCAGATATATATTGGATTTTCCCCTGACCCTGAGTGTCCGGCCACATGAGACGGTGGTTTTCTCGGCCCCTGGTGGTCCGAGGTCGTTCCCGCTGCCCAGATTCATGCGCATGGGCCTCCTACAGACAATGCACATTGATTTATTGCACTATCTGTAATAGCACCCGAGATATCACCAGATGTATATCGGATATTTCCCTGACCCTGAGTGTCCGGTCCTATGAGACGGTGGGTTTCTAGGCCCCTGGTGGTCCGAGGTCGTTCCCGCTGCACGGATTCATGCGCCAGGGCTTCCTGCAGACAATGCACTTTGATTTATCGCGCTATCTGTAATAGCACCCGAGATCTCACCAGATATATATTGGATTTTCCCCTGAGCCTGAGTGTCCGGCCACATGAGTCGGCGGTTTTCTCGGCCCCTGGTGGTCCGAGGTCGTTCCCGCTGCCCAGATTCATGCGCCAGGGCCTCCTGCAGATAATTCACTTTGGTTTATTGCGCTATCTCTAATAGCACCCGAGATATCACCAGATATATATTGCATTTTCCCCTGACCCTGAGTGTCCGGCCACATGAGACGGTGGTTTTCTCGGCCCCTGGTGGTCCGAGGTCGTTCCCGCTGCCCAGATTCATACGGCAGGGCCTCCTGCAGATAATTCACTTTGGTTTATTGCGCTATCTCTAATAGCACCCGAGATATCACCAGATATATATTGGAGTTTTCCCTGACCCTGAGTGTCCGGCCCCATGAGACGATGGTTTTCTCGGCCCCTGGTGGTCCGAGGTCGTTCCCGCTGCCCAGATTCAAGCGGCAGGGCCTCCTGCAGATAATTCACTTTGATTTATTGCGCCATCTGTAATAGCACCCGAGATATCACCAGATATATGCTGGATTTTTACATGACATTGTGTGACGGATACCGAAAATCTGTAATTTTCTCGGCCCCTGGTGGTCCGAGGTCGTTCCCGCTCCACAGATTCATGCGCCAGGGCCTCCTACAGACAATGCACTTTGATTTATCGCGCTATCTCTAATGGCACCCGAGATATCACCAGATATATAATGGATTTTTCCCTGACCCTGACAGTCCGGTCCTATGAGACGGTGGTTTTCTCGGCCCCTGGTGATCCGAAGTCGTTCCCGCTGCACGGATTCATGCGCCAGGGCTTCCTGCAGACAATGCACTTTGATTTATCGCGCTATCTGTAATAGCACCCGAGATATCACCAGATATATATTGGATTTTCCCCTGACCCTGAGTGTCCGGCCACATGAGACGGTGGTTTTCTCGGCCCCTGGTGGTCCGAGGTCGTTCCTGCTGCCCAGATTCATGCGCCAGGGCCTCCTATACGTAATTCACTTTGGTTTATAGCGCTATCTCTAATAGCACCCGAGATATCACCAGATATATAATGGATTTTTCCCTGACCCTGACAGTCCGGTCCTATGAGACGGTGGTTTTCTCGGCCCCTGGTGATCCGAAGTCGTTCCCGCTGCACGGATTCATGCGCCAGAGCCTCCTACAGACAATGCACTTTGATTTATTGCGCTATCTGTAATAGCACCCGAGATATCACCAGATATGTATTAGTTTTTTCCCTGACCCTGAATGTCCGACCCCATGAGACGGTGGTTTTCTCGGCCCCTGGTGGGCCGAGGTCATTCCCGCTGCAGAGATTCATGCGCCAGGGCCTCCTACAGACAATGCACTTTGATCTATTGCGCTATCTGTAATAGCACCCGAGATATCACCAGATATATATTGGATTTTTCCCTGACCCTGAGTGTCCTACTCCATGAGACGGTGGTTTTCTCGGCCCCTGGTGGTTCGAGGTCGTTCCCGCTGCACAGATTCATGCGCCAGGGCCTCCTGCAGACAATGCACTTTGGTTTATTATGCTATCTCTAATAGCACCCGAGATATCACCAGATATATATTGGATTTTTCCCTGACCCTGAGTGTCCTGTCCCATGAGACGGTGGTTTCCTCGGCCCCTGGTGGTCCGAGGTCGTTCCCGCTGCACAGATTCATGCGCCAGGGCCTCCAACAGACAATGCACTTTGGTTTATTGCGCTATCTCTAATAGCACCCGAGATATCACCAGATATATATTGGATTTTCCCCTCACCTTGAGTGTCCGGCCCCATGAGACGGTGGTTTTCTCGGCTCCTGGTGGTCCGAGGTCGTTCCCGCTGCACAGATTCTTGCGCCAGGGCCTCCGGCAGATAATTCACTTTGGTTTATTGCGCTATCTGTAATAGCACCCGAGATATCAGCAGATATATATTGGATATTCCCCTGACCCTGAGTGTCCGGCCCCATGAGACTGTGGTTTTCTCGGCCCCTGGTGGTCCGAGATCGTTGCAGCTGCACAGATTCATGCGCCAGGGCCTCCTACAGACAATGCACTTTGATTTATTGCGCTATCTGTAATAGCACCCGAGATATCACCTGATTTATATTGGATTTTTCCCTGACCCTGACAGTCCGGCCCCATGTGTCGATGGTTTTCTCGGTACCTCATGGTCCGAGGTCGATCCCGCTGCACAGATTCACGCGCCCGGGCCCCCTGCAAATATTTCACTTCGATTTATTGCGCTATCTGTAATAGCACCCGAGATATCACCAGATACATATTGGATTTATTCTTGACCCTGACAGTCCGGCCCCATGTGTCGATGGTTTTCTCGGTGCCTCGTGGTCCGAGGTCGATCCCGCTGCACAGATTCATGCGCCAGGGCCCCCTGCAGATAATTCACTTTGATTTATTGCGCTATCTGTAATAGCACCCGAGATATCACCAGATATATATTGGATTTTTCCCTGACACTGACTGTCCGCCCCCATGAGACCGTGATTTTCTCGGCCCCTGGTGGTCCGAGGTCGATCCCGCTGCACAGATTCATGCGCCAGGGCCCCCTGCAGATAATTCACTTTGATTTATTGCGCTATCTGTAATAGCACCCGAGATATCACCTGATTTATATTGGATTTTTCACTGACCCTGACAGTCCGGTCCCATGAGACGGTGGTTTTCTCGGCCCCTGGTGGTCCGCGGTCGATCCCGCTGCACAGATTCATGCGCCAGGGCCTCCTACAAATAATTCACTTTGGTTTATTGCGCTATCTCTAATAGCACCCGATATATCACCAGATATATATTGGATTTTTCCCTGACACTGACTGTCCGCCCCCATGAGACCGTGATTTTCTCGGCCCCTGGTGGTCCGAGGTCGATCCCGCTGCACAGATTCATGCGCCAGGGCCTCCTGCAGATAATTCAGTTTGATTTATTGCGCTATCTCTAATAGCACCCGAGATATCACCAGATATATATTGGATTTTTCCCTGACCCTGAGTGTCCGACTCCATGACACAGTAATCTTCTCGGCCCCTGGTGGTCCGAGGTCGATCCCGCTGCACAGATTCATGCGCCAGGGCCTCCTGCAGACAATGCACTTTGATTTATTGCGCTATCTCTAATAGCACCCGAGATATCACCAGATATATATTTGATTTTTCCCTGACCCTGACAGTCCGGCCCCATGAGACGGTGATTTTCTCGGCCCCTGGTGGTCCGAGGTCGTTCCCGCTGTACAGATTCGTGCCCCAGGGCCTCCTGCAGATAATTCAGTTTGATTTATTGCGCTATCTCTAATAGCACCCGAGATATCACCAGATATATATTGGATTTTTCCCTGACCCTGACAGGCCGGCCCCATGAGACGGTGATTTTCTCGGCCCCTGGTGGTCCGAGGTCGATCCCGCTGCACAGATTCATGCGCCAGGGCCTCCTAGAGACAATGCACTTTGATTTATTGCGCTATCTGTAATAGCACCCGAGATATCACCAGATATATATTGGATATTCCCCTGACCCTGAGTGTCCGGCCCCATGAGACTGTGGTTTTCTCGGCCCCTGGTGGTCCGAGATCGTTGCAGCTGCACAGATTCATGCGCCAGGGCCTCCTACAGACAATGCACTTTGATTTATTGCGCTATCTGTAATAGCACCCGAGATATCACCTGATTTATATTGGATTTTTCCCTGACCCTGACAGTCCGGCCCCATGAGACGGTGGTTTTCACGGCCCCTGGTGGTCCGCGGTCGATCCCGCTGCACAGATTCATGCGCAAGGGGCCTCCTGCAGACAATGCACTTTGATTTATCGCGCTATCTCTAGTGGCACCCGAGATATCACCAGATATATGCTGGATTTTTAAATGACATTGTGTGACGGATTCCGAAAATCTGTAATTTTCTCGGCCCCTGGTGGTCCGATGTCGTTCCTGCTGCACAGATTCATGCGCAAGGGCCTCCTGCAGATAATTCACTTGGGTTTATTGCGCTATCTCTAATAGCACCCGAGATATCACCAGATATATATTGGATTTTTCCCTTACCCTGAGAGTCCGGCCCCATGAGACGGTGGTTTTCTCGGCTCCTGGTGGTCCGAGGTCGTTCCCGCTGCCCAGATTGATGCGGCAGGGCCTCCTACAGACAATGCACTTCGATTCATTGCGCTATCTGTAATAGCACCCGAGATTTCACCAGATATATATTTGATTTTCCCCTGACCCTGAGTGTCCGGCCCCATGAGACTGTGGTTTTCTCGGCCTCCGGTGGTCCGAGGTCGTTCCCGCTGCCCAGATTGATGCGGCAGGGCCTCCTACAGACAATGCACTTCGATTCATTGCGCTATCTGTAATAGCACCCGAGATTTCACCAGATATATATTGGATTTTTCCCTGACCCTGACAGTCCGGCCCCATGAGACGGTGATTTTCTCGGCCCCTGGTGGTCCGAGGTCGTTCCCGCTGTACAGATTCGTGCCCCAGGGCCTCCTGCAGATAATTCAGTTTGATTTATTGCGCTATCTCTAATAGCACCCGAGATATCACCAGATATATATTGGATTTTTCCCTGACCCTGACAGGCCGGCCCCATGAGACGGTGATTTTCTCGGCCCCTGGTGGTCCGAGGTCGATCCCGCTGCACAGATTCATGCGCCAGGGCCTCCTAGAGACAATGCACTTTGATTTATTGCGCTATCTGTAATGGCACCCTAGATATCACCAGATATATATTGGATTTTTTCCTGACCCTGAGTGTCCGACTCCATGACACAGTGATCTTCTCGGCCCCTGGTGGTCCGAGGTCGATCCCGCTGCACAGATTCATACGCCAGGGCCTCCTAGAGACAATACACTTTGATTTATTGCGCTATCTGTAATAGCACCCGAGATATCACCAGATATATATTGGATTTTTCACCGAACCTGAGTGTCCGGCCACATGTGTCGGTGGTTTTCTCGGCCCCTGGTGGTCCGAGGTCGATCCCGCTGCACAGATTCATGCGCCAGTGCCTCCTACAGAAAATGCACTTTGATTTATTGCGCTATCTCGAATAGCACCCGAGATATCAGCAGATATATGCTGGATTTTTACATGACCTTGGGTGACGGATTCCAAATATCTGTAATTTTCTCGGCCCCTGGCGGTCCGAGGTCGTTTCCGCTGCACAGATTCATGCGCCAGGGCCTCCTGCAGACAATGCACTTTGATTTATTGCGCTATCTCTAATAGCACCCGAGATATCACCAGATATATATTTGATTTTTCCCTGAACCTGATGTCCGGCCCCATGAGACGGTGGTTTTTTCGGCCCCTGGTGGTCCGAGGTCGTTCCTGCTGCACAGATTCATGCGCCAGGGCCAACTGCAGACAATGCACTTTGGTTTATTTCGCTATCTCTAATAGCACCCGCGGTATCACCAGATATATATTGGATTTTTCCATGACCCTGAGTGTCCGGCCCCATGAGACGGTGGTTTTCTTGGCCCCTGGTTTTCCGAGGTCGTTCCCGCTGCACAGATTCATGCTCCAGGTCCCCCTGCAGATAATTCACTTTGATTTATTGCGCTATCTCTAATAGCACCCGAGATATCACCGGATATATATTGGATATTTCCTTGACCCTGGCAGTCCGGCCCCATGTGTCGATGGTTTTCTCGGTCCCTCGTGGTCCGAGGTCGATCCCGCTGCACAGATTCATGCGCCAGGGCCCCATGCAGATAATTCACTTTGATTTATTGCCCTATCTCTAATAGCACCCGAGATATCACCAGATATATATTGGATTTTTCCCCGACAATGACAGTACGGCCCCATGTGTCTGTGGTTTTCTCGGCCCCTGGTAGTCCGAGGTCGTTCCCGCTTCACAGATTCATGCGCCAGGGCCCCCTGCAGAGAATTCACTTTGGTTTATTGCGCTATCTGTTATAGCACCCGACATATCACCAGATATATAGTTGATTTTTCCCTGACCCTGACAGTCCGGCCCCATGTTTCGGTGGTTTTCTCGGCCCCTGGTGGTCCGAGGTCGATCCCGCTGCACAGGTTCATGCGCCAGGGCCTCCTACAGACAATGCACTTTGATTAATTGCGCTATCTGTAGTGGCACCCGAGATATCACCAGATATATGCTGGATTTTAACATGACCTTGGGTGACGGATTCCAAATATCTGAAATTTTCCCGGCGCCTGGTGGTCCGAGGTCGTTCCTGCTGAACAGGTTCATTCGCCAGTGCCTCCTGCTGAAAATGCACTTTGATTAATTGCGCTATCTGTAATGGCACCCGAGATATCACCAGATATATGCTGGATTTTAACATGACCTTGGGTGACGGATTCCAAATATCTGAAATTTTCTCGGCGCCTGCTGGTCCGACGTCGTTCCTGCTGCACAGATTCATTCGCCATTGCCTCCTACAGACAATGCACTCTGATTTATTGCGCTATCTGTAATAGCACCCGAGATATCACCAGATATATTCTTGATTTTTCCCTGACCCTGAGTGTCCCGCCCCATGAGACTGTGGTTTTCTCGGTCCCTGGTTGTCCGAGGTCGTCCCCGCAGCACAGATGCCTGCGCCAGGGACTCCTGCAGATAATTCACTTTGGTTTATTGCGGTATCTCTAAAAGCACCCGAGATATCAGCAGATATATATTGGATTTTCCCCTGACCCTGAGTGTCCGGCCCAATGAGATGCTGGTTTTCTCGGCCCCTGGTGGTCCGAGGTCGATCCCATTGCACAGATTCATGCGCCAGGGCATCGTACAGACAATGCACTTTGGTTTATTGCGCTATCAGTAATAGCACCCGAGATATCACCAGATATATATTGGATTTTTCCGTGACCCTGCGTGTCCGGCCCCATGAGACGGTGGTTTTCTCGGCCCCTGGTGGTCCGAGGTCGTTCCCGCTTCACAGATTCATGCGCCAGGGCCTCCTACAGACAATGCACTCTGATTTATTGCGCTATCTGTAATAGCACCCGAGATATCACCAGATATATTCTTGATTTTTCCCTGACCCTGAGTGTCCCGCCCCATGAGACTGTGGTTTTCTCGGTCCCTGGTTGTCCGAGGTCGTCCCCGCTGCACAGATTCATGCGCCAGGGCATCGTACAGACAATGCACTTTGGTTTATTGCGCTATCAGTAATAGCACCCGAGATATCACCTTATATATATTGGATTTTTCCCTGACCCTGCGTGTCCGGCCCCATGAGACGGTGGTTTTCTCGGCCCCTGGTGGTCCGAGGTCGTTCCCGCTGCACAGATTCATGCGCCCGGTCTCCCTGCAGATAATTGACTTTGGTTTAGTGCGCTAACTGTAAGAGCACCCGAGATATCACCAGATATATATTGGATTTTTCACTGACCCTGACAGTCCGGCCCCATGAGACGGGGATTTTCTCGGCCCCTGGTGGTCCGAGGTCGTTTCCGCTACACACATTCATGCGCCAGGGCCTCCTGCAGACAATGCACTTTGATTTATCGCGCTATCTCTAATGGCACCCGAGGTATCACCAGATATATAATGGATTCTTCCCTGACCCTGAGTGTCCGGCCCCATGAGACGGTGGTTTTCTCGGCCCCTGGTGGTCCGAGGTCGTGCCCGCTGCACGGATTCATGCGACAGGGCTCCCTGCAGACAATGCACTTTGATTTATCGCGCTATCTGTAATAGCACCTGAGATATCACCAAATATATATTGGATTTTTCCCTGACCCTGCGTGTCCGGCCCCATGAGACGGTGGTTTTCTCGGCCCCTGGTGTTCCGAGGTCGTTCCCGCTGCAGAGATTCATGCGCCAGGGCCTCCTGCAGATAATTCACTTTGGTTTATTGCGCTATCTCTATTAGCACCCGAGATATCACCAGATTTATATTGGATTTTTCCCTGACCCTGAATGTCCGGCCCCATGAGACGGTGGTTTTCTCGGCCCCTGGTGGTCCGAGGTCGTTCCCGCTGCACAGATTCATGCGCCCGGTCTCCCTGCAGATAATTGACTTTGGTTTAGTGCGCTAACTGTAAGAGCACCCGAGATATCACCAGATATATATTGGATTTTTCACTGACCCTGACAGTCCGGCCCCATGAGACGGGGATTTTCTCGGCCCCTGGTGGTCCGAGGTCGTTTCCGCTACACACATTCATGCGCCAGGGCCTCCTGCAGACAATGCACTTTGATTTATCGCGCTATCTGTAATAGCACCTGAGATATCACCAAATATATATTGGATTTTTCCCTGACCCTGCGTGTCCGGCCCCATGAGACGGTGGTTTTCTCGGCCCCTGGTGTTCCGAGGTCGTTCCCGCTGCAGAGATTCATGCGCCAGGGCCTCCTGCAGATAATTCACTTTGGTTTATTGCGCTATCTCTATTAGCACCCGAGATATCACCAGATTTATATTGGATTTTTCCCTGACCCTGAATGTCCGGCCCCATGAGACGGTGGTTTTCTCGACCCCTGGTGGTCCGAGGTCGTTCCCGCTGCACAGATTCATGCGCCCGGTCTCCCTGCAGATAATTGACTTTGGTTTAGTGCGCTAACTGTAATAGCACCCGAGATATCACCAGATATATATTGGATTTTTCCCTGACCCTGAGTGTCCGGCCGCATGAGACGCTTGTTTTCTCGGCCCCTGGTGTTCCGAGGTCGTTCCCGCCGCACACATTCATGCGCCCGGGCCTCCTGCAGATCATTCACTTTGGTTGATTGCGCTATCACTTATATCACCCGAGATATCACCAGATATATATTGGATATTTCCTTGACCCTGGCAGTCCGGCCCCATGTGTCGATGGTTTTCTCGGTCCCTCGTGGTCCGAGGTCGATCCCGCTGCACAGATTCATGCGCCAGGGCCCCATGCAGATAATTCACTTTGATTTATTGCCCTATCTCTAATAGCACCCGAGATATCACCAGATATATATTGGATTTTTCCCCGACACTGACAGTACGGCCCCATGTGTCTGTGGTTTTCTCGGCCCCTGGTAGTCCGAGGTCGTTCCCGCTTCACAGATTCATGCGCCAGGGCCCCCTGCAGAGAATTCACTTTGGTTTATTGCGCTATCTGTTATAGCACCCGACATATCACCAGATATATAGTTGATTTTTCCCTGACCCTGACAGTCCGGCCCCATGTTTCGGTGGTTTTCTCGGCCCCTGGTGGTCCGAGGTCGATCCCGCTGCACAGGTTCATGCGCCAGGGCCCCCTACAGACAATGCACTTTGATTAATTGCGCTATCTGTAATGGCACCCGAGATATCACCAGATATATGCTGGATTTTAACATGACCTTGGGTGACGGATTCCAAATATCTGAAATTTTCTCGGCGCCTGGTGGTCCGAGGTCGTTCCTGCTGAACAGGTTCATTCGCCAGTGCCTCCTGCTGAAAATGCACTTTGATTAATTGCGCTATCTGTAATGGCACCCGAGATATCACCAGATATATGCTGGATTTTAACATGACCTTGGGTGACGGATTCCAAATATCTGAAATTTTCTCGGCGCCTGCTGGTCCGACGTCGTTCCTGCTGCACAGATTCATTCGCCATTGCCTCCTACAGACAATGCACTTTGATTTATTTCGCTATCTCTAATAGCACCCGAGATATCTCCAGATATATATTGGATTTTTCCCTGACCCTGAGTGTCCGACCCCATGAGACAGGTGAATTTCTCGTCCCCTGGTGGTCCGAGGTCGATCCCATTGCACAGATTCATTCGCCAGGGCCCCCTGCAGATAATTCACTTTGAGTTATTGCGCCATCTCTATTAGCACCCGAGATATCACCAGATATATATTTGATTTTTCCCTGACCCTGAGTGTCCGGCCCCATGAGACGGTGGTTTTTTCGGCCCCTGGTGGTCCGAGGTCGATCCCATTGCACAGATTCATGCGCCAGGGCTCCCTGCAGGTATTTCACTTTGATTTATTGCGCCATCTCTAATAGCACCCGAGATATCACCAGATATATATTTGATTTTTCCCTGACCCTGAGTGTCCGACCCCATGAGACGGTGGTTTTCTCGGCCCCTGGTGGTCCGAGGTCGTTCCCGCTGCACAGTTTCATGCGCCAGGGCCTCCTGCAGATAATTCACTTTGATTTATTGCGCTATCTCTACTAGCACCCGAGATATCAGCAGATATATGCTGGATTTTTACATGACCTTGGGTGACGGATTCCAAATATCTGTAACTTTCTCGGCCCCTGGTGGTCCGCTGTCGTACATGCTGCACAGATTAATGCGCATGGGCCTCCTACGGACAATGCACTTTGATTTATTGCGCTATCTCTAATGCCACCCGAGATATCACCAGATATATATTGGATTTTTCCCTGACCCTGAGTGTCCGGCCGCATGAGACGCTTGTTTTCTCGGCCCCTGGTGTTCCGAGGTCGTTCCCGCCGCACACATTCATGCGCCCGGGCCTCCTGCAGATCATTCACTTTGGTTGTTTGCGCTATCACTTATATCACCCGAGATATCACCAGATATATATTGGATATTTCCTTGACCCTGGCAGTCCGGCCCCATGTGTCGATGGTTTTCTCGGTCCCTCGTGGTCCGAGGTCGATCCCGCTGCACAGATTCATGCGCCAGGGCCCCATGCAGATAATTCACTTTGATTTATTGCCCTATCTCTAATAGCACCCGAGATATCACCAGATATATATTGGATTTTTCCCCGACACTGACAGTACGGCCCCATGTGTCTGTGGTTTTCTCGGCCCCTGGTAGTCCGAGGTCGTTCCCGCTTCACAGATTCATGCGCCAGGGCACCCTGCAGAGAATTCACTTTGGTTTATTGCGCTATCTGTTATAGCACCCGACATATCACCAGATATATAGTTGATTTTTCCCTGACCCTGACAGTCCGGCCCCATGTTTCGGTGGTTTTCTCGGCCCCTGGTGGTCCGAGGTCGATCCCGCTGCACAGGTTCATGCGCCAGGGCCTCCTACAGACAATGCACTTTGATTAATTGCGCTATCTGTAATGGCACCCGAGATATCACCAGATATATGCTGGATTTTAACATGACCTTGGGTGACGGATTCCAAATATCTGAAATTTTCTCGGCGCCTGGTGGTCCGAGGTCGTTCCTGCTGAACAGGTTCATTCGCCAGTGCCTCCTGCTGAAAATGCACTTTGATTAATTGCGCTATCTGTAATGGCACCCGAGATATCACCAGATATATGCTGGATTTTAACATGACCTTGGGTGACGGATTCCAAATATCTGAAATTTTCTCGGCGCCTGCTGGTCCGACGTCGTTCCTGCTGCACAGATTCATTCGCCATTGCCTCCTACAGACAATGCACTTTGATTTATTTCGCTATCTCTAATAGCACCCGAGATATCTCCAGATATATATTGGATTTTTCCCTGACCCTGAGTGTCCGACCCCATGAGACAGGTGAATTTCTCGTCCCCTGGTGGTCCGAGGTCGATCCCATTGCACAGATTCATTCGCCAGGGTCCCCTGCAGATAATTCACTTTGAGTTATTGCGCCATCTCTATTAGCACCCGAGATATCACCAGATATATATTTGATTTTTCCCTGACCCTGAGTGTCCGGCCCCATGAGACGGTGGTTTTTTCGGCCCCTGGTGGTCCGAGGTCGATCCCATTGCACAGATTCATGCGCCAGGGCTCCCTGCAGGTAATTCACTTTGATTTATTGCGCCATCTCTAATAGCACCCGAGATATCACCAGATATATATTTGATTTTTCCCTGACCCTGCGTGTCCGGCCCCATGAGACGGTGGTTTTCTCGGCCCCTGGTGGTCCGAGGTCGTTCCCGCTTCACAGATTCATGCGCCAGGGCCTCCTACAGACAATGCACTCTGATTTATTGCGCTATCTGTAATAGCACCCGAGATATCACCAGATATATTCTTGATTTTTCCCTGACCCTGAGTGTCCCGCCCCATGAGACTGTGGTTTTCTCGGCCCCTGGTTGTCCGAGGTCGTCCCCGCTGCACAGATTCATGCGCCAGGGCATCGTACAGACAATGCACTTTGGTTTATTGCGCTATCAGTAATAGCACCCGAGATATCACCAGATATATATTGGATTTTTCCCTGACCCTGCGTGTCCGGCCCCATGAGACGGTGGTTTTCTCGGCCCCTGGTGGTCCGAGGTCGTTCCCGCTGCACAGATTCATGCGCCAGGGCATCGTACAGACAATGCACTTTGATTTATTGGGCTATCCGTAATAGCACCCGAGATATCACCAGATATATATTGGATTTTTCCCTGACCCTGCGTGTCCGGCCCCATGAGACGGTGGTTTTGTCGGCCCCTGGTGGTCCGAGGTCGTTCCCGCTGCACAGATTCATGCGCCAGGGCCTCCTACAGACAATGCACTCTGATTTATTGCGCTATCTGTAATAGCACCAGAGATATCACCAGATATATATTGTATTTTTCCCTGACCCTGCGTGTCCGGCCCCATGAGACGGTGGTTTTCTCGGCCCCTGGTGTTCCGAGGTCGTTCCCGCTGCAGAGATTCATGCGCCAGGGCCTCCTGCAGATAATTCACTTTGGTTTATTGCGCTATCTCTATTAGCACCCGAGATATCACCAGATTTATATTGGATTTTTCCCTGACCCTGAATGTCCGGCCCCATGAGACGGTGGTTTTCTCGGCCCCTGGTGGTCCGAGGTCGTTTCCGCTACACACATTCATGCGCCAGGGCCTCGTGCAGACAATGCACTTTGATTTATCGCGCTATCTCTAGTGGCACCCGAGATATCACCAGATATATGCTGGATTTTTAAATGACATTGTGTTACTGATACCGAAAATCTGTAATTTTCTCGGCCCCTGGTGGTCCGATGTCGTTCCTGCTGCACAGATTCATGCGCCAGGGCCTCCTACAGACAATGCACTTTGATTTATTGCGCTATCTGTAATAGCACCCGAGATATCACCGGATATATATTGGATTTTTCCCTGACCCTGAGTGTCCGGCCGCATGAGACGCTTGTTTTCTCGGCCCCTGGTGGTCCGAGGTCGTTCCCGCTGCCCAGATTCATGCGGCAGGGCCTCCTGCAGATAATTCACTTTGATTTATTGCGCCACCTGTAATAGCACCCGAGATATCACCAGATATATATTGGATTTTTCCCTGACCCTGAGTGTCCGGCCCCATGAGACGGTGGTTGTCTCGGCCCCTGGTGGTCCGAAGTCGTTCCCGTTGCACAGATTCATGCTCCAGGGCCTCCTGCAGACAATGCACTTTGATTTATTGCGCTATCTGTAATAGCACCCGAGATATCACCAGATATATATTGGATTTTTCCCTTACCCTGAGAGTCCGGCCCCATGAGACGGTGGTTTTCTCGGCTCCTGGTGGTCCGAGGTCGTTCCCGCTGCCCAGATTGATGCGGCAGGGCCTCCTACAGACAATGCACTTCGATTCATTGCGCTATCTGTAATAGCACCCGAGATTTCACCAGATATATATTGGATTTTCCCCTGACCCTGAGTGTCCGGCCCCATGAGACTGTGGTTTTCTCGGCCTCCGGTGGTTCGAGGTCGTTCCCGCTGCACAGATTCATGCGCCAGGGCCTCCTGCAGATAATTCACTTTGGTTTATTGCGCTATCTCTAATAGCACCCGAGACATCACCAGATTTATATTGGATTTTTCCCTGACCCTGAGTGTCCGACCCCATGAGACGGTGGTTTTCTCGGCCCCTGGTGGTCCGAGGTCGTTCCCGCTGCACAGTTTCATGCGCCAGGGCCTCCTGCAGATAATTCACTTTGATTTATTGCGCTATCTCTACTAGCACCCGAGATATCAGCAGATATATGCTGGATTTTTACATGACCTTGGGTGACGGATTCCAAATATCTGTAATTTTCTCGGCCCCTGGCGGTCCGAGGTCGTTCCCGCTCTACAGATTCATGCGCAAGGGCCTCCTGCAGATAATTCACTTTGGTTTATTGCGCTATCTCTAATAGCACCCGAGATATCACCAGATATATATTGGATTTTTCCCTGACCGTGATTGTCCGGCACCATGAGACGGTGGTTTTCTCGGCCCCTGGTGGTCCGATGTCGTTCCCGCTACCCAGATTCATGCGGCAGGGACTCCTGCAGATAATTCACTTTGGTTTATTGCGCTATCTCTAATAGCACCCGAGAAAGCACCGTATATATTGTGGATTTTTACATGACTTTGGGTGACGGATACCGAAAATCTGTAACTTTCTCGGCCCCTGGTGCTCCGCTGTCGTACATGCTGCACAGATTAATGCGCATGGGCCTCCTACGGACAATGCACTTTGATTTATTGCGCTATCTCTAATGCCACCCGAGATATCACCAGATATATATTGGATTTTTCCCTGACCCTGAGTGTCCGGCCGCATGAGACGCTTGTTTTCTTGGCCCCTGGTTTTCCGAGGTCGTTCCCGCTGCACAGATTCATGCTCCAGGTCCCCCTGCAGATAATTCACTTTGATTTATTGCGCTATCTCTAATAGCACCCGAGATATCGCCAGATATATATTGGATATTTCCTTGACCCTGGCAGTCCGGCCCCATGTGTCGATGGTTTTCTCGGTCCCTCGTGGTCCGAGGTCGATCCCGCTGCACAGATTCATGCGCCAGGGCCCCATGCAGATAATTCACTTTGATTTATTGCCCTATCTCTAATAGCACCCGAGATATCACCAGATATATATTGGATTTTTCCCCGACACTGACAGTACGGCCCCATGTGTCTGTGGTTTTCTCGGCCCCTGGTAGTCCGAGGTCGTTCCCGCTTCACAGATTCATGCGCCAGGGCCCCCTGCAGAGAATTCACTTTGGTTTATTGCGCTATCTGTTATAGCACCCGACATATCACCAGATATATATTGGATTTTTCCCTGACCCTGAGTGTCCGGCCGCATGAGACGCTTGTTTTCTTGGCCCCTGGTTTTCCGAGGTCGTTCCCGCTGCACAGATTCATGCTCCAGGTCCCCCTGCAGATAATTCACTTTGATTTATTGCGCTATCTGTAATAGCACCCGAGATATCACTAGATATATGCTGGATTTTTAAATGACATTGTGTGACGGATACCGAAAATCTGTAATTTTCTCGGCCCCTGGTGGTCCGATGTCGTTCCCGCTGCCCAGATTCATGCGGCAGGGCCTCCTGCAGATAATTCACTTTGATTTATTGCGCCACCTGTAATAGCACCCGAGATATCACCAGATATATATTGGATTTTTCCCTGACCCTGAGTGTCCGGCCCCATGAGACGGTGGTTGTCTCGGCCCCTGGTGGTCCGAAGTCGTTCCCGCTGCACAGATTCATGCGCCAGGGCCTTCTGCAGACAATGCACTTTGATTTATTGCGCTATCTGTAATAGCACCCGAGATATCACCAGATATATATTGGATTTTTCCCTTACCCTGAGAGTCCGGCCCCATGAGACGGTGGTTTTCTCGGCTCCTGGTGGTCCGAGGTCGTTCCCGCTGCCCAGATTGATGCGGCAGGGCCTCCTACAGACAATGCACTTCGATTCATTGCGCTATCTGTAATAGCACCCGAGATTTCACCAGATATATATTGGATTTTCCCCTGACCCTGAGTGTCCGGCCCCATGGGACTGTGGTTTTCTCGGCCTCCGGTGGTCCGAGGTCGTTCCCGCTGCCCAGATTGATGCGGCAGGGCCTCCTACAGACAATGCACTTCGATTCATTGCGCTATCTGTAATAGCACCCGAGATTTCACCAGATATATATTGGATTTTCCCCTGACCCTGAGTGTCCGGCCCCATGAGACTGTGGTTTTCTCGGCCTCCGGTGGTTCGAGGTCGTTCCCGCTGCAGAGATTCATGCGCCAGGGCCTCCTGCAGATAATTCACTTTGGTTTATTGCGCTATCTCTAATAGCACCCGAGACATCACCAGATTTATATTGGATTTTTCCCTGACCCTGAGTGTCCGACCCCATGAGACGGTGGTTTTCTCGGCCCCTGGTGGTCCGAGGTCGTTCCCGCTGCACAGTTTCATGCGCCAGGGCCTCCTGCAGATAATTCACTTTGATTTATTGCGCTATCTCTACTAGCACCCGAGATATCAGCAGATATATGCTGGATTTTTACATGACCTTGGGTGACGGATTCCAAATATCTGTAATTTTCTCGGCCCCTGGCGGTCCGAGGTCGTTCCCGCTCTACAGATTCATGCGCAAGGGCCTCCTGCAGATAATTCACTTTGGTTTATTGCGCTATCTCTAATAGCACCCGAGATATCACCAGATATATATTGGATTTTTCCCTGACCGTGATTGTCCGGCACCATGAGACGGTGGTTTTCTCGGCCCCTGGTGGTCCGATGTCGTTCCCGCTACCCAGATTCATGCGGCAGGGACTCCTGCAGATAATTCACTTTGGTTTATTGCGCTATCTCTAATAGCACCCGAGAAAGCACCGTATATATTGTGGATTTTTACATGACTTTGGGTGACGGATACCGAAAATCTGTAACTTTCTCGGCCCCTGGTGGTCCGCTGTCGTACATGCTGCACAGATTAATGCGCATGGGCCTCCTACGGACAATGCACTTTGATTTATTGCGCTATCTCTAATGCCACCCGAGATATCACCAGATATATATTGGATTTTTCCCTGACCCTGAGTGTCCGGCCGCATGAGACGCTTGTTTTCTTGGCCCCTGGTTTTCCGAGGTCGTTCCCGCTGCACAGATTCATGCTCCAGGTCCCCCTGCAGATAATTCACTTTGATTTATTGCGCTATCTCTAATAGCACCCGAGATATCACCAGATATATATTGGATTTTTCCCCGACACTGACAGTACGGCCCCATGTGTCTGTGGTTTTCTCGGCCCCTGGTAGTCCGAGGTCGTTCCCGCTTCACAGATTCATGCGCCAGGGCCCCCTGCAGAGAATTCACTTTGGTTTATTGCGCTATCTGTTATAGCACCCGACATATCACCAGATATATAGTTGATTTTTCCCTGACCATGACAGTCCGGCCCCATGTTTCGGTGGTTTTCTCGGCCCCTGGTGGTCCGAGGTCGATCCCGCTGCACAGGTTCATGCGCCAGGGCCTCCTACAGACAATGCACTTTGATTAATTGCGCTATCTGTAATGGCACCCGAGATATCACCAGATATATGCTGGATTTTAACATGACCTTGGGTGACGGATTCCAAATATCTGAAATTTTCTCGGCGCCTGGTGGTCCGAGGTCGTTCCTGCTGAACAGGTTCATTCGCCAGTGCCTCCTGCTGAAAATGCACTTTGATTAATTGCGCTATCTGTAATGGCACCCGAGATATCACCAGATATATGCTGGATTTTAACATGACCTTGGGTGACGGATTCCAGATATCTGAAATTTTCTCGGCGCCTGGTGGTCCGAGGTCGTTCCTGCTGAACAGGTTCATTCGCCAGTGCCTCCTGCTGAAAATGCACTTTGATTAATTGCGCTATCTGTAATGGCACCCGAGATATCACCAGATATATGCTGGATTTTAACATGACCTTGGGTGACGGATTCCAAATATCTGAAATTTTCTCGGCGCCTGCTGGTCCGACGTCGTTCCTGCTGCACAGATTCATTCGCCATTGCCTCCTACAGACAATGCACTTTGATTTATTTCGCTATCTCTAATAGCACCCGAGATATCAGCAGATATATATTGGATTTTCCCCTGACCCTGAGTGTCCGGCCCAATGGGATGCTGGTTTTCTCGGCCCCTGGTGGTCCGAGGTCGATCCCATTGCACAAATTCATGCGCCAGGGCTCCCTGCAGGTAATTCACTTTGATTTATTGCGCCATCTCTAATAGCACCCGAGATATCACCAGATATATATTTGATTTTTCCCTGACCCTGAGTGTCCGGCCCCATGAGACTGTGGTTTTCTCGGCCCCTGGTTGTCCGAGGTCGTTCCCGCTGCACAGATTCATGCGCCAGGGCATCCTACAGACAATGCACTTTGATTTTTTGCGCTATCTGTAATAGCACCCGAAATATCACCAGATATATATTGGATTTTACCCTGACCCTGCGTGTCCGGCCCCATGAGACGGTGGTTTTCTCGGCCCCTGGTGGTCCGAGGTCGTTCCCGCTTCACAGATTCATGCGCCAGGGCCTCCTACAGACAATGCACTCTGATTTATTGCGCTATCTGTAATAGCACCCGAGATATCACCAGATATATTCTTGATTTTTCCCTGACCCTGAGTGTCCCGCCCCATGAGACTGTGGTTTTCTCGGCCCCTGGTTGTCCGAGGTCGTCCCCGCTGCACAGATTCATGCGCCAGGGCATCGTACAGACAATGCACTTTGGTTTATTGCGCTATCAGTAATAGCACCCGAGATATCACCAGATATATATTGGATTTTTCCGTGACCCTGCGTGTCCGGCCCCATGAGACGGTGGTTTTCTCGGCCCCTGGTGGTCCGAGGTCGTTCCCGCTGCACAGATTCATGCGCCAGGGCATCGTACAGACAATGCACTTTGATTTATTGGGCTATCAGTAATAGCACCCGAGATATCACCAGATATATATTGGATTTTTCCCTGACCCTGCGTGTCCGGCCCCATGAGACGGTGGTTTTGTCGGCCCCTGGTGGTCCGAGGTCGTTCCCGCTGCACAGATTCATGCGCCAGGGCCTCCTACAGACAATGCACTCTGATTTATTGCGCTATCTGTAATAGCACCAGAGATATCACCAGATATATATTGTATTTTTCCCTGACCCTGCGTGTCCGGCCCCATGAGACGGTGGTTTTCTCGGCCCCTGGTGTTCCGAGGTCGTTCCCGCTGCAGAGCTTCATGCGCCAGGGCCTCCTGCAGATAATTCACTTTGGTTTATTGCGCTATCTCTATTAGCACCCGAGATATCACCAGATTTATATTGGATTTTTCCCTGACCCTGAATGTCCGGCCCCATGAGACGGTGGTTTTCTCGGCCCCTGGTGGTCCGAGGTCGTTCCCGCTGCACAGATTCATGCGCCCGGTCTCCCTGCAGATAATTGACTTTGGTTTAGTGCGCTAACTGTAAGAGCACCCGAGATATCACCAGATATATATTGGATTTTTCACTGACCCTGACAGTCCGGCCCCATGAGACGGGGATTTTCTCGGCCCCTGGTGGTCCGAGGTCGTTTCGGCTACACACATTCATGCGCCAGGGCCTCCTGCAGACAATGCACTTTGATTTATCGCGCTATCTCTAATGGCACCCGAGATATCACCAGATATATAATGGATTCTTCCCTGACCCTGAGTGTCCGGCCCCATGAGACGGTGGTTTTCTCGGCCCCTGGTGGTCCGAGGTCGTGCCCGCTGCACGGATTCATGCGACAGGGCTCCCTGCAGACAATGCACTTTGATTTATCGCGCTATCTGTAATAGCACCTGAGATATCACCAAATATATATTGGATTTTTCCCTGACCCTGAGTGTCCAGCCGCATGGGACGGTTGTTTTCTCGGCCCCTGGTGGTCCGAGGTCGTTCCCGCTGCCCAGATTCATGCGCCAGGGCCTCCTGCAGACAATGCACTTTGATTTAACGCGCTATCTCTAGTGGCACCCGAGATATCACCAGATATATGCTGGATTTTTAAATGACATTGTGTGACTGATACCGAAAATCTGTAATTTTCTCGGCCCCTGGTGGTCCGATGTCGTTCCTGCTGCACAGATTCATGCGCAAGGGCCTCCTGCAGATAATTCACTTTGGTTTATAGCGCTATCTCTAATAGCACCCGAGATATCACCAGATATATATTGGATTTTTCCCTGACCGTGATTGTCCGGCACCATGAGACGGTGGTTTTCTCGGCCCCTGGTGGTCCGATGTCGTTACCGCTACCCAGATTCATGCGGCAGGGACTCCTGCAGATAATTCACTTTGGTTTATTGCGCTATCTCTAATAGCACCCGAGGTATCACCAGATATATAATGGATTTTTCACTGACCCTGACAGTCCGGCCCCATGAGACGGTAGTTTTCTCGGCCCCTGGTGGTCCGAGGTCGTTTCCGCTGCACAGATTCATGCGCCAGGGCCTCCTACAGACAATGCACTTTGATTTATTGCGCTATCTGTAATAGCACCCGAGATATCACCAGATATATATTGGATTTTTCCCTGACCCTGAGTGTCCGGCACCATGAGACGGTGGTTTTCTCGGCCCCTGGTGATCCGAGGTCGTTCCCGCTGCACAGATACATGGGCCAGGGCCTCCTGCGGACAATGCACTTTGATTTATCGCGCTATCTCTAGTGGCACCCGAGATATCACCAGATATATAATGGATTCTTCCCTGACCCTGACAGTTCGGCCCCATGTGACTGTGGTTTTCTCGGCCCCTGGTGGTCCGAGGTCGTTCCCGCTGCCCAGATTCATGCGCCAGGGCCTCCTACAGACAATGCACTTTGATTTGTTGCGCTATCTGTAATAGCACCCGAGATATCACCAGATATATATTGGATTTTTCCCTGACCCTGAGTTTCTGGCCCCATGAGACGGTTGTTTTCTCGGCTCCTGGTGGTCCGAGGTCGTTCCCGCCGCACACATTCATGCGCCCGGGCCTCCTGCAGATAATTCACTTTGATTTGTTGCGCTATCTGTAATAGCACCCGAGATATCACCAGATATATGCTGGATTTTTAAATGACATTGTGTGACGGATACCGAAAATCTGTAATTTTCTCGGCCCCTGGTGGTCCGATGTCGTTCCTGCTGCACAGATTCATGCGCAAGGGCCTCCTGCAGATAATTCACTTTGGTTTATTGCGCTATCTGTAATAGCACCCGAGATATCACCAGATATATATTGGATTTTTCCCTGACCGTGATTGTCCGGCACCATGAGACGGTGGTTTTCTCGGCCCCTGGTGGTCCGATGTCGTTCCCGCTACCCAGATTCATGCGGCAGGGACTCCTGCAGATAATTCACTTTGGTTTATTGCGCTATCTCTAATAGCACCCGAGATATCACCAGATATATGCTGGATTTTTACATGACATTGTGTGACGGATACCGAAAATCTGTAATTTTCTCGGCCCCTGGTGGTCCGAGGTCGTTCCCGCTGCACAGATGCATGCGCCAGGGCCTCCTGCAGATAATTCACTTTGGTTTATTGCGCTATCTCTAATAGCACCCGAGATATCACCAGATATATACTGAATTTTTCCCCGACCCTGAGTGTCCGGCCCCATGAGACGGTGGTTTTCTCGGCCCCTGGTGGTCCGAGGTCGTTCCCGCTGCCCAGATTCATGCGCCAGGGCCTCCTACAGACAATGCACTTTGATTTGTTGCGCTATCTGTAATAGCACCCGAGATATCACCAGATATATATTGGATTTTTCCCTGACCCTGAGTTTCTGGCCCCATGAGACGGTTGTTTTCTCGGCTCCTGGTGGTCCGAGGTCGTTCCCGCCGCACACATTCATGCGCCCGGGCCTCCTGCAGATAATTCACTTTGATTTGTTGCGCTATCTGTAATAGCACCCGAGATATCACCAGATATATGCTGGATTTTTAAATGACATTGTGTGACGGATACCGAAAATCTGTAATTTTCTCGGCCCCTGGTGGTCCGATGTCGTTCCTGCTGCACAGATTCATGCGCAAGGGCCTCCTGCAGATAATTCACTTTGGTTTATTGCGCTATCTCTAATAGCACCCGAGATATCACCAGATATATATTGGATTTTTCCCTGACCGTGATTGTCCGGCACCATGAGACGGTGGTTTTCTCGGCCCCTGGTGGTCCGATGTCGTTCCCGCTACCCAGATTCATGCGGCAGGGACTCCTGCAGATAATTCACTTTGGTTTATTGCGCTATCTCTAATAGCACCCGAGATATCACCAGATATATGCTGGATTTTTACATGACATTGTGTGACGGATACCGAAAATCTGTAATTTTCTCGGCCCCTGGTGGTCCGAGGTCGTTCCCGCTGCACAGATGCATGCGCCAGGGCCTCCTGCAGATAATTCACTTTGGTTTATTGCGCTATCTCTAATAGCACCCGAGAAAGCACCGTATATATTGTGGATTTTTACATGACTTTGGGTGACGGATACCGAAAATCTGTAACTTTCTCGGCCCCTGGTGGTCCGCTGTCGTACATGCTGCACAGATTAATGCGCATGGGCCTCCTACGGACAATGCACTTTGATTTATTGCGCTATCTCTAATGGCACCCGAGATATCACCAGATATATATTGGATTTTTCCCTGACCCTGAGTGTCCGGCCGCATGAGACGCTTGTTTTCTCGGCCCCTGGTGTTCCGAGGTCGTTCCCGCTGCACAGGTTCATGCGCCAGGGCCTCCTGCAGACAATGCACTTTGATTTATCGCGCTATCTCCAATGGCACCCGAGATTTCACCAGATATATAATGGATTCTTCCCTGACCTTGACAGTTCGGCCCCCTGAGACTGTGGTTTTCTCGGCCCCTGGTGGTCCGAAGTCGTTTCCGCTGCACAGATTCATGCGCCAGGTAGTACTGCAGACAATGCACTTTGATTTATTGCGCTATCACTAATATCACCCGAGATATCACCAGATATATATTGGATTCTTCCCTACCCTGACAGTTCGGCCTCATGAGACTGTGGTTTTCTCGGCCCCTGGTGGTCCGAGGTCGTTTCCGCTGCACAGATTCATGCGCCAGGGCCTCCTACAGACAATGCACTTTGATTTATTGCGCTATCTGTAATAGCACCCGGGATATCACCGGATATATATTGGATTTTTCCCTGACCCTGAGTGTCCGGCCCCATGAGACGGTGGTTTTCTCGGCCCCTGGTGGTCCAAGGTCGTGCCCGCTGCACGGATTCATGCGCCAGGGCTCCCTGCACACAATGCACTTTGATTTATCGCGCTATCTGTAATAGCACCTGAGATATCACCAAATATATATTGGATTTTTCCCTGACCCTGAGTGTCCGGCCGCATGGGACGGTTGTTTTCTCGGCCCCTGGTGGTCCGAGGTCGTTCCCGCTGCCCTGATTCATGCGGCAGGGCCTCCTGCAGATAATTCACTTTGATTTATTGCGCCATCTGTAATAGCACCCGAGATATCACCAGATATATGCTGGATTTTTAAAGGACATTGTGTGTCGGATACCGAAAATCTGTAATTTTCTCGGCGCCTGGTGGTCCGATGTCGTTCCTGCTGCACCGATTCATGCGCAAAGGCCTCCTGCAGATAATTCACTTTGGTTTATTGCGCTATCTCTAATAGCACCCGAGATATCACCAGATATATAATTGATTTTTCCCTGACCCTGACAGTCCGGCCCCATGAGACGGGGGTTTTCTCGGCCCCTGGTGGTCCGAGGTCGTTCCCGCTGCACGGATTCATGCGCAAGGGGCCTCCTGCAGACAATGCACTTTGATTTATCGCGCTATCTCTAGTGGCACCCGAGATATCACCAGATATATGCTGGATTTTTAAATGACATTGTGTGACGGATTCCGAAAATCTGTAATTTTCTCGGCCCCTGGTGGTCCGATGTCGTTCCTGCTGCACAGATTCATGCGCAAGGGCCTCCTGCAGATAATTCACTTGGGTTTATTGCGCTATCTCTAATAGCACCCGAGATATCACCAGATATATATTGGATTTTTCCCTTACCCTGAGAGTCCGGCCCCATGAGACGGTGGTTTTCTCGGCTCCTGGTGGTCCGAGGTCGTTCCCGCTGCCCAGATTGATGCGGCAGGGCCTCCTACAGACAATGCACTTCGATTCATTCCGCTATCTGTAATAGCACCCGAGATTTCACCAGATATATATTGGATTTTCCCCTGACCCTGAGTGTCCGGCCCCATGAGACTGTGGTTTTCTCGGCCTCCGGTGGTCCGAGGTCGTTCCCGCTGCCCAGATTGATGCGGCAGGGCCTCCTACAGACAATGCACTTCGATTCATTGCGCTATCTGTAATAGCACCCGAGATTTCACCAGATATATATTGGATTTTTCCCTGACCCTGAGTGTCCGGCCCCATGAGACGGTGGTTGTCTCGGCCCCTGGTGATCCGAGGTCGTTCCCGCTGCACAGATTCATGCGCCAGGGCCTCCTGCAGATAATTCACTTTGGTTTATTGCGCTATCTCTAATAGCACCCGAGATATCACCAGATATATACTGAATTTTTCCCCGACCCTGAGTGTCCGGCCCCATGAGACGGTGGTTTTCTCGGCCCCTGGTGGTCCGAGGTCGTTCCCGCTGCCCAGATTCATGCGCCAGGGCCTCCTACAGACAATGCACTATGATTTGTTGCGCTACCTGTAATAGCACCCGAGATATCACCAGATATATATTGGATTTTTCCCTGACCCTGAGTTTCTGGCCCCATGAGACGGTTGTTTTCTCGGCTCCTGGTGGTCCGAGGTCGTTCCCGCCGCACACATTCATGCGCCCGGGCCTCCTGCAGATCATTCACTTTGGTTGATTGCGCTATCTCTAATAGCACTCGAGATATCACCAGATATATATTGGATTTTTCCCCGACCCTGAGTGTCCGGCCCCATGAGACGGTGGTTTTCTCGGATCCTGGTGGTCCGAGGTCGTTCCCGCTGGCCAGATTCATGCGCCAGGGCCTCGTACAGACAATGCACTTTGACTTATTGCGCTATCTCTAATAGCACCCGAGATATCACCAGATATATATTGGATTTTCCCTGACCCTGAGTGTCCGAACCCATGAGACGGTAGTTTTCTCGGCCCTTGGTGGTCCGAGGTCGTTGCCGCTTCCCAGATTCATGCGCCAGGGCCTCCTACAGACAATGCACTTTGATTTATTGCGCTCTCTGTAATAGCACCCGAGATATCACCAGATATATTGGATTTTCCCCTGACCCTGAGTGTCCGGCCCCATGAGACTGTGGTTTTCTCGGCCCCTGGTGGTCCCAGGTCGTTCCCGCTGCACAGATTCATGCGCCAGGGCCTCCTACAGACAATGCACTTTGGTTCAGTGCGCTATCTGTAATAGCACCCGAGATATCACCAGATATATACTGGATTTTTCCCTGACCCTGACAGTCCGGCCCCATGTGTCGGTGGTTTTCTCGGCCCCTGGTGGTCCGAGCTCGTTGCCATTGCACAGGTTCATGCGACAGAGCCTCCCGCAGACAATGCACTTTGATTTATCGCGCTGTCTCTACTAGCACCCGAGATATCACCAGATATATATTGGATTTTTCCCTGACCCTGACATTCCGGCCCCATGAGACGGTGATTTTCTCGGACCCTGTTGGTCCAAGGTCGTTCCCGCTACACCGAGTCATGCGCCAGGGCTTCCTGGAGACAATGCACTTTTATTTATCGCCCTATCTCTAATAGCACCTGAGATAACACCAGATATATATTGGATTTTTCCCTGACCCTGAGTGTCCGGCCCCATGTGTCGGTGGTTTTCTTGGCCCCTAGTGGTCCGAGGTCGTTGCCGCTGCACAGATTCATGCGCCAGGGCCTCCTACAGACAATGCACTTTGATTTACTGCGCTATCTGTAATAGCACCCGAGATATCACCAGATATATGCTGGATTTTTGCATGACCTTGTGTGACGGGTTGCGAATATCTGTAATTTTATCGGCCCCTGGTGGTCCGAGGTCGTTCCCGCTGCACAGATTCATGCACCAGGGCCTCCTGCAGATAATTCACTTTGGTTTATAGGGCTATCTCTAATAGCTCCCCAGATATCACCAGATATATATTGGATTTTCGCCTGACCCTGAGTGTCCGGCCCAATGAGACGGTGGTTTTCTCGGCCCCTGGTGGTCCGAGGTCGTTCCCGCTGCACAGATTCATGCGCCAGGGCCTCCTGCAGATAACTCACTTTGATTTATTGCGCTATCTCTAATAGCACCCGCGTTATCACCAGATATATATTGGATTTTTCCCCGACCCTGAGTGTCCGACCCCATGACACGGTGGTTTTCTCGGCCCGTGGTGGTCCGAGGACGATCCCGCTGCACAGATTCATGCGCCAGGGCCTCCTACAGACAATGCACTTTGATTTATTACGCTATCTGTAATAGCACCCGAGATATCACCATGTATATATTGGATTTTCCCCTGACCCTGTGTGTTCGGCCCCATGAGACGGTGGTTTTCTCGACCCCTGGGGGTCCGAGGTCGTTCCCGCTGCACAGATTCATGCGCCAGGGCCTGCTACAGACAATGCACTTTGGTTTATTGCGCTACCTCTAATAGCAGCCGAGATATTACCAGATATATATTGGATTTTTCCCTGACCTTGAGTGTCCGGCCCCATGAGACAGTGGTTTTCTCGGCCCCTGGTGGTCCGAGGCCGTTCCGGCTGCACAGATGCATGCGCCAGGGCCACCTGCAGATAATTCACTTTGGTTTATTGCGCTATCTCTAATAGCACCAGAGATATCACCAGATATATATTGGATTTTCCCCTCACCCTGAGTGTCCGGCCCCATGAGACGGTGGTTTTCTCGGCTCCTGGTGGTCCGAGTTCGTTCCCGCTGGCCAGGTTCATGCGCCAGGGCCTCCTACAGACAATGCACTTTGATTTATTGCGCTATCTGTAATAGCACCCGGGATATCACCGGATATATATTGGATTTTCGCCTGACCCTGTGTGTCCGGCCCCATGAGACGGTGGTTTTCTCGGCCCCTGGTGGTCCGAGGTCGTTCCCGCTGGCCAGATTCATGCGCCAGGGCCTCCTGCAGATAATACGCTTTGGCTTATTGCGCTATCTCTAATAGCACCCGAGATATCACCAGATATATATTGGATTTTTCCCTGACCCTGAGTGTCCTGTCCCATGAGACGGTGGTTTTGTCGTCCCCTGGTGGTCCGAGGTCGTTCCCGCTGCACAGATTCATGCGCCAGGGCCTCCTACAGACAATGCACTTTGATTTAATGCGCTATCTCTAATAGCAGCCGAGATATCACCAGATATATATTGGATTTTTCCCTGACCCTGAGTGTCCGGCCCCATGAGACAGTGGTTTTCTCGGCCCCTGGTGGTCCGAGGCCGTTCCGGCTGCACAGATGCATGCGCCAGCGCCTCCTGCAGATAATTCACTTTGGTTTATTGCGCTATCTCTAATAGCACCCGAGATATCACCAGATATATATTGGATTTTTCCCTGACCCTGACAGTCCGGCCCCATGAGACGGGGGTTTTCTCGGCCCCTGGTGGTCCGAGGTCGTTCCCGCTGCACGGATTCATGCGCAAGGGGCCTCCTGCAGACAATGCACTTTGATTTATCGCGCTATCTCTAATAGCACCCGAGATATCACCAGATATATATTGGATTTTTCCCTGACCCTGACAGTCCGGCCCCATGAGACGGGGGTTTTCTCGGCCCCTGGTGGTCCGAGGCCGTTCCGGCTGCACAGATGCATGCGCCAGCGCCTCCTGCAGATAATTCACTTTGGTTTATTGCGCTATCTCTAATAGCACCCGAGATATCACCAGATATATATTGGATTTTTCCCTGACCCTGACAGTCCGGCCCCATGAGACTGTGGTTTTCTCGGCCTCCGGTGGTCCGAGGTCGTTCCCGCTGCCCAGATTGATGCGGCAGGGCCTCCTACAGACAATGCACTTCGATTCATTGCGCTATCTGTAATAGCACCCGAGATTTCACGAGGATATATATTGGATTTCCCCCCGACCCTGAGTGTCCGGCCCCATGAGACTGTGGTTTTCTCGGCCTCCGGTGGTTCGAGGTCGTTCCCGCTGCACAGATTCATGCGCCAGGGCCTCCTGCAGATAATTAACTTTGGTTTATTGCGCCATCTCTAATAGCACCCGAGATATCACCAGATATATATTGGATTTTCCCCTGACCCTGAGTGTCCGGCCCCATGTGACTGTGGTTTTCTCGGCCCCTGGTGGTCCGAGGTCGTTCCCGCTGCCCAGATTGATGCGGCAGGGCCTCCGACAGACAATGCACTTCGATTCATTGCGCTATCTGTAATAGCACCCGAGATTTCACCAGATATATATTGGATTTTCCCCTGACCCTGAGTGTCCGGCCACATGAGACTGTGGTTTTCTCGGCCTCCGGTGGTTCGAGGTCGTTCCCGCTGCACAGATTCATGCGCCAGGGCCTCCTACAGACAATGCACTTTGATTTATTGCGCTATCTGTAATAGCACCCGAGATATCACCAGATATATATTGGATTTTTCCCTGACCCTGAGTGTCCGGCCCCATGAGACGGTGGTTGTCTCGGCCCCTGGTGGTCCGAGGTCGTTCCGGCTGCACAGATTCATGCGCCAGGGCCTCCTGCAGATAATTCACTTTGGTTTATTGCGCTATCTGTAATAGCACCCGAGATTTCACCAGATATATATTGGATTTTTCCCTGACCCTGAGTGTCCGGCCCCATGAGACGGTGGTTGTCTCGGCCCCTGGTGGTCCGAGGTCGTCCCCGCTGCACAGATTCATGCGCCAGGGCCTCCTGCAGACAATGCACTTTGATTTATTGCGCTATCTGTAATAGCACCCGAGATATCACCAGATATATATTGGATTTTTCCATGACCCTGAGTGTCCGGCCCCATGGGACGTTGGTTGTCTCGGCCCCTGGTGGTCCGAGGTCGTTCCCGCTGCACAGTTGCATGCGCCAGGGCCTCCTGCAGATAATTCACTTTGGTTTATTGCGCTATCTGTAATAGCACCCGAGATATCACCAGATATATATTGGATTTTTCCCTGACCCTGAGTGTCCGGCCCCATGAGACGGTGGTTTTCTCGGCCCCTGGTGGTCCGAGGTCGTTCCCGCTGCACAGATTCATGCGCCAGGGCCTCCTACAGACAATGCACTATGATTTGTTGCGCTACCTGTAATAGCACCCGAGATATCACCAGATATATATTGGATTTTTCCCTGACCCTGAGTTTCTGGCCCCATGAGACGGTTGTTTTCTCGGCTCCTGGTGGTCCGAGGTCGTTCCCGCCGCACACATTCATGCGCCCGGGCCTCCTGCAGATCATTCACTTTGGTTGATTGCGCTATCTCTAATAGCACTCGAGATATCACCAGATATATATTGGATTTTTCCCCGACCCTGAGTGTCCGGCCCCATGAGACGGTGGTTTTCTCGGCCCCTGGTGGTCCGAGGTCGTTCCCGCTGCACAGATTCATGCGCCAGGGCCTCCTGCAGATAATTCACTTTGCTTTATTGCGCTATCTCTAATAGCACCCGAGATATCACCAGACATATATTGGATTTTCCCCTGACCCTGAGTGTCCGGCCCCATGAGACTGTGGTTTTCTCGGCCCCTGGTGGTCCGAGGTCGTTCCCGCTGCCCAGATTGATGCGGCAGGGCCTCCTACAGACAATGCACTTTGATTTATTGCGCTATCTGTAATAGCACCCGAGATATCACTAGATATATATTGGATTTTTCCCTGACCCTGAGCGTCCGGCCCCATGAGACGGCGGTTTTCTCGGCTCCTGGTGGTCCGAGGTCGTTCCCGCTGCACAGTTTCATGCGCCAGGGCCTCCTGCAGATAATTCACTTTGATTTATTGCGCTATCTCTACTAGCACCCGAGATATCAGCAGATATATGCTGGATTTTTACACGATCTTGGGTGACGGATTCCAAATATCTGTAATTTTCTCGGCCCCTCGCGGTCCGAGGTCGTTCCCGCTCTACAGATTCATGCGCAAGGGCCTCCTGCAGATAATTCACTTTGGTTTATTGCGCTATCTCTAATAGCACCCGAGATATCACCAGATATATATTGGATTTTTCCCTGACCGTGATTGTCCGGCACCATGAGACGGTGGTTTTCTCGGCCCCTGGTGGTCCGATGTCGTTCCCGCTACCCAGATTCATGCGGCAGGGACTCCTGCAGATAATTCACTTTGGTTTATTGCGCTATCTCTAATAGCACCCGAGAAAGCACCGTATATATTGTGGATTTTTACATGACTTTGGGTGACGGATACCGAAAATCTGTAACTTTCTCGGCCCCTGGTGGTCCGCTGTCGTACATGCTGCACAGATTAATGCGCACGGGCCTCCTACGGACAATGCACTTTGATTTAATGCGCTATCTCTAATGCCACCCGAGATATCACCAGATATATATTGGATTTTTCCCTGACCCTGAGTGTCCGGCCGCATGAGACGCTTGTTTTCTCGGCCCCTGGTGTTCCGAGGTCGTTCCCGCCGCACACATTCATGCGCCCGGGCCTCCTGAAGATCATTCACTTTGGTTGATTGCGCTATCACTAATATCACCCGAGATATCACCAGATATATATTGGATTCTTCCCTGACCCTGACAGTTCGGCCTCATGAGACTGTGGTTTTCTCGGCCCCTGGTGGTCCGAGGTCGTTTCCGCTGCACAGATTCATGCGCCAGGGAGTACTGCAGACAATGCACTTTGATTTATCGCGCTATCTCTAATGGCACCCGAGATATCACCAGATATATAATGGATTTTTCCCTGACCCTGAGTGTCCGGCCCCATGAGACGGGTGTTTTCTCGGCCCCTGGTGGTCCGAGGTCGTTCCCGCTGCCCAGATTCATGCGCCAGGGCCTCCTACAGACAATGCACTTTGATTTATTGCGCTATCTGTAATAGCACCCGGGATATCACCGGATATATATTGGATTTTTCCCTGACCCTGAGTGTCCGGCCCCATGAGACGGTGGTTTTCTCGGCCCCTGGTGGTCCAAGGTCGTGCCCGCTGCACGGATTCATGCGCCAGGGCTCCCTGCACACAATGCACTTTGATTTATCGCGCTATCTGTAATAGCACCTGAGATATCACCAAATATATATTGGATTTTTCCCTGACCCTGAGTGTCCGGCCGCATGGGACGGTTGTTTTCTCGGCCCCTGGTGGTCCGAGGTCGTTCCCGCTGCCCAGATTCATGCGGCAGGGCCTCCTGCAGATAATTCACTTTGATTTATTGCGCCATCTGTAATAGCACCCGAGATATCACCAGATATATGCTGGATTTTTAAAGGACATTGTGTGTCGGATACCGAAAATCTGTAATTTTCTCGGCGCCTGGTGGTCCGATATCGTTCCTGCTGCACCGATTCATGCGCAAAGGCCTCCTGCAGATAATTCACTTTGGTTTATTGCGCTATCTCTAATAGCACCCGAGATATCACCAGATATATAATTGATTTTTCCCTGACCCTGACAGTCCGGCCCCATGAGACGGGGGTTTTCTCGGCCCCTGGTGGTCCGAGGTCGTTCCCGCTGCACGGATTCATGCGCAAGGGGCCTCCTGCAGACAATGCACTTTGATTTATGGCGCTATCTCTAGTGGCACCCGAGATATCACCAGATATATGCTGGATTTTTAAATGACATTGTGTGACGGATTCCGAAAATCTGTAATTTTCTCGGCCCCTGGTGGTCCGATGTCGTTCCTGCTGCACAGATTCATGCGCAAGGGCCTCCTACAGACAATGCACTTCGATTCATTGCGCTATCTGTAATAGCACCCGAGATTTCACCAGATATATATTGGATTTTCCCCTGACCCTGAGTGTCCGGCCCCATGAGACTGTGGTTTTCTCGGCCTCCGGTGGTCCGAGGTCGTTCCCGCTGCCCAGATTGATGCGGCAGGGCCTCCTACAGACAATGCACTTCGATTCATTGCGCTATCTGTAATAGCACCCGAGATTTCACCAGATATATATTGGATTTCCCCCCGACCCTGAGTGTCCGGCCCCATGAGACTGTGGTTTTCTCGGCCTCCGGTGGTTCGAGGTCGTTCCCGCTGCACAGATTCATGCGCCAGGGCCTCCTGCAGATAATTAACTTTGGTTTATTGCGCCATCTCTAATAGCACCCGAGATATCACAAGATATATATTGGATTTTCCCCTGACCCTGAGTGTCCGGCCCCATGTGACTGTGGTTTTCTCGGCCCCTGGTGGTCCGAGGTCGTTCCCGCTGCCCAGATTGATGCGGCAGGGCCTCCGACAGACAATGCACTTCGATTCATTGCGCTATCTGTAATAGCACCCGAGATTTCACCAGATATATATTGGATTTTCCCCTGACCCTGAGTGTCCGGCCACATGAGACTGTGGTTTTCTCGGCCTCCGGTGGTTCGAGGTCGTTCCCGCTGCACAGATTCATGCGCCAGGGCCTCCTACAGACAATGCACTTTGATTTATTGCGCTATCTGTAATAGCACCCGAGATATCACCAGATATATATTGGATTTTTCCCTGACCCTGAGTGTCCGGCCCCATGAGACGGTGGTTGTCTCGGCCCCTGGTGGTCCGAGGTCGTTCCGGCTGCACAGATTCATGCGCCAGGGCCTCCTGCAGACAATGCACTTTGATTTATTGCGCTATCTGTAATAGCACCCGAGATATCACCAGATATATATTGGATTTTTCCATGACCCTGAGTGTCCGGCCCCATGGGACGTTGGTTGTCTCGGCCCCTGGTGGTCCGAGGTCGTTCCCGCTGCACAGTTGCATGCGCCAGGGCCTCCTGCAGATAATTCACTTTGGTTTATTGCGCTATCTGTAATAGCACCCGAGATATCACCAGATATATATTGGATTTTTCCCTGACCCTGAGTGTCCGGCCCCATGAGACGGTGGTTTTCTCGGCCCCTGGTGATCCGAGGTCGTTCCCGCTGCACAGATTCATGCGCCAGGGCCTCCTGCAGATAATTCACTTTGGTTTATTGCGCTATCTCTAATAGCACCCGAGATATCACCAGATATATACTGAATTTTTCCCCGACCCTGAGTGTCCGGCCCCATGAGACGGTGGTTTTCTCGGCCCCTGGTGGTCCGAGGTCGTTCCCGCTGCCCAGATTCATGCGCCAGGGCCTCCTACAGACAATGCACTATGATTTGTTGCGCTACCTGTAATAGCACCCGAGATATCACCAGATATATATTGGATTTTTCCCTGACCCTGAGTTTCTGGCCCCATGAGACGGTTGTTTTCTCGGCCCCTGGTGATCCGAGGTCGTTCCCGCTGCACAGATTCATGCGCCGGGGCATACTGCAGATAATTCACTTTGGTGTATTGCGCTATCTCTAATAGCACCCGAGATAGCACCAGATACATATTGGATTTTTCCCCGACCCTGAGTGTCCGGCCCCATGAGACGGTCGTTTTCTCGGACCCTGGTGATCCGAGGTCGTTCCCGCTGCACAGATTCATGCGCCAGGGCCTCCCACAGACAATTCACTTTGGTTTATTGCGCTATCTCTAATAGCACCCGAGATATCACCAGATATATATTGGATTTTTCCCTGACTCTGAGTGCCCGGCCCCATGAGACGGTGGTTTTCTCGGCCCCTGGTTGGCCCAGGTCGTTCCCGCTGCGCAGATTCATGCGCCAGGGCCTCCTACAGACAATGCACTTTAATTTATTGCGCTATCGCTAATAACGGCCGAGATATGACCAGATATATAATGGATTTTTCCCTGACCCTGAGTGTCGGGCCCCATGTGTCGGTGGCTTTCTCGGCCCCTGGTGGTCCGAGGTCGTTCCCGCTGCACGGTCTCATGCGCCAGGGCTTCCTGCAGACAATGCACCTTGATTTATCGCGCTATCTCTAATAGCACCCGAGATATCACCAGATATATATTGGATTTTTCCTCGACCCTGAGTGTCCGGCCCCATCAGACGGTGGTTTTCTCGGCCCCTGGTGGTCCGAGGTCGTACCCGCTGCACAGATTCATTCGCCAGGACCTCCATCAGACAATGCACTTTGATTTATTGCGCTATCTGTAATAGCACCCGAGATATGACCAGATATATATTGGATTTTCCCCTGACCCTGAGTGTCCGGCCCCATGAGACCGTGGTTTTATCGGCCCCTGGTGGTCCGAGGTCGTTCCCGTTGCACAGATTCATGCGCCAGGGCCTCCTACAGACAATGCACTTTGATTTATTGCGCTATCTGTAATAGCACCCGAGATATCACCAGATATATATTGGATTTTTCCCTGACCCTGAGTGCCCGGCCCCATGAGACGGTGGTTTTCTCGGCCCCTGGTTGGCCCAGGTCGTTCCCGCTGCGCAGATTCATGCGCCAGGGCCTCCTACAGACAATGCACTTTAATTTATTGCGCTATCGCTAATAACGGCCGAGATATGACCAGATATATAATGGATTTTTCCCTGACCCTGAGTGTCGGGCCCCATGTGTCGGTGGCTTTCTCGGCCCCTGGTGGTCCGAGGTCGTTCCCGCTGCACGGTCTCATGCGCCAGGGCTTCCTGCAGACAATGCACCTTGATTTATCGCGCCATCTCTAATAGCACCCGAGATATCACCAGATATATATTGGATTTTTCCTCGACCCTGAGTGTCCGGCCCCATCAGACGGTGGTTTTCTCGGCCCCTGGTGGTCCGAGGTCGTACCCGCTGCACAGATTCATTCGCCAGGACCTCCATCAGACAATGCACTTTGATTTATTGCGCTATCTGTAATAGCACCCGAGATATGACCAGATATATATTGGATTTTTCCCTGACCCTGAGTGTCCGGCCCCATGAGACGGTGGTTTTATCGGCCCCTGGTGGTCCGAGGTCGTTCCCGCTGCACAGATTCATGCGCCAAGGCCTCCTGCAGACAATGCACTTTGATTTATCGCGCTACCTGTAATAAAACCTGAGATATCACCAGATATATATTGGATTTTTCCCTGACCCTGACAGTCCGGCCCCATGTGTCGGTGGCTTTCTCGGCCCCTGGTGGTCCGAGGTCGTTCCCGCTGCACAGATGCATGCGCCAGGGCCTCCTGCAAATAATTCACTTTGGTTTATTGCGCTATCTCTAATGGCAACCGAGATATCGCCAGATATATAATGGATTTTTCCCTGACACTGACAGTCCGGCCCCATGAGACGGTGGTTTTCTCGGCCCCTGGTGGTCCGAGGACGTACCCGCTGCACAGATTCATTCGCCAGGACCTCCATCAGACAATGCACTTTGATTTATTGCGCTATCTGTATTAGCACCCGAGATATGACCAGATATATATTGGATTTTTCCCTGACCCTGAGCGTCCGGCCCCATGAGACGGTGGTTTTCTCGGCCCCTGGTGGTCCGAGGTCGTTCCCACTTCACAGATGCATGCGCCAGAGCTTCCTGCACACAATGCACTTTGGCTTTTTGCGCTATCTCTAATAGCACCCGAGATATCACCAGATATACATTGGATTTTCCCCTGTCCCTGAGTGTCCGTCCCCATGGGACGGTAGTTTTCTCGGCCCCTGGTGGTCCGAGGTCGTTCCCGCTGCCCAGATTCATGCGCCAGAGCCTCCTACAGACAATGCACTTTGATTTAATGCTCTATCTGTAATAGCACCCGAGATATCTCCAGATATATATTGGATTTTTCCCTGACCATGAGTGTCCGGCCCCATGAGACGGTGGTTTTCTCGGCCCCTGGTGGTCCGAGGTCGTTCCCGCTGCACAGATTCATGCGCCTGGGCCTCCTGCAGATAATTCACTTTGGTTTATTGCGCTATCTGTAATAGCACCCGAGATATCACCAGACATATATTGGATTTCCCCCTGACCCTGAGTGTCCGGCCCCATGAGACGGTGGTTTTCTCGGCCCCTGGTGGTCCGAGGCCGTTCCCGCTGCCCAGATTCATGCGCCAGGGCCTCCTGCAGACAATGCACTTTGATTTATCGCGCTATCTCTAATAGCACCCGAGATATCGCCAGATATATATTGGATTTTTCCCTGACCCTGAGTGTCCGGCCCCATGAGACGGTGGTTTTCTCGGCCCCTGGTGGTCCGAGGTTGTTCCCGCTGCACAGATGCATGCGCCAGGGCCTCCTACAGATAATTCACTTTGATTTAGTGCGCTATCAGTAATAGCACCGGAGATATCACCGGATATATATTGGATTTTTACCTGACCCTGAGTGTCCGGCCCCATGAGACGGTGGATTTCTCGGCCCCTGTTGGTCCGAGGTCGTTCCCGCTGCCCAGTTTCATGCGCCATGGCCTCCTGCAGACAATGCACTTTGATTTATCGCGCTATCTCTAATAGCACCCGAGATATCGCCAGATATATATTGGATTTTTCCCTGACCCTGAGTGTCCGGCCCCATGAGACAGTGGTTCTCTCGGCCCCTGGTGGTCCGAGGTCGTTCCCGCTGCACAGATGCATGCGCCAGGGCCTCCTGCAGACAATGCACTTTGATTTATTGCGCTATCTGTAATAGCACCCTATATATCACCAGACATATATTTGATTTTTCCCTGACCCTGAGTGTCCGGCCCCATGAGACGGTGGTTTTCTCGGCCCCTGGTGGTCCGAGGTCGTTCCCGATACACAGATTCCTGCGCCAGTGCCTCCTGCAGATAATTCACTTTGGTTTATTGCGCTATCTCTAATAGCACCGGAGATATCACCGGATATATATTGGATTTTTCCCTGACCCTGAGTGTCCGGCCCCATGAGACGGTGGTTTTCTCGGCCCCTGGTGGTCCGAGGTCGTTCCCGCTGCACAGATGCATGCGCCGGGGCCTCCTGCAGATAATTCACTTTGGTTTATCGCGCTATCTCTAATGGCAGCCGAGATATCACCAGATATATATTGGATTTTCCCCCGACCCTGAGTGTCCGGCCCCATGAGACGGTGGTTTTCTCGGCCCCTGGTGGTCCGAGGTCGTTCCCGCTGCACAGATTCATGCGCCAGGGCCTCCTGCAGATAATTCACTTTGGTTTATTGCGCTATCTCTAATAGCACCCAAGATATCACCAGATATATATTGGATTTTTCCCTGACCCTGAGTGTCCGGCTCCATGAGACTGTGGTTTTCTCGGCCCCTGGTGGTCCGAGGTCGTTCCCGCTGCACAGATGCATGCGCCAGGGCCTCCTGCAGACAGTGCACTTTGATTTATTGCGCTATCTGTAATAGCACCCTATATATCACCAGATATATATTTGATTTTTCCCTGACCCTGAGTGTCCGGCCCCATGAGACGGTGGTTTTCTCGGCCCCTGGTGGTCCGAGGTCGTTCCCGCTGCACAGATTCATGCGCCAGGGCCTCCTGCAGATAATTCACTTTGATTTATTGCGCCATCTGTAATAGCACCCGAGATATCACCAGATATATGCTGGATTTTTACATGACATTGTGTGACGGATACCGAAAATCTTTAATTTTCTCGGCCCCTGGTGGTCCGATGTCGTTCCTGCTGCACAGATTCATGCGCAAGTTCCACCTGCAGATAATTCACTTTGGTTTATTGCGCTATCTCTAATAGCACCCGAGATATCACCAGATATATATTGCATTTTCCCCTTACCCTGTGTGTCCGGCCACATGAGACGGTGGTTTTCTCGGCCCCTAGTGGTCCGAGGTCGTTCCCGCTGCCCAGATTCATGCGACTGGGCCTCCTACAGACAATGCACTTTGATTTATTGCGCTATCTGTAATAGCACCCGAGATATCACCGGATATATATTGGATTTTTCCCTGACCCTGAGTGTCCGGCCCCATGAGACGGTGGTTTTCTCGGCCCCTGGTGGTCCGAGGTCGTTCCCGCTGCACGGATTCATGCGCCAGGGCTTCCTGCAGACAATGCACTTTGATTTATCGCGCTATCTGTAATAGCACCCGAGATATCACCAGATATATATTGGATTTTCCCCTGACCCTGAGTGTCCGGCCCCATGAGACGGTGGTTTTCTCGGCCCCTGGTGGTCCGAGGTCGTTCCCGCTGCACGGATTCATGCGCCAGGGCTTCCTGCAGACAATGCACTTTGATTTATCGCGCTATCTGTAATAGCACCCGAGATATCACCAGATATATATTGGATTTTCCCCTGACCCTGAGTGTCCGGCGACATGAGACGGTGGTTTTCTCGGCCCCTGGTGGTCCGAGGTTGTTCCCGCTGCACAGATGCATGCGCCAGGGCCTCCTACAGATAATTCACTTTGATTTAGTGCGCTATCAGTAATAGCACCGGAGATATCACCGGATATATATTGGATTTTTACCTGACCCTGAGTGTCCGGCCCCATGAGACGGTGGATTTCTCGGCCCCTGTTGGTCCGAGGTCGTTCCCGCTGCCCAGTTTCATGCGCCATGGCCTCCTGCAGACAATGCACTTTGATTTATCGCGCTATCTCTAATAGCACCCGAGATATCGCCAGATATATATTGGATTTTTCCCTGACCCTGAGTGTCCGGCCCCATGAGACAGTGGTTCTCTCGGCCCCTGGTGGTCCGAGGTCGTTCCCGCTGCACAGATGCATGCGCCAGCGCCTCCTGCAGACAATGCACTTTGATTTATTGCGCTATCTGTAATAGCACCCTATATATCACCAGATATATATTTGATTTTTCCCTGACCCTGAGTGTCCGGCCCCATGAGACGGTGGTTTTCTCGGCCCCTGGTGGTCCGAGGTCGTTCCCGATACACAGATTCCTGCGCCAGTGCCTCCTGCAGATAATTCACTTTGGTTTATTGCGCTATCTCTAATAGCACCGGAGATATCACCGGATATATATTGGATTTTTCCCTGACCCTGAGTGTCCGGCCCCATGAGACGGTGGTTTTCTCGGCCCCTGGTGGTCCGAGGTCGTTCCCGCTGCACAGATGCATGCGCCGGGGCCTCCTGCAGATAATTCACTTTGGTTTATCGCGCTATCTCTAATGGCAGCCGAGATATCACCAGATATATATTGGATTTTCCCCCGACCCTGAGTGTCCGGCCCCATGAGACGGTGGTTTTCTCGGCCCCTGGTGGTCCGAGGTCGTTCCCGCTGCACAGATTCATGCGCCAGGGCCTCCTGCAGATAATTCACTTTGGTTTATTGCGCTATCTCTAATAGCACCCAAGATATCACCAGATATATATTGGATTTTTCCCTGACCCTGAGTGTCCGGCTCCATGAGACTGTGGTTTTCTCGGCCCCTGGTGGTCCGAGGTCGTTCCCGCTGCACAGATGCATGCGCCAGGGCCACCTGCAGACAGTGCACTTTGATTTATTGCGCTATCTGTAATAGCACCCTATATATCACCAGATATATATTTGATTTTTCCCTGACCCTGAGTGTCCGGCCCCATGAGACGGTGGTTTTCTCGGCCCCTGGTGGTCCGAGGTCGTTCCCGCTGCACAGATTCATGCGCCAGGGCCTCCTGCAGATAATTCACTTTGATTTATTGCGCCATCTGTAATAGCACCCGAGATATCACCAGATATATGCTGGATTTTTACATGACATTGTGTGACGGATACCGAAAATCTTTAATTTTCTCGGCCCCTGGTGGTCCGATGTCGTTCCTGCTGCACAGATTCATGCGCAAGTTCCACCTGCAGATAATTCACTTTGGTTTATTGCGCTATCTCTAATAGCACCCGAGATATCACCAGATATATATTGCATTTTCCCCTTACCCTGTGTGTCCGGCCACATGAGACGGTGGTTTTCTCGGCCCCTAGTGGTCCGAGGTCGTTCCCGCTGCCCAGATTCATGCGACTGGGCCTCCTACAGACAATGCACTTTGATTTTTTGCGCTATCTGTAATAGCACCCGAGATATCACCGGATATATATTGGATTTTTCCCTGACCCTGAGTGTCCGGCCCCATGAGACGGTGGTTTTCTCGGCCCCTGGTGGTCCGAGGTCGTTCCCGCTGCACGGATTCATGCGCCAGGGCTTCCTGCAGACAATGCACTTTGATTTATCGCGCTATCTGTAATAGCACCCGAGATATCACCAGATATATATTGGATTTTCCCCTGACCCTGAGTGTCCGGCGACATGAGTCGGTGGTTTTCTCGGCCCCTGGTGGTCCGAGGTCGTTCCCGCTGCACAGATGCATGCGCCAGGTCCTCCTGCAGATAATTCACTTTGGTTTATTGCGCTATCTCTAATAGCACCCGAGATATCACCAGACATATATTGGATATTCCCCAGACCCTGAGTGTCCAGCCCCATGGGACTTTGGTTTTCTCGGCCCCTCGTGGTCCGAGGTCGTTCCCGCTGCCCAGATTCATGCGGCAGGGCCTCCTGCAGATAATTCACTTTGATTTATTGCGCCATCTGTAATAGCACCCGAGATATCACCAGATATATGCTGGATTTTTACATGACATTGTGTGACGGATACCGAAAATCTGTAATTTTCTCGGCCCCTGGTGGTCCGATGTCGTTCCTGCTCCACAAATTCATGCACAAGGGCCTCCTGCAGATAATTCACTTCGGTTTATTGCGCTATCTCTAATAGCACCCGAGATATCACCAGATATATAATGGATTTTTCCCTGACCCTGACAGTCCGGCCCCATGAGACGGTGGTTTTCTCGGCCCCTGGTGGTCCGAGGTCGTTCCCGCTGCACGGACTCATGCGCCAGGGCTTCCTGCAGACAATGCACTTTGATTTATTGCGCTATCTGTAATAGCACCCTATATATCACCAGATATATATTTGATTTTTCCCTGACCCTGAGTGTCCGGCCCCATGAGACGGTGGTTTTCTCGGCCCCTGGTGGTCCGAGGTCGTTCCCGCTACACAGATTCCTGCGCCAGTGCCTCCTGCAGATAATTCACTTTGGTTTATTGCGCTATCTCTAATAGCACCCGAGATATCACCAGATATATATTGCATTTTCCCCTTACCCTGTGTGCCCGGCCACATGAGACGGTGGTTTTCTCGGCCCCTAGTGGTCCGAGGTCGTTCCCGCTGCCCAGATTCATGCGCATGGGCCTCCTACAGACAATGCACATTGATTTATTGCACTATCTGTAATAGCACCCGAGACATCACCAGATATATATTGGATTTTTCCCTGGCCCTGAGTGTCCGGCCCCATGAGACGGTGGTTTTCTCGGCCCCTGGTGGTCTGAGGTCGTTCCCGCTGCACAGATTCATGCGCCGGGGCCTCCTGCAGATAATTCACGTTGGTTTATTGCGCTATCTCTAATAGCACCCGAGATATCACCAGACATATATTGGATTTTCCCCTGACCCTGAGTGTCCGACCACATGAGACGGTGGTTTTCTCGGCCCCTGGTGGTCCGAGGTCGTTCCCGCTGCACAGATGCATGCGCCAGGGCCTCCTGCAGACAATGCACTTTGATTTAGTGCGCTATCTGTAATAGCACCCTATATATCGCCAGATATATATTTGATTTTTCCCTGACCCTGAGTGCCCGGCCCCATGAGACGGTGGTTTTCTCGGCCCCTGGTGGTCCGAGGTCGTTCCCGCTACACAGATTCATGCGCCAGGGCCTCCTGCAGATAATTCACTTTGGTTTATTGCGCTATCTCTAATAGCACCCGAGATATCACCAGACATATATTGGATTTTCCCCTGACCCTGAGTGTCCGGCCCCATGAGACTGTGGTTTTCTCGGCCCCTGGTGGTCCGAGGTCGTTCCCGCTGCCCAGATTCATGCGCAAGGGCCTCCTAAAGACAATGCACTTTGATTTATTGCGCTATCTGTAATAGCACCCTATGTATCACCAGATATATATTTGATTTTTCCCTGACCCTGAGTGTCCGGTCCAATGAGACGGTGGGTTTCTCGTCCCCTGGTGGTCCGAGGTCGTTCCCGCTGCACGGATTCATGCGCCAGGGCCTCCTACAGACAATGCACTTTGATTTATTGCGCCATCTGTAATAGCACCCGAGATATCACCAGATATATATTGGATTTTCCCCTGACCCTGAGTGTCCGACCACATGAGACGGTGGTTTTCTCGGCCCCTGGTGGTCCGAGGTCGTTCCCGCTGCACAGATGCATGCGCCAGGGCCTCCTGCAGACAATGCACTTTGATTTAGTGCGCTATCTGTAATAGCACCCTATATATCGCCAGATATATATTTGATTTTTCCCTGACCCTGAGTGCCCGGCCCCATGAGACGGTGGTTTTCTCGGCCCCTGGTGGTCCGAGGTCGTTCCCGCTACACAGATTCATGCGCCAGGGCCTCCTGCAGATAATTCACTTTGGTTTATTGCGCTATCTCTAATAGCACCCGAGATATCACCAGATATATATTGGAGTTTTCCCTGACCCTGAGTGTCCGGCCCCATGAGACGATGGTTTTCTCGGCCCCTGGTGGTCCGAGGTCGTTCCCGCTGCCCAGATTCAAGCGGCAGGGCCTCCTGCAGATAATTCACTTTGATTTATTGCGCCATCTGTAATAGCACCCGAGATATCACCAGATATATGCTGGATTTTTACATGACATTGTGTGACGGATACCGAAAATCTGTAATTTTGTCGGCCCCTGGTGGTCCGAGGTCGTTCCCGCTCCACAGATTCATGCGCCAGGGCCTCCTGCAGACAATGCACTTTGATTTATCGCGCTATCTCTAATGGCACCCGAGATATCACCAGATATATAATGGATTTTTCCCTGACCCTGACAGTCCGGCCCCATGAGACGGTGGTTTTCTCGGCCCCTGGTGATCCGAAGTCGTTCCCGCTGCACGGATTCATGCGCCAGGGCTTCCTGCAGACAATGCACTTTGATTTATTGCGCCATCTGTAATAGCACCCGAGATATCACCAGATATATATTGGATTTTCCCCCGACCCTGAGTGTCCGACCACATGAGACGGTGGTTTTCTCTGCACGGATTCATGCGCCAGGGCCTCCTACAGACAATGCACTTTGATTTATTGCGCCATCTGTAATAGCACCCGAGATATCACCAGATATATATTGGATTTTCCCCTGACCCTGAGTGTCCGACCACATGAGACGGTGGTTTTCTCGGCCCCTGGTGGTCCGAGGTCGTTCCCGCTGCACAGATGCATGCGCCAGGGCCTCCTGCAGACAATGCACTTTGATTTAGTGCGCTATCTGTAATAGCACCCTATATATCGCCAGATATATATTTGATTTTTCCCTGACCCTGAGTGCCCGGCCCCATGAGACGGTGGTTTTCTCGGCCCCTGGTGGTCCGAGGTCGTTCCCGCTACACAGATTCATGCGCCAGGGCCTCCTGCAGATAATTCACTTTGGTTTATTGCGCTATCTCTAATAGCACCCGAGATATCACCAGATATATATTGGAGTTTTCCCTGACCCTGAGTGTCCGGCCCCATGAGACGATGGTTTTCTCGGCCCCTGGTGGTCCGAGGTCGTTCCCGTGGCCCAGATTCAAGCGGCAGGGCCTCCTGCAGATAATTCACTTTGATTTATTGCGCCATCTGTAATAGCACCCGAGATATCACCAGATATATGCTGGATTTTTACATGACATTGTGTGGCGGATACCGAAAATCTGTAATTTTCTCGGCCCCTGGTGGTCCGAGGTCGTTCCCGCTGCCCAGATTCATGCGGCAGGGCCTCCTACAGAGAATGAATTTTGATTTATCGCGCTATCTGTAATAGCACCCGACATATCACCAGATATATATTGGATTTTCCCCTGACCCTGAGTGTCCGGCCACATGAGACGGTGGTTTTCTCGGCCCCTGGTGGTCCGAGGTCGTTCCCGCTGCCCAGATTCATGCGCCAGGGCCTCCTACAGACAATGCACTCTGATTTATTGCGCTCTCTGTAATAGCACCCGAGATATCACCAGATATATATTGGATTTTTCCCTGACCCTGAGTGTCCGGCACCATGAGACGGTGGTTTTCTCGGCCCCTGGTGGTCCGAGGTCGTTCCCGCTGCACAGATTCATGCGCCAGGGCCTCCTGCATATAATTCACTTTGGTTTATTGCGCTATCTGTAATAGCACCCGAGATATCACCAGATGTATATTGGATTTTTCCCTGACCCTGAGTGTCCGGCCCCATGAGACGGTGGTTTTCTCGGCCCCTGGTGGTCCGATGTCATTCCCGCTGCACAGATTCATGCGCCAGGGCCTCCTGCAGATAATTCACTTTGGTTTATTGCGCTATCTCTAATAGCACCCGAGATATCACCAGATATATATTGTATTATTCCCTGAACCTGAGTGTCTGCCCCATGAGACTGTGGGTTTCTCGGCCCCTGGTGGTCCGAGGTCGTTCCCGCTGCAGAGATTCATGCGCCAGGGCCTCCCACAGACAATGCACTTTGATTTATTGCGCTATCTCTAATAGCACCCGAGATATCACCAGATATATATTGGATTTTTCCCTGACCCTGACAGTCCGGCCCCATGAGACGGTGGTTTTCTCGGCCCCTGGTGGTCCGAGGTCGTTCCCGCTGCCCAGATTCATGCGCCAGGGCCTCCTACAGACAATGCACTTTGATTTATTGCGCCATCTGTAATAGCACCCGAGATATCACCAGATATATATTGGATTTTCCCCTGACCCTGAGTGTCCGACCACATGAGACGGTGGTTTTCTCGGCCCCTGGTGGTCCGAGGTCGTTCCTGCTGCCCAGATTCATGCGCATGGGCCTCCTACAGACAATGCACATTGATTTATTGCACTATCTGTAATAGCACCCGAGATATCACCAGATGTATATTGGATTTTTCCCTGACCCTGAGTGTCCGGCCCCATGAGACGGTGGTTTTCTCGGCCCCTGGTGGTCCGAGGTCATTCCCGCTGCACAGATTCATGCGCCAGGGCCTCCTGCAGATAATTCACTTTGGTTTATTGCGCTATCTCTAATAGCACCCGAGATATCACCAGATATATATTGTATTTTTCCTTGAACCTGAGTGTCCGGCCCCATGTGACTGTGGTTTTCTCGGCCCCTGGTGGTCCGAGGACGTTCCCGCTGCCCAGATTCATGCGCAAGGGCCTCCTAAAGACAATGCACTTTGATTTATTGCGCTATCTGTAATAGCACCCTATGTATCACCAGATATATATTTGATTTTTCCATGACCCTGAGTGTCCGGTCCAATGAGACGGTGGGTTTCTCGGCCCCTGGTGGTCCGAGGTCGTTCCCGCTGCACGGATTCATGCGCCAGGGCCTCCTACAGACAATGCACTTTGATTTATTGCGCCATCTGTAATAGCACCCGAGATATCACCAGATATATATTGGATTTTCCCCTGACCCTGAGTGTCCGACCACATGAGACGGTGGTTTTCTCGGCCCCTGGTGGTCCGAGGTCGTTCCCGCTGCACAGATTCATGCGCCAGGGCCTCCCACAGACAATGCACTTTGATTTAGTGCGCTATCTGTAATAGCACCCTATATATCGCCAGATATATATTTGATTTTTCCCTGACCCTGAGTGCCCGGCCCCATGAGTCGGTGGTTTTCTCGGCCCCTGGTGGTCCGAGGTCGTTCCCGCTACACAGATTCATGCGCCAGGGCCTCCTGCAGATAATTCACTTTGGTTTATTGCGCTATCTCTAATAGCACCCGAGATATCACCAGACATATATTGGATTTTCCCCTGACCCTGAGTGTCCGGCCCCATGAGACTGTGGTTTTCTCGGCCCCTGGTGGTCCGAGGTCGTTCCCGCTGCCCAGATTCATGCGCAAGGGCCTCCTAAAGACAATGCACTTTGATTTATTGCGCTATCTGTAATAGCACCCTATGTATCACCAGATATATATTTGATTTTTCCATGACCCTGAGTGTCCGGTCCAATGAGACGGTGGGTTTCTCGGCCCCTGGTGGTCCGAGGTCGTTCCCGCTGCACGGATTCATGCGCCAGGGCCTCCTACAGACAATGCACTTTGATTTATTGCGCCATCTGTAATAGCACCCGAGATATCACCAGATATATATTGGATTTTCCCCTGACCCTGAGCGTCCGACCACATGAGACGGTGGTTTTCTCGGCCCCTGGTGGTCCGAGGTCGTTCCCGCTGCACAGATGCATGCGCCAGGGCCTCCTGCAGACAATGCACTTTGATTTAGTGCGCTATCTGTAATAGCACCCTATATATCGCCAGATATATATTTGATTTTTCCCTGACCCTGAGTGCCCGGCCCCATGAGACGGTGGTTTTCTCGGCCCCTGGTGGTCCGAGGTCGTTCCCGCTACACAGATTCATGCGCCAGGGCCTCCTGCAGATAATTCACTTTGGTTTATTGCGCTATCTCTAATAGCACCCGAGATATCACCAGACATATATTGGATTTTCCCCTGACCCTGAGTGTCCGGCCCCATGAGACTGTGGTTTTCTCGGCCCCTGGTGGTCCGAGGTCGTTCCCGCTGCCCAGATTCATGCGCAAGGGCCTCCTAAAGACAATGCACTTTGATTTATTGCGCTATCTCTAATAGCACCCGAGATATCACCAGACATATATTGGATTTTCCCCTGACCCTGAGTGTCCGACCACATGAGACGGTGGTTTTCTCGGCCCCTGGTGGTCCGAGGTCGTTCCCGCTGCACAGATGCATGCGCCAGGGCCTCCTGCAGACAATGCACTTTGATTTAGTGCGCTATCTGTAATAGCACCCTATATATCGCCAGATATATATTTGATTTTTCCCTGACCCTGTGTGCCCGGCCCCATGAGACGGTGGTTTTCTCGGCCCCTGGTGGTCCGAGGTCGTTCCCGCTACACAGATTCATGCGCCAGGGCCTCCTGCAGATAATTCACTTTGGTTTATTGCGCTATCTCTAATAGCACCCGAGATATCACCAGATATATAATGGATTTTTCCCTGACCCTGACAGTCCGGCCCCATGAGACGGTGGTTTTCTCGGCCCCTGGTGATCCGAAGTCGTTCCCGCTGCACGGATTCATGCGCCAGGGCTTCCTGCAGACAATGCACTTTGATTTATCGCGCTATCTGTAATAGCACCCGACATATCACCAGATATATATTGGATTTTCCCCTGACCCTGAGTGTCCGGCCACATGAGACGGTGGTTTTCTCGGCCCCTGGTGGTCCGAGGTCGTTCCCGCTGCCCAGATTCATGCGCCAGGGCCTCCTACAGACAATGCACTCTGATTTATTGCGCTCTCTGTAATAGCACCCGAGATATCACCAGATATATATTGGATTTTTCCCTGACCCTGAGTGTCCGGCACCATGAGACGGTGGTTTTCTCGGCCCCTTGTGGTCTGAGGTCGTTCCCGCTGCCCAGATTAATGCGGCAGGGCCTCCTGCAGATAATTTACTTTGGTTTATTGCGCTATCTCTAATAGCACCCGGAATATCACCAGATATATATTGGATTTTTCCCTGACCCTGAGTGTCTGGCCCCATGAGACAGTAGTTTTCTCGGCCCCTCGTGGTCCGAGGTCGTTCCCGCTGCCCAGATTCATGCGGCAGGGCCTCCTACAGAGAATGAATTTTGATTTATCGCGCTATCTCTAATGGCACCCTAGATATCGCCAGATATATATTGGATTTTTCCCTGACCCTGAGTTTCCGGCCCCATGAGACGGTGGTTTTCTCGGCCCCTGGTGGTCCGAGGTCGTTCCCGCTGCACAGATTCATGCGCCAGGGCCTCCTGCATATAATTCACTTTGGTTTATTGCGCTATCTGTAATAGCACCCGAGATATCACCAGATATACATTTGATTTTTCCCTGACCCTGAGTGTCCGGCCCCATGAGACTGTGGTTTTCTCGGCCCCTGGTGTTCCGAGGTCGTTCCCGCTACACAGATTCATGCGCCAGGGCCTCCTGCAGATAATTCACTTTGGTTTATTGCGCTATCTCTAATAGCACCCGAGATATCACCAGACATATATTGGATTTTCCCCTGACCCTGAGTGTCCGGTCCCATGAGACTGTGGTTTTCTCGGCCCCTGGTGGTCCGAGGCCGTTCCCGCTGCACAGATTCATGCGCCAGGGCCTCCTGCAGATAATTCACTTTGGTTTATTGCGCTATCTCTAATAGGACCCGAGATATCACCAGACATATATTGGATTTTCCCCTGACCCTGAGTGTCCGGCCCCATGAGACTGTGGTTTTCTCGGCCCCTGGTAGTCCGAGGTCGTTCCCGCTGACCAGATTCATTCGCCAGGGCCTCCTGCAGATAATTCACTTTGGTTTATTGCGCTATCTCTAATAGCACCCGAGATATCACCAGACATATATTGGATTTTCCCCTGACCCTGAGTGTCCGGCCCCATGAGACTGTGGTTTTCACGGCCCCTGGTGGTCTGAGGTCGTTCCCGCTGACCAGATTCATGCGCCAGGGCCTCCTACAGACAATGCACATTGATTTATTTCACTATCTGTAATAGCACCCTAGATATCACCAGATGTATATTGGATTTTTCCCTGACCCTGAGTGTCCGGCCCCATGAGACGGTGGTTTTCTCGGCCCCTGGTGGTCCGACGTCGTTCCCGCTGCACAGATTCATGCGCCAGGGCCTCCTGCAGATAATTCACTTTGGTTTATTGCGCTATCTCTAATAGCACCCGAGATATCACCAGATATATATTGGATTTTTCCCTGACCCTGACAGTCCGGCCCCATGAGACGGTGGTTTTCTCGGCCCCTGGTGGTCCGAGGTCGTTCCCGCTGCCCAGATTCATGCGCCAGGGCCTCCTACAGACAATGCACTTTGATTTATTGCGCCATCTGTAATAGCACCCGAGATATCACCAGATATATATTGGATTTTCCCCTGACCCTGAGTGTCCGACCACATGAGACGGTGGTTTTCTCGGCCCCTGGTGGTCCGAGGTCGTTCCCGCTGCCCAGATTCATGCGCATGGGCCTCCTACAGACAATGCACATTGATATATTGCACTATCTGTAATAGCACCCGAGATATCACCAGATGTATATTGGATTTTTCCCTGACCCTGAGTGTCCGGCCCCATGAGACGGTGGTTTTCTCGGCCCCTGGTGGTCCGAGGTCGTTCCCGCTGCACAGATTCATGCGCCAGGGCCTCCTGCATATAATTCACTTTGGTTTATTGCGCTATCTGTAATAGCACCCGAGATATCACCAGATATACATTTGATTTTTCCCTGACCCTGAGTGTCCGGCCCCATGAGACTGTGGTTTTCTCGGCCCCTGGTGGTCCGAGGTCGTTCCCGCTACACAGATTCATGCGCCAGGGCCTCCTGCAGATAATTCACTTTGGTTTATTGCGCTATCTCTAATAGCACCCGAGATATCACCAGACATATATTGGATTTTCCCCTGACCCTGAGTGTCCGGTCCCATGAGACTGTGGTTTTCTCGGCCCCTGGTGGTCCGAGGTCGTTCCCGCTGCACAGATTCATGCGCCAGGGCCTCCTGCAGATAATTCACTTTGGTTTATTGCGCTATCTCTAATAGCACCCGAGATATCACCAGACATATATTGGATTTTCCCCTGACCCTGAGTGTCCGGCCCCATGAGACTGTGGTTTTCTCGGCCCCTGGTGGTCTGAGGTCGTTCCCGCTGACCAGATTCATGCGCCAGGGCCTCCTACAGACAATGCACATTGATTTATTTCACTATCTGTAATAGCACCCTAGATATCACCAGATGTATATTGGATTTTTCCCTGACCCTGAGTGTCCGGCCCCATGAGACGGTGGTTTTCTCGGCCCCTGGTGGTCCGACGTCGTTCCCGCTGCACAGATTCATGCGCCAGGGCCTCCTGCAGATAATTCACTTTGGTTTATTGCGCTATCTCTAATAGCACCCGAGATATCACCAGATATATATTGGATTTTTCCCTGACCCTGACAGTCCGGCCCCATGAGACGGTGGTTTTCTCGGCCCCTGGTGGTCCGAGGTCGTTCCCGCTGCCCAGATTCATGCGCCAGGGCCTCCTACAGACAATGCACTTTGATTTATTGCGCCATCTGTAATAGCACCCGAGATATCACCAGATATATATTGGATTTTCCCCTGACCCTGAGTGTCCGACCACATGAGACGGTGGTTTTCTCCGCCCCTGGTGGTCCGAGGTCGTTCCCGCTGCCCAGATTCATGCGCATGGGCCTCCTACAGACAATGCACATTGATTTATTGCACTATCTGTAATAGCACCCGAGATATCACCGGATGTATATTGGATTTTTCCCTGACCCTGAGTGTCCGGCCCCATGAGACGGTGGTTTTCTCGGCCCCTGGTGGTCCGAGGTCATTCCCGCTGCACAGATTCATGCGCCAGGGCCTCCTGCAGATAATTCACTTTGGTTTATTGCGCTATCTCTAATAGCACCCGAGATATCACCAGATATATATTGTATTTTTCCCTGAACCTGAGTGTCTGGCCCCATGAGACTGTGGGTTTCTCGGCCCCTGGTGGTCCGAGGTCGTTCCCGCTGCAGAGATTCATGCGCCAGGGCCTCCCACAGACAATGCACTTTGATTTATTGCGCTATCTCTAATAGCACCCGAGATATCACCAGATATATATTGGATTTTTCCCTGGCCCTGAGTGTCCGGCCCCATGAGACGGTGGTTTTCTCGGCCCCTGGTGGTCTGAGGTCGTTCCCGCTGCACAGATTCATGCGCCGGGGCCTCCTGCAGATAATTCACTTTGGTTTATTGCGCTATCTCTAATAGCACCCGAGATATCACCAGACATATATTGGATTTTCCCCTGACCCTGAGTGTCCGGCCCCATGAGACTGTGGTTTTCTCGGCCCCTGGTGGTCCGAGGTCGTTCCCGCTGCCCAGATTCATGCGCAAGGGCCTCCTACAGACAATGCACTTTGATTTATTGCGCCATCTGTAATAGCAACCGAGATATCACCAGATATATATTGGATTTTCCCCTGACCCTGAGTGTCCGACCACATGAGACGGTGGTTTTCTCGGCCCCTGGTGGTCCGAGTCGTTCCCGCTGCACAGATGCATGCGCCAGGGCCTCCTGCAGACAATGCACTTTGATTTAGTGCGCTATCTGTAATAGCACCCTATATATCGCCAGATATATATTTGATTTTTCCCTGACCCTGAGCGCCCGGCCCCATGAGACGGTGGTTTTCTCGGCCCCTGGTGGTCCGAGGTCGTTCCCGCTACACAGATTCATGCGCCAGGGCCTCCTGCAGATAATTCACTTTGGTTTATTGCGCTATCTCTTATAGCACCCGAGATATCACCAGATATATATTGGAGTTTTCCCTGACCCTGAGTGTCCGGCCCCATGAGACGATGGTTTTCTCGGCCCCTGGTGGTCCGAGGTCGTTCCCGCTGCCCAGATTCAAGCGGCAGGGCCTCCTGCAGATAATTCACTTTGATTTATTGCGCCATCTGTAATAGCACCCGAGATATCACCAGATATATGCTGGATTTTTACATGACATTGTGTGACGGATACCGAAAATCTGTAATTTTCTCGGCCCCTGGTGGTCCGAGGTCGTTCCCGCTCCACAGATTCATGCGCCAGGGCCTCCTGCAGACAATGCACTTTGATTTATCGCGCTATCTCTAATGGCACCCGAGATATCACCAGATATATAATGGATTTTTCCCTGACCCTGACAGTCCGGCCCCATGAGACGGTGGTTTTCTCGGCCCCTGGTGATCCGAAGTCGTTCCCGCTGCACGGATTCATGCGCCAGGGCTTCCTGCAGACAATGCACTTTGATTTATCGCGCTATCTGTAATAGCACCCGACATATCACCAGATATATATTGGATTTTCCCCTGACCCTGAGTGTCCGGCCACATGAGACGGTGGTTTTCTCGGCCCCTGGTGGTCCGAGGTCGTTCCCGCTGCCCAGATTCATGCGCCAGGGCCTCCTACAGACAATGCACTCTGATTTATTGCGCTCTCAGTAATAGCACCCGAGATATCACCAGATATATATTGGATTTTTCCCTGACCCTGAGTGTCCGGCACCATGAGACGGTGGTTTTCTCGGCCCCTTGTGGTCTGAGGTCGTTCCCGCTGCCCAGATTAATGCGGCAGGGCCTCCTGCAGATAATTTACTTTGGTTTATTGCGCTATCTCTAATAGCACCCGGAATATCACCAGATATATATTGGATTTTTCCCTGACCCTGAGTGTCTGGCCCCATGAGACTGTAGTTTTCTCGGCCCCTCGTGGTCCCAGGTCGTTCCCGCTGCCCAGATTCATGCGGCAGGGCCTCCTACAGAGAATGAATTTTGATTTATCGCGCTATCTCTAATGGCACCCTAGATATCGCCAGATATATATTGGATTTTTCCCTGACCCTGAGTTTCCGGCCCCATGAGACGGTGGTTTTCTCGGCCCCTGGTGGTCCGAGGTCGTTCCCGCTGCACAGATTCATGCGCCAGGGCCTCCCACAGACAATGCACTTTGATTTATTGCGCTATCTCTAATAGCACCCGAGATATCACCAGATATATATTGGATTTTTCCCTGACCCTGACAGTCCGGCCCCATGAGACGGTGGTTTTCTCGGCCCCTGGTGGTCCGAGGTCGTTCCCGCTGCCCAGATTCATGCGCCAGGGCCTCCTACAGACAATGCACTTTGATTTATTGCGCCATCTGTAATAGCACCCGAGATATCACCAGATATATATTGGATTTTCCCCTGACCCTGAGTGTCCGACCACATGAGACGGTGGTTTTCTCGGCCCCTGGTGGTCCGAGGTCGTTCCCGCTGCCCAGATTCATGCGCATGGGCCTCCTACAGACAATGCACATTGATTTATTGCACTATCTGTAATAGCACCCGAGATATCACCAGACATATATTGGATTTTCCCCTGACCCTGAGTGTCCGGCCCCATGAGACTGTGGTTTTCTCGGCCCCTGGTGGTCCGAGGTCGTTCCCGCTGCCCAGATTCATGCGCAAGGGCCTCCTACAGACAATGCACTTTGATTTATTGCGCCATCTGTAATAGCACCCGAGATATCACCAGATATATATTGGATTTTCCCCTGACCCTGAGTGTCCGACCACATGAGACGGTGGTTTTCTCGGCCCCTGGTGGTCCGAGTCGTTCCCGCTGCACAGATGCATGCGCCAGGGCCTCCTGCAGACAATGCACTTTGATTTAGTGCGCTATCTGTAATAGCACCCTATATATCGCCAGATATATATTTGATTTTTCCCTGACCCTGAGCGCCCGGCCCCATGAGACGGTGGTTTTCTCGGCCCCTGGTGGTCCGAGGTCGTTCCCGCTACACAGATTCATGCGCCAGGGCCTCCTGCAGATAATTCACTTTGGTTTATTGCGCTATCTCTAATAGCACCCGAGATATCACCAGATATATATTGGAGTTTTCCCTGACCCTGAGTGTCCGGCCCCATGAGACGATGGTTTTCTCGGCCCCTGGTGGTCCGAGGTCGTTCCCGCTGCACAGATGCATGCGCCAGGGCCTCCTGCAGACAATGCACATTGATTTATTGCACTATCTGTAATAGCACCCGAGATATCACCAGATGTATATTGGATTTTTCCCTGAACCCTGAGTGTCCGGCCCCATGAGACGGTGGTTTTCTCGGCCCCTGGTGGTCCGAGGTCATTCCCGCTGCACAGATTCATGCGCCAGGGCCTCCTGCAGATAATTCACTTTGGTTTATTGCGCTATCTCTAATAGCACCCGAGATATCACCAGATATATATTGTATTTTTCCCTGAACCTGAGTGTCTGGCCCCATGAGACTGTGGGTTTCTCGGCCCCTGGTGGTCCGAGGTCGTTCCCGCTGCAGAGATTCATGCGCCAGGGCCTCCCACAGACAATGCACTTTGATTTATTGCGCTATCTCTAATAGCACCCGAGATATCACCAGATATATATTGGATTTTTCCCTGACCCTGACAGTCCGGCCCCATGAGACGGTGGTTTTCTCGGCCCCTGGTGGTCCGAGGTCGTTCCCGCTGCCCAGATTCATGCGCCAGGGCCTCCTACAGACAATGCACTTTGATTTATTGCGCCATCTGTAATAGCACCCGAGATATCACCAGATATATATTGGATTTTCCCCTGACCCTGAGTGTCCGACCACATGAGACGGTGGTTTTCTCGGCCCCTGGTGGTCCGAGGTCGTTCCCGCTGCCCAGATTCATGCGCATGGGCCTCCTACAGACAATGCACATTGATTTATTGCACTATCTGTAATAGCACCCGAGATATCACCAGATGTATATTGGATTTTTCCCTGAACCCTGAGTGTCCGGCCCCATGAGACGGTGGTTTTCTCGGCCCCTGGTGGTCCGAGGTCATTCCCGCTGCACAGATTCATGCGCCAGGGCCTCCTGCAGATAATTCACTTTGGTTTATTGCGCTATCTCTAATAGCACCCGAGATATCACCAGATATATATTGTATTTTTCCCTGAACCTGAGTGTCTGGCCCCATGAGACTGTGGGTTTCTCGGCCCCTGGTGGTCCGAGGTCGTTCCCGCTGCAGAGATTCATGCGCCAGGGCCTCCCACAGACAATGCACTTTGATTTATTGCGCTATCTGTAATAGCACCCGAGATATCACCAGATATATATTGGATTTTTCCCTGGCCCTGAGTGACCGGCCCCATGAGACGGTGGTTTTCTCGGCCCCTGGTGGTCTGAGGTCGTTCCCGCTGCACAGATTCATGCGCCGGGGCCTCCTGCAGATAATTCACTTTGGTTTATTGCGCTATCTCTAATAGCACCCGAGATATCACCAGACATATATTGGATTTTCCCCTGACCCTGAGTGTCCGGCCCCATGAGACTGTGGTTTTCTCGGCCCCTGGTGGTCCGAGGTCGTTCCCGCTGCCCAGATTCATGCGCAAGGGCCTCCTGCAGACAATGCACTTTGATTTAGTGCGCTATCTGTAATAGCACCCTATATATCGCCAGATATATATTTGATTTTTCCCTGACCCTGAGTGCCCGGCCCCATGAGTCGGTGGTTTTCTCGGCCCCTGGTGGTCCGAGGTCGTTCCCGCTACACAGATTCATGCGCCAGGGCCTCCTGCAGATAATTCACTTTGGTTTATTGCGCTATCTCTAATAGCACCCGAGATATCACCAGACATATATTGGATTTTCCCCTGACCCTGAGTGTCCGGCCCCATGAGACTGTGGTTTTCTCGGCCCCTGGTGGTCCGAGGTCGTTCCCGCTGCCCAGATTCATGCGCAAGGGCCTCCTAAAGACAATGCACTTTGATTTATTGCGCTATCTGTAATAGCACCCTATGTATCACCAGATATATATTTGATTTTTCCCTGACCCTGAGTGTCCGGTCCAATGAGACGGTGGGTTTCTCGGACCCTGGTGGTCCGAGGTCGTTCCCGCTGCACGGATTCATGCGCCAGGGCCTCCTACAGACAATGCACTTTGATTTATTGCGCCATCTGTAATAGCACCCGAGATATCACCAGATATATATTGGATTTTCCCCTGACCCTGAGTGTCCGACCACATGAGACGGTGGTTTTCTCGGCCCCTGGTGGTCCGAGTCGTTCCCGCTGCACAGATGCATGCGCCAGGGCCTCCTGCAGACAATGCACTTTGATTTAGTGCGCTATCTGTAATAGCACCCTATATATCGCCAGATATATATTTGATTTTTCCCTGACCCTGAGCGCCCGGCCCCATGAGACGGTGGTTTTCTCGGCCCCTGGTGGTCCGAGGTCGTTCCCGCTACACAGATTCATGCGCCAGGGCCTCCTGCAGATAATTCACTTTGGTTTATTGCGCTATCTCTAATAGCACCCGAGATATCACCAGATATATATTGGAGTTTTCCCTGACCCTGAGTGTCCGGCCCCATGAGACGATGGTTTTCTCGGCCCCTGGTGGTCCGAGGTCGTTCCCGCTGCCCAGATTCAAGCGGCAGGGCCTCCTGCAGATAATTCACTTTGATTTATTGCGCCATCTGTAATAGCACCCGAGATATCACCAGATATATGCTGGATTTTTACATGACATTGTGTGACGGATACCGAAAATCTGTAATTTTCTCGGCCCCTGGTGGTCCGAGGTCGTTCCCGCTCCACAGATTCATGCGCCAGGGCCTCCTGCAGACAATGCACTTTGATTTATCGCGCTATCTCTAATGGCACCCGAGATATCACCAGATATATAATGGATTTTTCCCTGACCCTGACAGTCCGGCCCCATGAGACGGTGGTTTTCTCGGCCCCTGGTGATCCGAAGTCGTTCCCGCTGCACGGATTCATGCGCCAGGGCTTCCTGCAGACAATGCACTTTGATTTATCGCGCTATCTGTAATAGCACCCGACATATCACCAGATATATATTGGATTTTCCCCTGACCCTGAGTGTCCGGCCACATGAGACGGTGGTTTTCTCGGCCCCTGGTGGTCCGAGGTCGTTCCCGCTGCCCAGATTCATGCGCCAGGGCCTCCTACAGACAATGCACTCTGATTTATTGCGCTCTCAGTAATAGCACCCGAGATATCACCAGATATATATTGGATTTTTCCCTGACCCTGAGTGTCCGGCACCATGAGACGGTGGTTTTCTCGGCCCCTTGTGGTCTGAGGTCGTTCCCGCTGCCCAGATTAATGCGGCAGGGCCTCCTGCAGATAATTTACTTTGGTTTATTGCGCTATCTCTAATAGCACCCGGAATATCACCAGATATATATTGGATTTTTCCCTGACCCTGAGTGTCTGGCCCCATGAGACTGTAGTTTTCTCGGCCCCTCGTGGTCCCAGGTCGTTCCCGCTGCCCAGATTCATGCGGCAGGGCCTCCTACAGAGAATGAATTTTGATTTATCGCGCTATCTCTAATGGCACCCTAGATATCGCCAGATATATATTGGATTTTTCCCTGACCCTGAGTTTCCGGCCCCATGAGACGGTGGTTTTCTCGGCCCCTGGTGGTCCGAGGTCGTTCCCGCTGCCCAGATTCATGCGCCAGGGCCTCCCACAGACAATGCACTTTGATTTATTGCGCTATCTCTAATAGCACCCGAGATATCACCAGATATATATTGGATTTTTCCCTGACCCTGACAGTCCGGCCCCATGAGACGGTGGTTTTCTCGGCCCCTGGTGGTCCGAGGTCGTTCCCGCTGCCCAGATTCATGCGCCAGGGCCTCCTACAGACAATGCACTTTGATTTATTGCGCCATCTGTAATAGCACCCGAGATATCACCAGATATATATTGGATTTTCCCCTGACCCTGAGTGTCCGACCACATGAGACGGTGGTTTTCTCGGCCCCTGGTGGTCCGAGGTCGTTCCCGCTGCCCAGATTCATGCGCATGGGCCTCCTACAGACAATGCACATTGATTTATTGCACTATCTGTAATAGCACCCGAGATATCACCAGATGTATATTGGATTTTTCCCTGACCCTGAGTGTCCGGCCCCATGAGACGGTGGTTTTCTCGGCCCCTGGTGGTCCGAGGTCGTTCCCGCTGCACAGATTCATGCGCCAGGGCCTCCCACAGACAATGCACTTTGGTTTATTGCGCTATCTCTAATAGCACCCGAGATATCACCAGACATATATTGGATTTTCCCCTGACCCTGAGTGTCCGGCCCCATGAGACTGTGGTTTTCTCGGCCCCTGGTGGTCCGAGGTCGTTCCCGCTGCCCAGATTCATGCGCAAGGGCCTCCTACAGACAATGCACTTTGATTTATTGCGCCATCTGTAATAGCACCCGAGATATCACCAGATATATATTGGATTTTCCCCTGACCCTGAGTGTCCGACCACATGAGACGGTGGTTTTCTCGGCCCCTGGTGGTCCGAGTCGTTCCCGCTGCACAGATGCATGCGCCAGGGCCTCCTGCAGACAATGCACTTTGATTTAGTGCGCTATCTGTAATAGCACCCTATATATCGCCAGATATATATTTGATTTTTCCCTGACCCTGAGCGCCCGGCCCCATGAGACGGTGGTTTTCTCGGCCCCTGGTGGTCCGAGGTCGTTCCCGCTACACAGATTCATGCGCCAGGGCCTCCTGCAGATAATTCACTTTGGTTTATTGCGCTATCTCTAATAGCACCCGAGATATCACCAGATATATATTGGAGTTTTCCCTGACCCTGAGTGTCCGGCCCCATGAGACGGTGGTTTTCTCGGCCCCTGGTGGTCCGAGGTCGTTCCCGCTGCACAGATGCATGCGCCAGGGCCTCCTGCAGACAATGCACTTTGATTTAGTGCGCTATCTGTAATAGCACCCTATATATCGCCAGATATATATTTGATTTTTCCCTGACCCTGAGTGCCCGGCCCCATGAGTCGGTGGTTTTCTCGGCCCCTGGTGGTCCGAGGTCGTTCCCGCTACACAGATTCATGCGCCAGGGCCTCCTGCAGATAATTCACTTTGGTTTATTGCGCTATCTCTAATAGCACCCGAGATATCACCAGACATATATTGGATTTTCCCCTGACCCTGAGTGTCCGGCCCCATGAGACTGTGGTTTTCTCGGCCCCTGGTGGTCCGAGGTCGTTCCCGCTGCCCAGATTCATGCGCAAGGGCCTCCTAAAGACAATGCACTTTGATTTATTGCGCTATCTGTAATAGCACCCTATGTATCACCAGATATATATTTGATTTTTCCCTGACCCTGAGTGTCCGGTCCAATGAGACGGTGGGTTTCTCGGACCCTGGTGGTCCGAGGTCGTTCCCGCTGCACGGATTCATGCGCCAGGGCCTCCTACAGACAATGCACTTTGATTTATTGCGCCATCTGTAATAGCACCCGAGATATCACCAGATATATATTGGATTTTCCCCTGACCCTGAGTGTCCGACCACATGAGAAGGTGGTTTTCTCGGCCCCTGGTGGTCCGAGTCGTTCCCGCTGCACAGATGCATGCGCCAGGGCCTCCTGCAGACAATGCACTTTGATTGAGTGCGCTATCTGTAATAGCACCCTATATATCGCCAGATATATATTTGATTTTTCCCTGACCCTGAGCGCCCGGCCCCATGAGACGGTGGTTTTCTCGGCCCCTGGTGGTCCGAGGTCGTTCCCGCTACACAGATTCATGCGCCAGGGCCTCCTGCAGATAATTCACTTTGGTTTATTGCGCTATCTCTAATAGCACCCGAGATATCACCAGATATATATTGGAGTTTTCCCTGACCCTGAGTGTCCGGCCCCATGAGACGATGGTTTTCTCGGCCCCTGGTGGTCCGAGGTCGTTCCCGCTGCCCAGATTCAAGCGGCAGGGCCTCCTGCAGATAATTCACTTTGATTTATTGCGCCATCTGTAATAGCACCCGAGATATCACCAGATATATGCTGGATTTTTACATGACATTGTGTGACGGATACCGAAAATCTGTAATTTTCTCGGCCCCTGGTGGTCCGAGGTCGTTCCCGCTCCACAGATTCATGCGCCAGGGCCTCCTGCAGACAATGCACTTTGATTTATCGCGCTATCTCTAATGGCACCCGAGATATCACCAGATATATAATGGATTTTTCCCTGACCCTGACAGTCCGGCCCCATGAGACGGTGGTTTTCTCGGCCCCTGGTGATCCGAAGTCGTTCCCGCTGCACGGATTCATGCGCCAGGGCTTCCTGCAGACAATGCACTTTGATTTATCGCGCTATCTGTAATAGCACCCGACATATCACCAGATATATATTGGATTTTCCCCTGACCCTGAGTGTCCGGCCACATGAGACGGTGGTTTTCTCGGCCCCTGGTGGTCCGAGGTCGTTCCCGCTGCCCAGATTCATGCGCCAGGGCCTCCTACAGACAATGCACTCTGATTTATTGCGCTCTCAGTAATAGCACCCGAGATATCACCAGATATATATTGGATTTTTCCCTGACCCTGAGTGTCCGGCACCATGAGACGGTGGTTTTCTCGGCCCCTTGTGGTCTGAGGTCGTTCCCGCTGCCCAGATTAATGCGGCAGGGCCTCCTGCAGATAATTTACTTTGGTTTATTGCGCTATCTCTAATAGCACCCGGAATATCACCAGATATATATTGGATTTTTCCCTGACCCTGAGTGTCTGGCCCCATGAGACTGTAGTTTTCTCGGCCCCTCGTGGTCCCAGGTCGTTCCCGCTGCCCAGATTCATGCGGCAGGGCCTCCTACAGAGAATGAATTTTGATTTATCGCGCTATCTCTAATGGCACCCTAGATATCGCCAGATATATATTGGATTTTTCCCTGACCCTGAGTTTCCGGCCCCATGAGACGGTGGTTTTCTCGGCCCCTGGTGGTCCGAGGTCGTTCCCGCTGCACAGATTCATGCGCCAGGGCCTCCCACAGACAATGCACTTTGATTTATTGCGCTATCTCTAATAGCACCCGAGATATCACCAGATATATATTGGATTTTTCCCTGACCCTGACAGTCCGGCCCCATGAGACGGTGGTTTTCTCGGCCCCTGGTGGTCCGAGGTCGTTCCCGCTGCCCAGATTCATGCGCCAGGGCCTCCTACAGACAATGCACTTTGATTTATTGCGCCATCTGTAATAGCACCCGAGATATCACCAGATATATATTGGATTTTCCCCTGACCCTGAGTGTCCGACCACATGAGACGGTGGTTTTCTCGGCCCCTGGTGGTCCGAGGTCGTTCCCGCTGCCCAGATTCATGCGCATGGGCCTCCTACAGACAATGCACATTGATTTATTGCACTATCTGTAATAGCACCCGAGATATCACCAGATGTATATTGGATTTTTCCCTGACCCTGAGTGTCCGGCCCCATGAGACGGTGGTTTTCTCGGCCCCTGGTGGTCCGAGGTCATTCCCGCTGCACAGATTCATGCGCCAGGGCCTCCTGCAGATAATTCACTTTGGTTTATTGCGCTATCTCTAATAGCACCCGAGATATCACCAGATATATATTGTATTTTTCCCTGAACCTGAGTGTCTGGCCCCATGAGACTGTGGGTTTCTCGGCCCCTGGTGGTCCGAGGTCGTTCCCGCTGCAGAGATTCATGCGCCAGGGCCTCCCACAGACAATGCACTTTGGTTTATTGCGCTATCTCTAATAGCACCCGAGATATCACCAGACATATATTGGATTTTCCCCTGACCCTGAGTGTCCGGCCCCATGAGACTGTGGTTTTCTCGGCCCCTGGTGGTCCGAGGTCGTTCCCGCTGCCCAGATTCATGCGCAAGGGCCTCCTAAAGACAATGCACTTTGATTTATTGCGCTATCTGTAATAGCACCCTATGTATCACCAGATATATATTTGATTTTTCCCTGACCCTGAGTGTCCGGTCCAATGAGACGGTGGGTTTCTCGGCCCCTGGTGGTCCGAGGTCGTTCCCGCTGCACGGATTCATGCGCCAGGGCCTCCTACAGACAATGCACTTTGATTTATTGCGCCATCTGTAATAGCACCCGAGATATCACCAGATATATATTGGATTTTCCCCTGACCCTGAGTGTCCGACCACATGAGACGGTGGTTTTCTCGGCCCCTGGTGGTCCGAGTCGTTCCCGCTGCACAGATGCATGCGCCAGGGCCTCCTGCAGACAATGCACTTTGATTTAGTGCGCTATCTGTAATAGCACCCTATATATCGCCAGATATATATTTGATTTTTCCCTGACCCTGAGCGCCCGGCCCCATGAGACGGTGGTTTTCTCGGCCCCTGGTGGTCCGAGGTCGTTCCCGCTACACAGATTCATGCGCCAGGGCCTCCTGCAGATAATTCACTTTGGTTTATTGCGCTATCTCTAATAGCACCCGAGATATCACCAGATATATATTGGAGTTTTCCCTGACCCTGAGTGTCCGGCCCCATGAGACGATGGTTTTCTCGGCCCCTGGTGGTCCGAGGTCGTTCCCGCTGCCCAGATTCAAGCGGCAGGGCCTCCTGCAGATAATTCACTTTGATTTATTGCGCCATCTGTAATAGCACCCGAGATATCACCAGATATATGCTGGATTTTTACATGACATTGTGTGACGGATACCGAAAATCTGTAATTTTCTCGGCCCCTGGTGGTCCGAGGTCGTTCCCGCTCCACAGATTCATGCGCCAGGGCCTCCTGCAGACAATGCACTTTGATTTATCGCGCTATCTCTAATGGCACCCGAGATATCACCAGATATATAATGGATTTTTCCCTGACCCTGACAGTCCGGCCCCATGAGACGGTGGTTTTCTCGGCCCCTGGTGATCCGAAGTCGTTCCCGCTGCCCAGATTCATGCGCCAGGGCCTCCTACAGACAATGCACTCTGATTTATTGCGCTCTCTGTAATAGCACCCGAGATATCACCAGATATATATTGGATTTTTCCCTGACCCTGAGTGTCCGGCACCATGAGACGGTGGTTTTCTCGGCCCCTTGTGGTCTGAGGTCGTTCCCGCTGCCCAGATTAATGCGGCAGGGCCTCCTGCAGATAATTTACTTTGGTTTATTGCGCTATCTCTAATAGCACCCGGAATATCACCAGATATATATTGGATTTTTCCCTGACCCTGAGTGTCTGGCCCCATGAGACTGTAGTTTTCTCGGCCCCTCGTGTTCCCAGGTCGTTCCCGCTGCCCAGATTCATGCGGCAGGGCCTCCTACAGAGAATGAATTTTGATTTATCGCGCTATCTCTAATGGCACCCTAGATATCGCCAGATATATATTGGATTTTTCCCTGACCCTGAGTTTCCGGCCCCATGAGACGGTGGTTTTCTCGGCCCCTGGTGGTCCGAGGTCGTTCCCGCTGCACAGATTCATGCGCCAGGGCCTCCTGCAGATAATTCACTTTGGTTTATTGCGCTATCTCTAATAGCACCCGAGATATCACCAGACATATATTGTATTTTTCCCTGAACCTGAGTGTCTGGCCCCATGAGACTGTGGGATTCTCGGCCCCTGGTGGTCCGAGGTCGTTCCCGCTGCAGAGATTCATGCGCCAGGGCCTCCCACAGACAATGCACTTTGATTTATTGCGCTATCTCTAATAGCACCCGAGATATCACCAGATATATATTGGATTTTTCCCTGACCCTGACAGTCCGGCCCCATGAGACGGTGGTTTTCTCGGCCCCTGGTGGTCCGAGGTCGTTCCCGCTGCCCAGATTCATGCGCCAGGGCCTCCTACAGACAATGCACTTTGATTTATTGCGCCATCTGTAATAGCACCCGAGATATCACCAGATATATATTGGATTTTCCCCTGACCCTGAGTGTCCGACCACATGAGACGGTGGTTTTCTCGGCCCCTGGTGGTCCGAGGTCGTTCCCGCTGCCCAGATTCATGCGCATGGGCCTCCTACAGACAATGCACATTGATTTATTGCACTATCTGTAATAGCACCCGAGATATCACCAGATGTATATTGGATTTTTCCCTGACCCTGAGTGTCCGGCCCCATGAGACGGTGGTTTTCTCGGCCCCTGGTGGTCCGAGGTCATTCCCGCTGCACAGATTCATGCGCCAGGGCCTCCTGCAGATAATTCACTTTGGTTTATTGCGCTATCTCTAATAGCACCCGAGATATCACCAGATATATATTGTATTTTTCCCTGAACCTGAGTGTCTGGCCCCATGAGACTGTGGGTTTCTCGGCCCCTGGTGGTCCGAGGTCGTTCCCGCTGCAGAGATTCATGCGCCAGGGCCTCCCACAGACAATGCACTTTGATTTATTGCGCTATCTGTAATAGCACCCGAGATATCACCAGATATATATTGGATTTTTCCCTGGCCCTGAGTGTCCGGCCCCATGAGACGGTGGTTTTCTCGGCCCCTGGTGGTCGGAGGTCGTTCCCGCTGCACAGATTCATGCGCCGGGGCCTCCTGCAGATAATTCACTTTGGTTTATTGCGCTATCTCTAATAGCACCCGAGATATCACCAGACATATATTGGATTTTCCCCTGACCCTGAGTGTCCGGCCCCATGAGACTGTGGTTTTCTCGGCCCCTGGTGGTCCGAGGTCGTTCCCGCTGCCCAGATTCATGCGCAAGGGCCTCCTAAAGACAATGCACTTTGATTTATTGCGCTATCTGTAATAGCACCCTATGTATCAGCAGATATATATTTGATTTTTCCATGACCCTGAGTGTCCGGTCCAATGAGACGGTGGGTTTCTCGGCCCCTGGTGGTCCGAGGTCGTTCCCGCTGCACGGATTCATGCGCCAGGGCCTCCTACAGACAATGCACTTTGAGTTATTGCGCCATCTGTAATAGCACCCGAGATATCACCAGATATATATTGGATTTTCCCCTGACCCTGAGTGTCCGACCACATGAGACGGTGGTTTTCTCGGCCCCTGGTGGTCCGAGGTCGTTCCCGCTGCACAGATGCATGCGCCAGGGCCTCCTGCAGACAATGCACTTTGATTTAGTGCGCTATCTGTAATAGCACCCTATATATCGCCAGATATATATTTGATTTTTCCCTGATCCTGAGTGCCCGGCCCCATGAGTCGGTGGTTTTCTCGGCCCCTGGTGGTCCGAGGTCGTTCCCGCTGCCCAGATTCATGCGCAAGGGCCTCCTAAAGACAATGCACTTTGATTTATTGCGCTATCTGTAATAGCACCCTATGTATCACCAGATATATATTTGATTTTTCCCTGACCCTGAGTGTCCGGTCCAATGAGACGGTGGGTTTCTCGGCCCCTGGTGGTCCGAGGTCGTTCCCGCTGCACGGATTCATGCGCCAGGGCCTCCTACAGACAATGCACTTTGATTTATTGCGCCATCTGTAATAGCACCCGAGATATCACCAGATATATATTGGATTTTCCCCTGACCCTGAGTGTCCGACCACATGAGACGGTGGTTTTCTCGGCCCCTGGTGGTCCGAGGTCGTTCCCGCTGCACAGATGCATGCGCCAGGGCCTCCTGCAGACAATGCACTTTGATTTAGTGCGCTATCTGTAATAGCACCCTATATATCGCCAGATATATATTTGATTTTTCCCTGACCCTGAGTGCCCGGCCCCATGAGTCGGTGGTTTTCTCGGCCCCTGGTGGTCCGAGGTCGTTCCCGCTCCACAGATTCATGCGCCAGGGCCTCCTGCAGACAATGCACTTTGATTTATCGCGCTATCTCTAATGGCACCCGAGATATCACCAGATATATATTGGATTTTCCCCTGACCCTGAGTGTCCGGCACCATGAGACTGTGGTTTTCTCGGCCCCTGGTGGTCCGAGGTCGTTCCCGCTGCCCAGATTCATGCGCAAGGGCCTCCTAAAGACAATGCACTTTGATTTATTGCGCTATCTGTAATAGCACCCTATGTATCACCAGATATATATTTGATTTTTCCCTGACCCTGAGTGTCCGGTCCAATGAGACGGTGGGTTTCTCGGCCCCTGGTGGTCCGAGGTCGTTCCCGCTGCACGGATTCATGCGCCAGGGCCTCCTACAGACAATGCACTTTGATTTATTGCGCCATCTGTAATAGCACCCGAGATATCACCAGATATATATTGGATTTTCCCCTGACCCTGAGTGTCCGACCACATGAGACGGTGGTTTTCTCGGCCCCTGGTGGTCCGAGTCGTTCCCGCTGCACAGATGCATGCGCCAGGGCCTCCTGCAGACAATGCACTTTGATTTAGTGCGCTATCTGTAATAGCACCCTATATATCGCCAGATATATATTTGATTTTTCCCTGACCCTGAGCGCCCGGCCCCATGAGACGGAGGTTTTCTCGGCCCCTGGTGGTCCGAGGTCGTTCCCGCTACACAGATTCATGCGCCAGGGCCTCCTGCAGATAATTCACTTTGGTTTATTGCGCTATCTCTAATAGCACCCGAGATATCACCAGATATATATTGGAGTTTTCCCTGACCCTGAGTGTCCGGCCCCATGAGACGATGGTTTTCTCGGCCCCTGGTGGTCCGAGGTCGTTCCCGCTGCCCAGATTCAAGCGGCAGGGCCTCCTGCAGATAATTCACTTTGATTTATTGCGCCATCTGTAATAGCACCCGAGATATCACCAGATATATGCTGGATTTTTACATGACATTGTGTGACGGATACCGAAAATCTGTAATTTTCTCGGCCCCTGGTGGTCCGAGGTCGTTCCCGCTCCACAGATTCATGCGCCAGGGCCTCCTGCAGACAATGCACTTTGATTTATCGCGCTATCTCTAATGGCACCCGAGATATCACCAGATATATAATGGATTTTTCCCTGACCCTGACAGTCCGGCCCCATGAGACGGTGGTTTTCTCGGCCCCTGGTGTTCCGAAGTCGTTCCCGCTGCACGGATTCATGCGCCAGGGCTTCCTGCAGACAATGCACTTTGATTTATCGCGCTATCTGTAATAGCACCCGACATATCACCAGATATATATTGGATTTTCCCCTGACTCTGAGTGTCCGGCCACATGAGACGGTGGTTTTCTCGGCCCCTGGTGGTCCGAGGTCGTTCCCGCTGCCCAGATTCATGCGCCAGGGCCTCCTACAGACAATGCACTTTGATTTATTGCGGTATCTCTAATAGCACCCGAGATATCACCAGATATATATTGGATTTTTCCCTGACCCTGACAGTCCGGCCCCATGAGACGGTGGTTTTCTCGGCCCCTGGTGGTCCGAGGTCGTTCCCGCTGCCCAGATTCATGCGCCAGGGCCTCCTACAGACAATGCACTTTGATTTATTGCGCCATCTGTAATAGCACCCGAGATATCACCAGATATATATTGGATTTTCCCCTGACCCTGAGTGTCCGACCACATGAGACGGTGGTTTTCTCGGCCCCTGGTGGTCCGAGGTCGTTCCCGCTGCCCAGATTCATGCGCATGGGCCTCCTACAGACAATGCACATTGATTTATTGCGCTATCTCTAATAGCACCCGAGATATCACCAGATATATATTGTATTTTTCCCTGAACCTGAGTGTCTGGCCCCATGAGACTGTGGGTTTCTCGGCCCCTGGTGGTCCGAGGTCGTTCCCGCTGCAGAGATTCATGCGCCAGGGCCTCCCACAGACAATGCACTTTGATTTATTGCGCTATCTGTAATAGCACCCGAGATATCACCAGATATATATTGGATTTTTCCCTGGCCCTGAGTGTCCGGCCCCATGAGACGGTGGTTTTCTCGGCCCCTGGTGGTCGGAGGTCGTTCCCGCTGCACAGATTCATGCGCCGGGGCCTCCTGCAGATAATTCACTTTGGTTTATTGCGCTATCTCTAATAGCACCCGAGATATCACCAGACATATATTGGATTTTCCCCTGACCCTGAGTGTCCGGCCCCATGAGACTGTGGTTTTCTCGGCCCCTGGTGGTCCGAGGTCGTTCCCGCTGCCCAGATTCATGCGCAAGGGCCTCCTAAAGACAATGCACTTTGATTTATTGCGCTATCTGTAATAGCACCCTATGTATCAGCAGATATATATTTGATTTTTCCATGACCCTGAGTGTCCGGTCCAATGAGACGGTGGGTTTCTCGGCCCCTGGTGGTCCGAGGTCGTTCCCGCTGCACGGATTCATGCGCCAGGGCCTCCTACAGACAATGCACTTTGATTTATTGCGCCATCTGTAATAGCACCCGAGATATCACCAGATATATATTGGATTTTCCCCTGACCCTGAGTGTCCGACCACATGAGACGGTGGTTTTCTCGGCCCCTGGTGGTCCGAGGTCGTTCCCGCTGCACGGATTCATGCGCCAGGGCCTCCTACAGACAATGCACTTTGATTTATTGCGCCATCTGTAATAGCACCCGAGATATCACCAGATATATATTGGATTTTCCCCTGACCCTGAGTGTCCGACCACATGAGACGGTGGTTTTCTCGGCCCCTGGTGGTCCGAGGTCGTTCCCGCTGCACAGATGCATGCGCCAGGGCCTCCTGCAGACAATGCACTTTGATTTAGTGCGCTATCTGTAATAGCACCCTATATATCGCCAGATATATATTTGATTTTTCCCTGACCCTGAGCGCCCGGCCCCATGAGACGGTGGTTTTCTCGGCCCCTGGTGGTCCGAGGTCGTTCCCGCTACACAGATTCATGCGCCAGGGCCTCCTGCAGATAATTCACTTTGGTTTATTGCGCTATCTCTAATAGCACCCGAGATATCACCAGATATATATTGGAGTTTTCCCTGACCCTGAGTGTCCGGCCCCATGAGACGATGGTTTTCTCGGCTCCTGGTAGTCCGAGGTCGTTCCCGCTGCCCAGATTCAAGCGGCAGGGCCTCCTGCAGATAATTCACTTTGATTTATTGCGCCATCTGTAATAGCACCCGAGATATCACCAGATATATGCTGGATTTTTACATGACATTGTGTGACGGATACCGAAAATCTGTAATTTTCTCGGCCCCTGGTGGTCCGAGGTCGTTCCCGCTCCACAGATTCATGCGCCAGGGCCTCCTGCAGACAATGCACTTTGATTTATCGCGCTATCTCTAATGGCACCCGAGATATCACCAGATATATAATGGATTTTTCCCTGACCCTGACAGTCCGGCCCCATGAGACGGTGGTTTTCTCGGCCCCTGGTGATCCGAAGTCGTTCCCGCTGCACGGATTCATGCGCCAGGGCTTCCTGCAGACAATGCACTTTGATTTATCGCGCTATCTGTAATAACACCCGACATATCACCAGATATATATTGGATTTTCCCCTGACCCTGAGTGTCCGGCCACATGAGACGGTGGTTTTCTCGGCCCCTGGTGGTCCGAGGTCGTTCCCGCTGCCCAGATTCATGCGCCAGGGCCTCCTACAGACAATGCACTCTGATTTATTGGGCTCTCTGTAATAGCACCCGAGATATCACCACATATATATTGGATTTTCCCCTGACCCTGAGTGTCCGACCACATGAGACGGTGGTTTTCTCGGCCCCTGGTGGTCCGAGGTCGTTCCCGCTGCACAGATGCATGCGCCAGGGCCTCCTGCAGACAATGCACTTTGATTTAGTGCGCTATCTGTAATAGCACCCTATATATCGCCAGATATATATTTGATTTTTCCCTGACCCTGAGTGCCCGGCCCCATGAGTCGGTGGTTTTCTCGGCCCCTGGTGGTCCGAGGTCGTTCCCGCTACACAGATTCATGCGCCAGGGCCTCCTGCAGATAATTCACTTTGGTTTATTGCGCTATCTCTAATAGCACCCGAGATATCACCAGACATATATTGGATTTTCCCCTGACCCTGAGTGTCCGGCCCCATGAGACTGTGGTTTTCTCGGCCCCTGGTGGTCCGAGGTCGTTCCCGCTGCCCAGATTCATGCGCAAGGGCCTCCTAAAGACAATGCACTTTGATTTATTGCGCTATCTGTAATAGCACCCTATGTATCACCAGATATATATTTGATTTTTCCCTGACCCTGAGTGTCCGGTCCAATGAGACGGTGGGTTTCTCGGCCCCTGGTGGTCCGAGGTCGTTCCCGCTGCACGGATTCATGCGCCAGGGCCTCCTACAGACAATGCACTTTGATTTATTGCGCCATCTGTAATAGCACCCGAGATATCACCAGATATATATTGGATTTTCCCCTGACCCTGAGTGTCCGACCACATGAGACGGTGGTTTTCTCGGCCCCTGGTGGTCCGAGGTCGTTCCCGCTGCACAGATGCATGCGCCAGGGCCTCCTGCAGACAATGCACTTTGATTTAGTGCGCTATCTGTAATAGCACCCTATATATCGCCAGATATATATTTGATTTTTCCCTGACCCTGAGCGCCCGGCCCCATGAGACGGTGGTTTTCTCGGCCCCTGGTGGTCCGAGGTCGTTCCCGCTGCCCAGATTCAAGCGGCAGGGCCTCCTGCAGATAATTCACTTTGATTTATTGCGCCATCTGTAATAGCACCCGAGATATCACCAGATATATGCTGGATTTTTACATGACATTGTGTGACGGATACCGAAAATCTGTAATTTTCTCGGCCCCTGGTGGTCCGAGGTCGTTCCCGCTCCACAGATTCATGCGCCAGGGCCTCCTGCAGACAATGCACTTTGATTTATCGCGCTATCTCTAATGGCACCCGAGATATCACCAGATATATAATGGATTTTTCCCTGACCCTGACAGTCCGGCCCCATGAGACGGTGGTTTTCTCGGCCCCTGGTGGTCCGAGGTCGTTCCCGCTGCCCAGATTCATGCGCCAGGGCCTCCTACAGACAATGCACTTTGATTTATTGCGCCATCTGTAATAGCACCCGAGATATCACCAGATATATATTGGATTTTCCCCTGACCCTGAGTGTCCGACCACATGAGACGGTGGTTTTCTCGGCCCCTGGTGGTCCGAGGTCGTTCCCGCTGCCCAGATTCATGCGCATGGGCCTCCTACAGACAATGCACATTGATTTATTGCACTATCTGTAATAGCACCCGAGATATCACCAGATGTATATTGGATTTTTCCCTGACCCTGAGTGTCCGGCCCCATGAGACGGTGGTTTTCTCGGCCCCTGGTGGTCCGAGGTCATTCCCGCTGCACAGATTCATGCGCCGGGGCCTCCTGCAGATAATTCACTTTGGTTTATTGCGCTATCTCTAATAGCACCCGAGATATCACCAGACATATATTGGATTTTCCCCTGACCCTGAGTGTCCGGCCCCATGAGACTGTGGTTTTCTCGGCCCCTGGTGGTCCGAGGTCGTTCCCGCTCCACAGATTCATGCGCCAGGGCCTCCTGCAGACAATGCACTTTGATTTATCGCGCTATCTCTAATGGCACCCGAGATATCACCAGATATATAATGGATTTTTCCCTGACCCTGACAGTCCGGCCCCATGAGACGGTGGTTTTCTCGGCCCCTGGTGATCCGAAGTCGTTCCCGCTGCACGGATTCATGCGCCAGGGCTTCCTGCAGACAATGCACTTTGATTTATCGCGCTATCTGTAATAACACCCGACATATCACCAGATATATATTGGATTTTCCCCTGACCCTGAGTGTCCGGCCACATGAGACGGTGGTTTTCTCGGCCCCTGGTGGTCCGAGGTCGTTCCCGCTGCCCAGATTCATGCGCCAGGGCCTCCTACAGACAATGCACTCTGATTTATTGCGCTCTCTGTAATAGCACCCGAGATATCACCACATATATATTGGATTTTCCCCTGACCCTGAGTGTCCGACCACATGAGACGGTGGTTTTCTCGGCCCCTGGTGGTCCGAGGTCGTTCCCGCTGCACAGATGCATGCGCCAGGGCCTCCTGCAGACAATGCACTTTGATTTAGTGCGCTATCTGTAATAGCACCCTATATATCGCCAGATATATATTTGATTTTTCCCTGACCCTGAGTGCCCAGCCCCATGAGTCGGTGGTTTTCTCGGCCCCTGGTGGTCCGAGGTCGTTCCCGCTACACAGATTCATGCGCCAGGGCCTCCTGCAGATAATTCACTTTGGTTTATTGCGCTATCTCTAATAGCACCCGAGATATCACCAGACATATATTGGATTTTCCCCTGACCCTGAGTGTCCGGCCCCATGAGACTGTGGTTTTCTCGGCCCCTGGTGGTCCGAGGTCGTTCCCGCTGCCCAGATTCATGCGCAAGGGCCTCCTAAAGACAATGCACTTTGATTTATTGCGCTATCTGTAATAGCACCCTATGTATCACCAGATATATATTTGATTTTTCCCTGACCCTGAGTGTCCGGTCCAATGAGACGGTGGGTTTCTCGGCCCCTGGTGGTCCGAGGTCGTTCCCGCTGCACGGATTCATGCGCCAGGGCCTCCTACAGACAATGCACTTTGATTTATTGCGCCATCTGTAATAGCACCCGAGATATCACCAGATATATATTGGATTTTCCCCTGACCCTGAGTGTCCGACCACATGAGACGGTGGTTTTCTCGGCCCCTGGTGGTCCGAGGTCGTTCCCGCTGCACAGATGCATGCGCCAGGGCCTCCTGCAGACAATGCACTTTGATTTAGTGCGCTATCTGTAATAGCACCCTATATATCGCCAGATATTTATTTGATTTTTCCCTGACCCTGAGCGCCCGGCCCCATGAGACGGTGGTTTTCTCGGCCCCTGGTGGTCCGAGGTCGTTCCCGCTGCCCAGATTCAAGCGGCAGGGCCTCCTGCAGATAATTCACTTTGATTTATTGCGCCATCTGTAATAGCACCCGAGATATCACCAGATATATGCTGGATTTTTACATGACATTGTGTGACGGATACCGAAAATCTGTAATTTTCTCGGCCCCTGGTGGTCCGAGGTCGTTCCCGCTCCACAGATTCATGCGCCAGGGCCTCCTGCAGACAATGCACTTTGATTTATCGCGCTATCTCTAATGGCACCCGAGATATCACCAGATATATAATGGATTTTTCCCTGACCCTGACAGTCCGGCCCCATGAGACGGTGGTTTTCTCGGCCCCTGGTGATCCGAAGTCGTTCCCGCTGCACGGATTCATGCGCCAGGGCTTCCTGCAGACAATGCACTTTGATTTATCGCGCTATCTGTAATAGCACCCGACATATCACCAGATATATATTGGATTTTCCCCTGACCCTGAGTGTCCGGCCACATGAGACGGTGGTTTTCTCGGCCCCTGGTGGTCCGAGGTCGTTCCCGCTGCACAGATTCATGCGCCAGGGTCTCCTGCAGATAATTCACTTTGGTTTATTGCGCTATCTCTAATAGCACCCGAGATATCACCAGACATATATTGGATTTTCCCCTGACCCTGAGTGTCCGGTCCCATGAGACTGTGGTTTTCTCGGCCCCTGGTGGTCCGAGGTCGTTCCCGCTGCACAGATTCATGCGCCAGGGCCTCCTGCAGATAATTCACTTTGGTTTATTGCGCTATCTCTAATAGGACCCGAGATATCACCAGACATATATTGGATTTTCCCCTGACCCTGAGTGTCCGGCCCCATGAGACTGTGGTTTTCTCGGCCCCTGGTAGTCCGAGGTCGTTCCCGCTGACCAGATTCATGCGCCAGGGCCTCCTGCAGATAATTCACTTTGGTTTATTGCGCTATCTCTAATAGCACCCGAGATATCACCAGACATATATTGGATTTTCCCCTGACCCTCTGTGTCCGGCCCCATGAGACTGTGGTCTTCTCGGCCCCTGGTGGTCTGAGGTCGTTCCCGCTGACCAGATTCATGCGCCAGGGCCTCCTACAGACAATGCACATTGATTTATTTCACTATCTGTAATAGCACCCTAGATATCACCAGATGTGTATTGGATTTTTCCCTGACCCTGAGTGTCCGGCCCCATGAGACGGTGGTTTTCTCGGCCCCTGGTGGTCCGACGTCGTTCCCGCTGCACAGATTCATGCGCCAGGGCCTCCTACAGACAATGCACTTTGATTTATTGCGCCATCTGTAATAGCACCCGAGATATCACCAGATATATATTGGATTTTCCCCTGACCCTGAGTGTCCGACCACATGAGACGGTGGTTTTCTCGGCCCCTGGTGGTCCGAGGTCGTTCCCGCTGCCCAGATTCATGCGCATGGGCCTCCTACAGACAATGCACATTGATTTATTGCACTATCTGTAATAGCACCCGAGATATCACCAGATGTATATTGGATTTTTCCCTGACCCTGAGTGTCCGGCCCCATGAGACGGTGGTTTTCTCGGCCCCTGGTGGTCCGAGGTCATTCCCGCTGCACAGATTCATGCGCCAGGGCCTCCTGCAGATAATTCACTTTGGTTTATTGCGCTATCTCTAATAGCACCCGAGATATCACCAGATATATATTGTATTTTTCCCTGAACCTGAGTGTCTGGCCCCATGAGACTGTGGGTTTCTCGGCCCCTGGTGGTCCGAGGTCGTTCCCGCTGCAGAGATTCATGCGCCAGGGCCTCCCACAGACAATGCACTTTGATTTATTGCGCTATCTGTAATAGCACCCGAGATATCACCAGATATATATTGGATTTTTCCCTGGCCCTGAGTGTCCGGCCCCATGAGACGGTGGTTTTCTCGGCCCCTGGTCGTCTGAGGTCGTTCCCGCTGCACAGATTCATGCGCCGGGGCCTCCTGCAGATAATTCACTTTGGTTTATTGCGCTATCTCTAATAGCACCCGAGATATCACCAGACATATATTGGATTTTCCCCTTGACCCTGAGTGTCCGGCCCCATGAGACTGTGGTTTTCTCGGCCCCTGGTGGTCCGAGGTCGTTCCCGCTGCACAGATGCATGCGCCAGGGCCTCCTGCAGACAATGCACTTTGATTTAGTGCGCTATCCGTAATAGCACCCTATATATCGCCAGATATATATTTGATTTTTCCCTGACCCTGAGTGCCCGGCCCCATGAGACGGTGGTTTTCTCGGCCCCTGGTGGTCCGAGGTCGTTCCCGCTACACAGATTCATGCGCCAGGGCCTCCTGCAGATAATTCACTTTGGTTTATTGCGCTATCTCTAATAGCACCCGAGATATCACCAGATATATATTGCATTTTCCCCTGACCCTGAGTGTCCGGCCACATGAGACGGTGGTTTTCTCGGCCCCTGGTGGTCCCAGGTCGTTTCCGCTGCCCAGATTCATGCGGCAGGGCCTCCTGCAGATAATTCACTTTGGTTTATTGCGCTATCTCTAATAGCACCCGAGATATCACCAGATATATATTGGAGTTTTCCCTGACCCTGAGTGTCCGGCCCCATGAGACGATGGTTTTCTCGGCCCCTGGTGGTCCGAGGTCGTTCCCGCTGCCCAGATTCAAGCGGCAGGGCCTCCTGCAGATAATTCACTTTGATTTATTGCGCCATCTGTAATAGCACCCGAGATATCACCAGATATATGCTGCATTTTTACATGACATTGTGTGACGGATACCGAAAATCTGTAATTTTCTCGGCCCCTGGTGGTCCGAGGTCGTTCCCGCTCCACAGATTCATGCGCCAGGGCCTCCTGCAGACAATGCACTTTGATTTATCGCGCTATCTCTAATGGCACCCGAGATATCACCAGATATATAATGGATTTTTCCCTGACCCTGACAGTCCGGCCCCATGAGACGGTGGTTTTCTCGGCCCCTGGTGATCCGAAGTCGTTCCCGCTGCACGGATTCATGCGCCAGGGCTTCCTGCAGACAATGCACTTTGATTTATCGCGCTATCTGTAATAGCACCCGACATATCACCAGATATATATTGGATTTTCCCCTGACCCTGAGTGTCCGGCCACATGAGACGGTGGTTTTCTCGGCCCCTGGTGGTCCGAGGTCGTTCCCGCTGCCCAGATTCATGCGCCAGGGCCTCCTACAGACAATGCACTCTGATTTATTGCGCTCTCTGTAATAGCACCCGAGATATCACCAGATATATATTGGATTTTTCCCTGACCCTGAGTGTCCGGCACCATGAGACGGTGGTTTTCTCGGCCCCTTGTGGTCCGAGGTCGTTCCCGCTGCCCAGATTAATGCGGCAGGGCCTCCTGCAGATAATTTACTTTGGTTTATTGCGCTATCTCTAATAGCACCCGGAATATCACCAGATATATATTGGATTTTTCCCTGACCCTGAGTGTCTGGCCCCATGAGACTGTAGTTTTCTCGGCCCCTCGTGGTCAGAGGTCGTTCCCGCTGCCCAGATTCATGCGGCAGGGCCTCCTACAGAGAATGAATTTTGATTTATCGCGCTATCTCTAATGGCACCCTAGATATCGCCAGATATATATTGGATTTTTCCCTGACCCTGAGTTTCCGGCCCCATGAGACGGTGGTTTTCTCGGCCCCTGGTGGTCCGAGGTCGTTCCCGCTGCACAGATTCATGCGCCAGGGCCTCCTGCATATAATTCACTTTGGTTTATTGCGCTATCTGTAATAGCACCCGAGATATCACCAGATATACATTTGATTTTTCCCTGACCCTGAGTGTCCGGCCCCATGAGACTGTGGTTTTCTCGGCCCCTGGTGGTCCGAGGTCGTTCCCGCTGACCAGATTCATGCGCCAGGTCCTCCTACAGACAATGCACATTGATTTATTGCACTATCTGTAATAGCACCCGAGATATCACCAGATGTATATTGGATTTTTCCCTGACCCTGAGTGTCCGGCCCCATGAGACGGTGGTTTTCTCGGCCCCTGGTGGTCCGACGTCGTTCCCGCTGCACAGATTCATGCGCCAGGGCCTCCTGCAGATAATTCACTTTGATTTATCGCGCTATCTCTAATGGCACCCGAGATATCACCAGATATATAATGGATTTTTCCCTGACCCTGACAGTCCGGCCCCATGAGACGGTGGTTTTCTCGGCCCCTGGTGATCCGAAGTCGTTCCCGCTGCACGGATTCATGCGCCAGGGCTTCCTGCAGACAATGCACTTTGATTTATCGCGCTATCTGTAATAGCACCCGACATATCACCAGATTTATATTGGATTTTCCCCTGACCCTGAGTGTCCGGCCACATGAGACGGTGGTTTTCTCGGCCCCTGGTGGTCCGAGGTCGTTCCCGCTGCCCAGATTAATGCGGCAGGGCCTCCTGCAGATAATTTACTTTGGTTTATTGCGCTATCTCTAATAGCACCCGGAATATCACCAGATATATATTGGATTTTTCCCTGACCCTGAGTGTCTGGCCCCATGAGACTGTAGTTTTCTCGGCCCCTCGTGGTCAGAGGTCGTTCCCGCTGCCCAGATTCATGCGGCAGGGCCTCCTACAGAGAATGAATTTTGATTTATCGCGCTATCTCCAATGGCACCCTAGATATCGCCAGATATATATTGGATTTTTCCCTGACCCTGAGTTTCCGGCCCCATGAGACGGTGGTTTTCTCGGCCCCTGGTGGTCCGAGGTCGTTCCCGCTGCACAGATTCATGCGCCAGGGCCTCCTGCATATAATTCACTTTGGTTTATTGCGCTATCTGTAATAGCAGCCGAGATATCACCAGATATACATTTGATTTTTCCCTGACCCTGAGTGTCCGGCCCCATGAGACTGTGGTTTTCTCGGCCCCTGGTGGTCCGAGGTCGTTCCCGCTGACCAGATTCATGCGCCAGGGCCTCCTGCAGATAATTCACTTTGGTTTATTGCGCTATCTCTAATAGCACCCGAGATATCACCAGATATATATTGGATTTTCCCCTGACCCTGAGTGTCCGACCACATGAGACGGTGGTTTTCTCGGCCCCTGGTGGTCCGAGGTCGTTCCCGCTGCCCAGATTCATGCGCATGGGCCTCCTACAGACAATGCACATTGATTTATTGCACTATCTGTAATAGCACCCGAGATATCACCAGATGTATATCGGATATTTCCCTGACCCTGAGTGTCCGGTCCAATGAGACGGTGGGTTTCTAGGCCCCTGGTGGTCCGAGGTCGTTCCCGCTGCACGGATTCATGCGCCAGGGCTTCCTGCAGACAATGCACTTTGATTTATCGCGCTATCTGTAATAGCACCCGAGATCTCACCAGATATATATTGGATTTTCCCCTGAGCCTGAGTGTCCGGCCACATGAGTCGGCGGTTTTCTCGGCCCCTGGTGGTCCGAGGTCGTTCCCGCTGCCCAGATTCATGCGCCAGGGCCTCCTGCAGATAATTCACTTTGGTTTATTGCGCTATCTCTAATAGCACCCGAGATATCACCAGATATATATTGCATTTTCCCCTGACCCTGAGTGTCCGGCCACATGAGACGGTGGTTTTCTCGGCCCCTGGTGGTCCGAGGTCGTTCCCGCTGCCCAGATTCATACGGCAGGGCCTCCTGCAGATAATTCACTTTGGTTTATTATGCTATCTCTAATAGCACCCGAGATATCACCAGATATATATTGGATTTTTCCCTGACCCTGAGTGTCCTGTCCCATGAGACGGTGGTTTCCTCGGCCCCTGGTGGTCCGAGGTCGTTCCCGCTGCACAGATTCATGCGCCAGGGCCTCCAACAGACAATGCACTTTGGTTTATTGCGCTATCTCTAATAGCACCCGAGATATCACCAGATATATATTGGATTTTCCCCTCACCTTGAGTGTCCGGCCCCATGAGACGGTGGTTTTCTCGGCTCCTGGTGGTCCGAGGTCGTTCCCGCTGCACAGATTCTTGCGCCAGGGCCTCCGGCAGATAATTCACTTTGGTTTATTGCGCTATCTGTAATAGCACCCGAGATATCACCAGATATATATTGGATATTCCCCTGACCCTGAGTGTCCGGCCCCATGAGACTGTGGTTTTCTCGGCCCCTGGTGGTCCGAGATCGTTGCAGCTGCACAGATTCATGCGCCAGGGCCTCCTACAGACAATGCACTTTGATTTATTGCGCTATCTGTAATAGCACCCGAGATATCACCTGATTTATATTGGATTTTTCCCTGACCCTGACAGTCCGGCCCCATGTGTCGATGGTTTTCTCGGTACCTCATGGTCCGAGGTCGATCCCGCTGCACAGATTCACGCGCCCGGGCCCCCTGCAAATATTTCACTTCGATTTATTGCGCTATCTGTAATAGCACCCGAGATATCACCAGATACATATTGGATTTATTCTTGACCCTGACAGTCCGGCCCCATGTGTCGATGGTTTTCTCGGTGCCTCGTGGTCCGAGGTCGATCCCGCTGCACAGATTCATGCGCCAGGGCCCCCTGCAGATAATTCACTTTGATTTATTGCGCTATCTGTAATAGCACCCGAGATATCACCAGATATATATTGGATTTTTCCCTGACACTGACTGTCCGCCCCCATGAGACCGTGATTTTCTCGGCCCCTGGTGGTCCGAGGTCGATCCCGCTGCACAGATTCATGCGCCAGGGCCCCCTGCAGATAATTCACTTTGATTTATTGCGCTATCTGTAATAGCACCCGAGATATCACCTGATTTATATTGGATTTTTCACTGACCCTGACAGTCCGGTCCCATGAGACGGTGGTTTTCTCGGCCCCTGGTGGTCCGCGGTCGATCCCGCTGCACAGATTCATGCGCCAGGGCCTCCTACAAATAATTCACTTTGGTTTATTGCGCTATCTCTAATAGCACCCGATATATCACCAGATATATATTGGATTTTTCCCTGACACTGACTGTCCGCCCCCATGAGACCGTGATTTTCTCGGCCCCTGGTGGTCCGAGGTCGATCCCGCTGCACAGATTCATGCGCCAGGGCCTCCTGCAGATAATTCAGTTTGATTTATTGCGCTATCTCTAATAGCACCCGAGATATCACCAGATATATATTGGATTTTTCCCTGACCCTGAGTGTCCGACTCCATGACACAGTAATCTTCTCGGCCCCTGGTGGTCCGAGGTCGATCCCGCTGCACAGATTCATACGCCAGGGCCTCCTACAGACAATGCACTTTGATTTATTGCGCTATCTGTAATAGCACCCGAGATATCACTAGATATATATTGGATTTTTCCCTGACCCTGAGTGTCCGACCCCATGAGACGGTGGTTATCTCGGCCCCTGGTGGTCCGAGGTAGATCCCGCTGCACAGATTCATGCGCCAGGGCCCCCTGCAGATAATTCACTTTGATTTATTGCGCTATCTGTAATAGCACCCGAGATATCACCTGATTTATATTGGATTTTTCACTGACCCTGACAGTCCGGCCCCATGAGACGGTGGTTTTCACGGCCCCTGGTGGTCCGCGGTCGATCCCGCTGCACAGATTCATGCGCCAGGGCCTCCTGCAGATAATTCAGTTTGATTTATTGCGCTATCTGTAATAGCACCCGAGATATCACCTGATTTATATTGGATTTTTCACTGACCCTGACAGTCCGGCCCCACGAGACGGTGGTTTTCACGGCCCCTGGTGGTCCGCGGTCGATCCCGCTGCACAGATTCATGCGCAAGGGGCCTCCTGCAGACAATGCACTTTGATTTATCGCGCTATCTCTAGTGGCACCCGAGATATCACCAGATATATGCTGGATTTTTAAATGACATTGTGTGACGGATTCCGAAAATCTGTAATTTTCTCGGCCCCTGGTGGTCCGATGTCGTTCCTGCTGCACAGATTCATGCGCAAGGGCCTCCTGCAGATAATTCACTTGGGTTTATTGCGCTATCTCTAATAGCACCCGAGATATCACCAGATATATATTGGATTTTTCCCTTACCCTGAGAGTCCGGCCCCATGAGACGGTGGTTTTCTCGGCTCCTGGTGGTCCGAGGTCGTTCCCGCTGCCCAGATTGATGCGGCAGGGCCTCCTACAGACAATGCACTTCGATTCATTGCGCTATCTGTAATAGCACCCGAGATTTCACCAGATATATATTTGATTTTCCCCTGACCCTGAGTGTCCGGCCCCATGAGACTGTGGTTTTCTCGGCCTCCGGTGGTCCGAGGTCGTTCCCGCTGCCCAGATTGATGCGGCAGGGCCTCCTACAGACAATGCACTTCGATTCATTGCGCTATCTGTAATAGCACCCGAGATTTCACCAGATATATATTGGATTTTTCCCTGACCCTGACAGTCCGGCCCCATGAGACGGTGATTTTCTCGGCCCCTGGTGGTCCGAGGTCGTTCCCGCTGTACAGATTCGTGCCCCAGGGCCTCCTGCAGATAATTTAGTTTGATTTATTGCGCTATCTCTAATAGCACCCGAGATATCACCAGATATATATTGGATTTTTCCCTGACCCTGACAGGCCGGCCCCATGAGACGGTGATTTTCTCGGCCCCTGGTGGTCCGAGGTCGATCCCGCTGCACAGATTCATGCGCCAGGGCCTCCTAGAGACAATGCACTTTGATTTATTGCGCTATCTGTAATGGCACCCTAGATATCACCAGATATATATTGGATTTTTTCCTGACCCTGAGTGTCCGACTCCATGACACAGTGATCTTCTCGGCCCCTGGTGGTCCGAGGTCGATCCCGCTGCACAGATTCATACGCCAGGGCCTCCTAGAGACAATACACTTTGATTTATTGCGCTATCTGTAATAGCACCCGAGATATCACCAGATATATATTGGATTTTTCACCGAACCTGAGTGTCCGGCCACATGTGTCGGTGGTTTTCTCGGCCCCTGGTGGTCCGAGGTCGATCCCGCTGCACAGATTCATGCGCCAGTGCCTCCTACAGAAAATGCACTTTGATTTATTGCGCTATCTCGAATAGCACCCGAGATATCAGCAGATATATGCTGGATTTTTACATGACCTTGGGTGACGGATTCCAAATATCTGTAATTTTCTCGGCCCCTGGCGGTCCGAGGTCGTTTCCGCTGCACAGATTCATGCGCCAGGGCCTCCTGCAGACAATGCACTTTGATTTATTGCGCTATCTCTAATAGCACCCGAGATATCACCAGATATATATTTGATTTTTCCCTGAACCTGATGTCCGGCCCCATGAGACGGTGGTTTTTTCGGCCCCTGGTGGTCCGAGGTCGTTCCTGCTGCACAGATTCATGCGCCAGGGCCAACTGCAGACAATGCACTTTGGTTTATTGCGCTATCTCTAATAGCACCCGCGGTATCACCAGATATATATTGGATTTTTCCATGACCCTGAGTGTCCGGCCCCATGAGACGGTGGTTTTCTTGGCCCCTGTTTTTCCGAGGTCGTTCCCGCTGCACAGATTCATGCTCCAGGTCCCCCTGCAGATAATTCACTTTGATTTATTGCGCTATCTCTAATAGCACCCGAGATATCACCGGATATATATTGGATATTTCCTTGACCCTGGCAGTCCGGCCCCATGTGTCGATGGTTTTCTCGGTCCCTCGTGGTCCGAGGTCGATCCCGCTGCACAGATTCATGCGCCAGGGCCCCATGCAGATAATTCACTTTGATTTATTGCCCTATCTCTAATAGCACCCGAGATATCACCAGATATATATTGGATTTTTCCCCGACAATGACAGTACGGCCCCATGTGTCTGTGGTTTTCTCGGCCCCTGGTAGTCCGAGGTCGTTCCCGCTTCACAGATTCATGCGCCAGGGCCCCCTGCAGAGAATTCACTTTGGTTTATTGCGCTATCTGTTATAGCACCCGACATATCACCAGATATATAGTTGATTTTTCCCTGACCCTGACAGTCCGGCCCCATGTTTCGGTGGTTTTCTCGGCCCCTGGTGGTCCGAGGTCGATCCCGCTGCACAGGTTCATGCGCCAGGGCCTCCTACAGACAATGCACTTTGATTAATTGCGCTATCTGTAATGGCACCCGAGATATCACCAGATATATGCTGGATTTTAACATGACCTTGGGTGACGGATTCCAAATATCTGAAATTTTCCCGGCGCCTGGTGGTCCGAGGTCGTTCCTGCTGAACAGGTTCATTCGCCAGTGCCTCCTGCTGAAAATGCACTTTGATTAATTGCGCTATCTGTAATGGCACCCGAGATATCACCAGATATATGCTGGATTTTAACATGACCTTGGGTGACGGATTCCAAATATCTGAAATTTTCTCGGCGCCTGCTGGTCCGACGTCGTTCCTGCTGCACAGATTCATTCGCCATTGCCTCCTACAGACAATGCACTTTGATTTATTTCGCTATCTCTAATAGCACCCGAGATATCTCCAGATATATATTGGATTTTTCCCTGACCCTGAGTGTCCGACCCCATGAGACAGGTGAATTTCTCGTCCCCTGGTGGTCCGAGGTCGATCCCATTGCACAGATTCATTCGCCAGGGCCCCCTGCAGATAATTCACTTTGAGTTATTGCGCCATCTCTATTAGCACCCGAGATATCACCAGATATATATTTGATTTTTCCCTGACCCTGAGTGTCCGGCCCCATGAGACGGTGGTTTTTTCGGCCCCTGGTGGTCCGAGGTCGTTCCCGCAGCACAGGTGCCTGCGCCAGGGACTCCTGCAGATAATTCACTTTGGTTTATTGCGGTATCTCTAAAAGCACCCGAGATATCAGCAGATATATATTGGATTTTCCCCTGACCCTGAGTGTCCGGCCCAATGAGATGCTGGTTTTCTCGGCCCCTGGTGGTCCGAGGTCGATCCCATTGCACAGATTCATGCGCCAGGGCATCGTACAGACAATGCACTTTGGTTTATTGCGCTATCATTAATAGCACCCGAGATATCACCAGATATATATTGGATTTTTCCGTGACCCTGCGTGTCCGGCCCCATGAGACGGTGGTTTTCTCGGCCCCTGGTGGTCCGAGGTCGTTCCCGCTTCACAGATTCATGCGCCAGGGCCTCCTACAGACAATGCACTCTGATTTATTGCGCTATCTGTAATAGCACCCGAGATATCACCAGATATATTCTTGATTTTTCCCTGACCCTGAGTGTCCCGCCCCATGAGACTGTGGTTTTCTCGGTCCCTGGTTGTCCGAGGTCGTCCCCGCTGCACAGATTCATGCGCCAGGGCATCGTACAGACAATGCACTTTGGTTTATTGCGCTATCAGCAATAGCACCCGAGATATCACCAGATATATATTGGATTTTTCCCTGACCCTGCGTGTCCGGCCCCATGAGACGGTGGTTTTCTCGGCCCCTGGTGGTCCGAGGTCGTTCCCGCTGCACAGATTCATGCGCCAGGGCATCGTACAGACAATGCACTTTGATTTATTGGGCTATCAGTAACAGCACCCGAGATATCACCAGATATATATTGGATTTTTCCCTGACCCTGCGTGTCCGGCCCCATGAGACGGTGGTTTTGTCGGCCCCTGGTGGTCCGAGGTCGTTCCCGCTGCAGAGATTCATGCGCCAGGGCCTCCTGCAGATAATTCACTTTGGTTTATTGCGCTATCTCTATTAGCACCCGAGATATCACCAGATTTATATTGGATTTTTCCCTGACCCTGAATGTCCGGCCCCATGAGACGGTGGTTTTCTCGGCCCCTGGTGGTCCGAGGTCGTTCCCGCTGCACAGATTCATGCGCCCGGTCTCCCTGCAGATAATTGACTTTGGTTTAGTGCGCTAACTGTAAGAGCACCCGAGATATCACCAGATATATATTGGATTTTTCACTGACCCTGACAGTCCGGCCCCATGAGACGGGGATTTTCTCGGCCCCTGGTGGTCCGAGGTCGTTTCCGCTACACACATTCATGCGCCAGGGCCTCCTGCAGACAATGCACTTTGATTTATCGCGCTATCTCTAATGGCACCCGAGATATCACCAGATATATAATGGATTCTTCCCTGACCCTGAGTGTCCGGCCCCATGAGACGGTGGTTTTCTCGGCCCCTGGTGGTCCGAGGTCGTGCCCGCTGCACGGATTCATGCGACAGGGCTCCCTGCAGACAATGCACTTTGATTTATCGCGCTATCTGTAATAGCACTAGAGATATCACCAGATATATATTGTATTTTTCCCTGACCCTGCGTGTCCGGCCCCATGAGACGGTGGTTTTCTCGGCCCCTGGTGTTCCGAGGTCGTTCCCGCTGCAGAGATTCATGCGCCAGGGCCTCCTGCAGATAATTCACTTTGGTTTATTGCGCTATCTCTATTAGCACCCGAGATATCACCAGATTTATATTGGATTTTTCCCTGACCCTGAATGTCCGGCCCCATGAGACGGTGGTTTTCTCGGCCCCTGGTGGTCCGAGGTCGTTCCCGCTGCACAGATTCATGCGCCCGGTCTCCCTGCAGATAATTGACTTTGGTTTAGTGCGCTAACTGTAAGAGCACCCGAGATATCACCAGATATATATTGGATTTTTCACTGACCCTGACAGTCCGGCCCCATGAGACGGGGATTTTCTCGGCCCCTGGTGGTCCGAGGTCGTTTCCGCTACACACATTCATGCGCCAGGGCCTCCTGCAGACAATGCACTTTGATTTATCGCGCTATCTCTAATGGCACCCGAGATATCACCAGATATATAATGGATTCTTCCCTGACCCTGAGTGTCCGGCCCCATGAGACGGTGGTTTTCTCGGCCCCTGGTGGTCCGAGGTCGTGCCCGCTGCACGGATTCATGCGACAGGGCTCCCTGCAGACAATGCACTTTGATTTATCGCGCTATCTGTAATAGCACCTGAGATATCACCAAATATATATTGGATTTTTCCCTGACCCTGCGTGTCCGGCCCCATGAGACGGTGGTTTTCTCGGCCCCTGGTGTTCCGAGGTCGTTCCCGCTGCAGAGATTCATGCGCCAGGGCCTCCTGCAGATAATTCACTTTGGTTTATTGCGCTATCTCTATTAGCACCCGAGATATCACCAGATTTATATTGGATTTTTCCCTGACCCTGAATGTCCGGCCCCATGAGACGGTGGTTTTCTCGGCCCCTGGTGGTCCGAGGTCGTTCCCGCTGCACAGATTCATGCGCCCGGTCTCCCTGCAGATAATTGACTTTGGTTTAGTGCGCTAACTGTAAGAGCACCCGAGATATCACCAGATATATATTGGATTTTTCACTGACCCTGACAGTCCGGCCCCATGAGACGGGGATTTTCTCGGCCCCTGGTGGTCCGAGGTCGTTTCCGCTACACACATTCATGCGCCAGGGCCTCCTGCAGACAATGCACTTTGATTTATCGCGCTATCTGTAATAGCACCTGATATATCACCAAATATATATTGGATTTTTCCCTGACCCTGCGTGTCCGGCCCCATGAGACGGTGGTTTTCTCGGCCCCTGGTGTTCCGAGGTCGTTCCCGCTGCAGAGATTCATGCGCCAGGGCCTCCTGCAGATAATTCACTTTGATTTATCGCGCTATCTGTAATAGCACCTGAGATATCACCAAATATATATTGGATTTTTCCCTGACCCTGCGTGTCCGGCCCCATGAGACGGTGGTTTTCTCGGCCCCTGGTGTTCCGAGATCGTTCCCGCTGCAGAGATTCATGCGCCAGGGCCTCCTGCAGATAATTCACTTTGGTTTATTGCGCTATCTCTATTAGCACCCGAGATATCACCAGATTTATATTGGATTTTTCCCTGACCCTGAATGTCCGGCCCCATGAGACGGTGGTTTTCTCGGCCCCTGGTGGTCCGAGGTCGTTCCCGCTGCACAGATTCATGCGCCCGGTCTCCCTGCAGATAATTGACTTTGGTTTAGTGCGCTAACTGTAAGAGCACCCGAGATATCACCAGATATATATTGGATTTTTCACTGACCCTGACAGTCCGGCCCCATGAGACGGGGATTTTCTCGGCCCCTGGTGGTCCGAGGTCGTTTCCGCTACACACATTCATGCGCCAGGGCCTCCTGCAGACAATGCACTTTGATTTATCGCGCTATCTGTAATAGCACCTGAGATATCACCAAATATATATTGGATTTTTCCCTGACCCTGCGTGTCCGGCCCCATGAGACGGTGGTTTTCTCGGCCCCTGGTGTTCCGAGGTCGTTCCCGCTGCAGAGATTCATGCGCCAGGGCCTCCTGCAGATAATTCACTTTGGTTTATTGCGCTATCTCTATTAGCACCCGAGATATCACCAGATTTATATTGGATTTTTCCCTGACCCTGAATGTCCGGCCCCATGAGACGGTGGTTTTCTCGGCCCCTGGTGGTCCGAGGTCGTTCCCGCTGCACAGATTCATGCGCCCGGTCTCCCTGCAGATAATTGACTTTGGTTTAGTGCGCTAACTGTAATAGCACCCGAGATATCACCAGATATATATTGGATTTTTCCCTGACCCTGAGTTTCTGGCCCCATGAGACGGTTGTTTTCTCGGCTCCTGGTGGTCCGAGGTCGTTCCCGCCGCACACATTCATGCGCCCGGGCCTCCTGCAGATCATTCACTTTGGTTGATTGCGCTATCTCTAATAGCACTCGAGATATCACCAGATATATATTGGATTTTTCCCCGACCCTGAGTGTCCGGCCCCATGAGACGGTGGTTTTCTCGGCCCCTGGTGGTCCGAGGTCGTTCCTGCTGAACAGGTTCATTCGCCAGTGCCTCCTGCTGAAAATGCACTTTGATTAATTGCGCTATCTGTAATGGCACCCGAGATATCACCAGATATATGCTGGATTTTAACATGACCTTGGGTGACGGATTCCAAATATCTGAAATTTTCTCGGCGCCTGCTGGTCCGACGTCGTTCCTGCTGCACAGATTCATTCGCCATTGCCTCCTACAGACAATGCACTTTGATTTATTTCGCTATCTCTAATAGCACCCGAGATATCTCCAGATATATATTGGATTTTTCCCTGACCCTGAGTGTCCGACCCCATGAGACAGGTGAATTTCTCGTCCCCTGGTGGTCCGAGGTCGATCCCATTGCACAGATTCATTCGCCAGGGTCCCCTGCAGATAATTCACTTTGAGTTATTGCGCCATCTCTATTAGCACCCGAGATATCACCAGATATATATTTGATTTTTCCCTGACCCTGAGTGTCCGGCCCCATGAGACGGTGGTTTTTTCGGCCCCTGGTGGTCCGAGGTCGATCCCATTGCACAGATTCATGCGCCAGGGCTCCCTGCAGGTAATTCACTTTGATTTATTGCGCCATCTCTAATAGCACCCGAGATATCACCAGATATATATTTGATTTTTCCCTGACCCTGCGTGTCCGGCCCCATGAGACGGTGGTTTTCTCGGCCCCTGGTGGTCCGAGGTCGTTCCCGCTTCACAGATTCATGCGCCAGGGCCTCCTACAGACAATGCACTCTGATTTATTGCGCTATCTGTAATAGCACCCGAGATATCACCAGATATATTCTTGATTTTTCCCTGACCCTGAGTGTCCCGCCCCATGAGACTGTGGTTTTCTCGGCCCCTGGTTGTCCGAGGTCGTCCCCGCTGCACAGATTCATGCGCCAGGGCATCGTACAGACAATGCACTTTGGTTTATTGCGCTATCAGTAATAGCACCCGAGATATCACCAGATATATATTGGATTTTTCCCTGACCCTGCGTGTCCGGCCCCATGAGACGGTGGTTTTCTCGGCCCCTGGTGGTCCGAGGTCGTTCCCGCTGCACAGATTCATGCGCCAGGGCATCGTACAGACAATGCACTTTGATTTATTGGGCTATCAGTAATAGCACCCGAGATATCACCAGATATATATTGGATTTTTCCCTGACCCTGCGTGTCCGGCCCCATGAGACGGTGGTTTTGTCGGCCCCTGGTGGTCCGAGGTCGTTCCCGCTGCACAGATTCATGCGCCAGGGCCTCCTACAGACAATGCACTCTGATTTATTGCGCTATCTGTAATAGCACCAGAGATATCACCAGATATATATTGTATTTTTCCCTGACCCTGCGTGTCCGGCCCCATGAGACGGTGGTTTTCTCGGCCCCTGGTGTTCCGAGGTCGTTCCCGCTGCAGAGATTCATGCGCCAGGGCCTCCTGCAGATAATTCACTTTGGTTTATTGCGCTATCTCTATTAGCACCCGAGATATCACCAGATTTATATTGGATTTTTCCCTGACCCTGAATGTCCGGCCCCATGAGACGGTGGTTTTCTCGGCCCCTGGTGGTCCGAGGTCGTTTCCGCTACACACATTCATGCGCCAGGGCCTCGTGCAGACAATGCACTTTGATTTATCGCGCTATCTCTAGTGGCACCCGAGATATCACCAGATATATGCTGGATTTTTAAATGACATTGTGTTACTGATACCGAAAATCTGTAATTTTCTCGGCCCCTGGTGGTCCGATGTCGTTCCTGCTGCACAGATTGATGCGACAGGGCCTCCTACAGACAATGCACTTTGATTTATTGCGCTATCTGTAATAGCACCCGAGATATCACCGGATATATATTGGATTTTTCCCTGACCCTGAGTGTCCGGCCGCATGAGACGCTTGTTTTCTCGGCCCCTGGTGGTCCGAGGTCGTTCCCGCTGCCCAGATTCATGCGGCAGGGCCTCCTGCAGATAATTCACTTTGATTTATTGCGCCACCTGTAATAGCACCCGAGATATCACCAGATATATATTGGATTTTTCCCTGACCCTGAGTGTCCGGCCCCATGAGACGGTGGTTGTCTCGGCCCCTGGTGGTCCGAAGTCGTTCCCGCTGCACAGATTCATGCGCCAGGGCCTCCTGCAGACAATGCACTTTGATTTATTGCGCTATCTGTAATAGCACCCGAGATATCACCAGATATATATTGGATTTTTCCCTTACCCTGAGAGTCCGGCCCCATGAGACGGTGGTTTTCTCGGCTCCTGGTGGTCCGAGGTCGTTCCCGCTGCCCAGATTGATGCGGCAGGGCCTCCTACAGACAATGCACTTCGATTCATTGCGCTATCTGTAATAGCACCCGAGATTTCACCAGATATATATGGGATTTTCCCCTGACCCTGAGTGTCCGGCCCCATGGGACTGTGGTTTTCTCGGCCTCCGGTGGTCCGAGGTCGTTCCCGCTGCCCAGATTGATGCGGCAGGGCCTCCTACAGACAATGCACTTCGATTCATTGCGCTATCTGTAATAGCACCCGAGATTTCACCAGATATATATTGGATTTTCCCCTGACCCTGAGTGTCCGGCCCCATGAGACTGTGGTTTTCTCGGCCTCCGGTGGTTCGAGGTCGTTCCCGCTGCACAGATTCATGCGCCAGGGCCTCCTGCAGATAATTCACTTTGGTTTATTGCGCTATCTCTAATAGCACCCGAGACATCACCAGATTTATATTGGATTTTTCCCTGACCCTGAGTGTCCGACCCCATGAGACGGTGGTTTTCTCGGCCCCTGGTGGTCCGAGGTCGTTCCCGCTGCACAGTTTCATGCGCCAGGGCCTCCTGCAGATAATTCACTTTGATTTATTGCGCTATCTCTACTAGCACCCGAGATATCAGCAGATATATGCTGGATTTTTACATGACCTTGGGTGACGGATTCCAAATATCTGTAATTTTCTCGGCCCCTGGCGGTCCGAGGTCGTTCCCGCTCTACAGATTCATGCGCAAGGGCCTCCTGCAGATAATTCACTTTGGTTTATTGCGCTATCTCTAATAGCACCCGAGATATCACCAGATATATATTGGATTTTTCCCTGACCGTGATTGTCCGGCACCATGAGACGGTGGTTTTCTCGGCCCCTGGTGGTCCGATGTCGTTCCCGCTACCCAGATTCATGCGGCAGGGACTCCTGCAGATAATTCACTTTGGTTTATTGCGCTATCTCTAATAGCACCCGAGAAAGCACCGTATATATTGTGGATTTTTACATGACTTTGGGTGACGGATACCGAAAATCTGTAACTTTCTCGGCCCCTGGTGCTCCGCTGTCGTACATGCTGCACAGATTAATGCGCATGGGCCTCCTACGGACAATGCACTTTGATTTATTGCGCTATCTCTAATGCCACCCGAGATATCACCAGATATATATTGGATTTTTCCCTGACCCTGAGTGTCCGGCCGCATGAGACGCTTGTTTTCTTGGCCCCTGGTTTTCCGAGGTCGTTCCCGCTGCACAGATTCATGCTCCAGGTCCCCCTGCAGATAATTCACTTTGATTTATTGCGCTATCTCTAATAGCACCCGAGATATCGCCAGATATATATTGGATATTTCCTTGACCCTGGCAGTCCGGCCCCATGTGTCGATGGTTTTCTCGGTCCCTCGTGGTCCGAGGTCGATCCCGCTGCACAGATTCATGCGCCAGGGCCCCATGCAGATAATTCACTTTGATTTATTGCCCTATCTCTAATAGCACCCGAGATATCACCAGATATATATTGGATTTTTCCCCGACACTGACAGTACGGCCCCATGTGTCTGTGGTTTTCTCGGCCCCTGGTAGTCCGAGGTCGTTCCCGCTTCACAGATTCATGCGCCAGGGCCCCCTGCAGAGAATTCACTTTGGTTTATTGCGCTATCTGTTATAGCACCCGACATATCACCAGATATATATTGGATTTTTCCCTGACCCTGAGTGTCCGGCCGCATGAGACGCTTGTTTTCTTGGCCCCTGGTTTTCCGAGGTCGTTCCCGCTGCACAGATTCATGCTCCAGGTCCCCCTGCAGATAATTCACTTTGATTTATTGCGCTATCTGTAATAGCACCCGAGATATCACTAGATATATGCTGGATTTTTAAATGACATTGTGTGACGGATACCGAAAATCTGTAATTTTCTCGGCCCCTGGTGGTCCGATGTCGTTCCCGCTGCCCAGATTCATGCGGCAGGGCCTCCTGCAGATAATTCACTTTGATTTATTGCGCCACCTGTAATAGCACCCGAGATATCACCAGATATATATTGGATTTTTCCCTGACCCTGAGTGTCCGGCCCCATGAGACGGTGGTTGTCTCGGCCCCTGGTGGTCCGAAGTCGTTCCCGCTGCACAGATTCATGCGCCAGGGCCTTCTGCAGACAATGCACTTTGATTTATTGCGCTATCTGTAATAGCACCCGAGATATCACCAGATATATATTGGATTTTTCCCTTACCCTGAGAGTCCGGCCCCATGAGACGGTGGTTTTCTCGGCTCCTGGTGGTCCGAGGTCGTTCCCGCTGCCCAGATTGATGCGGCAGGGCCTCCTACAGACAATGCACTTCGATTCATTGCGCTATCTGTAATAGCACCCGAGATTTCACCAGATATATATTGGATTTTCCCCTGACCCTGAGTGTCCGGCCCCATGGGACTGTGGTTTTCTCGGCCTCCGGTGGTCCGAGGTCGTTCCCGCTGCCCAGATTGATGCGGCAGGGCCTCCTACAGACAATGCACTTCGATTCATTGCGCTATCTGTAATAGCACCCGAGATTTCACCAGATATATATTGGATTTTCCCCTGACCCTGAGTGTCCGGCCCCATGAGACTGTGGTTTTCTCGGCCTCCGGTGGTTCGAGGTCGTTCCCGCTGCACAGATTCATGCGCCAGGGCCTCCTGCAGATAATTCACTTTGGTTTATTGCGCTATCTCTAATAGCACCCGAGACATCACCAGATTTATATTGGATTTTTCCCTGACCCTGAGTGTCCGACCCCATGAGACGGTGGTTTTCTCGGCCCCTGGTGGTCCGAGGTCGTTCCCGCTGCACAGTTTCATGCGCCAGGGCCTCCTGCAGATAATTCACTTTGATTTATTGCGCTATCTCTACTAGCACCCGAGATATCAGCAGATATATGCTGGATTTTTACATGACCTTGGGTGACGGATTCCAAATATCTGTAATTTTCTCGGCCCCTGGCGGTCCGAGGTCGTTCCCGCTCTACAGATTCATGCGCAAGGGCCTCCTGCAGATAATTCACTTTGGTTTATTGCGCTATCTCTAATAGCACCCGAGATATCACCAGATATATATTGGATTTTTCCCTGACCGTGATTGTCCGGCACCATGAGACGGTGGTTTTCTCGGCCCCTGGTGGTCCGATGTCGTTCCCGCTACCCAGATTCATGCGGCAGGGACTCCTGCAGATAATTCACTTTGGTTTATTGCGCTATCTCTAATAGCACCCGAGAAAGCACCGTATATATTGTGGATTTTTACATGACTTTGGGTGACGGATACCGAAAATCTGTAACTTTCTCGGCCCCTGGTGCTCCGCTGTCGTACATGCTGCACAGATTAATGCGCATGGGCCTCCTACGGACAATGCACTTTGATTTATTGCGCTATCTCTAATGCCACCCGAGATATCACCAGATATATATTGGATTTTTCCCTGACCCTGAGTGTCCGGCCGCATGAGACGCTTGTTTTCTTGGCCCCTGGTTTTCCGAGGTCGTTCCCGCTGCACAGATTCATGCTCCAGGTCCCCCTGCAGATAATTCACTTTGATTTATTGCGCTATCTCTAATAGCACCCGAGATATCGCCAGATATATATTGGATATTTCCTTGACCCTGGCAGTCCGGCCCCATGTGTCGATGGTTTTCTCGGTCCCTCGTGGTCCGAGGTCGATCCCGCTGCACAGATTCATGCGCCAGGGCCCCATGCAGATAATTCACTTTGATTTATTGCCCTATCTCTAATAGCACCCGAGATATCACCAGATATATATTGGATTTTTCCCCGACACTGACAGTACGGCCCCATGTGTCTGTGGTTTTCTCGGCCCCTGGTAGTCCGAGGTCGATCCCATTGCACAAATTCATGCGCCAGGGCTCCCTGCAGGTAATTCACTTTGATTTATTGCGCCATCTCTAATAGCACCCGAGATATCACCAGATATATATTTGATTTTTCCCTGACCCTGAGTGTCCGGCCCCATGAGACTGTGGTTTTCTCGGCCCCTGGTTGTCCGAGGTCGTTCCCGCTGCACAGATTCATGCGCCAGGGCATCCTACAGACAATGCACTTTGATTTTTTGCGCTATCTGTAATAGCACCCGAAATATCACCAGATATATATTGGATTTTACCCTGACCCTGCGTGTCCGGCCCCATGAGACGGTGGTTTTCTCGGCCCCTGGTGGTCCGAGGTCGTTCCCGCTTCACAGATTCATGCGCCAGGGCCTCCTACAGACAATGCACTCTGATTTATTGCGCTATCTGTAATAGCACCCGAGATATCACCAGATATATTCTTGATTTTTCCCTGACCCTGAGTGTCCCGCCCCATGAGACTGTGGTTTTCTCGGCCCCTGGTTGTCCGAGGTCGTCCCCGCTGCACAGATTCATGCGCCAGGGCATCGTACAGACAATGCACTTTGGTTTATTGCGCTATCAGTAATAGCACCCGAGATATCACCAGATATATATTGGATTTTTCCGTGACCCTGCGTGTCCGGCCCCATGAGACGGTGGTTTTCTCGGCCCCTGGTGGTCCGAGGTCGTTCCCGCTGCACAGATTCATGCGCCAGGGCATCGTGCAGACAATGCACTTTGATTTATTGGGCTATCAGTAATAGCACCCGAGATATCACCAGATATATATTGGATTTTTCCCTGACCCTGCGTGTCCGGCCCCATGAGACGGTGGTTTTGTCGGCCCCTGGTGGTCCGAGGTCGTTCCCGCTGCACAGATTCATGCGCCAGGGCCTCCTACAGACAATGCACTCTGATTTATTGCGCTATCTGTAATAGCACCAGAGATATCACCAGATATATATTGTATTTTTCCCTGACCCTGCGTGTCCGGCCCCATGAGACGGTGGTTTTCTCGGCCCCTGGTGTTCCGAGGTCGTTCCCGCTGCAGAGCTTCATGCGCCAGGGCCTCCTGCAGATAATTCACTTTGGTTTATTGCGCTATCTCTATTAGCACCCGAGATATCACCAGATTTATATTGGATTTTTCCCTGACCCTGAATGTCCGGCCCCATGAGACGGTGGTTTTCTCGGCCCCTGGTGGTCCGAGGTCGTTCCCGCTGCACAGATTCATGCGCCCGGTCTCCCTGCAGATAATTGACTTTGGTTTAGTGCGCTAACTGTAAGAGCACCCGAGATATCACCAGATATATATTGGATTTTTCACTGACCCTGACAGTCCGGCCCCATGAGACGGGGATTTTCTCGGCCCCTGGTGGTCCGAGGTCGTTTCGGCTACACACATTCATGCGCCAGGGCCTCCTGCAGACAATGCACTTTGATTTATCGCGCTATCTCTAATGGCACCCGAGATATCACCAGATATATAATGGATTCTTCCCTGACCCTGAGTGTCCGGCCCCATGAGACGGTGGTTTTCTCGGCCCCTGGTGGTCCGAGGTCGTGCCCGCTGCACGGATTCATGCGACAGGGCTCCCTGCAGACAATGCACTTTGATTTATCGCGCTATCTGTAATAGCACCTGAGATATCACCAAATATATATTGGATTTTTCCCTGACCCTGAGTGTCCAGCCGCATGGGACGGTTGTTTTCTCGGCCCCTGGTGGTCCGAGGTCGTTCCCGCTGCCCAGATTCATGCGCCAGGGCCTCCTGCAGACAATGCACTTTGATTTAACGCGCTATCTCTAGTGGCACCCGAGATATCACCAGATATATGCTGGATTTTTAAATGACATTGTGTGACTGATACCGAAAATCTGTAATTTTCTCGGCCCCTGGTGGTCCGATGTCGTTCCTGCTGCACAGATTCATGCGCAAGGGCCTCCTGCAGATAATTCACTTTGGTTTATAGCGCTATCTCTAATAGCACCCGAGATATCACCAGATATATATTGGATTTTTCCCTGACCGTGATTGTCCGGCACCATGAGACGGTGGTTTTCTCGGCCCCTGGTGGTCCGATGTCGTTACCGCTACCCAGATTCATGCGGCAGGGACTCCTGCAGATAATTCACTTTGGTTTATTGCGCTATCTCTAATAGCAGCCGAGGTATCACCAGATATATAATGGATTTTTCACTGACCCTGACAGTCCGGCCCCATGAGACGGTAGTTTTCTCGGCCCCTGGTGGTCCGAGGTCGTATCCGCTGCACAGATTCATGCGCCAGGGCCTCCTACAGACAATGCACTTCGATTTATTGCGCTATCTGTAATAGCACCCGAGATATCACCAGATATATATTGGATTTTTCCCTGACCCTGAGTGTCCGGCACCATGAGACGGTGGTTTTCTCGGCCCCTGGTGATCCGAGGTCGTTCCCGCTGCACAGATACATGGGCCAGGGCCTCCTGCGGACAATGCACTTTGATTTATCGCGCTATCTCTAGTGGCACCCGAGATATCACCAGATATATAATGGATTCTTCCCTGACCCTGACAGTTCGGCCCCATGTGACTGTGGTTTTCTCGGCCCCTGGTGGTCCGAGGTCGTTCCCGCTGCCCAGATTCATGCGCCAGGGCCTCCTACAGACAATGCACTTTGATTTGTTGCGCTATCTGTAATAGCACCCGAGATATCACCAGATATATATTGGATTTTTCCCTGACCCTGAGTTTCTGGCCCCATGAGACGGTTGTTTTCTCGGCTCCTGGTGGTCCGAGGTCGTTCCCGCCGCACACATTCATGCGCCCGGGCCTCCTGCAGATAATTCACTTTGATTTGTTGCGCTATCTGTAATAGCACCCGAGATATCACCAGATATATGCTGGATTTTTAAATGACATTGTGTGACGGATACCGAAAATCTGTAATTTTCTCGGCCCCTGGTGGTCCGATGTCGTTCCTGCTGCACAGATTCATGCGCAAGGGCCTCCTGCAGATAATTCACTTTGGTTTATTGCGCTATCTGTAATAGCACCCGAGATATCACCAGATATATATTGGATTTTTCCCTGACCGTGATTGTCCGGCACCATGAGACGGTGGTTTTCTCGGCCCCTGGTGGTCCGATGTCGTTCCCGCTACCCAGATTCATGCGGCAGGGACTCCTGCAGATAATTCACTTTGGTTTATTGCGCTATCTCTAATAGCACCCGAGATATCACCAGATATATGCTGGATTTTTACATGACATTGTGTGACGGATACCGAAAATCTGTAATTTTCTCGGCCCCTGGTGGTCCGAGGTCGTTCCCGCTGCACAGATGCATGCGCCAGGGCCTCCTGCAGATAATTCACTTTGGTTTATTGCGCTATCTCTAATAGCACCCGAGATATCACCAGATATATACTGAATTTTTCCCCGACCCTGAGTGTCCGGCCCCATGAGACGGTGGTTTTCTCGGCCCCTGGTGGTCCGAGGTCGTTCCCGCTGCCCAGATTCATGCGCCAGGGCCTCCTACAGACAATGCACTTTGATTTGTTGCGCTATCTGTAATAGCACCCGAGATATCACCAGATATATATTGGATTTTTCCCTGACCCTGAGTTTCTGGCCCCATGAGACGGTTGTTTTCTCGGCTCCTGGTGGTCCGAGGTCGTTCCCGCCGCACACATTCATGCGCCCGGGCCTCCTGCAGATAATTCACTTTGATTTGTTGCGCTATCTGTAATAGCACCCGAGATATCACCAGATATATGCTGGATTTTTAAATGACATTGTGTGACGGATACCGAAAATCTGTAATTTTCTCGGCCCCTGGTGGTCCGATGTCGTTCCTGCTGCACAGATTCATGCGCAAGGGCCTCCTGCAGATAATTCACTTTGGTTTATTGCGCTATCTCTAATAGCACCCGAGATATCACCAGATATATATTGGATTTTTCCCTGACCGTGATTGTCCGGCACCATGAGACGGTGGTTTTCTCGGCCCCTGGTGGTCCGATGTCGTTCCCGCTACCCAGATTCATGCGGCAGGGACTCCTGCAGATAATTCACTTTGGTTTATTGCGCTATCTCTAATAGCACCCGAGATATCACCAGATATATGCTGGATTTTTACATGACATTGTGTGACGGATACCGAAAATCTGTAATTTTCTCGGCCCCTGGTGGTCCGAGGTCGTTCCCGCTGCACAGATGCATGCGCCAGGGCCTCCTGCAGATAATTCACTTTGGTTTATTGCGCTATCTCTAATAGCACCCGAGAAAGCACCGTATATATTGTGGATTTTTACATGACTTTGGGTGACGGATACCGAAAATCTGTAACTTTCTCGGCCCCTGGTGGTCCGCTGTCGTACATGCTGCACAGATTAATGCGCATGGGCCTCCTACGGACAATGCACTTTGATTTATTGCGCTATCTCTAATGGCACCCGAGATATCACCAGATATATATTGGATTTTTCCCTGACCCTGAGTGTCCGGCCGCATGAGACGCTTGTTTTCTCGGCCCCTGGTGTTCCGAGGTCGTTCCCGCTGCACAGGTTCATGCGCCAGGGCCTCCTGCAGACAATGCACTTTGATTTATCGCGCTATCTCCAATGGCACCCGAGATTTCACCAGATATATAATGGATTCTTCCCTGACCTTGACAGTTCGGCCCCCTGAGACTGTGGTTTTCTCGGCCCCTGGTGGTCCGAAGTCGTTTCCGCTGCACAGATTCATGCGCCAGGTAGTACTGCAGACAATGCACTTTGATTTATTGCGCTATCACTAATATCACCCGAGATATCACCAGATATATATTGGATTCTTCCCTGACCCTGAGTGTCCGGCCCCATGAGACGGTGGTTTTCTCGGCCCCTGGTGGTCCGAGGTCGTGCCCGCTGCACGGATTCATGCGACAGGGCTCCCTGCAGACAATGCACTTTGATTTATCGCGCTATCTGTAATAGCACCTGAGATATCACCAAATATATATTGGATTTTTCCCTGACCCTGAGTGTCCAGCCGCATGGGACGGTTGTTTTCTCGGCCCCTGGTGGTCCGAGGTCGTTCCCGCTGCCCAGATTCATGCGCCAGGGCCTCCTGCAGACAATGCACTTTGATTTAACGCGCTATCTCTAGTGGCACCCGAGATATCACCAGATATATGCTGGATTTTTAAATGACATTGTGTGACTGATACCGAAAATCTGTAATTTTCTCGGCCCCTGGTGGTCCGATGTCGTTCCTGCTGCACAGATTCATGCGCAAGGGCCTCCTGCAGATAATTCACTTTGGTTTATAGCGCTATCTCTAATAGCACCCGAGATATCACCAGATATATATTGGATTTTTCCCTGACCGTGATTGTCCGGCACCATGAGACGGTGGTTTTCTCGGCCCCTGGTGGTCCGATGTCGTTACCGCTACCCAGATTCATGCGGCAGGGACTCCTGCAGATAATTCACTTTGGTTTATTGCGCTATCTCTAATAGCACCCGAGGTATCACCAGATATATAATGGATTTTTCACTGACCCTGACAGTCCGGCCCCATGAGACGGTAGTTTTCTCGGCCCCTGGTGGTCCGAGGTCGTTTCCGCTGCACAGATTCATGCGCCAGGGCCTCCTACAGACAATGCACTTTGATTTATTGCGCTATCTGTAATAGCACCCGAGATATCACCAGATATATATTGGATTTTTCCCTGACCCTGAGTGTCCGGCACCATGAGACGGTGGTTTTCTCGGCCCCTGGTGATCCGAGGTCGTTCCCGCTGCACAGATACATGGGCCAGGGCCTCCTGCGGACAATGCACTTTGATTTATCGCGCTATCTCTAGTGGCACCCGAGATATCACCAGATATATAATGGATTCTTCCCTGACCCTGACAGTTCGGCCCCATGTGACTGTGGTTTTCTCGGCCCCTGGTGGTCCGAGGTCGTTCCCGCTGCCCAGATTCATGCGCCAGGGCCTCCTACAGACAATGCACTTTGATTTGTTGCGCTATCTGTAATAGCACCCGAGATATCACCAGATATATATTGGATTTTTCCCTGACCCTGAGTTTCTGGCCCCATGAGACGGTTGTTTTCTCGGCTCCTGGTGGTCCGAGGTCGTTCCCGCCGCACACATTCATGCGCCCGGGCCTCCTGCAGATAATTCACTTTGATTTGTTGCGCTATCTGTAATAGCACCCGAGATATCACCAGATATATGCTGGATTTTTAAATGACATTGTGTGACGGATACCGAAAATCTGTAATTTTCTCGGCCCCTGGTGGTCCGATGTCGTTCCTGCTGCACAGATTCATGCGCAAGGGCCTCCTGCAGATAATTCACTTTGGTTTATTGCGCTATCTGTAATAGCACCCGAGATATCACCAGATATATATTGGATTTTTCCCTGACCGTGATTGTCCGGCACCATGAGACGGTGGTTTTCTCGGCCCCTGGTGGTCCGATGTCGTTCCCGCTACCCAGATTCATGCGGCAGGGACTCCTGCAGATAATTCACTTCGGTTTATTGCGCTATCTCTAATAGCACCCGAGATATCACCAGATATATGCTGGATTTTTACATGACATTGTGTGACGGATACCGAAAATCTGTAATTTTCTCGGCCCCTGGTGGTCCGAGGTCGTTCCCGCTGCACAGATGCATGCGCCAGGGCCTCCTGCAGATAATTCACTTTGGTTTATTGCGCTATCTCTAATAGCACCCGAGATATCACCAGATATATACTGAATTTTTCCCCGACCCTGAGTGTCCGGCCCCATGAGACGGTGGTTTTCTCGGCCCCTGGTGGTCCGAGGTCGTTCCCGCTGCCCAGATTCATGCGCCAGGGCCTCCTACAGACAATGCACTTTGATTTGTTGCGCTATCTGTAATAGCACCCGAGATATCACCAGATATATATTGGATTTTTCCCTGACCCTGAGTTTCTGGCCCCATGAGACGGTTGTTTTCTCGGCTCCTGGTGGTCCGAGGTCGTTCCCGCCGCACACATTCATGCGCCCGGGCCTCCTGCAGATAATTCACTTTGATTTGTTGCGCTATCTGTAATAGCACCCGAGACATCACCAGATATATGCTGGATTTTTAAATGACATTGTGTGACGGATACCGAAAATCTGTAATTTTCTCGGCCCCTGGTGGTCCGATGTCGTTCCTGCTGCACAGATTCATGCGCAAGGGCCTCCTGCAGATAATTCACTTTGGTTTATTGCGCTATCTCTAATAGCACCCGAGATATCACCAGATATATATTGGATTTTTCCCTGACCGTGATTGTCCGGCACCATGAGACGGTGGTTTTCTCGGCCCCTGGTGGTCCGATGTCGTTCCCGCTACCCAGATTCATGCGGCAGGGACTCCTGCAGATAATTCACTTTGGTTTATTGCGCTATCTCTAATAGCACCCGAGATATCACCAGATATATGCTGGATTTTTACATGACATTGTGTGACGGATACCGAAAATCTGTAATTTTCTCGGCCCCTGGTGGTCCGAGGTCGTTCCCGCTGCACAGATGCATGCGCCAGGGCCTCCTGCAGATAATTCACTTTGGTTTATTGCGCTATCTCTAATAGCACCCGAGAAAGCACCGTATATATTGTGGATTTTTACATGACTTTGGGTGACGGATACCGAAAATCTGTAACTTTCTCGGCCCCTGGTGGTCCGCTGTCGTACATGCTGCACAGATTAATGCGCATGGGCCTCCTACGGACAATGCACTTTGATTTATTGCGCTATCTCTAATGGCACCCGAGATATCACCAGATATATATTGGATTTTTCCCTGACCCTGAGTGTCCGGCCGCATGAGACGCTTGTTTTCTCGGCCCCTGGTGTTCCGAGGTCGTTCCCGCTGCACAGGTTCATGCGCCAGGGCCTCCTGCAGACAATGCACTTTGATTTATCGCGCTATCTCCAATGGCACCCGAGATTTCACCAGATATATAATGGATTCTTCCCTGACCTTGACAGTTCGGCCCCCTGAGACTGTGGTTTTCTCGGCCCCTGGTGGTCCGAAGTCGTTTCCGCTGCACAGATTCATGCGCCAGGTAGTACTGCAGACAATGCACTTTGATTTATTGCGCTATCACTAATATCACCCGAGATATCACCAGATATATATTGGATTCTTCCCTACCCTGACAGTTCGGCCTCATGAGACTGTGGTTTTCTCGGCCCCTGGTGGTCCGAGGTCGTTTCCGCTGCACAGATTCATGCGCCAGGGCCTCCTACAGACAATGCACTTTGATTTATTGCGCTATCTGTAATAGCACCCGGGATATCACCGGATATATATTGGATTTTTCCCTGACCCTGAGTGTCCGGCCCCATGAGACGGTGGTTTTCTCGGCCCCTGGTGGTCCAAGGTCGTGCCCGCTGCACGGATTCATGCGCCAGGGCTCCCTGCACACAATGCACTTTGATTTATCGCGCTATCTGTAATAGCACCTGAGATATCACCAAATATATATTGGATTTTTCCCTGACCCTGAGTGTCCGGCCGCATGGGACGGTTGTTTTCTCGGCCCCTGGTGGTCCGAGGTCGTTCCCGCTGCCCTGATTCATGCGGCAGGGCCTCCTGCAGATAATTCACTTTGATTTATTGCGCCATCTGTAATAGCACCCGAGAAATCACCAGATATATGCTGGATTTTTAAAGGACATTGTGTGTCGGATACCGAAAATCTGTAATTTTCTCGGCGCCTGGTGGTCCGATGTCGTTCCTGCTGCACCGATTCATGCGCAAAGGCCTCCTGCAGATAATTCACTTTGGTTTATTGCGCTATCTCTAATAGCACCCGAGATATCACCAGATATATAATTGATTTTTCCCTGACCCTGACAGTCCGGCCCCATGAGACGGGGGTTTTCTCGGCCCCTGGTGGTCCGAGGTCGTTCCCGCTGCACGGATTCATGCGCAAGGGGCCTCCTGCAGACAATGCACTTTGATTTATCGCGCTATCTCTAGTGGCACCCGAGATATCACCAGATATATGCTGGATTTTTAAATGACATTGTGTGACGGATTCCGAAAATCTGTAATTTTCTCGGCCCCTGGTGGTCCGATGTCGTTCCTGCTGCACAGATTCATGCGCAAGGGCCTCCTGCAGATAATTCACTTGGGTTTATTGCGCTATCTCTAATAGCACCCGAGATATCACCAGATATATATTGGATTTTTCCCTTACCCTGAGAGTCCGGCCCCATGAGACGGTGGTTTTCTCGGCTCCTGGTGGTCCGAGGTCGTTCCCGCTGCCCAGATTGATGCGGCAGGGCCTCCTACAGACAATGCACTTCGATTCATTGCGCTATCTGTAATAGCACCCGAGATTTCACCAGATATATATTGGATTTTCCCCTGACCCTGAGTGTCCGGCCCCATGAGACTGTGGTTTTCTCGGCCTCCGGTGGTCCGAGGTCGTTCCCGCTGCCCAGATTGATGCGGCAGGGCCTCCTACAGACAATGCACTTCGATTCATTGCGCTATCTGTAATAGCACCCGAGATTTCACCAGATATATATTGGATTTTTCCCTGACCCTGAGTGTCCGGCCCCATGAGACGGTGGTTGTCTCGGCCCCTGGTGATCCGAGGTCGTTCCCGCTGCACAGATTCATGCGCCAGGGCCTCCTGCAGATAATTCACTTTGGTTTATTGCGCTATCTCTAATAGCACCCGAGATATCACCAGATATATACTGAATTTTTCCCCGACCCTGAGTGTCCGGCCCCATGAGACGGTGGTTTTCTCGGCCCCTGGTGGTCCGAGGTCGTTCCCGCTGCCCAGATTCATGCGCCAGGGCCTCCTACAGACAATGCACTATGATTTGTTGCGCTACCTGTAATAGCACCCGAGATATCACCAGATATATATTGGATTTTTCCCTGACCCTGAGTTTCTGGCCCCATGAGACGGTTGTTTTCTCGGCTCCTGGTGGTCCGAGGTCGTTCCCGCCGCACACATTCATGCGCCCGGGCCTCCTGCAGATCATTCACTTTGGTTGATTGCGCTATCTCTAATAGCACTCGAGATATCACCAGATATATATTGGATTTTTCCCCGACCCTGAGTGTCCGGCCCCATGAGACGGTGGTTTTCTCGGATCCTGGTGGTCCGAGGTCGTTCCCGCTGGCCAGATTCATGCGCCAGGGCCTCGTACAGACAATGCACTTTGACTTATTGCGCTATCTCTAATAGCACCCGAGATATCACCAGATATATATTGGATTTTCCCTGACCCTGAGTGTCCGAACCCATGAGACGGTAGTTTTCTCGGCCCTTGGTGGTCCGAGGTCGTTGCCGCTGTACAGATTCATGCGCCAGTGCCTCCTACAGACAATGCACTTTGATTTATTCCGCTATCTGTAATAGCACCCGAGATATCACCAGATGTATATTGGATTTTTCCCTGACCCTGAGTGTCCGGCCCCATGAGACGAAGGTTTTCTCGGCCCCTGGTGGTCCGAGGTCGTTCCCGCTGCCCCGATTCATGCGACAGGGCCTCCTACAGACAATGCACTTTGATTTATTGCGCTATCTGTAATAGCACCCGAGATATCACCAGATATATATTGGATTTTTCCCTGACCCTGCGTGTCCGGCCCCATGAGACGGTGGTTTTCTCGGCCCCTGGTGGTCCGAGGTCGTTCACGCTGCACAGATTCATGCGCCAGGGCCTCCTGCAGACAATGCACTTTGGTTTATTACGCTATCTCTAATAGCACCCGAGATATCCCCGGATATATATTGGATTTTACCCTGACCCTGAGTGTCCGGCCCCATGAGACGGTAGTTTTCTCGGCCCCTGGTGGTCCGAGGTCGTTCCCGCTGCACAGATTCCTGCGCCAGGGCCTCCAACAGACAATGCACATTGATTTATTCCGCTATCTGTAATAGCACCCGAGATATCACCAGATATATATTGGATTTTTCACTGACCCTGACATTCCGGCCCCATGAGACGGTGGTTTTCTCGGCCCCTGGTGGTCCGAGGTCGTTCCCGCTGCACAGATTCATGCGCCAGGGCCTCCTATAGACAATGCACTTTGATTTATTGCGCTATCTGTAATAGCACCCGAGATATCACCAGATATATATTGGATTTTCCCCTGGCCCTGAGTGTCCGGCCCCATGAGACGGTGGTTTTATCGGCCCCTGGTGGTCCGAGGTCGTTCCCATTGCACAGATTCATGCGCCAGTGCCCCCTGCAGGTAATTCACTTTGGTTTAGTGCGCTCTCTGTAAGAGCACCCGAGATATCACCAGATATATATTGGATTTTTCCCTGACCCTGAGTGTCCGGCCCCATGAGACGGCGGTTTTCTCGGCCCCTGGTGGTCCGAGGTCGTTCCCGCTTCCCAGATTCATGCGCCAGGGCCTCCTACAGACAATGCACTTTGATTTATTGCGCTCTCTGTAATAGCACCCGAGATATCACCAGATATATTGGATTTTCCCCTGACCCTGAGTGTCCGGCCCCATGAGACTGTGGTTTTCTCGGCCCCTGGTGGTCCCAGGTCGTTCCCGCTGCACAGATTCATGCGCCAGGGCCTCCTACAGACAATGTACTTTGGTTCAGTGCGCTATCTGTAATAGCACCCGAGATATCACCAGATATATACTGGATTTTTCCCTGACCCTGACAGTCCGGCCCCATGTGTCGGTGGTTTTCTCGGCCCCTGGTGGTCCGAGCTCGTTGCCATTGCACAGGTTCATGCGACAGAGCCTCCCGCAGACAATGCACTTTGATTTATCGCGCTGTCTCTACTAGCACCCGAGATATCACCAGATATATATTGGATTTTTCCCTGACCCTGACATTCCGGCCCCATGAGACGGTGATTTTCTCGGACCCTGTTGGTCCAAGGTCGTTCCCGCTACACCGAGTCATGCGCCAGGGCTTCCTGGAGACAATGCACTTTTATTTATCGCCCTATCTCTAATAGCACCTGAGATAACACCAGATATATATTGGATTTTTCCCTGACCCTGAGTGTCCGGCCCCATGTGTCGGTGGTTTTCTTGGCCCCTAGTGGTCCGAGGTCGTTGCCGCTGCACAGATTCATGCGCCAGGGCCTCCTACAGACAATGCACTTTGATTTACTGCGCTATCTGTAATAGCACCCGAGATATCACCAGATATATGCTGGATTTTTGCATGACCTTGTGTGACGGGTTGCGAATATCTGTAATTTTATCGGCCCCTGGTGGTCCGAGGTCGTTCCCGCTGCACAGATTCATGCACCAGGGCCTCCTGCAGATAATTCACTTTGGTTTATAGGGCTATCTCTAATAGCTCCCCAGATATCACCAGATATATATTGGATTTTCGCCTGACCCTGAGTGTCCGGCCCAATGAGACGGTGGTTTTCTCGGCCCCTGGTGGTCCGAGGTCGTTCCCGCTGCACAGATTCATGCGCCAGGGCCTCCTGCAGATAACTCACTTTGATTTATTGCGCTATCTCTAATAGCACCCGCGTTATCACCAGATATATATTGGATTTTTCCCCGACCCTGAGTGTCCGACCCCATGACACGGTGGTTTTCTCGGCCCGTGGTGGTCCGAGGACGATCCCGCTGCACAGATTCATGCGCCAGGGCCTCCTACAGACAATGCACTTTGATTTATTACGCTATCTGTAATAGCACCCGAGATATCACCATGTATATATTGGATTTTCCCCTGACCCTGTGTGTTCGGCCCCATGAGACGGTGGTTTTCTCGACCCCTGGGGGTCCGAGGTCGTTCCCGCTGCACAGATTCATGCGCCAGGGCCTGCTACAGACAATGCACTTTGGTTTATTGCGCTACCTCTAATAGCAGCCGAGATATTACCAGATATATATTGGATTTTTCCCTGACCTTGAGTGTCCGGCCCCATGAGACAGTGGTTTTCTCGGCCCCTGGTGGTCCGAGGCCGTTCCGGCTGCACAGATGCATGCGCCAGGGCCACCTGCAGATAATTCACTTTGGTTTATTGCGCTATCTCTAATAGCACCAGAGATATCACCAGATATATATTGGATTTTCCCCTCACCCTGAGTGTCCGGCCCCATGAGACGGTGGTTTTCTCGGCTCCTGGTGGTCCGAGTTCGTTCCCGCTGGCCAGGTTCATGCGCCAGGGCCTCCTACAGACAATGCACTTTGATTTATTGCGCTATCTGTAATAGCACCCGGGATATCACCGGATATATATTGGATTTTCGCCTGACCCTGTGTGTCCGGCCCCATGAGACGGTGGTTTTCTCGGCCCCTGGTGGTCCGAGGTCGTTCCCGCTGGCCAGATTCATGCGCCAGGGCCTCCTGCAGATAATTCGCTTTGGCTTATTGCGCTATCTCTAATAGCACCCGAGATATCACCAGATATATATTGGATTTTTCCCTGACCCTGAGTGTCCTGTCCCATGAGACGGTGGTTTTGTCGTCCCCTGGTGGTCCGAGGTCGTTCCCGCTGCACAGATTCATGCGCCAGGGCCTCCTACAGACAATGCACTTTGATTTAATGCGCTATCTCTAATAGCAGCCGAGATATCACCAGATATATATTGGATTTTTCCCTGACCCTGAGTGTCCGGCCCCATGAGACAGTGGTTTTCTCGGCCCCTGGTGGTCCGAGGCCGTTCCGGCTGCACAGATGCATGCGCCAGGGCCTCCTGCAGATAATTCACTTTGGTTTATTGCGCTATCTCTAATAGCACCCGAGATATCACCAGATATATATTGGATTTTTCCCTGACCCTGACAGTCCGGCCCCATGAGACGGGGGTTTTCTCGGCCCCTGGTGGTCCGAGGTCGTTCCCGCTGCACGGATTCATGCGCAAGGGGCCTCCTGCAGACAATGCACTTTGATTTATCGCGCTATCTCTAGTGGCACCCGAGATATCACCAGATATATGCTGGATTTTTAAATGACATTGTGTGACGGATTCCGAAAATCTGTAATTTTCTCGGCCCCTGGTGGTCCGATGTCGTTCCTGCTGCACAGATTCATGCGCAAGGGCCTCCTACAGACAATGCACTTCGATTCATTGCGCTATCTGTAATAGCACCCGAGATTTCACCAGATATATATTGGATTTTCCCCTGACCCTGAGTGTCCGGCCCCATGAGACTGTGGTTTTCTCGGCCTCCGGTGGTCCGAGGTCGTTCCCGCTGCCCAGATTGATGCGGCAGGGCCTCCTACAGACAATGCACTTCGATTCATTGCGCTATCTGTAATAGCACCCGAGATTTCACCAGATATATATTGGATTTCCCCCCGACCCTGAGTGTCCGGCCCCATGAGACTGTGGTTTTCTCGGCCTCCGGTGGTTCGAGGTCGTTCCCGCTGCACAGATTCATGCGCCAGGGCCTCCTGCAGATAATTAACTTTGGTTTATTGCGCCATCTCTAATAGCACCCGAGATATCACCAGATATATATTGGATTTTCCCCTGACCCTGAGTGTCCGGCCCCATGTGACTGTGGTTTTCTCGGCCCCTGGTGGTCCGAGGTCGTTCCCGCTGCCCAGATTGATGCGGCAGGGCCTCCGACAGACAATGCACTTCGATTCATTGCGCTATCTGTAATAGCACCCGAGATTTCACCAGATATATATTGGATTTTCCCCTGACCCTGAGTGTCCGGCCACATGAGACTGTGGTTTTCTCGGCCTCCGGTGGTTCGAGGTCGTTCCCGCTGCACAGATTCATGCGCCAGGGCCTCCTACAGACAATGCACTTTGATTTATTGCGCTATCTGTAATAGCACCCGAGATATCACCAGATATATATTGGATTTTTCCCTGACCCTGAGTGTCCGGCCCCATGAGACGGTGGTTGTCTCGGCCCCTGGTGGTCCGAGGTCGTTCCCGCTGCACAGATTCATGCGCCAGGGCCTCCTGCAGACAATGCACTTTGATTTATTGCGCTATCTGTAATAGCACCCGAGATATCACCAGATATATATTGGATTTTTCCATGACCCTGAGTGTCCGGCCCCATGGGACGTTGGTTGTCTCGGCCCCTGGTGGTCCGAGGTCGTTCCCGCTGCACAGTTGCATGCGCCAGGGCCTCCTGCAGATAATTCACTTTGATTTATTGCGCTATCTGTAATAGCACCCGAGATATCACCAGATATATATTGGATTTTTCCCTGACCCTGAGTGTCCGGCCCCATGAGACGGTGGTTTTCTCGGCCCCTGGTGGTCCGAGGTCGTTCCCGCTGCACAGATTCATGCGCCAGGGCCTCCTACAGACAATGCACTATGATTTGTTGCGCTACCTGTAATAGCACCCGAGATATCACCAGATATATATTGGATTTTTCCCTGACCCTGAGTTTCTGGCCCCATGAGACGGTTGTTTTCTCGGCTCCTGGTGGTCCGAGGTCGTTCCCGCCGCACACATTCATGCGCCCGGGCCTCCTGCAGATCATTCACTTTGGTTGATTGCGCTATCTCTAATAGCACTCGAGATATCACCAGATATATATTGGATTTTTCCCCGACCCTGAGTGTCCGGCCCCATGAGACGGTGGTTTTCTCGGCCCCTGGTGGTCCGAGGTCGTTCCCGCTGCACAGATTCATGCGCCAGGGCCTCCTGCAGATAATTCACTTTGCTTTATTGCGCTATCTCTAATAGCACCCGAGATATCACCAGACATATATTGGATTTTCCCCTGACCCTGAGTGTCCGGCCCCATGAGACTGTGGTTTTCTCGGCCCCTGGTGGTCCGAGGTCGTTCCCGCTGCCCAGATTGATGCGGCAGGGCCTCCTACAGACAATGCACTTTGATTTATTGCGCTATCTGTAATAGCACCCGAGATATCACTAGATATATATTGGATTTTTCCCTGACCCTGAGCGTCCGGCCCCATGAGACGGCGGTTTTCTCGGCTCCTGGTGGTCCGAGGTCGTTCCCGCTGCACAGTTTCATGCGCCAGGGCCTCCTGCAGATAATTCACTTTGATTTATTGCGCTATCTCTACTAGCACCCGAGATATCAGCAGATATATGCTGGATTTTTACACGATCTTGGGTGACGGATTCCAAATATCTGTAATTTTCTCGGCCCCTGGCGGTCCGAGGTCGTTCCCGCTCTACAGATTCATGCGCAAGGGCCTCCTGCAGATAATTCACTTTGGTTTATTGCGCTATCTCTAATAGCACCCGAGATATCACCAGATATATATTGGATTTTTCCCTGACCGTGATTGTCCGGCACCATGAGACGGTGGTTTTCTCGGCCCCTGGTGGTCCGATGTCGTTCCCGCTACCCAGATTCATGCGGCAGGGACTCCTGCAGATAATTCACTTTGGTTTATTGCGCTATCTCTAATAGCACCCGAGAAAGCACCGTATATATTGTGGATTTTTACATGACTTTGGGTGACGGATACCGAAAATCTGTAACTTTCTCGGCCCCTGGTGGTCCGCTGTCGTACATGCTGCACAGATTAATGCGCACGGGCCTCCTACGGACAATGCACTTTGATTTAATGCGCTATCTCTAATGCCACCCGAGATATCACCAGATATATATTGGATTTTTCCCTGACCCTGAGTGTCCGGCCGCATGAGACGCTTGTTTTCTCGGCCCCTGGTGTTCCGAGGTCGTTCCCGCCGCACACATTCATGCGCCCGGGCCTCCTGAAGATCATTCACTTTGGTTGATTGCGCTATCACTAATATCACCCGAGATATCACCAGATATATATTGGATTCTTCCCTGACCCTGACAGTTCGGCCTCATGAGACTGTGGTTTTCTCGGCCCCTGGTGGTCCGAGGTCGTTTCCGCTGCACAGATTCATGCGCCAGGGAGTACTGCAGACAATGCACTTTGATTTATCGCGCTATCTCTAATGGCACCCGAGATATCACCAGATATATAATGGATTTTTCCCTGACCCTGAGTGTCCGGCCCCATGAGACGGGTGTTTTCTCGGCCCCTGGTGGTCCGAGGTCGTTCCCGCTGCCCAGATTCATGCGCCAGGGCCTCCTACAGACAATGCACTTTGATTTATTGCGCTATCTGTAATAGCACCCGGGATATCACCGGATATATATTGGATTTTTCCCTGACCCTGAGTGTCCGGCCCCATGAGACGGTGGTTTTCTCGGCCCCTGGTGGTCCAAGGTCGTGCCCGCTGCACGGATTCATGCGCCAGGGCTCCCTGCACACAATGCACTTTGATTTATCGCGCTATCTGTAATAGCACCTGAGATATCACCAAATATATATTGGATTTTTCCCTGACCCTGAGTGTCCGGCCGCATGGGACGGTTGTTTTCTCGGCCCCTGGTGGTCCGAGGTCGTTCCCGCTGCCCAGATTCATGCGGCAGGGCCTCCTGCAGATAATTCACTTTGATTTATTGCGCCATCTGTAATAGCACCCGAGATATCACCAGATATATGCTGGATTTTTAAAGGACATTGTGTGTCGGATACCGAAAATCTGTAATTTTCTCGGCGCCTGGTGGTCCGATATCGTTCCTGCTGCACCGATTCGTGCGCAAAGGCCTCCTGCAGATAATTCACTTTGGTTTATTGCGCTATCTCTAATAGCACCCGAGATATCACCAGATATATAATTGATTTTTCCCTGACCCTGACAGTCCGGCCCCATGAGACGGGGGTTTTCGCGGCCCCTGGTGGTCCGAGGTCGTTCCCGCTGCACGGATTCATGCGCAAGGGGCCTCCTGCAGACAATGCACTTTGATTTACGGCGCTATCTCTAGTGGCACCCGAGATATCACCAGATATATGCTGGATTTTTAAATGACATTGTGTGACGGATTCCGAAAATCTGTAATTTTCTCGGCCCCTGGTGGTCCGATGTCGTTCCTGCTGCACAGATTCATGCGCAAGGGCCTCCTACAGACAATGCACTTCGATTCATTGCGCTATCTGTAATAGCACCCGAGATTTCACCAGATATATATTGGATTTTCCCCTGACCCTGAGTGTCCGGCCCCATGAGACTGTGGTTTTCTCGGCCTCCGGTGGTCCGAGGTCGTTCCCGCTGCCCAGATTGATGCGGCAGGGCCTCCTACAGACAATGCACTTCGATTCATTGCGCTATCTGTAATAGCACCCGAGATTTCACCAGATATATATTGGATTTCCCCCCGACCCTGAGTGTCCGGCCCCATGAGACTGTGGTTTTCTCGGCCTCCGGTGGTTCGAGGTCGTTCCCGCTGCACAGATTCATGCGCCAGGGCCTCCTGCAGATAATTAACTTTGGTTTATTGCGCCATCTCTAATAGCACCCGAGATATCACCAGATATATATTGGATTTTCCCCTGACCCTGAGTGTCCGGCCCCATGTGACTGTGGTTTTCTCGGCCCCTGGTGGTCCGAGGTCGTTCCCGCTGCCCAGATTGATGCGGCAGGGCCTCCGACAGACAATGCACTTCGATTCATTGCGCTATCTGTAATAGCACCCGAGATTTCACCAGATATATATTGGATTTTCCCCTGACCCTGAGTGTCCGGCCACATGAGACTGTGGTTTTCTCGGCCTCCGGTGGTTCGAGGTCGTTCCCGCTGCACAGATTCATGCGCCAGGGCCTCCTACAGACAATGCACTTTGATTTATTGCGCTATCTGTAATAGCACCCGAGATATCACCAGATATATATTGGATTTTTCCCTGACCCTGAGTGTCCGGCCCCATGAGACGGTGGTTGTCTCGGCCCCTGGTGGTCCGAGGTCGTTCCGGCTGCACAGATTCATGCGCCAGGGCCTCCTGCAGACAATGCACTTTGATTTATTGCGCTATCTGTAATAGCACCCGAGATATCACCAGATATATATTGGATTTTTCCATGACCCTGAGTGTCCGGCCCCATGGGACGTTGGTTGTCTCGGCCCCTGGTGGTCCGAGGTCGTTCCCGCTGCACAGTTGCATGCGCCAGGGCCTCCTGCAGATAATTCACTTTGGTTTATTGCGCTATCTGTAATAGCACCCGAGATATCACCAGATATATATTGGATTTTTCCCTGACCCTGAGTGTCCGGCCCCATGAGACGGTGGTTTTCTCGGCCCCTGGTGATCCGAGGTCGTTCCCGCTGCACAGATTCATGCGCCAGGGCCTCCTGCAGATAATTCACTTTGGTTTATTGCGCTATCTCTAATAGCACCCGAGATATCACCAGATATATACTGAATTTTTCCCCGACCCTGAGTGTCCGGCCCCATGAGACGGTGGTTTTCTCGGCCCCTGGTGGTCCGAGGTCGTTCCCGCTGCCCAGATTCATGCGCCAGGGCCTCCTACAGACAATGCACTATGATTTGTTGCGCTACCTGTAATAGCACCCGAGATATCACCAGATATATATTGGATTTTTCCCTGACCCTGAGTTTCTGGCCCCATGAGACGGTTGTTTTCTCGGCTCCTGGTGGTCCGAGGTCGTTCCCGCCGCACACATTCATGCGCCCGGGCCTCCTGCAGATCATTCACTTTGGTTGATTGCGCTATCTCTAATAGCACTCGAGATATCACCAGATATATATTGGATTTTTCCCCGACCCTGAGTGTCCGGCCCCATGAGACGGTGGTTTTCTCGGATCCTGGTGGTCCGAGGTCGTTCCCGCTGGCCAGATTCATGCGCCAGGGCCTCGTACAGACAATGCACTTTGACTTATTGCGCTATCTCTAATAGCACCCGAGATATCACCAGATATATATTGGATTTTCCCTGACCCTGAGTGTCCGAACCCATGAGACGGTAGTTTTCTCGGCCCTTGGTGGTCCGAGGTCGTTGCCGCTGTACAGATTCATGCGCCAGTGCCTCCTACAGACAATGCACTTTGATTTATTCCGCTATCTGTAATAGCACCCGAGATATCACCAGATATATATTGGATTTTTCCCTGACCCTGCGTGTCCGGCCCCATGAGACGGTGGTTTTCTCGGCCCCTGGTGGTCCGAGGTCGTTCACGCTGCACAGATTCATGCGCCAGGGCCTCCTGCAGACAATGCACTTTGGTTTATTACGCTATCTCTAATAGCACCCGAGATATCCCCGGATATATATTGGATTTTACCCTGACCCTGAGTGTCCGGCCCCATGAGACGGTAGTTTTCTCGGCCCCTGGTGGTCCGAGGTCGTTCCCGCTGCACAGATTCCTGCGCCAGGGCCTCCTACAGACAATGCACATTGATTTATTCCGCTATCTGTAATAGCACCCGAGATATCACCAGATATATATTGGATTTTTCACTGACCCTGACATTCCGGCCCCATGAGACGGTGGTTTTCTCGGCCCCTGGTGGTCCGAGGTCGTTCCCGCTGCACAGATTCATGCGCCAGGGCCTCCTATAGACAATGCACTTTGATTTATTGCGCTATCTGTAATAGCACCCGAGATATCACCAGATATATATTGGATTTTCCCCTGGCCCTGAGTGTCCGGCCCCATGAGACGGTGGTTTTATCGGCCCCTGGTGGTCCGAGGTCGTTCCCGCTGGCCAGATTCATGCGCCAGGGCCTCGTACAGACAATGCACTTTGACTTATTGCGCTATCTCTAATAGCACCCGAGATATCACCAGATATATATTGGATTTTCCCTGAACCTGAGTGTCCGAACCCATGAGACGGTAGTTTTCTCGGCCCTTGGTGGTCCGAGGTCGTTGCCGCTGTACAGATTCATGCGCCAGTGCCTCCTACAGACAATGCACTTTGATTTATTCCGCTATCTGTAATAGCACCCGAGATATCACCAGATATATATTGGATTTTTCCCTGACCCTGCGTGTCCGGCCCCATGAGACGGTGGTTTTCTCGGCCCCTGGTGGTCCGAGGTCGTTCACGCTGCACAGATTCATGCGCCAGGGCCTCCTACAGACAATGCACTTTGGTTCAGTGCGCTATCTGTAATAGCACCCGAGATATCACCAGATATATACTGGATTTTTCCCTGACCCTGACAGTCCGGCCCCATGTGTCGGTGGTTTTCTCGGCCCCTGGTGGTCCGAGCTCGTTGCCATTGCACAGGTTCATGCGACAGAGCCTCCCGCAGACAATGCACTTTGATTTATCGCGCTGTCTCTAATAGCACCCGAGATATCACCAGATATATATTGGATTTTTCCCTGACCCTGACATTCCGGCCCCATGAGACGGTGATTTTCTCGGACCCTGTTGGTCCAAGGTCGTTCCCGCTACACCGAGTCATGCGCCAGGGCTTCCTGGAGACAATGCACTTTTATTTATCGCCCTATCTCTAATAGCACCTGAGATAACACCAGATATATATTGGATTTTTCCCTGACCCTGAGTGTCCGGCCCCATGTGTCGGTGGTTTTCTTGGCCCCTAGTGGTCCGAGGTCGTTGCCGCTGCACAGATTCATGCGCCAGGGCCTCCTACAGACAATGCACTTTGATTTACTGCGCTATCTGTAATAGCACCCGAGATATCACCAGATATATGCTGGATTTTTGCATGACCTTGTGTGACGGGTTGCGAATATCTGTAATTTTATCGGCCCCTGGTGGTCCGAGGTCGTTCCCGCTGCATAGATTCATGCACCAGGGCCTCCTGCAGATAATTCACTTTGGTTTATAGGGCTATCTCTAATAGCTCCCCAGATATCACCAGATATATATTGGATTTTCGCCTGACCCTGAGTGTCCGGCCCAATGAGACGGTGGTTTTCTCGGCCCCTGGTGGTCCGAGGTCGTTCCCGCTGCACAGATTCATGCGCCAGGGCCTCCTGCAGATAACTCACTTTGATTTATTGCGCTATCTCTAATAGCACCCGCGTTATCACCAGATATATATTGGATTTTCCCCTGACCCTGAGTGTCCGGCCCCATGAGACGGGTGTTTTCTCGGCCCCTGGTGGTCCGAGGTCGTTCCCGCTGCCCAGATTCATGCGCCAGGGCCTCCTACAGACAATGCACTTTGATTTATTGCGCTATCTGTAATAGCACCCGGGATATCACCGGATATATATTGGATTTTTCCCTGACCCTGAGTGTCCGGCCCCATGAGACGGTGGTTTTCTCGGCCCCTGGTGGTCCAAGGTCGTGCCCGCTGCACGGATTCATGCGCCAGGGCTCCCTGCACACAATGCACTTTGATTTATCGCGCTATCTGTAATAGCACCTGAGATATCACCAAATATATATTGGATTTTTCCCTGACCCTGAGTGTCCGGCCGCATGGGACGGTTGTTTTCTCGGCCCCTGGTGGTCCGAGGTCGTTCCCGCTGCCCAGATTCATGCGGCAGGGCCTCCTGCAGATAATTCACTTTGATTTATTGCGCCATCTGTAATAGCACCCGAGATATCACCAGATATATGCTGGATTTTTAAAGGACATTGTGTGTCGGATACCGAAAATCTGTAATTTTCTCGGCGCCTGGTGGTCCGATATCGTTCCTGCTGCACCGATTCGTGCGCAAAGGCCTCCTGCAGATAATTCACTTTGGTTTATTGCGCTATCTCTAATAGCACCCGAGATATCACCAGATATATAATTGATTTTTCCCTGACCCTGACAGTCCGGCCCCATGAGACGGGGGTTTTCTCGGCCCCTGGTGGTCCGAGGTCGTTCCCGCTGCACGGATTCATGCGCAAGGGGCCTCCTGCAGACAATGCACTTTGATTTATGGCGCTATCTCTAGTGGCACCCGAGATATCACCAGATATATGCTGGATTTTTAAATGACATTGTGTGACGGATTCCGAAAATCTGTAATTTTCTCGGCCCCTGGTGGTCCGATGTCGTTCCTGCTGCACAGATTCATGCGCAAGGGCCTCCTACAGACAATGCACTTCGATTCATTGCGCTATCTGTAATAGCACCCGAGATTTCACCAGATATATATTGGATTTTCCCCTGACCCTGAGTGTCCGGCCCCATGAGACTGTGGTTTTCTCGGCCTCCGGTGGTCCGAGGTCGTTCCCGCTGCCCAGATTGATGCGGCAGGGCCTCCTACAGACAATGCACTTCGATTCATTGCGCTATCTGTAATAGCACCCGAGATTTCACCAGATATATATTGGATTTCCCCCCGACCCTGAGTGTCCGGCCCCATGAGACTGTGGTTTTCTCGGCCTCCGGTGGTTCGAGGTCGTTCCCGCTGCACAGATTCATGCGCCAGGGCCTCCTGCAGATAATTAACTTTGGTTTATTGCGCCATCTCTAATAGCACCCGAGATATCACCAGATATATATTGGATTTTCCCCTGACCCTGAGTGTCCGGCCCCATGTGACTGTGGTTTTCTCGGCCCCTGGTGGTCCGAGGTCGTTCCCGCTGCCCAGATTGATGCGGCAGGGCCTCCGACAGACAATGCACTTCGATTCATTGCGCTATCTGTAATAGCACCCGAGATTTCACCAGATATATATTGGATTTTCCCCTGACCCTGAGTGTCCGGCCACATGAGACTGTGGTTTTCTCGGCCTCCGGTGGTTCGAGGTCGTTCCCGCTGCACAGATTCATGCGCCAGGGCCTCCTACAGACAATGCACTTTGATTTATTGCGCTATCTGTAATAGCACCCGAGATATCACCAGATATATATTGGATTTTTCCCTGACCCTGAGTGTCCGGCCCCATGAGACGGTGGTTGTCTCGGCCCCTGGTGGTCCGAGGTCGTTCCGGCTGCACAGATTCATGCGCCAGGGCCTCCTGCAGACAATGCACTTTGATTTATTGCGCTATCTGTAATAGCACCCGAGATATCACCAGATATATATTGGATTTTTCCATGACCCTGAGTGTCCGGCCCCATGGGACGTTGGTTGTCTCGGCCCCTGGTGGTCCGAGGTCGTTCCCGCTGCACAGTTGCATGCGCCAGGGCCTCCTGCAGATAATTCACTTTGGTTTATTGCGCTATCTGTAATAGCACCCGAGATATCACCAGATATATATTGGATTTTTCCCTGACCCTGAGTGTCCGGCCCCATGAGACGGTGGTTTTCTCGGCCCCTGGTGATCCGAGGTCGTTCCCGCTGCACAGATTCATGCGCCAGGGCCTCCTGCAGATAATTCACTTTGGTTTATTGCGCTATCTCTAATAGCACCCGAGATATCACCAGATATATACTGAATTTTTCCCCGACCCTGAGTGTCCGGCCCCATGAGACGGTGGTTTTCTCGGCCCCTGGTGGTCCGAGGTCGTTCCCGCTGCCCAGATTCATGCGCCAGGGCCTCCTACAGACAATGCACTATGATTTGTTGCGCTACCTGTAATAGCACCCGAGATATCACCAGATATATATTGGATTTTTCCCTGACCCTGAGTTTCTGGCCCCATGAGACGGTTGTTTTCTCGGCTCCTGGTGGTCCGAGGTCGTTCCCGCCGCACACATTCATGCGCCCGGGCCTCCTGCAGATCATTCACTTTGGTTGATTGCGCTATCTCTAATAGCACTCGAGATATCACCAGATATATATTGGATTTTTCCCCGACCCTGAGTGTCCGGCCCCATGAGACGGTGGTTTTCTCGGATCCTGGTGGTCCGAGGTCGTTCCCGCTGGCCAGATTCATGCGCCAGGGCCTCGTACAGACAATGCACTTTGACTTATTGCGCTATCTCTAATAGCACCCGAGATATCACCAGATATATATTGGATTTTCCCTGACCCTGAGTGTCCGAACCCATGAGACGGTAGTTTTCTCGGCCCTTGGTGGTCCGAGGTCGTTGCCGCTGTACAGATTCATGCGCCAGTGCCTCCTACAGACAATGCACTTTGATTTATTCCGCTATCTGTAATAGCACCCGAGATATCACCAGATATATATTGGATTTTTCCCTGACCCTGCGTGTCCGGCCCCATGAGACGGTGATTTTCTCGGCCCCTGGTGGTCCGAGGTCGTTCACGCTGCACAGATTCATGCGCCAGGGCCTCCTGCAGACAATGCACTTTGGTTTATTACGCTATCTCTAATAGCACCCGAGATATCCCCGGATATATATTGGATTTTACCCTGACCCTGAGTGTCCGGCCCCATGAGACGGTAGTTTTCTCGGCCCCTGGTGGTCCGAGGTCGTTCCCGCTGCACAGATTCCTGCGCCAGGGCCTCCTACAGACAATGCACATTGATTTATTCCGCTATCTGTAATAGCACCCGAGATATCACCAGATATATATTGGATTTTTCACTGACCCTGACATTCCGGCCCCATGAGACGGTGGTTTTCTCGGCCCCTGGTGGTCCGAGGTCGTTCCCGCTGCACAGATTCATGCGCCAGGGCCTCCTATAGACAATGCACTTTGATTTATTGCGCTATCTGTAATAGCACCCGAGATATCACCAGATATATATTGGATTTTCCCCTGGCCCTGAGTGTCCGGCCCCATGAGACGGTGGTTTTATCGGCCCCTGGTGGTCCGAGGTCGTTCCCGCTGGCCAGATTCATGCGCCAGGGCCTCGTACAGACAATGCACTTTGACTTATTGCGCTATCTCTAATAGCACCCGAGATATCACCAGATATATATTGGATTTTCCCTGACCCTGAGTGTCCGAACCCATGAGACGGTAGTTTTCTCGGCCCTTGGTGGTCCGAGGTCGTTGCCGCTGTACAGATTCATGCGCCAGTGCCTCCTACAGACAATGCACTTTGATTTATTCCGCTATCTGTAATAGCACCCGAGATATCACCAGATATATATTGGATTTTTCCCTGACCCTGCGTGTCCGGCCCCATGAGACGGTGGTTTTCTCGGCCCCTGGTGGTCCGAGGTCGTTCACGCTGCACAGATTCATGCGCCAGGGCCTCCTACAGACAATGCACTTTGGTTCAGTGCGCTATCTGTAATAGCACCCGAGATATCACCAGATATATACTGGATTTTTCCCTGACCCTGACAGTCCGGCCCCATGTGTCGGTGGTTTTCTCGGCCCCTGGTGGTCCGAGCTCGTTGCCATTGCACAGGTTCATGCGACAGAGCCTCCCGCAGACAATGCACTTTGATTTATCGCGCTGTCTCTAATAGCACCCGAGATATCACCAGATATATATTGGATTTTTCCCTGACCCTGACATTCCGGCCCCATGAGACGGTGATTTTCTCGGACCCTGTTGGTCCAAGGTCGTTCCCGCTACACCGAGTCATGCGCCAGGGCTTCCTGGAGACAATGCACTTTTATTTATCGCCCTATCTCTAATAGCACCTGAGATAACACCAGATATATATTGGATTTTTCCCTGACCCTGAGTGTCCGGCCCCATGTGTCGGTGGTTTTCTTGGCCCCTAGTGGTCCGAGGTCGTTGCCGCTGCACAGATTCATGCGCCAGGGCCTCCTACAGACAATGCACTTTGATTTACTGCGCTATCTGTAATAGCACCCGAGATATCACCAGATATATGCTGGATTTTTGCATGACCTTGTGTGACGGGTTGCGAATATCTGTAATTTTATCGGCCCCTGGTGGTCCGAGGTCGTTCCCGCTGCATAGATTCATGCACCAGGGCCTCCTGCAGATAATTCACTTTGGTTTATAGGGCTATCTCTAATAGCTCCCCAGATATCACCAGATATATATTGGATTTTCGCCTGACCCTGAGTGTCCGGCCCAATGAGACGGTGGTTTTCTCGGCCCCTGGTGGTCCGAGGTCGTTCCCGCTGCACAGATTCATGCGCCAGGGCCTCCTGCAGATAACTCACTTTGATTTATTGCGCTATCTCTAATAGCACCCGCGTTATCACCAGATATATATTGGATTTTTCCCCGACCCTGAGTGTCCGACCCCATGACACGGTGGTTTTCTCGGCCCGTGGTGGTCCGAGGACGATCCCGCTGCACAGATTCATGCGCCAGGGCCTCCTACAGACAATGCACTTTGATTTATTACGCTATCTGTAATAGCACCCGAGATATCACCATGTATATATTGGATTTTCCCCTGACCCTGTGTGTTCGGCCCCATGAGACGGTTGTTTTCTCGACCCCTGGGGGTCCGAGGTCGTTCCCGCTGCACAGATTCATGCGCCAGGGCCTGCTACAGACAATGCACTTTGGTTTATTGCGCTACCTCTAATAGCAGCCGAGATATTACCAGATATATATTGGATTTTTCCCTGACCTTGAGTGTCCGGCCCCATGAGACAGTGGTTTTCTCGGCCCCTGGTGGTCCGAGGCCGTTCCGGCTGCACAGATGCATGCGCCAGGGCCACCTGCAGATAATTCACTTTGGTTTATTGCGCTATCTCTAATAGCACCAGAGATATCACCAGATATATATTGGATTTTCCCCTCACCCTGAGTGTCCGGCCCCATGAGACGGTGGTTTTCTCGGCTCCTGGTGGTCCGAGTTCGTTCCCGCTGGCCAGGTTCATGCGCCAGGGCCTCCTACAGACAATGCACTTTGACTTATTGCGCTATCTCTATTAGCACCCGAGATATCACCAGATATATATTGGATTTTCGCCTGACCCTGTGTGTCCGGCCCCATGAGACGGTGGTTTTCTCGGCCCCTGGTGGTCCGAGGTCGTTCCCGCTGGCCAGATTCATGCGCCAGGGCCTCCTGCAGATAATTCGCTTTGGCTTATTGCGCTATCTCTAATAGCACCCGAGATATCACCAGATATATATTGGATTTTTCCCTGACCCTGAGTGTCCTGTCCCATGAGACGGTGGTTTTGTCGTCCCCTGGTGGTCCGAGGTCGTTCCCGCTGCACAGATTCATGCGCCAGGGCCTCCTACAGACAATGCACTTTGATTTAATGCGCTATCTCTAATAGCAGCCGAGATATCACCAGATATATATTGGATTTTTCCCTGACCCTGAGTGTCCGGCCCCATGAGACAGTGGTTTTCTCGGCCCCTGGTGGTCCGAGGCCGTTCCGGCTGCACAGATGCATGCGCCAGGGCCTCCTGCAGATAATTCACTTTGGTTTATTGCGCTATCTCTAATAGCACCCGAGATATCACCAGATATATATTGGATTTGTCCCTGACCCTGAGTGTCCGACCACATGAGACGGTGGTTTTCTCGGCCCCTGGTGGTCCGAGGTCGTTCCCGCTGCACAGATTCATGCGCCAGGGCCCCCGCAGATAATTCACTTTGGTTTAGTGCGCTATCTGTAAGAGCACCCGAGATATCACCAGATATATATTGAATTTTTCCCCTACCCTGAGGGTCCGGCCCCATGAGACGGTGGTTTTCTCGGCCCCTGGTGGTCCGAGACCGTTCCCGCTGCACAGATTCATGCGCCAAGGCTTCCTGCAGACAATTCACTTTGATTAATTGCGCTATCTGTAATAGCAGCCGAGATATCACCAGATATATATTGGATTTTTCCCTGACCCTCAGGGTCCGACTCCATGAGATGGTGGTTTTCTCGGCCCCTGGTGGTCCGAGGTCGCTCCCGCTGCACAGATTCATGCGCCAGGGCCCCCCGCAGATAATTCACTTTGGTTTAGTGCGCTATCTGTAAGAGCACACGAGATATCACCAGATATATATTGAATTTTTCCCCGACCCTGAGTGTCCGGACCCATGTGTCGGTGGATTTCTCGGCCCCTGGTGGTCCGAGGGCGATCCCGCTGCACAGATTCATGCGCCAGGGCCCCCTACAGACAATGCACTTTGATTTATTACGCTATCTGTAATAGCACCCGAGATATCACCAAATATATATTGGATTTTCCCCTGGCCCTGACAGTCCGGCCCCATGAGACGGTGATTTTCTCGGCCCCTGGTGGTCCGAGGTCGATCCCGCTGCACAGATTCATGCGCCAGGGCTTCCTACCGACAATGCACTTTGATTTATTGCGCTATCTGTAATAGCACCCGAGATATCACCAGATATATGCTGGATTTTTACATGACCTTGGGTGACGGATTCCGAATATCTGTCATTTTCTCGGCCCCTGGTGGTCCGAGGTAGTTCCTGCTGCACAGATTCATGCGCCAGGGCTTCCTACCGACAATGCACTTTGATTTATTGCGCTATCTGTAATAGCACCCGAGATATCACCAGATATATGCTGGATTTTTACATGACCTTGGGTGACGGATTCCGAATATCTGTAATTTTCTCGGCCCCTGGTGGTCCGAGGTCGTTCCCGCTGCACAGATTCATGCGCCAGGGCCTCCTGCAGACAATGCACTTCGATTTATTGCGCTATCTGTAATAGCACACGAGATATCACCAGATATATATTGGATTTTTCGCCGACCCTGACAGTTCGGCCCTATGTGTCGGTGGTTTTCTCGGCCCCTGGTGGTCCGAGGTCGATCCCGCTGTTCAGATTCATGCGCCAGGGCTTCCTACAGACAATGCACTTTGATTTATTGCGCTATCTGTAATAGCACCCGAGATATCACCAGATATATGCTGGATTTTTACATGACCTTCGGTGACGTCTTCCGAATATCTGTAATTTTCTCGGCCCCTGGTGGTCCGAGGTCGTTTCTGCTGCACAGATTCATTCGCCAGGGCCTCCTGCAGATAATTCACTTTGATTTATTGCGATATCTCTAATAGCACCCGAGATATCACCAGATATATATTGAATTTTTCCCCGACCCTGAGTGTCCGGCCCCATGTGTCGGTGGTTTTCTCGGCCCCTGGTGGTCCGAGGTCGATCCCGCTGCACAGATTCATGCGCCAGGGCCTCCTGCAGATAATTCACTTTGGTTCATTGCGCTATCTGTAATAGCACCCGAGATATCACCAGATATATATTGGATTTTTCGCCGACCCTGAGTGTCCGGCACCATGTGTCGGTGGTTTTATCGGCCCCTGGTGGTCCGAGGTCGTTCCCATTGCACAGATTCATGCGCCAGGGCCCCCTGCAGATAATTCACCTTGGTTAAGTGCGCTGTCTGTAAGAACACCCGAGATATCACCAGATATATATTGAATTTTTCCCCGACACTCAGTATCCGGCCCCATGTGTTGGTGGTTTTCTCGGCCCCTGGTGGTCCGAGGTCGATCCCGCTGCACAGGATCATATGCCAGGGCCTCCTACAGACAATGCACTTTGATTTATTGCGCTATCTGTAATAGCACCCGAGATATCACCAGATATATATTGGATTTTTCCCTGACCCTGAGTGTCCGGCCCCATGTGTCGGTGGTTCTCTCGGCCCCTGGTGGTCCGAGGTCGATCCCGCTGCACAAATTCATGCGCCAGGGCCTCCTACAGACAATGCACTTTGATTTATTGCGCTATCTGTAATAGCACCCGAGATATCACCAGATATATATTGGATTTTCCCCTGACCCTGAGTGTCCGGCCCTATGAGACGGTGGTTTTCTCGGCGCCTGGTGGTCCGAGGTCGTTCCCGCTGCACAGATTCATGCGCCAGGGCCCCCTGCAGATAATTCACTTTGGTTTAGTGCGCTATCTGTAAGAGCACCCGAGATATCACCAGACATATATTGAATTTTTCCCCGACCCTGAGTGTACGGCCCCATGTGTCGGTGGTTTTCTCGGCCCCTGGTGGTTCGAGGTCGATCCCGCTGCACAGATTCATGCGCCAGGGCCTCCTACAGACAATGCACTTTGATTAATTGCGCTATCTGTAATAGCACCCGAGATATCACCAGATATTTATTGGATTTTTCCCTGACCCTGAGTGTCCGACCCGATGAGACGGTGGTTTTCTCGGCCCCTTGTGGTCCGAGGTCGTTCCCGCTGCACAGATTCATGCGACAGGGCCCCCTGCAGACAATGCACTTCGATTTATTGCGCTATCTGTAATAGCACCCGAGATATCACCAGATATATATTGGATTTTTCCTTGACCCTGACAGTCCGGCCCCATGTGTCGATGGTTTTCTCGGTCCCTCGTGGTCCGAGGTCGATCCCGCTGAACAGATTCATGCGCCAAGGCTTCCTGCAGACAATTCACTTTGGTTTATTGCGCTATCTCTAATAGCACCCGAGATATCACCAGATATATATTGGATTTTTCCCTGACCCTGACAGTCCGGCCCCATGAGACGGTGATTTTCTCGGCCCCTGGTGGTCCGAGGTCGTTCCCGCTGCACAGATTCATGCGCCAGGGCCTCCTACAGACAATGCACTTTGATTTATTGCGCTATCTGTAATAGCAACCGAGATACCACCAGATATATATTGGATTTTTCCCCGACCCTGACAGTTCGGCCCCATGTGTCGGTGGTTTTCTCGGCCCCTGGTGGTCCGAGGTCGTTCCCGCTGCACAGATTCATGCGCCAGGGCCCCCTGCAGATAACTCACTTTGGTTTAGTGCGCTATCTGTAAGAGCACCCGAGATATCACCAGATATATATTGAATTTTTCCCCGACCCTGAGTGTCCGGCCCCATGAGACGGTGGTTTTCTCGGCCCCTGGTTGTCCGAGACCGTTCCCGCTGCACAGATTCATGCGCCATGGCCTCCTGCAGATAATTCACTTTGGATTATTGCGCTATCTGTAATAGCACCCGAGATATCACCAGATATATGCTGGATTATTACATGACCTTGGATGACGGATTCCGAATATCTGTAATTTTCTCGGCGCCTGGTGGTCCGAGGTCGTTTCTGCTGCACAGATTCATTCGCCAGGGCCTCCTGCAGATAATTCACTTTGATTTATTGCGATATCTCTAATAGCACCCGAGATATCACCAGATATATATTGAATTTTTCCCCGACCCTGAGTGTCCGGCCCCATGTGTCGGTGGTTTTCTCGGCCCCTGGTGGTCCGAGGTCGATCCCGCTGCACAGATTCATGCGCCAGGGCCTCCTGCAGATAATTCACTTTGGTTTATTGCGCTATCTGTACTAGCACCCGAGATATCACCATATATATATTGGATTTTTCGCCGACCCTGAGTGTCCGGCACCATGTGTCGGTGGCTTTATCGGCCCCTGGTGGTCCGAGGTCGTTCCCATTGCACAGATTCATGCGCCAGGGCCCCCTGCAGATAATTCACCTTGGTTTAGTGCGCTATCTGTAAGAACACCCGAGATATCACCAGATATATATTGAATTTTTCCCCGACACTCAGTATCCGGCCCCATGTGTCGGTGGTTTTCTCGGCCCCTGGTGGTCCGAGGTCGATCCCGCTGCACAGGTTCATATGCCAGGGCCTCCTACAGACAATGCACTTTGATTTATTGCGCTATCTGTAATAGCACCCGAGATATCACCAGATATATATTGGATTTTTCCCTGACCCTGAGTGTCCGGCCCCATGTGTCGGTGGTTCTCTCGGCCCCTGGTGGTCCGAGGTCGATCCCGCTGCACAAATTCATGCGCCAGGGCCTCCTACAGACAATGCACTTTGATTTATTGCGCTATCTGTAATATCACCCGAGATATCACCAGATATATATTGGATTTTCCCCTGACCCTGAGTGTCCGGCCCTATGAGACGGTGGTTTTCTCGGCGCCTGGTGGTCCGAGGTCGTTCCCGCTGCACAGATTCATGCGCCAGGGCCCCCTGCAGATAATTCACTTTGGTTTAGTGCGCTATCTGTAAGAGCACCCGAGATATCACCAGACATATATTGAATTTTTCCCCGACCCTGAGTGTACGGCCCCATGTGTCGGTGGTTTTCTCGGCCCCTGGTGGTTCGAGGTCGATCCCGCTGCACAGATTCATGCGCCAGGGCCTCCTACAGACAATGCACTTTGATTTATTGCGCTATCTGTAATAGCACCCGAGATATCACCAGATATTTATTGGATTTTTCCCTGACCCTGAGTGTCCGACCCGATGAGACGGTGGTTTTCTCGGCCCCTTGTGGTCCGAGGTCGTTCCCGCTGCACAGATTCATGCCACAGGGCCCCCTGCAGACAATGCACTTCGATTTATTGCGCTATCTGTAATAGCACCCGAGATATCACCAGATATTTATTGGATTTTTCCCTGACCCTGAGTGTCCGACCCGATGAGACGGTGGTTTTCTCGGCCCCTTGTGGTCCGAGGTCGTTCCCGCTGCACAGATTCATGCCACAGGGCCCCCTGCAGACAATGCACTTCGATTTATTGCGCTATCTGTAATAGCACCCGAGATATCACCAGATATATATTGGATTTTTCCTTGACCCTGACAGTCCGGCCCCATGTGTCGATGGTTTTCTCGGTCCCTCGTGGTCCGAGGTCGATCCCGCTGAACAGATTCATGCGCCAAGGCTTCCTGCAGACAATTCACTTTGGTTTATTGCGCTATCTCTAATAGCACCCGAGATATCACCAGATATATATTGGATTTTTCCCTGACCCTGACAGTCCGGCCCCATGAGACGGTGATTTTCTCGGCCCCTGGTGGTCCGAGGTCGTTCCCGCTGCACAGATTCATGCGCCAGGGCCTCCTACAGACAATGCACTTTGATTAATTGCGCTATCTGTAATAGCACCCGAGATATCACCAGATATTTATTGGATTTTTCCCTGACCCTGAGTGTCCGACCCGATGAGACGGTGGTTTTCTCGGCCCCTTGTGGTCCGAGGTCGATCCCGCTGCACAGATTCATGCGCCAGGGCCTCCTGCAGATAATTCACTTTGGTTCATTGCGCTATCTGTAATAGCACCCGAGATATCACCAGATATATATTGGATTTTTCGCCGACCCTGAGTGTCCGGCACCATGTGTCGGTGGTTTTATCGGCCCCTGGTGGTCCGAGGTCGTTCCCATTGCACAGATTCATGCGCCAGGGCCCCCTGCAGATAATTCACCTTGGTTAAGTGCGCTGTCTGTAAGAACACCCGAGATATCACCAGATATATATTGAATTTTTCCCCGACACTCAGTATCCGGCCCCATGTGTTGGTGGTTTTCTCGGCCCCTGGTGGTCCGAGGTCGATCCCGCTGCACAGGATCATATGCCAGGGCCTCCTACAGACAATGCACTTTGATTTATTGCGCTATCTGTAATAGCACCCGAGATATCACCAGATATATATTGGATTTTTCCCTGACCCTGAGTGTCCGGCCCCATGTGTCGGTGGTTCTCTCGGCCCCTGGTGGTCCGAGGTCGATCCCGCTGCACAAATTCATGCGCCAGGGCCTCCTACAGACAATGCACTTTGATTTATTGCGCTATCTGTAATAGCACCCGAGATATCACCAGATATATATTGGATTTTCCCCTGACCCTGAGTGTCCGGCCCTATGAGACGGTGGTTTTCTCGGCGCCTGGTGGTCCGAGGTCGTTCCCGCTGCACAGATTCATGCGCCAGGGCCCCCTGCAGATAATTCACTTTGGTTTAGTGCGCTATCTGTAAGAGCACCCGAGATATCACCAGACATATATTGAATTTTTCCCCGACCCTGAGTGTACGGCCCCATGTGTCGGTGGTTTTCTCGGCCCCTGGTGGTTCGAGGTCGATCCCGCTGCACAGATTCATGCGCCAGGGCCTCCTACAGACAATGCACTTTGATTAATTGCGCTATCTGTAATAGCACCCGAGATATCACCAGATATTTATTGGATTTTTCCCTGACCCTGAGTGTCCGACCCGATGAGACGGTGGTTTTCTCGGCCCCTTGTGGTCCGAGGTCGTTCCCGCTGCACAGATTCATGCGACAGGGCCCCCTGCAGACAATGCACTTCGATTTATTGCGCTATCTGTAATAGCACCCGAGATATCACCAGATATATATTGGATTTTTCCTTGACCCTGACAGTCCGGCCCCATGTGTCGATGGTTTTCTCGGTCCCTCGTGGTCCGAGGTCGATCCCGCTGAACAGATTCATGCGCCAAGGCTTCCTGCAGACAATTCACTTTGGTTTATTGCGCTATCTCTAATAGCACCCGAGATATCACCAGATATATATTGGATTTTTCCCTGACCCTGACAGTCCGGCCCCATGAGACGGTGATTTTCTCGGCCCCTGGTGGTCCGAGGTCGTTCCCGCTGCACAGATTCATGCGCCAGGGCCTCCTACAGACAATGCACTTTGATTTATTGCGCTATCTGTAATAGCACCCGAGATATCACCAGATATTTATTGGATTTTTCCCTGACCCTGAGTGTCCGACCCGATGAGACGGTGGTTTTCTCGGCCCCTTGTGGTCCGAGGTCGTTCCCGCTGCACAGATTCATGCGACAGGGCCCCCTGCAGACAATGCACTTCGATTTATTGCGCTATCTGTAATAGCACCCGAGATATCACCAGATATATATTGGATTTTTCCTTGACCCTGACAGTCCGGCCCCATGTGTCGATGGTTTTCTCGGTCCCTCGTGGTCCGAGGTCGATCCCGCTGAACAGATTCATGCGCCAAGGCTTCCTGCAGACAATTCACTTTGATTTATTGCGCTATCTGTAATATCACCCGAGATATCACCAGATATATATTGGATTTTTCCCTGACCCTGACAGTCCGGCCCCATGAGACGGTGATTTTCTCGGCCCCTGGTGGTCCGAGGTCGTTCCCGCTGCACAGATTCATGCGCCAGGGCCTCCTACAGACAATGCACTTTGATTTATTGCGCTATCTGTAATAGCAACCGAGATACCACCAGATATATATTGGATTTTTCCCCGACCCTGACAGTTCGGCCCCATGTGTCGGTGGTTTTCTCGGCCCCTGGTGGTCCGAGGTCGTTCCCGCTGCACAGATTCATGCGCCAGGGCCCCCTGCAGATAACTCACTTTGGTTTAGTGCGCTATCTGTAAGAGCACCCGAGATATCACCAGATATATATTGAATTTTTCCCCGACCCTGAGTGTCCGGCCCCATGAGACGGTGGTTTTCTCGGCCCCTGGTTGTCCGAGACCGTTCCCGCTGCACAGATTCATGCGCCATGGCCTCCTGCAGATAATTCACTTTGGATTATTGCGCTATCTGTAATAGCACCCGAGATATCACCAGATATATGCTGGATTATTACATGACCTTGGATGACGGATTCCGAATATCTGTAATTTTCTCGGCGCCTGGTGGTCCGAGGTCGTTTCTGCTGCACAGATTCATTCGCCAGGGCCTCCTGCAGATAATTCACTTTGATTTATTGCGATATCTCTAATAGCACCCGAGATATCACCAGATATATATTGAATTTTTCCCCGACCCTGAGTGTCCGGCCCCATGTGTCGGTGGTTTTCTCGGCCCCTGGTGGTCCGAGGTCGATCCCGCTGCACAGATTCATGCGCCAGGGCCTCCTGCAGATAATTCACTTTGGTTTATTGCGCTATCTGTACTAGCACCCGAGATATCACCATATATATATTGGATTTTTCGCCGACCCTGAGTGTCCGGCACCATGTGTCGGTGGCTTTATCGGCCCCTGGTGGTCCGAGGTCGTTCCCATTGCACAGATTCATGCGCCAGGGCCCCCTGCAGATAATTCACCTTGGTTTAGTGCGCTATCTGTAAGAACACCCGAGATATCACCAGATATATATTGAATTTTTCCCCGACACTCAGTATCCGGCCCCATGTGTCGGTGGTTTTCTCGGCCCCTGGTGGTCCGAGGTCGATCCCGCTGCACAGGTTCATATGCCAGGGCCTCCTACAGACAACGCACTTTGATTTATTGCGCTATCTGTAATAGCACCCGAGATATCACCAGATATATATTGGATTTTTCCCTGACCCTGAGTGTCCGGCCCCATGTGTCGGTGGTTCTCTCGGCCCCTGGTGGTCCGAGGTCGATCCCGCTGCACAAATTCATGCGCCAGGGCCTCCTACAGACAATGCACTTTGATTTATTGCGCTATCTGTAATATCACCCGAGATATCACCAGATATATATTGGATTTTCCCCTGACCCTGAGTGTCCGGCCCTATGAGACGGTGGTTTTCTCGGCGCCTGGTGGTCCGAGGTCGTTCCCGCTGCACAGATTCATGCGCCAGGGCCCCCTGCAGATAATTCACTTTGGTTTAGTGCGCTATCTGTAAGAGCACCCGAGATATCACCAGACATATATTGAATTTTTCCCCGACCCTGAGTGTACGGCCCCATGTGTCGGTGGTTTTCTCGGCCCCTGGTGGTTCGAGGTCGATCCCGCTGCACAGATTCATGCGCCAGGGCCTCCTACAGACAATGCACTTTGATTTATTGCGCTATCTGTAATAGCACCCGAGATATCACCAGATATTTATTGGATTTTTCCCTGACCCTGAGTGTCCGACCCGATGAGACGGTGGTTTTCTCGGCCCCTTGTGGTCCGAGGTCGTTCCCGCTGCACAGATTCATGCCACAGGGCCCCCTGCAGACAATGCACTTCGATTTATTGCGCTATCTGTAATAGCACCCGAGATATCACCAGATATTTATTGGATTTTTCCCTGACCCTGAGTGTCCGACCCGATGAGACGGTGGTTTTCTCGGCCCCTTGTGGTCCGAGGTCGTTCCCGCTGCACAGATTCATGCCACAGGGCCCCCTGCAGACAATGCACTTCGATTTATTGCGCTATCTGTAATAGCACCCGAGATATCACCAGATATATATTGGATTTTTCCTTGACCCTGACAGTCCGGCCCCATGTGTCGATGGTTTTCTCGGTCCCTCGTGGTCCGAGGTCGATCCCGCTGAACAGATTCATGCGCCAAGGCTTCCTGCAGACAATTCACTTTGGTTTATTGCGCTATCTCTAATAGCACCCGAGATATCACCAGATATATATTGGATTTTTCCCTGACCCTGACAGTCCGGCCCCATGAGACGGTGATTTTCTCGGCCCCTGGTGGTCCGAGGTCGTTCCCGCTGCACAGATTCATGCGCCAGGGCCTCCTACAGACAATGCACTTTGATTTATTGCGCTATCTGTAATAGCAACCGAGATACCACCAGATATATATTGGATTTTTCCCCGACCCTGACAGTTCGGCCCCATGTGTCGGTGGTTTTCTCGGCCCCTGGTGGTCCGAGGTCGTTCCCGCTGCACAGATTCATGCGCCAGGGCCCCCTGCAGATAACTCACTTTGGTTTAGTGCGCTATCTGTAAGAGCACCCGAGATATCACCAGATATATATTGAATTTTTCCCCGACCCTGAGTGTCCGGCCCCATGAGACGGTGGTTTTCTCGGCCCCTGGTTGTCCGAGACCGTTCCCGCTGCACAGATTCGTGCGCCATGGCCTCCTGCAGATAATTCACTTTGGTTTATTGCGCTATCTGTAATAGCACCCGAGATATCACCAGATATATGCTGGATTATTACATGACCTTGGATGACGGATTCCGAATATCTGTAATTTTCTCGGCGCCTGGTGGTCCGAGGTCGTTTCTGCTGCACAGATTCATTCGCCAGGGCCTCCTGCAGATAATTCACTTTGATTTATTGCGATATCTCTAATAGCACCCGAGATATCACCAGATATATATTGAATTTTTCCCCGACCCTGAGTGTCCGGCCCCATGTGTCGGTGGTTTTCTCGGCCCCTGGTGGTCCGAGGTCGTTCCCATTGCACAGATTCATGCGCCAGGGCCCCCTGCAGATAATTCACCTTGGTTTAGTGCGCTATCTGTAAGAACACCCGAGATATCACCAGATATATATTGAATTTTTCCCCGACACTCAGTATCCGGCCCCATGTGTCGGTGGTTTTCTCGGCCCCTGGTGGTCCGAGGTCGATCCCGCTGCACAGGTTTATATGCCAGGGCCTCCTACAGACAATGCACTTTGATTTATTGCGCTATCTGTAATAGCACCCGAGATATCACCAGATATATATTGGATTTTTCCCTGACCCTGAGTGTCCGGCCCCATGTGTCGGTGGTTCTCTCGGCCCCTGGTGGTCCGAGGTCGATCCCACTGCACAAATTCATGCGCCAGGGCCTCCTACAGACAATGCACTTTGATTTATTGCGCTATCTGTAATAGCACCCGAGATATCACCAGATATATATTGGATTTTCCCCTGACCCTGAGTGTCCGGCCCTATGAGACGGTGGTTTTCTCGGCGCCTGGTGGTCCGAGGTCGTTCCCGCTGCACAGATTCATGCGCCAGGGCCCCCTGCAGATAATTCACTTTGGTTTAGTGCGCTATTTGTAAGAGCACCCGAGATATCACCCGACATATATAGAATTTTTCCCCGACCCTGAGTGTACGGCCCCATGTGTCGGTGGTTTTCTCGGCCCCTGGTGGTTCGAGGTCGTTCCCGCTGCACAGATTCATGCGCCAGGGCCTCCTACAGACAATGCACTTTGATTTATTGCGCTATCTGTAATAGCACCCGAGATATCACCAGATATATCTTGGATTTTTCCTTGACCCTGACAGTCCGGCCCCATGTGTCGATGGTTTTCTCGGTCCCTCGTGGTCCGAGGTCGATCCCGCTGAACAGATTCATGCGCCAAGGCTTCCTGCAGACAATTCACTTTGGTTTATTGCGCTATCTCTAATAGCACCCGAGATATCACCAGATATATATTGGATTTTTCCCTGACCCTGACAGTCCGGCCGCATGAGACGGTGATTTTCTCGGCCCCTGGTGGTCCGAGGTCGTTCCCGCTGCACAGATTCATGCGCCAGGGCCTCCTACAGACAATGCACTTTGATTTATTGCGCTATCTGTAATAGCAACCGAGATACCACCAGATATATATTGGATTTTTCCCCGACCCTGACAGTTCGGCCCCATGTGTCGGTGGTTTTCTCGGCCCCTGGTGGTCCGAGGTCGTTCCCGCTGCACAGATTCATGGGCCAGGGCCCCCTGCAGATAACTCACTTTGGTTTAGTGCGCTATCTGTAAGAGCACCCGAGATATCACCAGATATTTATTGGATTTTTCCCCGACCCTGAGTGTCCGACCCCATGAGACGGTGGTTTTCTCGGCCCCTGGTGGTCCGAGGTCGTTCCCGCTGCACAGATTCATGCGCCAGGGCCCCCTGCAGATAATTCACTTTGATTAATTGCGCTATCTGTAATAGCACCCGAGATATCACCAGATATATATTGGATTTTTCCCCGACCCTGAGTGTCCGGCCCCATGTGTCGGTGGTTTTCTCGGCCCCTGGTGGTCCAAGGTCGATCCCGCTCCACAGATTCATGCGGCAGGGCCTCCTACAGACAATGCACTTTGATTTATTGCGCTATCTCTAATAGCACCCGAGATATCACCAGATGTATATTGGATTTTCCCCTGACCCTGAGTGACCGACCCCATGAGACGGTGGTTTTCTCGGCCCCTGGTGGTCCGAGGTCGATCCCGCTGCACAGATGCATGCGCCAGGACCTCCTACAGACAATGCACTTTGATTTATTGCGCTATCTGTAATAGCAACCGAGATACCACCAGATATATATTGGATTTTTCCCCGACCCTGGCAGTTCGGCCCCATGTGTCGGTGGTTTTCTCGGCCCCTGGTGGTCCGAGGTCGTTCCCGCTGCACAGATTCATGCGCCAGGGCCCCCTGCAGATAACTCACTTTGGTTTAGTGCGCTATCTGTAAGAGCACCCGAGATATCACCAGATATATATTGAATTTTTCCCCGACCCTGAGTGTCCGGCCCCATGAGACGGTGGTTTTCTCGGCCCCTGGTTGTCCGAGACCGTTCCCGCTGCACAGATTCGTGCGCCATGGCCTCCTGCAGATAATTCACTTTGGTTTATTGCGCTATCTGTAATAGCACCCGAGATATCACCAGATATATATTGAATTTTTCCCCGACCCTGAGTGTCCGGCCCCATGAGACGGTGGTTTTCTCGGCCCCTGGTGGTCCGAGGTCGATCCCGCTGAACAGATTCATGCGCCAGGGCTTCCTGCAGACAATTCACTTTGGTTGATTGCGCTATCTGTAATAGCATCCGAGATATCACCAGATATATGCTGGATTATTACATGACCTTGGATGACGGATTCCGAATATCTGTAATTTTCCCGGCGCCTGGTGGTCCGAGGTCGTTTCTGCTGCACAGATTCATTCGCCAGGGCCTCCTGCAGATAATTCACTTTGATTTATTGCGATATCTCTAATAGCACCCGAGATATCACCAGATATATATTGAATTTTTCCCCGACCCTGAGTGTCCGGCCCCATGTGTCGGTGGTTTTCTCGGCCCCTGGTGGTCCGAGGTCGATCCCGCTGCACAGATTCATGCGCCAGGACCTCCTACAGACAATGCACTTTGATTTATTGCGCTATCTGTAATAGCAGCCGAGATATCACCAGATATATATTGGATTTTTCACCGACCCTGACAGACCGGCCCCATGTGTCGATGGTTTTCTCGGCCCCTGGTGGTCCGAGGTCGTTCCCGCTGCACAGATTCATTCGCCAGTGCCTCCTACAGACATTGCACTTTGATTTATTGCGCTATCTCTAATAGCACCCGAGATATCACCAGATATATATTGAATTTTTCCCCGACCCTGAGTGTCCGGCCCCATGTGTCGGTGGTTTTCTCGGCCCCTGGTGGTCCGAGGTCGATCCCGCTGCACAGATTCATGCGCCAGGACCTCCTACAGACAATGCACTTTGATTTATTGCGCTATCTGTAATAGCAGCCGAGATATCACCAGATATATATTGGATTTTTCACCGACCCTGACAGACCGGCCCCATTTGTCGGTGGTTTTCTCGGCCCCTGGTGGTCCGAGGTCGATCCCGCTCCACAGATTCATGCGCCAGGGCCTCCTACAGACAATGCACTTTGATTTATTGCGCTATCTCTAATAGCACCCGAGATATCACCAGATATATGCTGGATTTTTACATGACCTTGGGTGACGGATTCCGAATATCTGTAATTTTCTCGGCCCCTGGTGCTTCGAGGTCGTTCCCGCTGCACAGATTCATGCGCCAGGGCCTCCTACAGACAATGCACTTTGATTTATTGCGCTATCTCTAATAGCACCCGAGATATCACCAGATAAATATTGGATTTTTCCCTGTCCCTGACAGTCCGGCCCCGTGTGTCGGTGGTTTTCGCGGCCTCTGTTGGTCCGAGGTCGTTCCCGCTGCACAGATTCATGCGACAGGGCCTCCTACAGACAATGCACTTTGATTTATTGCGCTATCTGTAATAGCATCCGAGATATCACCAGATATATATTGGATTTTTCCTTGACCCTGACAGTCCGGCCCCATGTGTCGATGGTTTTCTCGGTCCCTCATGGTCCGAGGTCAATCCCGCAGAACAGATTCATGCGCCAAGGCTTCCTGCAGACCATTCACTTTGGTTTATTGCGCTATCTGTAATAGCACCCGAGATATCTCCAGATATATGCTAGATTTTTACATGATCTTGGGTGACGGATTCCGAATATCTGTAATTTTCTCGGCCCCTGGTGGTCCGAGGTAGCTCCTGCTGCACAGATTCATTCGCCAGTGCCTCCTACAGACAATGCACTTTGATTTATTGCGCTATCTCTAATAGCACCCGAGATATCACCAGATAAATATTGGATTTTTCCCTGACCCTGACAGTCCGGCCCCATGTGTCGGTGGTTTTCGCGGCCCCTGTTGGTCCGAGGTCGTTCCCGCTGCACAGATTCATGCGCCAGGGCCTCCTACAGATCATTCACTATGGTTTAGTGCGCTCTCTGTAAGAGCACCCGAGATAGCACAAGATATATATTGGATTTTTACATGACCTTGGGTGTCCGGCTCCATGTGTCGGTGGTTTTCTCGGGCCCTGGTGGTCCGAGGTCGTCCCCGCTGCACAGATTGATGCGCCAGGGCCCCCTGCAGACAATCCACCTTGATTTATTTCGCTATCTCTAATAGCACCCGAGATATCATCAGATATATATTGGATTTTACCTTGACCCTGACAGTCCGGCCCCATGTGTCGATCGTTTTCTCGGTCCCTCGTGGTCCGAGGTCGATCCCGCTGCATAGATTCATGCGCCATGGCCCCCTGCAGATAATTCACTTCGATTTATTGCGCTATCTCTAATAGCACCCCAGAAATCACCAGATATATATTGGATTTTTCCCTGACCCTGACAGTCCGGCCCCATGAGACGGTGATTTTCTCGGCCCCTGGTGGTCCGAGGTCGATCCCGCTGCACAGATTCATGCGACAGGGCCTTCTACAGACAATGCACTTTGATTTATTGCGCTATCTCTAATAGCACCCGAGATATCACCAGATAAATATTGGATTTTTCCCTGTCCCTGACAGACCGGCCCCATGTGTCGGTGGTTTTCGCGGCCCCTGTTGGTCCGAGGTCGTTCCCGCTGCACAGATTCATGCGCCAGGGCCTCCTACAGACAATGCACTTTGATTTATTGCGCTATCTGTAATAGCATCCGAGATATCACCAGATATATATTGGATTTTTCCTTGACCCTGACAGTCCGGCCCCATGTGTCGATGGTTTTCTCGGTCCCTCATGGTCCGAGGTCAATCCCGTAGAACAGATTCATGCGCCAAGGCTTCCTGCAGACCATTCACTTTGGTTTATTGCGCTATCTGTAATAGCACCCGAGATATCTCCAGATATATGCTAGATTTTTACATGATCTTGGGTGACGGATTCCGAATATCTGTAATTTTCTCGGCCCCTGGTGGTTCGAGGTAGCTCCTGCTGCACAGATTCATCCGCCAGTGCCTCCTACAGACAATGCACTTTGATTTATTGCGCTATCTCTAATAGCACCCGAGATATCACCAGATAAATATTGGATTTTTCCCTGACCCTGACAGTCCGGCCCCATGTGTCGGTGGTTTTCGCGGCCCCTGTTGGTCCGAGGTCGTTCCCGCTGCACAGATTCATGCGCCAGGGCCTCCTACAGACAATGCACTTTGATTTATTGCGCTCTCTGTTAGAGCACCCGAGATATCACCAGATATATATTGGATTTTTACATGACCTTGGGTGTCCGGCTCCATGTGTCCGTGGTTTTCTCGGACCCTGGTGGTCCGAGGTCGTTCCCGCTGCACAGATTCATGCGCCAGGGCCTCCTACAGACAATGCACTTTGATTTATTGCGCTGTCTGTAATAGCACCCGATATGTCACCAGATATATATTGAATTTTTCCCCGACCCTGAGTGTCCGGCCCCATGTGTCGGTGGTTTTCTCGGCCCCTGGTGGTCCGAGGTCGATCCCGCTGCACAGATTCATGCGACAGGGCCTCCTACAGACAATGCACTTTGATTTATTGCGCTATCTGTAATAGCATCCGAGATATCACCAGATATATATTGGATTTTTCCTTGACCCTGACAGTCCGGCCCCATGTGTCGATGGTTTTCTCGGTCCCTCATGGTCCGAGGTCAATCCCGCAGAACAGATTCATGCGCCAAGGCTTCCTGCAGACCATTCACTTTGGTTTATTGCGCTATCTGTAATAGCACCCGAGGTATCTCCAGATATATGCTAGATTTTTACATGATCTTGGGTGACGGATTCCGAATATCTGTAATTTTCTCGGCCCCTGGTGGTTCGAGGTAGCTCCTGCTGCACAGATTCATTCGCCAGTGCCTCCTACAGACAATGCACTTTGATTTATTGCGCTAACTCTAATAGCACCCGAGATATCACCAGATATATATTGGATTTTTCCCTGACCCTGACAGTCCAGCCCCATGTGTCGGTGGTTTTCGCGGCCCCTGTTGGTCCGAGGTCGTTCCCGCTGCACAGACTCATGCGCCAGGGCCTCCTGCAGGTAATTCACTTTGGTTCATTGCGCTATCTCTAATAGCTCCCGAGATATCACCAGATATATATTGGATTTTTCCTTGACCCTGAGTGTCCGGCCCCATGGGACGGTAGTTTTCTCGGCCCCTGGTGGTCCGAGGTCGTTCCCGCTGCACAGATTCATGCGCCTGGGCCTCCTGCAGACAATCCACCTTGATTTATTTCGCTATCTCTAATAGCACCCGAGATATCACCAGATATATATTGGATTTTACCTTGACCCTGACAGTCCGGCCCCATGTGTCGATCGTTTTCTCGGTCCCTCGTGGTCCGAGGTCGATCCCGCTGCATAGATTCATGCGGCATGGCCCTCTGCAGATAATTCACTTTGATTTATTGCGCTATCTCTAATAGCACCCCAGAAATCACCAGATATATATTGGATTTTTCCCTGACCCTGACAGTCCGGCCCCATGAGACGGTGATTTTCTCGGCCCCTGGTGGTCCGAGGTCGATCCCGCTGCACAGATTCATGCGACAGGGCCTCCTACAGACAATGCACTTTGATTTATTGCGCTGTCTGTAATAGCACCCGAGATATCACCAGATCTATATTGAATTTTTTCCGGACCCTGAGTGTCCGGCCCCATGAGACGATGGTTTTCTCGGCCCCTGGTGATCCGAGGTCGATCCCGCTGAACAGATCCATGCGCCAGGGCCTCTTACAGACAATGCACTTTGATTTATTGCGCTATCTCTAATAGCACCCGAGATATCACCAGATATATATTGGATTTTTCCCTGACCCTGAGTGTCCGGCCCCATGAGACGGTAGTTTTCTCGGCCCCTGGTGGTCCGAGATCTTTCCCGCTGCACAGATACATGAGCCAGGGCCTCCTGCAGATAATGCACTTTGATATATCGAGCTATCTCAAATAGCACCCGAGATATCAGCAGATACATCCTGGATTTTTACATGACCTTGGGTGTCCGGCACCATGCGTCGGTGATTTTCTCGGCCCCTGGTGGTCCGAGGTCGTTCCCGCTGCACAGATTCATGCGCCAAGGCCGCCTGCAGATAATTCACTTTGGTTTAGTGCGCTATCTGTAAGTGCACCCGAGATATCACCAGATATATATTGGATTTTACCTTGACACTGACAGTCCGGCCCCATGTGTCGATCGTTTTCTCGGTCCCTCGTGGTCCGAGGTCGATCCCGCTGCGCAGATTCATGCGCGATGGCCCCCTGCAGATAATTCACTTTGATTTATCGCGCTATCTGTAATAGCACCCGAGATATCATCTCATACATCCTGGATTTTTACATGACCTTGGGTGTCCGTCACCATGTTTCGGTGGTTTTCTCGGCCCCTGGTGGTCCGAGGTCGTTCCCGCTGCCCAGATTCATGCGCCAGGGCCTCCTACAGACAATGCACTTTGATTTATTGCGCTGTCTGTAATAGCACCCGTGATATCACCAGATCTATATTGAATTTTTTCCGGACCCTGAGTGTCCGGCCCCATGAGACGGTGGTTTTCTCGGCCCCTGGTGATCCGAGGTCGATCCCGCTGAACAGATTCATGCGCCAGGGCCTCCTACAGACAATGCACTTTGATTTATTGCGCTATCTGTAATAGCACCCGAGATATCACCAGATATATATTTGATTTTTCCCTGACCCTGAGTGTCCGGCCCCATCAGACGGTGGTTTTCTCGGCCCCTGGTGGTTCGAGGTCGCTCCCGCTGCACAGATGCATGCGCCAGGGCGTCCTGCAGATAATTCACTTTGGCTTATTGCGCTATCTCTAATAGCACCCGAAATATCAGCAGATATATATTGGATTTTTCCCCGACACTGATTGTCCGGCCCCATGATACGGTGGTTTTCTCGGTCCTTGGTGGTCCAAGGTCGTACCCGCTGCGCAGATTCATGCGCCAGGGCCTCCCGCAGACAATGCACTTTGATTAATTGCGCTATCTCTAATAACACCCGAGATATCACCAGATATATATTGGATTTACCCCGACCCTGAGTGTCCGGCCCCATGAGACGGTGGTTTTCTCGGCCCCTGGTGGTCCGAGGTCGTTCCCGCTGCACAGATGCATGCGCCAGGGCCTCCTGCAGATAACTCACGTTGGTTTATTGCGCTATCTCTAATAGCACACGAGATATCACCAGATATATATTGGATTTTTCCCTGACCGTGACAGCCCGGCCCCATGAGACTGTGGTTCTCTCGGGCCCTGGTGGTCCGAGGTCGTTCCAGCTGCACAGATTCATGCGCCAGGGCCTCCTGCAGATAATTCACTTTGGTTTATTGCGCTATCTCTAATAGCACCCGAGATATCACGAGATATATATTGGATTTTCCCCTGACCCTGAATGTCCGGCCCCATGAGACTGTGGTTTTCTCGGCCCCTGGTGGTCCGAGGTCGTTCCCGCTGCACAGATGCATGCGCCAGGGCCTCCTGCAGATAATTGACTTTGGTTTATTGCGCTATCTCTAATAGCACCCGAGATATCACCAGATATATATTGGATTTTCCCCTAACCCTGAGTGTCCGGCCCCATGTGTCGGAGGTTTTCTCGGCGCCTGGTGGTCCGAGGTCGTTCCTGCTGCACAGATTCATTCGCCAGTGCCTCCTACAGACAACGCACTTTGATTTATTGCGCTATCTCTAACAGCACCCGAGATATCACCAGATGTATATTGGATTTTTCCCCGTCCCTGAGTGTCCGGCACCATGAGACGGTGGTTTTCTCGGCCCCTGGTGGTCCGAGGCCGTTCCCGCTGCACAGATTCATGCGCCAGGGCTTCCTGCAGACAATGCACTTTGATTTATTGCGCTATCTCTAATAGCACCCGAGATATCATCAGATACATCCTGGGTTTTTACATGACCTTGGGTGTCCGGCCCCATGTGTCCGTGGTTTTCTCGGTCCCTGGTGGTCCGAGGTCGTTCCCGCTGCACAGATTTATGCGACAGGGCCCGCTGCAGATAATTGACTTTGGTTTATTGCGCTATCTGTAATAGCACCCGAGATATCACGAGATATATATTGGATTTTTCCCCGACCCTGAGTGTCCGGCCCCATGAGACGGTGCTTTTCTCGGCCCCTGGTGGTCCGAGGCCGTTCCCGCTGCACAGATTCATGCGCCAGGGCCTCCTACAGACAATGCAGTTTGATTTATTGCGTTATCTGTAATAGCACCCGAGAAAGCTCCATATACATGCTGGATTTTTACATGACTTTGGGTGACGGATACCGAAAATCTGTAATTTTCTGGGCCCCTGGTGGTCCGATGTCGTTCCTGCTGCACAGCTTCATGCGCAAGGGCCTCCTACGGACATTGCACTTTGATTTATTGCGCTATCTCTAACAGCACCCGAGATATCACCAGATGTATATTGGATTTTTCCCCGTCCCTGAGTGTCCGGCACCATGAGACGGTGGTTTTCTCGGCCGCTGGTGGTCCGAGGTCGTTCCCGCTGCACAGATTCATGCGCCAGGGCTTCCTGCAGACAATGCACTTTGATTTATTGCGCTATCTCTAATAGCACCCGAGATATCATCAGATACATCCTGGGATTTTACATGACCGTGGGTGTCCGGCCCCATGTGTCGGTGGTTTTCTCGGTCCCTGGTGGTCCGAGGTCGTTCCCGCTGCACAGATTCATGCGCCAGGGCCCGCTGCAGATAATTCAGTTTGGTTTATTGCGCTATCTCTAATAGCACCCGAGATATCACCAGATATATGTTGGATTTTTCCCTGACCCTGAGTGTCCGGCCCCATGAGACGGTGGTTTTCTCGGCCCCTGGTGGTCCGAGTTCGTTCCCGCTGCACAGATTCATGCGCCAGGGCCTCCTACAGACAATGCACTTTGCTTTATTGCGCTCTCTGTAATAGCACCCGAGATATCACCAGATATATGCTGGAGTTTTATATGACCTTCGGTGACGGATTCCGAATATCTGTAATTTTCTCGGCCCCTGGCGGTCCGAGGTCGTTCCAGCTGCACTGATTCATTCGCCAGTGCCTCCTACAGACAATGCACTTTGATTTATTGCGCTATCTCTAATAGCACCCGAGATATCACCAGATATATATTGAATTTTTCAACCGACCCTGAGTGTCCGGCCCCATGAGACGGTGGTTTTCTCCGACCCTGGTGATCCGAGGTCGTTCCCCCTGCACAGATTCATGCGCCAGGGCTTCCTGCACACAATGCACTTTGATTTATTGCGCTATCTCTAATAGCACCCGAGATATCATCAGATACATCCTGGGTTTTTACATGACCTTGGGTGTCCGGCCCCATGTGTCGGTGGTTTTCTCGGTCCCTGGTGGTTCGAGGTCGTTCCCGCTGCACAGATTCATGCGCCAGGGCCCGCTGCAGATAATTCACTTTAGTTTGGTGCGCTATCTGTAAGAGCACCCGAGATATCACCACATATATATTGGCTATTCCTCTGACACTGAGTGTCCGGCCCCATGAGACGGTGGTTTTCTCGGCCCCTGGTGGTCCGAGGTCGTTCCCGCTGCCCAGATTCATGCGCCAGGGCCTCCTACAGACAATGCAGTTTGATTTATTGCGCTATCTGTAATTGCACCCGAGAAAGCTCAATATACATGCTGGATTTTTACATGACTTTGGGTGACGGATACCGAAAATCTGTAATTTTCTGGGCCCCTGGTGGTCCGATGTCGTTCCTGCTGCACAGATTCATGCGCAAGGGCCTCCTACGGACATTGCACTTTAATTTATTGCGCTATCTGTAATAGCACCCGAGATATCACCGGATATATATTGGATTTTTCCCTGACCCTGTGTGTCCGGCCCCATGAGACGGTGGTTTTCTCGTCCCCTGGTGGTCCGAAGTCGTTCCCGCTGCACAGATTCATGCGTCAGGGCCTCCTCCAGAACATGCACTTTGATTTATCTCGCTATCTGTAATAGAACCCGAGACATCACCAGATATATGCAGGATTTTTACATGACATTGCGAGACGGATTCCGAAAATCTGTCATTTTCTCGGCCCCTGGTGGTCCGAGGTCGATCCATCTGAACATATTCATGCGCCAGGGCTTCCTGCAGACAATTCACTTTGGTTTATTGCGCTATCTGTAATAGCATACGAGATATAACCAAATATATGCTGGATTTTTACATGACCTTGGGTGACGGATTACGAACATAAGTAATTTTCTCGGCCCCTGGTGGTCCGAAGTCGTTCCTGCAGCACAGATTCATTCGCCAGTGCCTCCTACAGACAATGCACTTTGATTTATTGCGCTATCTGTAATAGCACCCGAGATATCACCAGATATATATTGGATTTTTCCTTGACCCGGACAGTCCGGCCCCATGAGACGGTGGTTTTCTCGACCCATGGGGGTCCGAGGTCGTTACCGCTGAACAGATTCATGCGCCAGGGACTCCTGCAGATAATTCACTTTGGTTTATTGCGCAATCTGCAATAGCACCCGAGATATCAAAAGATATATGCTGGATTTTTACATGGCCTTGGGTGACGGATTCCGAATATCTGTAAATTTCTCGGCCCCTGGTGGTCCGAGGTCGTTCCTACAGCACAGATTCATTCGCCAGTGCCTCCTACAGACAATGCGCTTTGATTTATTGCGCTATCTGTAATAGCTCGCGAGATATCAACAGATATATATTGGATTTTTCCTTGTCCCGGACAGTCCGGCCCCATGTGTCGGTGGTTTTCTTGGCCCCTGGTGGTCCGAGGTCGTTCCCGCTGCACAGATTCATGCGCCAGGGCCTCCTACAGACAATGCACTTTGATTTACTGCGCTATCTGTAATAGCACCCGAGATATCACCAAATATATGCTGGATTTTTACATGACCTTGGGTGACGGATTCCGAATATCTGTAATTTTCTCGGCCCCTGGTGGTCCGAGGTCGTTCCTGCTGCACAGATTCATTCGCCAGTGCCTCCTACAGACATTGCACTTTGATTTATTGCACTATCTCTAATAGCACACGAGACATCACCAGATATACATTGGATTTTTCCCTGACCCTGAGTGTCCGGCCCCATGAGACTGTGGTTTTCTCGGCCCCTGGTGGTCCGAGGTCGTTCCCGCTGAACAGATGCATGCGCCAGGGCCTCATGCAGATAATTCACTTTGGTTTATTGCGCTGCCTCTGATAGCACCCGAGATATCACCAGATATATATTGGATTTTCCCCGAACCCTGAGTGTCCGGCCCCATGAGACGGTGGTTTTCTCGGCCCCCGGTGGTCCGAGGTCGTTCGCGCTGCACAGATTCATGCGCCAGGGCCTCCTGCAGATAATTCACTATGGATTATTGCGCTGTCTCTAATAGCACCCGAGATATCACCAGATATATATTGGATTTTCCCCTGACCCTGAGTGTCCGGCCCCATGAGACGATGGTTTTCTCGGCCCCCGGTGGTCCGAGGTCGTTCCCGCTGCACAGATTCACGCGCCAGGGCCTCCTACAGGCAATGAACTTTGGTTTATTGCGCTATCTCTAATAGCACCCGAGATATCACCAGATATATATTGGATTTTTCCTTGACCCTGACAGACCGGCCCCATGTGTCGATGGTTTTCTCGGCCCCTGGTGGTCCGAGGTCGTTCCCGCTGCACAGATTCATTCGCCAGTGCCTCCTACAGACATTGCACTTTGATTTATTGCGCTATCTCTAATAGCACCCGAGATATCACCAGATATATATTGGATTTTTCCATGACCCTGAGTGCCCGGGCCCATGAGACGGTAGTTTTCTCGGCCCCTGGGGGTCCGAGGTCGTTCCCGCTGCACAGATTCATGCGCTAGGGCCTCCTGCAAACAATGCACTTCGATTTATTGCGCAATCCCTAATAGCACCCGAGATATCACCAGATATATATTGGATTTTTCCATGACCCTGAGTGTCCGGCCCCATGTGACGGTAGTTTTCTCGGCCTCTGGGAGTCCGAGGTCGATCCCGCTGAACAGATTCATGCGCCAGGGCCCCCTGCAGAGAATTCACTTTGGTTTATTGGGCTATCTGTAATAGCACCCGAGATATCACCAGATATATATTGGATTTTTCCCTGACCCTGACAGTCCGGCCCCATGCGGCGGTGATTTTCTCGGCCCCCGGTGGTCCGAGGTCGTTCCCGCTGCACAGATTCATGCCCTAGGGCCTCCTGCAGACAATGCACTTTGATTTATTGCGCTATCTCTAATAGCACCCGAGAAATCACCAGATATATATTGGATTTTTCCCTGACCCTGAGTGTCCGACGCCATGAGACGGTGGTTTTCTCGGCCCCTGCTGGTCCGAGGTCGTTCCCGCTGCACAGATTCATGCGCCATGTCCCCCTGCAGATAATTGACTTTGGTTTAGTGCGCTGTCTGTAAGAGCACCCGAGATATCACCAGATATATATTGAATTTTTCCCCGACCCTGAGTGTCCGGCCCTATGTGTCGGTGGTTTTCTCGGCCCCTGCTGGTCCGAGGTCGATCCCGCTGCACAGATTCATGCGCCAGGGCCTCCTACAGACAATGCACTTTGATTTATTGCGCTATCTGTAATAGCACCCGAGATATCACCAGATATATATTGGATTTTTCCCTGACCCTGACAGTCCGGCCCCATGAGACGGTGATTTTCTCGGCTCCTGGTGGTCCGAGGTCGTTCCCGCTGCACAGATTCATGCGCCAGGGCCTCCTGCAGACAATGCACTTTGATTTATTGCGCTATCTGTAATGGCTCCCGAGATATCACCAGATATATGCTGGATTTGTACATGACCTTGGTTGAAGCTTTCCAAATATCTGTAATTTTCTCGGCGCCTGGTGGTCCGAGGTCGTTCCTGCTGCACAGATTCATTCGCCAGTGCCTCCTGCAGAAAATGCACTTTGATTAATTGCGCTATCTCTAATAGCACCCGAGATATCACCAGATATATATTTGATTTTTCCCTGACCCTGAGTGTACGGCCCCATGAGACTGTGGTTTTCTCGGCCCCTGGTTGTCCGAGGTCGTTCCCGCTGCACAGATTCATGCGCCAGGGCATCCTACAGACAATGCACTTTGATTTATTGCGCTATCTGTAATAGCACCCGAGATATCACCAGATATATATTGGATTTTTCCCTGACCCTGCGTGTCCGGCCCCATGAGACGGTGGTTTTCTCGGCCCCTGGTTGTCCGAGGTCGTTCCCGCTGCACAGATTCATGCGCCAGGGCCTCCTACGGACAATGCAGGTTGATTTATTCCGCTATCTCTAATAGCACCCGAGATATCACCAGATATATATTTGATTTTTCCCTGACCCTGAGTGTCCGGCCCCTTGAGACTGTGGTTTTCACGGCCCCTGGTTTTCCGAGGTCGTTCCCGCTGCACAGATTCATGCGCCAGGGCATCCTACAGACAACGCACTTTGATTTATTGCGCTATCTGTAATAGCACCCGAAATATCACCAGACATATATTGGATTTTTCCCTGACCCTGCGTGTCTGGCCCCATGAGACGGTGGTTTTCTCGGCCCCTGGTGGTCTGAGGTCGTTCCCGCTGCACAGATTCATGCGCCAGGGCCTCCTACAGACAATGCACTCTGATTTATTGCGCTATCTGTAATAGCACCCGAGATATCACCAGATATATATTGGATTTACCCCGACCCTGAGTGTCCGGCCCCATGAGACGGTGGTTGTCTCGCCCTTGGTGGTCCGAGGTCGTTCCCGCTGCACAGATTCATGCGCCAGGGCTTCCTGCAGCTAATTCACTTTGGTTTATTGCACTATCTCTATTAGCACCCGAGATATCACCAGATATATATTGGATTTTCCCCTGACCCTGAGTGTCCGGCCCCATGAGACGGTGGTTGTCTCGCCCTTGGTGGTCCGAGGTCGTTCCCGCTGCACAGATTCATGCGCCAGGGATTCCTGCAGCTAATTCACTTTGGTTTATTGCACTATCTCTATTAGCACCCGAGATATCACCAGATATATATTGGATTTTTCCCTGACCCTGAGTGTCCGGCCCCATGAGACTGTGGTTTTCTCGGCCCCTGGTTGTCCGAGGTCGTTCCCGCTGCACAGATTCATGCGCCAGGGCCTCCTGCAGATAATTCACTTTGGTTTATTGCGCTATCTCTAATAGCACCCGAGATATCACCAGATATATATATATTGGATTTTCCCCTGACCCTGAGTGTCCGGCTCCATGAGACGGTGGTTTTCTCGGCCCCTGGTGGTCTGATGTCGTTCCCGCTGCACAGATTCATGCGCCAGGGCCTCCTACAGACAATGCACTTTGGTTTATTGCGCTATCTCTAATAGCACTCGAGATATCACCAGATATATATTGGATTTTCTCCTGACCCTGAGTGTCCGGCCCCATGAGACGGTGGTTGTCTCGCCCTTGGTGGTCCGAGGTCGTTCCCGCTGCACAGATTCATGCGCCAAGGCCTCCTGCAGATAATTCACTTTGGTTTATTGCGCTATCTCTAATAGCACCCGAGATATCACCAGATATATATATATTGGATTTTCCCCTGACCCTGAGTGTCCGGCCCCATGAGACGGTGGTTTTCTCGGCCCCTGGTGGTCCGAGGTCGTTCCCGCTGCACAGACTCATGCGCCAGGGCCTCCTGCAGAGAATTCACTTTGGTTTATTGCGCTATCTGTAATAGCACCCGAGATATCACCAGATATATATTGGATTTTCCCCTGACCCTGAGTGTCCGGCCCCATGAGACGGTGGTTTTCTCGGCCCCTGGTTGTCCGAGGTCGTTCCCGCTGCACAGATTCATGCGCCAGGGCCTCCTGCAGATAATTCACTTTGGTTTATTGCGCTATCTCTAATAGCACCCGAGATATCACCAGATATACAATGGATTTTTCCCTGACCCTGACAGTTCGGCCCCATGTGTCGGTGGTTTTCTCGGCCCCTGGTGGTCCGAGGTCGTTCCAGCTGCACAGGTTCATGCGCCACGGCCTCCTACAGACAATGCACTTTGATTGGTTGCGCTATCTCTAATAGCACCCGAGATATCACCAGATATATATTGGATTTTTCCCTGACCCTGAGTGTCCGGCCCCATGACACGGTGGTTTTCTCGGCCCCTGGTGGTCCGAGGTCGTTCCCGCTGGCCAGATTCATGCGCCAGGGCCTCCAACAGACAATGCACTTTGATGTATTGCGCTATCTCTAATAGCACCCGAGATATCACCAGATATATATTGGATTTTTCCCTGACCCTGAGTGTCCGGCCCCATGAGACGGAGGTTTTCTCGGCCCCTGGTGGTCCGAGGTCGTTCCCGCTGCACAGATTCTTGCGCCAGGGCCTCCTGCAGACAATGCACTTTGGTTTATTGCGCTATCTCTAATAGCACCCGAGACATCACCAGATTTATATTGGATTTTTCCCTGACCCTGAGTGTCCGACCCCATGAGACGGTGGTTTCCTCGGCCCCTGGTGGCCCGAGGTCGTTCCCGCTGCACAGATTCATGCGCCAGGGCCTCCTGCAGATAATTCACTTTGATTTATTGCGCTATCTCTAATTGCATCCGAGATATCACCAGATATATATTGGATTTTTCCCTGACCCTGACAGTCCGGCCCCATGAGACGGTGATTTTCTCGGCCCCTGGTGGTCCGAGGTCGATCCCGCTGCACAGATTCATGCGCCAGGGCCTCCTAGAGACAATGCACTTTGATTTTTTGCGCTATCTGTAATAGCTCCCGAGATATCACCAGATATATATTGGATTTTTCCCTGACCCTGAGTGTCCGGCCCCATGAGACGGTGGTTTTCTCGGCCCCTGGTGGTCCGAGGTCGTTCCCGCTGCACAGATTCATGCGCCAGGGCCTCCTGCGGACAATGCACTTTGATGTATTGGGCTATCTGTAATAACACCCGTGATATCACCAGATATATATTGGATTTTTCGCTGACCCTGAGTGTCCGGCCCCATAAGACAGTGGTTTTCTCGGCCCCTGGTGGTCCGACGTCGTTCCCGCTGCACAGATTCATGCGCCAGGGCCTCCTGCAGTTAATTCACTTTGGTTTATTGCGCTATCTGTAATAGCACCCGAGATATCACCTGATATATATTGGATTTTTCACTGACCCTGAGTGTCCGGCCCCATGAGACGATGGTTTTCTCGGCCCCCGGTGGTCCTAGGTCGTTCCCGCTGCACAGATTCACGCGCCAGGGCCTCCTACAGGCAATGAACTTTGGTTTATTGCGCTATCTCTAATAGCACCCGAGATATCACCAGATATATATTGGATTTTTCCTTGACCCTGACAGACCGGCCCCATGTGTCGATGGTTTTCTCGGCCCCTGGTGGTCCGAGGTCGTTCCCGCTGCACAGATTCATTCGCCAGTGCCTCCTACAGACATTGCACTTTGATTTATTGCGCTATCTCTAATAGCACCCGAGATATCACCAGATATATATTGGATTTTTCCATGACCCTGAGTGCCCGAGCCCATGAGACGGTGGTTTTCTCGGCCCCTGGGGGTCCGAGGTCGTTCCCGCTGCACAGATTCATGCGCTAGGGCCTCCTGCAGACAATGCACTTCGATTTATTGCGCAATCCCTAATAGCACCCGAGATATCACCAGATATATATTGGATTTTTCCATGACCCTGAGTGTCCGGCCCCATGTGACGGTAGTTTTCTCCGCCCCTGGGAGTCCGAGGTCGATCCCGCTGAACAGATTCATGCGCCAGGGCCCCCTGCAGAGAATTCACTTTGGTTTATTGGGCTATCTGTAATAGCACCCGAGATATCACCAGATATATATTGGATTTTTCCCTGACCCTGACAGTCCGGCCCCATGCGGCGGTGATTTTCTCGGCCCCCGGTGGTCCGAGGTCGTTCCCGCTGCACAGATTCATGCCCTAGGGCCTCCTGCAGACAATGCACTTTGATTTATTGCGCTATCTCTAATAGCACCCGAGAAATCACCAGATATATATTGGATTTTTCCCTGACCCTGAGTGTCCGACGCCATGAGACGGTGGTTTTCTCGGCCCCTGCTGGTCCGAGGTCGTTCCCGCTGCACAGATTCATGCGCCATGTCCCCCTGCAGATAATTGACTTTGGTTTAGTGCGCTGTCTGTAAGAGCACCCGAGATATCACCAGATATATATTGAATTTTTCCCCGACCCTGAGTGTCCGGCCCTATGTGTCGGTGGTTTTCTCGGCCCCTGCTGATCCGAGGTCGATCCCGCTGCACAGATTCATGCGCCAGGGCCTCCTACAGACAATGCACTTTGATTTATTGCGCTATCTGTAATAGCACCCGAGATATCACCAGATATATATTGGATTTTTCCCTGACCCTGACAGTCCGGCCCCATGAGACGGTGATTTTCTCGGCTCCTGGTGGTCCGAGGTCGTTCCCGCTGCACAGATTCATGCGCCAGGGCCTCCTGCAGACAATGCACTTTGATTTATTGCGCTATCTGTAATGGCTCCCGAGATATCACCAGATATATGCTGGATTTGTACATGACCTTGGTTGAAGCTTTCCAAATATCTGTAATTTTCTCGGCGCCTGGTGGTCCGAGGTCGTTCCTGCTGCACAGATTCATTCGCCAGGGCATCCTACAGACAATGCACTTTGATTAATTGCGCTATCTCTAATAGCACCCGAGAAATCACCAGATATATATTGGATTTTTCCCTGACCCTGAGTGTCCGACGCCATGAGACGGTGGTTTTCTCGGCCCCTGCTGGTCCGAGGTCGTTCCCGCTGCACAGATTCATGCGCCATGTCGCCCTGCAGATAATTGACTTTGGTTTAGTGCGCTGTCTGTAAGAGCACCCGAGATATCACCAGATATATATTGAATTTTTCCCCGACCCTGAGTGTCCGGCCCTATGTGTCGGTGGTTTTCTCGGCCCCTGCTGGTCCGAGGTCGTTCCCGCTGCACAGATTCATGCCCTAGGGCCTCCTGCAGAAAATGCACTTTGATTAATTGCGCTATCTCTAATAGCACCCGAGATATCACCAGATATATATTTGATTTTTCCCTGACCCTGAGTGTACGGCCCCATGAGACTGTGGTTTTCTCGGCCCCTGGTTGTCCGAGGTCGTTCCCGCTGCACAGATTCATGCGCCAGGGCATCCTACAGACAATGCACTTTGATTTATTGCGCTATCTGTAATAGCACCCGAGATATCACCAGATATATATTGGATTTTTCCCTGACCCTGCGTGTCCGGCCCCATGAGACGGTGGTTTTCTCGGCCCCTGGTTGTCCGAGGTCGTTCCCGCTGCACAGATTCATGCGCCAGGGCCTCCTGCGGACAATGCAGGTTGATTTATTCCGCTATCTCTAATAGCACCCGAGATATCACCAGATATATATTTGATTTTTCCCTGACCCTGAGTGTCCGGCCCCTTGAGACTGTGGTTTTCACGGCCCCTGGTTGTCCGAGGTCGTTCCCGCTGCACAGATTCATGCGCCAGGGCATCCTACAGACAACGCACTTTGATTTATTGCGGTATCTGTAATAGCACCCGAAATATCACCAGATATATATTGGATTTTTCCCTGACCCTGCGTGTCTGGCCCCATGAGACGGTGGTTTTCTCGGCCCCTGGTGGTCTGAGGTCGTTCCCGCTGCACAGATTCATGCGCCAGGGCCTCCTACAGACAATGCACTCTGATTTATTGCGCTATCTGTAATAGCACCCGAGATATCACCAGATATATATTGGATTTTCCCCTGACCCTGAGTGTCCGACGCCATGAGACGGTGGTTGTCTCGCCCTTGGTGGTCCGAGGTCGTTCCCGCTGCACAGATTCATGCGCCAGGGCTTCCTGCAGCTAATTCACTTTGGTTTATTGCACTATCTCTATTAGCACCCGAGATATCACCAGATATATATTGGATTTTCCCCTGACCCTGAGTGTCCGGCCCCATGAGACGGTGGTTGTCTCGCCCTTGGTGGTCCGAGGTCGTTCCCGCTGCACAGATTCATGCGCCAGGGATTCCTGCAGCTAATTCACTTTGGTTTATTGCACTATCTCTATTAGCACCCGAGATATCACCAGATATATATTGGATTTTTCCCTGACCCTGAGTGTCCGGCCCCATGAGACTGTGGTTTTCTCGGCCCCTGGTTGTCCGAGGTCGTTCCCGCTGCACAGATTCATGCGCCAGGGCCTCCTGCAGATAATTCACTTTGGTTTATTGCGCTATCTCTAATAGCACCCGAGATATCACCAGATATATATATATTGGATTTTCCCCTGACCCTGAGTGTCCGGCTCCATGAGACGGTGGTTTTCTCGGCCCCTGGTGGTCTGAGGTCGTTCCCGCTGCACAGATTCATGCGCCAGGGCCTCCTACAGACAATGCACTGTGATTTATTGCGCTATCTGCAATAGCACCCGAGATATCACCAGATATATATTGGATTTTCCCCTGACCCTGAGTGTCCGGCCCCATGAGACGGTGGTTGTCTCGCCCTTGGTGGTCCGAGGTCGTTCCCGCTGCACAGATTCATGCGCCAGGGCTTCCTGCAGCTAATTCACTTTGGTTTATTGCACTATCTCTATTAGCACCCGAGATATCACCAGATATATATTGGATTTTTCCCTGACCCTGAGTGTCCGGCCCCATGAGACTGTGGTTTTCTCGGCCCCTGGTTGTCCGAGGTCGTTCCCGCTGCACAGATTCATGCGCCAGGGCCCCCTGCAGAGAATTCACTTTGGTTTATTGGGCTAGCTGTAATAGCACCCGAGATATCACCAGATATATATTGGATTTTTCCCTGATCCTGACAGTCCGGCCCCATGCGGCGGTGATTTTCTCGGCCCCCGGTGGTCCGAGGTCGTTCCCGCTGCACAGATTCATGCCCTAGGGCCTCCTGCAGACAATGCACTTTGATTTATTGCGCTATCTCTAATAGCACCCGAGAAATCACCAGATATATATTGGATTTTTCCCTGACCCTGAGTGTCCGACGCCATGAGACGGTGGTTTTCTCGGCCCCTGCTGGTCCGAGGTCGTTCCCGCTGCACAGATTCATGCGCCATGTCCCCCTGCAGATAATTGACTTTGGTTTAGTGCGCTGTCTGTAAGAGCACCCGAGATATCACCAGATATATATTGAATTTTTCCCCGACCCTGAGTGTCCGGCGCTATGTGTCGGTGGTTTTCTCGGCCCCTGCTGGTCCGAGGTCGATCCCGCTGCACAGATTCATGCGCCAGGGCCTCCTACAGACAATGCACTTTGATTTATTGCGCTATCTGTAATAGCACCCGAGATATCACCAGATATATATTGGATTTTTCCCTGACCCTGACAGTCCGGCCCCATGAGACGGTGATTTTCTCGGCTCCTGGTGGTCCGAGGTCGTTCCCGCTGCACAGATTCATGCGCCAGGGCCTCCTGCAGACAATGCACTTTGATTTATTGCGCTATCTGTAATGGCTCCCGAGATATCACCAGATATATGCTGGATTTGTACATGACCTTGGTTGAAGCTTTCCAAATATCTGTAATTTTCTCGGCGCCTGGTGGTCCGAGGTCGTTCCTGCTGCACAGATTCATTCGCCAGGGCATCCTACAGACAATGCACTTTGATTAATTGCGCTATCTCTAATAGCACCCGAGAAATCACCAGATATATATTGGATTTTTCCCTGACCCTGAGTGTCCGACGCCATGAGACGGTGGTTTTCTCGGCCCCTGCTGGTCCGAGGTCGTTCCCGCTGCACAGATTCATGCGCCATGTCCCCCTGCAGATAATTGACTTTGGTTTAGTGCGCTGTCTGTAAGAGCACCCGAGATATCACCAGATATATATTGAATTTTTCCCCGACCCTGAGTGTCCGGCCCTATGTGTCGGTGGTTTTCTCGGCCCCTGCTGGTCCGAGGTCGTTCCCGCTGCACAGATTCATGCCCTAGGGCCTCCTGCAGAAAATGCACTTTGATTAATTGCGCTATCTCTAATAGCACCCGAGATATCACCAGATATATATTTGATTTTTCCCTGACCCTGAGTGTACGGCCCCATGAGACTGTGGTTTTCTCGGCCCCTGGTTGTCCGAGGTCGTTCCCGCTGCACAGATTCATGCGCCAGGGCATCCTACAGACAATGCACTTTGATTTATTGCGCTATCTGTAATAGCACCCGAGATATCACCAGATATATATTGGATTTTTCCCTGACCCTGCGTGTCCGGCCCCATGAGACGGTGGTTTTCTCGGCCCCTGGTTGTCCGAGGTCGTTCCCGCTGCACAGATTCATGCGCCAGGGCCTCCTGCGGACAATGCAGGTTGATTTATTCCGCTATCTCTAATAGCACCCGAGATATCACCAGATATATATTTGATTTTTCCCTGACCCTGAGTGTCCGGCCCCTTGAGACTGTGGTTTTCACGCCCCCTGGTTGTCCGAGGTCGTTCCCGCTGCACAGATTCATGCGCCAGGGCATCCTACAGACAACGCACTTTGATTTATTGCGCTATCTGTAATAGCACCCGAAATATCACCAGATATATATTGGATTTTTCCCTGACCCTGCGTGTCTGGCCCCATGAGACGGTGGTTTTCTCGGCCCCTGGTGGTCTGAGGTCGTTCCCGCTGCACAGATTCATGCGCCAGGGCCTCCTACAGACAATGCACTCTGATTTATTGCGCTATCTGTAATAGCACCCGAGATATCACCAGATATATATTGGATTTTCCCCTGACCCTGAGTGTCCGGCCCCATGAGACGGTGGTTGTCTCGCCCTTGGTGGTCCGAGGTCGTTCCCGCTGCACAGATTCATGCGCCAGGGCTTCCTGCAGCTAATTCACTTTGGTTTATTGCACTATCTCTATTAGCACCCGAGATATCACCAGATATATATTGGATTTTCCCCTGACCCTGAGTGTCCGGCTCCATGAGACGGTGGTTTTCTCGGCCCCTGGTGGTCTGAGGTCGTTCCCGCTGCACAGATTCATGCGCCAGGGCCTCCTACAGACAATGCACTGTGATTTATTGCGCTATCTGCAATAGCACCCGAGATATCACCAGATATATATTGGATTTTCCCCTGACCCTGAGTGTCCGGCCCCATGAGACGGTGGTTGTCTCGCCCTTGGTGGTCCGAGGTCGTTCCCGCTGCACAGATTCATGCGCCAGGGCTTCCTGCAGCTAATTCACTTTGGTTTATTGCACTATCTCTATTAGCACCCGAGATATCACCAGATATATATTGGATTTTTCCCTGACCCTGAGTGTCCGGCCACATGGGACGGTGATTGTCTCGGCCCCTGGAGGTCCGAGGACGTTCCCGCTGCACAGATTCATGCGCCAGGGCCTCCTACAGACAATGCACTTTGGTTTATTGCGCTATCTGTAATAGCACCCGAGATATCACCAGATATATATTGCATTTTTCCCTGACCCTGAGTGCCCGGCCCCATGAGACGGTGGTTTTCTCGGCCCCTGGTGGTCCGAGGTCGTTCCCGCTGCACAGTTTCATGCGCCAGGGCCTCCTACAGACAATGCACTTTGATTTATTGCGCTATCTGTAATACCACCCGAGATATCACCAGATATATATTGGATTTTTCCGTGACCCTGAGTGTTCGGCCCCATGAGACTGTGGTTTTCTCGGCCCCTGGTGGTCCGAGGTCGATCCCGCTGCACAGATTCATGCGCCAGGGCCTCCTAGAGACAATGCACTTTGATTTTTTGCGCTATCTGTAATAGCACCCGAGATATCACCAGATATATATTGGATTTTTCCCTGACCCTGAGTGTCCGGCCCCATAAGACAGTGGTTTTCTCGGCCCCTGGTGGTCCGACGTCGTTCCCGCTGCACAGATTCATGCGCCAGGGCCTCCTGCAGTTAATTCACTTTGGTTTATTGCGCTATCTGTAATAGCACCCGAGATATCACCTGATATATATTGGATTTTTCACTGACCCTGAGTGTCCGGCCCCATGAGACGGTGGTTTTCTCGGCCCCTGGAGGTCCGAGGTCGTTCCCGCTGCGCTGATTCATGCGCCAGGTCCTCCTGCAGATAATTCACTTTGGTTTATTGCGCTATCTCTAATAGCACCCGAGATATCACCAGATATATATTGGATTTTACCCTGACCCTGAGTGTCCGGCCACATGGGACGGTGATTGTCTCGGCCCCTGGAGGTCCGAGGACGTTCCCGCTGCACAGATTCATGCGCCAGGGCCCCCTGCAGATAATTCACTTTGGTTTATTGCGCTATCTGTAATAGCACCCGAGATATCACCAGATATATATTGCATTTTCCCCTGACCCTGAGTGTCCGGCCCCATGAGACGGTGGTTGTCTCGGCCCCTGGTGGTCCGAGGTCGTTCCCGCTGCACAGATTCATGAGCCAGTGCCTCCTGCAGACAATGCACTTTGGTTTATTATACTATCTCTAATAGCACCCGAGATATCACCAGATATATATTGGATTTTTCCCTGACCCTGAGTGTCCGGCCCCATGAGAGGGTAGTTTTCTCGGCCCCTGGTGGTCCGAGGTCGTTCCCGCTGCACAGATTCATGCGCCAGGGCCTCCTGCAGATAATTCACTTTGGTTTAGTGCGCTTTCTGTAATAGCACCCGAGATATCACCCGATTTATATTCGATTTTCCCCTGACCCTGAGTGTCCGGGCCCATGAGACGGTGGTTTTCTCGGCCCCTGGTGGTCCAAGGTCGTTCCCGCTGCACAGATTCATGCGCCAGGGCCTCCTATAGATAATTCACTTTGGTTTATAGCGCTATCTCTAATAGCACCCGAGATATCACCAGATATATAATGGATTTTTCCCTGACCCTGACAGTTCGGCACCACGTGTTAGTGGTTTTCTCGGCCCCTGGTGGTCCGAGGTCGTTCCATCTGCACAGATTCATGCGCCAGGGCCTCCTACAGACAATGCACTTTGATTTATTGCGCTATCTCTAATAGCACCCGAGATATCAGCAGATATATGCTGGATTTTTACATGGCCTTGGGTGACGGATTCCAAATATCTGTAATTCTCTCGGCCTCTGGCGGTCCGAGGTCGTTTCCGCTTCACAGAATCATGCCCCAGGGCCTCCTGCAGATAATTCTGTTTGATTTATTGCGCTATCTCTAATAGCACCCGAGATAATACCAGATATATATTGGATTTTTCCCTGACCCTGACAGGCCGGCCCCATGAGACGGTGATTTTCTCGGCCCCTGGTGGTCCGAGGTCGATCCCGCTGCACAGATTCATGCGCCAGGGCCTCCTGCAGATAATTCACTTTGATTTATTGCCCTATCTCTAATAGCACCCGAGATATCACCTGATATATATTGGATTTTTCTATGACCCTGAGTGTCCGACTCCATGACACAGTGATCTACTCGGCCCCTGGTGGTCCGAGGTCGATCCCGCTGCACAGATTCATGCGCCAGGGCCTCCTACAGACAATGCACTTTGATTTATTGCGCTATCTGTAATAGCACCCGAGATATCACCAGATATATATTGGATTTTTCCCTGACCCTGAGTGTCCGACCCCATGAGACGGTGGTTTTCTCGGCCCCTGGTGATCCGAGGCCGTTCCGGCTGCACAGATGCATGCGCCAGGGCCTCCTGCAGATAATTCACTTTGGTTTATTGCGCTATCTCTAATAGCACCCGAGAGATCACCAGATATATATTGGATTTTCCCCTCACCCTGAGTGTCCGGCCCCATGAGACGGGGGTTTTCTCGGCTCCTGGTGGTCCGAGGTCGTTCCCGCTGGCCAGGTTCATGCGCCACGGCCTCCTACAGACAATGCACTTTGATTTGTTGCGCTATCTCTAATAGCACCCGAGATATCACCAGATATATATTGGATTTTTCCTTGACCCTGAGTGTCCGGCCCCATGAGACGGTGGTTTTCTCGGCCCCTGGTGGTCCGAGGTCGTTCCCGCTGGCCAGATTCATGCGCCAGGGCCTCCAACAGACAATGCACTTTGATGTATTGCGCTATCTCTAATAGCACCCGAGATATCACCAGATATATATTGGATTTTCCCCTGACCCTGAGTGTCAGGCCCCATGAGACGGTGGTTGTCTCGCCCTTGGTGGTCCGAGGTCGTTCCCGCTGCACAGATTCATGCGCCAGGGCTTCCTGCAGCTAATTCACTTTGGTTTATTGCACTATCTCTAATAGCACCCGAGATATCACCAGATATATATTGGATTTTTCCCTGACCCTGAGTGTCCGGCCCCATGAGACGGTGGTTTTCTCGGCCCCTGGTGGTCCGAGGTCGTTCCCGCTGCACAGATTCATGCGCCAGGGCCTCGTGCAGATAATTCACTTTGGTTTATTGCGCTATCTGTAATAGCACCCGAGATATCACCAGAAATATATTGGATATTCCCCTGACCCTGAGTGTCCGGCCCCATGAAACTGTGGTTTTCTCGGCCCCTGGTGGTCCGAGGTCGTTCCCGCTGCACAGATTAATGCGCTAGAGCCTCCTGCGGACAATGCACTTTGATGTATTGGGCTATCTGTAATAACACCCGTGATATCACCAGATGTATATTGGATTTTTCGCTGACCCTGAGTGTCCGGCCCCATAAGACAGTGGTTTTCTCGGCCCCTGGTGGTCCGACGTCGTTCCCGCTGCACAGATTCATGCGCCAGGGCCTCCTGCAGTTAATTCACTTTGGTTTATTGCGCTATCTGTAATAGCACCCGAGATATCACCTGATATATATTGGATTTTTCACTGACCCTGAGTGTCCGGCCCCATGAGACGGTGGTTTTCTCGGCCCCTGGAGGTCCGAGGTCGTTCCCGCTGCGCTGATTCATGCGCCAGGTCCTCCTGCAGATAATTCACTTTGGTTTATTGCGCTATCTCTAATAGCACCCGAGATATCACCAGATATATATTGGATTTTACCCTGACCCTGAGTGTCCGGCCACATGGGACGGTGGTTGTCTCGGCCCCTGGAGGTCCGAGGACGTTCCCGCTGCACAGATTCATGCGCCAGGGCCCCCTGCAGATAATTCACTTTGGTTTATTGCGCTATCTGTAATAGCACCCGAGATATCACCAGATATATATTGCATTTTCACCTGACCCTGAGTGTCCGGCCCCATGAGACGGTGGTTGTCTCGGCCCCTGGTGGTCCGAGGTCGTTCCCGCTGCACAGATTCATGAGCCAGTGCCTCCTGCAGACAATGCACTTTGGTTTATTATACTATCTCTAATAGCACCCGAGATATCACCAGATATATATTGTATTTTTCCCTGACCCTGAGTGTCCGGCCCCATGAGAGGGTAGTTTTCTCGGCCCCTGGTGGTCCGAGGTCGTTCCCGCTGCACAGATTCATGCGCCAGGGCCTCCTGCAGATAATTCACTTTGGTTTAGTGCGCTTTCTGTAATAGCACCCGAGATATCACCCGATTTATATTCGATTTTCCCCTGACCCTGAGTGTCCGGGCCCATGAGACGGTGGTTTTCTCGGCCCCTGGTGGTCCAAGGTCGTTCCCGCTGCACAGATTCATGCGCCAGGGCCTCCTATAGATAATTCACTTTGGTTTATAGCGCTATCTCTAATAGCACCCGAGATATCACCAGATATATAATGGATTTTTCCCTGACCCTGACAGTTCGGCACCAAGTGTTGGTGGTTTTCTCGGCCCCTGGTGGTCCGAGGTCGTTCCATCTGCACAGATTCATGCGCCAGGGCCTCCTACAGACGATGCACTTTGATTTATTGCGCTATCTGTAATAGCACCCGAGATATCACCAGATATGTATTAGATTTTTCCCTGACCCTGAATGTCCGACCCCATGAGACGGTGGTTTTCTCGGCCCCTGGTGGTCCGAGGTCGTTCCCGCTGCAGAGATTCATGCGCCAGGGCCTCCTACAGAAAATGCACTTTGATTTATTGCGCTATCTGTAATAGCACCCGAGATATCACCAGATATATATTGGATTTTTCCCTAACCCTGAGTGTCCTACTCCATGAGACGGTGGTTTTCTCGGCCCCTGGTGGTTCGAGGTCGTTCCCGCTGCACAGATTCATGCGCCAGGGCCTCCTGCAGACAATGCACTTTGGTTTATTATGCTATCTCTAATAGCACCCGAGATATCTCTAGATATATATTGGATTTTCCCCTGACCCTGAGTGTCCGGCCCCATGAGACGGTGGTTTTCTCGGCCCCTGGTGATCCGAGGCCGTTCCGGCTGCACAGATGCATGCGCCAGGGCCTCCTGCAGATAATTCACTTTGGTTTATTGCGCTATCTCTAATAGCACCCGAGAGATCACCAGATATATATTGGATTTTCCCCTCACCCTGAGTGTCCGGCCCCATGAGACGGGGGTTTTCTCGGCTCCTGGTGGTCCGAGGTCGTTCCCGCTGGCCAGGTTCATGCGCCACGGCCTCCTACAGACAATGCACTTTGATTTGTTGCGCTATCTCTAATAGCACCCGAGATATCACCAGATATATATTGGATTTTTCCTTGACCCTGAGTGTCCGGCCCCATGAGACGGTGGTTTTCTCGGCCCCTGGTGGTCCGAGGTCGTTCCCGCTGGCCAGATTCATGCGCCAGGGCCTCCAACAGACAATGCACTTTGATGTATTGCGCTATCTCTAATAGCACCCGAGATATCACCAGATATATATTGGATTTTCCCCTGACCCTGAGTGTCAGGCCCCATGAGACGGTGGTTGTCTCGCCCTTGGTGGTCCGAGGTCGTTCCCGCTGCACAGATTCATGCGCCAGGGCTTCCTGCAGCTAATTCACTTTGGTTTATTGCACTATCTCTAATAGCACCCGAGATATCACCAGATATATATTGGATTTTTCCCTGACCCTGAGTGTCCGGCCCCATGAGACGGTGGTTTTCTCGGCCCCTGGTGGTCCGAGGTCGTTCCCGCTGCACAGATTCATGCGCCAGGGCCTCGTGCAGATAATTCACTTTGGTTTATTGCGCTATCTGTAATAGCACCCGAGATATCACCAGAAATATATTGGATATTCCCCTGACCCTGAGTGTCCGGCCCCATGAGACTGTGGTTTTCTCGGCCCCTGGTGGTCCGAGGTCGTTCCCGCTGCACAGATTAATGCGCTAGAGCCTCCTGCGGACAATGCACTTTGATGTATTGGGCTATCTGTAATAACACCCGTGATATCACCAGATGTATATTGGATTTTTCGCTGACCCTGAGTGTCCGGCCCCATAAGACAGTGGTTTTCTCGGCCCCTGGTGGTCCGACGTCGTTCCCGCTGCACAGATTCATGCGCCAGGGCCTCCTGCAGTTAATTCACTTTGGTTTATTGCGCTATCTGTAATAGCACCCGAGATATCACCTGATATATATTGGATTTTTCACTGACCCTGAGTGTCCGGCCCCATGAGACGGTGGTTTTCTCGGCCCCTGGAGGTCCGAGGTCGTTCCCGCTGCGCTGATTCATGCGCCAGGTCCTCCTGCAGATAATTCACTTTGGTTTATTGCGCTATCTCTAATAGCACCCGAGATATCACCAGATATATATTGGATTTTACCCTGACCCTGAGTGTCCGGCCACATGGGACGGTGGTTGTCGAGGCCCCTGGAGGTCCGAGGACGTTCCCGCTGCACAGATTCATGCGCCAGGGCCCCCTGCAGATAATTCACTTTGGTTTATTGCGCTATCTGTAATAGCACCCGAGATATCACCAGATATATATTGCATTTTCCCCTGACCCTGAGTGTCCGGCCCCATGAGACGGTGGTTGTCTCGGCCCCTGGTGGTCCGAGGTCGTTCCCGCTGCACAGATTCATGAGCCAGTGCCTCCTGCAGACAATGCACTTTGGTTTATTATACTATCTCTAATAGCACCCGAGATATCACCAGATATATATTGGATTTTTCCCTGACCCTGAGTGTCCGGCCCCATGAGAGGGTAGTTTTCTCGGCCCCTGGTGGTCCGAGGTCGTTCCCGCTGCACAGATTCATGCGCCAGGGCCTCCTGCAGATAATTCACTTTGGTTTAGTGCGCTTTCTGTAATAGCACCCGAGATATCACCCGATTTATATTCGATTTTCCCCTGACCCTGAGTGTCCGGGCCCATGAGACGGTGGTTTTCTCGGCCCCTGGTGGTCCAAGGTCGTTCCCGCTGCACAGATTCATGCGCCAGGGCCTCCTATAGATAATTCACTTTGGTTTATAGCGCTATCTCTAATAGCACCCGAGATATCACCAGATATATAATGGATTTTTCCCTGACCCTGACAGTTCGGCACCAAGTGTTGGTGGTTTTCTCGGCCCCTGGTGGTCCGAGGTCGTTCCATCTGCACAGATTCATGCGCCAGGGCCTCCTACAGACGATGCACTTTGATTTATTGCGCTATCTGTAATAGCACCCGAGATATCACCAGATATGTATTAGATTTTTCCCTGACCCTGAATGTCCGACCCCATGAGACGGTGGTTTTCTCGGCCCCTGGTGGTCCGAGGTCGTTCCCGCTGCAGAGATTCATGCGCCAGGGCCTCCTACAGAAAATGCACTTTGATTTATTGCGCTATCTGTAATAGCACCCGAGATATCACCAGATATATATTGGATTTTTCCCTAACCCTGAGTGTCCTACTCCATGAGACGGTGGTTTTCTCGGCCCCTGGTGGTTCGAGGTCGTTCCCGCTGCACAGATTCATGCGCCAGGGCCTCCTGCAGACAATGCACTTTGGTTTATTATGCTATCTCTAATAGCACCCGAGATATCTCTAGATATATATTGGATTTTCCCCTGACCCTGAGTGTCCGGCCCCATGAGACGGTGGTTTTCTCGGCCCCTGGTGGTCCGATGTCGTTCCCGCTGCACAGATTCATGCGCCAGGGCCTCTTGCAGATAATTCACTTTGGTTTATAGCGCTATCTCTAATAGCACCCGAGATATCACCAGATATATAATGGATTTTTCCCTGACCCTGACAGTTCGGCCCCATGAGACGGTGGTTTTGACGGCCCCTGGAGGTCCGAGGTCGTTCCCGCTGCACAGATTCATGCGCCAGGGCCTCCAACAGACAATGCATTTTGGTTTATTGCGCTATCTCTAATAGCACCCGAGATATCACCAGATATACAATGGATTTTTCCCTGACCCTGACAGTTCGGCCCCATGTGTCGGTGGTTTTCTCGGCCCCTGGTGGTCCGAGGTCGTTCCAGCTGCACAGGTTCATGCGCCACGGCCTCCTACAGACAATGCACTTTGATTTGTTGCGCTATCTCTAATAGCACCCGAGATATCACCAGATATATATTGGATTTTTCCTTGACCCTGAGTGTCCGGCCCCATGAGACGGTGGTTTTCTCGGCCCCTGGTGGTCCGAGGTCGTTCCCGCTGGCCAGATTCATGCGCCAGGGCCTCCAACAGACAATGCACTTTGATGTATTGCGCTATCTCTAATAGCACCCGAGATATCACCAGATATATATTGGATTTTCCCCTGACCCTGAGTGTCCGGCCCCATGAGACGGTGGTTGTCTCGCCCTTGGTGGTCCGAGGTCGTTCCCGCTGCACAGATTCATGCGCCAGGGCTTCCTGCAGCTAATTCACTTTGGTTTATTGCACTATCTCTAATAGCACCCGAGATATCACCAGATATATATTGGATTTTTCCCTGACCCTGAGTGTCCTGTCCCATGAGACGGTGGTTTTCTCGGCCCCTGGTGGTCCGAGGTCGTTCCCGCTGCACAGACTCATGCGCCAGGGCCTCCTGCAGAGAATTCACTTTGGTTTATTGCGCTATCTGTAATAGCACCCGAGATATCACCAGATATATATTGGATTTTCCCCTGACCCTGAGTGTCCGGCCCCATGAGACGGTGGTTTTCTCGGCCCCTGGTTGTCCGAGGTCGTTCCCGCTGCACAGATTCATGCGCCAGGGCCTCCTGCAGATAATTCACTTTGGTTTATTGCGCTATCTCTAATAGCACCCGAGATATCACCAGATATATATATATATATATTGGACTTTCCCCTGACCCTGAGTGTCCGGCCCCATGAGACAGTGGTTTTCTCGGCCCCTGGGGTTCCGAGGTCGTTCCCGCTGCACAGACTCATGCGCCAGGGCCTCCTGCAGACAATGCACTTTGGTTTATTATGCTATCTCTAATAGCACCCGAGATATCTCTAGATATATAATGGATTTTTCCCTGACCCTGACAGTTCGGCCCCATGAGACGGTGGTTTTGACGGCCCCTGGAGGTCCGAGGTCGTTCCCGCTGCACAGATTCATGCGCCAGGGCCTCCAACAGACAATGCACTTTGGTTTATTACGCTATCTCTAATAGCACCCGAGATATCACCAGATATACAATGGATTTTTCCCTGACCCTGACAGTTCGGCCCCATGTGTCGGTGGTTTTCTCGGCCCCTGGTGGTCCGAGGTCGTTCCAGCTGCACAGGTTCATGCGCCACGGCCTCCTACAGACAATGCACTTTGATTTGTTGCGCTATCTCTAATAGCACCCGAGATATCACCAGATATATATTGGATTTTTCCCTGACCCTGAGTGTCCGGCCCCATGACACGGTGGTTTTCTCGGCCCCTGGTGGTCCGACGTCGTTCCCGCTGCACAGATTCATGCGCCAGGGCCTCCTGCAGTTAATTCACTTTGGTTTATTGCGCTATCTGTAATAGCACCCGAGATATCACCTGATATATATTGGATTTTTCACTGACCCTGAGTGTCCGGCCCCATGAGACGGTGGTTTTCTCGGCCCCTGGTGGTCCGAGGTCGTTCCCGCTGCGCTGATTCATGCGCCAGGTCCTCCTGCAGATAATTCACTTTGGTTTATTGCGCTATCTCTAATAGCACCCGAGATATCACCAGATATATATTGGATTTTTCCCTGACCCTGAGTGTCCGGCCCCATGAGAGGGTAGTTTTCTCGGCCCCTGGTGGTCCGAGGTCGTTCCCGCTGCACAGATTCATGCGCCAGGGCCTCCTGCAGATAATTCACTTTGGTTTTGTGCGCTTTCTGTAATAGCACCCGAGATATCACCCGATTTATATTCGATTTTCCCCTGACCCTGAGTGTCCGGCCCCATGAGACGGTGGTTTTCTCGGCCCCTGGTGGTCCAAGGTCGTTCCCGCTGCACAGATTCATGCGCCAGGGCCTCCTATAGATAATTCACTTTGGTTTATAGCGCTATCTCTAATAGCACCCGAGATATCACCAGATATATAATGGATTTTTCCCTGACCCTGACAGTTCGGCACCACGTGTTGGTGGTTTTCTCGGCCCCTGGTGGTCCGAGGTCGTTCCATCTGCACAGATTCATGCGCCAGGGCCTCCTACAGACAATGCACTTTGATTTATTGCGCTATCTCTAATAGCACCCGAGATATCAGCAGATATATGCTGGATTTTTACATGGCCTTGGGTGACGGATTCCAAATATCTGTAATTCTCTCGGCCTCTGGCGGTCCGAGGTCGTTTCCGCTGCACAGAATCATGCCCCAGGGCCTCCTGCAGATAATTCTGTTTGATTTATTGCGCTATCTCTAATAGCACCCGAGATATCACCTGATATATATTGGATTTTTCTCTGACCCTGAGTGTCCGACTCCATGACACAGTGATCTTCTCGGCCCCTGGTGGTCCGAGGTCGATCCCGCTGCACAGATTCATGCGCCAGGGCCTCCTACAGACAATGCACTTTGATTTATTGCGCTATCTGTAATACCACCCGAGATATCACCAGATATATATTGGATTTTTCCGTGACCCTGAGTGTTCGGCCCCATGAGACTGTGGTTTTCTCGGCCCCTGGTGGTCCGAGGTCGATCCCGCTGCACAGATTCTTGCGCCAGGGCCTCCTAGAGACAATGCACTTTGATTTTTTGCGCTATCTGTAATAGCACCCGAGATATCACCAGATATATATTGGATTTTTCCCTGACCCTGAGTGTCCGGCCCCATGAGACGGTGGTTTTCTCGGCCCCTGGTGGTCCGAGGTCGTTCCCGCTGCACAGATTCATGCGCCAGGGCCTCGTGCAGATAATTCACTTTGGTTTATTGCGCTATCTGTAATAGCACCCGAGATATCACCAGATATATATTGGATTTTACCCTGACCCTGAGTGTCCGGCCACATGGGACGGTGGTTGTCTCGGCCCCTGGAGGTCCGAGGACGTTCCCGCTGCACAGATTCATGCGCCAGGGCCCCCTGCAGATAATTCACTTTGGTTTATTGCGCTATCTGTAATAGCACCCGAGATATCACCAGATATATATTGCATTTTCCCCTGACCCTGAGTGTCCGGCCCCATGAGACGGTGGTTGTCTCGGCCCCTGGTGGTCCGAGGTCGTTCCCGCTGCACAGATTCATGAGCCAGTGCCTCCTGCAGACAATGCACTTTGGTTTATTATACTATCTCTAATAGCACCCGAGATATCACCAGATATATATTGGATTTTTCCCTGACCCTGAGTGTCCGGCCCCATGAGAGGGTAGTTTTCTCGGCCCCTGGTGGTCCGAGGTCGTTCCCGCTGCACAGATTCATGCGCCAGGGCCTCCTGCAGATAATTCACTTTGGTTTATTGCGCTATCTCTAATAGCACCCGAGAGATCACCAGATATATATTGGATTTTCCCCTCACCCTGAGTGTCCGGCCCCATGAGACGGTGGTTTTCTCGGCTCCTGGTGGTCCGAGGTCGTTCCCGCTGGCCAGATTCATGCGCCAGGGCCTCCTACAGACAATGCACTTTGGTTTATTGCGCTATCTGTAATAGCACCCGAGATATCACCAGATATATATTGGATTTTTCCCTGACCCTGAGTGCCCGGCCCCATGAGACGGTGGTTTTCTCGGCCCCTGGTGGTCCGAGGTCGTTCCCGCTGCACAGTTTCATGCGCCAGGGCCTCCTACAGACAATGCACTTTGATTTATTGCGCTATCTGTAATACCACCCGAGATATCACCAGATATATATTGGATTTTTCCGTGACCCTGAGTGTTCGGCCCCATGAGACTGTGGTTTTCTCGGCCCCTGGTGGTCCGAGGTCGATCCCGCTGCACAGATTCATGCGCCAGGGCCTCCTAGAGACAATGCACTTTGATTTTTTGCGCTATCTGTAATAGCACCCGAGATATCACCAGATATATATTGGATTTTTCCCTGACCCTGAGTGTCCGGCCCCATGAGACGGTGGTTTTCTCGGCCCCTGGTGGTCCGAGGTCGTTCCCGCTGCACAGATTCATGCGCCAGGGCCTCGTGCAGATAATTCACTTTGGTTTATTGCGCTATCTGTAATAGCGCCCGAGATATCACCAGAAATATATTGGATATTCCCCTGACCCTGAGTGTCCGGCCCCATGAGACTGTGGTTTTCTCGCCCCCTGGTGGTCCGAGGTCGTTCCCGCTGCACAGATTAATGCGCTAGAGCCTCCTGCGGACAATGCACTTTGATGTATTGGGCTATCTGTAATAACACCCGTGATATCACCAGATGTATATTGGATTTTTCGCTGACCCTGAGTGTCCGGCCCCATAAGACAGTGGTTTTCTCGGCCCCTGGTGGTCCGACGTCGTTCCCGCTGCACAGATTCATGCGCCAGGGCCCCCTGCAGTTAATTCACTTTGGTTTATTGCGCTATCTGTAATAGCACCCGAGATATCACCTGATATATATTGGATTTTTCACTGACCCTGAGTGTCCGGCCCCATGAGACGGTGGTTTTCTCGGCCCCTGGAGGTCCGAGGTCGTTCCCGCTGCGCTGATTCATGCGCCAGGTCCTCCTGCAGATAATTCACTTTGGTTTATTGCGCTATCTCTAATAGCACCCGAGATATCACCAGATATATATTGGATTTTACCCTGACCCTGAGTGTCCGGCCACATGGGACGGTGGTTGTCTCGACCCCTGGAGGTCCGAGGACGTTCCCGCTGCACAGATTCATGCGCCAGGGCCCCCTGCAGATAATTCACTTTGGTTTATTGCGCTATCTGTAATAGCACCCGAGATATCACCAGATATATATTGCATTTTCCCCTGACCCTGAGTGTCCGGCCCCATGAGACGGTGGTTGTCTCGGCCCCTGGTGGTCCGAGGTCGTTCCCGCTGCACAGATTCATGAGCCAGTGCCTCCTGCAGACAATGCACTTTGGTTTATTATACTATCTCTAATAGCACCCGAGATATCACCAGATATATATTGGATTTTTCCCTGACCCTGAGTGTCCGGCCCCATGAGAGGGTAGTTTTCTCGGCCCCTGGTGGTCCGAGGTCGTTCCCGCTGCACAGATTCATGCGCCAGGGCCTCCTGCAGATAATTCACTTTGGTTTAGTGCGCTTTCTGTAATAGCACCCGAGATATCACCCGATTTATATTCGATTTTCCCCTGACCCTGAGTGTCCGGGCCCATGAGACGGTGGTTTTCTCGGCCCCTGGTGGTCTGAGGTCGTTCCATCTGCACAGATTCATGCGCCAGGGCCTCCTACAGACAATGCACTTTGATTTATTGCGCTATCTCTAATAGCACCCGAGATATCAGCAGATATATGCTGGATTTTTACATGGCCTTGGGTGACGGATTCCAAATATCTGTAATTCTCTCGGCCTCTGGCGGTCCGAGGTCGTTTCCGCTGCACAGAATCATGCCCCAGGGCCTCCTGCAGATAATTCTGTTTGATTTATTGCGCTATCTCTAATAGCACCCGAGATATCACCTGATATATATTGGATTTTTCTCTGACCCTGAGTGGCCGACTCCATGACACAGTGATCTTCTCGGCCCCTGGTGGTCCGAGGTCGATCCCGCTGCACAGATTCATGCGCCAGGGCCTCCTACAGACAATGCACTTTGATTTATTGCGCTATCTGTAATACCACCCGAGATATCACCAGATATATACTGGATTTTTCCGTGACCCTGAGTGTTCGGCCCCATGAGACTGTGGTTTTCTCGGCCCCTGGTGGTCCGAGGTCGATCCCGCTGCACAGATTCTTGCGCCAGGGCCTCCTAGAGACAATGCACTTTGATTTTTTGCGCTATCTGTAATAGCACCCGAGATATCACCAGATATATATTGGATTTTTCCCTGACCCTGAGTGTCCGGCCCCATGAGACGGTGGTTTTCTCGGCCCCTGGTGGTCCGAGGTCGTTCCCGCTGCACAGATTCATGCGCCAGGGCCTCGTGCAGATAATTCACTTTGGTTTATTGCGCTATCTGTAATAGCACCCGAGATATCACCAGATATATATTGGATTTTACCCAGACCCTGAGTGTCCGGCCACATGGGACGGTGGTTGTCTCGGCCCCTGGAGGTCCGAGGACGTTCCCGCTGCACAGATTCATGCGCCAGGGCCCCCTGCAGATAATTCACTTTGGTTTATTGCGCTATCTGTAATAGCACCCGAGATATCACCAGATATATATTGCATTTTCCCCTGACCCTGAGTGTCCGGCCCCATGAGACGGTGGTTGTCTCGGCCCCTGGTGGTCCGAGGTCGTTCCCGCTGCACAGATTCATGAGCCAGTGCCTCCTGCAGACAATGCACTTTGGTTTATTATACTATCTCTAATAGCACCCGAGATATCACCAGATATATATTGGATTTTTCCCTGACCCTGAGTGTCCGGCCCCATGAGAGGGTAGTTTTCTCGGCCCCTGGTGGTCCGAGGTCGTTCCCGCTGCACAGATTCATGCGCCAGGGCCTCCTGCAGATAATTCACTTTGGTTTAGTGCGCTTTCTGTAATAGCACCCGAGATATCACCCGATTTATATTCGATTTTCCCCTGACCCTGAGTGTCCGGGCCCATGAGACGGTGGTTTTCTCGGCCCCTGGTGGTCCAAGGTCGTTCCCGCTGCACAGATTCATGCGCCAGGGCCTCCTATAGATAATTCACTTTGGTTTATAGCGCTATCTCTAATAGCACCCGAGATATCACCAGATATATAATGGATTTTTCCCTGACCCTGACAGTTCGGCACCACGTGTTGGTGGTTTTCTCGGCCCCTGGTGGTCCGAGGTCGTTCCATCTGCACAGATTCATGCGCCAGGGCCTCCTACAGACAATGCACTTTGATTTATTGCGCTATCTCTAATAGCACCCGAGATATCAGCAGATATATGCTGGATTTTTACATGGCCTTGGGTGACGGATTCCAAATATCTGTAATTCTCTCGGCCTCTGGCGGTCCGAGGTCGTTTCCGCTGCACAGAATCATGCCCCAGGGCCTCCTGCAGATAATTCTGTTTGATTTATTGCGCTATCTCTAATAGCACCCGAGATAATACCAGATATATATTGGATTTTTCCCTGACCCTGACAGGCCGGCCCCATGAGACGGTGATTTTCTCGGCCCCTGGTGGTCCGAGGTCGATCCCGCTGCACAGATTCATGCGCCAGGGCCTCCTGCAGATAATTCACTTTGATTTATTGCCCTATCTCTAATAGCACCCGAGATATCACCTGATATATATTGGATTTTTCTCTGACCCTGAGTGTCCGACTCCATGACACAGTGATCTACTCGGCCCCTGGTGGTCCGAGGTCGATCCCGCTGCACAGATTCATGCGCCAGGGCCTCCTACAGACAATGCACTTTGATTTATTGCGCTATCTGTAATAGCACCCGAGATATCACCAGATATATATTGGATTTTTCCCTGACCCTGAGTGTCCGACCCCATGAGACGGTGGTTTTCTCGGCCCCTGGTGATCCGAGGCCGTTCCGGCTGCACAGATGCATGCGCCAGGGCCTCCTGCAGATAATTCACTTTGGTTTATTGCGCTATCTCTAATAGCACCCGAGAGATCACCAGATATATATTGGATTTTCCCCTCACCCTGAGTGTCCGGCCCCATGAGACGGTGGTTTTCTCGGCTCCTGGTGGTCCGAGGTCGTTCCCGCTGGCCAGATTCATGCGCCAGGGCCTCCTACAGACAATGCACTTTGGTTTATTGCGCTATCTGTAATAGCACCCGAGATATCACCAGATATATATTGGATTTTTCCCTGACCCTGAGTGCCCGGCCCCATGAGACGGTGGTTTTCTCGGCCCCTGGTGGTCCGAGGTCGTTCCCGCTGCACAGTTTCATGCGCCAGGGCCTCCTACAGACAATGCACTTTGATTTTTTGCGCTATCTGTAATAGCACCCGAGATATCACCAGATATATATTGGATTTTTCCCTGACCCTGAGTGTCCGGCCCCATGAGACGGTGGTTTTCTCGGCCCCTGGTGGTCCGAGGTCGTTCCCGCTGCACAGATTCATGCGCCAGGGCCTCGTGCAGATAATTCACTTTGGTTTATTGCGCTATCTGTAATAGCGCCCGAGATATCACCAGAAATATATTGGATATTCCCCTGACCCTGAGTGTCCGGCCCCATGAGACTGTGGTTTTCTCGCCCCCTGGTGGTCCGAGGTCGTTCCCGCTGCACAGATTAATGCGCTAGAGCCTCCTGCGGACAATGCACTTTGATGTATTGGGCTATCTGTAATAACACCCGTGATATCACCAGATGTATATTGGATTTTTCGCTGACCCTGAGTGTCCGGCCCCATAAGACAGTGGTTTTCTCGGCCCCTGGTGGTCCGACGTCGTTCCCGCTGCACAGATTCATGCGCCAGGGCCCCCTGCAGTTAATTCACTTTGGTTTATTGCGCTATCTGTAATAGCACCCGAGATATCACCTGATATATATTGGATTTTTCACTGACCCTGAGTGTCCGGCCCCATGAGACGGTGGTTTTCTCGGCCCCTGGAGGTCCGAGGTCGTTCCCGCTGCGCTGATTCATGCGCCAGGTCCTCCTGCAGATAATTCACTTTGGTTTAGTGCGCTTTCTGTAATAGCACCCGAGATATCACCCGATTTATATTCGATTTTCCCCTGACCCTGAGTGTCCGGGCCCATGAGACGGTGGTTTTCTCGGCTCCTGGTGGTCCAAGGTCGTTCCCGCTGCACAGATTCATGCGCCAGGGCCTCCTATAGATAATTCACTTTGGTTTATAGCGCTATCTCTAATAGCACCCGAGATATCACCAGATATATAATGGATATTTCCCTGACCCTGACAGTTCGGCACCACGTGTTGGTGGTTTTCTCGGCCCCTGGTGGTCCGAGGTCGTTCCATCTGCACAGATTCATGCGCCAGGGCCTCCTACAGACAATGCACTTTGATTTATTGCGCTATCTCTAATAGCACCCGAGATATCAGCAGATATATGCTGGATTTTTACATGGCCTTGGGTGACGGATTCCAAATATCTGTAATTCTCTCGGCCTCTGGCGGACCGAGGTCGTTTCCGCTGCACAGAATCATGCCCCAGGGCCTCCTGCAGATAATTCTGTTTGATTTATTGCGCTATCTCTAATAGCACCCGAGATAATACCAGATATATATTGGATTTTTCCCTGACCCTGACAGGCCGGCCCCATGAGACGGTGATTTTCTCGGCCCCTGGTGGTCCGAGGTCGATCCCGCTGCACAGATTCATGCGCCAGGGCCTCCTGCAGATAATTCACTTTGATTTATTGCCCTATCTCTAATAGCACCCGAGATATCACCTGATATATATTGGATTTTTCTCTGACCCTGAGTGTCCGACTCCATGACACAGTGATCTACTCGGCCCCTGGTGGTCCGAGGTCGATCCCGCTGCTCAGATTCATGCGCCAGGGCCTCCTACAGACAATGCACTTTGATTTATTGCGCTATCTGTAATAGCACCCGAGATATCACCAGATATATATTGGATTTTTCCCTGACCCTGAGTGTCCGACCCCATGAGACGGTGGTTTTCTCGGCCCCTGGTGATCCGAGGCCGTTCCGGCTGCACAGATGCATGCGCCAGGGCCTCCTGCAGACAATGCACTTTGGTTTATTGCGCTATCTGTAATAGCACCCGAGATATCACCAGATATATATTGGATTTTTCCCTGACCCTGAGTGCCCGGCCCCATGAGACGGTGGTTTTCTCGGCCCCTGGTGGTCCGCGGTCGTTCCCGCTGCACAGTTTCATGCGCCAGGGCCTCCTACAGACAATGCACTTTGATTTATTGCGCTATCTGTAATACCACCCGAGATATCACCAGATATATATTGGATTTTTCCGTGACCCTGAGTGTTCGGCCCCATGAGACTGTGGTTTTCTCGGCCACTGGTGGTCCGAGGTCGATCCCGCTGCACAGATTCATGCGCCAGGGCCTCCTAGAGACAATGCACTTTGATTTTTTCCGCTATCTGTAATAGCACCCGAGATATCACCAGATATATATTGGATTTTTCCCTGACCCTGAGTGTCCGGCCCCATGAGACGGTGGTTTTCTCGGCCCCTGGTGGTCCGAGGTCGTTCCCGCTGCACAGATTCATGCGCCAGGGCCTCGTGCAGATAATTCACTTTGGTTTATTGCGCTATCTGTAATAGCACCCGAGATATCACCAGAAATATATTGGATATTCCCCTGACCCTGAGTGTCCGGCCCCATGAGACTGTGGTTTTCTCGGCCCCTGGTGGTCCGAGGTCGTTCCCGCTGCACAGATTAATGCGCTAGAGCCTCCTGCTGACAATGCACTTTGATGTATTGGGCTATCTGTAATAACACCCGTGATATCACCAGATGTATATTGGATTTTTCGCTGACCCTGAGTGTCCGGCCCCATAAGACAGTGGTTTTCTCGGCCCCTTGTGGTCCGACGTCGTTCCCGCTGCACAGATTCATGCGCCAGGGCCTCCTGCAGTTAATTCACTTTGGTTTATTGCGCTATCTGTAATAGCACCCGAGATATCACCTGATATATATTGGATTTTTCACTGACCCTGAGTGTCCGGCCCCATGAGACGGTGGTTTTCTCGGCCCCTGGAGGTCCGAGGTCGTTCCCGCTGCGCTGATTCATGCGCCAGGTCCTCCTGCAGATAATTCACTTTGGTTTATTGCGCTATCTCTAATAGCACCCGAGATATCACCAGATATATATTGGATTTTACCCTGACCCTGAGTGTCCGGCCACATGGGACGGTGGTTGTCTCGGCCCCTGGAGGTCCGAGGACGTTCCCGCTGCACAGATTCATGCGCCAGGGCCCCCTGCAGATAATTCACTTTGGTTTATTGCGCTATCTGTAATAGCACCCGAGATATCACCAGATATATATTGCATTTTCCCCTGACCCTGAGTGTCCGGCCCCATGAGACGGTGGTTGTCTCGGCCCCTGGTGGTCCGAGGTCGTTCCCGCTGCACAGATTCATGAGCCAGTGCCTCCTGCAGACAATGCACTTTGGTTTATTATACTATCTCTAATAGCACCCGAGATATCACCAGATATATATTGGATTTTTCCCTGACCCTGAGTGTCCGGCCCCATGAGAGGGTAGTTTTCTCGGCCCCTGGTGGTCCGAGGTCGTTCCCGCTGCACAGATTCATGCGCCAGGGCCTCCTGCAGATAATTCACTTTGGTTTAGTGCGCTTTCTGTAATAGCACCCGAGATATCACCCGATTTATATTCGATTTTCCCCTGACCCTGAGTGTCCGGGCCCATGAGACGGTGGTTTTCTCGGCCCCTGGTGGTCCAAGGTCGTTCCCGCTGCACAGATTCATGCGCCAGGGCCTCCTATAGATAATTCACTTTGGTTTATAGCGCTATCTCTAATAGCACCCGAGATATCACCAGATATATAATGGATTTTTCCCTGACCCTGACAGTTCGGCACCACGTGTTGGTGGTTTTCTCGGCCCCTGGTGGTCCGAGGTCGTTCCATCTGCACAGATTCATGCGCCAGGGCCTCCTACAGACAATGCACTTTGATTTATTGCGCTATCTGTAATAGCACCCGAGATATCACCAGATATATATTGGATTTTCCCCTGACCCTGAGTGTCCGGCCCCATGAGACGGTGGTTTTCTCGGCCCCTGTTTGTCCGAGGTCGTTCCCGCTGCACAGATTCATGCGCCAGGGCCTCCTGCAGATAATTCACTTTGGTTTATTGCGCTATCTCTAATAGCACCCGAGATATCACCAGATATATATATATATATATATTGGACTTTCCCCTGACCCTGAGTGTCCGGCCCCATGAGACAGTGGTTTTCTCGGCCCCTGGTGTTCCGAGGTCGTTCCCGCGGCACAGACTCATGCGCCAGGGCCTCCTGCAGATAATTCACTTTGGTTTATTGCGCTATCTCTAATAGCACTCGAGATATCACCAGATATATATTGGATTTTCCCCTCACCCTGAGTGTCCGGCTCCATGAGACGGTGGTTTTCTCGGCCCCTGGTGGTTCGAGGTCGTTCCCGCTGCACAGATTCATGCGCCAGGGCCTCCTGCAGACAATGCACTTTGGTTTATTATGCTATCTCTAATAGCACCCGAGATATCTCTAGATATATAATGGATTTTTCCCTGACCCTGACAGTTCGGCCCCATGAGACGGTGGTTTTGACGGCCCCTGGAGGTCCGAGGTCGTTCCCGCTGCACAGATTCATGCGCCAGGGCCTCCAACAGACAATGCACTTTGGTTTATTGCGCTATCTCTAGTAGCACCCGAGATATCACCAGATATACAATGGATTTTTCCCTGACCCTGACAGTTCGGCCCCATGTGTCGGTGGTTTTCTCGGCCCCTGGTGGTCCGAGGTCGTTCCAGCTGCACAGGTTCATGCGCCTCGGCCTCCTACAGACAATGCACTTTGATTTGTTGCGCTATCTCTAATAGCACCCGAGATATCACCAGATATATATTGGATTTTTCCCTGACCCTGAGTGTCCGGCCCCATGACACGGTGGTTTTCTCGGCCGCTGGTGGTCCGAGGTCGTTCCCGCTGGCCAGATTCATGCGCCAGGGCCTCCAACAGACAAAGCACTTTGATGTATTGCGCTATCTCTAATAGCACCCGAGATATCACCAGATATATATTGGATTTTCCCCTGACCCTGAGTGTCCGGCTCCATGAGACGAAAGTTTTCTCGGCCCCTGGTGATCCGAGGTCGTTTCCGCTGCACAGATTCATGCGCCAGGGCCTCCTGCAGATAATTCACTATGGTTTATTGCGCTATCTCTAATAGCACCCGAGATATCACCAGATATATATTGGATTTTTCCCTGACCCTGAGTGTCCGGCCCCATGAGACGGTGGTTTTCTCGGCCCCCGGTGGTCCCAGGTCGATCCCGCTGCACAGAATCATGCGCCAGGGCCTCCTACAGACAATGCACTTTGTTTTATTGCGCTATCTGTAATTGCACAAGAGATATCACCAGATATATATTGGATTTTTCCCTTACCCTGAGTGTCCGGCCCCATGAGACGGAGGTTTTCTCGGCCCCTGGTGGTCCGAGGTCGTTCCCGCTGCACAGATTCATGCGCCAGGGCCCCCTGCAGATAATTCACTTTGGTTTATTGCGCTATCTGTAATAGCACCCGAGATATCACCAGATATATATTGCATTTTCCCCTGACCCTGAGTGTCCGGCCCCATGAGACGGTGGTTGTCTCGGCCCCTGGTGGTCCGAGGTCGTTCCCGCTGCACAGATTCATGAGCCAGTGCCTCCTGCAGACAATGCACTTTGGTTTATTATACTATCTCTAATAGCACCCGAGATATCACCAGATATATATTGGATTTTTCCCTGACCCTGAGTGTCCGGCCCCATGAGAGGGTAGTTTTCTCGGCCCCTGGTGGTCCGAGGTCGTTCCCGCTGCACAGATTCATGCGCCAGGGCCTCCTGCAGATAATTCACTTTGGTTTAGTGCGCTTTCTGTAATAGCACCCGAGATATCACCCGATTTATATTCGATTTTCCCCTGACCCTGAGTGTCCGGGCCCATGAGACGGTGGTTTTCTCGGCCCCTGGTGGTCCAAGGTCGTTCCCGCTGCACAGATTCATGCGCCAGGGCCTCCTGCAGACAATGCACTTTGGTTTATTATGCTATCTCTAATAGCACCCGAGATATCTCTAGATATATAATGGATTTTTCCCTGACCCTGACAGTTCGGCCCCATGAGACGGTGGTTTTGACGGCCCCTGGAGGTCCGAGGTCGTTCCCGCTGCACAGATTCATGCGCCAGGGCCTCCAACAGACAATGCACTTTGGTTTATTGCGCTATCTCTAGTAGCACCCGAGATATCACCAGATATACAATGGATTTTTCCCTGACCCTGACAGTTCGGCCCCATGTGTCGGTGGTTTTCTCGGCCCCTGGTGGTCCGAGGTCGTTCCAGCTGCACAGGTTCATGCGCCTCGGCCTCCTACAGACAATGCACTTTGATTTGTTGCGCTATCTCTAATAGCACCCGAGATATCACCAGATATATATTGGATTTTTCCCTGACCCTGAGTGTCCGGCCCCATGACACGGTGGTTTTCTCGGCCGCTGGTGGTCCGAGGTCGTTCCCGCTGGCCAGATTCATGCGCCAGGGCCTCCAACAGACAATGCACTTTGATGTATTGCGCTATCTCTAATAGCACCCGAGATATCACCAGATATATATTGGATTTTCCCCTGACCCTGAGTGTCCGGCTCCATGAGACGAAAGTTTTCTCGGCCCCTGGTGATCCGAGGTCGTTTCCGCTGCACAGATTCATGCGCCAGGGCCTCCTGCAGATAATTCACTATGGTTTATTGCGCTATCTCTAATAGCACCCGAGATATCACCAGATATATATTGGATTTTTCCCTGACCCTGAGTGTCCGGCCCCATGAGACGGTGGTTTTCTCGGCCCCCGGTGGTCCCAGGTCGATCCCGCTGCACAGAATCATGCGCCAGGGCCTCCTACAGACAATGCACTTTGTTTTATTGCGCTATCTGTAATTGCACAAGAGATATCACCAGATATATATTGGATTTTTCCCTTACCCTGAGTGTCCGGCCCCATGAGACGGAGGTTTTCTCGGCCCCTGGTGGTCCGAGGTCGTTCCCGCTGCACAGATTCATGCGCCAGGGCCCCCTGCAGATAATTCACTTTGGTTTATTGCGCTATCTGTAATAGCACCCGAGATATCACCAGATATATATTGCATTTTCCCCTGACCCTGAGTGTCCGGGCCCATGAGACGGTGGTTTTCTCGGCCCCTGGTGGTCCAAGGTCGTTCCCGCTGCACAGATTCATGCGCCAGGGCCTCCTATAGATAATTCACTTTGGTTTATAGCGCTATCTCTAATAGCACCCGAGATATCACCAGATATATAATGGATTTTTCCCTGACCCTGACAGTTCGGCACCACGTGTTGGTGGTTTTCTCGGCCCCTGGTGGTCCGAGGTCGTTCCATCTGCACAGATTCATGCGCCAGGGCCTCCTACAGACAATGCACTTTGATTTATTGCGCTATCTCTAATAGCACCCGAGATATCAGCAGATATATGCTGGATTTTTACATGGCCTTGGGTGACGGATTCCAAATATCTGTAATTCTCTCGGCCTCTGGCGGTCCGAGGTCGTTTCCGCTGCACAGAATCATGCCCCAGGGCCTCCTGCAGATAATTCTGTTTGATTTATTGCGCTATCTCTAATAGCACCCGAGATATCACCTGATATATATTGGATTTTTCTCTGACCCTGAGTGTCCGACTCCATGACACAGTGATCTACTCGGCCCCTGGTGGTCCGAGGTCGATCCCGCTGCACAGATTCATGCGCCAGGGCCTCCTACAGACAATGCACTTTGATTTATTGCGCTATCTGTAATAGCACCCGAGATATCACCAGATATATATTGGATTTTTCCCTGACCCTGAGTGTCCGACCCCATGAGACGGTGGTTTTCTCGGCCCCTGGTGATCCGAGGCCGTTCCGGCTGCACAGATGCATGCGCCAGGGCCTCCTGCAGATAATTCACTTTGGTTTATTGCGCTATCTCTAATAGCACCCGAGAGATCACCAGATATATATTGGATTTTCCCCTCACCCTGAGTGTCCGGCCCCATGAGACGGTGGTTTTCTCGGCTCCTGGTGGTCCGAGGTCGTTCCCGCTGGCCAGATTCATGCGCCAGGGCCTCCTACAGACAATGCACTTTGGTTTATTGCGCTATCTGTAATAGCACCCGAGATATCACCAGATATATATTGGATTTTTCCCTGACCCTGAGTGCCCGGCCCCATGAGACGGTGGTTTTCTCGGCCCCTGGTGGTCCGAGGTCGTTCCCGCTGCACAGTTTCATGCGCCAGGGCCTCCTACAGACAATGCACTTTGATTTATTGCGCTATCTGTAATACCACCCGAGATATCACCAGATATATATTGGATTTTTCCGTGACCCTGAGTGTTCGGCCCCATGAGACTGTGGTTTTCTCGGCCCCTGGTGGTCCGAGGTCGATCCCGCTGCACAGATTCATGCGCCAGGGCCTCGTGCAGATAATTCACTTTGGTTTATTGCGCTATCTGTAATAGCACCCGAGATATCACCAGAAATATATTGGATATTCCCCTGACCCTGAGTGTCCGGCCCCATGAGACTGTGGTTTTCTCGGCCCCTGGTGGTCCGAGGTCGTTCCCGCTGCACAGATTAATGCGCTAGAGCCTCCTGCGGACAATGCACTTTGATGTATTGGGCTATCTGTAATAACACCCGTGATATCACCAGATGTATATTGGATTTTTCGCTGACCCTGAGTGTCCGGCCCCATAAGACAGTGGTTTTCTCGGCCCCTGGTGGTCCGACGTCGTTCCCGCTGCACAGATTCATGCGCCAGGGCCTCCTGCAGTTAATTCACTTTGGTTTATTGCGCTATCTGTAATAGCACCCGAGATATCACCTGATATATATTGGATTTTTCACTGACCCTGAGTGTCCGGCCCCATGAGACGGTGGTTTTCTCGGCCCCTGGAGGTCCGAGGTCGTTCCCGCTGCGCTGATTCATGCGCCAGGTCCTCCTGCAGATAATTCACTTTGGTTTATTGCGCTATCTCTAATAGCACCCGAGATATCACCAGATATATATTGGATTTTACCCTGACCCTGAGTGTCCGGCCACATGGGACGGTGGTTGTCTCGGCCCCTGGAGGTCCGAGGACGTTCCCGCTGCACAGATTCATGCGCCAGGGCCCCCTGCAGATAATTCACTTTGGTTTATTCCGCTATCTGTAATAGCACCCGAGATATCACCAGATATATATTGCATTTTCCCCTGACCCTGAGTGTCCGGCCCCATGAGACGGTGGTTGTCTCGGCCCCTGGTGGTCCGAGGTCGTTCCCGCTGCACAGATTCATGAGCCAGTGCCTCCTGCAGACAATGCACTTTGGTTTATTATACTATCTCTAATAGCACCCGAGATATCACCAGATATATATTGGATTTTTCCCTGACCCTGAGTGTCCGGCCCCATGAGAGGGTAGTTTTCTCGGCCCCTGGTGGTTCGAGGTCGTTCCCGCTGCACAGATTCATGCGCCAGGGCCTCCTGCAGATAATTCACTTTGGTTTAGTGCACTTTCTGTAATAGCACCCGAGATATCACCCGATTTATATTCGATTTTCCCCTGACCCTGAGTGTCCGGGCCCATGAGATGGTGGTTTTCTCGGCCCCTGGTGGTCCAAGTTCGTTCCCGCTGCACAGATTCATGCGCCAGGGCCTCCTATAGATAATTCACTTTGGTTTATAGCGCTATCTCTAATAGCACCCGAGATATCACCAGATACATAATGGATTTTTCCCTGACCCTGACAGTTCGGCACCACGTGTTGGTGGTTTTCTCGGCCCCTGGTGGTCCGAGGTCGTTCCATCTGCACAGATTCATGCGCCAGGGCCTCCTACAGCCAATGCACTTTGATTTATTGCGCTATCTGTAATAGCACCCGAGATATCACCAGATATGTATTAGATTTTTCCCTGACCCTGAATGTCCGACCCCATGAGACGGTGGTTTTCTCGGCCCCTGGTGGTCCGAGGTCGTTCCCGCTGTAGAGATTCATGCGCCAGGGCCTCCTACAGAAAATGCACTTTGATTTATTGCGCTATCTGTAATAGCACCCGAGATATCACCAGATATATATTGGATTTTTCCCTAACCCTGAGTGTCCTACTCCATGAGACGGTGGTTTTCTCGGCCCCTGGTGGTTCGAGGTCGTTCCCGCTGCAGAGATTCATGCGCCAGGGCCTCCTACAGAAAATGCACTTTGATTTATTGCGCTATCTGTAATAGCACCCGAGATATCACCAGATATATATTGGATTTTCCCCTGACCCTGAGTGTCCGGCCCCATGAGACGGTGGTTTTCTCGGCCCCTGGTGGTCCGATGTCGTTCCCGCTGCACAGATTCATGCGCCAGGGCCTCCTGCAGATAATTCACTTTGGTTTATAGCGCTATCTCTAATAGCACCCGAGATATCACCAGATATATAATGGATTTTTCCCTGACCCTGACAGTTCGGCCCCATGAGACGGTGGTTTTGACGGCCCCTGGAGGTCCGAGGTCGTTCCCGCTGCACAGATTCATGCGCCAGGGCCTCCAACAGACAATGCATTTTGGTTTATTGCGCTATCTCTAAAAGCACCCGAGATATCACCAGATATACAATGGATTTTTCCCTGACCCTGACAGTTCGGCCCCATGTGTCGGTGGTTTTCTCGGCCCCTGGTGGTCCGAGGTCGTTCCAGCTGCACAGGTTCATGCGCCGCGGCCTCCTACAGACAATGCACTTTGATTTGTTGCGCTATCTCTAATAGCACCCGAGATATCACCAGATATATATTGGATTTTTCCTTGACCCTGAGTGTCCGGCCCCATGAGACGGTGGTTTTCTCGGCCCCTGGTGATCCGAGGTCGTTTCCGCTGCACAGATTCATGCGCCAGGGCCTCCTGCAGATAATTCACTATGGTTTATTGCGCTATCTCTAATAGCACCCGAGATATCACCAGATATATATTGGATTTTTCCCTGACCCTGAGTGTCCGGCCCCATGAGACGGTGGTTTTCTCGGCCCCCGGTGGTCCCAGGTCGATCCCGCTGCACAGAATCATGCGCCAGGGCCTCCTACAGACAATGCACTTTGTTTTATTGCGCTATCTGTAATAGCACCCGAGATGTCACCAGATATATATTGGATTTTTCCCTGACCCTGTGTCCGGCCCCATGAGACGGTGGTTTTCTCGGCCCCTGGTGGTCCGAGGTCGTTCCCGCTGCACAGATTCATGCGCCAGGGCCTCCTACAGACAATGCACTTTGATTTATTGCGCTATCTGTAATAGCACCCGAGATATCACCAGATATATATTGGATTTTTCCCTGACCCTGAGTGTCCGACCCCATGAGACGGTGGTATTCTCGGCCCCTGGTGATCCGAGGCCGTTCCGGCTGCACAGATGCATGCGCCAGGGCCTCCTGCAGATAATTCACTTTGGTTTATTGCGCTATCTCTAATAGCACCCGAGAGATCACCAGATATATATTGGATTTTCCCCTCACCCTGAGTGTCCGGCCCCATGAGACGGTGGTTTTCTCGGCTCCTGGTGGTCCGAGGTCGTTCCCGCTGGCCAGATTCATGCGCCAGGGCCTCCTACAGACAATGCACTTTGGTTTATTGCGCTATCTGTAATAGCACCCGAGATATCACCAGATATATATTGGATTTTTCCCTGACCCTGAGTGCCCGGCCCCATGAGACGGTGGTTTTCTCGGCCCCTGGTGGTCCGAGGTCGTTCCCGCTGCACAGTTTCATGCGCCAGGGCCTCCTACAGACAATGCACTTTGATTTATTGCGCTATCTGTAATACCACCCGAGATATCACCAGATATATATTGGATTTTTCCGTGACCCTGAGTGTTCGGCCCCATGAGACTGTGGTTTTCTCGGCCCCTGGTTGTCCGAGGTCGTTCCCGCTGCACAGATTCATGCGCCAGGGCCTCCTGCAGATAATTCACTTTGTTTTATTGCGCTATCTGTAATAGCACCCGAGATATCACCAGATATATATTGGATATTCCCCCGACCCTGAGTGTCCGGCCCCATGAGACTGTGGTTTTCTCGGCCCCTGGTTGTCCGAGGTCGTTCCCGCTGCACAGATTAATGCGCTAGAGCCTCCTGCGGGCAATGCACTTTGATGTATTGGGCTATCTGTAATAACACACGTGATATCACCAGATATATATTGGATTTTTCCCCGACCCTGAGTGTCCGGCCCCATAAGACGGTGGTTTTCTCGGCCCCTGGTGCTCCGACGTCGTTCCCGCTGCACAGATTCATGCGCCAGGGCCTCCTGCAGTTAATTCACTTTGGTTTATTGAGCTATCTGTAATAGTACCCGAGATATCGCCAGATATATATCGGACTTTTCCCTGACCCTGTGTGTCCGGCCCCATGAGACGGCGGTTGTCTCGGCCCCTGGTGGTCCGAGGTCGTTCCCGCTGCGCTGATTCATGCGCAAGGGCCTCCTGCAGATAATTCACTTTGGTTTTTTGCGCTATCTCTATTAGCACCCGAGATATCACCAGATATATATTTCATTTTTCCCTGACCCTGAGTGTCCGGCCCCATGAGACTGTGGTTTTCTCGGCCCCTGGTTGTCCGAGGTCGTTCCCGCTGCACAGATTCATGCGCCAGGGCATGCTACAGACAATGCACTTTGATTTATTGCGCTATCTGTAATAGCACCCGAGATGTCACCAGATATATATTGGATTTTTCCCTGACCCTGTGTCCGGCCCCATGAGACGGTGGTTTTCTCGGCCCCTGGTGGTCCGAGGCGGTTCCGGCTGCACAGATGCATGCGCCAAGGCCTCCTGCAGATAATTCACTTTGGTTTATTGCGCTATCTCTAATAGCACCCGAGATATCACCAGATATATATTGGATTTTCCCCTCACCCTGAGCGTCCGGCTCCATGAGACGGTGGTTTTCTCGGCTCCTGGTGGTCCGAGGTCGTTCCCGCTGGCCAGATTCATGCGACAGGGCCCCCTGCAGATAATTAACTTTGGTTTATTGCGCTATCTCTAATAGCACCCGAGATATCACCAGATATATGCTGGATTTTTACATGACTTTGGGTGACGGATACCGAAAATCTGTAATTTTCTCGGCTCCTGGTGGTGCGATGTCGTTCCTGCTGCACAGATTCATGCGCAAGGGCCTCCTGCAGATAATTCACTTTGGTTTTTTGCGCTATCTCTATTAGCACCCGAGATATCAGCAGATATATATTTCATTTTTCCCTGACCCTGAGTGTCCGGCCCCATGTGACTGTGGTTTTCTCGGCCCCTGGTTGTCCGAGGTCGTTCCCGCTGCACAGATTCATGCGCCAGGGCATCCTACAGACAATGCACTTTGATTTATTGCGCTATCTGTAATAGCACCCAAGATATCACCAGATGTATATTGGATTTTTCCCTGACCCTGAGAGTCCGGTCCCATGAGACGGTGGTTTTCTCGGCCCCTGGTGGTCCGAGGTCGTTCCCGCTGCACAGTTTCATGCGCCAGGGCCACCTACAGACAATGCACATTGTTTCATTGCGCTATCTGTAATAGCACCGGAGATATCACCAGATATATATCGGATTTTTCCCTGACCCTGAGTGTCCGGCCCCATGAGACGGTGGTTTTCTCGGCCCCTGGTGGTCCGAGGTCGTTCCCGCTGCAGAGATTCATGCGCCAGGGCCTCCTGCAGATAATTCACTTTGGTTTATTGCGCTATCTGTAATAGCACCAGATATATCACCAGATATATATTGGATATTCCCCTGACCCTGTGTGTTCGGCCCCATGAGACGGTGGTTTTCTCGGCCTCTGGTGGTCCGAGGTCGTTCCCGCTGGCCAGATTCATGCGCCAGGGGCTCCTGCAGATAATTCGCTTTGGTTTATTGCGCTATCTCTAATAGCACCCGAGATATCACCAGATATATATTGGATTTTTCCCTGACCATGAGTGTCCGGCCCCATGAGACGGTGGTATTCTCGGCCCCTGGTGGTCCGAGGTCGCTCCAGCTGCACAGATTCATGCGCCAGGGCCTCCTACAGACAATGCACTTTGTTTTATTGCGCTATCTGTAATAGCACCCGAGATATCACCAGATATATATTGGATTTTTCCCTGACCCTGAGTGTCCGGCCCCATGAGACGGTGGTTTTCTCGGCCCCTGGTGGTCCGAGGTCGTTCCCGCTGCACAGATTCATGCGCCAGGGCCTCGTGCAGATAATTCACTTTGGTTTATTGCGCTATCTGTAATAGCACCCGAGATATCACCAGAAATATATTGGATATTCCCCTGACCCTGAGTGTCCGGCCCCATGAGACTGTGGTTTTCTCGGCCCCTGGTGGTCCGAGGTCGTTCCCGCTGCACAGATTAATGCGCTAGAGCCTCCTGCGGACAATGCACTTTGATGTATTGGGCTATCTGTAATAACACCCGTGATATCACCAGATATATATTGGATTTTTCGCTGACCCTGAGTGTCCGGCCCCATAAGACAGTGGTTTTCTCGGCCCCTGGTGGTCCGACGTCGTTCCCGCTGCACAGATTCATGCGCCAGGGCCTCCTGCAGTTAATTCACTTTGGTTTATTGCGCTATCTGTAATAGCACCCGAGATATCACCTGATATATATTGGATTTTTCACTGACCCTGAGTGTCCGGCCCCATGAGACGGTGGTTTTCTCGGCCCCTGGTGGTCCGAGGTCGTTCCCGCTGCGCTGATTCATGCGCCAGGTCCTCCTGCAGATAATTCACTTTGGTTTATTGCGCTATCTCTAATAGCACCCGAGATATCACCAGATATATATTGGATTTTACCCTGACCCTGAGTGTCCGACCCCATGTGACGGTGGTTTTCTCGGCCCCTGGTGGTCCGAGGTCGTTCCGGCTGCACAGATGCATGCGCCAGGGCCTCCTGCAGATAATTCACTTTGGTTTATTGCGCTATCTCTAATAGCACCCGAGAGATCACCAGATATATATTGGATTTTCCCCTCACCCTGAGTGTCCGGCCCCATGAGACGGTGGTTTTCTCGGCTCCTGGTGGTCCGAGGTCGTTCCCGCTAGCCAGATTCATGCGCCAGGGCCTCCTACAGACAATGCACTTTGATTTATTGCGCTATCTCTAATAGCACCCGAGATATCACCAGATATATATTGGATTTTCCCCTCACCCAGAGTGTCCGGCCACATGTGACGGTGGTTGTCTCGGCACCTGGAGGTCCGAGGACGTTCCCGCTAGCCAGATTCATGCGCCAGGGCCCCCTGCAGATAATTCACTTTGGTTTATTGCGCTATCTGTAATAGAACCCGAGATATCACCAGATATATATTGCATTTTCCCCTGACCCTGAGTGTCCGGCCCCATGAGACGGTGGTTGTCTCGGCCCCTGGTGGTCCGAGGTCGTTCCCGCTGCACAGATTCATGCGCCAGTGCCTCCTGCAGACAATGCACTTTGGTTTATTATACTATCTCTAATAGCACCCGAGATATCACCAGATATATATTTGATTTTTCCCTGACCCTGAGTGTCCGGCCCCATGAGAGGGTAGTTTTCTCGGCCCCTGGTGGTCCGAGGTCGTTCCCGCTGCACAGATTCATGCGCCAGGTCCTCCTGCAGATAATTCACTTTGGATTATTGCGCTATCTCTAATAGCACCCGAGATATCGCCAGATATATATCGGACTTTTCCCTGACCCTGAGTGTCCGGCCCCATGAGACGGCGGTTGTCTCGGCCCCTGGTGGTCCGAGGTCGTTCCCGCTGCACAGATTCATGCGCCAGTGCCTCCTGCAGACAATGCACTTTGGTTTATTATACTATCTCTAATAGCACCCGAGATATCGCCAGATATATATCGGATTTTCCCCTCACCCTGAGTGTCCGGCCCCATGAGACGGTGGTTTTCTCGGCTGCTGGTGGTCCGAGGTCGTTCCCGCTGGCCAGATTCATGCGCCAGGGCCTCCTACAGACAATGCACTTTGATTTATTGCGCTATCTCTAATAGCACCCGAGATATCACCAGATATATATTGGATTTTCCCCTGACCCTGAGTGTCCGGCTCCATGAGACGGAAGTTTTCTCGGCCCCTGGTGATCCGAGGTCGTTTCCGCTGCACAGATTCATGCGCCAGGGCCTCCTGCAGATAATTCACTATGGTTTATTGCGCTATCTCTAATAGCACCCGAGATATCACCAGATATATATTGGATTTTTCCCTGACCCTGAGTGTCCGGCCCTATGAGACGGTGGTTTTCTCGGCCCCCGGTGGTCCCAGGTCGATCCCGCTGCACAGAATCATGCGCCAGGGCCTCCTGCAGTTAATTCACTTTGGTTTATTGCGCTATCTGTAATAGCACCCGAGATATCACCTGATATATATTGGATTTTTCACTGACCCTGAGTGTCCGGCCCCATGAGACGGTGGTTTTCTCGGCCCCTGGTGGTCCGAGGTCGTTCCCGCTGCGCTGATTCATGCGCCAGGTCCTCCTGCAGATAATTCACTTTGGTTTATTGCGCTATCTCTAATAGCACCCGAGATATCACCAGATATATATTGGATTTTACCCTGACCCTGAGTGTCCGGCCACATGGGACGGTGGTTGTCTCGGCCCCTGGAGGTCCGAGGACGTTCCCGCTGCACAGATTCATGCGCCAGGGCCCCCTGCAGATAATTCACTTTGGTTTATTGCGCTATCTGTAATAGCACCCGAGATATCACCAGATATATATTGCATTTTCCCCTGACCATGAGTGTCCGGCCCCATGAGACGGTGGTTGTCTCGGCCCCTGGTGGTCCGAGGTCGTTCCCGCTGCACAGATTCATGCGCCAGTGCCTCCTGCAGACAATGCACTTTGGTTTATTATACTATCTCTAATAGCACCCGAGATATCACCAGATATATATTGGATTTTTCCCTGACCCTGAGTGTCCGGCCCCATGAGAGGGTAGTTTTCTCGGCCCCTGGTGGTCCGAGGTCGTTCCCGCTGCACAGATTCATGCGCCAGGGCCTCCTGCAGATAATTCACTTTGGTTTAGTGAGCTTTCTGTAATAGCACCCGAGATATCACCCGATTTATATTCGATTTTCCCCTGACCCTGAGTGTCCGGCCCCATGAGACGGTGGTTTTCTCGGCCCCTGGTGGTCCAAGGTCGTTCCCGCTGCACAGATTCATGCGCCAGGGCCTCCTATAGATAATTCACTTTGGTTTATAGCGCTATCTGTAATAGCACCCGAGATATCACCAGATATGTATTAGATTTTTCCCTGACCCTGAATGTCCGACCCCATGAGACGGTGGTTTTCTCGGCCCCTGGTGGTCCGAGGTCGTTCCCGCTGCAGAGATTCATGCGCCAGGGCCTCCTACAGACAATGCACTTTGATTTATTGCGCTATCTGTAATAGCACCCGAGATATCACCAGATATATATTGGATTTTTCCCTGACCCTGAGTGTCCTACTCCATGAGACGGTGGTTTTCTCGGCCCCTGGTGGTCCGATGTCGTTCCCGCTGCACAGATTCATGCGCCAGGGCCTCCTGCAGATAATTCGCTTTGGTTTATTGCGCTATCTCTAATAGCACCCGAGATATCACCAGATATATATTGGATTTTTCCCTGACCATGAGTGTCCGGCCCCATGAGACGGTGGTATTCTCGGCCCCTGGTGGTCCGAGGTCGCTCCAGCTGCACAGATTCATGCGCCAGGGCCTCCTACATACAATGCACTCTGATTTATTGCGCTATCTGCAATAGCACCCGAGATATCACCAGATATATATTGGATTTTTCCCTGACCCTGAGTGTCCGGCCCCATGCGACGGTGGTTTTCTCGGCCCCCGGTGGTCCCAGGTCGATCCCGCTGCACAGAATCATGCGCCAGGGCCTCCTACAGACAATGCACTTTGTTTTATTGCGCTATCTGTAATAGCACAAGAGATATCACCAGATATATATTGGATTTTCCCCTGACCCTGAGTGTCCGGCCCCATGAGACGGTGGTTTTCTCGGCCCCTGGTGGTCCAAGGTCGTTCCCGCTGCACAGATTCATGCGCCAGGGCCTCCTATAGATAATTCACTTTGGTTTATAGCGCTATCTGTAATAGCACCCGAGATATCACCAGATATGTATTAGATTTTTCCCTGACCCTGAATGTCCGACCCCATGAGACGGTGGTTTTCTCGGCCCCTGGTGGTCCGAGGTCGTTCCCGCTGCAGAGATTCATGCGCCAGGGCCTCCTACAGACAATGCACTTTGATTTATTGCGCTAACTGTAATAGCACCCGAGATATCACCAGATATATATTGGATTTTTCCCTAACCCTGAGTGTCCTACTCCATGAGACGGTGGTTTTCTCGGCCCCTGGTGGTTCGAGGTCGTTCCCGCTGCACAGATTCATGCGCCAGGGCCTCCTGCAGACAATGCACTTTGGTTTATTATGCTATCTCTAATAGCACCCGAGATATCTCTAGATATATATTGGATTTTCCCCTGACCCTGAGTGTCCGGCCCCATGAGACTGTGGTTTTCTCGGCCCCTGGTGGTCCGATGTCGTTCCCGCTGCACAGATTCATGCGCCAGGGCCTCCTGCAGATAATTTACTTTGGTTTATAGCGCTATCTCTAATAGCACCCGAGATATCACCAGATATATAATGGATTTTTCCCTGACCCTGACAGTTCGGCCCCATGAGACGGTGGTTTTGACGGCCCCTGGAGGTCCGAGGTCGTTCCCGCTGCACAGATTCATGCGCCAGGGCCTCCAACAGAAAATGCACTTTGGTTTATTGCGCTATCTCTAATAGCACCCGAGATATCACCAGATATACAATGGATTTTTCCCTGACCCTGACAGTTCGGCCCCATGTGTCGGTGGTTTTCTCGGCCCCTGGTGGTCCTAGGTCGTTCTAGCTGCACAGGTTCATGCGCCACGGCCTCCTACAGACAATGCACTTTGATTTATTGCGCTATCTGTAATAGCACCCGAGATATCACCAGATATATATTGGATTTTTCCCTGACCCTGAGTGTCCGACCCCATGTGACGGTGGTTTTCTCGGCCCCTGGTGGTCCGAGGTCGTTCCCGCTGCACAGATTCATGCGCCAGGGCCTCCTGCAGACAATGCACTTTGATTTATTGCGCTATCTGTAATAGCACCCGAGATATCACCATGTATATATTGGATTTTCCCCTGACCCTGAGTGTCCGGCCCCATGAGACGGTGGTTTTCTCGGCCCCTGGTGATCCGAGGCCGTTCCGGCTGCACAGATGCATGCGCCAGGGCCTCCTGCAGATAATTCACTTTGGCTTATTGCGCTATCTCTATTAGCACCCGAGAGATCACCAGATATATATTGGATTTTCCCCTCACCCTGAGTGTCCGGCCCCATGAGACGGTGGTTTTCTCGGCTCCTGGTGGTCCGAGGTCGTTCCCACTGGCCAGATTCATGCGCCAGGGCCTCCTACAGACAATGCACTTTGGTTTATTGCGCTATCTGTAATAGCACCCGAGATATCACCAGATATATATTGGATTTTTCCCTGACCCTGAGTGCCCGGCCCCATGAGACGGTGGTTTTCTCGGCCCCTGGTGGTCCGAGGTCGTTCCCGCTGCACAGTTTCATGCGCCAGGGCCTCCTACAGACAATGCACTTTGATTTATTGCGCTATCTGTAATACCACCCGAGATATCACCAGATACATATTGGATTTTTCCGTGACCCTGAGTGTTCGGCCCCATGAGACTGTGGTTTTCTCGGCCCCTGGTTGTCCGAGGTCGTTCCCGCTGCACAGATTCATGCGCCAGGGCCTCCTGCAGATAATTCACTTTGTTTTATTGCGCTATCTGTAATAGCACCCGAGATATCACCAGATATATATTGGATATTCCCCCGACCCTGAGTGTCCGGCCCCATGAGACTGTGGTTTTCTCGGCCCCTGGTGGTCCGAGGTCGTTCCCGCTGCACAGATTAATGCGCTAGAGCCTCCTGCGGACAATGCACTTTGATGTATTGGGCTATCTGTAATAACACCCGTGATATCACCAGATATATATTGGATTTTTCCCCGACCCTGAGTGTCCGGCCCCATAAGACGGTGGTTTTCTCGGCCCCTGGTGGTCCGACGTCGTTCCCGCTGCACAGATTCATGCGCCAGGGCCTCCTGCAGTTAATTCACTTTGGTTTATTGCGCTATCTGTAATAGCACCCGAGATATCACCTGATATATATTGGATTTTTCCCTGACCCTGAGTGTCCGGCCCCATGAGAGGGTAGTTTTCTCGGCCCCTGGTGGTCCGAGGTCGTTCCCGCTGCACAGATTCATGCGCCAGGTCCTCCTGCAGATAATTCACTTTGGTTTATTGCGCTATCTCTAATAGCACCCGAGATATCGCCAGATATATATCGGACTTTTCCCTGACCCTGAGTGTCCGGCCCCATGAGACGGCGGTTGTCTCGGCCCCTGGTGGTCCGAGGTCGTTCCCGCTGCGCTGATTCATGCGCCAGGTCCTCCTGCAGATAATTCACTTTGGTTTATTGCGTTATCTCTAATAGCACCCGAGATATCGCCAGATATATATCGGATTTTCCCCTCACCCTTAGTGTCCGGCCCCATGAGACGGTGGTTTTCTCGGCTGCTGGTGGTCCGAGGTCGTTCCCGCTGGCCAGATTCATGCGCCAGGGCCTCCTACAGACAATGCACTTTGATTTATTGCGCTATCTCTAATAGCACCCGAGATATCACCAGATATATATTGGATTTTTCCCTGACCCTGAGTGTCCGGCCCCATGAGACGGAGGTTTTCTCGGCCCCTGGTGGTCCGAGGTCGTTCCCGCTGCACAGATTCTTGCGCCAGGGCCTCCTGTAGATAATTCACTTTGGTTTATTGCGCTATCTGTAATAGCACCTGAGATATCACCAGATATATATTGGATTTTTCCCTGACCCTGAGTGTCCGACCCCATGAGACGGTGGTTTTCTCGGCCCCTGGTGGTCCAAGGTCGTTCCCGCTGCACCAATTCATGCGCCACGGCTTCCTGCAGACAATGCACTTTGATTTATTGCGCTATCTCTAATAGCACCCGAAATATCAGCAGATATATGCTGGATTTTTACATGGCCTTGGGTGACGGATTCCAAATATCTGTAATTCTCTCGGCCCCTGGCGGTCCGAGGTCGTTTCCGCTGCACAGAATCATGCCCCAGGGCCTCCTGCAGATAATTCTGTTTGATTTATTGCGCTATCTCTAATAGCACCCGAGATAATACCAGATATATATTGGATTTTTCCCTGACCCTGACAGGCCGGCCCCATGAGACGGTGATTTTCTCGGCCCCTGGTGGTCCGAGGTCGATCCCGCTGCACAGATTCATGCGCCAGGGCCTCCTGCAGATAATTCACTTTGATTTATTGCCCTATCTCTAATAGCACCCGAGATATCACCTGATATATATAGGATTTTTCTCTGACCCTGAGTGTCCGACTCCATGACACAGTGATCTACTCGGCCCCTGGTGGTCCGAGGTCGATCCCGCTGCACAGATTCATGCGCCAGGGCCTCCTGCAGATAATTCACTTTGTTTTACTGCGCTATCTGTAATAGCACCCGAGATATCACCAGATATATATTGGATATTCCCCTGACCCTGAGTGTCCGGCCCCATGAGACGGTGATTTTCTCGGCCCCTGGTGGTCCGAGGTCGATCCCGCTGCACAGATTCATGCGCCAGGGCCTCCTGCAGATAATTCACTTTGATTTATTGCCCTATCTCTAATAGCACCCGAGATATCACCTGATATATATAGGATTTTTCTCTGACCCTGAGTGTCCGACTCCATGACACAGTGATCTACTCGGCCCCTGGTGGTCCGAGGTCGATCCCGCTGCACAGATTCATGCGCCAGGGCCTCCTGCAGATAATTCACTTTGTTTTATTGCGCTATCTGTAATAGCACCCGAGATATCACCAGATATATATTGGATATTCCCCTGACCCTGAGTGTCCGGCCCCATGAGACTGTGGTTTTCTCGGCCCCTGGTGGTCCATGGTCGTTCCCGCTGCACCAATTCATGCGCCACGGCTTCCTGCAGACAATGCACTTTGATTTATTGCGCTATCTCTAATAGCACCCGAGATATCACCTGATATATATTGGATTTTTCCCTGACCCTGAGTGTCCGACCCCATGTGACGGTGGTTTTCTCGGCCCCTGGTGGTCCGAGGTCGTTCCCGCTGCACAGATTCATGCGCCAGGACCTCCTGCAGATAATTCACTTTGTTTTATTGCGCTATCTGTAATAGCACCCGAGATATCCCCATGTATATATTGGATTTTCCCCTGACCCTGAGTGTCCGGCCCCATGAGACTGTGGTTTTCTCGGCCCCTGGTGGTCCGAGGTCGTTCCCGCTGCAGAGATTAATGCGCTAGAGCCTCCTGCGGACAATGCACTTTGATGTATTGGGCTATCTGTAATAACACCCGTGATATCACCAGATATATATTGGATTTTTCCCCGACCCTGAGTGTCCGGCCCCATAAGACGGCGGTTTTCTCGGCCCCTGGTGGTCCGACGTCGTTCCCGCTGCACAGATTCATGCGCCAGGTCCTCCTGCAGATAAATCACTTTGGTTTATTGCGCTATCTCTAATAGCACCCGAGATATCGCCAGATATATATCGGATTTTCCCCTCACCCTGAGTGTCCGGCCCCATGAGACGGTAGTTTTCTCGGCTGCTGGTGGTCCGAGGTCGTTCCCGCTGGCCAGATTCATGCGCCAGGGCCTCCGACAGACAATGCACTTTGATTTATTGCGCTATCTCTAATAGCACCCGAGATATCACCAGATATATATTGGATTTTCCCCTGACCCTGAGTGTCCGGCTCCATGAGACGGAAGTTTTCTCGGCCCCTGGTGATCCGAGGTCGTTTCCGCTGCACAGATTCATGCGCCAGGGCCTCCTGCAGATAATTCACTATGGTTTATTGCGCTATCTCTAATAGCACCCGAGATATCACCAGATATATATTGGATTTTTCCCTGACCCTGAGTGTCAGGCCCCATGAGACGGTGGTTTTCTCGGCCCCCGGTGGTCCCAGGTCGATCCCGCTGCACAGATTCATGCGCCAGGGCCTCCTACAGAAAATGCACTTTGTTTTATTGCGCTATGTGTAATAGCACAAGAAATATCACCAGATATATATTGGATTTTTCCCTGACCCTGAGTGTCCGGCCCCATGAGACGGAGGTTTTCTCGGCCCCTGGTGGTCCGAGGTCGTTCCCGCTGCACAGATTCTTGCGCCAGGGCCTCCTGTAGATAATTCACTTTGGTTTATTGCGCTATCTGTAATAGCACCCGAGATATCACCAGATATATATTGGATATTCCCCTGACCCTGAGTGTCCGGCCCCATGAGACTGTGGTTTTCTCGGCCCCTGGTGGTCCGAGGTCGATCCCGCTGCACAGATTCATGCGCCAGGGCCTCCTGCAGACAATGCACTTTGGTTTATTGCGCTATCTCTAATAGCACCCGAGACATCACCAGATTTATATTGGATTTTTCCCTGACCCTGAGTGTCCGACCCCATGAGACGGTGCTTTTCTCGGCCCCTGGTGGTCCGAGGTCGTTCCCGCTGCACAGATTCAAGCGCCAGGGCCTCCTGCAGATAATTCACTTTGATTTATTGCGCTATCTCTAATAGCACCCGAGATATCACCAGATATATATTGGATTTTTCCCTGACCCTGACAGTCCGGCCCCATGAGACGGTGATTTTCTCGGCCCCTGGTGGTCCGAGGTCGATCCCGCTGCACAGATTCATGCGCCAGGGCCTCCTGCAGATAATTCACTTTGATTTATTGCCCTATCTCTAATAGCACCCGAGATATCACCTGATATATATAGGATTTTTCTCTGACCCTGAGTGTCCGACTCCATGACACAGTGATCTACTCGGCCCCTGGTGGTCCGAGGTCGATCCCGCTGCACAGATTCATGCGCCAGGGCCTCCTACAGACAATGCACTTCGATTTATTGAGCTATCTGTAATAGCACCCGAGATATCACCAGATATATATTGGATTTTTCCCTGACCCTGAGTGTCCGACCCCATGTGACTGTGGTTTTCTCGGCCCCTGGTGGTCCGAGGTCGTTCCCGCTGCACAGATTCATGCGCCAGGACCTCCTGCAGACAATGCACTTTGATTTATTGCGCTATATGTAATAGCACCCGAGATATCACCATGTATATATTGGATTTTCCCCTGACCCTGAGTGTCCGGCCCCATGAGACGGTGGTTTTCTCGGCCCCTGGTGATCCGAGGCCGTTCCGGCTGCACAGATGCATGCGCCAGGGCCTCCTGCAGATAATTCACTTTGGTTTATTGCGCTATCTCTAATAGCACCCGAGAGATCACCAGATATATATTGGATTTTCCCCTCACCCTGAGTGTCCGGCTCCATGAGACGGTGGTTTTCTCGGCCCCTGGTGGTCCGAGGTCGTTCCCGCTGCACAGATTCATGCGCCAGTGCCTCCTGCAGATAATTCACTTTGTTTTATTGCGCTATCTGTAATAGCACCCGAGATATCACCAGATATATATAGGATATTCCCCCGACCCTGAGTGTCCGGCCCCATGAGACTGTGGTTTTCTCGGCCCCTGGTGGTCCGAGGTCGTTCCCGCTGCAGAGATTAATGCGCTAGAGCCTCCTGCGGACAATGCACTTTGATGTATTGGGCTATCTGTAATAACACCCGTGATATCACCAGATATATATTGGATTTTTCCCCGACCCTGAGTGTCCGGCCCCATAAGACGGCGGTTTTCTCGGCCCCTGGTGGTCCGACGTCGTTCCCGCTGCACAGATTCATGCGCCAGGGCCTCCTGCAGTTAATTCACTTTGGTTTATTGCGCTATCTGTAATAGCACCCGAGATATCACCTGATATATATTGGACTTTTCACTGACCCTGAGTGTCCGGCCCCATGAGACGGTGGTTTTCTCGGCCCCTGGTGGTCCGAGGTCGGTCCCGCTGCGCTGATTCATGCGCCAGGTCCTCCTGCAGATAATTCACTTTGGTTTATTGCGCTATCTCTAATAGCACCCGAGATATCGCCAGATATATATCGGATTTTCCCCTCACCCTGAGTGTCCGGCCCCATGAGACGGTAGTTTTCTCGGCTGCTGGTGGTCCGAGGTCGTTCCCGCTGGCCAGATTCATGCGCCAGGGCCTCCGACAGACAATGCACTTTGATTTATTGCGCTATCTCTAATAGCACCCGAGATATCACCAGATATATATTGGATGTTCCCCTGACCCTGAGTGTCCGGCTCCATGAGACGGAAGTTTTCTCGGCCCCTGGTGATCCGAGGTCGTTTCCGCTGCACAGATTCATGCGCCAGGGCCTCCTGCAGATAATTCACTATGGTTTATTGCGCTATCTCTAATAGCACCCGAGATATCACCAGATATATATTGGATTTTTCCCTGACCCTGAGTGTCCGGCCCCATGAGACGGTGGTTTTCTCGGCCCCCGGTGGTCCCAGGTCGATCCCGCTGCACAGATTCATGCGCCAGGGCCTCCTACAGAAAATGCACTTTGTTTTATTGCGCTATGTGTAATAGCACAAGAGATATCACCAGATATATATTGGATTTTTCCCTGACCCTGAGTGTCCGGCCCCATGAGACGGAGGTTTTCTCGGCCCCTGGTGGTCCGAGGTCGTTCCCGCTGCACAGATTCTTGCGCCAGGGCCTCCTGTAGATAATTCACTTTGGTTTATTGCGCTATCTGTAATAGCACCCGAGATATCACCAGATATATATTGGATATTCCCCTGACCCTGAGTGTCCGGCCCCATGAGACTGTGGTTTTCTCGGCCCCTGGTGGTCCGAGGTCGATCCCGCTGCACAGATTCATGCGCCAGGGCCTCCTGCAGACAATGCACTTTGGTTTATTGCGCTATCTCTAATAGCACCCGAGACATCACCAGATTTATATTGGATTTTTCCCTGACCCTGAGTGTCCGACCCCATGAGACGGTGCTTTTCTCGGCCCCTGGTGGTCCGAGGTCGTTCCCGCTGCACAGATTCAAGCGCCAGGGCCTCCTGCAGATAATTCACTTTGATTTATTGCGCTATCTCTAATAGCACCCGAGATATCACCAGATATATATTGGATTTTTCCCTGACCCTGACAGTCCGGCCCCATGAGACGGTGATTTTCTCGGCCCCTGGTGGTCCGAGGTCGATCCCGCTGCACAGATTCATGCGCCAGGGCCTCCTGCAGATAATTCACTTTGATTTATTGCCCTATCTCTAATAGCACCCGAGATATCACCTGATATATATAGGATTTTTCTCTGACCCTGAGTGTCCGACTCCATGACACAGTGATCTACTCGGCCCCTGGTGGTCCGAGGTCGATCCCGCTGCACAGATTCATGCGCCAGGGCCTCCTACAGACAATGCACTTTGATTTATTGCGCTATCTGTAATAGCACCCGAGATATCACCAGATATATATTGGATTTTTCCCTGACCCTGAGTGTCCGACCCCATGTGACGGTGGTTTTCTCGGCCCCTGGTGGTCCGAGGTCGTTCCCGCTGCACAGATTCATGCGCCAGGACCTCCTGCAGACAATGCACTTTGATTTATTGCGCTATCTGTAATAGCACCCGAGATATCACCATGTATATATTGGATTTTCCCCTGACCCTGAGTGTCCGGCCCCATGAGACGGTGGTTTTCTCGGCCCCTGGTGATCCGAGGCCGTTCCGGCTGCACAGATGCATGCGCCAGGGCCTCCTGCAGATAATTCACTTTGGTTTATTGCGCTATCTCTAATAGCACCCGAGAGATCACCAGATATATATTGGATTTTCCCCTCACCCTGAGTGTCCGGCCCCATGAGACGGTGGTTTTCTCGGCCCCTGGCGGTTCGAGGTCGTTCCCGCTGCACAGATTCATGCGCCAGTGCCTCCTGCAGATAATTCACTTTGTTTTATTGCGCTATCTGTAATAGCACCCGAGATATCACCAGATATATATTGGATATTCCCCCGACCCTGAGTGTCCGGCCCCATGAGACTGTGGTTTTCTCGGCCCCTGGTGGTCCGAGGTCGTTCCCGCTGCAGAGATTAATGCGCTAGAGCCTCCTGCGGACAATGCACTTTGATGTATTGGGCTATCTGTAATAACACCCGTGATATCACCAGATATATATTGGATTTTTCCCCGACCCTGAGTGTCCGGCCCCATAAGACGGCGGTTTTCTCGGCCCCTGGTGGTCCGACGTCGTTCCCGCTGCACAGATTCATGCGCCAGGGCCTCCTGCAGTTAATTCACTTTGGTTTATTGCGCTATCTGTAATAGCACCCGAGATATCACCTGATATATATTGGACTTTTCACTGACCCTGAGTGTCCGGCCCCATGAGACGGTGGTTTTCTCGGCCCCTGGTGGTCCGAGGTCGTTCCCGCTGCGCTGATTCATGCGCCAGGTCCTCCTGCAGATAATTCACTTTGGTTTATTGCGCTATCTCTAATAGCACCCGAGATATCGCCAGATATATATCGGATTTTCCCCTCACCCTGAGTGTCCGGCCCCATGAGACGGTGGTTTTCTCGGCTGCTGGTGGTCCGAGGTCGTTCCCGCGGGCCAGATTCATGCGCCAGGGCCTCCGACAGACAATGCACTTTGATTTATTGCGCTATCTCTAATAGCACCCGAGATATCACCAGATATATATTGGATTTTCCCCTGACCCTGAGTGTCCGGCTCCATGAGACGGAAGTTTTCTCGGCCCCTGGTGATCCGAGGTCGTTTCCGCTGCACAGATTCATGCGCCAGGGCCTCCTGCAGATAATTCACTATGGTTTATTGCGCTATCTCTAATAGCACCCGAGATATCACCAGATATATATTGGATTTTTCCCTGACCCTGAGTGTCCGGCCCCATGAGACGGTGGTTTTCTCGGCCCCCGGTGGTCCGAGGTCGATCCCGCTGCACAGATTCATGCGCCAGGGCCTCCTGCAGACAATGCACTTTGGTTTATTGCGCTATCTCTAATAGCACCCGAGACATCACCAGATTTATATTGGATTTTTCCCTGACCCTGAGTGTCCGACCCCATGAGACGGTGCTTTTCTCGGCCCCTGGTGGTCCGAGGTCGTTCCCGCTGCACAGATTCTTGCGCCAGGGCCTCCTGCAGATAATTCACTTTGATTTATTGCCCTATCTCTAATAGCACCCGAGATATCACCTGATATATATATTGGATTTTTCTCTGACCCTGAGTGTCCGACTCCATGACACAGTGATCTACTCGGCCCCTGGTGGTCCGAGGTCGTTCCCGCTGCACAGATTCATGCGCCAGGGCCTCCTGCAGATAATTCACTTTGGTTTATTGCGCTATCTCTAATAGCACCCGAGAGATCACCAGATATATATTGGATTTTCCCCTCACCCTGAGTGTCCGGCCCCATGAGACGGTGGTTTTCTCGGCTCCTGGTGGTCCGAGGTCGTTCCCGCTGGCCAGATTCATGCGCCAGGGCCTCCTACAGACAATGCACTTTGATTTATTGCGCTATCTCTAATAGCACCCGAGATATCACCAGATATATATTGGATTTTCCTCTGACCCTGAGTGTTCGGCCCCATGAGACTGTGGTTTACTCGGCCCCTGGTTGTCCGAGGTCGTTCCCGCTGCACAGATTCATGCGCCAGGGCCTCCTGCAGATAATTCACTTTGTTTTTTTGCGCTATCTGTAATAGCACCCGAGATATCACCAGATATATATTGGATATTCCCCCGACCCTGAGTGTCCGGCCCCATGAGACTGTGGTTTTCTCGGCCCCTGGTGGTCCGAGGTCGTTCCCGCTGCACAGATTAATGCGCTAGAGCGTCCTGCGGACAATGCACTTTGATGTATTGGGCAATCTGTAATAACACCCGTGATATCACCAGATATATATTGGATTTTTCCCCGACCCTGAGTGTCCGGCCCCATAAGACGGTGGTTTTCTCGGCGCCTGGTGGTCCGACGTCGTTCCCGCTGCACAGATTCATGCGCCAGGGCCTCCTGCAGTTAATTCACTTTGGTTTATTGCGCTATCTGTAATAGCACCCGAGATATCATCTGATATATATTGGATTTTTCACTGACCCTGAGTGTCCGGCCCCATGAGACGGTGGTTTTCTCGGCCCCTGGTGGTCCGAGGTCGTTCCCGCTGCGCCGATTCATGCGCCAGGTCCTCCTGCAGATAATTCACTTTGGTTTATTGCGCTATCTCTAATAGCACCCGAGATATCGCCAGATATATATCGGACTTTTCCCTGACCCTGAGTGTCCGGCCCCATGAGACGGCGGTTGTCTCGGCCCCTGGTGGTCCGAGGTCGTTCCCGCTGCACAGATTCATGCGCCAGGGCCCCCTGCAGATAATTCACTTTGGTTTATTGCGCTATCTGTAATAGCACCCGAGATATCACCAGATATATATTGCATTTTCCCCTGACCATGAGTGTCCGGCCCCATGAGACGGTGGTTTTCTCGGCCCCTGGTGGTCCCAGGTCGTTCCCGCTGCACAGATTCATGCGCCAGGGCCTCCTGCAGATAATTCACTTTGTTTTATTGCGCTATCTGTAATAGCACCGGAGATATCACCAGATATATATTGGATATTCCCCTGACCCTGAGTGTCCGGCCCCATGAGACTCTGGTTTTCTCGTCCCCTGGTGGTCCGAGGTCGTTCCCGCTGCACAGATTAATGCGCTAGAGCCTCCTGCGGACAATGCACTTTGATGTATTGGGCTATCTGTAATAACACCCGTGATATCACCAGATATATATTGGATTTTTCCCCGACCCTGAGTGTCCGGCCCCATGAGACGGTGGTTTTGTCGGCCCCCGGTGGTCCCAGGTCGATCCCGCTGCACAGATTCATGCGCCAGGGCCTCCTACAGACAATGCACTTTGTTTTATTGCGCTATCTGTAGTAGCACAAGAGATATCACCAGATATATATTGGATTTTTCCCTGACCCTGAGTGTCCGGCCCCATGAGACGGAGGTTTTCTCGGCCCCTGGTGGTCCGAGGTCGTTCCCGCTGCACAGATTCTTGCGCCAGGGCCTCCTGCAGATAATTCACTTTGGTTTATTGCGCTATCTGTAATAGCACCCGAGATATCACCAGATATATATTGGATATTCCCCTGACCCTGAGTGTCCGGCCCCCAGAGACTGTGGTTTTCTCGGCCCCTGGTGGTCCGAGGTCGATCCCGCTGCACAGATTCATGCGCCAGGGCCTCCTGCAGACAATGCACTTTGGTTTATTGCGCTATCTCTAATAGCACCCGAGATATCACCAGATATATATTGGATTTTTCCCTGACCCTGACAGTCCGGCCCCATGAGACGGTGATTTTCTCGGCCCCTGGTGGTCCGAGGTCGATCCCGCTGCACAGATTCATGCGCCAAGGCCTCCTAGAGACAATGCACTTTGATTTATTGCGCTATCTGTAATAGCACCCGAGATATCACCAGATATATATTGGATTTTTCCCTGACCTTGAGTGTCCGACCCCATGAGACGGTGGTTTTCTCGGCCACTGGTGGTCCAAGGTCGTTCCCGCTGCACCAACTCATGCGCCAGGGCTACCTGCAGACAATGCACTTTGATTTATTGCGCTATCTCTAATAGCAGCCGAGATATCAGAAGATATATGCTGGATTTTTACATGGCCTTGGGTGACGGATTCCAAATATCTGTCATTTTCTCGGCCCCTGGCGGTCCGAGGTCGTTTCCGCTGCACAGAATCACGCCCCAGGGCCTCCTGCAGATAATTCTGTTTGATTTATTGCGCTATCTCTAATAGCACCCGAGATATCACCAGATATATATTGGATTTTTCTCTGACCCTGAGTGTCCGACTCCATGACACAGTGATCTACTCGGCCCCTGGTGGTCCGAGGTCGTTCCCGCTGCACAGATTCATGCGCCAGGGCCTCCTGCAGATAATTCACTTTGGTTTATTGCGCTGTCTCTAATAGCACCCGAGAGATCACCAGATATATATTGGATTTTCCCCTCACCCTGAGTGTCCGGCCCCATGAGACGGTGGTTTTCTCGGCTCCTGGTGGTCCGAGGTCGTTCCCGCTGGCCAGATTCATGCGCCAGGGCCTCCTACAGACAATGCACTTTGATTTATTGCGCTATCTCTAATAGCACCCGAGATATCACCAGATATATATTGGATTTTTCCCTGACCCTGAGTGTCCTGTCCCATGAGACGGTGGTTTTGACGGCCCCTGGTGGTCCGAGGTCGTTCCCGCTGCACAGATTCATGCGCCAGGGCCTCCAACAGACAATGCACTTAGGTTTATTGCGCTATATCTAATAGCACCCGAGATATCACCAGATATATATTGGATTTTTCCCTGACCCTGACAGTCCGGCCCCATGAGACGGTGATTTTCTCGGCCCCTGGTGGTCCGAGGTCGATCCCGCTGCACAGATTCATGCGCCAGGGCCTCCTAGAGACAATGCACTTTGATTTATTGCGCTATCTGTAATAGCACCCGAGATATCGCCAGATATATATCGGACTTTTCCCTGACCCTGAGTGTCCGGCCCCATGAGACGGCGGTTGTCTCGGCCCCTGGTGGTCCGAGGTCGTTCCCGCTGCACAGATTCATGCGCCAGGGCCCCCTGCAGATAATTCACTTTGGTTTATTGCGTTATCTGTAATAGCACCCGAGATATCACCAGATATATATTGCATTTTCCCCTGACCATGAGTGTCCGGCCCCATGAGACGGTGGTTTTCTCGGCTCCTGGTGGTCCCAGGTCGTTCCCGCTGCACAGATTCATGCGCCAGGGCCTCCTGCAGATAATTCACTTCGTTTTATTGCGCTATCTGTAATAGCACCGGAGATATCACCAGATATATATTGGATATTCCCCTGACCCTGAGTGTCCGGCCCCATGAGACTCTGGTTTGCTCGTCCCCTGGTGGTCCGAGGTCGTTCCCGCTGCACAGATTGATGCGCTAGAGCCTCCTGCGGACAATGCACATTGATGTATTGGGCTATCTGTAATAACACCCGTGATATCACCAGATATATATTGGATTTTTCCCCGACCCTGAGTGTCCGGCCCCATAAGACGGTGGTTTTCTCGGCCCCTGGTGGTCCGACGTCGTTCCCGCTGCACAGATTCATGCGCCAGGGCCTCCTGCAGATAATTCACTTTGGTTTATTGCGCTATCTCTAATAGCACCCGAGAGATCACCAGATATATATTGGATTTTCCCCTCACCCTGAGTGTCCGACCCCATGAGACGGTGGTTTTCTCGGCCCCTGGTGGTCCGAGGTCGTTGCCGCTGCACAGTTTCATGCGCCAGGGCCTCCTACAGACAATTCACTTTGTTTTATTGCGCTATCTGTAATAGCACCCGAGATATCACCAGATATATATTGGATTTTCCCCTGACCCTGATTGTTCGGCCCCATGAGACGGTGGTTTTCTCGGCTTCTGGTGGTCCGAGGTCGTTCCCGCTGCACAGATTCATGCGCCCGGGCCTCCTACAGACAATGCACTTTGTTTTATTGCGCTATCTGTAATAGCACCCGAGATATCGCCAGATATATATCGGATTTTTCCCTGACCCTGAATGTCCGACCCCATGAGACGGTGGTATTCTCGGCCCCTGGTGGTCCGAGGTTGTTCCCGCTGCAGAGATTCATGCGCCAGGGCCTCCTATAGATAATTCACTTTGGTTTATAGCGCTATCTCTAATAGCACCCGAGATATCACCAGATATATAATGGATTTTTCCCTGACCCTGACAGTTCGGCCCCATGAGACGGTGGTTTTGACGGCCGCTGGAGGTCCGAGGTCGTTCCCGCTGCACAGATTCATGCGCCAGGGCCTCCTGCAGACAATGCACTTTTGTTTATTGCGCTATCTCTAATAGCACCCGAGATATCACCAGATATATATTGGATTTTTCCCTGACCCTGACAGTCCGGCCCCATGAGACGGTGATTTTCTCGGCCCCTGGTGGTCCGAGGTCGATCCCGCTGCACAGATTCATGCGCCAGGTCCTCCTGCAGATAATTCACTTTGGTTTATTGCGCTATCTCTAATAGCACCCGAGATATCGCCAGATATATATCGGACTTTTCCCTGACCCTGAGTGTCCGGCCCCATGAGACGGCGGTTGTCTCGGCCCCTGGTGGTCCGAGGTCGTTCCAGCTGCACAGGTTCATGCGCCGCGGCCTCCTACAGACAATGCACTTTGATTTGTTGCGCTATCTCTAATAGCACCCGAGATACCACCAGATATATATTGGATTTTTCCCTGACCCTGAGTGTCCGGCCCCATGAGACGGTGGTTTTCTCGGCCCCTGGTGGTCCGAGGTCGTTCCCGCTGCACAGATTCATGCGTCAGGGCCTCCTGCAGATAATTCGCTTTGGTTTATTGCGCTATCTCTAATAGCACCCGAGATATCACCAGATATATATTGGATTTTTCCCTGACCCTGAGTGTCCTGTCCCATGAGACGGTGGTTTTGACGGCCCCTGGTGGTCCGAGGTCGTTCCCGCTGCACAGATTCATGCGCCAGGGCCTCCAAAAGACAATGCACTTTGGTTTATTGCGCTATCTCTAATAGCACCCGAGCTATCACCAGATATATATTGGATTTTTCCCTGACCCTGACAGTCCGGCCCCATGAGACGGTGGTTTTCTCGGCCCCTGGTGGTCCGAGGTCGTTCCCGCTGCACAGTTTCATGCGCCAGGGCCTCCTACAGACAATTCACTTTGTTTTATTGCGCTATCTGTAATAGCACCCGAGATATCGCCAGATATATATCGGACTTTTCCCTGACCCTGAGTGTCCGGCCCCATGAGACGGTGGTTTTCTCGGCCCCTGGTGATCCGAGGCCGTTCCGGCTGCACAGATGCATGCGCCAGGGCCTCCTGCAGATAATTCACTTTGGTTTATTGCGCTATCTCTAATAGCACCCGAGAGATCACCAGATATATATTGGATTTTCCCCTCACCCTGAGTGTCCGGCCCCATGAGACGGTGGTTTTCTCGGCTCCTGGTGGTCCGAGGTCGTTCCCGCTGGCCAGATTCATGCGCCAGGGCCTCCTACAGACAATGCACTTTGTTGTATTGCGCTATCTGTAATACCACCCGAGATATCACCAGATATATATTGGATTTTTCCCTGACCCTGAGTGTTCGGCCCCATGAGACTGTGGTTTTCTCGGCCCCTGGTTGTCCGAGGTCGTTCCCGCTGCACAGATTCATGCGCCAGGGCCTCCTGCAGATAATTCACTTTGTTTTATTGCGCTATCTGTAATAGCACCCGAGATATCACCAGATATATATTGGATTTTTCCCTGACCCTGAGTGTCCTACTCCATGAGACGGTGGTTTTCTCGGACCCTGGTGGTTCGAGGTCGTTCCCGCTGCACAGATTCATGCGCCAGGGCCTCCTGCAGACAATGCACTTTGGTTTATTATGCTATCTCTAATAGCACCCGAGATATCTCTAGATATATATTGGATTTTCCCCTGACCCTGAGTGTCCGGCCCCATGAGACGGTGGTTTCCTCGGCCCCTGGTGGTCCGATGTCTTTCCCGCTGCACAGATTCATGCGCCAGGGCCTCCTGCAGATAATTCACTTTGGTTTATTGCGCTATCTCTAATAGCACCCGAGATATCACCAGATATATATTGGATTTTTCCCTGACCCTGACAGTCCGGCCCCATGAGACGGTGATTTTCTCGGCCCCTGGTGGTCCGAGGTCGATCCCGCTGCACAGATTCATGCGCCAGGGCCTCCTGCAGATAATTCACTTTGATTTATAGCCCTATCTCTAATAGCACCCGAGATATCACCTGATATATATTGGATTTTTCCCTGACCCTGAGTGTCCGACTCCATGACACAGTGATCTACTCGGCCCCTGGTGGTCCGAGGTCGATCCCGCTGCATAGATTCATGCGCCAGGGCCTCCCACAGACAATGCACTTTGATTTATTGCGCTATCTGTAATAACACCCGAGATATCACCAGATATATATTGGATTTTTCCCTGACCCTGACTGTCCGACCCCATGTGACGGTGGTTTTCTCGGCCCCTGGTCGTCCGAGGTCGTTCCCGCTGCACAGATTCATGCGCCAGTGCCTCCTGCAGACAATGCACTTTGATTTATTGCGCTATCTGTAATAGCACCCGAGATATCACCATGTATATATTGGATTTTCCCCTGACCCTGAGTGTCCGGCCCCATGAGACGGTGGTTTTCTCGGCCCCTGGTGACCCGAGGCAGTTCCGGCTGCACAGATGCATGCGCCAGGGCCTCCTGCAGATAATTCACTTTGGTTTATTGCGCTATATCTAATAGCACCCGAGAGATCACCAGATATATATTGGATTTTCCCCTCACCCTGAGTGTCCGGCCCCATGAGACGGTGGTTTTCTCGGCTCCTGGTGGTCCGAGGTCGTTCCCGCTAGCCAGATTCATGCGCCAGGGCCTCCTACAGACAATGCACTTTGATTTATTGCGCTATCTCTAATAGCACCCGAGATATCACCAGATATATATTGGATTTTCCCCTCACCCTGAGTGTCCGGCCCCATGAGACGGTGGTTTTCTCGGCTCCTGGTGTTCCGAGGTCGTTCCCGCTAGCCAGATTCATGCGCCAGGGCCTCCTACAGACAATGCACTTTGATTTATTGCGCTATCTCTAATAGCACCCGAGATATCACCAGATATATATTGGATTTTCCCCTGACCCTGAGTGTCCGGTCCCATGAGACTGTAGTTTTCTCGGCCCCTGGTGATCTCAGGTCGTTTCCGCTGCACAGATTCATGCGCCAGGGCCTCCTGCAGATAATTCACTTTGGTTTATTGCGCTATCTCTAATAGCACCCGAGATATCACCAGATATATATTGGATTTTTCCCTGACCCTGAGTGTCCGGCCCCATGAGACGGTGGTTTTCTCGGCCCCTGGTGGTCCGAGGTCGTTCCCGCTGCACAGTTTCATGCGCCAGGGCCTCCTACAGACAATGCACTTTGTTTTATTGCGCTATCTGTAATAGCACCCGAGATATCACCAGATATATATTGGATTTATCCCTGACCCTGAGTGTTCGGCCCCATGAGACTGTGGTTTTCTCGGCCCCTGGTGGTCCGAGGTCGTTCCCGCTGCACAGATTAATGCGCTAGAGCCTCCTGCGGACAATGCACTTTGATTTATTGCGCTATCTGTAATAGCACCCGAGATATCACCAGATATATATTGGATTTTCCCCTGACCCTGAGTGTCCGGCCCCATGAGACGGTGGTTTTCTCGGACCCTGGTGGTCCAAGGTCGTTTCCGCTGCACAGATTCATGCGCCAGGGCCTCCTATAGATAATTCACTTTGGTTTATTGCGCTATCTCTAATAGCACCCGAGATATCACCAGATATATATTGGATTTTTCCCTGACCCTGACAGTCCGGCCCCATGAGACGGTGATTTTCTCGGCCCCTGGTGGTCCGAGGTCGATCCCGCTGCACAGATCCATGCGCCAAGGCCTCCTACAGACAATGCACTTTGATTTATTGCGCTATCTGTAATAGCACCCGAGATATCACCAGATATATATTGGATTTTCCCCTGACCCTGAGTGTCCGGCCCCATGAGACGGTGGTTTTCTCGGCCCCTGGTGGTCCGAGGTCGTTCCCGCTGCAGAGATTCATGCGCCAGGGCCTCCTATAGATAATTCACTTTGGTTTATAGCGCTATCTCTAATAGCACCCGAGATATCACCAGATATATAATGGATTTTTCCCTGACCCTGACAGTTCGGCCCAATGTGTCGGTGGTTTTCTCGGCCCCTGGTGGTCCGAGGTCGTTCCAGCTGCACAGGTTCATGCGCCACGGCCTCCTACAGACAATGCACTTTGATTTGTTGCGCTATCTCTAATAGCACCCGAGATACCACCAGATATATATTGGATTTTTCCCTGACCCTGAGTGTCCGGCCCCATGAGACGGTGGTTTTCTCGGCCCCTGGTGGTCCGAGGTCGTTCCCGCTGCACAGACTCATGCGTCAGGGCCTCCTGCAGATAATTCGCTTTGGTTTATTGCGCTATCTCTAATAGCACCCGAGATATCACCAGATATATATTGGATTTTTCCCTGACCCTGAGTGTCCTGTCCCATGAGACGGTGGTTTTGACGGCCCCTGGTGGTCCGCGGTCGTTCCCGCTGCACAGATTCATGCGCCAGGGCCACCAACAGACAATGCACTTTGGTTTATTGCGCTATCTCTAATAGCACCCGAGATATCACCAGATATATATTGGATTTTTCCCTGACCCTGACAGTCCGGCCCCATGAGACGGTGATTTTCTCGGCCCCTGGTGGTCCGAGGTCGATCCCGCTGCACAGATTCATGCGCCAGGGCCTCCTGCAGATAATTCACTTTGATTTATAGCCCTATCTCTAATAGCACCCGAGATATCACCTGATATATATTGGATTTTTCCCTGACCCTGAGTGTCCGACTCCATGACACAGTGATCTACTCGGCCCCTGGTGGTCCGAGGTCGATCCCGCTGCATAGATTCATGCGCCAGGTCCTCCCACAGACAATGCACTTTGATTTATTGCGCTATCTGTAATAACACCCGAGATATCACCAGATATATATTGGATTTTTCCCTGACCCTGACTGTCCGACCCCATGTGACGGTGGTTTTCTCGGCCCCTGGTCGTCCGAGGTCGTTCCCGCTGCACAGATTCATGCGCCAGGGCCTCCTGCAGACAATGCACTTTGATTTATTGCGCTATCTGTAATAGCACCCGAGATATCACCATGTATATATTGGATTTTCCCCTGACCCTGAGTGTCCGGCCCCATGAGACGGTGGTTTTCTCGGCCCCTGGTGACCCGAGGCAGTTCCGGCTGCACAGATGCATGCGCCAGGGCCTCCTGCAGATAATTCACTTTGGTTTATTGCGCTATATCTAATAGCACCCGAGAGATCACCAGATATATATTGGATTTTCCCCTCACCCTGAGTGTCCGGCCCCATGAGACGGTGGTTTTCTCGGCTCCTGGTGGTCCGAGGTCGTTCCCGCTAGCCAGATTCATGCGCCAGGGCCTCCTACAGACAATGCACTTTGATTTATTGCGCTATCTCTAATAGCACCCGAGATATCACCAGATATATATTGGATTTTCCCCTCACCCTGAGTGTCCGGCCCCATGAGACGGTGGTTTTCTCGGCTCCTGGTGTTCCGAGGTCGTTCCCGCTAGCCAGATTCATGCGCCAGGGCCTCCTACAGACAATGCACTTTGATTTATTGCGCTATCTCTAATAGCACCCGAGATATCACCAGATATATATTGGATTTTCCCCTGACCCTGAGTGTCCGGTCCCATGAGACGGTGGTTTTCTCGGCCCCTGGTGGTCCGAGGTCGTTCCCGCTGCAGAGATTCATGCGCCAGGGCCTCCTATAGATAATTCACTTTGGTTTATAGCGCTATCTCTAATAGCACCCGAGATATCACCAGATATATAATGGATTTTTCCCTGACCCTGACAGTTCGGCCCAATGTGTCGGTGGTTTTCTCGGCCCCTGGTGGTCCGAGGTCGTTCCAGCTGCACAGGTTCATGCGCCACGGCCTCCTACAGACAATGCACTTTGATTTGTTGCGCTATCTCTAATAGCACCCGAGATACCACCAGATATATATTGGATTTTTCCCTGACCCTGAGTGTCCGGCCCCATGAGACGGTGGTTTTCTCGGCCCCTGGTGGTCCGAGGTCGTTCCCGCTGCACAGACTCATGCGTCAGGGCCTCCTGCAGATAATTCGCTTTGGTTTATTGCGCTATCTCTAATAGCACCCGAGATATCACCAGATATATATTGGATTTTTCCCTGACCCTGAGTGTCCTGTCCCATGAGACGGTGGTTTTGACGGCCCCTGGTGGTCCGCGGTCGTTCCCGCTGCACAGATTCATGCGCCAGGGCCACCAACAGACAATGCACTTTGGTTTATTGCGCTATCTCTAATAGCACCCGAGATATCACCAGATATATATTGGATTTTTCCCTGACCCTGACAGTCCGGCCCCATGAGACGGTGATTTTCTCGGCCCCTGGTGGTCCGAGGTCGATCCCGCTGCACAGATTCATGCGCCAGGGCCTCCTGCAGATAATTCACTTTGATTTATAGCCCTATCTCTAATAGCACCCGAGATATCACCTGATATATATTGGATTTTTCCCTGACCCTGAGTGTCCGACTCCATGACACAGTGATCTACTCGGCCCCTGGTGGTCCGAGGTCGATCCCGCTGCATAGATTCATGCGCCAGGTCCTCCCACAGACAATGCACTTTGATTTATTGCGCTATCTGTAATAACACCCGAGATATCACCAGATATATATTGGATTTTTCCCTGACCCTGACTGTCCGACCCCATGTGACGGTGGTTTTCTCGGCCCCTGGTGACCCGAGGCAGTTCCGGCTGCACAGATGCATGCGCCAGGGCCTCCTGCAGATAATTCACTTTGGTTTATTGCGCTATATCTAATAGCACCCGAGAGATCACCAGATATATATTGGATTTTCCCCTCACCCTGAGTGTCCGGCCCCATGAGACGGTGGTTTTCTCGGCTCCTGGTGGTCCGAGGTCGTTCCCGCTAGCCAGATTCATGCGCCAGGGCCTCCTACAGACAATGCACTTTGATTTATTGCGCTATCTCTAATAGCACCCGAGATATCACCAGATATATATTGGATTTTCCCCTCACCCTGAGTGTCCGGCCCCATGAGACGGTGGTTTTCTCGGCTCCTGGTGTTCCGAGGTCGTTCCCGCTAGCCAGATTCATGCGCCAGGGCCTCCTACAGACAATGCACTTTGATTTATTGCGCTATCTCTAATAGCACCCGAGATATCACCAGATATATATTGGATTTTCCCCTGACCCTGAGTGTCCGGTCCCATGAGACGGTAGTTTTCTCGGCCCCTGGTGATCTCAGGTCGTTTCCGCTGCACAGATTCATGCGCCAGGGCCTCCTGCAGATAATTCACTTTGGTTTATTGCGCTATCTCTAATAGCACCCGAGATATCACCAGATATATATTGGATTTTTCCCTGACCCTGAGTGTCCGGCCCCATGAGACGGTGGTTTTCTCGGCACCTGGTGGTCCGAGGTCGTTCCCGCTGCACAGTTTCATGCGCCAGGGCCTCCTACAGACAATGCACTTTGTTTTATTGCGCTATCTGTAATAGCACCCGAGATATCACCAGATATATATTGGATTTATCCCTGACCCTGAGTGTTCGGCCCCATGAGACTGTGGTTTTCTCGGCCCCTGGTGGTCCGAGGTCGTTCCCGCTGCACAGATTAATGCGCTAGAGCCTCCTGCGGACAATGCACTTTGATTTATTGCGCTATCTGTAATAGCATCCGAGATATCACCAGATATATATTGGATTTTCCCCTGACCCTGAGTGTCCGGCCCCATGAGACGGTGGTTTTCTCGGACCCTGGTGGTCCAAGGTCGTTTCCGCTGCACAGATTCATGCGCCAGGGCCTCCTATAGATAATTCACTTTGGTTTATTGCGCTATCTGTAATAGCACCCGAGATATCACCAGATATATATTGGATTTTCCCCTGACCCTGAGTGTCCGACCCCATGTGACGGTGGTTTTCTCGGCCCCTGGTGGTCCGAGGTCGTTCCCGCTGTACAGATTCATGCGCCAGGGCCTCCTGCAGACAATGCACTTTGATTTATTGCGCTATCTGTAATAGCACCCGAGATATCACCATGTATATATTGGATTTTCCCCTGACCCTGAGTGTCCGGCCCCATGAGACGGTGGTTTTCTCGGCCCCTGGTGACCCGAGGCAGTTCCGGCTGCACAGATGCATGCTCCAGGGCCTCCTGCAGATAATTCACTTTGGTTTATTGCGCTATCTCTAATAGCACCCGAGAGATCACCAGATATATATTGGATTTTCCCCTCACCCTGAGTGTCCGGCCCCATGAGACGGTGGTTTTCTCGGCTCCTGGTGGTCCGAGGTCGTTCCCGCTAGCCAGATTCATGCGCCAGGGCCTCCTACAGACAATGCACTTTGATTTATTGCGCTATCTCTAATAGCACCCGAGATATCACCAGATATATATTGGATTTTCCCCTCACCCTGAGTGTCCGGCCCCATGAGACGGTGGTTTTCTCGGCTCCTGGTGGTCCGAGGTCGTTCCCGCTAGCCAGATTCATGCGCCAGGGCCTCCTACAGACAATGCACTTTGATTTATTGCGCTATCTCTAATAGCACCCGAGATATCACCAGATATATATTGGATTTTCCCCTGACCCTGAGTGTCCGGTCCCATGAGACGGTAGTTTTCTCGGCCCCTGGTGATCTCAGGTCGTTTCCGCTGCACAGATTCATGCGCCAGGGCCTCCTGCAGATAATTCACTTTGGTTTATTGCGCTATCTCTAATAGCACCCGAGATATCACCAGATATATATTGGATTTTTCCCTGACCCTGAGTGTCCGGCCCCATGAGACGGTGGTATTCTCTGCCCCTGGTGGTCCGAGGTCGTTCCCGCTGCACAGTTTCATGCGCCAGGGCCTCCTACAGACAATGCACTTTGTTTTATTGCGCTATCTGTAATAGCACCCGAGATATCACCAGATATATATTGGATTTATCCCTGACCCTGAGTGTTCGGCCCCATGAGACTGTGGTTTTCTCGGCCCCTGGTGGTCCGAGGTCGTTCCCGCTGCACAGATTAATGCGCTAGAGCCTCCTGCGGACAATGCACTTTGATTTATTGCGCTATCTGTAATAGCACCCGAGATATCACCAGATATATATTGGATTTTCACCTGACCCTGAGTGTCCGGCCCCATGAGACGGTGGTTTTCTCGGACCCTGGTGGTCCAAGGTCGTTTCCGCTGCACAGATTCATGCGCCAGGGCCTCCTATAGATAATTCACTTTGGTTTATAGCGCTATCTCTAATAGCACCCGAGATATCACCAGATATATAATGGATTTTTCCCGGACCCTGACAGTTCGGCCTCATGAGACGGTGGTTTTGACGGCCGCTGGAGGTCCGAGGTCGTTCCCGCTGCACAGATTCATGCGCTAGGGCCTCCTGCAGACAATGCACTTTGGTTTATTGCGCTATCTCTAATAGCACCCGAGATATCACCAGATATATAACGGATTTTTCCCTGACCCTGACAGTTCGGCCCCATGTGTCGGTGGTTTTCTCGGCCCCTGGTGGTCCGAGGTCGTTCCAGCTGCACAGGTTCATGTGCCACGGCCTCCTACAGACAATGCACTTTGATTTGTTGCGCTATCTCTAATAGCACCCGAGATACCACCAGATATATATTGGATTTTTCCCTGACCCTGAGTGTCCGGCCCCATGAGACGGTGGTTTTCTCGGCCCCTGGTGGTCCGAGGTCGTTCCCGCTGCACAGATTCATGCGTCAGGGCCTCCTATAGATAATTCACTTTGGTTTATAGCGCTATCTCTAATAGCACCCGAGATATCACCAGATATATAATGGATTTTTCCCTGACCCTGACAGTTCGGCCTCATGAGACGGTGGTTTTGACGGCCGCTGGGTTCCGAGGTCGTTCCCGCTGCACAGATTCATGCGCTAGGGCCTCCTGCAGACAATCCACTTTGGTTTATTGCGCTATCTCTAATAGCACCCGAGATATCACCAGATATATAACGGATTTTTCCCTGACCCTGACAGTTCGGCCCCATGTGTCGGTGGTTTTCTCGGCCCCTGGTGGTCCGAGGTCGTTCCAGCTGCACAGGTTCATGCGCCACGGCCTCCTACAGACAATGCACTTTGATTTGTTGCGCTATCTCTAATAGCACCCGAGATACCACCAGATATATATTGGATTTTTCCCTGACCCTGAGTGTCCGGCCCGATGTGACGGTGGTTTTCTCGGCCCCTGGTGGTCCGAGGTCGTTCCCGCTGCACAGATTCATGCGTCAGGGCCTCCTGCAGATAATTCGCTTTGGTTTATTGCGCTATCTCTAATAGCACCCGAGATATCACCAGATATATATTGGATTTTTCCCTGACCCTGAGTGTCCTACTCCATGAGACGGTGGTTTTCTCGGCCCCTGGTGGTTCGAGGTCGTTCCCGCTGCACAGATTCATGCGCCAGGGCATCCTGCAGACAATGCACTTTGGTTTATTATGCTATCTCTAATAGCACCCGAGATATCTCTAGATATATATTGGATTTTCCCCTGACCCTGAGTGTCCGGCCCCATGAGACGGTGGTTTCCTCGGCCCCTGGTGGTCCGATGTCTTTCCCGCTGCACAGATTCATGCGCCAGGGCCTCCTGCAGATAATTCACTTTGGTTTATTGCGCTATCTCTAATAGCACCCGAGATATCACCAGATATATATTGTATTTTTCCCTGACCCTGAGTGTCCGACCCCATGAGACGGTGGTTTTGACGGCCCCTGGTGGTCCGCGGTCGTTCCCGCTGCACAGATTTATGCGCCAGGGCCTCCAACAGACAATGCACTTTGGTTTATTGCGCTATCTCTAATAGCACCCGAGATATCACCAGATATATATTGGATTTTTCCCTGACCCTGACAGTCCGGCCCCATGAGACGGTGATTTTCTCGGCCCCTGGTGGTCCGAGGTCGATCCCGCTGCACAGATTCATGCGCCAGGGCCTCCTGCAGATAATTCACTTTGATTTATAGCCCTATCTCTAATAGCACCCGAGATATCACCTGATATATATTGGATTTTTCCCTGACCCTGAGTGTCCGACTCCATGACACAGTGATCTACTCGGCCCCTGGTGGTCCGAGGTCGATCCCGCTGCACAGATTCATGCGCCAGGGCCTCCCACAGACAATGCACTTTGATTTATTGCGCTATCTGTAATAACACCCGAGATATCACCAGATATATATTGGATTTTTCCCTGACCCTGAGTGTCCGACCCCATGTGACGGTGGTTTTCTCGGCCCCTGGTGGTCCGAGGTCGTTCCCGCTGCACAGATTCATGCGCCAGGGCCTCCTGCAGACAATGCACTTTGATTTATTGCGCTATCTGTAATAGCACCCGAGACATCACCATGTATATATTGGATTTTCCCCTGACCCTGAGTGTCCGGCCCCATGAGACGTTGGTTTTCTCGGCCCCTGGTGACCCGAGGCAGTTCCGGCTGCACAGATGCATGCGCCAGGGCCTCCTGCAGATAATTCACTTTGGTTTATTGCGCTATCTCTAATAGCACCCGAGAGATCACCAGATATATATTGGATTTTCCCCTCACCCTGAGTGTCCGGCCCCATGAGACGGTGGTTTTCTCGGCTCCTGGTGGTCCGAGGTCGTTCCCGCTAGCCAGATTCATGCGCCAGGGCCTCCTACAGACAATGCACTTTGATTTATTGCGCTATCTCTAATAGCACCCGAGATATCACCAAATATATATTGGATTTTCCCCTCACCCTGAGTGTCCGGCCCCATGAGACGGTGGTTTTCTCGGCTCCTGGTGGTCCGAGGTCGTTCCCGCTATCCAGATTCATGCGCCAGGGCCTCCTACAGACAATTCACTTTGATTTATTGCGCTATCTCTAATAGCACCCGAGATATCACCAGATATATATTGGATTTTCCCCTGACCCTGAGTGTCCGGTCCCATGAGACGGTAGTTTTCTCGGCCCCTGGTGATCTCAGGTCGTTTCCGCTGCACAGATTCATGCGCCAGGGCCTCCTGCAGATAATTCACTTTGGTTTATTGCGCTATCTCTAATAGCACCCGAGATATCACCAGATATATATTGGATTTTTCCCTGACCCTGAGTGTCCGGCCCCATGAGACGGTGGTTTTCTCGGCCCCTGGTGGTCCGAGGTCGTTCCCGCTGCACAGTTTCATGCGCCAGGGCCTCCTACAGACAATGCACTTTGTTTTATTGCGCTATCTGTAATAGCACCCGAGATATCACCAGATATATATTGGATTTATCCCTGACCCTGAGTGTTCGGCCCCATGAGACTGTGGTTTTCTCGGCCCCTGGTGGTCCGAGGTCGTTCCCGCTGCACAGATTAATGCGCTAGAGCCACCTGCGGACAATGCACTTTGATTTATTGCGCTATCTGTAATAGCACCCGAGATATCACCAGATATATATTGGATTTTCCCCTGACCCTGAGTGTCCGGTCCCATGAGACGGTAGTTTTCTCGGCCCCTGGTGATCTCAGGTCGTTTCCGCTGCACAGATTCATGCGCCAGGGCCTCCTGCAGATAATTCACTTTGGTTTATTGCGCTATCTCTAATAGCACCCGAGATATCACCAGATATATATTGGATTTTTCCCTGACCCTGAGTGTCCGGCCCCATGAGACGGTGGTTTTCTCGGCCCCTGGTGGTCCGAGGTCGTTCCCGCTGCACAGTTTCATGCGCCAGGGCCTCCTACAGACAATGCACTTTGTTTTATTGCGCTATCTGTAATAGCACCCGAGATACCACCAGATATATATTGGATTTTTCCCTGACCCTGAGTGTCCGGCCCCATGAGACGGTGGTTTTCTCGGCCCCTGGTGGTCCGAGGTCGTTCCCGCTGCACAGATTCATGCGTCAGGGCCTCCTATAGATAATTCACTTTGGTTTATAGCGCTATCTCTAATAGCACCCGAGATATCACCAGATATATAATGGATTTTTCCCTGACCCTGACAGTTCGGCCTCATGAGACGGTGGTTTTGACGGCCGCTGGGTTCCGAGGTCGTTCCCGCTGCACAGATTCATGCGCTAGGGCCTCCTGCAGACAATCCACTTTGGTTTATTGCGCTATCTCTAATAGCACCCGAGATATCACCAGATATATAACGGATTTTTCCCTGACCCTGACAGTTCGGCCCCATGTGTCGGTGGTTTTCTCGGCCCCTGGTGGTCCGAGGTCGTTCCAGCTGCACAGGTTCATGCGCCACGGCCTCCTACAGACAATGCACTTTGATTTGTTGCGCTATCTCTAATAGCACCCGAGATACCACCAGATATATATTGGATTTTTCCCTGACCCTGAGTGTCCGGCCCGATGAGACGGTGGTTTTCTCGGCCCCTGGTGGTCCGAGGTCGTTCCCGCTGCACAGATTCATGCGTCAGGGCCTCCTGCAGATAATTCGCTTTGGTTTATTGCGCTATCTCTAATAGCACCCGAGATATCACCAGATATATATTGGATTTTTCCCTGACCCTGAGTGTCCTACTCCATGAGACGGTGGTTTTCTCGGCCCCTGGTGGTTCGAGGTCGTTCCCGCTGCACAGATTCATGCGCCAGGGCATCCTGCAGACAATGCACTTTGGTTTATTATGCTATCTCTAATAGCACCCGAGATATCTCTAGATATATATTGGATTTTCCCCTGACCCTGAGTGTCCGGCCCCATGAGACGGTGGTTTCCTCGGCCCCTGGTGGTCCGATGTCTTTCCCGCTGCACAGATTCATGCGCCAGGGCCTCCTGCAGATAATTCACTTTGGTTTATTGCGCTATCTCTAATAGCACCCGAGATATCACCAGATATATATTGTATTTTTCCCTGACCCTGAGTGTCCGACCCCATGAGACGGTGGTTTTGACGGCCCCTGGTGGTCCGCGGTCGTTCCCGCTGCACAGATTTATGCGCCAGGGCCTCCAACAGACAATGCACTTTGGTTTATTGCGCTATCTCTAATAGCACCCGAGATATCACCAGATATATATTGGATTTTTCCCTGACCCTGACAGTCCGGCCCCATGAGACGGTGATTTTCTCGGCCCCTGGTGGTCCGAGGTCGATCCCGCTGCACAGATTCATGCGCCAGGGCCTCCTGCAGATAATTCACTTTGATTTATAGCCCTATCTCTAATAGCACCCGAGATATCACCTGATATATATTGGATTTTTCCCTGACCCTGAGTGTCCGACTCCATGACACAGTGATCTACTCGGCCCCTGGTGGTCCGAGGTCGATCCCGCTGCACAGATTCATGCGCCAGGGCCTCCCACAGACAATGCACTTTGATTTATTGCGCTATCTGTAATAACACCCGAGATATCACCAGATATATATTGGATTTTTCCCTGACCCTGAGTGTCCGACCCCATGTGACGGTGGTTTTCTCGGCCCCTGGTGGTCCGAGGTCGTTCCCGCTGCACAGATTCATGCGCCAGGGCCTCCTGCAGACAATGCACTTTGATTTATTGCGCTATCTGTAATAGCACCCGAGACATCACCATGTATATATTGGATTTTCCCCTGACCCTGAGTGTCCGGCCCCATGAGACGGTGGTTTTCTCGGCCCCTGGTGACCCGAGGCAGTTCCGGCTGCACAGATGCATGCGCCAGGGCCTCCTGCAGATAATTCACTTTGGTTTATTGCGCTATCTCTAATAGCACCCGAGATATCACCAGATATATATTGGATTTTCCCCTGACCCTGAGTGTCCGGTCCCATGAGACGGTAGTTTTCTCGGCCCCTGGTGATCTCAGGTCGTTTCCGCTGCACAGATTCATGCGACAGGGCCTCCTGCAGATAATTCACTTTGGTTTATTGCGCTATCTCTAATAGCACCCGAGATATCACCAGATATATATTGGATTTTTCCCTGACCCTGAGTGTCCGGCCCCATGAGACGGTGGTTTTCTCGGCCCCTGGTGGTCCGAGGTCGTTCCCGCTGCACAGTTTCATGCGCCAGGGCCTCCTACAGACAATGCACTTTGTTTTATTGCGCTATCTGTAATAGCACCCGAGATATCACCAGATATATATTGGATTTATCCCTGACCCTGAGTGTTCGGCCCCATGAGACTGTGGTTTTCTCGGCCCCTGGTGGTCCGAGGTCGTTCCCGCTGCACAGATTAATGCGCTAGAGCCTCCTGCGGACAATGCACTTTGATTTATTGCGCTATCTGTAATAGCACCCGAGATATCACCAGATATATAATGGATTTTTCCCGGACCCTGACAGTTCGGCCTCATGAGACGGTGGTTTTGACGGCCGCTGGAGGTCCGAGGTCGTTCCCGCTGCACAGATTCATGCGCTAGGGCCTCCTGCAGACAATGCACTTTGGTTTATTGCGCTATCTCTAATAGCACCCGAGATATCACCAGATATATAACGGATTTTTCCCTGACCCTGACAGTTCGGCCCCATGTGTCGGTGGTTTTCTCGGCCCCTGGTGGTCCGAGGTCGTTCCAGCTGCACAGGTTCATGCGCCACGGCCTCCTACAGACAATGCACTTTGATTTGTTGCGCTATCTCTAATAGCACCCGAGATACCACCAGATATATATTGGATTTTTCCCTGACCCTGAGTGTCCGGCCCCATGAGACGGTGGTTTTCTCGGCCCCTGGTGGTCCGAGGTCGTTCCCGCTGCACAGATTCATGCGTCAGGGCCTCCTGCAGATAATTCGCTTTGGTTTATTGCGCTATCTCTAATAGCACCCGAGATATCACCAGATATATATTGGATTTTTCCCTGACCCTGTGTGTCCTGTCCCATGAGACGGTGGTTTTGACGGCCCCTGGTGGTCCTAGGTCGTTCCCGCTGCACAGATTCATGCGCCAGGGCCTCCAACAGACAATGCACTTTGGTTTATTGCGCTATCTCTAATAGCACCCGAGATATCACCAGATATATATTGGATTTTTCCCTGACCCTGAGTGTCCGGCCCCATGAGACGGTGGTTTTCTCGGCCCCTGGTGGTCCGAGGTCGTTCTCGCTGCACAGTTTCATGCGCCAGGGCCTCCTACACACAATGCACTTTGTTTTATTGCGCTATCTGTAATAGCACCCGAGATATCACCAGAAATATATTGGATTTATCCCTGACCCTGAGTGTTCGGCCCCATGAGACGGTGGTTTTGACGGCCGCTGGAGGTCCGAGGTCGTTCCCGCTGCACAGATTCATGCGCTAGGGCCTCCTGCAGACAATCCACTTTGGTTTATTGCGCTATCTCTAATAGCACCCGAGATATCACCAGATATATAACGGATTTTTCCCTGACCCTGACAGTTCGGCCCCATGTGTCGGTGGTTTTCTCGACCCCTGGTGGTCCGAGGTCGTTCCAGCTGCACAGGGTCATGCGCCACGGCCTCCTACAGACAATGCACTCTGATTTGTTGCGCTATCTCTAATAGCACCCGAGATACCACCAGATATATATTGGATTTTTCCCTGACCCTGAGTGTCCGGCCCCATGAGACGGTGGTTTTCTCGGCCCCTGGTGGTCCGAGGTCGTTCCCGCTGCACAGATTCATGCGTCAGGGCCTCCTGCAGATAATTCGCTTTGGTTTATTGCGCTATCTCTAATAGCACCCGAGATATCACCAGATATATATTGGATTTTTCCCTGACCCTGAGTGTCCTGTCCCATGAGACGGTGGTTTTGACGGCCCCTGGTGGTCCTAGGTCGTTCCCGCTGCACAGATTCATGCGCCAGGGCCTCCAACAGACAATGCACTTTGGTTTATTGCGCTATCTCTAATAGCACCCGAGATATCACCAGATATATATTGGATTTTTCCCTGACCCTGAGTGTCCGGCCCCATGAGACGGTGGTTTTCTCGGCCCCTGGTGGTCCGAGGTCGTTCTCGCTGCACAGTTTCATGCGCCAGGGCCTCCTACACACAATGCACTTTGTTTTATTGCGCTATCTGTAATAGCACCCGAGATATCACCAGAAATATATTGGATTTATCCCTGACCCTGAGTGTCCGGCCCCATGAGACTGTGGTTTTCTCGGCCCCTGGTGGTCCGAGGTCGTTCCGGCTGCACAGATTAATGCGCTAGAGCCCCCTGCGGACAATGCACTTTGATTTATTGCGCTATCTGTAATAGCACCCGAGATATCACCAGATATATATTGGATTTTCCCCTGACCCTGCGTGTCCGGCCCCATGAGACGGTGGTTTTCTCGGCCCCTGGTGATCCGAGGCCGTTCCGGCTGCACAGATGCATGCGCCAGGGCCTCCTACAGACAATGCACTTTGATTTATTGCGCTATCTCTAATAGCACCCGAGATATCACCAGATATATATTGGATTTTCCCCTGACCCTGAGTGTCCGGTCCCATGAGACGGTAGTTTTCTCGGCCCCTGGTGATCTCAGGTCGTTTCCGCTGCACAGATTCATGCGCCAGGGCCTCCTGCAGATAATTCACTTTGGTTTATTGCGCTATCTCTAATAGCACCCGAGATATCACCAGATATATATTGGATTTTTCCCTGACCCTGACAGTCCGGCCCCATGAGACGGTGATTTTCTCGGCCCCTGGTGGTCCGAGGTCGATCCCGCTGCACAGATTCATGCGCCAGGGCCTCCTGCAGATAATTCACTTTGATTTATAGCCCTATCTCTAATAGCACCCGAGATATCACCTGATATATATTGGATTTTTCCCTGACCCTGAGTGTCCGACTCCATGACACAGTGATCTACTCGGCCCCTGGTGGTCCGAGGTCGATCCCGCTGCACAGATTCATGCGCCAGGGCCTCCCACAGACAATGCACTTTGATTTATTGCGCTATCTGTAATAACACCCGAGATATCACCAGATATATATTGGATTTTTCCCTGACCCTGAGTGTCCGACCCCATGTGACGGTGGTTTTCTCGGCCCCTGGTGGTCCGAGGTCGTTCCCGCTGCACAGATTCATGCGCCAGGGCCTCCTGCAGACAATGCACTTTGATTTATTGCGCTATCTGTAATAGCACCCGAGACATCACCATGTATATATTGGATTTTCCCCTGACCCTGAGTGTCCGGCCCCATGAGACGTTGGTTTTCTCGGCCCCTGGTGACCCGAGGCAGTTCCGGCTGCACAGATGCATGCGCCAGGGCCTCCTGCAGATAATTCACTTTGGTTTATTGCGCTATCTCTAATAGCACCCGAGAGATCACCAGATATATATTGGATTTTCCCCTCACCCTGAGTGTCCGGCCCCATGAGACGGTGGTTTTCTCGGCTCCTGGTGGTCCGAGGTCGTTCCCGCTAGCCAGATTCATGCGCCAGGGCCTCCTACAGACAATGCACTTTGATTTATTGCGCTATCTCTAATAGCACCCGAGATATCACCAAATATATATTGGATTTTCCCCTCACCCTGAGTGTCCGGCCCCATGAGACGGTGGTTTTCTCGGCTCCTGGTGGTCCGAGGTCGTTCCCGCTATCCAGATTCATGCGCCAGGGCCTCCTACAGACAATTCACTTTGATTTATTGCGCTATCTCTAATAGCACCCGAGATATCACCAGATATATATTGGATTTTCCCCTGACCCTGAGTGTCCGGTCCCATGAGACGGTAGTTTTCTCGGCCCCTGGTGATCTCAGGTCGTTTCCGCTGCACAGATTCATGCGCCAGGGCCTCCTGCAGATAATTCACTTTGGTTTATTGCGCTATCTCTAATAGCACCCGAGATATCACCAGATATATATTGGATTTTTCCCTGACCCTGAGTGTCCGGCCCCATGAGACGGTGGTTTTCTCGGCCCCTGGTGGTCCGAGGTCGTTCCCGCTGCACAGTTTCATGCGCCAGGGCCTCCTACAGACAATGCACTTTGTTTTATTGCGCTATCTGTAATAGCACCCGAGATATCACCAGATATATATTGGATTTATCCCTGACCCTGAGTGTTCGGCCCCATGAGACTGTGGTTTTCTCGGCCCCTGGTGGTCCGAGGTCGTTCCCGCTGCACAGATTAATGCGCTAGAGCCACCTGCGGACAATGCACTTTGATTTATTGCGCTATCTGTAATAGCACCCGAGATATCACCAGATATATATTGGATTTTCCCCTGACCCTGAGTGTCCGGTCCCATGAGACGGTAGTTTTCTCGGCCCCTGGTGATCTCAGGTCGTTTCCGCTGCACAGATTCATGCGCCAGGGCCTCCTGCAGATAATTCACTTTGGTTTATTGCGCTATCTCTAATAGCACCCGAGATATCACCAGATATATATTGGATTTTTCCCTGACCCTGAGTGTCCGGCCCCATGAGACGGTGGTTTTCTCGGCCCCTGGTGGTCCGAGGTCGTTCCCGCTGCACAGTTTCATGCGCCAGGGCCTCCTACAGACAATGCACTTTGTTTTATTGCGCTATCTGTAATAGCACCCGAGATACCACCAGATATATATTGGATTTTTCCCTGACCCTGAGTGTCCGGCCCCATGAGACGGTGGTTTTCTCGGCCCCTGGTGGTCCGAGGTCGTTCCCGCTGCACAGATTCATGCGTCAGGGCCTCCTATAGATAATTCACTTTGGTTTATAGCGCTATCTCTAATAGCACCCGAGATATCACCAGATATATAATGGATTTTTCCCTGACCCTGACAGTTCGGCCTCATGAGACGGTGGTTTTGACGGCCGCTGGGTTCCGAGGTCGTTCCCGCTGCACAGATTCATGCGCTAGGGCCTCCTGCAGACAATCCACTTTGGTTTATTGCGCTATCTCTAATAGCACCCGAGATATCACCAGATATATAACGGATTTTTCCCTGACCCTGACAGTTCGGCCCCATGTGTCGGTGGTTTTCTCGGCCCCTGGTGGTCCGAGGTCGTTCCAGCTGCACAGGTTCATGCGCCACGGCCTCCTACAGACAATGCACTTTGATTTGTTGCGCTATCTCTAATAGCACCCGAGATACCACCAGATATATATTGGATTTTTCCCTGACCCTGAGTGTCCGGCCCGATGAGACGGTGGTTTTCTCGGCCCCTGGTGGTCCGAGGTCGTTCCCGCTGCACAGATTCATGCGTCAGGGCCTCCTGCAGATAATTCGCTTTGGTTTATTGCGCTATCTCTAATAGCACCCGAGATATCACCAGATATATATTGGATTTTTCCCTGACCCTGAGTGTCCTACTCCATGAGACGGTGGTTTTCTCGGCCCCTGGTGGTTCGAGGTCGTTCCCGCTGCACAGATTCATGCGCCAGGGCATCCTGCAGACAATGCACTTTGGTTTATTATGCTATCTCTAATAGCACCCGAGATATCTCTAGATATATATTGGATTTTCCCCTGACCCTGAGTGTCCGGCCCCATGAGACGGTGGTTTCCTCGGCCCCTGGTGGTCCGATGTCTTTCCCGCTGCACAGATTCATGCGCCAGGGCCTCCTGCAGATAATTCACTTTGGTTTATTGCGCTATCTCTAATAGCACCCGAGATATCACCAGATATATATTGTATTTTTCCCTGACCCTGAGTGTCCGACCCCATGAGACGGTGGTTTTGACGGCCCCTGGTGGTCCGCGGTCGTTCCCGCTGCACAGATTTATGCGCCAGGGCCTCCAACAGACAATGCACTTTGGTTTATTGCGCTATCTCTAATAGCACCCGAGATATCACCAGATATATATTGGATTTTTCCCTGACCCTGACAGTCCGGCCCCATGAGACGGTGATTTTCTCGGCCCCTGGTGGTCCGAGGTCGATCCCGCTGCACAGATTCATGCGCCAGGGCCTCCTGCAGATAATTCACTTTGATTTATAGCCCTATCTCTAATAGCACCCGAGATATCACCTGATATATATTGGATTTTTCCCTGACCCTGAGTGTCCGACTCCATGACACAGTGATCTACTCGGCCCCTGGTGGTCCGAGGTCGATCCCGCTGCACAGATTCATGCGCCAGGGCCTCCCACAGACAATGCACTTTGATTTATTGCGCTATCTGTAATAACACCCGAGATATCACCAGATATATATTGGATTTTTCCCTGACCCTGAGTGTCCGACCCCATGTGACGGTGGTTTTCTCGGCCCCTGGTGGTCCGAGGTCGTTCCCGCTGCACAGATTCATGCGCCAGGGCCTCCTGCAGACAATGCACTTTGATTTATTGCGCTATCTGTAATAGCACCCGAGACATCACCATGTATATATTGGATTTTCCCCTGACCCTGAGTGTCCGGCCCCATGAGACGGTGGTTTTCTCGGCCCCTGGTGACCCGAGGCAGTTCCGGCTGCACAGATGCATGCGCCAGGGCCTCCTGCAGATAATTCACTTTGGTTTATTGCGCTATCTCTAATAGCACCCGAGATATCACCAGATATATATTGGATTTTCCCCTGACCCTGAGTGTCCGGTCCCATGAGACGGTAGTTTTCTCGGCCCCTGGTGATCTCAGGTCGTTTCCGCTGCACAGATTCATGCGCCAGGGCCTCCTGCAGATAATTCACTTTGGTTTATTGCGCTATCTCTAATAGCACCCGAGATATCACCAGATATATATTGGATTTTTCCCTGACCCTGAGTGTCCGGCCCCATGAGACGGTGGTTTTCTCGGCCCCTGGTGGTCCGAGGTCGTTCCCGCTGCACAGTTTCATGCGCCAGGGCCTCCTACAGACAATGCACTTTGTTTTATTGCGCTATCTGTAATAGCACCCGAGATATCACCAGATATATATTGGATTTATCCCTGACCCTGAGTGTTCGGCCCCATGAGACTGTGGTTTTCTCGGCCCCTGGTGGTCCGAGGTCGTTCCCGCTGCACAGATTAATGCGCTAGAGCCTCCTGCGGACAATGCACTTTGATTTATTGCGCTATCTGTAATAGCACCCGAGATATCACCAGATATATATTGGATTTTCCCCTGACCCTGAGTGTCCGGCCCCATGAGACGGTGGTTTTCTCGGACCCTGGTGGTCCAAGGTCGTTTCCGCTGCACAGATTCATGCGCCAGGGCCTCCTATAGATAATTCACTTTGGTTTATAGCGCTATCTCTAATAGCACCCGAGATATCACCAGATATATAATGGATTTTTCCCGGACCCTGACAGTTCGGCCTCATGAGACGGTGGTTTTGACGGCCGCTGGAGGTCCGAGGTCGTTCCCGCTGCACAGATTCATGCGCTAGGGCCTCCTGCAGACAATGCACTTTGGTTTATTGCGCTATCTCTAATAGCACCCGAGATATCACCAGATATATAACGGATTTTTCCCTGACCCTGACAGTTCGGCCCCATGTGTCGGTGGTTTTCTCGGCCCCTGGTGGTCCGAGGTCGTTCCAGCTGCACAGGTTCATGCGCCACGGCCTCCTACAGACAATGCACTTTGATTTGTTGCGCTATCTCTAATAGCACCCGAGATACCACCAGATATATATTGGATTTTTCCCTGACCCTGAGTGTCCGGCCCCATGAGACGGTGGTTTTCTCGGCCCCTGGTGGTCCGAGGTCGTTCCCGCTGCACAGATTCATGCGTCAGGGCCTCCTGCAGATAATTCGCTTTGGTTTATTGCGCTATCTCTAATAGCACCCGAGATATCACCAGATATATATTGGATTTTTCCCTGACCCTGTGTGTCCTGTCCCATGAGACGGTGGTTTTGACGGCCCCTGGTGGTCCTAGGTCGTTCCCGCTGCACAGATTCATGCGCCAGGGCCTCCAACAGACAATGCACTTTGGTTTATTGCGCTATCTCTAATAGCACCCGAGATATCACCAGATATATATTGGATTTTTCCCTGACCCTGAGTGTCCGGCCCCATGAGACGGTGGTTTTCTCGGCCCCTGGTGGTCCGAGGTCGTTCTCGCTGCACAGTTTCATGCGCCAGGGCCTCCTACACACAATGCACTTTGTTTTATTGCGCTATCTGTAATAGCACCCGAGATATCACCAGAAATATATTGGATTTATCCCTGACCCTGAGTGTTCGGCCCCATGAGACGGTGGTTTTGACGGCCGCTGGAGGTCCGAGGTCGTTCCCGCTGCACAGATTCATGCGCTAGGGCCTCCTGCAGACAATCCACTTTGGTTTATTGCGCTATCTCTAATAGCACCCGAGATATCACCAGATATATAACGGATTTTTCCCTGACCCTGACAGTTCGGCCCCATGTGTCGGTGGTTTTCTCGACCCCTGGTGGTCCGAGGTCGTTCCAGCTGCACAGGGTCATGCGCCACGGCCTCCTACAGACAATGCACTCTGATTTGTTGCGCTATCTCTAATAGCACCCGAGATACCACCAGATATATATTGGATTTTTCCCTGACCCTGAGTGTCCGGCCCCATGAGACGGTGGTTTTCTCGGCCCCTGGTGGTCCGAGGTCGTTCCCGCTGCACAGATTCATGCGTCAGGGCCTCCTGCAGATAATTCGCTTTGGTTTATTGCGCTATCTCTAATAGCACCCGAGATATCACCAGATATATATTGGATTTTTCCCTGACCCTGAGTGTCCTGTCCCATGAGACGGTGGTTTTGACGGCCCCTGGTGGTCCTAGGTCGTTCCCGCTGCACAGATTCATGCGCCAGGGCCTCCAACAGACAATGCACTTTGGTTTATTGCGCTATCTCTAATAGCACCCGAGATATCACCAGATATATATTGGATTTTTCCCTGACCCTGAGTGTCCGGCCCCATGAGACGGTGGTTTTCTCGGCCCCTGGTGGTCCGAGGTCGTTCTCGCTGCACAGTTTCATGCGCCAGGGCCTCCTACACACAATGCACTTTGTTTTATTGCGCTATCTGTAATAGCACCCGAGATATCACCAGAAATATATTGGATTTATCCCTGACCCTGAGTGTCCGGCCCCATGAGACTGTGGTTTTCTCGGCCCCTGGTGGTCCGAGGTCGTTCCGGCTGCACAGATTAATGCGCTAGAGCCCCCTGCGGACAATGCACTTTGATTTATTGCGCTATCTGTAATAGCACCCGAGATATCACCAGATATATATTGGATTTTCCCCTGACCCTGCGTGTCCGGCCCCATGAGACGGTGGTTTTCTCGGCCCCTGGTGATCCGAGGCCGTTCCGGCTGCACAGATGCATGCGCCAGGGCCTCCTACAGACAATGCACTTTGATTTATTGCGCTATCTCTAATAGCACCCGAGATATCACCAGATATATATTGGATTTTCCCCTGACCCTGAGTGTCCGGTCCCATGAGACGGTAGTTTTCTCGGCCCCTGGTGATCTCAGGTCGTTTCCGCTGCACAGATTCATGCGCCAGGGCCTCCTGCAGATAATTCACTTTGGTTTATTGCGCTATCTCTAATAGCACCCGAGATATCACCAGATATATATTGGATTTTTCCCTGACCCTGAGTGTCCGGCCCCATGAGACGGTGGTTTTCTCGGCCCCTGGTGGTCCGAGGTCGTTCTCGCTGCACAGTTTCATGCGCCAGGGCCTCCTACACACAATGCACTTTGTTTTATTGCGCTATCTGTAATAGCACCCGAGATATCACCAGAAATATATTGGATTTATCCCTGACCCTGAGTGTTCGGCCCCATGAGACTGTGGTTTTCTCGGCCCCTGGTGGTCCGAGGTCGTTCCGGCTGCACAGATTAATGCGCTAGAGCCCCCTGCGGACAATGCACTTTGATTTATTGCGCTATCTGTAATAGCACCCGAGATATCACCAGATATATATTGGATTTTCCCCTGACCCTGAGTGTCCGGCCCCATGAGACGGTGGTTTTCTCGGACCCTGGTGGTCCAAGGTCGTTTCCGCTGCACAGATTCATGCGCCAGGGCCTCCTATAGATAATTCACTTTGGTTTATAGCGCTATCTCTAATAGCACCCGAGATATCACCAGATATATAATGGATTTTTCCCGGACCCTGACAGTTCGGCCTCATGAGACGGTGGTTTTGACGGCCGCTGGAGGTCCGAGGTCGTTCCCGCTGCACAGATTCATGCGCAAGGCCTCCTGCAGACAATGCACTTTGGTTTATTGCGCTATCTCTAATAGCACCCGAGATATCACCAGATATATAACGGATTTTTCCCTGACCCTGACAGTTCGGCCCCATGTGTCGGTGGTTTTCTCGGCCCCTGGTGGTCCGAGGTCGTTCCAGCTGCACAGGTTCATGCGCCACGGCCTCCTACAGACAATGCACTTTGATTTGTTGCGCTATCTCTAATAGCACCCGAGATACCACCAGATATATATTGGATTTTTCCCTGACCCTGAGTGTCCGGCCCCATGAGACGGTGGTTTTCTCGGCCCCTGGTGGTCCGAGGTCGTTCCCGCTGCACAGATTCATGCGTCAGGGCCTCCTATAGATAATTCACTTTGGTTTATAGCGCTATCTCTAATAGCGCCCGAGATATCACCAGATATATAATGGATTTTTCCCTGACCCTGACAGTTCGGCCTCATGAGACGGTGGTTTTGACGGCCGCTGGAGGTCCGAGGTCGTTCCCGCTGCACAGTTTCATGCGCCAGGGCCTCCTGCAGATAATTCACTTTGTTTTATTGCGATATCTGTAATAGCACCCGAGATATCACCAGATATATATTGGATTTTTCCCTGACCCTGAGTGTTCGGCCCCATGAGACTGTGGTTTTCTCGGCCCCTGGTTGTCCGAGGCCGTTCCCGCTGCACAGATTCATGCGCCAGGGCCTCCTGCAGATAATTCACTTTGTTTTATTATGATATCTGTAATAGCACCTGAGATATCACCAGATATATATTGGATATTCCCCCGACCCTGAGTGTCCGGCCCCATGAGACTGTGGTTTTCTCGGCCCCTGGTGGTCCGACGTCGTTCCCGCTGCACAGATTCATGCGCCAGGGCCTCCTGCAGACAATGCACTTTGTTTTATTGCGCTATCTATAATAGCACCCGAGATATCACCAGATATATATTGGATTTTTCCCTGACCCTGAGTGTTCGGCCCCATGGGACTGTGGTTTTCTCGGCCCCTGGTTGTCCGAGGCCGTTCCCGCTGCACAGATTCATGCGCCAGGGCCTCCTGCAGATAATTCACTTTGTTTTATTGCGATATCTGTAATAGCACCTGAGATATCACCAGATATATATTGGATATTCCCCCGACCCTGAGAGTCCGGCCCCATGAGACTGTGGTTTTCTCGGCCCCTGGTGGTCCGAGGTCGTTCCCGCTGCACAGATTCATGCGCCAGGGCCTCCTGCAGACAATGCACTTTGGTTTATTGCGCTATCACTAATAGCACCCGAGATATCACCAGATATATAACGGATTTTTCCCTGACCCTGACAGTTCGGCCCCATGTGTCGGTGGTTTTCTCGGCCCCTGGTGGTCCGAGGTCGTTCCAGCTGCACAGGTTCATGCGCCACGGCCTCCTACAGGCAATGCACTTTGATTTGTTGCGCTATCTCTAATAGCACCCGAGATACCACCAGATATATATTGGATTTTTCCCCGACCCTGAGTGTCCGGCCCCATGAGACGGTGGTTTTCTCGGCCCCTGGTGGTCCGAGGTCGTTCCCGCTACACAGATTCATGTGTCAGGGCCTCCTGCAGATAATTCGCTTTGGTTTATTGCGCTATCTCTAATAGCACCCGAGATATCACCAGATATATATTGGATTTTTCCCTGACCCTGAGTGTCCTGTCCCATGAGACGGTGGTTTTGACGGCCCCTGGTGGTCCGAGGTCGTTCCCGCTGCACAGATTCATGCGCCAGGGTCTCCAACAGACAATGCACTTTGGTTTATTGCGCTATCTCTAATAGCACCCGAGATATCACCAGATATATATTGGATTTTTCCCTGACCCTGACAGTCCGGCCCCATGAGACGGTGGTTTTCTCGGCTCCTGGTGGTCCGAGGTCGTTACCGCTGGCCAGATTCATGCGCCAGGGCCTCCTGCAGACAATGCACTTTGATTTATTGCGCTATCTCTAATAGCACCCGAGATATCACCAGATATATATCGGATTTTCCCCTGACCCTGAGTGTCCGGCCCCATGAGACGGTGGTTTTCTCGGCCCTTGGTGGTCCGAGGTCGTTCCCGCTGCACAGATTAATGGGCTAGAGCCTCCTGCGGACAATGCACTTTGATGTATTGGGCAATCTGTAATAACACCCGTGATATCACCAGATATATATTGGATTTTTCCCCGACCCTGAGTGTCCGGCCCCATAAGACGGTGGTTTTCTCGGCCCCTGGTGGTCCGACGTAGTTCCCGCTGCACAGATTCATGCTCCAGGGCCTCCTGCAGTTAATTCACTTTGGTTTATTGCGCTATCTGTAATAGCACCCGAGATATCACCTGATATATATCGGATTTTTCACTGACCCTGAGTGTCCGGCCCCATGAGACGGTGGTTTACTCGGCCCCTGGTGGTCCGAGGTCGTTCCCGCTGCACAGATTCATGCGCCAGGGCCTCCTGCAGATAATTCACTTTGTTTTAGTGCGCTATTTATAATAGCACCCGAGATATCACCAGATATATATTGAATTTTTCCCCGACCCTGAGTGTCCGGCCTCATGTGTCGGTGGTTTTCTCGGCCCCTGGTGGTCCGAGGTCGATCCCGCTGCACAGATTCATGCGACAGTGCCTCCTGCAGATAATTCACTTTGGATTATTTCACTATCTCTAATAGCACCCGAGATATCACCAGATATATATTGGATTTTTCCCTGACCCTGAGTGTCCGACTCCATGAGACGGTGGTTTTCTCGGCCCCTGGTGTTCCGAGGTCGTTCCCGCTGCACAGATTCATGCGCCAGGGCCTCCTACAAACAATGCACTCTGATTTATTGCGCTATCTGTAATAGCACCCGAGATATCACCAGTTATATATTGGATTTTTCCCTGACCCTGAGTGTCCGGCCCCATAAGACGGTGGTTTTCTCGGCCCCTGGTTGTCCGAGGTCGTTCCCGCTGCACAGATTCATGCGCCAGGGCATCCTACAGACAATGCACTTTGATTTATTGCGCTATCTGTAATAGCACCCGAAATATGACCAGATATATATTGGATTTTTCCCTGACCCTGAGTGTGCGGCCCCATGTGACGGTGGTTTTCTCGGCCCCTGGTTGTCCGAGGTCGTTCCCGCTGCACAGATTCATGCGCCAGGGCATCCTACAGACAATGCACTTTGATTTATTGCGCTATCTGTAATAGCACCCGAAATATGACCAGATGTATATTGGATTTTTCCCTGACCCTGCGTGTCCGGCCCCATGAGACGGTGGTTTTCTCGGCCCCTGGTAGTCCGAGGTCGTTCCCGCTGCACAGATTCATGCGCCAGGGCCTCCTGCAGATAATTCACTTCGGTTTAGTGCGCTATCTCTAATAGCACCCGAGATATCACCAGATATATATTGGATTTTTCCCTGACCCTGACAGTCCGGCCCCATGAGACGGTGATTTTCTCGGCCCCTGGTGGTCCGAGGTCGTTCCCGCTGCACAGATTCATGCGCCCGGACCTCCTGCAGACAAAGCACCTTGGTTTATTATGCTATCTCTCATAGCACCCGAGATATCACCAGATATATATTGGATTTTTCCCTGACCCTGACAGCCCGGCCCCATGTGTCGGTGGTTTTCTCGGCCCCTGGTGGTCCGACGTCGTTCCCGCTGCACAGATTCATGCGCCCGGACCTCCTGCAGACAAAGCACCTTGGTTTATTATGCTATCTCTCATAGCACCCGAGATATCACCAGATATATATTGGATTTTTCCCTGACCCTGACAGCCCGGCCCCATGAGACGGTGATTTTCTCGGCCCCTGGTGGTCCGAGGTCGTTCCCGCTGCACAGATTCATGCGCCCGGACCTCCTGCAGACAAAGCACCTTGGTTTATTATGCTATCTCTCATAGCACCCGAGATATCACCAGATATATATTGGATTTTTCCCTGACCCTGACAGCCCGGCCCCATGTGTCGGTGGTTTTCTCGGACCCTGGTGGTCCGAGGTCGTTCCCGCTGCACAGATTTATGCGCCAGGGCCTCCTACAGACAATGCACTTTGATTTATTGCGCTATCTGTAATAGCACCCGAGATATCACCAGATAAATATTGGATTTTTCCCTGACCCTGAGTGTCCGACTCCATGAGACGGTGGTTTTCTCGGCCCCTGGTGGTCCGAGGTCGTTCCCGCTGCACAGATTCATGCGCCAGGGCCTCCTGCAGACAATGCACCTTGGTTTATTATGCTATCTCTCATAGCACCCGAGATATCACCAGATATATATTGGATTTTTCCCTGACCCTGACAGCCCGGCCCCATGTGTCGGTGGTTTTCTCGGCCCCTGGTGGTCCGAGGTCGTTCCCGCTGCACGGATTTATGCTCCCGGGCCTCCTACAGACAATGCACTTTGATTTATTGCGTTATCTGTAATAGCACCCGAGATATCACCAGATATATATTGAATTTTTCCCCGACCCTGAGTGACCGGCCCCATGTGTCGTTGGTTTTCTCGGCCCCTGGTGGTCCGAGGTCGTTCCCGCTGCACAGATTCATGCGCCAGGGCCTCCTACAGACAATGCAAATTGATTTATTGCGCTATCTCTAATAGCACCCGAGATGTCACCAGATATATATTTGATTTTTCCCTGACCCTGAGTGTCCGGCCCCATGAGACGGTAGTTTTCTCGGCCCCTGGTGGTCCGAGGTCGTTGCCGCTGCACAGATTCATGCGCCAGGGCCTCCTGCAGATAATTCACTTTGGTTTAGTGCGCTATCTCTAATAGCTCCCGAGATATCACCAGGTATATATTAGATTTTTCCCTGACCCTGAGTGTCCGGCCCCATGAGACAGTGGTTTTCTCGGCCCCTGGTGGTCCGAGGTCGTTGCCGCTGCACAGATTCATGCGCCAGGGCCTCCTGCAGATAATTCACTTTGATTTATTGCGCTATCTGTAATAGCACCCGAGATATCACCAGATATATATTGGATTTTTACATGACCTTGCGTGACGGATGCCGAATATCTGTAATTTTCTCGGCCCCAGGTGGTCCGAGGTCGTTCCTGCTGCACAGATTCATTCGCCAGTGCCTCCTACAGACAATGCACTTTGATTTATTGCGGTATCTCTAATAGCACCCGAGATATCACCAGATATATATTGGATTTTCCCCTGGTCCTGAGTGTCCGGCCCCATGAGTCGGTGGTTTTCTTGGCCCCTGGTGGTCCGAGGTCGTTCCCGCTGCACAGATTCATGCGCCAGGGCATCCTGTAGATAGTTCACTTTGGTTTATTGCGCTATCTCTAATAGCACCCGAGATATCACCAGATATATAATGGATTTTTCCCTGACCCTGACAGTCCGGCCCCATGAGACGGTGGTTTTCTCGGCCCCTGGAGGTCCGAGGTCGTTCCCGCTACACAGATTCATGCGCCAGGGCCTCCTGCAGACAATGCACATTGATTTATTGCGCTATCTGTAATAGCACCCGAGATATCACAAGATATATATTGGATTTTTCCCTGTCCCTGAGTGTCCGACCCCATGAGACGGTAGTTTCCTCGGCCCCTGGTGGTCCGAGGTCTTTCCCGCTGCACAGATTCTTGCGCCAGGGCCTCCTGCAGACAATGCACTTTGGTTTATTGCGCTATCTCTAATAGCACCCGAGATATCACCAGATATATATTGGATTTTTCCCTGACCCTGACAGTCCGGCCCCTTGTGTCGATGGTTTTCTCGTTCCCTCGTGGACCGAGGTCGATCACGCTGAACAGATTCATGAGCCAGGGCTTCCTGCAGACAATTCACTTTGGTTTATTGCGCTATCTGTAATAGCACCCGAGATATCGCCAGATATATGCTGGATTTTTACATGACCTTGCGTGACGGATTCCGAATATCTGCAATTTTCTCGGCCCCTGGTGTGCCGAGGTCGTTCCTGCTGCACAGATTCATGCGCCAGGGCCAACTGCAGACAATGCACTTTGGTTTATTGCGCTATCTCGAATAGCACCCGAGATATCTCCAGATATATATTGGATTTTTCCATGACCCTGAGTGTCCGGCCCCAGGAGACGGTGGTTTTCTCGGCCCCTGGTGGTCCGAGGACGTTCCCGCTGCACAGATTCATGCGCCAGGGCCCCCTGCAGATAATTCACTTTGACTTATTGCGCTATCTCTAATAGCACCCGAGATATAACCAGATATATATTGGATTTTTCCCTGACCCTGACAGTCCGGCCCCATGAGACGGTGATTTTCTCGGCCCCTGGTGGTGCGAGGTCGTTCCCGCTGCACAGATTCATGCGCCAGGGCCCCTGCAGATAATTCACTTTGACTTATTGCGCTATCTGTAATAGCACCCGAGATATCACCATATATATATTGGATTTTCCCCTGACCCTGAGTGTCCGACCACATGAGACGGTGGTTTTCTCCGCCCCTGGTGGTCCGAGGTCGTTCCCGCTGCACAGATTCATGCGCCAGGGCCTCCTACAGACAATGCACTTTGATTTATTGCGCTATCTGTAATAGCACCCGAGATATCACCAGATATATACTGGATTTTCCCCTGACCCTGAGTGTCCGGCCCCATGAGACGGTGGTTTTCTCGGCCCCATGAGACGGTGGTTTTCTCGGCCCCTGGTGGACCGAGGTCGTTCCCGCTGCACAGATTCATGCGCAGGGCCTCCTACAGACAATGCACTTTGATTTATTGCGCTATCTGTAATAGCACCCGAGATATCACCAGATATATACTGGATTTTTCCCTGACCCTGACTGTCCGGCCCCATGAAACGGTGATTTTCTCGGCCCCTGGTGGTCCGAGGTCGATCCAGCTATACAGATTCATGCGCCATGGCTTCCTACAGACAATGCACTTTGATTTATTGCGCTCTCTGTAATAGCACCCGGGATATCACCAGATATATATTGGATTTTTTCCTGACCCTATGTGTCCGACCCCATGAGACGGTGGTTTTCTCGGCCCCTGGTGGTCCAAGGTCGATCGCGCTGCACAGATTCATGCGCCAAGGCTTCCTGCAGACAATTCACTTTGATTTATTGCGCTATCTGTAATAGCACCCGAGATATCACCAGATGTATATTGGATTTTTCCCTGACCCTGACATTCCGGCCCCATGTGTCGGTGGTTTTCTCGGCCCCTGGTGGTCCGAGGTCGTTCCCGCTGCACAGATTCATGCGCCAGGGCCCCCTGCAGATAATTCACTTTGATTCGTGCGCTATCTCTAATAGCACCCGAGATATCACCAGATACATATTGGATTTTTCCCTGACCCTGACAGTCCGGCCCCATGAGTCGGTGATTTTCTGGGCCCATGGTGGTCCGAGGTCGATCCCGCTGCACAGATACAGGCGCCAGGGCCTCCTACAGACAATGCCCATTGATTTAGTGCGCTATCTGTAAGAGCAGCCGAGATATCACCAGATATATATTGGATTTTCCCCTGGCCCTGACAGTCCGACACCATGAGACGGTGATTTTCTCGGCCCCTGGTGGTCCGAGGTCGAACCCGCTGCACAGATTCATGCGCCAGGGCTTCCTACAGACACTGCAGTTTGATTTATTGCGCTATCTCTAATAGCACCCGAGATATCACCAGATATATATTGGATTTTTCCCCGACCATGTGTGTCCGGCCCCATTTGTCGGTGGTTTTCTCGGCCCCTGGTGGTCCGAGGTCGATCTCGCTGCACAGATTCATGCGCCAGGGCCTCATACAGACAATGCACTTTGATTTATTGCGCTATCTATAATAGCACCCGAGATATCACCAGATATATGTTGGATTTTTCCCTGACCCTGACAGTCCGGCCCCATGAGACGGTGATTTTCTCGGCCCCTGGTGTTCCATAGATCGATCCCGCTGCACAGATTCATGCGCCAGGGCCCCCTGCAGATAATTCACTTTGGTTTACTGCGCTATCTGTAAGAGCACCCGAGATATCACCAGATATATATTGGATTTCTCCCTGACCCTGACGGTCCGGCCCCATGAGACGGTAGTTTTCTCGGCCGCTGGTGGTCCGAGGTCGATCCCGCTGCACAGATTCATGCGCTAGGGCCTCCTGCAGACAATGCACTTTGGTTTATTGCGCTATCTGTAATAGCACCCGAGATATCACCACATATATATTGGATTTTTCCATGACCCTGAGTGTCCGGCTCCATGAGACGGTAGTTTTCTCGGCCCCTGGTGGTCCGAGGTCGTTCCCGCTGCACAGATACATGCGCCAGGGCCTCCTACAGACAAGGCACTTTGATTTATTGCGCTATCTGTAATAGCAGCCGAGGTATCACCAGATATATATTGGATTTTTCCCTGACCCGCAGTGTCCGACTCCATGAGACGGTAGTTTTCTCGGCCCCTGGTGGTCCGAGGTCGAACTCGCTGCACATATTCATGCGCAAGGGCCGACTGCAGACAATGCACTTTGGTTTATTGCGCTATCTCCAATAGCACCCGAGATATCACCAGATATATATTGGATTTCTCCCTGACCCTGACGGTCCGGCCCCATGAGACGGTAGTTTTATCGGCCCCTGGTGGTCCGAGGTCGTTCCCGCTGCACAGATTCTTGCGCAAGGGCCCCCTGCAGACAAGGCACTTTGATTTATTGCGCTATCTTTAATAGCACCCGCGTTATCACCTGATATATATTGGATTTTTCCCTGACCCTGACAGTCCGGCTCCATGAGACGATAGTTTTCTCGGCCCCTGGTGGTCCGAGGTCGTTCCCGCTGCACTGATTCATGCGCTAGGGCCTCCTATAGACAATGCACTTTGATTTATTGCGCTATCTCTAATAGCACCCGAGATATCACCATATGTATATATTGGATATTCCCCTGACCCTGAGTGTCCGGCCCCATGAGACGGTGGTTTTCTCGGCCCCTGGTGGTCCGAGGTCGAACTCGCTGCACATATTCATGCGCAAGGGCCTCCTGCAGACAATGCACTTTGATTTATTGCGCTATCTCTAATAGCACCCGAGATATCACCAGATATATATTGGATTTTTCCATGACCCTGAGTGTCCGGCTCCATGAGACGGTAGTTTTCTCGGCCCCTGGTGGTCCGAGGTCGTTCCCGCTGAACAGATTCATGCGCCATGGCCCCCTGCAGATAATTCACTTTGATTCGTGCGCTATCTCTAATAGCACCCGAGATATCACCAGATACATATTGGATTTTTCCCTGACCCTGAGAGTCCGGCCCCATGAGTCGGTGATTTTCTAGGCCCCTGGTGGTCCGAGGTCGATCCCGCTGCACAGATACAGGCGCCAGGGCCTCCTACAGACAATGCACTTTGATTTAGTGCGCTAAGTGTAAGAGCAGCCGAGATATCACCCGATATATATTGGATTTTCCCCTGGCCATGACAGTCCGGCCCCACGAGACGGTGATTTTCTCGGCCCCTGGTGGTCCGAGGTCGCTCCCGCTGCACAGATTCATGCGCCAGGGCTTCCTACAGACAATGCAGTTTGATTTATTGCGCTATCTCTAATAGCACCCGAGATATCACCATGTATATATTGGATTTTCCCCTGACCCTGTGTGTCCGGCCCCATGAGACGGTAGTTTTCTCGGCCCCTGGTGGTCCGAGGGCGATCCCGCTGCACAGATTCATGCGCCAGGGCCTCCTACAGACAATGTACTATGATTTATTGCGCTATCTGTAATAGCACCCGAGATATCACCAGATATATATTGGATTTTTCCCTGAACCTGCCAGTCCGGCCCCATGTGTCGGTGGTTTTCTCGACCCCTGGTGGTCCGAGGTCGTTCCCGCTGCACAGATTCATGCGCTAGGGCCTCCTATAGACACTGCACTTTAATTTATTGCGCTATCTCTAATAGCACCCGAGATATCACCAGATATTTATTGGATTTTTCCCTGACCCTGAGTGTCCGACCCCATGAGACGGTGATTTTCTCGGCCCCTGGTGGTCCGAGGTCGTTCGCGCTGCACAGATTCATGCGCCAGAGCCTCCTGCAGACAATGCACTTTGATTTATTGCGCTATCTGTAAAAGCACCCGAGATATCACCAGATATATATTGAATTTTTCCCCGACCCTGAGTGTCCGGCCCCATGAGACGGTGGTTTTGTCGGCCCCTGGTGGTCCGAGACCGTTCCCGCTGCACAGATTCGTGCGCCATGGCCTCCTGCAGTTAATTCACTTTGGTTTATTGCGCTATCTGTAATAGCACCCGAGATATCACCAGATATTTATTGGATTTTTCCCTGACCCTGAGTGTCCGACCCCATGTGTCGGTGGTTTTCTCGGCCCCTGGTGGTCCGAGGTCGTTCCCGCTGCACAGATTCATGCGCCAGGGCCCCCTGCAGATAATTCACTTTGATTTATTGCGCTATTTCTAATAGCACCCGAGACATCACCAGATATATATTGGATTTTTCCCTGGCCCTGACAGTCTGGCCCCATGAGACGGTGATTTTCTCGGCCCCTGGTGGTCCGAGGTCGATCCCGCTGCACAGATTCATGCGCCAGGGCCTCCTACAGACAATGCACTTTGATTTATTGCGCTATCTGTAATAGCACCCGAGATATCACCAGATATATATTGGATTTTTCCCTGACACTGATTGACCGGCCCCATGTGTCGGTGGTTATCTCGGCCCCTGGTGGTCCGAGGTCGTTCCCGCTGCACAGATTCATGCGTCAGGGACCCCTGCAGATAATTCACTTTGGTTTAGTGCGCTATCTCTAATAGCACCCGAGATATCATCAGATACATCCTGGATTTTTACATGACCTTGGGTGTCCGGCTCCATGTGTCGGTGGTTTTCTCGGCCCCTGGTGGTCCGAGGTCGTTCCCGCTGCACAGATTCATGCGCCAGGGCCCCCTGCAGATAATTCACTTTGGTTTAGTGCGCTATCTCTAATAGCACCAGTGATATCACCAGATATATATTGGGTTTTTCCCTGTCCCTGACAGTCCGGCCCCATGTGTCGGTGGTTTTCTCGGCCCCTGGTGGTCCGAGGTCGCTCCCGCTGCACAGATTCATGCGCCAGGGCCCCCCGCAGATAATTCACTTTGGTTTAGTGCGCTATCTGTAAGAGCACCCGAGATATCACCAGATATATATTGAATTTTTCCCCGACCCTGAGTGTCCGGACCCATGTGTCGGTGGTTTTCTCGGCCCCTGGTGGTCCGAGGGCGATCCCGCTGCACAGATTCATGCGCCAGGGCCTCCTACAGACAATGCCCTATGATTTATTGCGCTATCTGTAATAGCACCCGAGATATCACCAGATATATATTGGATTTTTCCCTGACCCTGACAGTCCGGCCCCATGTGTCGGTGGTTTTCTCGGCCCCTGGTGGTCCGAGGTCGTTCCCGCTGCACAGATTCATGCGCCAGGGCCCCCTGCAGATAATTCACTTTGATTTATTGCGCTATCTCTAATAGCACCCGAGACATCACCAGATATATATTAGATTTTTCCCTGACCCTGAGTGTCCGGCCCCATGAGACAGTGGTTTTCTTGGCCCCTGGTGGTCCGAGGTCGTTCCCGCTGCACAGATTCATGCGCCAGGGCCTCCTGTAGATAGTTCACTTTGGTTTATTGCGCTATCTCTAATAGCACCCGAGATATCACCAGATATATAATGGATTTTTCCCTGACCCTGACAGTCCGGCCCCATGAGACGGTGGTTTTCTCGGCCCCTGGTGGTCCGAGGTCGTTCCCGCTACACAGATTCATGCGCCAGGGCCTCCTGTAGATAGTTCACTTTGGTTTATTGCGCTATCTCTAATAGCACCCGAGATATCACCAGATATATAATGGATTTTTCCCTGACCCTGACAGTCCGGCCCCATGAGACGGTGGTTTTCTCGGCCCCTGGTGGTCCGAGGTCGTTCCCGCTACACAGATTCATGCGCCAGGGCCTCCTGCAGACAATGCACTTTGGTTTATTGCGCTATCTCTAATAGCACCCGAGATATCACCAGATATATATTGGATTTTCCCCTGACCCTGAGTGTCCGGCCCCATGAGACGGTGGTTTTCTCGGCCCCATGAGACGGTGGTTTTCTCGGCCCCTGGTGGACCGAGGTCGTTCCCGCTGCACAGATTCATGCGCAGGGCCTCCTACAGACAATGCACTTTGATTTATTGCGCTATCTGTAATAGCACCCGAGATATCACCAGATATATATTGGATTTTTCCCTGACCCTGACTGTCCGGCCCCATGAAACGGTGATTTTCTCGGCCCCTGGTGGTCCGAGGTCGATCCAGCTATACAGATTCATGCGCCATGGCTTCCTACAGACAATGCACTTTGATTTATTGCGCTCTCTGTAATAGCACCCGGGATATCACCAGATATATATTGGATTTTTTCCTGACCCTATGTGTCCGACCCCATGAGACGGTGGTTTTCTCGGCCCCTGGTGGTCCAAGGTCGATCGCGCTGCACAGATTCATGCGCCAATGCTTCCTGCAGACAATTCACTTTGATTTATTGCGCTATCTGTAATAGCACCCGAGATATCACCAGATGTATATTGGATTTTTCCCTGACCCTGACATTCCGGCCCCATGTGTCGGTGGTTTTCTCGGCCCCTGGTGGTCCGAGGTCGTTCCCGCTGCACAGATTCATGCGCCAGGGCCCCCTGCAGATAATTCACTTTGATTCGTGCGCTATCTCTAATAGCACCCGAGATATCACCAGATACATATTGGATTTTTCCCTGACCCTGACAGTCCGGCCCCATGAGTCGGTGATTTTCTGGGCCCATGGTGGTCCGAGGTCGATCCCGCTGCACAGATACAGGCGCCAGGGCCTCCTACAGACAATGCCCATTGATTTAGTGCGCTATCTGTAAGAGCAGCCGAGATATCACCAGATATATATTGGATTTTCCCCTGGCCCTGACAGTCCGACACCATGAGACGGTGATTTTCTCGGCCCCTGGTGGTCCGAGGTCGAACCCGCTGCACAGATTCATGCGCCAGGGCTTCCTACAGACACTGCAGTTTGATTTATTGCGCTATCTCTAATAGCACCCGAGATATCACCAGATATATATTGGATTTTTCCCCGACCATGTGTGTCCGGCCCCATTTGTCGGTGGTTTTCTCGGCCCCTGGTGGTCCGAGGTCGATCTCGCTGCACAGATTCATGCGCCAGGGCCTCATACAGACAATGCACTTTGATTTATTGCGCTATCTATAATAGCACCCGAGATATCACCAGATGTATATTGGATTTTTCCCTGACCCTGACATTCCGGCCCCATGTGTCGGTGGTTTTCTCGGCCCCTGGTGGTCCGAGGTCGTTCCCGCTGCACAGATTCATGCGCCAGGGCCCCCTGCAGATAATTCACTTTGATTCGTGCGCTATCTCTAATAGCACCCGAGATATCACCAGATACATATTGGATTTTTCCCTGACCCTGACAGTCCGGCCCCATGAGTCGGTGATTTTCTGGGCCCATGGTGGTCCGAGGTCGATCCCGCTGCACAGATACAGGCGCCAGGGCCTCCTACAGACAATGCCCATTGATTTAGTGCGCTATCTGTAAGAGCAGCCGAGATATCACCAGATATATATTGGATTTTCCCCTGGCCCTGACAGTCCGACACCATGAGACGGTGATTTTCTCGGCCCCTGGTGGTCCGAGGTCGAACCCGCTGCACAGATTCATGCGCCAGGGCTTCCTACAGACACTGCAGTTTGATTTATTGCGCTATCTCTAATAGCACCCGAGATATCACCAGATATATATTGGATTTTTCCCCGACCATGTGTGTCCGGCCCCATTTGTCGGTGGTTTTCTCGGCCCCTGGTGGTCCGAGGTCGATCTCGCTGCACAGATTCATGCGCCAGGGCCTCATACAGACAATGCACTTTGATTTATTGCGCTATCTATAATAGCACCCGAGATATCACCAGATATATGTTGGATTTTTCCCTGACCCTGACAGTCCGGCCCCATGAGACGGTGATTTTCTCGGCCCCTGGTGTTCCATAGATCGATCCCGCTGCACAGATTCATGCGCCAGGTCCCCCTGCAGATAATTCACTTTGGTTTACTGCGCTATCTGTAAGAGCACCCGAGATATCACCAGATATATATTGGATTTCTCCCTGACCCTGACGGTCCGGCCCCATGAGACGGTAGTTTTCTCGGCCGCTGGTGGTCCGAGGTCGCTCCCGCTGCACAGATTCATGCGCTAGGGCCTCCTGCAGACAATGCACTTTGGTTTATTGCGCTATCTGTAATAGCACCCGAGATATCACCACATATATATTGGATTTTTCCATGACCCTGAGTGTCCGGCTCCATGAGACGGTAGTTTTCTCGGCCCCTGGTGGTCCGAGGTCGTTCCCGCTGCACAGATTCTTGCGCAAGGGCCCCCTGCAGACAAGGCACTTTGATTTATTGCGCTATCTTTAATAGCACCCGCGTTATCACCTGATATATATTGGATTTTTCCCTGACCCTGACAGTCCGGCTCCATGAGACGATAGTTTTCTCGGCCCCTGGTGGTCCGAGGTCGTTCCCGCTGCACTGATTCATGCGCTAGGGCCTCCTATAGACAATGCACTTTGATTTATTGCGCTATCTCTAATAGCACCCGAGATATCACCATATGTATATATTGGATATTCCCCTGACCCTGAGTGTCCGGCCCCATGAGACGGTGGTTTTCTCGGCCCTTGGTGGTCCGAGGTCGAACTCGCTGCACATATTCATGCGCAAGGGCCTCCTGCAGACAATGCACTTTGATTTATTGCGCTATCTCTAATAGCACCCGAGATATCACCAGATATATATTGGATTTTTCCATGACCCTGAGTGTCCGGCTCCATGAGACGGTAGTTTTCTCGGCCCCTGGTGGTCCGAGGTCGTTCCCGCTGCACAGATTCATGCGCCATGGCCCCCTGCAGATAATTCACTTTGATTCGTGCGCTATCTCTAATAGCACCCGAGATATCACCAGATACATATTGGATTTTTCCCTGACCCTGACAGTCCGGCCCCATGAGTCGGTGATTTTCTAGGCCCCTGGTGGTCCGAGGTCGATCCCGCTGCACAGATACAGGCGCCAGGGCCTCCTACAGACAATGCACTTTGATTTAGTGCGCTAAGTGTAAGAGCAGCCGAGATATCACCCGATATATATTGGATTTTCCCCTGGCCATGACAGTCCGGCCCCACGAGACGGTGATTTTCTCGGCCCCTGGTGGTCCGAGGTCGCTCCCGCTGCACAGATTCATGCGCCAGGGCTTCCTACAGACAATGCAGTTTGATTTATTGCGCTATCTCTAATAGCACCCGAGATATCACCATGTATATATTGGATTTTCCCCTGACCCTGTGTGTCCGGCCCCATGAGACGGTAGTTTTCTCGGCCCCTGGTGGTCCGAGGGCGATCCCGCTGCACAGATTCATGCGCCAGAGCCTCCTACAGACAATGTACTATGATTTATTGCGCTATCTGTAATAGCACCCGAGATATCACCAGATATATATTGGATTTTTCCCTGAACCTGCCAGTCCGGCCCCATGTGTCGGTGGTTTTCTCGACCCCTGGTGGTCCGAGGTCGTTCCCGCTGCACAGATTCATGCGCTAGGGCCTCCTATAGACACTGCACTTTAATTTATTGCGCTATCTCTAATAGCACCCGAGATATCACCAGATATTTATTGGATTTTTCCCTGACCCTGAGTGTCCGACCCCATGAGACGGTGATTTTCTCGGCCCCTGGTGGTCCGAGGTCGTTCGCGCTGCACAGATTCATGCGCCAGAGCCTCCTGCAGACAATGCACTTTGATTTATTGCGCTATCTGTAAAAGCACCCGAGATATCACCAGATATATATTGAATTTTTCCCCGACCCTGAGTGTCCGGCCCCATGAGACGGTGGTTTTGTCGGCCCCTGGTGGTCCGAGACCGTTCCCGCTGCACAGATTCGTGCGCCATGGCCTCCTGCAGATAATTCACTTTGGTTTATTGCGCTATCTGTAATAGCACCCGAGATATCACCAGATATTTATTGGATTTTTCCCTGACCCTGAGTGTCCGACCCCATGTGTCGGTGGTTTTCTCGGCCCCTGGTGGTCCGAGGTCGTTCCCGCTGCACAGATTCATGCGCCAGGGCCCCCTGCAGATAATTCACTTTGATTTATTGCGCTATTTCTAATAGCACCCGAGACATCACCAGATATATATTGGATTTTTCCCTGGCCCTGACAGTCTGGCCCCATGAGACGGTGATTTTCTCGGCCCCTGGTGGTCCGAGGTCGATCCCGCTGCACAGATTCATGCGCCAGGGCCTCCTACAGACAATGCACTTTGATTTATTGCGCTATCTGTAATAGCACCCGAGATATCACCAGATATATATTGGATTTTTCCCTGACACTGATTGACCGGCCCCATGTGTCGGTGGTTATCTCGGCCCCTGGTGGTCCGAGGTCGTTCCCGCTGCACAGATTCATGCGCCAGGGCCCCCTGCAGATAATTCACTTTGGTTTAGTGCGCTATCTCTAATAGCACCCGTGATATCACCAGATATATATTGGGTTTTTCCCTGTCCCTGACAGTCCGGCCCCATGTGTCGGTGGTTTTCTCGGCCCCTGGTGGTCCGAGGTCGCTCCCGCTGCACAGATTCATGCGCCAGGGCCCCCCGCAGATAATTCACTTTGGTTTAGTGCGCTATCTGTAAGAGCACCCGAGATATCACCAGATATATATTGAATTTTTCCCCGACCCTGAGTGTCCGGACCCATGTGTCGGTGGTTTTCTCGGCCCCTGGTGGTCCGAGGGCGATCCCGCTGCACAGATTCATGCGCCAGGGCCTCCTACAGACAATGCCCTATGATTTATTGCGCTATCTGTAATAGCACCCGAGATATCACCAGATATATATTGGATTTTTCCCTGACCCTGACAGTCCGGCCCCATGTGTCGGTGGTTTTCTCGGCCCCTGGTGGTCCGAGGTCGTTCCCGCTGCACAGATTCATGCGCCAGGGCCCCCTGCAGATAATTCACTTTGATTTATTGCGCTATCTCTAATAGCACCCGAGACATCACCAGATATATATTAGATTTTTCCCTGACCCTGAGTGTCCGGCCCCATGAGACAGTGGTTTTCTCGGCCCCTGGTGGTCCGAGGTCGTTGCCGGTGCACAGATTCATGCGCCAGGGCCTCCTGCAGATAATTCACTTTGATTTATTGCGCTATCTGTAATAGCACCCGAGATATCACCAGATATATATTGGATTTTTACATGACCTTGCGTGACGGATGCCGAATATCTGTAATTTTCTCGGCCCCAGGTGGTCCGAGGTCGTTCCTGCTGCACAGATTCATTCGCCAGTGCCTCCTACAGACAATGCACTTTGATTTATTGCGGTATCTCTAATAGCACCCGAGATATCACCAGATATATATTGGATTTTCCCCTGGTCCTGAGTGTCCGGCCCCATGAGTCGGTGGTTTTCTTGGCCCCTGGTGGTCCGAGGTCGTTCCCGCTGCACAGATTCATGCGCCAGGGCCTCCTGTAGATAGTTCACTTTGGTTTATTGCGCTATCTCTAATAGCACCCGAGATATCACCAGATATATAATGGATTTTTCCCTGACCCTGACAGTCCGGCCCCATGAGACGGTGGTTTTCTCGGCCCCTGGTGGTCCGAGGTCGTTCCCGCTACACAGATTCATGCGCCAGGGCCTCCTGCAGACAATGCACATTGATTTATTGCGCTATCTGTAATAGCACCCGAGATATCACAAGATATATATTGGATTTTTCCCTGTCCCTGAGTGTCCGACCCCATGCGACGGTAGTTTCCTCGGCCCCTGGTGGTCCGAGGTCTTTCCCGCTGCACAGATTCTTGCGCCAGGGCCTCCTGCAGACAATGCACTTTGGTTTATTGCGCTATCTCTAATAGCACCCGAGATATCACCAGATATATATTGGATTTTTCCCTGACCCTGACAGTCCGGCCCCTTGTGTCGATGGTTTTCTCGTTCCCTCGTGGACCGAGGTCGATCACGCTGAACAGATTCATGCGCCAGGGCTTCCTGCAGACAATTCACTTTGGTTTATTGCGCTATCTGTAATAGCACCCGAGATATCGCCAGATATATGCTGGATTTTTACATGACCTTGCGTGACGGATTCCGAATATCTGAAATTTTCTCGGCCCCTGGTGTGCCGAGGTCGTTCCTGCTGCACAGATTCATGCGCCAGGGCCAACTGCAGACAATGCACTTTGGTTTATTGCGCTATCTCGAATAGCACCCGAGATATCTCCAGATATATATTGGATTTTTCCATGACCCTGAGTGTCCGGCCCGAGGAGACGGTGGTTTTCTCGGCCCCTGGTGGTCCGAGGACGTTCCCGCTGCACAGATTCATGCGCCAGGGCCCCCTGCAGATAATTCACTTTGACTTATTGCGCTATCTCTAATAGCACCTGAGATATAACCAGATATATATTGGATTTTTCCCTGACCCTGACAGTCCGGCCCCATGAGACGGTGATTTTCTCGGCCCCTGGTGGTGCGAGGTCGTTCCCGCTGCACAGATTCATGCGCCAGGGCCCCTGCAGATAATTCACTTTGACTTATTGCGCTATCTGTAATAGCACCCGAGATATCACCATATATATATTGGATTTTCCCCTGACCCTGAGTGTCCGACCACATGAGACGGTGGTTTTCTCCGCCCCTGGTGGTCCGAGGTCGTTCCCGCTGCACAGATTCATGCGCCAGGGCCTCCTACAGACAATGCACTTTGATTTATTGCGCTATCTGTAATAGCACCCGAGATATCACCAGATATATACTGGATTTTCCCCTGACCCTGAGTGTCCGGCCCCATGAGACGGTGGTTTTCTCGGCCCCTGGTGGACCGAGGTCGTTCCCGCTGCACAGATTCATGCGCAGGGCCTCCTACAGACAATGCACTTTGATTTATTGCGCTATCTGTAATAGCACCCGAGATATCACCAGATATATATTGGATTTTTCCCTGACCCTGACTGTCCGGCCCCATGAAACGGTGATTTTCTCGGCCCCTGGTGGTCCGAGGTCGATCCAGCTATACAGATTCATGCGCCATGGCTTCCTACAGACAATGCACTTTGATTTATTGCGCTATCTGTAATAGCACCCGGGATATCACCAGATATATATTGGATTTTTTCCTGACCCTATGTGTCCGACCCCATGAGACGGTGGTTTTCTCGGCCCCTGGTGGTCCAAGGTCGATCGCGCTGCACAGATTCATGCGCCAAGGCTTCCTGCAGACAATTCACTTTGATTTATTGCGCTATCTGTAATAGCACCCGAGATATCACCAGATGTATATTGGATTTTTCCCTGACCCTGACATTCCGGCCCCATGTGTCGGTGGTTTTCTCGGCCCCTGGTGGTCCGAGGTCGTTCCCGCTGCACAGATTCATGCGCCAGGGCCCCCTGCAGATAATTCACTTTGATTCGTGCGCTATCTCTAATAGCACCCGAGATATCACCAGATACATATTGGATTTTTCCCTGACCCTGACAGTCCGGCCCCATGAGTCGGTGATTTTCTGGGCCCATGGTGGTCCGAGGTCGATCCCGCTGCACAGATACAGACGCCAGGGCCTCCTACAGACAATGCCCATTGATTTAGTGCGCTATCTGTAAGAGCAGCCGAGATATCACCAGATATATATTGGATTTTCCCCTGGCCCTGACAGTCCGACACCATGAGACGGTGATTTTCTCGGCCCCTGGTGGTCCGAGGTCGAACCCGCTGCACAGATTCATGCGCCAGGGCTTCCTACAGACACTGCAGTTTGATTTATTGCGCTATCTCTAATAGCACCCGAGATATCACCAGATATATATTGGATTTTTCCCCGACCATGTGTGTCCGGCCCCATTTGTCGGTGGTTTTCTCGGCCCCTGGTGGTCTGAGGTCGATCTCGCTGCACAGATTCATGCGCCAGGGCCTCATACAGACAATGCACTTTGATTTATTGCGCTATCTATAATAGCACCCGAGATATCACCAGATATATATTGGATTTTTCCCTGACCCTGAGTTTCCGATCCCATGAGACGGTGGTTTTCTCGGCCACTGGTGGTCCGAGGTCGTTCCCGCTGAACAGATTCATGCACCAGATCCCACTGCAGATATTTCACTTTGATTAATTGCGCTATCTCTAATAGGACCCGAGATATCACCAGATATATATTGGATTTTTCCCTGAACCTGACAGTCCGGCCCCATGAGACGGTGATTTTCTCGGCCCCTGGTGGTCCGAGGTCGTTCCCGCTGCACAGATTCATGCGCTAGGGCCTCCGGCAGACAATGCACTTTGCTATATTGCGCTATCTCTAATAGCACCCGAGATATCACCAGATGTATGCTGGATTTTTACATGACCTTGGGCGACGGATTCCGAATATCTGTAATTTTCTCGGCCCCTGGTGGTCCGAGGTCGTTCCTGCTGCACAGATTCATGCGCCAGGGCCTCCTGCAGACAATGCACTTTGATTTATTGCGCTATCTGTAATAGTACCCGAGATATCACCAGATATATATTGGATTATTCCCTGACCCTGAGAGTCCGGCCCCATGAGACGGTGATTTTCTCGGCCCCTGGTGGTCCGAGGTCGATCCCGCTGCACAGATTAATGCGCCAGGGCCCCCTGCAGATTATTCACTTTGGTTTATTGCCCTATCTGTAATAGCACCCGAGATATCACCAGATATATATTGGATTTTACCCTGACCCTGAGTGTCCGGCCCCATGAGACGGTAGTTTTCTCGGCCCCTGGTGGTCCGAGGTCGATCCCGCTGCACAGATTCATGCGCCAGGGCCTCCTACAGACAATGCACTTTGATTTATTGCGCTATCTGTAATAGCACCCGAGATATCACCATATATATATTGGATTTTCCCCTTAACCTGAGTGTCCGGCCCCATGTGACGGTGGTTTTCTCGGCCCCTGGTGGTCCGCGGTCGTTCCCTCTGTACAGATTCATGCGCCAGGGCCCCCTGCAGATAATTCACATTGATTTATTACGCTATCTCTAATAGCACCCGAGATATCACAAGATATATGTTGGATTTTTCCCTGACCCTGACAGTCCCGCCCCATGAGACGGTGATTTTCTCGGCCCCTGCTGGTCCGAGGTCGATCCCGTTCCACCGATTCATGCGCCAGGGCCCCCTGCAGATAATTCACATTGATTTATTACGCTATCTCTAATAGCACCCGAGATATCACAAGATATATGTTGGATTTTTCCCTGACCCTGACAGTCCGGCCCCATGAGACGGTGATTTTCTCAGCCCCTGGTGGTCCATAGGTCGATCCCGCTGCACAGATTCATGCGCCAGAGCCTCCTGCAGACAATGCACTTTAATTTATTGCGCTATCTCTAATAGCACCCGAGATATCACCAGATATTTATTGGATTTTTCCCTGGCCCTGAGTGTCCGACCCCATGAGACGGTGATTTTGTCGGCCCCTGGTGGTCCGAGGTCGTTCCCGCTGCACAGATTCATGCGTCAGGGACCCCTGCAGATAATTCACTTTGGTTTAGTGCGCTATCTCTAATAGCACCCGAGATATCATCAGATACATCCTGGATTTTTACATGACCTTGGGTGTCCGGCTCCATGTGTCGGTGGTTTTCTCGGCCCCTGGTGGTCCGAGGTCGTTCCCGCTGCACAGATTCATGCGCCAGGGCCCCCTGCAGATAATTCACTTTGGTTTAGTGCGCTATCTCTAATAGCACCCGTGATATCACCAGATATATATTGGGTTTTTCCCTGTCCCTGACAGTCCGGCCCCATGTATCGGTGGTTTTCTCGGCCCCTGGTGGTCCGAGGTCGCTCCCGCTGCACAGATTCATGCGCCAGGGCCCCCCGCAGATAATTCACTTTGGTTTAGTGCGCTATCTGTAAGAGCACCCGAGATATCACCAGATATATATTGAATTTTTCCCCGACCCTGAGTGTCCGGACCCATGTGTCGGTGGTTTTCTCGGCCCCTGGTGGTCCGAGGGCGATCCCGCTGCACAGATTCATGCGCCAGGGCCTCCTACAGACAATGCCCTATGATTTATTGCGCTATCTGTAATAGCACCCGAGATATCACCAGATATATATTGGATTTTTCCCTGACCCTGACAGTCCGGCCCCATGTGTCGGTGGTTATCTCGGCCCCTGGTGGTCCGAGGTCGTTCCCGCTGCACAGATTCATGCGCCAGGGCCTCCTACAGATAATTCACTTTGGTTTAGTGCGCTCTCTGTAAGAGCACCCGAGATATCACCAGATATATATTGGATTTTTACATGACCTTGGGTGTCCGGCTCCATGTGTCGGTGGTTTTCTCGGCCCCTGGTGGTCCGAGGTCGTTCCCGCTGCACAGATTCATGCGCCAGGGCTTCCTACAGACACTGCAGTTTGATTTATTGCGCTATCTCTAATAGCACCCGAGATATCACTAGATATATATTCGATTTTCCCTTGTCCCTGAGTGCCCGGCCCCATGTGTCGGTGGTTTTCTCGGCCCCTGGTCGTCCGAGGTCGTTCCCGCTGCACAGATTCAGGCGCCAGGGCCTCCTGCAGACAATGCACTTTGATATATCGCGCTATCTCTAATAGCACCCGAGATATCATCAGATACATCCTGGATTTTTCATGACCCTGAGTGTCCGGCCCCACCGGACGGTGGTTTTCTCGGACCCTGGTGGTCCGAGGTCGTTCCCGCTGCACACATGTATGCGCCAGGGCCTCCTGCAGATAATTCACTTTGGTTTATTGCGCTACATCGGACAGCACCCGAGATATCACCAGATATGTGCTGGATTTTTACATGACATTGGGTGACGGAAACCGAAAATCTGTAATTTTCTCGGCCACTGGTGGTCCGAACTCGTTCCTGCTGCACAGATTCATGCGCAAGGGCCTCCTCCGGAGAATCCACTTTGATTTATTGCGCTATCTGTAATAGCACCCGGGATATCACCAGATATATATTTGATTTTTCCCTGACCCTGAGTGTCCGGCCACATGAGACGGTGGTTTTCTCGGCCCCTGGTGGTCCCAGGTCGTTCCCGCTGCACAGATTCATGCGCCAGGGCCTCCTACAGACAATGCACTTTGATTTATTGCGCTGTCTGTAATAGCACCCGAGATATCACCATTTATATATTGGATTTTTCCCTGACCCTGAGTGTCCGACCCCATGAGACGGTGATTTTCTCGGCCCCTGGTATTCCGAGGTCGTTCGCGCTGCACAGATTCATGCGCCAGAGCCTCCTGCAGACAATGCACTTTGATTTATTGCGCTATCTGTAAAAGCACCCGAGATATCACCAGATATATATTGAATTTTTCCCCGACCCTGAGTGTCCGGCCCCAGGAGACGGTGGTTTTGACGGCCCCTGGTGGTCCGAGACCGTTCCCGCTGCACAGATTCGTGCGCCATGGCCTCCTGCAGATAATTCACTTTGGTTTATTGCGCTATCTGTAATAGCACCCGAGATATCACCAGATATTTATTGGATTTTTCCCTGACCCTGAGTGTCCGACCCCATGTGTCGGTGGTTTTCTCGGCCCCTGGTGGACCGAGGTCGTTCCCGCTGCACAGATTCATGCGCCAGGGCCCCCTGCAGATAATTCACTTTGATTTATTGCGCTATTTCTAATAGCACCCGAGACATCACCAGATATATATTGGATTTTTCCCTGGCCCTGACAGTCTGGCCCCATGAGACGGTGATTTTCTCGGCCCCTGGTGGTCCGAGGTCGATCCCGCTGCACAGATTCATGCGCCAGGGCCTCCTACAGACAATGCACTTTGATTTATTGCGCTATCTGTAATAGCACCCGAGATATCACCAGATATATATTGGATTTTTCCCTGACACTGATTGACCGGCCCCATGTGTCGGTGGTTATCTCGGCCCCTGGTGGTCCGAGGTAGTTCCCGCTGCACAGATTCATGCGTCAGGGACCCCTGCAGATAATTCACTTTGGTTTAGTGCGCTATCTCTAATAGCACCCGAGATATCATCAGATACATCCTGGATTTTTACATGACCTTGGGTGTCCGGCTCCATGTGTCGGTGGTTTTCTCGGCCCCTGGTGGTCCGAGGTCGTTCCCGCTGCACAGATTCATGCGCCAGGGCCCCCTGCAGATAATTCACTTTGGTTTAGTGCGCTATCTCTAATAGCACCCGTGATATCACCAGATATATATTGGGTTTTTCCCTGTCCCTGACAGTCCGGCCCCATGTGTCGGTGGTTTTCTCGGCCCCTGGTGGTCCGAGGTCGCTCCCGCTGCACAGATGCATGCGCCAGGGCCCCCCGCAGATAATTCACTTTGGTTTAGTGCGCTATCTGTAAGAGCACCCGAGATATCACCAGATATATATTGAATTTTTCCCCGACCCTGAGTGTCCGGACCCATGTGTCGGTGGTTTTCTCGGCCCCTGGTGGTCCGAGGGCGATCCCGCTGCACAGATTCATGCGCCAGGGCCTCCTACAGACAATGCCCTATGATTTATTGCGCTATCTGTAATAGCACCCGAGATATCACCAGATATATATTGGATTTTTCCCTGACCCTGACAGTCCGGCCCCATGTGTCGGTGGTTTTGTCGGCCCCTGGTGGTCCGAGACCGTTCCCGCTGCACAGATTCGTGCGCCATGGCCTCCTGCAGATAATTCACTTTGGTTTATTGCGCTATCTGTAATAGCACCCGAGATATCACCAGATATTTATTGGATTTTTCCCTGACCCTGAGTGTCCGACCCCATGTGTCGGTGGTTTTCTCGGCCCCTGGTGGACCGAGGTCGTTCCCGCTGCACAGATTCATGCGCCAGGGCCCCCTGCAGATAATTCACTTTGATTTATTGCGCTATTTCTAATAGCACCCGAGACATCACCAGATATATATTGGATTTTTCCCTGGCCCTGACAGTCTGGCCCCATGAGACGGTGATTTTCTCGGCCCCTGGTGGTCCGAGGTCGATCCCGCTGCACAGATTCATGCGCCAGGGCCTCCTACAGACAATGCACTTTGATTTATTGCGCTATCTGTAATAGCACCCGAGATATCACCAGATATATATTGGATTTTTCCCTGACACTGATTGACCGGCCCCATGTGTCGGTGGTTATCTCGGCCCCTGGTGGTCCGAGGTCGTTCCCGCTGCACAGATTCATGCGTCAGGGACCCCTGCAGATAATTCACTTTGGTTTAGTGCGCTATCTCTAATAGCACCCGAGATATCATCAGATACATCCTGGATTTTTACATGACCTTGGGTGTCCGGCTCCATGTGTCGGTGGTTTTCTCGGCCCCTGGTGGTCCGAGGTCGTTCCCGCTGCACAGATTCATGCGCCAGGGCCCCCTGCAGATAATTCACTTTGGTTTAGTGCGCTATCTCTAATAGCACCCGTGATATCACCAGATATATATTGGGTTTTTCCCTGTCCCTGACAGTCCGGCCCCATGTGTCGGTGGTTTTCTCGGCCCCTGGTGGTCCGAGGTCGCTCCCGCTGCACAGATGCATGCGCCAGGGCCCCCCGCAGATAATTCACTTTGGTTTAGTGCGCTATCTGTAAGAGCACCCGAGATATCACCAGATATATATTGAATTTTTCCCCGACCCTGAGTGTCCGGACCCATGTGTCGGTGGTTCTCTCGGCCCCTGGTGGTCCGAGGGCGATCCCGCTGCACAGATTCATGCGCCAGGGCCTCCTACAGACAATGCCCTATGATTTATTGCGCTATCTGTAATAGCACCCGAGATATCACCAGATATATATTGGATTTTTCCCTGACCCTGACAGTCCGGCCCCATGTGTCGGTGGTTTTCTCGGCCCCTGGTGGTCCGAGGTCGTTCCCGCTGCACAGATTCATGCGCCAGGGCCCCCTGCAGATAATTCACTTTGATTTATTGCGCTATTTCTAATAGCACCCGAGATATCACCAGATATATATTGGATTTTTCCCTGGCCCTGACAGTCCGGCCCCATGAGACGGTGATTTTCTCGGCCCCTGGTGGTCCGAGGTCGATCCCGCTGCACAGATTCATGCGCCAGGGCCTCCTACAGACAATGCACTTTGATTTATTGCGCTATCTCTAATAGCTCCCGAGATATCACCAGGTATATATTGGATTTTTCCGTGACCCTGAGTGTCCGACCCCATGAGACGGTGGTTTTCTCGGCCACTGGTGGTCCGAGGTCGTTCCCGCTGCACAGATTCATGCGTCAGGGCCTCCTGCAGATAATTCACTTTGATTTCTTGCGCTATTTCTAATAGCACCCGAGATATCACCAGATATATATTGGATTTTTCCCTGGCCCTGTCAGTCCGGCTCCATGTGTCGGTGGTTTTCTCGGCCCCTGGTGGTCCGAGGTCGTTCACGCTGCTCAGATTCATGCGCCAGGGCCCCCTGCAGATAATTCACTTTGGTTTAGTGCGCTATCTCTAATAGCACCCGAGAAATCACCAGATATATATTGGATTTTTCCCTGACCCTGAGTGCCCGGCCCCATGTGTCGGTGGTTATCTCGGCCCCTGGTGGTCCGAGGTCGTTCCCGCTGCACAGATTCATGCGCCAGGGCCTCCTACAGATAATTCACTTTGGTTTAGTGCGCTCTCTGTAAGAGCACCCGTGATATCACCAGATATATATTGGATTTTTACATGACCTTGGGTGTCCGGCTCCATGTGTCGGTGGTTTTCTCGGCCCCTGGTGGTCCGAGGTCGTTCCCGCTGCACAGATTCATGCGCCAGGGCCCCCTGCAGATAATTCACTTTGGTTTAGTGCGCTATCTCTAATAGCACCCGAGAAGTCACCAGATATATATTGGATTTTTCCCTGACCCTGACAGTCCGGCCCCATGAGACGGTGAGTTTCTCGGCCCCTGGTGGTCCGAGGTCGATCCCGCTGCACAGATTCATGCGACAGGGCCTCCTACAGACAATGCACTCTGATTCATTGCGCTGTCTGTAATAGCACCCGAGATATCACTAGATATATATTGGATTTTCCCTTGTCCCTGAGTGCCCGGCCCCATGTGTCGGTGGTTTTCTCGGCCCCTGGTCGTCCGAGGTCGTTCCCGCTGCACAGATTCAGGCGCCAGGGCCTCCTGCAGACAATGCACTTTGATATATCGCGCTATCTCTAATAGCACCCGAGATATCATCAGATACATCCTGGATTTTTCATGACCCTGAGTGTCCGGCCCCACCGGACGGTGGTTTTCTCGGACCCTGGTGGTCCGAGGTCGTTCCCGCTGCACACATGTATGCGCCAGGGCCTCCTGCAGATAATTCACTTTGGTTTATTGCGCTACATCGGACAGCACCCGAGATATCACCAGATATGTGCTGGATTTTTACATGACATTGGGTGACGGAAACCGAAAATCTGTAATTTTCTCGGCCACTGGTGGTCCGAACTCGTTCCTGCTGCACAGATTCATGCGCAAGGGCCTCCTCCGGAGAATCCACTTTGATTTATTGCGCTATCTCTAATAGCACCCGAGATATCATCAGATACATCCTGGATTTTTCATGACCCTGAGTGTCCGGCCCCACCGGACGGTGGTTTTCTCGGACCCTGGTGGTCCGAGGTCGTTCCCGCTGCACAGATTCACGCGCCACGGCCTCCTGCAGATAATTCACTTTGGTTTATTGCGCTATCTCTAATAGCACCCGAAATATCACCAGATATATATTGGATTTTTCCCTGACCCTGGGTGTCCGGCCCCATGTGTCGGTGGTTTTCTCGGCCCCTGGTGGTCCCAGGTCGTTCCCGCTGCACAGATTCATGCGCCAGGGCCTCCTACAGACAATGCACTTTGATTTATTGCGCTGTCTGTAATAGCACCCGAGATATCACCATTTATATATTGGATTTTTCCCTGACCCTGAGTGACCGGCACCATGAGACGGTGGTTTTCTCGGCTCCTGGTGGTCCGAGGTCGATCCCGCTGAACAGGTTCATGCGCCAGGGCTTCCTGCAGACAATTCACTTTGTTTTATTGCGCTATCTGTAATAGCACCCGAGATATCACGAGATATATGCTGGATTTTTACATGACCTTGGCTGACGGGTTCCGAATATCTTTAATTTTCATGGCCCCTGGTGGTCCGAGGTCGTTCCCGCTGCACAGATTCATGTGCCAGGTCCTCCTACAGACAATGCACTTTGATTTATTGCGCTATCTCTAATAGCACCCGAGATATCACCAGATATATATTGGATTTTTCCCTGACCCTGAGCGTCCGGCCCCATGAGACGGTGGTTTTCTCGGCCCCTAGTGGTCCGAGGTCGATCCCACTGCACAGATTCATGCGCAAGGGCCTCCTACAGACAATGCACTTTGAATTATTGCGCTATATGTAATAGCACCCGAGATATCACCAGATATATATTGTATTTTTCCCTGACCCTGTATGTCCGGCCCCATGAGACGGTGGTTTTCTCGGCCTCTGTTGGTCCCTGGTCGTTCCCGCTGCACAGATTCATGCGCCAGGGCCTCCTATAGATAATTCACTTTGATTTATTGCGCTATCTGTAATAGCACCCGAGATATCACCAGATATATCTTGGATTTTTCCCTGACCCTGAGCGTCCGGCCCCATGAGACGGTGGTTTTCTCGGCCCCTAGTGGTACGAGGTCGATCCCACTGCACAGATTCATGCGCAAGGGCCTCCTGCAGATAATTCACTTTGGTTTATTGCGCTATCTCTAATAGCACCCGAGATATCACCAGATATATATTGGATTTTTACCTGACCCTGAGTGACCGGCACCATGAGACGGTGGTTTTCTCGGCTCCTGGTGGTCCGAGGTCGATCCCGCTGAACAGGTTGATGCGCCAGGGCTTCCTGCAGACAATTCACTTTGGTTTATTGCGCTATCTGTAATAGCACCCGAGATATCACCAGATATATGCTGGATTTTTACATGACCTTGGGTGACGGGTTCCGTATATCTTTAATTTTCATGGCCCCTGGTGGTCCGAGGTCGTTCCCGCTGCACAGATTCATGTGCCAGGTCCTCCTACAGACAATGCACTTTGATTTATTGCGCTATCTCTAATAGCACCCGAGATATCACCAGATATATATTGGATTTTTCCCTGACAGTCCGGCCCCATGAGACGGTGATTTTCTCGGCCCCTGGTGGTCCGATGTCGATCCCGCTGCACAGATTCATGCGCCAGGTCCTCCTACAGACAATGCACTTTGATTTATTGCGCGATCTGTAATAGCACCCGAGATATCACCAGATATATATTGTATTTTTCCCTGACCCTGTATGTCCGGCCCAATGAGACGGTGGTTTTCTCGGCCTCTGTTGGTCCCAGGTCGTTCCCGCTGCACAGATTCATGCGCCAGGGCCTCCTATAGATAATTCACTTTGGTTTATTGCGCTATCTCTAATAGCACCCGAGATATCACAAGAAATATATTGGATTTTCCCCTGACCCTGAGTGTCCGGCCCCATGAGACGGTGGTTTTCTCGACCCCTGGGGGTCCGAGGTCGTTACCGCTGAACAGATTCATGCGGCAGGGACTCCTGCAGATAATTCACTTTGGTTTATTGCGCTGTCTGTAATAGCACCCGAGATATCACCAGATATATGCTGGATTTTTCCATGACCTTGGGTGACGGATACCGAAAATCTGTAATTTTCTCGGCCCCTGGTGGTCCGAGGTCTTTCCCGCTGCACAGATTCACGCGCCAGGGCCTCCTGCAGATAATTCACTTTGGTTTATTTCGCTATCTCTAATAGCACCTGAGATATCGCCAGATATATATTGGATTTTCCACTGACCCTGAGTGTCCGGCCCCATGAGACGGTGGTTTTCTCAGACCCTGGTGGTCCGAGGTCGTTCCCGCTGTCCAGATTCATGCGCCAGGGCCTCCTACAGACAATGCACTTTGAATTATTGCGCTATATGTAATAGCACCCGGGACATCACCAGATATATATTGGATTTTTCCCTGACCCTGAGTGTCCGGCCCCATGAGACGGTGGTTTTCTCGGCCCCTGGTTGTCCGAGGTCGTTCCCGCTGCACAGATTCCTGCGCCAGGGCCTCTTGCAGATAATTCACTTCGGTTTATTGCGCTATCTCTAATAGCACCCGAGATATCACCTGATATATATTGGATTTTTCCCTGACCATGAGTGTCCGGCCCCATGTGTCGGTGGTTTTCTCGGCCCCTGGAGGTCCGAGGTCGTTCCGCTGCACAGATTCATGCGCCAGGGCCTCCTACAGACAATGCACTTTGATTTATTGGGCTATCTGTAATAGCACCCGAGGAAGCACCATATATATGCTGGATTTTTACATGACTTTGGGTGACGGATACAGAAAATCTGTAATTTTCTCGGCCCCTGGAGATCCGAGGTCCTTCCTGCTTCACAGATTCATGCGCCAGGGCCTCCTGCAGACAATGCACTTTGATTTATTGCGCCATCTGTAATAACACCCGAGATATCACCAGATATATATTAGATTTTTCCCTGACCCAGAGTGTCCGGCCCCAATTGTCGGTGGTTTTCTCGGCCCCTCGTGATCCCAGGTCGTTCCCGCTGCACAGATTCATGCGCCAGGGCCTCCTGCAGGCAATTCACTTTGGTTTATTGCGCTATCTCTAATAGCATCCGAGATATCACCAGATATATATAGGATTTTCCCCGACCCTGAGTGTCCGGCCCAATGAGACGGTGGTTGTCTCGGCCCCTGGTGGTCCGAGGTCGTTCCCGCTGCACAGATTCATGCGCCAGGGCCTCCTGCAGATAATTCACTTTGGTTTATTGCGCCATCTCTAATAGCACCCGAGATGTAACCAGATATATATTGGATTTTTCCCTGACCCAGAGTGTCCGGCCCCATGAGACGGTGGTTTTCTCGGCCCCTGGTGGTCCGAGGACGTTCCGCTGCACAGATTCATGCGCCAGGGCCTCCTACAGACAATGCACTTTGATTTATTGGGCTATCTGTAATAGCACCCGAGATATCACCTCATATATATTGGATTTTTCCCTGACCATGAGTGTCCGGCCCCAAGTGTCGGTGGATTTCTCGGCCCCTCGTGATCCGAGGTCGTTCCCGCTGCACAGATTCATGCGCCAGGGCCTCCTGCAGACAATTCGCTTTGGTTTATTGCGCTATCTCTAATAGCACCCGAGATATCACCAGATATATAATGGAGTTTTCCCTGACCCTGACAGTCCGGCCCCAAGAGACGGTGGTTTTCTAGGCCCCTGGTGGTCCGAGGGCGTTCCAGCTGCACAGATTCATGCGCCCGGGCCCCCTGCAGACAATTCACTTTGAATTATTGCGCTATATGTAATAGCGCCCGAGATATCACCAGATATATATTGGATTTTTCCCTGACCCTGAGTGTCCGGCCCCATGAGACGGCGGTTTTCTCGGCCCCCGCTGGTCCGAGGTCGTTCCGCTGCCCAGATTCATGCGCCAGGGCCTCCTACAGACAATGCACTTTGATTTATTGGGCTATCTGTAACAGCACCCGAGAAAGCACCATATATATGCTGGATTTTTACATGACTTTGGGTGACGGATACAGAAATTCTGTAATTATCTCGGCCCCTGGAGATCCGAGGTCGTTCCTGCTTCACAGATTCATGCGCCAGGGCCTCCTGCAGACAATGCACTTTGATTTATTGCGCCATCTGTAATAGCACCCGAGATATCACCAGATATATATTGGATTTTTCCCTGACCCTGAGTGTCCGGCCCCATGAGACTGTAGTTTTCTCGGCCCCTGGTGCTCCGAGGTCCTTCCCGCTGCACAGATTAATGCGACAGGGCCTCCTACAGACAATGCACTTTGATTTATTGCGCTATCTGTAATAGCACCCGAGATATCACCAAATATATATTGGATTTTTCCCTGACCCTGATTGTCCGGCCCCATGAGACGGTGGTTTTCTCGTCCCCTGGTGGTCCGAGGTCATTCCCGCTGCACTGATTCATGCGCCAGGGCCTCCTACAGACAATGCACATTGATTTATTGGGCTATCTATAATAGCACCCGAGAAAGCACCATATAAATGCTGGATTTTTACATGACTTTGGGTGACGGATACAGAAAATCTGTAATTTTCTCGGCCCCTGGAGATCCGAGGTCGTTCCTGCTTCACAGATTCATGCGCCAGGGCCTCCTGCAGACAATGCACTTTGATTTATTGCGCCATCTGTAATAGCACCCGAGATATCACCAGATATATATTGGATTTTTCCCTGACCCTGAGTGTCCGGCCCCATGAGACGGTGGTTTTCTCGTCCCCTGGTGGTCCGAGGTCGTTCCCGCTGCACAGATGCATGCGCCAGGGCCTTCTGCAGATAATTCACTTTGGTTTATTGCGCTATCTCTAATAGCACCCGAGATATCACCTGTTATATATTGGATTTTTCCCTGACCATGAGTGTCCGGCCCCATGTGTCGGTGGTTTTCTCGGCCCCTCGTGATCCGAGGTCGTTCCCGCTGCACAGATTCATGCGCCAGGGCCTTCTGCAGACAATTCACTTTGGTTTATTGCGCTATCTGTAATAGCACCTGAGATATCACCAGATATATATTGGATTTTCCCCTGTCCCTGAGTGTCCGGCCCCATGAGACGGTGGTTGTCTCGGCCCCTGGTGATCCGAGGTCGTTCCCGCTGCACCGATTCATGCGCCAGGGCCTCTTGCAGAAAATTCACTTTGGTTTATTGCGCTATCTCTAATAGCACACGAGATATCGCCAGATATATATTGGATTTTTCCCTGACCCTGAGTGTCCGGCCCCATGAGACGGTGGTTTTCTCGTCCCCTGGTGGTCCGAGGTCGTTCCCGTTGCACAGATGCATGCGCCAGGGCCTCCTGCAGATAATTCACTTTGGTTTATTGCGCTATCTGTAATAGCACCCGAGATATCACCAAATATATATTGGATTTTTTCCTGACCCTGATTGTCCGGCCCCATGAGACGGTGGTTTTCTCGTCCCCTGGTGGTCCGAGGTCATTCCCGCTGCACTGATTCATGCGCCAGGGCCTCCTACAGACAATGCACATTGATTTATTGGGCTATCTGTAATAGCACCCGAGAAAGCACCAGATATATATTGGATTTTTCCCTGACCCTGAGTGTCCGGCCCCATGAGAGGGTGGTTTTCTCGGCCCCTAGTTGTCCGAGGTCGTTCCCGCTGCACAGATTCATGCGCCAGGGCCTCTTGCAGATAATTCACTTTGGTTTATTGCGCTATCTCTAATAGCACCCGAGATATCACCAGATATATATTGGATTTTCCCCTGACCCTGAGTGTCCGGCCCCATGAGACTGTAGTTTTCTCGGCCCCTGGTGGTCGGAGGTCCTTCCCGCTGCACAGATTCATGCGACAGGGCTTCCTGCACACAATGCACTTTGATTTATCGCGCTATCTCTAATAGCACCCGAGATATCACCAGATATATAATGGAGTTTTCCCTGACCCTGACAGTCCGGCCCCAAGAGACGGTGGTTTTCTAGGCCCCTGGTGGTCCGAGGGCGTTCCCGCTGCACAGATTCATGCGCCCGGGCCCCCTGCAGACAATTCACTTTGAATTATTGCGCTATATGTAATAGCGCCCGAGATATCACCAGATATATATTGGATTTTTCCCTGACCCTGAGTGTCCGGCCCCATGAGACGGCGGTTTCCTCGGCCCCCGCTGGTCCGAGGTCGTTCCGCTGCCCAGATTCATGCGCCAGGGCCTCCTACAGACAATGCACTTTGATTTATTGGGCTATCTGTAACAGCACCCGAGAAAGCACCATATATATGCTGGATTTTTACATGACTTTGGGTGACGGATACAGAAAATCTGTAATTATCTCGGCCCCTGGAGATCCGAGGTCGTTCCTGCTTCACAGATTCATGCGCCATGGCCTCCTGCAGACAATGCACTTTGATTTATTGCGCCATCTGTAATAGCACCCGAGATATCACCAGATATATATTGGATTTTTCCCTGACCCTGAGTGTCCGGAACCATGTGTCGGTGGTTTTCTCGGCCCCTCGTGATCCGAGGTCGTTCCCGCTGCACAGACTCATGCGCCAGGGCCTTCTGCAGACAATTCACTTTGGTTTATTGCGCTATCTGTAATAGCACCCGAGATATCACCAAATATATATTGGATTTTTTCCTGACCCTGATTGTCCGGCCCCATGAGACGGTGGTTTTCTCGTCCCCTGGTGGTCCGAGGTCATTCCCGCTGCACTGATTCATGCGCCAGGGCCTCCTACAGACAATGCACATTGATTTATTGGGCTATCTGTAATAGCACCCGAGAAAGCACCAGATATATATTGGATTTTTCCCTGACCCTGAGTGTCCGGCCCCATGAGACGGTGGTTTTCTCGTCCCCTGGTGGTCCGAGGTCGTTCCCGTTGCACAGATGCATGCGCCAGGGCCTCCTGCAGATAATTCACTTTGGTTTATTGCGCTATCTCTAATAGCACCCGAGATATCACCAAATATATATTGGATTTTTTCCTGACCCTGATTGTCCGGCCCCATGAGACGGTGGTTTTCTCGTCCCCTGGTGGTCCGAGGTCATTCCCGCTGCACTGATTCATGCGCCAGGGCCTCCTACAGACAATGCACATTGATTTATTGGGCTATCTGTAATAGCACCCGAGAAAGCACCATATAAATGCTGGATTTTTACATGACTTTGGGTGACGGATACAGAAAATCTGTAATTTTCTCGGCCCCTGGAGATCCGAGGTCGTTCCTGCTTCACAGATTCATGCGCCAGGGCCTCCTACAGACAATGCACTTTGAATTATTGCGCTATATGTAATAGCGCCCGAGATATCACCAGATATATATTGGATTTTTCCCTGACCCTGAGTGTCCGGCCCCATGAGACGGCGGTTTTCTCGGCCCCCGCTGGTCCGAGGTCGTTCCGCTGCCCAGATTCATGCGCCAGTGCCTCCTACAGACAATGCACTTTGATTTATTGGGCTATCTGTAACAGCACCCGAGAAAGCACCATATATATGCTGGATTTTTACATGACTTTGGGTGACGGATACAGAAAATCTGTAATTATCTCGGCCCCTGGAGATCCGAGGTCGTTCCTGCTTCACAGATTCATGCGCCAGGGCCTCCTGCAGACAATGCACTTTGATTTATTGCGCCATCTGTAATAGCACCCGAGATATCACCAGATATATATTGGATTTTTCCCTGACCCTGAGTGTCCGGCCCCATGAGACTGTAGTTTTCTCGGCCCCTGGTGGTCCGAGGTCCTTCCCGCTGCACAGATTCATGCGCCAGGGCCTCCTACAGACATTGCACTTTGAATTATTGCGCTATATGTAATAGCACCCGAGATATCACCAGATATGTATTAGATTTTTCCCTGACCCTGAGTGTCAGGCCCCATGAAACGGTGGTTGTCTCGGCCCCTGGTGATCCGAGGTCGTCCCCGCTGCACAGATTCATGCGCCAGGGCCTCCTACAGACAATTCACTTTGGTTTATTGCGCTATTTCTAATAGCATCCGAGATATCACCAGATATATATTGGATTTATCCCCGACCCTGAGTGACCGGCCCCATGAGACTGTAGTTTTCTCGGCCCCTGGTGGTCCGAGGTCGTTCCCGCTGCACAGATGCATGCGCCAGGGCCTCCTGCAGATAATTCACTTTGGTTTATTGCGCTATCTCTAATAGCAGCCGAGATATCACCAGATATATATTGGATTTTTCCCTGACCCTGAGTGTCCGGCCCCATGAGACGGTGGTTTTCTCGGCCCCTGGTTGTCCGAGGTCGTTCCCGCTGCACAGATTCATGCGCCAGTGCCTCTTGCAGATAATTCACTTTGGTTTATTGCGCTATCTCTAATAGCACCCGAGATATCACCAGATATTTATTGGATTTTCCCCTGACCCTGAGTGTCCGGCCCCATGAGACTAGTTTTCTCGGCCCCTGGTGGTCCGAGGTCGTTCCCGCTGCACAGATTCATGCGCCAGGGCCTCCTACAGACAATGCACTTTGATTTATTGCGCTATCTGTAATAGCACCTCAGAAAGCTCCATATATATGCTGGATTTTTACATGACTTTGGGTGACGGACACAGAAAATCTGTAATTTTCACGGCCCCTGGAGATCCGAGGTCGTACCTGCTTCACAGATTCATGCGCCAGGGCCTCCCGCAGACAATGCACTTTGGTTTATTATGCTATCTCTAATAGCACCCGAGATATCACCAGATATATATTGGATTTTTCCCTGTCCCTGAGTGTCCGGCCCCATGAGACTGTAGTTTTCTCGTCCCCTGGTGGTCCGAGGTCGTTCCCGCTGCACAGATTCATGCGCCAGGGCCTCCTGCAGACAATTCACTTTGGTTCATTGCGCTATCTCTAATAGCATCCGAGATATCACCAGATATATATTGCATTTTTCCCCGACCCTGAGTGTCCGGCCCCATGAGACGGTGGTTTTCTCGGCCCCTGGTGGTCCGACGTCGTTCCTGCTGCATAGATTCATGCGACAGGGCCTCCCGCAGAAAATGCACTTGGATTTATTGCGCTATATCTAATAGCACCCGAGATATCACCAGATATATATTGGATTTTTCCCCGACCCTGAGTGTCCGGCCCCATGAGACGGTGGTTTTCTCGGCCCCTGGTGATCCGAGGTCGTTCCCGCTGCACACATTCATGCGCCAGGGCCTCTTGCAGATAATTCACTTTGATTTATAGCGCTATCTGTAATAGAACCCGAGATATGACCAGATATACATTGGATTTTTCCCTGGCCCTGAGTGTCCGGCCCCATGTGTCGGTGGTTTTCTCGGCCCCTGGTGATCCGAGGTCGTTCCCGCCGTCCAGATTCATGCGCCAGGGCCTCCTACAGACAATGCACTTTGAATTATTGCGCTATATGTAATAGCACCCGAGATATCACCAGATATATATTGGATTTTCCCCTGACCCTGAGTGTCCGGCCCCATGAGACTGTAGTTTTCACGGCCCCTGGAGATCCGAGGTCGCTCCTGCTTCACAGATTCATGCGCCAGGGCCTCCGGCAGACAATGCACTTTGATTTATTGCGGCATCTGTAATAGCACCCGAGATATCACCAGATATGTATTAGATTTTTCCCTGACCCTGAGTGTCCAGCCCCATGAGACGGTGGTTGTCTCGGCCCCTGGTGGTCCGAGGTCGTTCCCGCTGCACAGATGCATGCGCCAGGGCCTCCTGCAGATAATTCACTTTGGTTTATTGCGCTATCTCTAATAGCACCCGAGATATCACCAGATATATATTGGATTTTTCCCTGACCCTGAGTGTCCGGCCCCATGTGTCGGTGGTTTTCTCGGCCCCTGGTGATCCGAGGTCGTTCCCGCTGTCCCGATTCATGCGCCAGGGACTCCTACAGACAATGCACTTTGAATTATTGCGCTATATGTAATAGCACCCGGGATATCACCAGATATATATTGGATTTTTCCCTGACCCTGAGTGTCCGGCCCCATGAGACGGTGGTTTTCTCGGCCCCTGGTTGTCCGAGGTCGTTCCCGCTGCACAGATTCATGCGCCAGTGCCTCTTGCAGATAATTCACTTTGGTTTATTGCGCTATCTCTAATAGCACCCGAGATATCACCAGATATTTATTGGATTTTCCCCTGACCCTGAGTGTCCGGCCCCATGAGACTAGTTTTCTCGGCCCCTGGTGGTCCGACGTCGTTCCCGCTGCACAGATTCATGCGCCAGGGCCTCCTACAGACAATGCACTTTGATTTATTGCGCTATCTGTAATAGCACCTCAGAAAGCTCCATATATATGCTGGATTTTTACATGACTTTGGGTGACGGACACAGAAAATCTGTAATTTTCACGGCCCCTGGAGATCCGAGGTCGTACCTGCTTCACAGATTCATGCGCCAGGGCCTCCCGCAAACAATGCACTTTGATTTAGTGCGCCATCTGTAATAGCACCCGAGATATCACCAGATATATATTGGATTTTTCCCTGTCCCTGAGTGTCCGGCCCCATGAGACTGTAGTTTTCTCGTCCCCTGGTGGTCCGAGGTCGTTCCCGCTGCACAGATTCATGCGCCAGGGCCTCCTGCAGACAATTCACTTTGGTTCATTGCGCTATCTCTAATAGCATCCGAGATATCACCAGATATATATTGGATTTTTCCCCGACCCTGAGTGTCCGGCCCCATGAGACGGTGGTTTTCTCGGCCCCGGGTGGTCCGACGTCGCTCCTGCTTCACAGATTCATGCGCCAGGGCCTCCGGCAGACAATGCACTTTGATTTATTGCGGCATCTGTAATAGCACCCGAGATATCACCAGATATATATTAGATTTTTCCCTGACCCTCAGTGTCCGGCCCCATGAGACGGTGGTTGTCTCGGCCCCTGGTGGTCCGAGGTCGTTCCCGCTGCACAGATTCATGCGCCAGGGCCTCCTGCAGATAATTCACTTTGGTTTATTGCGCTATCTCTAATAGCACCCGAGATATCACCAGATATATGTTAGATTTTTCCCTGACCCTGAGTGTCCGGCCCCATGAGACGGTGGTTGTCTCGGCCCCTGGTGGTCCGAGGTTGTTCCCGCTGCACAGATGCATGCGCCAGGGCCTCCTGCAGATAATTCACTTTGGTTTATTGCGCTATCTCTAATAGCACCCGAGATATCACCAGATATATATTGGATTTTTCCCTGACCCTGAGTGTCCGGCCCCATGTGTCGGTGGTTTTCTCGGCCCCTGGTGATCCGAGGTCGTTCCCGCTGTCCCGATTCATGCGCCAGGGACTCCTACAGACAATGCACTTTGAATTATTGCGCTATATGTAATAGCACCCGAGATATCACCAGATATATATTGGATTTTTCCCTGACCCTGAGTGTCCGGCCCCATGAGACGGTGGTTTTCTCGGCCCCTGGTGGTTCGAGGTCGTTCCGCTGCACAGATTCGTGTGCCAGGGCCTCCTACAGACAATGCACTTTGATTTATTGGGCTATCTGTAATAGCACCCGAGAAAGCACCATATATATGCTGGATTTTTACATGACTTTGCGTGACGGATACAGAAAATCTGTAATTTTCTCGGCCCCTGGTTGTCCGAGGTCGTTCCCGCTGCACGGATTCATGCGCCAGGGCCTCTTGCAGACAATGCACTTTGATTTATTGCGCTATCTGTAATAGCACCCGAGATATCACCAGATATATATTGGATTTTTCCCTGACCCTGAGTGGCCGGCCCCATGAGACGGTGGTTATCTCGTCCCCTGGTGGTCCGAGGTCGTTCCCCCTGCACAGATGCAAGCGCCAGGGCCTCCTGCAGATAATTCACTTTGGTTTATTGCGCTATCTCTAATAGCACCCGAGATATCACCAGATATATATTGGATTTTTCCCCGTCCCTGAGTGTCCGGCCCCATGAGACGGTGTTTTTCTCGGCCCCGGGTGGTCCGACGTCGTTCCTGCTGCACAGATTCATGCGACAGGGCCTCCCGCAGAAAATGCACTTAGATTTATTGCGCTATATCTAATAGCATCCGAGATATCACCAGATATATATTGGATTTTTCTCCGACCCTGAGTGTCCGGCCCCATGAGACGGTGGTTTTCTCGGCCCCTGGTGTTCCGACCTCGTTCCTGCTGCACAGATTCATGCGACAGGGCCTCCCGCAGACAATGCACTTTGATTCATTGCCCTATCTCTAATAGCACCCGAGATATCACCAGATATATATTGGATTTTTCCCTGCCCCTGACAGTCCGGCCCCCTGAGGCGGTGGCTCTCTCGGCCACTGGTGGTCCGAGGTCGTTCCCGCTGCTCAGATTCATGGGCCAGGGCCTCCTGCAGATAATTCACTTTGATTTATTGCGCTATCTCTAATAGCACCCGAGATATGTCCAGATATATATTGATTTTTTCACTGACCCTGGGTGTCCGGCCCCATGTGTCGGTGGTTTGTTCGGCCCTTGGTGGTCCGAGGTCCTTCCCGCTGCACAGACCCATGCGCGGGGGCTCCCTGCAGATAATTCACTATGGATTATTGCTCTATCTGTAATAGCACCCGAGATATCACCAGATATATATTAGATTTTTCCCTGACCCTGAGTGTCCGGCCCCATGAGACGGTGGTTGTCTCGGCCCCTGGTGGTCCGAGGTCGTTCCCGCTGCACAGATTCATGCGCCAGGTCCTCCTGCAGATAATTCACTTTGGTTTATTGCGCTATCCCTAATAGCACCCGAGATATCACCAGATATATATTGGATTTTTCCCCGACCCTGAGTGTCCGGCCCCATGAGACGGCGGTTTTGTCGGCCCCTGGTGTTCCGACGTCGTTCCTGCTGCACAGATGCATGCGCCAGGGCCTCCTGCAGTTAATTCACTTTGTTTTATTGCGCTATCTCTAATAGCACCCGAGATATCACCAGATATATATTGGATTTTTCCCTGACCCGGAGTGTCCGGCCCCATGTGTCGGTGGTTTTCTCGGCCCCTGGTGATCCGAGGTCGTTCCCGCTGCACAGATTCATGCGCCAGGGCCTCCTGCAGATAATTCACTTTGGTTTATTGCGCTATCTCTAATAGCACCCGAGATATCACCAGATATATATTGGATTTTTCCCTGACCCTGAGTGTCCGGCCCCATGTGTCGGTGGTTTTCTCGGCCCCTGGTGATCCGAGGTCGCTCCCGCTGTCCCGATTCATGCGCCAGGGACTCCTACAGACAATGCACTTTGAATTATTGCGCTATATGTAATAGCACCCGAGAAAGCACCATATATATGCTGGATTTTAACATGACTTTGCGTGACGGATACAGAAAATCTGTAATTTTCTCGGCCCCTGGAGATCCGAGGTCGTTCCTGCTTCACAGATTCATGCGCCAGGGCCTCCTGCAGACAATGCACTTTGATTTATTGCGCCATCTGTAATAGCACCCGAGATATCACCAGATATATATTAGATTTTTCCCTGACCCTGAGTGTCCGGCCCCATGAGACGGTGGTTGTCTCGGCCCCTGGTGGTCCGAGGTCGTTCCCGCTGAACAGATTCATGCGCCAGGGCCTCCTGCAGATAATTCACTTTGGTTTATTGCGCTATCTCTAATAGCACCCGAGACATCACCAGATATATATTGGATTTTCCCCTGACCCTGAGTGTCCGGCCCCATGAGACGGTGGTTTTCTCGGCCCCTGGTTGTCCGAGGTCGTTCCCGCTGCACGGATTCATGCGCCAGGGCCTCTTGCAGACAATGCACTTTGATTTATTGCGCTATCTGTAATAGCACCCGAGATATCACCAGATATATATTGGATTTTTCCCTGACCCTGAGTGGCCGGCCCCATGAGACGGTGGTTTTCTCGTCCCCTGGTGGTCCGAGGTCGTTCCAGCTGCACAGATGCAAGCGCCAGGGCCTCCTGCAGATAATTCACTTTGGTTTATTGCGCTATCTCTAATAGCATCCGAGATATCACCAGATATATATTGGATTTTTCCCCGTCCCTGAGTGTCCGGCCCCATGAGACGGTGTTTTTCTCGGCCCCTGGTGGTCCGGCGTCGTTCCTGCTGCACAGATTCATGCGACAGGGCCTCCCGCAGAAAATGCACTTTGATTTATTGCGCTATATCTAATAGCATCCGAGATATCACCAGATATATATTGGATTTTTCCCCGACCCTGAGTGTCCGGCCCCATGAGACGGTGGTTTTCTCGGCCCCTGGTGGTCCGACGTCGTTCCTGCTGCACAGATTCATGCGACAGGGCCTCCCGCAGACAATGCACTTTGATTCATTGCCCTATCTCTAATAGCACCCGAGATATCACCAGATATATATTGGATTTTTCCCTGCCCCTGACAGTCCGGCCCCCTGAGGCGGTGGCTTTCTCGGCCACTGGTGGTCCGAGGTCGTTCCCGCTGCTCAGATTCATGGGCCAGGGCCTCCTGCAGATAATTCACTTTGATTTATTGCGCTATCTCTAATAGCACCCGAGATATGTCCAGATATATATTGATTTTTTCACTGACCCTGGGTGTCCGGCCCCATGTGTCGGTGGTTTGTTCGGCCCTTGGTGGTCCGAGGTCCTTCCCGCTGCACAGACCCATGCGCGGGGGCTCCCTGCAGATAATTCACTATGGATTATTGCGCTATCTGTAATAGCACCCGAGATATCACCAGATATATATTAGATTTTTCCCTGACCCTGAGTGTCCGGCCCCATGAGACGGTGGTTGTCTCGGCCCCTGGTGGTCCGAGGTCGTTCCCGCTGCACAGATTCATTCGCCAGGGCCTCCTGCAGATAATTCACTTTGGTTTATTGCGCTATCCCTAATAGCACCCGAGATATCACCAGATATATATTGGATTTTTCCCCGACCCTGAGTGTCCGGCCCCATGAGACGGCGGTTTTCTCGGCCCCAGGTGTTCCGACGTCGTTCCTGCTGCACAGATTCATGCGACAGCGCCTCCCGCAGAAAATGCACTTTGATTTATTGCGCTATATCTAATAGCACCCGAGATATCACCAGATATATATTGGATTTTTCCCCGACCCTGAGTGACCGGCCCCATGAGACGGTGGTTTTCTCGTCCCCTGGTGGTCCGAGGTCGTTCCTGCTGCACAGATTCATGCGACAGGGCCTCCCGCAGAAAATGCACTTTGATTTATTGCGCTATATCTAATAGCACCCGAGATATCACCAGATATATATTGGATTTTTCCCCGACCCTGAGTGACCGGCCCCATGAGACTGTAGTTTTCTCGGCCCTTGGTGGTCCGAGGTCGTTCCCGCTGCACAGATTCATGCGCCAGGGCCTCCTACAGACAATGCACTTTGATTTATTGCGCTATCTGTAATAGCACCCGAGATATCACCAGATATGTATTGGATTTTTCCCTCACCCTGAGTGTCCGGCCCCATGAGACGGTGGATTTCTCGTCCCCTGGTGGTCCGAGGTCGTTCCCGCTGCACAGATTCATGCGCCAGGGCCTCCTGCAGATAATTCACTTTGGTTTATTGCGCTATCCCTAATAGCACCCGAGATATCACTAGATATATATTGGATTTTTCCCCGACCCTGAGTGTCCGGCCCCATGAGACGGCGGTTTTCTCGGCCCCTGGTGTTCCGACGTCGTTCCTGCTGCACAGATTCATGCGACTGTGCCTCCCGCAGAAAATGCACTCTGATTTATTGCGCTATATCTAATAGCACCCGAGATATCACCAGATATATATTGGATTTTTCCCCGACCCTGAGTGACCGGCCCCATGAGACTGTAGTTTTCTCTGCCCCTGGTGGACCGAGGTCGTTCCCGCTGCTCAGATCCATGCGCCAGGGCCTCCTACAGACAATGCACTTTGATTTATTGCGCTATCTGTAATAGCACCCGAGATATCACCAGATATATATTGGATTTTTCCCTGACCCTGAGTGTCCGGCCCCATGAGACGGTGGTTTTCTCGTCCCCTGGTGGTCCGAGGTCGTTCCTGCTGCACAGATTCATGCGACAGTGCCTCCCGCAGAAAATGCACTTTGATTTATTGCGCTATATCTAATAGCACCCGAGATATCACCAGATATATATTGGTTTTTTCCCTGACCCTGAGTGTCCGGCCCCATGTGTCGGTGGTTTTCTTCGCCCCTGGTGGTCCCAGGTCGTTCCCGCTGCACAGATTCATGCGCCAGGGCTACCTGCAGACACTGCACTTTGGTTTATTGCGCTATCTCTAATAGCACCCGAGATATCACCAGATATATATTGGATTTTCCCCTGACCCTGAGTGTCCGGCCCCATGAGACGGTGGTTTTCTCGGCCCCTGGTTGTCCGAGGTCGTTCCCGCTGCAGGGATTCATGCGCCAGGGCCTCTTTCAGACAATGCACTTTGATTTATTGCGCTATCTGTAATAGCACCCGAGATATCACCAGATATATATTGGATTTTTCCCTGACCCTGAGTGGCCGGCCCCATGAGACGGTGGTTTTCTCGTCCCCTGTTGGTCCGAGGTCGTTCCCGCTGCACAGATGCAAGCGCCAGGGCCTCCTGCAGATAATTCACTTTGGTTTATTGCGCTATCTCTAATAGCATCCGAGATATCACCAGATATATATTGGATTTTTCCCCGTCCCTGAGTGTCCGGCCCCATGAGACGGTGTTTTTCTCGGCCCCTGGTGGTCCGGCGTCGTTCCTGCTGCACAGATTCATGCGACAGGGCCTCCCGCAGAAAATGCACTTTGATTTATTGCGCTATATCTAATAGCATCCGAGATATCACCAGATATATATTGGATTTTTCCCCGACCCTGAGTGTCCGGCCCCATGAGACGGTGGTTTTCTCGGCCCCTGGTGGTCCGACGTCGTTCCTGCTGCACAGATTCATGCGACAGGGCCTCCCGCAGACAATGCACTTTGATTCATTGCCCTATCTCTAATAGCACCCGAGATATCACCAGATATATATTGGATTTTTCCCTGCCCCTGACAGTCCGGCCCCCTGAGGCGGTGGCTTTCTCGGCCACTGGTGGTCCGAGGTCGTTCCCGCTGCACAGATGCATGCGCCAGGGCCTCCTGCAGATAATTCACTTTGGTTTATTGCGCTATCTCTAATAGCACCCGAGATATCACCAGATATATATTGGATTTTTCCCTGACCCTGAGTGTCCGGCCCCATGTGTCGGTGGTTTTCTCGGCCCCTGGTGGTCCGACGTCGTTCCTGCTGCACAGATGCATGCGCCAGGGCCTCCTGCAGTTAATTCACTTTGTTTTATTGCGCTATCTCTAATAGCACCCGAGATATCACCAGATATATATTGGATTTTTCCCTGACCCTCAGTGTCCGGCCCCATGTGTCGGTGGTTTTCTCGGCCCCTGGTGATCCGAGGTCGTTCCCGCTGCACAGATTCATGCGCCAGGGCCTCCTGCAGATAATTCACTTTGGTTTATTGCGCTATCTCTAATAGCACCCGAGATATCACCAGATATATATTGGATTTTTCCCTGACCCTGAGTGTCCGGCCCCATGTGTCGGTGGTTTTCTCGGCCCCTGGTGATCCGAGGTCGTTCCCGCTGTCCCGATTCATGCGCCAGGGACTCCTACAGACAATGCACTTTGAATTATTGCGCTATATGTAACAGCACCCGAGATATCACCAGATATATATTGGATTTTTCCCTGACCCTGAGTGTCCGGCCCCATGAGACGGTGGTTTTCTCGGCCCCTGGTGGTTCGAGGTCGTTCCGCTGCACAGATTCGTGCGCCAGGGCCTCCTACAGACAATGCACTTTGATTTATTGGGCTATCTGTAATAGCACCCGAGAAAGCACCATATATATGCTGGATTTTAACATGACTTTGCGTGACGGATACAGAAAATCTGTAATTTTCTCGGCCCCTGGAGATCCGAGGTCGTTCCTGCTTCACAGATTCATGCGCCAGGGCCTCCTGCAGACAATGCACTTTGATTTATTGCGCCATCTGTAATAGCACCCGAGATATCACCAGATATATATTAGATTTTTCCCTGACCCTGAGTGTCCGGCCCCATGAGACGGTGGTTGTCTCGGCCCCTGGAGGTCCGAGGTCGTTCCCGCTGAACAGATTCATGCGCCAGGGCCTCCTGCAGATAATTCACTTTGGTTTATTGCGCTATCTCTAATAGCACCCGAGACATCACCAGATATATATTGGATTTTCCCCTGACCCTGAGTGTCCGGCCCCATGAGACGGTGGTTTTCTCGGCCCCTGGTTGTCCGAGGTCGTTCCCGCTGCACGGATTCATGCGCCAGGGCCTCTTGCAGACAATGCACTTTGATTTATTGCGCTATCTGTAATAGCACCCGAGATATCACCAGATATATATTGGATTTTTCCCTGACCCTGAGTGGCCGGCCCCATGAGACGGTGGTTTTCTCGTCCCCTGGTGGTCCGAGGTCGTTCCCGCTGCACAGATGCAAGCGCCAGGGCCTCCTGCAGATAATTCACTTTGGTTTATTGCGCTATCTCTAATAGCATCCGAGATATCACCAGATATATATTGGATTTTTCCCCGTCCCTGAGTGTCCGGCCCCATGAGACGGTGTTTTTCTCGGCCCCTGGTGGTCCGGCGTCGTTCCTGCTGCACAGATTCATGCGACAGGGCCTCCCGCAGAAAATGCACTTTGATTTATTGCGCTATATCTAATAGCATCCGAGATATCACCAGATATATATTGGATTTTTCCCCGACCCTGAGTGTCCGGCCCCATGAGACGGTGGTTTTCTCGGCCCCTGGTGGTCCGACGTCGTTCCTGCTGCACAGATTCATGCGACAGGGCCTCCCGCAGACAATGCACTTTGATTCATTGCCCTATCTCTAATAGCACCCGAGATATCACCAGATATATATTGGATTTTTCCCTGCCCCTGACAGTCCGGCCCCCTGAGGCGGTGGCTTTCTCGGCCACTGGTGGTCCGAGGTCGTTCCCGCTGCTCAGATTCATGGGCCAGGGCCTCCTGCAGATAATTCACTTTGATTTATTGCGCTATCTCTAATAGCACCCGAGATATGTCCAGATATATATTGATTTTTTCACTGACCCTGGGTGTCCGGCCCAATGTGTCGGTGGTTTGTTCGGCCCTTGGTGGTCCGAGGTCCTTCCCGCTGCACAGACCCATGCGCGGGGGCTCCCTGCAGATAATTCACTATGGATTATTGCGCTATCTGTAATAGCACCCGAGATATCACCAGATATATATTAGATTTTTCCCTGACCCTGAGTGTCCGGCCCCATGAGACGGTGGTTGTCTCGGCCCCTGGTGGTCCGAGGTCGTTCCCGCTGCACAGATTCATGCGCCAGGGCCTCCTGCAGATAATTCACTTTGGTTTATTGCGCTATCCCTAATAGCACCCGAGATATCACCAGATATATATTGGATTTTTCCCCGACCCTGAGTGTCCGGCCCCATGAGACGGCGGTTTTCTCGGCCCCTGGTGTTCCGACGTCGTTCCTGCTGCACAGATTCATGCGACAGCGCCTCCCGCAGAAAATGCACTTTGATTTATTGCGCTATATCTAATAGCACCCGAGATATCACCAGATATATATTGGATTTTTCCCCGACCCTGAGTGACCGGCCCCATGAGACGGTGGTTTTCTCGTCCCCTGGTGGTCCGAGGTCGTTCCTGCTGCACAGATTCATGCGACAGGGCCTCCCGCAGAAAATGCACTTTGATTTATTGCGCTATATCTAATAGCACCCGAGATATCACCAGATATATATTGGATTTTTCCCCGACCCTGAGTGACCGGCCCCATGAGACTGTAGTTTTCTCGGCCCTTGGTGGTCCGAGGTCGTTCCCGCTGCACAGATTCATGCGCCAGGGCCTCCTACAGACAATGCACTTTGATTTATTGCGCTATCTGTAATAGCACCCGAGATATCACCAGATATATATTGGATTTTTCCCTCACCCTGAGTGTCCGGCCCCATGAGACGGTGGATTTCTCGTCCCCTGGTGGTCCGAGGTCGTTCCCGCTGCACAGATTCATGCGCCAGGGCCTCCTGCAGATAATTCACTTTGATTTATTGCGCTATCCCTAATAGCACCCGAGATATCACTAGATATATATTGGATTTTTCCCCGACCCTGAGTGTCCGGCCCCATGAGACGGCGGTTTTCTCGGCCCCTGGTGTTCCGACGTCGTTCCTGCTGCACAGATTCATGCGACAGTGCCTCCCGCAGAAAATGCACTCTGATTTATTGCGCTATATCTAATAGCACCCGAGATATCACCAGATATATATTGGATTTACCCGACCCTGAGTGACCGGCCCCATGAGACTGTAGTTTTCTCTGCCCCTGGTGGACCGAGGTCGTTCCCGCTGCTCAGATCCATGCGCCAGGGCCTCCTACAGACAATGCACTTTTATTTATTGCGCTATCTGTAATAGCACCCGAGATATCACCAGATATATATTGGATTTTTCCCTGACCCTGAGTGTCCGGCCCCATGAGACGGTGGTTTTCTCGTCCCCTGGTGGTCCGAGGTCGTTCCTGCTGCACAGATTCATGCGACAGGGCCTCCCGCAGAAAATGCACTTTGATTTATTGCGCTATATCTAATAGCACCCGAGATATCACCAGATATATATTGGTTTTTTCCCTGACCCTGAGTGTCCGGCCCCATGTGTCGGTGGTTTTCTTCGCCCCTGGTGGTCCCAGGTCGTTCCCGCTGCACAGATTCATGCGCCAGGGCTACCTGCAGACACTGCACTTTGGTTTATTGCGCTATCTCTAATAGCACCCGAGATATCACCAGATATATATTGGATTTTCCCCTGACCCTGAGTGTCCGGCCCCATGAGACGGTGGTTTTCTCGGCCCCTGGTTGTCCGAGGTCGTTCCCGCTGCACGGATTCATGCGCCAGGGCCTCTTGCAGACAATGCACTTTGATTTATTGCGCTATCTGTAATAGCACCCGAGATATCACCAGATATATATTGGATTTTTCCCTGACCCTGAGTGGCCGGCCCCATGAGACGGTGGTTTTCTCGTCCCCTGTTGGTCCGAGGTCGTTCCCGCTGCACAGATGCAAGCGCCAGGGCCTCCTGCAGATAATTCACTTTGGTTTATTGCGCTATCTCTAATAGCATCCGAGATATCACCTGATATATATTGGATTTTTCCCTGCCCCTGACAGTCCGGCCCCCTGAGGCGGTGGCTTTCTCGGCCACTGGTGGTCCGAGGTCGTTCCCGCTGCTCAGATTCATGGGCCAGGGCCTCCTGCAGATAATTCACTTTGATTTATTGCGCTATCTCTAATAGCACCCGAGATATGTCCAGATATATGTTGATTTTTTCACTGACCCTGGGTGTCCGGCCCCATGTGTCGGTGGTTTGTTCGGCCCTTGGTGGTCCGAGGTCCTTCCCGCTGCACAGACCCATGCGCGGGGGCTCCCTGCAGATAATTCACTATGGATTATTGCGCTATCTGTAATAGCACCCGAGATATCACCAGATATATATTAGATTTTTCCCTGACCCTGAGTGTCCGGCCCCATGAGACGGTGGTTGTCTCGGCCCCTGGTGGTCCGAGGTCGTTCCCGCTGCACAGATTCATGCGCCAGGGCCTCCTGCAGATAATTCACTTTGGTTTATTGCGCTATCCCTAATAGCACCCGAGATATCACCAGATATATATTGGATTTTTCCCCGACCCTGAGTGTCCGGCCCCATGAGACGGCGGTTTTCTCGGCCCCTGGTGTTCCGACGTCGTTCCTGCTGCACAGATGCATGCGCCAGGGCCTCCTGCAGTTAATTCACTTTGTTTTATTGCGCTATCTCTAATAGCACCCGAGATATCACCAGATATATATTGGATTTTTCCCTGAGCCTGAGTGTCCGGCCCCATGTGTCGGTGGTTTTCTCGGCCCCTGGTGATCCGAGGTCGTTCCCGCTGCACAGATTCATGCGCCAGGGCCTCCTGCAGATAATTCACTTTGGTTTATTGCGCTATCTCTAATAGCACCCGAGATATCACCAGATATATATTGGATTTTTCCCTGACCCTGAGTGTCCGGCCCCATGTGTCGGTGGTTTTCTCGGCCCCTGGTGATCCGAGGTCGTTCCCGCTGTCCCGATTCATGCGCCAGGGACTCCTACAGACAATGCACTTTGAATTATTGCGCTATATGTAACAGCACCCGAGATATCACCAGATATATATTGGATTTTTCCCTGACCCTGAGTGTCCGGCCCCATGAGACGGTGGTTTTCTCGGCCCCAGGTGGTTCGAGGTCGTTCCGCTGCACAGATTCGTGCGCCAGGGCCTCCTACAGACAATGCACTTTGATTTATTGGGCTATCTGTAATAGCACCCGAGAAAGCACCATATATATGCTGGATTTTTACATGACTTTGCGTGACGGATACAGAAAATCTGTAATTTTCTCGGCCCCTGGAGATCCGAGGTCGTTCCTGCTTCACAGATTCATGCGCCAGGGCCTCCTGCAGACAATGCACTTTGATTTATTGCGCCATCTGTAATAGCACCCGAGATATCACCAGATATATATTAGATTTTTCCCTGACCCTGAGTGTCCGGCCACATGAGACGGTGGTTGTCTCGGCCCCTGGTGGTCCGAGGTCGTTCCCGCTGAACAGATTCATGCGCCAGGGCCTCCTGCAGATAATTCACTTTGGTTTATTGCGCTATCTCTAATAGCATCCGAGATATCACCAGATATATATTGGATTTTTCCCCGTCCCTGAGTGTCCGGCCCCATGAGACGGTGTTTTTCTCGGCCCCTGGTGGTCCGACGTCGTTCCTGCTGCACAGATTCATGCGACAGGGCCTCCCGCAGAAAATGCACTTTGATTTATTGCGCTATATCTAATAGCATCCGAGATATCACCAGATATATATTGGATTTTTCCCCGACCCTGAGTGTCCGGCCCCATGAGACGGTGGTTTTCTCGGCCCCTGGTGGTCCGACGTCGTTCCTGCTGCACAGATTCATGCGACAGGGCCTCCCGCAGACAATGCACTTTGATTCATTACCCTATCTCTAATAGCACCCGAGATATCACCAGATATATATTGGATTTTTCCCTGCCCCTGACAGTCCGGCCCCCTGAGGCGGTGGCTTTCTCGGCCACTGGTGGTCCGAGGTCGTTCCCGTTGCTCAGATTCATGGGCCAGGGCCTCCTGCAGATAATTCACTTTGATTTATTGCGCTATATCTAATAGCACCCGAGATATCACCAGATATATATTGGATTTTTCCCCGACCCTGAGTGACCGGCCCCATGAGACTGTAGTTTTCTCGGCCCCTGGTGGACCGAGGTCGTTCCCGCTGCTCAGATCCATGCGCCAGGGCCTCCTACAGACAATGCACTTTGATTTATTGCGCTATCTGTAATAGCACCCGAGATATCACCAGATATATATTGGATTTTTCCCTGACCCTGAGTGTCCGGCCGCATGAGACGGTGGTTTTCTCGTCCCCTGGTGGTCCGAGGTCGTTCCTGCTGCACAGATTCATGCGACAGGGCCTCCCGCAGAAAATGCACTTTGATTTATTGCGCTATATCTAATAGCACCCGAGATATCACCAGATATATATTGGATTTTTCCCCGACCCTGAGTGACCGGCCACATGAGACTGTAGTTTTCTCGGCCCTTGGTGGTCCGAGGTCGTTTCCGCTGCACAGATTCATGCGCCAGGGCCTCCTACAGACAATGCACTTTGATTTATTGCGCTATCTGTAATAGCACCCGAGATATCACCAGATATATATTGGATTTTTCCCTCACCCTGAGTGTCCAGTCCCATGAGACGGTGGATTTCTCGTCCCCTGGTGGTCCGAGGTCGTTCCCGCTGCACAGATTCATGCGCCAGGGCCTCCTGCAGATAATTCACTTTGGTTTATTGCGCTATCCCTAATAGCACCCGAGATATCACCAGATATATATTGGATTTTTCCCCGACCCTGAGTGTCCGGCCCCATGAGACGGCGGTTTTCTCGGCCCCTGGTGTTCCGACGTCGTTCCTGCTGCACAGATTCATGCGCCAGGGCTTCCTGCAGACACTGCACTTTGATTTATCGCGCCATCTGTAATAGCACCCGAGATATCACTAGATATATATTGGATTTTTCCCCGACCCTGAGTGTCCGGCCCCATGAGACGGTGGTTTTCTCGGCCCCTGGTGATCCGAGGTCGTTCCCGCTGCACACATTCATGCGCCAGGGCCTGCTGCAGACAATTCACTTTGGTTTATTGCGCTATCTCTAATAGCACCCGAGATATCACCAGATATATATTGGATTTTCCCCTGACCCTGAGTGTCCGTCCCCATGAGACGGTGGTTTTCTCGGCCCCTGGCGGTCCGATGTCGTTCCTGCTGCACAGATTCATGCGCAAGGGCCTCCTACGGACAATGCACTTTGATTTATTGCGCTATCTCTAATGGCAACCGAGATATCACCAGATATATAATGGATTTTTCCCTGACCCTGACAGTCCGGCCCCATGAGACGGTGGTTTTCTTGGCCCCTGGTGGTCCGAGGTCGTTCCCGCTGCACAGATTCATCCGCCAGGGCCTCCTACACATAATTCACTTTGGTTAATTGCGCTATCACTAATAGCACCCGAGATATCGCCAGATATATATTGGATTTTTCCCTGACCCTGAGGGTCCGGCCCCATGAGACGGTGGTTTTCTCGGCCCCTGGTGGTCCGAGGCCGTTCCCGCTGCCCAGATTCATGCGGCAGGGCCTCCTGCAGATAATTCACTTTGATTTATTGCGCCATCTGTAATAGCACCCGAGATATCACCAGATATATGCTGGATTTTTACATGACATTATGTGACGGATACCGAAAATCTGTAATTCTCTCGGCCCCTGGTGGTCCGATGTCGTTCCTGCTGCACAGATTCATGCGCAAGTTCCTCCTGCAGATAATTCACTTTGGTTTATTGCGCTATCTCTAATAGCACCCGAGATATCACCAGATATATATTGGATTTTCCCCTGACCCTGAGTGTCCGGCCCCATGAGACGGTGGTTTTCTCGGCCCCTGGTGGTCCGAGGTCGTTCCCGCTGCACAGATTCATGCGCCAGGGCCTACTGCAGATAATTCACTTTGGTTTATTGCGCTATCTCTAATAGCACCCGAGATATCACCAGACATATATTGGATTTTCCCCTGAACCTTAGTGTCCGGCACCATGAGACTGGGGTTTTCTCGGCCCCTGGTGGTCCGAGGTCGTTCCCGCTGCAGAGATTCATGCGCCAGGGCCTCCTACAGACAATGCACTTTGATTTATTGCGCTATCTCTAATAGCACCCGAGATATCACCAGATATATATTGGATTTTTCCCTGACCCTGAGTGTCCGGCCCCATGAGACGGTGGTTTTCTCGGCCCCTCGTGGTCCGAGGTCGTTCCCGCTGCCCAGATTCATGCGCCAGGGCCTCCTACAGACAATGCACTTTGATTTATTGCGCTATCTGTAATAGCACCCGAGATATCACCAGATGTATATTCGATTTTTCCCTGACCCTGAGTGTCCGGCCCCATGAGACGGAGGTTTTCTCGGCCCCTGGTGGTCCGAGGTCGTTCCCGCTGCCCAGATTCATGCGCCAGGGCCTCCTACAGACAATGGACTTTGATTTATTGCGCTATCTCTAATGGCAACCGAGATATCACCAGATATATAATGGATTTTTCCCTGACCCTGACAGTCCAGCCCCAAGAGACGGTTGTTTTCTTGGCCCCTGGTGGTCCGAGGTCGTTCCCGCTCCACAGATTCATCCGCCAGGGCCTCCTGCACATAATTCACTTTGGTTTATTGCGCTATCTCTAATAGCACCCGAGATATCGCCAGATATATATTGGATTTTTCCCTGACCCTGAGGGTCCGGCCCCATGAGACGGTGGTTTTCTCGGCCCCTGGTGGTCCGAGGCCGTTCCCGCTGCCCAGATTCATGCGGCAGGGCCTCCTGCAGATAATTCACTTTGATTTATTGCGCCATCTGTAATAGCACCCGAGATATCACCAGATATATGCTGGATTTTTACATGACATTGTGTGACGGATACCGAAAATCTGTAATTTTCTCGGCCCCTGGTGGTCCGATGTCGTTCCTGCTGCACAGATTCATGCGCAAGTTCCTCCTGCAGATAATTCACTTTGGTTTATTGCGCTATCTCTAATAGCACCCGAGATATCACCAGATATATATTGGATTTTCCCCTGACCCTGAGTGTCCGGCCCCATGAGACGGTCGTTTTCTCGGCCCCTGGTGGTCCGAGGTCGTTCCCGCTCCACAGATTCATGCGCCAGGGCCTCCTGCAGACAATGCGCTTTGATTTATCGCGCTATCTCTAATGGCACCCGAGATATCACCAGATATATAATGGATTTTTCCCCGACCCTGAGTGACCGGCCCCATGAGACTGTAGTTTTCTCGGCCTCTGGTGGACCGAGGTCGTTCCCGCTGCTCAGATCCATGCGCCAGGGCCTCCTACAGACAATGCACTTTGATTTATTGCGCTATCTGTAATAGCACCCGAGATATCACCAGATATATATTGGATTTTTCCCTGACCCTGAGTGCCCGGCCTCATGTGTTGGTGGTTTTCTCGGCCCCTGGTGATCCGAGGACGTTCCCGCTGCACAGATTCATGCGCCAGGGCCTCCTACACATAATTCACTTTGGTTTATTGCGCTATCTCTAATAGCACCCGAGATATCACCAGATATATATTGCATTTTCCCCTGACCCTGAGTGTCCGGCCCCATGAGACGGTGGTTTTCTCGGCTCCTGGTGGTCCTAGGTCGTTCCCGCTGCCCAGATTCATGCGCCAGGGCCTCCTACAGACAATGCAATTTGATTTATTGCGCTATCTGTAATAGCACCCGGGATATCACCGGATATATATTGGATTTTTCCCTGACCCTGAGTGTCCGGCCCCATGAGACGGTGGTTTTCTCGGCCCCTGGTGGTCCGAGGTCGTTCCCGCTGCCCAGATTCATGCGCCAGGGCCTCCTGCAGGCAATGCAATTTGATTTATCGCGCTATCTCTAATAGCACCCGAGATATCACCAGATATATATTGCATTTTCCCCTGACCCTGAGTGTCCGGCCACATTAGACGGTGGTTTTCTCGGCCCCTGGTGGTCCGAGATCGTTCCCGCTGCCCAGATTCATGCGCCAGGGCCTCCTGCACATAATTCACTTTGGTTTATTGCGCTATCTCTAATAGCACCCGAGATATCACCAGACATATATTGGATTTTCCCCAGACCCTGAGTGTCCAGCCCCATGGGACTTTGGTTTTCTCGGCCCCTCGTGGTCCGAGGTCGTTCCCGCTGCCCAGATTCATGCGGCAGGGCCTCCTACAGACAATGCACTTTGATTTATTGCGCAATCTGTAATAGCACCGGAGATATCACCAGATATATATTGGATTTTTCCCTGACCCTGAGTGTCCGGCCCCATGAGACGATGGTTTTCTCGGCCCCTGGTGGTCCGAGGTCGTTTCCGCTGCACAGATTCATGCGCCAGGGCCTCCTACAGACAATGCACTTTGATTTATTGCGCTATCTGTAATAGCACCCGATATATCACCAGATATATATTGGATTTTTCCCTGACCCTGAGTTTCCGACCACATGAGACGGTGGTTTTCTCGGCCCCTGGTGGTCCGAGGTCGTTCCCGCTGCCCAGATTCATGCGCCAGGGCCTCCTACAGACAATGCACTCTGATTTATTGCGCCATCTGTAATAGCACCCGAGATATCACCAGATATATATTGGATTTTTCCCTGACCCTGAGTGTCCGGCCCCATGAGCCGGTGGTTTTCTCGGCCCCTCGTGGTCCGAGGTCGTTCCCGCTGCCCAGATTCATGCGCCAGGGCCTCCTACAGACAATGCACTTTGATTTATTGCGCTATCTGTAATAGCACCCGAGATATCACCAGATGTATATTCGATTTTTCCCTGACCCTGAGTGTCCGGCCCCATGAGACGGTGGTTTTCTCGGCCCCTGGTGGTCCGAGGTCGTTCCCGCTGCCCAGATTCATGCGCCAGGGCCTCCTACAGACAATGGACTTTGATTTATTGCGCTATCTCTAATGGTAACCGAGATATCACCAGATATATAATGGATTTTTCCCTGACCCTGACAGTCCGGCCCCATGAGACGGTGGTTTTCTCGGCCCCTGGTGGTCCGAGGTCGTTTCCGCTGCACAGATTCATGCGCCAGGGCCTCCTACAGACAATGCACTTTGATTTATTGCGCTATCTGTAATAGCACCCGATATATCAACAGATATATATTGGATTTTTCCCTGACCCTGAGTTTCCGACCACATGAGACGGTGGTTTTCTCGGCCCCTGGTGGTCCGAGGTCGTTCCCGCTGCCCAGATTCATGCGCCAGGGCCTCCTACAGACAATGCACTCTGATTTATTGCGCCATCTGTAATAGCACCCGAGATATCACCAGATATATATTGGATTTTTCCCTGACCCTGAGTGTCCGGCCCCATGAGACGGTGGTTTTCTCGGCCCCTGGTGGTCCGAGGTCGTTCCCGCTGCACGGATTCATGCGCCAGGGCTTCCTGCAGACAATGCACTTTGATTTATTGCGCCATCTCTACTAGCACCCGAGATATCACCAGATATATATTGGATTTTTCCCTGACCCTGAGGGTCCGACCCCATGAGACGGTGGTTTTCTCGGCCCCTGGTGGTCCGAGGCCGTTCCCGCTGCACGGATTCATGCGCCAGGGCCTCCTGCACATAATTCACTTTGGTTTATTGCGCTATCTCTAATAGCACCGGAGATATCACCAGACATATATTGGATTTTCCCCAGACCCTGAGTGTCCAGCCCCATGGGACTTTGGTTTTCTCGGCCCCTCGTGGTCCGAGGCCGTTCCCGCTGCCCAGATTCATGCGGCAGGGCCTCCTACAGACAATGCACTTTGATTTATTGCGCAATCTGTAATAGCACCGGAGATATCACCAGATATATATTGGATTTTTCCCTGACCCTGAGTGTCCGGCCCCATGAGACGATGGTTTTCTCGGCCCCTGGTGGTCCGAGGTCGTTTCCGCTGCACAGATTCATGCGCCAGGGCCTCCTACAGACAATGCACTTTGATTTATTGCGCTATCTGTAATAGCACCCGATATATCACCAGATATATATTGGATTTTTCCCTGACCCTGAGTTTCCGACCACATGAGACGGTGGTTTTCTCGGCCCCTGGTGGTCCGAGGTCGTTCCCGCTGCCCAGATTCATGCGCCAGGGCCTCCTACAGACAATGCACTCTGATTTATTGCGCCATCTGTAATAGCACCCGAGATATCACCAGATATATATTGGATTTTTCCCTGACCCTGAGTGTCCGGCCCCATGAGCCGGTGGTTTTCTCGGCCCCTCGTGGTCCGAGGTCGTTCCCGCTGCCCAGATTCATGCGCCAGGGCCTCCTACAGACAATGCACTTTGATTTATTGCGCTATCTGTAATAGCACCCGAGATATCACCAGATGTATATTCGATTTTTCCCTGACCCTGAGTGTCCGGCCCCATGAGACGGTGGTTTTCTCGGCCCCTGGTGGTCCGAGGTCGTTCCCGCTGCCCAGATTCATGCGCCAGGGCCTCCTACAGACAATGGACTTTGATTTATTGCGCTATCTCTAATGGCAACCGAGATATCACCAGATATATAATGGATTTTTCCCTGACCCTGACAGTCCGGCCCCATGAGACGGTGGTTTTCTCGGCCCCTGGTGGTCCGAGGTCGTTTCCGCTGCACAGATTCATGCGCCAGGGCCTCCTACAGACAATGCACTTTGATTTATTGCGCTATCTGTAATAGCACCCGATATATCACCAGATATATATTGGATTTTTCCCTGACCCTGAGTTTCCGACCACATGAGACGGTGGTTTTCTCGGCCCCTGGTGGTCCGAGGTCGTTCCCGCTGCCCAGATTCATGCGCCAGGGCCTGCTACAGACAATGCACTCTGATTTATTGCGCCATCTGTAATAGCACCCGAGATATCACCAGATATATATTGGATTTTTCCCTGACCCTGAGTGTCCGGCCCCATGAGACGGTGGTTTTCTCGGCCCCTGGTGGTCCGAGGTCGTTCCCGCTGCACGGATTCATGCGCCAGGGCTTCCTGCAGACAATGCACTTTGATTTATTGCGCCATCTCTACTAGCACCCGAGATATCACCAGATATATATTGGATTTTTCCCTGACCCTGAGGGTCCGACCCCATGAGACGGTGGTTTTCTCGGCCCCTGGTGGTCCGAGGCCGTTCCCGCTGCACGGATTCATGCGCCAGGGCTTCCTGCAGACAATGCACTTTGATTTAGTGCGCTATCTCTAATAGCACCCGAGATATCGCCAGATATATATTGGATTTTTCCCTGACCCTGAGGGTCCGGCCCCATGAGACGGTGGTTTTCTCGGCCCCTGGTGGTCCGAGGCCGTTCCCGCTGCACGGATTCATGCGCCAGGGCTTCCTGCAGACAATGCACTTTGATTTAGTGCGCTATCTTTAATAGCACCCGAGATATCACCAGATATATATTGGATTTTCCCCTGACCCTGAGTGTCCGTCCCCATGAGACGGTGGTTTTCTCGGCCCCTGGTGGTCCGAGGTCGTTCCCGCTCCACAGAATCATGCGCCAGGGCCTCCTGCAGACAATGCGCTTTGATTTATCGCGCTATCTCTAATGGCACCAGAGATATCACCAGATATATAATGGATTTTTCCGTGACCCTGACAGTCCGGCCCCATGAGACGGTGGTTTTCTCGGCCCCTGGTGGTCCGAGGTCGTTCCCGCTGCACGGATTCATGCGCCAGGGCTTCCTGCAGACAATGCACTTTGATTTATTGCGCCATCTCTACTAGCACCCGAGATATCACCAGATATATATTGGATTTTTCCCTGACCCTGAGGGTCCGACCCCATGAGACGGTGGTTTTCTCGGCCCCTGGTGGTCCGAGGTCGTTCCCGCTGCCCAGATTCATGCGCCAGGGCCTCCTACAGACAATGGACTTTGATTTATTGCGCTATCTCTAATGGCAACCGAGATATCACCAGATATATAATGGATTTTTCCCTGACCCTGACAGTCCGGCCCCATGAGACGGTGGTTTTCTCGGCCCCTAGTGGTCCGAGGTCGTTCCCGCTGCACGGATTCATGCGCCAGGGCTTCCTGCAGACAATGCACTTTGATTTAGTGCGCTATCTGTAATAGCACCCTATATATCGCCAGATATATATTTGATTTTTCCCTGACCCTGAGTGTCCGGCCCCATGAGACGGTGGTTTTCTCGGCCCCTGGTGGTCCGAGGTCGTTCCCGCTGCCCAGATTCATGCGCCAGGGACTCCTGCAGACAATGCAATTTGATTTATCGCGCTATCTCTAATAGCACCCGAGATATCACCAGACATATATTGGATTTTCCCCAGACCCTGAGTGTCCAGCCCCATGGGACTTTGGTTTTCTCGGCCCCTCGTGGTCCGAGGTCGTTCCCGCCGCCCAGATTCATGCGGTAGGTCCTCCTACAGACAATGCACTTTGATTTATTGCGCAATCTGTAATAGCACCGGAGATATCACCAGATATATATTGGATTTTTCCCTGACCCTTAGTGTCCGGCCCCATGAGACGATGGTTTTCTCGGCCCCTGCTGGTCCGAGGTCGTCCCCGCTGCACAGATTCATGCGCCAGGGCCTCCTGCAGATAATTCACTTTGGTTTATTGCGCTATCTCTAATAGCACCCGAGATATCACCAGATATATATTGGATTTATCCCCGACCCTGAGTGACCGGCCCCATGAGACTGTAGTTTTCTCGGCCCCTGGTGGTCCGAGGTCGTTCCCGCTGCACAGATGCATGCGCCAGGGCCTCCTGCAGATAATTCACTTTGGTTTAATGCGCTATCTCTAATAGCAGCCGAGATATCACCAGATATATATTGGATTTTTCCCTGACCCTGAGTGTCCGGCCCCATGAGACGGTGGTTTTCTCGGCCCCTGGTTGTCCGAGGTCGTTCCCGCTGCACAGATTCATGCGCCAGTGCCTCTTGCAGATAATTCACTTTGGTTTATTGCGCTATCTCTAATAGCACCCGAGATATCACCAGATATTTATTGGATTTTCCCCTGACCCTGAGTGTCCGGCCCCATGAGACTAGTTTTCTCGGCCCCTGGTGGTCCGAGGTCGTTCCCGCTGCACAGATTCATGCGCCAGGGCCTCCTACAGACAATGCACTTTGATTTATTGCGCTATCTGTAATAGCACCTCAGAAAGCTCCATATATATGCTGGATTTTTACATGACTTTGGGTGACGGACACAGAAAATCTGTAATTTTCACGGCCCCTGGAGATCCGAGGTCGTACCTGCTTCACAGATTCATGCGCCAGGGCCTCCCGCAGACAATGCACTTCGATTTAGTGCGCCATCTGTAATAGCACCCGAGATATCACCAGATATATATTGGATTTTTCCGCGACCCTGAGTGACCGGCCCCATGAGACGGTGGTTTTCTCGGCCCCTGGTGGTCCGAGGTCGTTTCCGCTGCACAGATTCATGCGCCAGGGCCTCCTACAGACAATGCACTTTGATTTATTGCGCTATCTGTAATAGCACCCGATATATCACCAGATATATATTGGATTTTTCCCTGACCCTGAGTTTCCGACCACATGAGACGGTGGTTTTCTCGGCCCCTGGTGGTCCGAGGTCGTTCCCGCTGCCCAGATTCATGCGCCAGGGCCTCCTACAGACAATGCACTCTGATTTATTGCGCCATCTGTAATAGCACCCGAGATATCACCAGATATATATTGGATTTTTCCCTGACCCTGAGTGTCCGGCCCCATGAGCCGGTGGTTTTCTCGGCCCCTCGTGGTCCGAGGTCGTTCCCGCTGCCCAGATTCATGCGCCAGGGCCTCCTACAGACAATGCACTTTGATTTATTGCGCTATCTGTAATAGCACCCGAGATATCACCAGATGTATATTCGATTTTTCCCTGACCCTGAGTGTCCGGCGCCATGAGACGGTGGTTTTCTCGGCCCCTGGTGGTCCGAGGTCGTTCCCGCTGCCCAGATTCATGCGCCAGGGCCTCCTACAGACAATGGACTTTGATTTATTGGGCTATCTCTAATGGCAACCGAGATATCACCAGATATATAATGGATTTTTCCCTGACCCTGACAGTCCGGCCCCATGAGACGGTGGTTTTCTTGGCCCCTGGTGGTCCGAGGTCGTTCCCGCTGCACAGATTCATCCGCCAGGGCCTCCTGCACATAATTCACTTTGGTTTATTGCGCTATCTCTAATAGCACCCGAGATATCGCCAGATATATATTGGATTTTTCCCTGACCCTGAGGGTCCGGCCCCATGAGACGGTGGTTTTCTCGGCCCCTGGTGGTCCGAGGCCGTTCCCGCTGCACGGATTCATGCGCCAGGGCTTCCTGCAGACAATGCACTTTGATTTAGTGCGCTATCTCTAATAGCACCCGAGATATCACCAGATATATATTGGATTTTCCCCTGACCCTGAGTGTCCGTCCCCATGAGACGGTGGTTTTCTCGGCCCCTGGTGGTCCGAGGTCGTTCCCGCTCCACAGAATCATGCGCCAGGGCCTCCTGCAGACAATGCGCTTTGATTTATCGCGCTATCTCTAATGGCACCAGAGATATCACCAGATATATAATGGATTTTTCCGTGACCCTGACAGTCCGGCCCCATGAGACGGTGGTTTTCTCGGCCCCTGGTGGTCCGAGGTCGTTCCCGCTGCACGGATTCATGCGCCAGGGCTTCCTGCAGACAATGCACTTTGATTTATTGCGCCATCTCTACTAGCACCCGAGATATCACCAGATATATATTGGATTTTTCCCTGACCCTGAGGGTCCGACCCCATGAGACGGTGGTTTTCTCGGCCCCTGGTGGTCCGAGGTCGTTCCCGCTGCCCAGATTCATGCGCCAGGGCCTCCTACAGACAATGGACTTTGATTTATTGCGCTATCTCTAATGGCAACCGAGATATCACCAGATATATAATGGATTTTTCCCTGACCCTGACAGTCCGGCCCCATGAGACGGTGGTTTTCTCGGCCCCTAGTGGTCCGAGGTCGTTCCCGCTGCACGGATTCATGCGCCAGGGCTTCCTGCAGACAATGCACTTTGATTTAGTGCGCTATCTGTAATAGCACCCTATATATCGCCAGATATATATTTGATTTTTCCCTGACCCTGAGTGTCCGGCCCCATGAGACGGTGGTTTTCTCGGCCCCTGGTGGTCCGAGGTCGTTCCCGCTGCCCAGATTCATGCGCCAGGGACTCCTGCAGACAATGCAATTTGATTTATCGCGCTATCTCTAATAGCACCCGAGATATCACCAGACATATATTGGATTTTCCCCAGACCCTGAGTGTCCAGCCCCATGGGACTTTGGTTTTCTCGGCCCCTCGTGGTCCGAGGTCGTTCCCGCCGCCCAGATTCATGCGGTAGGTCCTCCTACAGACAATGCACTTTGATTTATTGCGCAATCTGTAATAGCACCGGAGATATCACCAGATATATATTGGATTTTTCCCTGACCCTTAGTGTCCGGCCCCATGAGACGATGGTTTTCTCGGCCCCTGCTGGTCCGAGGCCGTTCCCCTGCACAGATTCATGCGCCAGGGCCTCCTACAGACAATGCACTTTGAATTATTGCGCTATATGTAATAGCACCCGAGATATCACCAGATATATATTGGATTTTTCCCTGACCCTGAGTGTCCGGCCCCATGAGACGGTGGTTTTCTCGGCCCCTGGTTGTCCGAGGTCGTTCCCGCTGCACAGATTCATGCGCCAGTGCCTCTTGCAGATAATTCACTTTGGTTTATTGCGCTATCTCTAATAGCACCCGAGATATCACCAGATATTTATTGGATTTTCCCCTGACCCTGAGTGTCCGGCCCCATGAGACTAGTTTTCTCGGCCCCTGGTGGTCCGAGGTCGTTCCCGCTGCACAGATTCATGCGCCAGGGCCTCCTACAGACAATGCACTTTGATTTATTGCGCTATCTGTAATAGCACCTCAGAAAGCTCCATATATATGCTGGATTTTTACATGACTTTGGGTGACGGACACAGAAAATCTGTAATTTTCACGGCCCCTGGAGATCCGAGGTCGTACCTGCTTCACAGATTCATGCGCCAGGGCCTCCCGCAGACAATGCACTTCGATTTAGTGCGCCATCTGTAATAGCACCCGAGATATCACCAGATATATATTGGATTTTTCCGCGACCCTGAGTGACCGGCCCCATGAGACTGTAGTTTTCTCGGCCCCTGGTGGACCGAGGTCGTTCCCGCTGCTCAGATCCATGCGCCAGGGCCTCCTACAGACAATGCACTTTGATTTATTGCGCTATCTGTAATAGCACCCGAGATATCACCAGATATATATTGGATTTTTCCCTGACCCTGAGTGTCCAGCCCCATGAGACGGTGGTTTTCTCGTCCCCTGGTGGTCCGAGGTCGTTCCTGCTGCACAGATTCATGCGACAGGGCCTCCCGCAGAAAATGCACTTTGATTTATTGCGCTATATCTAATAGCACCCGAGATATCACCAGATATATATTGGATTTTTCCCCGACCCTGAGTGACCGGCCCCATGAGACTGTAGTTTTCTCGGCCCTTGGTGGTCCGAGGTCGTTCCCGCTGCACAGATTCATGCGCCAGGGCCTCCTACAGACAATGCACTTTGATTTATTGCGCTATCTGTAATAGCACCCGAGATATCACCAGATATATATTGGATTTTTCCCTCACCCTGAGTGTCCGGCCCTATGAGACGGTGGATTTCTCGTCCCCTGGTGGTCCGAGGTCGTTCCCGCTGCACAGATGCATGCGCCAGGGCCTCCCGCAGAAAATGCACTTTGGGTTATTGCGCTACCTCTAATAGCACCCGAGATATCACCAGATATATATTGGTTTTTTCCCTGACCCTGAGTGTCCGGCCCCATGTGTCGGTGGTTTTCTTCGCCCCTGGTGGTCCCAGGTCGTTCCCGCTGCACAGATTCATGCGCCAGGGCTACCTGCAGACACTGCACTTTGATTTATCGCGCGATCTGTAATAGCACCCGAGATATCACCAGATATATGCTGGATTTTTCCATGACCTTGGGTGACGGATACCGAAAATCTGTAATTTTCTCGGCCCCTGGTGGTCCGAGGTCTTTCCCGCTGCACAGATTCATGCGCCAGGGCTTCCCGCTGACAATGCACTTTGATTTAGAGCACTATTTGTAATAGCACCCGAGATATCACCAGATATATGCTGGATTTTTACATGACATTGGGTGACGGATACCGAAAATCTGTAATTTTCTCGGCCCCTGGTGGTCCGATGTCGCTCCTGCTGCACAGATTCATGCGCCAGGGCCTCCTGCAGACAATTCACTTTGGTTTATTGCGCTATCTCTAATAGCACCCGAGATATCACCAGATATATATTGGATTTTTCCCTGACCCTGAGTGTCCGGCCGCATGAGACGGTGGTTTTCTCGGCCCCTGGTGGTCCGAGGTCGTTGCCGCTGCTCAGATTCATGCGCCAGGGCCTCCTGCAGATAATTCACTTTGGTATATTGCGCTATCTCTAATAGCACCCGAGGTATCACCAGATATATATTGGATTTTCCCCTGAACCTGAGTGTCCGGCCCCATGAGACGGTGGTTCTCTCGGCCCCTGGTGGTCCAAGGTCGATCCCGCTGCCCAGATTCATGCGCAAGGGCCTCCTACGGACAATGCACTTTGATTTATTGCGCTATCTCTAATGGCAACCGAGATATCACCAGATATATAATGGATTTTTCCCTGACCCTGACAGTCCGGACCCATGAGACGGTGGTTTTCTCGGCTCCTGGTGGTCCTAGGTCGTTCCCGCTGCCTAGATTCATGCGCCAGGGCCTCCTACAGACAATGCACTTTGATTTATTGCGCTATCTGTAATAGCACCCGAGATATCACCAGATGTATATTCGATTTTTCCCTGACCCTGAGTGTCCGGCCCCATGAGACGGTGGTTTTCTCGGCCCCTGGTGGTCCGAGGCCGTTCCCGCTGCCCAGATTCATGCGGCAGGGCCTCCTGCAGATAATTCACTTTGATTTATTGCGCCATCTGTAATAGCACCCGAGATATCACCAGATATATGCTGGATTTTTACATGACATTGTGTGACGGATACCGAAAATCTGCAATTCTCTCGGCCCCTGGTGGTCCGATGTCGTTCCTGCTGCACAGAATCATGCGCCAGGGCCTCCTGCAGATAATTCACTTTGGTTTATTGCGCTATCTCTAATAGCACCCGAGATATCACCAGACTTATATTGGATTTTCCCCTGAACCTTAGTGTCCGGCCCCATGAGACTGGGGTTTTCTCGGCCCCTGGTGGTCCGAGGTCGTTCCCGCTGCAGAGATTCATGCGCCAGGGCCTCCTACAGACAATGCACTTTGATTTATTGCGCTATCTCTAACAGCACCCGAGATATCACCAGATATATATTGGATTTTTCCCTGACCCTGAGTGTCCGGCCCCATGAGACGGTGGTTTTCTCGGCCCCTCGTGGTCCGAGGTCGTTCCCGCTGCCCAGATTCATGCGCCAGGGCCTCCTACAGACAATGCACTTTGATTTATTGCGCTATCTGTAATAGCACCCGAGATATCACCAGATGTATATTCGATTTTTCCCTGACCCTGAGTGTCCGGCCCCATGAGACGGTGGTTTTCTCGGCCCCTGGCGGTCCGAGGTCGTTCCCGCTGCCCAGATTCATGCGCCAGGGCCTCCTACAGACAATGGACTATGATTTATTGCGCTATCTCTAATGGCAACCGAGATATCACCAGATATATAATGGATTTTTCCCTGACCCTGACAGTCCGGCCCCATGAGACGGTGGTTTTCTTGGCCCCTGGTGGTCCGAGGTCGTTCCCGCTGCACAGATTCATCCGCCAGGGCCTCCTGCACATAATTCACTTTGGTTTATTGCGCTATCTCTAATAGCACCCGAGATATCGCCAGATATATATTGGATTTTTCCCTGACCCTGAGGGTCCGGCCCGATGAGACGGTGGTTTTCTCGGCCCCTGGTGGTCCGAGGCCGTTCCCGCTGCCCAGATTCATGCGGCAGGGCCTCCTGCAGATAATTCACTTTGATTTATTGCGCCATCTGTAATAGCACCCGAGATATCACCAGATATATGCTGGATTTTTACATGACATTGTGTGACGGATACCGAAAATCTGTAATTCTCTCGGCCCCTGGTGGTCCGATGTCGTTCCTGCTGCACAGATTCATGCGCAAGTTCCTCCTGCAGATAATTCACTTTGGTTTATTGCGCTATCTCTAATAGCACCCGAGATATCACCAGATATATATTGGATTTTTCCCTGACCCTGAGTGTCCGGCCCCATGAGACGGTGGTTTTCTCGGCCCCTCGTGGTCCGAGGTCGTTCCCGCTGCCCAGATTCATGCGCCAGGGCCTCCTACAGACAATGCACTTTGATTTATTGCGCTATCTGTAATAGCACCCGAGATATCACCAGATGTATATTCGATTTTTCCCTGACCCTGAGTGTCCGGCCCCATGAGACGGTGGTTTTCTCGGCCCCTGGCGGTCCGAGGTCGTTCCCGCTGCCCAGATTCATGCGCCAGGGCCTCCTACAGACAATGGACTATGATTTATTGCGCTATCTCTAATGGCAACCGAGATATCACCAGATATATAATGGATTTTTCCCTGACCCTGACAGTCCGGCCCCATGAGACGGTGGTTTTCTTGGCCCCTGGTGGTCCGAGGTCGTTCCCGCTGCACAGATTCATCCGCCAGGGCCTCCTGCACATAATTCACTTTGGTTTATTGCGCTATCTCTAATAGCACCCGAGATATCGCCAGATATATATTGGATTTTTCCCTGACCCTGAGGGTCCGGCCCGATGAGACGGTGGTTTTCTCGGCCCCTGGTGGTCCGAGGTCGTTCCCGCTCCACAGATTCATGCGCCAGGGCCTCCTGCAGACAATGCGCTTTGATTTATCGCGCTATCTCTAATGGCACCAGATATATCACCAGATATATAATGGATTTTTCCGTGACCCTGACAGTCCGGCCCCATGAGACGGTGGTTTTCTCGGCCCCTGGTGGTCCGAGGTCGTTCCCGCTGCACGGATTCATGCAGCAGGGCTTCCTGCAGACAATGCACTTTGATTTATTGCGCCATCTCTACTAGCACCCGAGATATCACCAGATATATATTGGATTTTTCCCTGACCCTGAGGGTCCGACCCCATGAGACGGTGGTTTTCTCGGCCCCTGGTGGTCCGAGGTCGTTCCCGCTGCCCAGATTCATGCGCCAGGGCCTCCTACAGACAATGGACTTTGATTTATTGCGCTATCTCTAATGGCAACCGAGATATCACCAGATATATAATGGATTTTTCCCTGACCCTGACAGTCCGGCCCCATGAGACGGTGGTTTTCTTGGCCCCTGGTGGTCCGAGGTCGTTCCCGCTCCACAGATTCATCCGCCAGGGCCTCCTGCACATAATTCACTTTGGTTTATTGCGCTATCTCTAATAGCACCCGAGATATCGCCAGATATATATTGGATTTTTCCCTGACCCTGAGTGTCCGGCCCCATGAGACGGTCGTTTTCTCGGCCCCTGGTGGTCCGAGGTCGTTCCCGCTGCCCAGATTCATGCACCAGGGCCTCCTGCAGACAATGCAATTTGATTTATCGCGCTATCTCTAATAGCACCCGAGATATCACCAGATATATAATGGATTTTTCCCTGACCCTGAGTGCCCGGCCTCATGTGTTGGTGGTTTTCTCGGCCCCTGGTGATCCGAGGTCGTTCCCGCTGCACAGATTCATGCGCCAGGGCCTCCTACACATAATTCACTTTGATTTATCGCGCTATCTCTAATAGCACCCGAGATATCACCAGATATATAATGGATTTTTCCCTGACCCTGAGTGCCCGGCCTCATGTGTTGGTGGTTTTCTCGGCCCCTGGTGATCCGAGGTCGTTCCCGCTGCACAGATTCATGCGCCAGGGCCTCCTACACATAATTCACTTTGGTTTATTGCGCTATCTCTAATAGCACCCGAGATATCACCAGATATATATTGCATTTTCCCCTGACCCTGAGTGTCCGGCCCCATGAGACGGTGGTTTTCTCGGCCCCTGGTGGTCCGTGGCCGTTCCCGCTGCCCAGATTCATGCACACAGGGCCTCCTGCAGATAATTCACTTTGATTTATTGCCCCATCTGTAATAGCACCCGAGATATCACCAGATATATGCTGGATTTTTACATGACATTGTGTGACGGATACCGAAAATCTGTAATTCTCTCGGCCCCTGGTGGTCCGATGTCGTTCCTGCTGCACAGATTCATGCGCAAGTTCCTCCTGCAGATAATTCACTTTGGTTTATTGCGCTATCTCTAATAGCACCCGAGATATCACCAGATATATATTGGATTTTACCCTGACCCTGAGTGTCCGGCCCCATGAGACGGTGGTTTTCTCGGCCCCTGGTGGTCCGAGGTCGTTCCCGCTCCACAGATTCATGCGCCAGGGCCTCCTGCAGACAATGCGCTTTGATTTATCGCGCTATCTCTAATGGCACCCGAGATATCACCAGATATATAATGGATTTTTCCCTGACCCTGACAGTCCGGCCCCATGAGACGGTGGTTTTGTCGGCCCCTTGTGGTCCGAGGTCGTTCCCGCTGCACGGATTCATGCGCCAGGGCTTCCTGCAGACAATGCACTTTGATTTATCGCGCTATCTCTAATAGCACCCGAGATATCACCAGATATATAATGGATTTGTCCCTGACCCTGAGTGCCCGGCCTCATGTGTTGGTGGTTTTCTCGGCCCCTGGTGATCCGAGGTCGTTCCCGCTGCACAGATTCATGCGCCAGGGCCTCCTACACATAATTCACTTCGGTTTATTGCGCTATCTCTAATAGCACCCGAGATATCACCAGATATATATTGCATTTTCCCCTGAACCTGAGTGTCCGGCCACATTAGACGGTGGTTTTCTCGGCCCCTGGTGGTCCGAGATCGTTCCCGCTGCCCAGATTCATGCGCCAGGGCCTCCTGCACATAATTCACTTTGGTTTATTGCGCTATCTCTAATAGCACCCGAGATATCGCCAGATATATATTGGATTTTTCCCTGACCCTGAGGGTCCGGCCCCATGAGACGGTGGTTTTCTCGGCTCCTGGTGGTCCTAGGTCGTTCCCACTGCCCAGATTCATGCGCCAGGGCCTCCTACAGACAATGCACTTTGATTTATTGCGCTATCTGTAATAGCACCCGGGATATCACCGGATATATATTGGATTTTACCTGACCCTGAGGGTCCGGCCCCATGAGACGGTGGTTTTCTCGGCCCCTGGTGGTCCGAGGCCGTTCCCGCTGCCCAGATTCATGCGGCAGGGCCTCCTGCAGATAATTCACTTTGATTTATTGCGCCATCTGTAATAGCACCCGAGATATCACCAGATATATGCTGGATTTTTACATGACATTGTGTGTCCGGCCCCATGTGTCGGTGGTTTTCTTCGCCCCTGGTGGTCCCAGATCGTTCCCGCTGCACAGATTCATGCGCCAGGGCTACCTGCAGACACTGCACTTTGATTTATCGCGCGATCTGTAATAGCACCCGAGATATCACCAGATATATGCTGGATTTTTCCATGACCTTGGGTGACGGATACCGAAAATCTGTAATTTTCTCGGCCCCTGGTGGTCCGAGGTCTTTCCCGCTGCACAGATTCATGCGCCAGGGCTTCCCGCTGACAATGCACTTTGATTTAGAGCACTATTTGTAATAGCACCCGAGATATCACCAGATATATGCTGGATTTTTACATGACATTGGGTGACGGATACCGAAAATCTGTAATTTTCTCGGCCCCTGGTGGTCCGATGTCGCTCCTGCTGCACAGATTCATGCGCCAGGGCCTCCTGCAGACAATTCACTTTGGTTTATTGCGCTATCTCTAATAGCACCCGAGATATCACCAGATATATATTGGATTTTTCCCTGACCCTGAGTGTCCGGCCGCATGAGACGGTGGTTTTCTCGGCCCCTGGTGGTCCGAGGTCGTTCCCGCTGCACAGATTCATGCGCCAGGGCCTCCTGCAGATAATTCACTTTGGTATATTGCGCTATCTCTAAGAGCCCCCGAGGTATCACCAGATATATATTGGATTTTCCCCTGAACCTGAGTGTCCGGCCCCATGAGACGGTGGTTCTCTCGGCCCCTGGTGGTCCGAGGTCGATCCCGCTGCCCAGATTCATGCGCAAGGGCCTCCTACGGACAATGCACTTTGATTTATTGCGCTATCTCTAATGGCAACCGAGATATCACCAGATATATAATGGATTTTTCCCTGACCCTGACAGTCCGGACCCATGAGACGGTGGTTTTCTTGGCCCCTGGTGGTCCGAGGTCGTTCCCGCTGCACAGATTCATCCGCCAGGGCCTCCTGCACATAATTCACTTCGGTTTATTGCGCTATCTCTAATAGCACCCGAGATATCGCCAGATATATATTGGATTTTTCCCTGACCCTGAGGGTCCGGCCCCATGAGACGGTGGTTTTCTCGGCCCCTGGTGGTCCGATGTCGCTCCTGCTGCACAGATTCATGCGCCAGGGCCTCCTGCAGACAATTCACTTTGGTTTATTGCGCTATCTCTAATAGCACCCGAGATATCACCAGATATATATTGGATTTTTCCCCGTCCCTGAGTGTCCGGCCCCATGAGACGGTGTTTTTCTCGGCCCCTGGTGGTCCGACGTCGTTCCTGCTGCACAGATTCATGCGACAGGGCCTCCCGCAGAAAATGCACTTTGATTCATTGCCCTATCTCTAATAGCACCCGAGATATCACCAGATATATATTGGATTTTTCCCTGCCCCTGACAGTCCGGCCCCCTGAGGCGGCGGCTTTCTCGGCCCCTGGTGGTCCGAGGTCGTTCCCGCTGCTCAGATTCATGCGCCAGGGCCTCCTGCAGACAATTCACTTTGGTTTATTGCGCTATCTCTAATAGCACCCGAGATATCACCAGATATATATTGGATTTTTCCCCGACCCTGAGTGTCCGGCCCCATGAGGCGGTGGTTTTCTCGGCCCCTGGTGGTCCGAGGCCGTTCCCGCTGCCCAGATTCATGCGGCAGGGCCTCCTGCAGATAATTCACTTTGATTTATTGCGCCATCTGTAATAGCACCCGAGATATCACCAGATATATGCTGGATTTTTACATGACATTGTGTGACGGATACCGAAAATCTGCAATTCTCTCGGCCCCTGGTGGTCCGATGTCGTTCCTGCTGCACAGATTCATGCGCCAGGGCCTCCTGCAGATAATTCACTTTGGTTTATTGCGCTATCTCTAATAACACCCGAGATATCACCAGACTTATATTGGATTTTCCCCTGAACCTTAGTGTCCGGCCCCATGAGACTGGGGTTTTCTCGGCCCCTGGTGGTCCGAGGTCGTTCCCGCTGCAGAGATTCATGCGCCAGGGCCTCCTACAGACAATGCACTTTGATTTATTGCGCTATCTCTAATAGCACCCGAGATATCACCAGATATATATTGGATTTTTCCCTGACCCTGAGTGTCCGGCCCCATGAGACGGTGGTTTTCTCGGCCCCTCGTGGTCCGAGGTCGTTCCCGCTGCCCAGATTCATGCGCCAGGGCCTCCTACAGACAATGCACTTTGATTTATTGCGCTATCTGTAATAGCACCCGAGATATCACCAGATGTATATTCGATTTTTCCCTGACCCTGAGTGTCCGGCCCCATGAGACGGTGGTTTTCTCGGCCCCTGGCGGTCCGAGGTCGTTCCCGCTGCCCAGATTCATGCGCCAGGGCCTCCTACAGACAATCGACTATGATTTATTGCGCTATCTCTAATGGCAACCGAGATATCACCAGATATATAATGGATTTTTCCCTGACCCTGACAGTCCGGCCCCATGAGACGGTGGTTTTCTTGGCCCCTGGTGGTCCGAGGTCGTTCCCGCTGCCCAGATTCATGCGGCAGGGCCTCCTGCACATAATTCACTTTGGTTTATTGCGCTATCTCTAATAGCACCCGAGATATCGCGAGATATATATTGGATTTTTCCCTGACCCTGAGGGTCCGGCCCCATGAGACGGTGGTTTTCTCGGCCCCTGGTGGTCCGAGGCCGTTCCCGCTGCCCAGATTCATGCGGCAGGGCCTCCTGCAGATAATTCACTTTGATTTATTGCGCCATCTGTAATAGCACCCGAGATATCACCAGATATATGCTGGATTTTTACATGACATTGTGTGACGGATACCGAAAATCTGTAATTCTCTCGGCCCCTGGTGGTCCGATGTCGTTCCTGCTGCACAGATTCATGCGCAAGTTCCTCCTGCAGATAATTCACTTTGGTTTATTGCGCTATCTCTAATAGCACCCGAGATATCACCAGATATATATTGGATTTTCCCCTGACCCTGAGTGTCCGGCCCCATGAGACGGTGGTTTTCTCGGCCCCTGGTGGTCCGAGGTCGTTCCCGCTCCACAGATTCATGCGCCAGGGCCTCCTGCAGACAATGCGCTTTGATTTATCGCGCTATCTCTAATGGCACCAGATATATCACCAGATATATAATGGATTTTTCCGTGACCCTGACAGTCCGGCCCTATGAGACGGTGGTTTTCTCGGCCCCTGGTGGTCCGAGGTCGTTCCCGCTGCTCGGATTCATGCGCCAGGGCTTCCTGCAGACAATGCACTTTGATTTACTGCGCTATCTGTAATAGCACCCTATATATCGCCAGATATATATTTGATTTTTCCCTGACCCTGACAGTCCGGCCCCATGAGACGGTGGTTTTCTCGGCCCCTGGTGGTCCGAGGTCGTTCCCGCTGCACGGATTCATGCGCCAGGGCTTCCTGCAGACAATTCACTTTGATTTATCGTGCTATCTCTAATAGCACCCGAGATATCACCAGACATATGCTGGATTTTTACATGACATTGGGTGACGGATACCGAAAATCTGTAATTTTCTCGGCCCCTGGTGGTCCGATGTCGTTCCTGCTTCACAGATTCATGCGGCAGGGCCTCCTACAGACAATGCACTTTGATTTATTGCGCTATCTCTAATAGCACCCGAGATATCACCAGATATATATTGGATTTTTCCCTGACCCTGAGGGTTCGGCCCCATGAGACGGTGGTTTTCTCGGCTCCTGGTGGTCCTAGGTCGTTCCCGCTGCCCAGATTCATGCGCCAGGGCCGCCTACAGACAATGCACTTTGATTTATTGCGCTATCTGTAATTGCACCCGGGATATCACCGGATATATATTGGATTTTACCTGACCCTGAGTGTCCGGCACCATGAGACGGTGGTTTTCTCGGCCCCTGGTGGTCCGAGGTCGTTCCCGCTGCCCAGATTCATGCACCAGGGCCTCCTACAGACAATGCACTTTGATTTATTGCGCTATCTGTAATAGCACCCGGGATATCACCGGATATATATTGGATTTTACCTGACCCTGAGGGTCCGGCCCCATGAGACGGTGGTTTTCTCGGCCCCTGGTGGTCCGAGGCCGTTCCCGCTGCCCAGATTCATGCGGCAGGGCCTCCTGCAGATAATTCACTTTGATTTATTGCGCCATCTGTAATAGCACCCGAGAAATCACCAGATATATGCTGGATTTTTACATGACATTGTGTGACGGATACCGAAAATCTGTAATTTTCTCGGCCCCTGGTGGTCCGATGTCGTTCCTGCTGCACAGATTCATGCGCAAGTTCCTCCTGCAGATAATTCACTTTGGTTTATTGCGCTATCTCTAATAGCACCCGAGATATCACCAGATATATATTGGATTTTCCCCTGACCCTGAGTGTCCGGCCCCATGAGACGGTAGTTTTCTCGGCCCCTGGTGGTCCGAGGTCGTTCCCGCTCCACAGATTCATGCGCCAGGGCCTCCTGCAGACAATGCGCTTTGATTTATCGTGCTATCTCTAATGGCACCCGAGATATCACCAGATATATAATGGATTTTTCCCTGACCCTGACAGTCCGGCCCCATGAGACGGTGGTTTTCTCGGCCCCTGGTGGTCCGAGGTCGTTCCCGCTGCACAGATTCATGCGCCAGGGCTTCCTGCAGACAATGCACTTTGATTTAGTGCGCTATCTGTAATAGCACCCTATATATCGCCAGATATATATTTGATTTTTCCCTGACCCTGAGTGTCCGGCCCCATGAGACGGTGGTTTTCTCGGCCCCTGGTGGTCCGAGGTCGTTCCCGCTGCCCAGATTCATGCGCCAGGGCCTCCTGCAGACAATGCAATTTGATTTATCGCGCTATCTCTAATAGCACCCGAGATATCACCAGATATATAATGGATTTTTCCCTGACCCTGAGTGCCCGGCCTCGTGTGTTGGTGGTTTTCTCGGCCCCTGGTGATCCGAGGTCGTTCCCGCTGCACAGATTCATGCGCCAGGGCCTCCTACACATAATTCACTTTGGTTTATTGCGCTATCTCTAATAGCACCCGAGATATCACCAGATATATATTGCATTTTCCCCTGACCCTGAGTGTCCGGCCACATTAGACGGTGGTTTTCTCGGCCCCTGGCGGTCCGAGATCGTTCCCGCTGCCCAGATTCATGCGCCAGGGCCTCCTGCACATAATTCACTTTGGTTTATTGCGCTATCTCTAATAGCACCCGAGATATCGCCAGATATATATTGGATTTTTCCCTGACCCTGAGGGTCCGGCCCCATGAGACGGTGGTTTTCTCGGCTCCTGGTGGTCCTAGGTCGTTCCCGCTGCCCAGATTCATGCGCCAGGGCCTCCTACAGACAATGCACTTTGATTTATTGCGCTATCTGTAATAGCACCCGGGATATCACCGGATATATATTGGATTTTTCACTGACCCTGAGTGTCCGGCCCCATGAGACGGTGGTTTTCTCGGCCCCTGGTGGTCCCAGGTCGTTCCCGCTGCCCAGATTCATGCGCCAGGGCCTCCTGCAGACAATGCAATTTGATTTATCGCGCTATCTCTAATAGCACCCGAGATATCACCAGATATATAATGGATTTTTCCCTGACCCTGAGTGCCCGGCCTCATGTGTCGGTGGTTTTCTCAGCCCCTGGTGATCCGAGGTCGTTCCCGCTGCACAGATTCATGCGCCAGGGCCTCCTGCACATAATACACTTTGGTTTATTGCGCTATCTCTAATAGCACCCGAGATATCGCCAGATATATATTGGACTTTTCCCTGACCCTGAGGGTCCGGCCCCATGAGACGGTGGTTTTCTCGGCCCCTGGTGGTCCGAGGTCGTTCCCGCTGCCCAGATTCATGCGCCAGGGCCTCCTACAGACAATGCACTTTGATTTATTGCGCTATCTGTAATAGCACCCGGGATATCACCGGATATATATTGGATTTTACCTGACCCTGTGTGTCCGGCCCCATGAGACGGTGGTTTTCTCGGACGCTGGTGTTCCGAGGTCGTTCCCGCTGCCCAGATTCATGCGGCATGGCCTCCTGCAGATAATTCACTTTGGTTTATTGCGCTATCTCTAATAGCACCCGAGATATCACCAGACATATATTGGATTTTCCCCAGACCCTGAGTGTCCAGCCCCATGGGACTTTGGTTTTCTCGGCCCCTCGTGGTCCGAGGTCGTTCCCGCTGCCCAGATTCATGCGGCAGGGCCTCCTACAGACAATGCACTTTGATTTATTGCGCAATCTGTAATAGCACCGGAGATATCACCAGATATATATTGGATTTTTCCCTGACCCTTAGTGTCCGGCCCCATGAGACGATGGTTTTCTCGGCCCCTGGTGGTCCGAGGTCGTTTCCGCTGCACAGATTCATGCGCAAGGGCCTCCTACGGACAATGCACTTTGATTTATTGCGCTATCTGTAATAGCACCCGAGATATCACCAGACATATATTGGATTTTCCCCAGACCCTGAGTGTCCAGCCCCATGGGACTTTGGTTTTCTCGGCCCCTCGTGGTCCGAGGTCGTTCCCGCTGCCCAGATTCATGCGGCAGGGCCTCCTACAGACAATGCACTTTGATTTATTGCGCTATCTGTAATAGCACCCGATATATCACCAGATATATATTGGATTTTTCCCTGACCCTGAGTTTCCGACCACATGAGACGGTGGTTTTCTCGGCCCCTGGTGGTCCGAGGTCGTTCCCGCTGCCCAGATTCATGCGCCAGGGCCTCCTACAGACAATGCACTCTGATTTATTGCGCCATCTGTAATAGCACCCGAGATATCACCAGATATATATTGGATTTTCCCCTGACCCTGAGTGTCCGACCACATGAGACGGTGGTTTTCTCGGCCCCTGGTGGTCCGAGGTCGTTCCCGCTGCCCAGATTCATGCGGCAGGGCCTCCTACAGACAATGCACTTTGATTTATTGCGCTATCTGTAATAGCACCCGAGATATCACCAGATATATATTGGAATTTTCCCTGACCCTGAGTGTCCGGACCCATGAGTCGGTGGTTTTCTCGGCCCCTGGTGGTCCGAGGTCGTTCCCGCTGCACAGATTCATGCGCCAGGGCCTCCTGCAGATAATTCACTTTGATTTATTGCGCCATCTGTAATAGCACCCGAGATATCACCAGATACATGCTGGATTTTTACATGACATTGTGTGACGGATACCGAAAATCTGTAATTTTCTCGGCCGCTGGTGGTCTGATGTCGTTCCTGCTGCACAGATTCATACGCCAGGGGCTCCTGCAGACAATTCACTTTGATTTATCGTGCTATCTCTAATAGCACCCGAGATATCACCAGACATATGCTGGATTTTTACATGACATTGGGTGACGGATACCGAAAATCTGTAATTTTCTCGGCCCCTGGTGGTCCGATGTCGTTCCTGCTTCACAGATTCATGCACAAGGGCCTCCTACGGACAATGCACTTTGATTTATTGCGCTATCTCTAATAGCACCCGAGATATCACCAGATATATATTGGATTTTTCCCCGACCCTGAGAGTCCGGCCCCATGTGTCGGTGGTTTTCCCGGCCCCTGGTGGTCCTAGGTCGTCCCCGCTGCACAGATTCATGCGCCAGGGCCTCCTACATACAATTCACTTTGGTTTATTGCGCTATCTCTAATAGCACCCGACATATCACCAGATATACATTGGATTTTTCCCCGACCCTGACTGTTCGGCCCCATGAGACGGTGGTTTTCTCGGACCCTGGTGGTCCGAGGTCGTTCCCGCTGCACGGTCTCATGCGCCAGGGCTTCCTGCAGACAATGCACCTTGATTTATCGCGCTATCTCTGATAGCACCCGAGATATCACCAGATATATATTGGATTTTTCCTCGACCCTGAGTGTCCGGCCCCATCAGACGGTGGTTTTCTCGGACGCTGGTGATCCGAGGTCGTTCCCGCTGCAAAGATTCATGCGCGAGGGCCTCCTGCAGATAATTCACTTTGGCTTATTGCGCTATCTCTAATAGCACCAGAGATATCACCAGATATATATTGGATTTTTACCTGACCCTGACAGTCCGGCCCCATGAGACGGTGATTTTCTCGGCCCCTGGTGGTCCGAGGTCGTTCCCGCTGCACAGAATCATGCGCCAGGGCTTCCTGCAGACAATGCAATTTGATATAACGCGCTATCGCTAATAGCGGCTGAGATATGGCCAGATATATAATGGATTTCTCCCTGACCCTGAGTGTCGGGCCCCATGTGTCGGTGGCTTTCTCGGCCCCTGGTGGTCCGAGGTCGTTCCCGCTGCACGGTCTCATGCGCCAGGGCCTCCCACAGACAATGCACTTTGATTTATTGCGCTATCTCTAATAGCACTCGAGATATGACCAGATATATATTGGATTTTTCCCTGACCCTGAGTGTCCGGCCCCATGAGACGGTGATTTTCTCGGCCCCTGGTGGTCCGAGGTCGTTCCCGCTGCACAGATCCATGCGCAAGGGCCTCCTACGGACAATGCACTTTGATTTATTGCGCTATCTCTAATAGCACCCGAGATATCTCCAGATATATATTTGATTTTTCCCTGACCCTGAGTGTCCGGCCCCATGAGACGGTGGTTTTCTCGGCCCCTGGTGGTCCGAGGTCGTTCCTGCTGCAGAGATTCATGCGCCAGGGCCTCCTGCAGACAATTCACTTTTGTTTATTGCGCTATCTCTAATAGCACCCGACATATCACCAGATATATATTGGATTTTTCCCAGACCCTGAGTGTTCGGCCCCATGAGACGGTGGTTTTCTTGGCCCCTGGTGGTCCGATGTCGTTCCGGCTGCACATATTCATGCGCCGGGGCCTCCTACAGACAATGCACTTTGGATTATTGCGCTATCTCTAATAGCACCCGAGATATCACCAGATATATATTGGATTTTCCCCTGACCCTGAGTGTCCGTCCCCATGCGACGGTGGTTTTCTCGGCCCCTGGTGGTCCGATGTCGTTCCTGCTGCACAGATTCATGCGCAAGGGCCTCCTACGGACAATGCACTTTGATTTATTGCGCTATCTGTAATAGCAGCCGAGATATCCCCAGATATATATTGGATTTTTTCCTGACCCTGACAGTCCGGCCCCATGAGACGGTGGTTTTCTCGGCCCCTGGTTGTCCGAGGTCGTTCCCGCTGCACACATTCATGCGCCAGGGCCCCCTACAGACAATGCACTCTGATTTATTGCGCTATCTGTAATAGCACCCGAGATATGACCAGATATATATTGGATTTTTCCCTGACCCTGAGTGTCGGGCCCCATGTGTCGGTGGCTTTCTCGGCCCCTGGTGGTCCGAGGTCGCTGCCGCTGCACAGATTCATGCGCCAGGGCCTCCTACAGACAATGCACTTTGATTTATTGCGCTATCTGTAATAGCAGCCGAGATATCTCCAGATATATATTGGATTTTCCCCTGACCCTGAGTGTCCGGCCCCATGGGACTGTAGTTTTCTCGGCCCCTGGTGGTCCGAGGTCGTTCCCGCTGCACAGATTCATGCGCCAGGGCCTCCTACAGACAATGCACTTTGATTTATTGCGCTATATCTAATAGCACCCGAGATATCACCAGATATATATTGGATTTTTCCTCGACCCTGAGTGTCCGGCCCCATCAGACGGTGGTTTTCTCGGCCCCTGGTGGTCCGAGGTCGTACCCGCTGCACAGATTCATTCGCCAGGACCTCCATCAGACAATGCACTTTGATTTATTGCGCTATCTGTAATAGCACCCGAGATATGACCAGATATATATTGGATTTTTCCCTGACCCTGAGCGTCCGGTCCCATGAGACGGTGGTTTTCTCGGACGCTGGTGGTCCGAGGTCGTACACGCTGCACAGATTCATTCGCCAGTACCTCCATCAGACAATGCACTTTGATTTATTGCGCTATCTGTAATAGCACCCGAGATATGACCAGATATATATTGGATTTTTCCCTGACCCTGAGTGTCCGGTCCCATGAGACGGTGGTTTTCTCGGACGCTGGTGATCCGAGGTCGTTCCCGCAGCACAGACTCATGCGCCAGGGCCTCCTGCAGATAATTCACTTTGGTTTATTGTGCTCTCTCTAATAGCACCAGAGATATCACCAGATATATATTGGATTTTTCGCCGACCCTGAGCGTCCGGCCCAATGAGACGGTGGTTTTCTCGGCCCCTGGTGGTCCGAGGTCGTACCCGCTGCACAGATTCATGCGCCAGGGCCTCCTACAGACAATGCACTTTGATTTATAGCGCTATCTGTAATAGCACCCGAGAAAGCACCACATATATGCTGGATTTTTACATGACTTTGGGTGACGGATACAGAAAATCTGTAATTTTCTCGGCCCCTGGAGATCCTAGGTCGTTCCTGCTTCACAGATTCATGCTCCAGGGCTTCCTGCACACAATGCACTTTGGTTTCTTGCGCTGTCTATAATAGCACCCGAGATATCACCAGATATATGCTGGATTTTTACATGACCTTGGGTGACGAATACCCAATATCTGTAATTTTCTCGGCCCCTGGCGGTCCGAGCTCGTTCCTGCTTCACAGATTCATGCGCCAGGTCTTCCTGCAGACAATGCACTTTGATCTATCGCGCTCTCTGTAATAGAACCCGAGATATCACCAGATCTATGCTGGATTTTTACATGACCTTGGGGGACGAATTCCGAATATCTGTAATTTTCTCGGCCCCTGGTGGTCCGAGGTCGTTCCCGCTGCACAGATTCATGCGCCAGGGCCTCCTGCAGATAATTCACTTTGGTTTATCGCGCTATCTCTAATAGCACCCGAGATATCACCAGTTATATAATGGATTTTTCCCTGACCCTGACAGTCCGGCCCCATGAGACGGTGGTTTTCTCGGCCCCTGGTGGTCCGAGGTCGTTCCCGCTGCACAGATGCATGCGCCAGGGCCTCCTGTAGAGAATTCACTTTGGTTTATCGCGCTATCTCTAATAGCACCCGAGATATCACCAGATATATAATCGATTTTTCCCTGACCCTGACAGTCCGGCCCCATGAGACGGTGGTTTTCTAGGCGCCTAGTGGTTCGAGGTCGTTCCCGCTGCAGAGATTCATGCGCCCGGGCCTCCTGCAGATAATTCACTTTGGTTTATTGCGCTATCAGTAATAGCACCGGAGATATCACCGGATATATATTGGATTTTTCCCTGACCCTTAGTGTCCGGCCCCATGAGACGGTGGTTTTCTCGTCCCCTGGTGGTCCGATTTCGTTCCCGCTGCACAGATGCTTGCGCCAGGGCCTCCTGCAGATAATTCACTTTGTTTCATTGCGCTATCTCTAATAGCACACAAGATATCACCAGATATACATTGGATTTTCCCCTGACCCTGAGTGTCCGGCCCCATGAGACGTTGATTTTCTCGGCCCCTGGTGGTCCGAGGTCGTTCCCAATGCTGAGATGCATGCGGCAGGGCCTCCTGCAGATAATTCACTTTGGTTTATTGCGCTATCTGTAATAGCACCCGAGATATCACCAGATGTATATTGGATTTTTCCCTGACCCTGAGTGTCCGGCCCCATGAGACGGTGGTTATCTCGGCCCCTGGTGTTCCGAGGTCGTTCCCGCTGCCCAGATTCATGCGACTGGGCCTCCTACAGACAATGCACTTTGATTTATTGCGCTCTCTGTAAGAGCACCCGAGATATCACCGGACATATATTGGATTTTTCCCTGACCCTGAGTGTCCGGCCCCATGAGACGGTGGTTTTCTCGGTCCCTGGTGGTCCGAGGTCGTTCCCGCTGCCCAGATTCATGCGCCAGGGCCTCCTGCAGACAATGCACTTTCATTTATCGCGCTATCTCTAATAGCACCCGAGATATCGCCAGATATATATTGGATTTTTCCCTGACCCTGAGTGTCCGGCCCCATGAGACGGTGGTTTTCTCGGCCCCTGGTGGTCCGAGGTCGTTCCCGCTGCACACATTCATGCGCCACGGCCTCCTGTAGATAATTCACTTTGGTTTATTGCGTTATCTCTAATAGCACTCGAGAGATCACCAGATATATATTGCACTTTTCCCCGACCCTGAGTGTCCGGCCCCATGAGACGGTGGTTTTCTCGGCTCCTGGTGGTCCGAGGTCGTTCCCGCTGCACAAATTCATGCGGCAGGGCCTCCTGCAGATAATTCACTTTGGATTATTGCTCTATCTCTAATAGCACTCGAGATATCACCAGATATATATTTGATTTTACCCTGACCCTGAGTGTCCGGCCCCATGAGACGGTGGTTTCCTCGGCCCCTGGTGGTCCGAGGTCGTTCCCGCTGCACAGATGCATACGCCAGCGCCTCCTGCAGATAATTCACTTTGGTTTATTGCGCTATCTCTAATAGCACCCGAGATATCCCCAGATATATATTGGATTTTCCCTTGACCCTGAGGGTCCGGCCCCATGAGACGGTGGTTTTCTCGGCCCCTGGTGGTCCGAGGTCGTTCCCGCTGCACAGATTCATGCGCAAGGGCCTCCTGCGGACAATGCACTTTGATTTATTGCGCTATCTCTAATAGCACCCGAGATATCACCAGATATATATTTGATTTTACCCTGACCCTGAGTGTCCGGCCCCATGAGACGGTGGTTTCCTCGGCCCCTGGTGGTCCGATGTCGTTCCCGCTGCACAGATGCATACGCCAGCGCCTCCTGCAGATAATTCACTTTGGTTTATTGCGCTATCTCTAATAGCACCCGAGATATCCCCAGATATATATTGGATTTTCCCTTGACCCTGAGGGTCCGGCCCCATGAGACGGTGGTTTTCTCGGCCCCTGGTGGTCCGAGGTCGTTCCCGCTGCACAGAATCATGCGCCAGGGCTTCCTGCAGACAATGCACTTTGATTTATTGCAGTGTCTGTAATAGCACCCGAGATATAACCAGATATATATTGGATATTTCCCTGACACTGAGTGTCCGGCCCCATGAGACGGTGGTTTTCTCGGCCCATGGTGGTCCGAGATCGTTCCCTCTGCACAGATTCATGCGCCAGGGCATCCTGCAGATAATACACTTTGGTTTATTGCGCTATCTCTAATACCACCCGAGATATCACCAGATATATATTGGATTTTTCCCTGACCCTGAGTGTCCGGCCCCATGAGACGGTGGTTTTCTCGGCCCCTGGTGATCCGAGGTCGTTCCCGCTGCACAGATTCATGCGCCAGGGCCTCCTGCAGATAATTCACTTTGGTTTATTGCGCTATCTCTAATAGCACCCGAGATATCACCAGATATATATTGAATTTTTCCCCGACCCTGAGTGTCCGGCCCCATGAGACGGTGGTTTTCTCAGCCCCTGGTGGTCCGACGTCGTTCCCGCTGCCCAGATTCATGCGGCAGGGCCTCCTACAGACAATGCACTTTGATTCATTGCGCTATCTGTAATAGCACCCGAGATTTCACCAGATATATATTGGATTTTTCCCTGACCCTGAGTGTCCGGCCCCATGTGTCGGTGGTTTTCTCGGCCCCTGGTGGCCCGAGGTCGTTGCCGCTGCCCAGATTCATGCGGCAGGGCCTCCTACAGACAATGCACTTTGATTTATTGCGCTATCTGTAACAGCACCCGAGATATCACCAGACATATATTGGATTTTCCCCTGACCCTGAGTGTCCGGCCCCATGAGACTGTGGTTTTCTCGGCCCCTGGTGGTCCGAGGTCGTTCCCGCTGCCCAGATTGATGCGGCAGGGCCTCCTACAGACAATGCACTTTGATTTATTGCGCTATCTGTAACAGCACCCGAGATATCACCAGATATATATTGGATTTTTCCCTGACCCTGTGCGTCCGGCCCCATGAGACGGTGGTTTTCTCGGCTCCTGGTTGTCCGAGGTCGTTCCCGCTGCACACATTCATGCGCCAGGGCCTCCTGCAGTTAATTCACTTTGGTTTTTTGCGTTATCTCTAATAGCACTCGAGATATCACCAGATATATATTGGATTTTCCCCTGACCCTGAGTGTCCGGCCCCATGAGACGGTGGTTTTCTCGGCTCCTGGTGGCCCGAGGTCGTTCCCGCTGCCCAGATTCATGCGGCAGGGCCTCCTACAGACAATGCACTTTGATTTATTGCGCTATCTGTAATAGCACCCGAGATATCGCCAGATATATATTGGATTTTTCCCTGACCCTGAGTGTCCGGCCCCATGAGCCTGTGGTTTTCTCGGCCCCTGGTGGTCCGAGGTCGTTCCCGCTGCACAGATTCATGCGTCAAGGCGTCCTGCAGATAATTCACTTTGGTTTATTGCGCTATCTCTAATAGCACCCGAGATATCACCAGATATATATTGCATTTTTCCCCGACCCTGAGTGTCCGGCCCCATGAGACGGTGGTTTTCTCGGCCCCTGGTGGTCCGAGGTCGTTCCCGCTGCACAGATTCATGCCCCAGGGCCTCCTGCAGATAATTCACTTTGCTTTATTGCGCTATCTCTAATAGCACCCGAGATATCACCAGACATATATTGGATTTTCCCCTGACCCTGAGTGTCCGGCCCCATGAGACTGTGGTTTTCTCGGCCCCTGGTGGTCCGATGTCGTTCCTGCTGCACAGATCCATGCGCAAGGGCCTCCTACGGACAATGCACTTTGATTTATTGCGCTATCTCTAATAGCACCCGAGATATCTCCAGATATATATTTGATTTTTCCCTGACCCTGAGTGTCCGGCCCCATGAGACGGTGGTTTTCTCGGCCCCTGGTGGTCCGAGGTCGTTCCCGCTGCAGAGATTCATGCGCCAGGGCCTCCTGCAGACAATTCACTTTTGTTTATTGCGCTATCTCTAATAGCACCCGACATATCACCAGATATATATTGGATTTTTCCCAGACCCTGAGTGTTCGGCCCCATGAGACGGTGGTTTTCTTGGCCCCTGGTGGTCCGATGTCGTTCCGGCTGCACATATTCATGCGCCGGGGCCTCCTACAGACAATGCACTTTGGATTATTGCGCTATCTCTAATAGCACCCGAGATATCACCAGATATATATTGGATTTTCCCCTGACCCTGAGTGTCCGTCCCCATGAGACGGTGGTTTTCTCGGCCCCTGGTGGTCCGATGTCGTTCCTGCTGCACAGATTCATGCGCAAGGGCCTCCTACGGACAATGCACTTTGATTTATTGCGCTATCTGTAATAGCAGCCGAGATATCCCCAGATATATATTGGATTTTTTCCTGACCCTGACAGTCCGGCCCCATGAGACGGTGGTTTTCTCGGCCCCTGGTTGTCCGAGGTCGTTCCCGCTGCACAGATTCATGCGCCAGGGCCCCCTACAGACAATGCACTCTGATTTATTGCGCTATCTGTAATAGCACCCGAGATATGACCAGATATATATTGGATTTTTCCCTGACCCTGAGTGTCGGGCCCCATGTGTCGGTGGCTTTCTCGGCCCCTGGTGGTCCGAGGTCGCTGCCGCTGCACAGATTCATGCGCCAGGGCCTCCTACAGACAATGCACTTTGATTTATTGCGCTATCTGTAATAGCAGCCGAGATATCGCCAGATATATATTGGATTTTTTCCTGACCCTGAAAGTCCGGACCCATGAGACGGTGGTTTTCTCGTCCCCTGGTGGTCCGACGTCGTTCCTGCTGCACAGATGCATGCGCCAGGGCCTCCTGCAGATAATTCACTTTGGTTTATTGCGCTATCTCTAATAGCACCCGAGATATCTCCAGATATATATTAGATTTTCCCCTGACCCTGAGTGTCCGGCCCCATGAGACTGTAGTTTTCTCGGCCCCTGGTGGTCCGAGGTCGTTCCCGCTGCACAGATTCATGCGCCAGGGCCTCCTACAGACAATGCACTTTGATTTATTGCGCTATATCTAATAGCACCCGAGATATCACCAGATATATATTGGATTTTTCCTCGACCCTGAGTGTCCGGCCCCATCAGACGGTGGTTTTCTCGGCCCCTGGTGGTCCCAGGTCGTACCCGCTGCACAGATTCATTCGCCAGGACCTCCATCAGACAATGCACTTTGATTTATTGCGCTATCTGTAATAGCACCCGAGATATGACCAGATATATATTGGATTTTTCCCTGACCCTGAGCGTCCGGTCCCATGAGACGGTGGTTTTCTCGGACGCTGGTGATCCGAGGTCGTTCCCGCAGCACAGACTCATGCGCCAGGGCCTCCTGCAGATAATTCACTTTGGTTTATTGTGCTATCTCTAATAGCACCAGAGATATCACCAGATATATATTGGATTTTTCCTCGACCCTGAGTGTCCGGCCCCATCAGACGGTGGTTTTCTCTGCCACTGGTGGTCCGAGGTCGTACCCGCTGCACAGATTCATTCGCCAGGACCTCCATCAGACAATGCACTTTGATTTATTGCGCTATCTGTAATAGCACCCGAGATATGACCAGATATATATTGGATTTTTCCCTGACCCTGAGCGTCCGGTCCCATGAGACGGTGGTTTTCTCGGACGCTGGTGATCCGAGGTCGTTCCCGCAGCACAGACTCATGCGCCAGGGCCTCCTGCAGATAATTCACTTTGGTTTATTGTGCTATCTCTAATAGCACCAGAGATATCACCAGATATATATTGGATTTTTCGCCGACCCTGAGCGTCCGGCCCAATGAGACGGTGGTTTTCTCGGCCCCTGGTGGTCCGAGGTCGTACCCGCTGCACAGATTCATGCGCCAGGGCCTCCTACAGACAATGCACTTTGATTTATAGCGCTATCTGTAATAGCACCCGAGAAAGCACCACATATATGCTGGATTTTTACATGACTTTGGGTGACGGATACAGAAAATCTGTAATTTTCTCGGCCCCTGGAGATCCTAGGTCGTTCCTGCTTCACAGATTCATGCTCCAGGGCTTCCTGCACACAATGCACTTTGGTTTATTGCGCTGTCTATAATAGCACCCGAGATATCACCAGATATATGCTGGATTTTTACATGACCTTGGGTGACGAATACCCAATATCTGTAATTTTCTCGGCCCCTGGCGGTCCGAGGTCGTTCCTGCTTCACAGATTCATGCGCCAGGTCTTCCTGCAGACAATGCACTTTGATCTATCGCGCTATCTGTAATAGAACCCGAGATATCACCAGATCTATGCTGGATTTTTACATGACCTTGGGGGACGAATTCCGAATATCTGTAATTTTCTCGGCCCCTGGTGGTCCGAGGTCGTTCCCGCTGCACAGATTCATGCGCCAGGGCCTCCTGCAGATAATTCACTTTGGTTTATCGCGCTATCTCTAATAGCACCCGAGATATCACCAGTTATATAATGGATTTTTCCCTGACCCTGACAGTCCGGCCCCATGAGACGGTGGTTTTCTCGGCCCCTGGTGGTCCGAGGTCGTTCCCGCTGCACAGATTCATGCGCCAGGGCCCCCTACAGACAATGCACTTTGATTTATTGCGCTATGTCTAATAGCACCCGAGATATCACCAGATATATATTGGATTTTCCCCTGACCCTGAGTGTCCGGCCCCATGAGACGGTGGTTTTCTCGGCCCCTGGTGGTCCGAGGTCGTTCCCGCTGCACGGATGCATGCGCCAGGGCCTCCTGTAGAGAATTCACTTTGGTTTATCGCGCTATCTCTAATAGCACCCGAGATATCACCAGATATATAATCGATTTTTCCCTGACCCTGACAGTCCGGCCCCATGAGACGGTGGTTTTCTAGGCGCCTAGTGGTTCGAGGTCGTTCCCGCTGCAGAGATTCATGCGCCCGGGCCTCCTGCAGATAATTCACTTTGGTTTATTCCGCTATCAGTAATAGCACCGGAGATATCACCGGATATATATTGGATTTTTCCCTGACCCTTAGTGTCCGGCCCCATGAGACGGTGGTTTTCTCGTCCCCTGGTGGTCCGATTTCGTTCCCGCTGCACAGATGCTTGCGCCAGGGCCTCCTGCAGATAATTCACTTTGTTTCATTGCGCTATCTCTAATAGCACACAAGATATCACCAGATATACATTGGATTTTACCCTGACCCTGAGTGTCCGGCCCCATGAGACGTTGATTTTCTCGGCCCGAGGTGGTCCGAGGTCGTTCCCAATGCTGAGATGCATGCGGCAGGGCCTCCTGCAGATAATTCACTTTGGTTTATTGCGCTATCTGTAATAGCACCCGAGATATCACCAGATGTATATTGGATTTTTCCCTGACCCTGAGTGTCCGGCCCCATGAGACGGTGGTTATCTCGGCCCCTGGTGTTCCGAGGTCGTTCCCGCTGCCCAGATTCATGCGACTGGGCCTCCTACAGACAATGCACTTTGATTTATTGCGCTATCTGTAATAGCACCCGAGATATCACCGGACATATATTGGATTTTTCCCTGACCCTGAGTGTCCGGCCCCATGAGACGGTGGTTTTCTCGGCCCCTGGAGGTCCGAGGTCGTTCCCGCTGCCCAGATTCATGCGCCAGGGCCTCCTGCAGACAATGCACTTTCATTTATCGCGCTATCTCTAATAGCACCCGAGATATCGCCAGATATATATTGGATTTTTCCCTGACCCTGAGTGTCCGGCCCCATGAGACGGTGGTTTTCTCGGCCCCTGGTGGTCCGAGGTCGTTCCCGCTGCACACGTTCATGCGCCACGGCCTCCTGTAGATAATTCACTTTGGTTTATTGCGTTATCTCTAATAGCACTCGAGAGATCACCAGATATATATTGCACTTTTCCCCGACCCTGAGTGTCCGGCCCCATGAGACGGTGGTTTTCTCGGCTCCTGGTGGTCCGAGGTCGTTCCCGCTGCACAAATTCATGCGGCAGGGCCTCCTGCAGATAATTCACTTTGGATTATTGCTCTATCTCTAATAGCACTCGAGATATCACCAGATATATATTTGATTTTACCCTGACCCTGAGTGTCCGGCCCCATGAGACGGTGGTTTCCTCGGCCCCTGGTGGTCCGAGGTCGTTCCCGCTGCACAGATGCATACGCCAGCGCCTCCTGCAGATAATTCACTTTGGTTTATTGCGCTATCTCTAATAGCACCCGAGATATCCCCAGATATATATTGGATTTTCCCTTGACCCTGAGGGTCCGGCCCCATGAGACGGTGGTTTTCTCGGCCCCTGGTGGTCCGAGATCGTTCCCGCTGCACAGATTCATGCGCAAGGGCCTCCTGCGGACAATGCACTTTGATTTATTGCGCTATCTCTAATAGCACCCGAGATATCACCAGATATATATTTGATTTTACCCTGACCCTGAGTGTCCGGCCCCATGAGACGGTGGTTTCCTCGGCCCCTGGTGATCCGAGGTCGTTCCCGCTGCACAGATTCATGCGCCAGGGCCTCCTGCAGATAATTCACTTTTGTTTATTGCGCTATCTCTAATAGCACCCGAGATATCACCAGATATATATTGAATTTTTCCCCGACCCTGAGTGTCCGGCCCAATGAGACGGTGGTTTTCTCGGCCCCTGGTGGTCCGAGGTCGTTCCCGCTGCACAGAATCATGCGCCAGGGCTTCCTGCAGACAATGCACTTTGATTTATTGCGCTATCTGTAATAGCACCCGAGATATAACCAGATATATATTGGATATTTCCCTGACACTGAGTGTCCGGCCCCATGAGACGGTGGTTTTCTCGGCCCATGGTGGTCCGAGATCGTTCCCTCTGCACAGATTCATGCGCCAGGGCATCCTGCAGATAATACACTTTGGTTTATTGCGCTATCTCTAATACCACCCGAGATATCACCAGATATATATTGGATTTTCCCCTGAGCCTGAGTGTCCGGCCCCATGAGACTGTGGTTTTCTCGGCCTGTGGTGGTCCGAGGTCGTTCCCGCTGCACAGATTCATGCGGCAGGGCCTCCTACAGACAATGCACTTTGATTCATTGCGCTATCTGTAATAGCACCCGAGATTTCACCAGATATATATTGGATTTTTCCCTGACCCTGAGTGTCCGGCCCCATGAGACGGTGGTTTTCTCGGCCCCTGGTGATCCGAGGTCGTTCCCGCTGCACAGATTCATGCGCCAGGGCCTCCTGCAGATAATTCACTTTGGTTTATTGCGCTATCTCTAATAGCACCCGAGATATCACCAGATATATATTGAATTTTTAACCGACCCTGAGTGTCCGGCCCCATGAGACGGTGGTTTTCTCGGCCCCTGGTGGCCCGAGGTCGTTCCCGCTGCCCAGATTCATGCGGCAGGGCCTCCTACAGACAATGCACTTTGATTTATTGCGCTATCTGTAATAGCACCCGAGATATCGCCAGATATATATTGAATTTTTCCCCGACCCTGAGTGTCCGGCCCCATGAGACGGTGGTTTTCTCGGCCCCTGGTGGTCCGAGGTCGTTCCCGCTGCACAGATTCATGCCCCAGGGCCTCCTGCAGATAATTCACTTTGCTTTATTGCGCTATCTCTAATAGCACCCGAGATATCACCAGACATATATTGGATTTTCCCCTGACCCTGAGTGTCCGGCCCCATGAGACTGTGGTTTTCTCGGCCCCTGGTGGTCCGAGGTCGTTCCCGCTGCACAGACTCATGCGCCAGGGCCTCCTGCAGATAATTCACTTTGGTTTATTGCGCTATCTGTAATAGCACCCGAGATATCACCAGACATATATTTTTGATTTTTCCCCGACCCTGAGTGTCCGGCCCCATGAGACGGTGGTTTTCTCGGCCCCTAATGGTCCGAGGTCGCTCCCGCTGCACAGAATCGTGCGCCGGGGCCTCCTGCAGATAATTCACTTTGGTTTATTGCGCTATCTCTAATAGCACCCGAGATATCACCAGATATATATTGGATTTTTCCCCGACCCTGAGTGTCCGGCCCCATGAGACGGTGGTTTTCTCGGCCCCTGGTGGTCCGAGGTCGTTCCCGCTGCACAGATGCATGCGACAGGGCCTCCTGCAGATAATTCACTTTGCTTTATTGCGCTATCTCTAATAGCACCCGAGATATCACCAGACATATATTGGATTTTCCCCTGACCCTGAGTGTCCGGCCCCATGAGACTGTGGTTTTCTCGGCCCCTAATGGTCCGAGGTCGCTCCCTCTGCACAGATTCATGCGCCAGGGCCTCCTGCAGATAATTCACTTTGGTTTATTGCGCTATCTCTAATAGCACCCGAGATATCACCAGATATATATTGGATTTTTCCCCGACCCTGAGTGTCCGGCCCCATGAGACGGGGGTTTTCTCGGCCCCTGGTGGTCCGAGGTCGTTCCCGCTGCACACATGCATGCGACAGTGACTCCTGCAGATAATTCACTTTGGTTTATTGCGCTATCTCTAATAGCACTCGAGATATCACCAGATATATATTGGATTTTTCCTCGACCCTGAGTGTCCGGCCCCATGAGAAGGTGGTTTTCTCGGCCCCTGGTGGTCCGAGGTCGTTCCCGCTGCACGGATTCATGCCCCAGGGCCTCCTGCAGATAATTCACTTTGCTCTATTGCGCTATCTCTAACAGCACCCGAGATATCACCAGACATATATTGGATTTTCCCCTGAACCTGAGTGTCCGGCCCCATGAGACGGTGGTTTTCTCGGCCCCTGGTGGCCCGAGGTCGTTCCCGCTGCCCAGATTCATGCGGCAGGGCCTCCTACAGACAATGCACTTTGATTTATTGCGCTATCTGTAATAGCACCCGAGATATCGCCAGATATATATTGGATTTTTCCCTGACCCTGAGTGTCCGGCCCCATGAGCCTGTGGTTTTCTCGGCCCCTGGTGGTCCGAGGTCGTTCCCGCTGCACAGATTCATGCGCCAAGGCGTCCTGCAGATAATTCACTTTGGTTTATTGCGCTATCTCTAATAGCACTCGAGATATCACCAGATATATATTGGATTTTCCCCTGACCCTGAGTGTCCGGCCCCATGAGAATGTGGTTTTCTCGGCCCCTGGTGGTCCGAGGTCGTTCCCGCTGCACGGATTCATGCGCCAGGGCCTCCTGCAGATAATTCACTTTGCTTTATTGCGCTATCTCTAATAGCACACGAGATATCACCAGATATATATTGGATTTTTCCCTGACCCTGAGTGTCCGGCCCCATGAGACTGTGGTTTTCTCGGCCCCTGGTGGTCCGAGGTCGTTCCCGCTGCACAGATTCATGCGCCAGGGCCTCCTGCAGATAATTCACTTTTGTTTATTGCGCTATCTCTAATAGCACCCGAGATATCACCAGATATATATTTGATTTTTGCCTGACCCTGAGTGTCCGGCCCCATGAGACGGTGGTTGTCTCGGCCCCTGGTGGTCCGAGGTCGTTCCCCATACACAGATTCATGCGCCAGGGCCTCCTGCAGATAATTCACTTTGGTTTATTGCGCTATCTCTAATAATACCCGAGATATCACCAGATATATATTGGATTCTTCCCTGACCCTGAGTGTCCGGCCCCATGAGACGGTGGTTTTCTCGGCCGCTGGAGGTCCGAGGTCGTTTCCGCTTGCACAGATGCATGCGCCATGGCCTCCTGCAGATAGCTCACTTTGGTTTATTGCGCTATCTCTAATAGCACCCGAGATATCACCAGATATATATTGGATTTTTCTCTGACCCTGAGTGTCCGGCCCCATGAGACGGTGGTTTTCTCGGCCCCTGGTGGTCCGAGGTCGTTCCCGCTGCACAGATTCATGCGCCAGGGCCTCCTGCAGATAATTCACTTTGGTTTATTGCACTATCTCTAATAATACCCGAGATATCACCAGATATATATAGGATTTTCCCCTGACCCTGAGTGTCCGGCACCATGAGACTGTGGTTTTCTCGGCCTCTGGTGGTTCGAGGTCGTTCCCGCTGCACTGATTCATGCGCCAGGGCCTCCTACAGACAATGCACTTTGATTTATTGCGCTATCTGTAATAGCACCCGAGATATCACCAGTTATATATTGGATTTTTCCCTGACCCTGAGTGTCCGGCCCCATGAGACGGTGGTTGTCTCGGCCCCTGGTCGTTCGAGGTCGTTCCCGCTGCACAGATTCATGCGCCAGGGCCTCGTGCAGACAATGCACTTTGATTTATTGCGCTATCTGTAATAGCACCCGAGATATCACCAGATATATATTGGATTTTTCCCTGACCCTGAGTGTCCGGCCCCATGAGATGGTGGTTGTCTCGGCCCCTGGTGGTCCGAGGTCGTTCCCGCTGCACAGATTCATGCGCCAGGGCCTCCTGCAGACAATGCACTTTGATTTATTGCGCTATCTGTAATAGCACCCGAGATATCACCAGATATATATTGGATTTTTCCCTGACCTTGGGTGACGGAAACCGAAAATCTGTAATTTTCACGGCCCCCGGTGGTCCGAGGTTGTTCATGCTGCACAGCTTCATGCGCCAAGGCTTCCTGCAGACAAAGCACTATGATTTACCGCGATATCTGTAATAGCACCCGAGGTATCACCAGATATATGCTGTATTTTTCCCTGACCCTGAGTGTCCGGCCCCGTGCCGGAGGTTCTCTCGGCCCCTGGTGGTCCGAGGTCGATCCCGCTGCACAGATTCATGCGCCAGGGCCTCCTGCAGACAATGCCCTTTGATTTATCGCGCTATCTGTAATAGCACCCGAGATATCACCAGATATATGCTGGATTTTTACATGACCTTGGGTGACGGATATCGAAAATCTTTTATTTTCTCGGCCCCTGGTGGTCCGAAGTCGCTCCTGCTGTACAGATTCATGCGCAAGGACCTCCTACAGACAATGCACTTTAATTTATCGCACTATCTCTAATAGCACCCGAGATATCACGACATACATCCTGGATTTTTACATGACCTTGGGTGTCCGGCCCAATGTGTCGGTGCTTTCCTCGGCCCCTGGTGGTCCGAGGTCGTTCCTGCTCCACAGATTCATGCGCAAGGGCCTCCAGGAGACAATGCACTTTGATTTATCGCGCTATCTGGAATAGTACCCGAGATATCACCAGTTACATACTGGATTCTTCCCTGACGCTGAGTGTCCGGCCCCATGAGACGGTGGTTTTCTCGGCCCCTGGTGGTCCGAGATCGTTCCCGCTGCACAGATTTATGCTCCAGGCCCTCCAGCTGATAATTCACTTTGACTTATTGCACTATCTCTAATAGCACCCGAGATATCACCAGATATATATTGGATTTTTCCCTGACCCTGAGTGTCCTGTCCCATGAGACGGTGGTTTTCTCGGCCCCTGGTGGTCCGAGATCGTTCCCGCTGCACAGATTCATGCGCCAGGGCCTCCTGCAGATAAGTCACTTTGTTTTATTGCTCTGTCTCTAATAACACTCGAGATATCATCAGATACATCCTGGAATTTTACATAAACTTGGGTGTCCGGCCCCATGTGTCGGTGGTTTTCCCGGCCCCTGGTGGTCCGAGGTGGTTCCAGCTGCACAGATTAATGCGCCAGGGCCTCCTGCAGATAATTCACTTTGGTTTATTGCGCTATCTCTAATTGCACCCGAGATATCACCAGATATAAATTGGATTTTTCCCTGACCCTGAGTGTCCGGCCCCGTGTGTCGGTGGTTTTCTCGGCCCCGTGTGTCGGTGGTTTCCTCGGCCCCGTGTGTCGGTGGTTTTCTCGACCCCTCGTGGTCCGAGGTCGTTCCTGCTGCACAGATTAATGCGCAAGGGCCTCCTGCCGACAATCCACTTTGATTTATCGCGCTATCTGTAATAGCACCCGAGATATGACCAGATATATATAGGATTTTTCCCTGACCCTGAGTGTCCGGCCCCATGAGACGGTGGGTTTCTCGGCCCCTGGTTGTCCGAGGTCGTTCCCGCTGCACAGATTCATGCGCCAGTGCCTCTTGCAGATAATTCACTTTGATTTATTGCGCCATCTCTAATAGCACCCGAGATATAACCAGATACATGCATGATTTTTTCATGACCTTGATTGACGGTTACCGAAAATCTGTAATTTTCTCGGCCCCTGGTGGTCCGAGGTCGTTCCTGCTGCACAAATTCATGCGCCAGGGCTTCCTGCAGACAATGCACTTTGATTTATCGCGCTACCTGTAATAGCACCCGAGATATCACCAGATATATATTGGATTTTTCCCTGACCCTGTGTGTCCGGCCGCACGTGTCGGTGGTTTTCTCGGCCCCTGGTGGTCCGAGGTCTATCCCGCTCCACAGATTCATGCGCCAGGACCTCCTACAGACATTTTACTTTGATTTATCGCGCTATCTCTAATAGCATCCGAGATATCACCAGATATATATTGGATTTTTCCCTGACCCTGAGGGTCCGGCCCCATGAGACTGTAGTTTTCTCGTCCCCTGGTGGTCCGAGGTCGTTCCCGTTGCACAGATGCATGCGCCAGGGCCTCCTGCAGACAATGCACTTTGAATTATTGCGCTATATGTAATAGCACCCGAGATATCACCAGATATATATTGGATTTTTCCCTCACCCTGAGTGTCCGGCCCCATGAGACGGTGGATTTCTCGGCCCCTGGAGGGCCGAGGTCGTTCCTGCTTCACGGATTCATGCGCCAGGGCCTTCTGCAGACAATGCAATCTGATTTATCGCGCTATCTGTTATAGAACCCGAGATATCACCAGATATATGCTGGATTTTTACATGACATTGGGTGTCGAATACCGAAAATCTGTAATTTTCTCGGCCCCTGGTGGTCCGAGGTCGTTCCCGCTGAACAGATGCATGCGCCAGGGCCTCCTGCAGACAATTCACTTTGGTTTATTGCGCTATCTCTAATAGCATCCGAGATATCACCAGATTTATATTGGATTTTTCCCCGACCATGAGTGTCCGGCCCCATGAGACGGAGGTTTTCTCGACCCCTCGTGGTCCGACGTCGTTCCTGCTGCACAGACTCATGCGACAGGGCCTCCCGCAGAAAATGCATCTTGATTTATTGCGCTATCTCTAATAGCACCCGAGATATCACCAGATATATATTGGATTTTTCCCCGACCCTGAGTGACCGGCCCCATGAGACTGTAGTTTTCTCGGCCCTTGGTGGTCCGAGGTCGTTCCCGCTGCACAGATTCATGCGCCAGGGCCTCCTGCACATAATTCACTTTGGTTTATTGCGCTATCTCTAATAGCACCCGAGGTATCACCAGATATATATTGGATTTTCCCCTGAACCTGAGTGTCCGGTCCCATGAGACGGTGGTTCTCTCGGCCCCTGGTGGTCCGAGGTCTATCCCGCTGCCCAGATTCATGCGACAGGGCTTCCTGCAGACAATGCACTTTGATTTATCGCGCTATCTGTAATAGCACCCGAGACAGCACCACATATATGCTGTATTTTTACATGACTTTGGGTGTCGGACACCGAAAATCTGTAATTTTCTCGGCCCCTGGTGGTCCGAGGTCGTTCCCGCTGAACAGATGCATGCGCCAGGGCCTCCTGCAGACAATTCACTTTGGTTTATTGCGCTATCTCTAATAGCATCCGAGATATCACCAGATTTATATTGGATTTTTCCCTGACCCTGAGTGTCCGGCCCCATGAGACGGTGGTTTTCTCGTCCCCTGGTGGTCCGAGGTCGTTCCCGCTGCACAGATTCATGCGACAGGGCCTCCCGCAGAAAATGCACTTTGATTTATTGCGCTATATCTAATAGCACCCGAGATATCACCAGATATATATTGGATTTTTCCCCGACCCTGAGTGACCGGCCCCATGAGACTGTAGTTTTCTCGGCCCTTGGTGGTCCGAGGTCGTTCCCGCTGCACAGATTCATGCGCCAGGGCCTCCTACAGACAATGCACTTTGATTTATTGCGCTGTCTGTAATAGCACCCGAGATATCACCAGATATATATTGGATTTTTCCCTCACCCTGAGTGTCCGGCCCCATGAGACGGTGGATTTCTCGGCCCCTGGAGGGCCGAGGTCGTTCCTGCTTCACGGATTCATTCGCCAGGGCCTTCTGCAGACAATGCAATCTGATTTATCGCGCTATCTGTTATAGAACCCGAGATATCACCAGATATATGCTGGATTTTTACATGACATTGGGTGTCGAATACCGAAAATCTGTAATTTTCTCGGCCCCTGGTGGTCCGAGGTCGTTCCCGCTGAACAGATGCATGCGCCAGGGCCTCCTGCAGACAATTCACTTTGGTTTATTGCGCTATCTCTAATAGCATCCGAGATATCACAGGATTTATATTGGATTTTTCCCCGACCATGAGTGTCCGGCCCCATGAGACGGAGGTTTTCTCGACCCCTCGTGGTCCGACGTCGTTCCTGCTGCACAGATTCATGCGACAGGGCCTCCCGCAGAAAATGCACCTTGATTTATTGCGCTATCTCTAATAGCACCCGAGATATCACCAGATATATATTGGATTTTTCACTGACCCTGACAGTCCGGACCCATGAGACGGTGGTTTTCTCGGCCCCTGGTGGTCGGAGGTCGTTCCCGCTGCACAGAATCATGCGCCAGGGCTTCCTGCAGACAATGCACTTTGATTTATCGCGCTATCTCTAATAGCACCCGAGATATCACCAGATATATATTGGATTTTTCCCTGACCCTGAGTGTCCGGCCCCATCAGACGGTGGTTTTCTCGGCACCTCCTGGTCCGAGGTCGTTCCCGCTGCCCAGATTCATGCGCCAGGGCCTCCTACAGACAATGCACTTTGATTTATTGCGCTATCTGTAATAGCACCCGAGATATCACCAGATGTATATTCGATTTTTCCCTGACCCTGAGTGACCGGCCCCATGAGACTGTAGTTTTCTCGGCCCCTGGTGGACCGAGGTCGTTCCCGCTGCTCAGATCCATGCGCCAGGGCCTCCTGCACATAATTCACTTTGGTTTATTGCGCTATCTCTAATAGCACCCGAGATATCACCAGATATATATTGGATTTTTCCCCGACCCTGAGTGACCGGCCCCATGAGACTGTAGTTTTCTCGGCCCCTGGTGGACCGAGGTCGTTCCCGCTGCTCAGATCCATGCGCCAGGGCCTCCTACAGACAATGCACTTTGATTTATTGCGCTATCTGTAATAGCACCCGAGATATCACCAGATATATATTGGATTTTTCCCTGACCCTGAGTGTCCGGCCCCATGAGACGGTGGTTTTCTCGTCCCCTGGTGGTCCGAGGTCGTTCCTGCTGCACAGATTCATGCGACAGGGCCTCCCGCAGAAAATGCACTTTGATTTATTGCGCTATCTGTAATAGCACCCGAGATATCACCAGATATATATTGGATTTTTCCCTCACCCTGAGTGTCCGGCCCCATGAGACGGTGGATTTCTCGTCCCCTGGTGGTCCGAGGTCGTTCCCGCTGCACAGATGCATGCGCCAGGGCCTCCCGCAGAAAATGCACTTTGGTTTATTGCGCTACCTCTAATAGCACCCGAGATATCACCAGATATATATTGGTTTTTTCCCTGACCCTGAGTGTCCGGCCCCATGTGTCGGTGGTTTTCTCGGCCCCTCGTGGTCCGAGGTCGTTCCCGCTGCCCAGATTCATGCGCCAGGGCCTCCTACAGACAATGCACTTTGATTTATTGCGCTATCTGTAATAGCACCCGAGATATCACCAGATGTATATTCGATTTTTCCCTGACCCTGAGTGTCCGGCCCCATGAGACGGTGGTTTTCTCGGCCCCTGGTGGTCCGAGGTCGTTCCCGCTGCCCAGATTCATGCGCCAGGGCCTCCTACAGACAATGGACTATGATTTATTGCGCTATCTCTAATGGCAACCGAGATATCACCAGATATATAATGGATTTTTCCCTGACCCTGACAGTCCGGCCCCATGAGACGGTGGTTTTCTTGGCCCCTGGTGGTCCGAGGTCGTTCCCGCTGCCCAGATTCATGCGCCAGGGCCTCCTACAGACAATGCACTTTGATTTATTGCGCTATCTGTAATAGCACCCGAGATATCACCAGATATATATTGGATTTTCCCCTCACCCTGAGTGTCCGGCCCCATGAGACGGTGGATTTCTCGTCCCCTGGTGGTCCGAGGTCGTTCCCGCTGCACAGATGCATGCGCCAGGGCCTCCCGCAGAAAATGCACTTTGGTTTATTGCGCTACCTCTAATAGCACCCGAGATATCACCAGATATATATTGGTTTTTTCCCTGACCCTGAGTGTCCGGCCCCATGTGTCGGTGGTTTTCTTCGCCCCTGGTGGTCCCAGGTCGTTCCCGCTGCACAGATTCATGCGCCAGGGCTACCTGCAGACACTGCACTTTGATTTATCGCGCGATCTGTAATAGCACCCGAGATATCACCAGATATATGCTGGATTTTTCCATGACCTTGGGTGATGGATACCGAAAATCTGTAATTTTCTCGGCCCCTGGTGGTCCGAGGTCTTTCCCGCTGCACAGATTCATGCGCCAGGGCTTCCCGCTGACAATGCACTTTGATTTAGGGCACTATTTGTAATAGCACCCGAGATATCACCAGATATATGCTGGATTTTTACATGACATTGGGTGACGGATACCGAAAATCTGTAATTTTCTCGGCCCCTGGGGCTCCGATGTCGCTCCTGCTGCACAGATTCATGCGCCAGGGCCTCCTGCAGACAATTCACTTTGGTTTATTGCGCTATCTCTAATAGCACCCGAGATATCACCAGATATATATTGGATTTTTCCCTGACCCTGAGTGTCCGGCCGCATGAGACGGTGGTTTTCTCGTCCCCTGGTGGTCCGAGGTCGTTCCCGCTGCACAGATGCATGCGCCAGGGCCTCCTGCAGTTAATTCACTTTGTTTTATTGCGCTATCTCTAATAGCACCCGAGATATCACCAGATATATATTGGATTTTTCCCTGACCCTGAGTGTCCGGCCCCATGTGTCGGTGGTTTTCTCGGCCCCTGGTGATCCGAGGTCGTTCCCGCTGCACAGATTCATGCGCCAGGGCCTCCTGCAGACAATTCACTTTGGTTTATTGCGCTATCTCTAATAGCACCCGAGATATCACCAGATGAATATCAGATTTTTCCCTGACCCTGAGTGTCCGGCCCCATGAGGCGGTGGTTGTCTGGGCCCCTAGTGGTCCGAGGTCGTTCCCGCTGCACAGATTCATGCGCCAGGGCTTCCTGCAGACACAGCACTTTGATTTATCGCGCTATCTGTAATAGCACACGAGATATCACCAGATATATGCTGGATTTTTCCATGACCCTGGGTGTCCGGCCCCATGTGTCGGTGGTTTGTTCGGCCCTTGGTGGTCCGAGGTCCTTCCCGCTGCACAGACCCATGCGCGGGAGCTCCCTGCAGATAATTCACTATGGATTATTGCGCTATTTGTAATAGCACCCGAGATATCACCAGATATATATTAGATTTTTCCCTGACCCTGAGTGTCCGGCCCCATGTGTCGGTGGTTTTCTCGGCCCCTCGTGGTCCGAGGTCGTTCCCGCTGCCCAGATTCATGCGCCAGGGCCTCCTACAGACAATGCACTTTGATTTATTGCGCTATCTGTAATAGCACCCGAGATATCACCAGATGTATATTCGATTTTTCCCTGACCCTGAGTGTCCGGCCCCATGAGACGGTGGTTTTCTCGGCCCCTGGTGGTCCGAGGTCGTTCCCGCTGCCCAGATTCATGCGCCAGGGCCTCCTACAGACAATGGACTATGATTTATTGCGCTATCTCTAATGGCAACCGAGATATCACCAGATATATAATGGATTTTTCCCTGACCCTGACAGTCCGGCCCCATGAGACGGTGGTTTTCTTGGCCCCTGGTGGTCCGAGGTCGTTCCCGCTGCCCAGATTCATGCGCCAGGGCCTCCTACAGACAATGCACTTTGATTTATTGCGCTATCTGTAATAGCACCCGAGATATCACCAGATATATATTGGATTTTCCCCTCACCCTGAGTGTCCGGCCCCATGAGACGGTGGATTTCTCGTCCCCTGGTGGTCCGAGGTCGTTCCCGCTGCACAGATGCATGCGCCAGGGCCTCCCGCAGAAAATGCACTTTGGTTTATTGCGCTATCTCTAATAGCACCCGAGATATCACCAGATATATATTGGTTTTTTCCCTGACCCTGAGTGTCCGGCCCCATGTGTCGGTGGTTTTCTTCGCCCCTGGTGGTCCCAGGTCGTTCCCGCTGCACAGATTCATGCGCCAGGGCTACCTGCAGACACTGCACTTTGATTTATCGCGCGATCTGTAATAGCACCCGAGATATCACCAGATATATGCTGGATTTTTCCATGACCTTGGGTGATGGATACCGAAAATCTGTAATTTTCTCGGCCCCTGGTGGTCCGAGGTCTTTCCCGCTGCACAGATTCATGCGCCAGGGCTTCCCGCTGACAATGCACTTTGATTTAGGGCACTATTTGTAATAGCACCCGAGATATCACCAGATATATGCTGGATTTTTACATGACATTGGGTGACGGATACCGAAAATCTGTAATTTTCTCGGCCCCTGGGGCTCCGATGTCGCTCCTGCTGCACAGATTCATGCGCCAGGGCCTCCTGCAGACAATTCACTTTGGTTTATTGCGCTATCTCTAATAGCACCCGAGATATCACCAGATATATATTGGATTTTTCCCTGACCCTGAGTGTCCGGCCGCATGAGACGGTGGTTTTCTCGTCCCCTGGTGGTCCGAGGTCGTTCCCGCTGCACAGATGCATGCGCCAGGGCCTCCTGCAGTTAATTCACTTTGTTTTATTGCGCTATCTCTAATAGCACCCGAGATATCACCAGATATATATTGGATTTTTCCCTGACCCTGAGTGTCCGGCCCCATGTGTCGGTGGTTTTCTCGGCCCCTGGTGATCCGAGGTCGTTCCCGCTGCACAGATTCATGCGCCAGGGCCTCCTGCAGACAATTCACTTTGGTTTATTGCGCTATCTCTAATAGCACCCGAGATATCACCAGATGAATATCAGATTTTTCCCTGACCCTGAGTGTCCGGCCCCATGAGGCGGTGGTTGTCTGGGCCCCTAGTGGTCCGAGGTCGTTCCCGCTGCACAGATTCATGCGCCAGGGCTTCCTGCAGACACAGCACTTTGATTTATCGCGCTATCTGTAATAGCACACGAGATATCACCAGATATATGCTGGATTTTTCCATGACCCTGGGTGTCCGGCCCCATGTGTCGGTGGTTTGTTCGGCCCTTGGTGGTCCGAGGTCCTTCCCGCTGCACAGACCCATGCGCGGGAGCTCCCTGCAGATAATTCACTATGGATTATTGCGCTATTTGTAATAGCACCCGAGATATCACCAGATATATATTAGATTTTTCCCTGACCCTGAGTGTCCGGCCCCATGAGACGGTGGTTGTCTCGGCCCCTGGTGGTCCGAGGTCGTTCCCGCTGCACAGATTCATGCGCCAGGGCCTCCTGCAGATAATTCACTTTGGTTTATTGCGCTATCCCTAATAGCACCCGAGATATCACCAGATATATATTGGATTTTTCCCCGACCCTGAGTGTCCGGCCCCATGAGACGGCGGTTTTCTCGTCCCCTGGTGGTCCGAGGTCGTTCCTGCTGCACAGATTCATGCGACAGGGCCTCCCGCAGAAAATGCACTTTGATTTATTGCGCTATCTCTAATAGCACCCGAGATATCACCAGATATATATTGATTTTTTCACTGACCCTGGGTGTCCGGCCCCATGTGTCGGTGGTTTGTTCGGCCCTTGGTGGTCCGAGGTCCTTCCCGCTGCACAGACCCATGCGCGGGGGCTCCCTGCAGATAATTCACTATGGATTATTGCGCTATCTGTAATAGCACCCGAGATATCGCCAGATATATATTGGATTTTTCCCTGACCCTGAGTGTCCGGCCCCATGAGACGGTGGTTGTCTCGGCCCCTGGTGGTCCGAGGTCGTTCCCGCTGCACAGATTCATGCAACAGGGCCTCCTGCAGATAATTCACTTTGGTTTATTGCGCTATCCCTAATAGCACCCGAGATATCACCAGATATATATTGGATTTTTCCCCGACCCTGAGTGTCCGGCCCCATGAGACGGCGGTTTTCTCGGCCCCTGGTGTTCCGACGTCGTTCCTGCTGCACAGATTCATGCGACAGCGCCTCCCGCAGAAAATGCACTTTGATTTATTGCGCTATATCTAATAGCACCCGAGATATCACCAGATATATATTGGATTTTTCCTCGACCCTGAGTGACCGGCCCCATGAGACTGTAGTTTTCTCGGCCCCTGGTGGACCGAGGTCGTTCCCGCTGCTCAGATCCATGCGCCAGGGCCTCCTACAGACAATGCACTTTGATTTATTGCGCTATCTGTAATAGCACCCGAGATATCACCAGATATATATAGGATTTTTCCCTGACCCTGAGTGTCCGGCCCCATGAGACGGTGGTTTTCTCGTCCCCTGGTGGTCCGAGGTCGTTCCTGCTGCACAGATTCATGCGACAGGGCCTCCCGCAGAAAATGCACTTTGATTTATTGCGCTATATCTAATAGCACCCGAGATATCACCAGATATATATTGGATTTTTCCCCGACCCTGAGTGACCGGCCCCATGAGACTGTAGTTTTCTCGGCCCTTGGTGGTCCGAGGTCGTTCCCGCTGCACAGATTCATGCGCCAGGGCCTCCTACAGACAATGCACTTTGATTTATTGCGCTATCTGTAATAGCACCCGAGATATCACCAGATAAATATTGGATTTTTCCCTCACCCTGAGTGTCCGGCCCCATGAGACGGTGGATTTCTCGTCCCCTGGTGGTCCGAGGTCGTTCCCGCTGCACAGATGCATGCGCCAGGGCCTCCCGCAGAAAATGCACTTTGGTTTATTGCGCTACCTCTAATAGCACCCGAGATATCACCAGATATATATTGGTTTTTTCCCTGACCCTGAGTGTCCGGCCCCATGTGTCGGTGGTTTTCTTCGCCCCTGGTGGTCCCAGGTCGTTCCCGCTGCACAGATTCATGCGCCAGGGCTACCTGCAGACACTGCACCTTGATTTATCGCGCGATCTGTAATAGCACCCGAGATATCACCAGATATATGCTGGATTTTTCCATGACCTTGGGTGACGGATACCGAAAATCTGTAATTTTCTCGGCCCCTGGTGGTCCGAGGTCTTTCCCGCTGCACAGATTCATGCGCCAGGGCTTCCCGCTGACAATGCACTTTGATTTAGGGCACTATTTGTAATAGCACCCGAGATATCACCAGATATATGCTGGATTTTTACATGACATTGGGTGACGGATACCGAAAATCTGTAATTTTCTCGGCCCCTGGTGGTCCGATGTCGCTCCTGCTGCACAGATTCATGCGCCAGGGCCTCCTGCAGACAATTCTCTTTGGTTTATTGCGCTATCTCTAATAGCACCCGAGATATCACCAGATATATATTGGATTTTTCCCTGACCCTGAGTGTCCGGCCGCATGAGACGGTGGTTTTCTCGTCCCCTGGTGGTCCGAGGTCGTTCCCGCTGCACAGATGCATGCGCCAGGGCTTCCTGCAGACACAGCACTTTGATTTATCGCGCTATCTGTAATAGCACACGAGATATCACCACATATATGCTGGATTTTTACATGACTTTGGGTGACGGATACAGAAAATCTGTAATTTTCTCGGCCCCTGGAGATCCTAGGTCGTTCCTGCTTCACAGATTCATGCTCCAGGGCTTCCTGCACACAATGCACTTTGGTTTATTGCGCTGTCTATAATAGCACCCGAGATATCACCAGATATATGCTGGATTTTTACATGACCTTGGGTGACGAATACCCAATATCTGTAATTTTCTCGGCCCCTGGCGGTCCGAGGTCGTTCCTGCTTCACAGATTCATGCGCCAGGTCTTCCTGCAGACAATGCACTTTGATCTATCGCGCTATCTGTAATAGAACCCGAGATATCACCAGATCTATGCTGGATTTTTACATGACCTTGGGGGACGAATTCCGAATATCTGTAATTTTCTCGGCCCCTGGTGGTCCGAGGTCGTTCCCGCTGCACAGATTCATGCGCCAGGGCCTCCTGCAGATAATTCACTTTGGTTTATCGCGCTATCTCTAATAGCACCCGAGATATCACCAGTTATATAATGGATTTTTCCCTGACCCTGACAGTCCGGCCCCATGAGACGGTGGTTTTCTCGGCCCCTGGTGGTCCGAGGTCGTTCCCGCTGCACAGATTCATGCGCCAGGGCCCCCTACAGACAATGCACTTTGATTTATTGCGCTATGTCTAATAGCACCCGAGATATCACCAGATATATATTGGATTTTCCCCTGACCCTGAGTGTCCGGCCCCATGAGACGGTGGTTTTCTCGGCCCCTGGTGGTCCGAGGTCGTTCCCGCTGCACGGATGCATGCGCCAGGGCCTCCTGTAGAGAATTCACTTTGGTTTATCGCGCTATCTCTAATAGCACCCGAGATATCACCAGATATATAATCGATTTTTCCCTGACCCTGACAGTCCGGCCCCATGAGACGGTGGTTTTCTAGGCGCCTAGTGGTTCGAGGTCGTTCCCGCTGCAGAGATTCATGCGCCCGGGCCTCCTGCAGATAATTCACTTTGGTTTATTCCGCTATCAGTAATAGCACCGGAGATATCACCGGATATATATTGGATTTTTCCCTGACCCTTAGTGTCCGGCCCCATGAGACGGTGGTTTTCTCGTCCCCTGGTGGTCCGATTTCGTTCCCGCTGCACAGATGCTTGCGCCAGGGCCTCCTGCAGATAATTCACTTTGTTTCATTGCGCTATCTCTAATAGCACACAAGATATCACCAGATATACATTGGATTTTACCCTGACCCTGAGTGTCCGGCCCCATGAGACGTTGATTTTCTCGGCCCGAGGTGGTCCGAGGTCGTTCCCAATGCTGAGATGCATGCGGCAGGGCCTCCTGCAGATAATTCACTTTGGTTTATTGCGCTATCTGTAATAGCACCCGAGATATCACCAGATGTATATTGGATTTTTCCCTGACCCTGAGTGTCCGGCCCCATGAGACGGTGGTTATCTCGGCCCCTGGTGTTCCGAGGTCGTTCCCGCTGCCCAGATTCATGCGACTGGGCCTCCTACAGACAATGCACTTTGATTTATTGCGCTATCTGTAATAGCACCCGAGATATCACCGGACATATATTGGATTTTTCCCTGACCCTGAGTGTCCGGCCCCATGAGACGGTGGTTTTCTCGGCCCCTGGAGGTCCGAGGTCGTTCCCGCTGCCCAGATTCATGCGCCAGGGCCTCCTGCAGACAATGCACTTTCATTTATCGCGCTATCTCTAATAGCACCCGAGATATCGCCAGATATATATTGGATTTTTCCCTGACCCTGAGTGTCCGGCCCCATGAGACGGTGGTTTTCTCGGCCCCTGGTGGTCCGAGGTCGTTCCCGCTGCACACGTTCATGCGCCACGGCCTCCTGTAGATAATTCACTTTGGTTTATTGCGTTATCTCTAATAGCACTCGAGAGATCACCAGATATATATTGCACTTTTCCCCGACCCTGAGTGTCCGGCCCCATGAGACGGTGGTTTTCTCGGCTCCTGGTGGTCCGAGGTCGTTCCCGCTGCACAAATTCATGCGGCAGGGCCTCCTGCAGACAATTCACTTTGGATTATTGCTCTATCTCTAATAGCACTCGAGATATCACCAGATATATATTTGATTTTACCCTGACCCTGAGTGTCCGGCCCCATGAGACGGTGGTTTCCTCGGCCCCTGGTGGTCCGAGGTCGTTCCCGCTGCACAGATGCATACGCCAGCGCCTCTTGCAGATAATTCACTTTGGTTTATTGCGCTATCTCTAATAGCACCCGAGATATCCCCAGATATATATTGGATTTTCCCTTGACCCTGAGGGTCCGGCCCCATGAGACGGTGGTTTTCTCGGCCCCTGGTGGTCCGAGATCGTTCCCGCTGCACAGATTCATGCGCAAGGGCCTCCTGCGGACAATGCACTTTGATTTATTGCGCTATCTCTAATAGCACCCGAGATATCACCAGATATATATTTGATTTTACCCTGACCCTGAGTGTCCGGCCCCATGAGACGGTGGTTTCCTCGGCCCCTGGTGATCCGAGGTCGTTCCCGCTGCACAGATTCATGCGCCAGGGCCTCCTGCAGATAATTCACTTTTGTTTATTGCGCTATCTCTAATAGCACCCGAGATATCACCAGATATATATTGAATTTTTCCCCGACCCTGAGTGTCCGGCCCAATGAGACGGTGGTTTTCTCGGCCCCTGGTGGTCCGAGGTCGTTCCCGCTGCACAGAATCATGCGCCAGGGCTTCCTGCAGACAATGCACTTTGATTTATTGCGCTATCTGTAATAGCACCCGAGATATAACCAGATATATATTGGATATTTCCCTGACACTGAGTGTCCGGCCCCATGAGACGGTGGTTTTCTCGGCCCATGGTGGTCCGAGATCGTTCCCTCTGCACAGATTCATGCGCCAGGGCATCCTGCAGATAATACACTTTGGTTTATTGCGCTATCTCTAATACCACCCGAGATATCACCAGATATATATTGGATTTTCCCCTGCGCCTGAGTGTCCGGCCCCATGAGACTGTGGTTTTCTCGGCCTGTGGTGGTCCGAGGTCGTTCCCGCTGCACAGATTCATGCGGCAGGGCCTCCTACAGACAATGCACTTTGATTCATTGCGCTATCTGTAATAGCACCCGAGATTTCACCAGATATATATTGGATTTTTCCCTGACCCTGAGTGTCCGGCCCCATGAGACGGTGGTTTTCTCGGCCCCTGGTGATCCGAGGTCGTTCCCGCTGCACAGATTCATGCGCCAGGGCCTCCTGCAGATAATTCACTTTGGTTTATTGCGCTATCTCTAATAGCACCCGAGATATCACCAGATATATATTGAATTTTTCCCCGACCCTGAGTGTCCGGCCCCATGAGACGGTGGTTTTCTCGGCCCCTGGTGGCCCGAGGTCGTTCCCGCTGCCCAGATTCATGCGGCAGGGCCTCCTACAGACAATGCACTTTGATTTATTGCGCTATCTGTAATAGCACCCGAGATATCGCCAGATATATATTGAATTTTTCCCCGACCCTGAGTGTCCGGCCCCATGAGACGGTGGTTTTCTCGGCCCCTGGTGGTCCGAGGTCGTTCCCGCTGCACAGATTCATGCCCCAGGGCCTCCTGCAGATAATTCACTTTGCTTTATTGCGCTATCTCTAATAGCACCCGAGATATCACCAGACATATATTGGATTTTCCCCTGACCCTGAGTGTCCGGCCCCATGAGACTGTGGTTTTCTCGGCCCCTGGTGGTCCGAGGTCGTTCCCGCTGCACAGACTCATGCGCCAGGGCCTCCTGCAGATAATTCACTTTGGTTTATTGCGCTATCTGTAATAGCACCCGAGATATCACCAGACATATATTTTTGATTTTTCCCCGACCCTGAGTGTCCGGCCCCATGAGACGGTGGTTTTCTCGGCCCCTAATGGTCCGAGGTCGCTCCCGCTGCACAGAATCGTGCGCCGGGGCCTCCTGCAGATAATTCACTTTGGTTTATTGCGCTATCTCTAATAGCACCCGAGATATCACCAGATATATATTGGATTTTTCCCCGACCCTGAGTGTCCGGCCCCATGAGACGGTGGTTTTCTCGGCCCCTGGTGGTCCGAGGTCGTTCCCGCTGCACAGATGCATGCGACAGGGCCTCCTGCAGATAATTCACTTTGCTTTATTGCGCTATCTCTAATAGCACCCGAGATATCACCAGACATATATTGGATTTTCCCCTGACCCTGAGTGTCCGGCCCCATGAGACTGTGGTTTTCTCGGCCCCTAATGGTCCGAGGTCGCTCCCTCTGCACAGATTCATGCGCCAGGGCCTCCTGCAGATAATTCACTTTGGTTTATTGCGCTATCTCTAATAGCACCCGAGATATCACCAGATATATATTGGATTTTTCCCCGACCCTGAGTGTCCGGCCCCATGAGACGGGGGTTTTCTCGGCCCCTGGTGGTCCGAGGTCGTTCCCGCTGCACACATGCATGCGACAGTGACTCCTGCAGATAATTCACTTTGGTTTATTGCGCTATCTCTAATAGCACTCGAGATATCACCAGATATATATTGGATTTTTCCTCGACCCTGAGTGTCCGGCCCCATGAGAAGGTGGTTTTCTCGGCCCCTGGTGGTCCGAGGTCGTTCCCGCTGCACGGATTCATGCCCCAGGGCCTCCTGCAGATAATTCACTTTGCTCTATTGCGCTATCTCTAACAGCACCCGAGATATCACCAGACATATATTGGATTTTCCCCTGAACCTGAGTGTCCGGCCCCATGAGACGGTGGTTTTCTCGGCCCCTGGTGGCCCGAGGTCGTTCCCGCTGCCCAGATTCATGCGGCAGGGCCTCCTACAGACAATGCACTTTGATTTATTGCGCTATCTGTAATAGCACCCGAGATATCGCCAGATATATATTGGATTTTTCCCTGACCCTGAGTGTCCGGCCCCATGAGCCTGTGGTTTTCTCGGCCCCTGGTGGTCCGAGGTCGTTCCCGCTGCACAGATTCATGCGCCAAGGCGTCCTGCAGATAATTCACTTTGGTTTATTGCGCTATCTCTAATAGCACTCGAGATATCACCAGATATATATTGGATTTTCCCCTGACCCTGAGTGTCCGGCCCCATGAGAATGTGGTTTTCTCGGCCCCTGGTGGTCCGAGGTCGTTCCCGCTGCACGGATTCATGCGCCAGGGCCTCCTGCAGATAATTCACTTTGCTTTATTGCGCTATCTCTAATAGCACACGAGATATCACCAGATATATATTGGATTTTTCCCTGACCCTGAGTGTCCGGCCCCATGAGACTGTGGTTTTCTCGGCCCCTGGTGGTCCGAGGTCGTTCCCGCTGCACAGATTCATGCGCCAGGGCCTCCTGCAGATAATTCACTTTTGTTTATTGCGCTATCTCTAATAGCACCCGAGATATCACCAGATATATATTTGATTTTTGCCTGACCCTGAGTGTCCGGCCCCATGAGACGGTGGTTGTCTCGGCCCCTGGTGGTCCGAGGTCGTTCCCCATACACAGATTCATGCGCCAGGGCCTCCTGCAGATAATTCACTTTGGTTTATTGCGCTATCTCTAATAATACCCGAGATATCACCAGATATATATTGGATTCTTCCCTGACCCTGAGTGTCCGGCCCCATGAGACGGTGGTTTTCTCGGCCGCTGGAGGTCCGAGGTCGTTTCCGCTTGCACAGATGCATGCGCCATGGCCTCCTGCAGATAGCTCACTTTGGTTTATTGCGCTATCTCTAATAGCACCCGAGATATCACCAGATATATATTGGATTTTTCTCTGACCCTGAGTGTCCGGCCCCATGAGACGGTGGTTTTCTCGGCCCCTGGTGGTCCGAGGTCGTTCCCGCTGCACAGATTCATGCGCCAGGGCCTCCTGCAGATAATTCACTTTGGTTTATTGCACTATCTCTAATAATACCCGAGATATCACCAGATATATATAGGATTTTCCCCTGACCCTGAGTGTCCGGCACCATGAGACTGTGGTTTTCTCGGCCTCTGGTGGTTCGAGGTCGTTCCCGCTGCACTGATTCATGCGCCAGGGCCTCCTACAGACAATGCACTTTGATTTATTGCGCTATCTGTAATAGCACCCGAGATATCACCAGTTATATATTGGATTTTTCCCTGACCCTGAGTGTCCGGCCCCATGAGACGGTGGTTGTCTCGGCCCCTGGTCGTTCGAGGTCGTTCCCGCTGCACAGATTCATGCGCCAGGGCCTCGTGCAGACAATGCACTTTGATTTATTGCGCTATCTGTAATAGCACCCGAGATATCACCAGATATATATTGGATTTTTCCCTGACCCTGAGTGTCCGGCCCCATGAGATGGTGGTTGTCTCGGCCCCTGGTGGTCCGAGGTCGTTCCCGCTGCACAGATTCATGCGCCAGGGCCTCCTGCAGACAATGCACTTTGATTTATTGCGCTATCTGTAATAGCACCCGAGATATCACCAGATATATATTGGATTTTTCCCTGACCTTGGGTGACGGAAACCGAAAATCTGTAATTTTCACGGCCCCCGGTGGTCCGAGGTTGTTCATGCTGCACAGCTTCATGCGCCAAGGCTTCCTGCAGACAAAGCACTATGATTTACCGCGATATCTGTAATAGCACCCGAGGTATCACCAGATATATGCTGTATTTTTCCCTGACCCTGAGTGTCCGGCCCCGTGCCGGAGGTTCTCTCGGCCCCTGGTGGTCCGAGGTCGATCCCGCTGCACAGATTCATGCGCCAGGGCCTCCTGCAGACAATGCCCTTTGATTTATCGCGCTATCTGTAATAGCACCCGAGATATCACCAGATATATGCTGGATTTTTACATGACCTTGGGTGACGGATATCGAAAATCTTTTATTTTCTCGGCCCCTGGTGGTCCGAAGTCGCTCCTGCTGTACAGATTCATGCGCAAGGACCTCCTACAGACAATGCACTTTAATTTATCGCACTATCTCTAATAGCACCCGAGATATCACGACATACATCCTGGATTTTTACATGACCTTGGGTGTCCGGCCCAATGTGTCGGTGCTTTCCTCGGCCCCTGGTGGTCCGAGGTCGTTCCTGCTCCACAGATTCATGCGCAAGGGCCTCCAGGAGACAATGCACTTTGATTTATCGCGCTATCTGGAATAGTACCCGAGATATCACCAGTTACATACTGGATTCTTCCCTGACGCTGAGTGTCCGGCCCCATGAGACGGTGGTTTTCTCGGCCCCTGGTGGTCCGAGATCGTTCCCGCTGCACAGATTTATGCTCCAGGCCCTCCAGCTGATAATTCACTTTGACTTATTGCACTATCTCTAATAGCACCCGAGATATCACCAGATATATATTGGATTTTTCCCTGACCCTGAGTGTCCTGTCCCATGAGACGGTGGTTTTCTCGGCCCCTGGTGGTCCGAGATCGTTCCCGCTGCACAGATTCATGCGCCAGGGCCTCCTGCAGATAAGTCACTTTGTTTTATTGCTCTGTCTCTAATAACACTCGAGATATCATCAGATACATCCTGGAATTTTACATAAACTTGGGTGTCCGGCCCCATGTGTCGGTGGTTTTCCCGGCCCCTGGTGGTCCGAGGTGGTTCCAGCTGCACAGATTAATGCGCCAGGGCCTCCTGCAGATAATTCACTTTGGTTTATTGCGCTATCTCTAATTGCACCCGAGATATCACCAGATATAAATTGGATTTTTCCCTGACCCTGAGTGTCCGGCCCCGTGTGTCGGTGGTTTTCTCGGCCCCGTGTGTCGGTGGTTTCCTCGGCCCCGTGTGTCGGTGGTTTTCTCGACCCCTCGTGGTCCGAGGTCGTTCCTGCTGCACAGATTAATGCGCCAGGGCCTCCTACAGACAATGCACTTTGATTTATTGCGCTATCTGTAATAGCACCCGAGATATCACCAGTTATATATTGGATTTTTCCCTGACCCTGAGTGTCCGGCCCCATGAGACGGTGGTTGTCTCGGCCCCTGGTCGTTCGAGGTCGTTCCCGCTGCACAGATTCATGCGCCAGGGCCTCGTGCAGACAATGCACTTTGATTTATTGCGCTATCTGTAATAGCACCCGAGATATCACCAGATATATATTGGATTTTTCCCTGACCCTGAGTGTCCGGCCCCATGAGACGGTGGGTTTCTCGGCCCCTGGTTGTCCGAGGTCGTTCCCGCTGCACAGATTCATGCGCCAGTGCCTCTTGCAGATAATTCACTTTGATTTATTGCGCCATCTCTAATAGCACCCGAGATATAACCAGATACATGCATGATTTTTTCATGACCTTGATTGACGGTTACCGAAAATCTGTAATTTTCTCGGCCCCTGGTGGTCCGAGGTCGTTCCTGCTGCACAAATTCATGCGCCAGGGCTTCCTGCAGACAATGCACTTTGATTTATCGCGCTACCTGTAATAGCACCCGAGATATCACCAGATATATATTGGATTTTTCCCTGACCCTGTGTGTCCGGCCGCACGTGTCGGTGGTTTTCTCGGCCCCTGGTGGTCCGAGGTCTATCCCGCTCCACAGATTCATGCGCCAGGACCTCCTACAGACATTTTACTTTGATTTATCGCGCTATCTCTAATAGCATCCGAGATATCACCAGATATATATTGGATTTTTCCCTGACCCTGAGGGTCCGGCCCCATGAGACTGTAGTTTTCTCGTCCCCTGGTGGTCCGAGGTCGTTCCCGTTGCACAGATGCATGCGCCAGGGCCTCCTGCAGACAATGCACTTTGAATTATTGCGCTATATGTAATAGCACCCGAGATATCACCAGATATATATTGGATTTTTCCCTCACCCTGAGTGTCCGGCCCCATGAGACGGTGGATTTCTCGGCCCCTGGAGGGCCGAGGTCGTTCCTGCTTCACGGATTCATGCGCCAGGGCCTTCTGCAGACAATGCAATCTGATTTATCGCGCTATCTGTTATAGAACCCGAGATATCACCAGATATATGCTGGATTTTTACATGACATTGGGTGTCGAATACCGAAAATCTGTAATTTTCTCGGCCCCTGGTGGTCCGAGGTCGTTCCCGCTGAACAGATGCATGCGCCAGGGCCTCCTGCAGACAATTCACTTTGGTTTATTGCGCTATCTCTAATAGCATCCGAGATATCACCAGATTTATATTGGATTTTTCCCCGACCATGAGTGTCCGGCCCCATGAGACGGAGGTTTTCTCGACCCCTCGTGGTCCGACGTCGTTCCTGCTGCACAGACTCATGCGACAGGGCCTCCCGCAGAAAATGCATCTTGATTTATTGCGCTATCTCTAATAGCACCCGAGATATCACCAGATATATATTGGATTTTTCCCCGACCCTGAGTGACCGGCCCCATGAGACTGTAGTTTTCTCGGCCCTTGGTGGTCCGAGGTCGTTCCCGCTGCACAGATTCATGCGCCAGGGCCTCCTGCACATAATTCACTTTGGTTTATTGCGCTATCTCTAATAGCACCCGAGGTATCACCAGATATATATTGGATTTTCCCCTGAACCTGAGTGTCCGGTCCCATGAGACGGTGGTTCTCTCGGCCCCTGGTGGTCCGAGGTCTATCCCGCTGCCCAGATTCATGCGACAGGGCTTCCTGCAGACAATGCACTTTGATTTATCGCGCTATCTGTAATAGCACCCGAGACAGCACCACATATATGCTGTATTTTTACATGACTTTGGGTGTCGGACACCGAAAATCTGTAATTTTCTCGGCCCCTGGTGGTCCGAGGTCGTTCCCGCTGAACAGATGCATGCGCCAGGGCCTCCTGCAGACAATTCACTTTGGTTTATTGCGCTATCTCTAATAGCATCCGAGATATCACCAGATTTATATTGGATTTTTCCCTGACCCTGAGTGTCCGGCCCCATGAGACGGTGGTTTTCTCGTCCCCTGGTGGTCCGAGGTCGTTCCCGCTGCACAGATTCATGCGACAGGGCCTCCCGCAGAAAATGCACTTTGATTTATTGCGCTATATCTAATAGCACCCGAGATATCACCAGATATATATTGGATTTTTCCCCGACCCTGAGTGACCGGCCCCATGAGACTGTAGTTTTCTCGGCCCTTGGTGGTCCGAGGTCGTTCCCGCTGCACAGATTCATGCGCCAGGGCCTCCTACAGACAATGCACTTTGATTTATTGCGCTGTCTGTAATAGCACCCGAGATATCACCAGATATATATTGGATTTTTCCCTCACCCTGAGTGTCCGGCCCCATGAGACGGTGGATTTCTCGGCCCCTGGAGGGCCGAGGTCGTTCCTGCTTCACGGATTCATTCGCCAGGGCCTTCTGCAGACAATGCAATCTGATTTATCGCGCTATCTGTTATAGAACCCGAGATATCACCAGATATATGCTGGATTTTTACATGACATTGGGTGTCGAATACCGAAAATCTGTAATTTTCTCGGCCCCTGGTGGTCCGAGGTCGTTCCCGCTGAACAGATGCATGCGCCAGGGCCTCCTGCAGACAATTCACTTTGGTTTATTGCGCTATCTCTAATAGCATCCGAGATATCACAGGATTTATATTGGATTTTTCCCCGACCATGAGTGTCCGGCCCCATGAGACGGAGGTTTTCTCGACCCCTCGTGGTCCGACGTCGTTCCTGCTGCACAGATTCATGCGACAGGGCCTCCCGCAGAAAATGCACCTTGATTTATTGCGCTATCTCTAATAGCACCCGAGATATCACCAGATATATATTGGATTTTTCACTGACCCTGACAGTCCGGACCCATGAGACGGTGGTTTTCTCGGCCCCTGGTGGTCGGAGGTCGTTCCCGCTGCACAGAATCATGCGCCAGGGCTTCCTGCAGACAATGCACTTTGATTTATCGCGCTATCTCTAATAGCACCCGAGATATCACCAGATATATATTGGATTTTTCCCTGACCCTGAGTGTCCGGCCCCATCAGACGGTGGTTTTCTCGGCACCTCCTGGTCCGAGGTCGTTCCCGCTGCCCAGATTCATGCGCCAGGGCCTCCTACAGACAATGCACTTTGATTTATTGCGCTATCTGTAATAGCACCCGAGATATCACCAGATGTATATTCGATTTTTCCCTGACCCTGAGTGACCGGCCCCATGAGACTGTAGTTTTCTCGGCCCCTGGTGGACCGAGGTCGTTCCCGCTGCTCAGATCCATGCGCCAGGGCCTCCTGCACATAATTCACTTTGGTTTATTGCGCTATCTCTAATAGCACCCGAGATATCGCCAGATATATATTGGATTTTTCCCTGACCCTGAGGGTCCGGCCCCATGAGACGGTGGTTTTCTCGGCCCCTGGTGGTACGACGTCGTTCCTGCTGCACAGATTCATGCGACAGGGCCTCCCGCAGACAATGCACTTTGATTTATTGCGCTATATCTAATAGCACCCGAGATATCACCAGATATATATTGGATTTTTCCCCGACCCTGAGTGACCGGCCCCATGAGACTGTAGTTTTCTCGGCCCCTGGTGGACCGAGGTCGTTCCCGCTGCTCAGATCCATGCGCCAGGGCCTCCTACAGACAATGCACTTTGATTTATTGCGCTATCTGTAATAGCACCCGAGATATCACCAGATATATATTGGATTTTTCCCTGACCCTGAGTGTCCGGCCCCATGAGACGGTGGTTTTCTCGTCCCCTGGTGGTCCGAGGTCGTTCCTGCTGCACAGATTCATGCGACAGGGCCTCCCGCAGAAAATGCACTTTGATTTATTGCGCTATCTGTAATAGCACCCGAGATATCACCAGATATATATTGGATTTTTCCCTCACCCTGAGTGTCCGGCCCCATGAGACGGTGGATTTCTCGTCCCCTGGTGGTCCGAGGTCGTTCCCGCTGCACAGATGCATGCGCCAGGGCCTCCCGCAGAAAATGCACTTTGGTTTATTGCGCTACCTCTAATAGCACCCGAGATATCACCAGATATATATTGGTTTTTTCCCTGACCCTGAGTGTCCGGCCCCATGTGTCGGTGGTTTTCTCGGCCCCTCGTGGTCCGAGGTCGTTCCCGCTGCCCAGATTCATGCGCCAGGGCCTCCTACAGACAATGCACTTTGATTTATTGCGCTATCTGTAATAGCACCCGAGATATCACCAGATGTATATTCGATTTTTCCCTGACCCTGAGTGTCCGGCCCCATGAGACGGTGGTTTTCTCGGCCCCTGGTGGTCCGAGGTCGTTCCCGCTGCCCAGATTCATGCGCCAGGGCCTCCTACAGACAATGGACTATGATTTATTGCGCTATCTCTAATGGCAACCGAGATATCACCAGATATATAATGGATTTTTCCCTGACCCTGACAGTCCGGCCCCATGAGACGGTGGTTTTCTTGGCCCCTGGTGGTCCGAGGTCGTTCCCGCTGCCCAGATTCATGCGCCAGGGCCTCCTACAGACAATGCACTTTGATTTATTGCGCTATCTGTAATAGCACCCGAGATATCACCAGATATATATTGGATTTTCCCCTCACCCTGAGTGTCCGGCCCCATGAGACGGTGGATTTCTCGTCCCCTGGTGGTCCGAGGTCGTTCCCGCTGCACAGATGCATGCGCCAGGGCCTCCCGCAGAAAATGCACTTTGGTTTATTGCGCTACCTCTAATAGCACCCGAGATATCACCAGATATATATTGGTTTTTTCCCTGACCCTGAGTGTCCGGCCCCATGTGTCGGTGGTTTTCTTCGCCCCTGGTGGTCCCAGGTCGTTCCCGCTGCACAGATTCATGCGCCAGGGCTACCTGCAGACACTGCACTTTGATTTATCGCGCGATCTGTAATAGCACCCGAGATATCACCAGATATATGCTGGATTTTTCCATGACCTTGGGTGATGGATACCGAAAATCTGTAATTTTCTCGGCCCCTGGTGGTCCGAGGTCTTTCCCGCTGCACAGATTCATGCGCCAGGGCTTCCCGCTGACAATGCACTTTGATTTAGGGCACTATTTGTAATAGCACCCGAGATATCACCAGATATATGCTGGATTTTTACATGACATTGGGTGACGGATACCGAAAATCTGTAATTTTCTCGGCCCCTGGGGCTCCGATGTCGCTCCTGCTGCACAGATTCATGCGCCAGGGCCTCCTGCAGACAATTCACTTTGGTTTATTGCGCTATCTCTAATAGCACCCGAGATATCACCAGATATATATTGGATTTTTCCCTGACCCTGAGTGTCCGGCCGCATGAGACGGTGGTTTTCTCGTCCCCTGGTGGTCCGAGGTCGTTCCCGCTGCACAGATGCATGCGCCAGGGCCTCCTGCAGTTAATTCACTTTGTTTTATTGCGCTATCTCTAATAGCACCCGAGATATCACCAGATATATATTGGATTTTTCCCTGACCCTGAGTGTCCGGCCCCATGTGTCGGTGGTTTTCTCGGCCCCTGGTGATCCGAGGTCGTTCCCGCTGCACAGATTCATGCGCCAGGGCCTCCTGCAGACAATTCACTTTGGTTTATTGCGCTATCTCTAATAGCACCCGAGATATCACCAGATGAATATCAGATTTTTCCCTGACCCTGAGTGTCCGGCCCCATGAGGCGGTGGTTGTCTGGGCCCCTAGTGGTCCGAGGTCGTTCCCGCTGCACAGATTCATGCGCCAGGGCTTCCTGCAGACACAGCACTTTGATTTATCGCGCTATCTGTAATAGCACACGAGATATCACCAGATATATGCTGGATTTTTCCATGACCCTGGGTGTCCGGCCCCATGTGTCGGTGGTTTGTTCGGCCCTTGGTGGTCCGAGGTCCTTCCCGCTGCACAGACCCATGCGCGGGAGCTCCCTGCAGATAATTCACTATGGATTATTGCGCTATTTGTAATAGCACCCGAGATATCACCAGATATATATTAGATTTTTCCCTGACCCTGAGTGTCCGGCCCCATGTGTCGGTGGTTTTCTCGGCCCCTCGTGGTCCGAGGTCGTTCCCGCTGCCCAGATTCATGCGCCAGGGCCTCCTACAGACAATGCACTTTGATTTATTGCGCTATCTGTAATAGCACCCGAGATATCACCAGATGTATATTCGATTTTTCCCTGACCCTGAGTGTCCGGCCCCATGAGACGGTGGTTTTCTCGGCCCCTGGTGGTCCGAGGTCGTTCCCGCTGCCCAGATTCATGCGCCAGGGCCTCCTACAGACAATGGACTATGATTTATTGCGCTATCTCTAATGGCAACCGAGATATCACCAGATATATAATGGATTTTTCCCTGACCCTGACAGTCCGGCCCCATGAGACGGTGGTTTTCTTGGCCCCTGGTGGTCCGAGGTCGTTCCCGCTGCCCAGATTCATGCGCCAGGGCCTCCTACAGACAATGCACTTTGATTTATTGCGCTATCTGTAATAGCACCCGAGATATCACCAGATATATATTGGATTTTCCCCTCACCCTGAGTGTCCGGCCCCATGAGACGGTGGATTTCTCGTCCCCTGGTGGTCCGAGGTCGTTCCCGCTGCACAGATGCATGCGCCAGGGCCTCCCGCAGAAAATGCACTTTGGTTTATTGCGCTATCTCTAATAGCACCCGAGATATCACCAGATATATATTGGTTTTTTCCCTGACCCTGAGTGTCCGGCCCCATGTGTCGGTGGTTTTCTTCGCCCCTGGTGGTCCCAGGTCGTTCCCGCTGCACAGATTCATGCGCCAGGGCTACCTGCAGACACTGCACTTTGATTTATCGCGCGATCTGTAATAGCACCCGAGATATCACCAGATATATGCTGGATTTTTCCATGACCTTGGGTGATGGATACCGAAAATCTGTAATTTTCTCGGCCCCTGGTGGTCCGAGGTCTTTCCCGCTGCACAGATTCATGCGCCAGGGCTTCCCGCTGACAATGCACTTTGATTTAGGGCACTATTTGTAATAGCACCCGAGATATCACCAGATATATGCTGGATTTTTACATGACATTGGGTGACGGATACCGAAAATCTGTAATTTTCTCGGCCCCTGGGGCTCCGATGTCGCTCCTGCTGCACAGATTCATGCGCCAGGGCCTCCTGCAGACAATTCACTTTGGTTTATTGCGCTATCTCTAATAGCACCCGAGATATCACCAGATATATATTGGATTTTTCCCTGACCCTGAGTGTCCGGCCGCATGAGACGGTGGTTTTCTCGTCCCCTGGTGGTCCGAGGTCGTTCCCGCTGCACAGATGCATGCGCCAGGGCCTCCTGCAGTTAATTCACTTTGTTTTATTGCGCTATCTCTAATAGCACCCGAGATATCACCAGATATATATTGGATTTTTCCCTGACCCTGAGTGTCCGGCCCCATGTGTCGGTGGTTTTCTCGGCCCCTGGTGATCCGAGGTCGTTCCCGCTGCACAGATTCATGCGCCAGGGCCTCCTGCAGACAATTCACTTTGGTTTATTGCGCTATCTCTAATAGCACCCGAGATATCACCAGATGAATATCAGATTTTTCCCTGACCCTGAGTGTCCGGCCCCATGAGGCGGTGGTTGTCTGGGCCCCTAGTGGTCCGAGGTCGTTCCCGCTGCACAGATTCATGCGCCAGGGCTTCCTGCAGACACAGCACTTTGATTTATCGCGCTATCTGTAATAGCACACGAGATATCACCAGATATATGCTGGATTTTTCCATGACCCTGGGTGTCCGGCCCCATGTGTCGGTGGTTTGTTCGGCCCTTGGTGGTCCGAGGTCCTTCCCGCTGCACAGACCCATGCGCGGGAGCTCCCTGCAGATAATTCACTATGGATTATTGCGCTATTTGTAATAGCACCCGAGATATCACCAGATATATATTAGATTTTTCCCTGACCCTGAGTGTCCGGCCCCATGAGACGGTGGTTGTCTCGGCCCCTGGTGGTCCGAGGTCGTTCCCGCTGCACAGATTCATGCGCCAGGGCCTCCTGCAGATAATTCACTTTGGTTTATTGCGCTATCCCTAATAGCACCCGAGATATCACCAGATATATATTGGATTTTTCCCCGACCCTGAGTGTCCGGCCCCATGAGACGGCGGTTTTCTCGTCCCCTGGTGGTCCGAGGTCGTTCCTGCTGCACAGATTCATGCGACAGGGCCTCCCGCAGAAAATGCACTTTGATTTATTGCGCTATCTCTAATAGCACCCGAGATATCACCAGATATATATTGATTTTTTCACTGACCCTGGGTGTCCGGCCCCATGTGTCGGTGGTTTGTTCGGCCCTTGGTGGTCCGAGGTCCTTCCCGCTGCACAGACCCATGCGCGGGGGCTCCCTGCAGATAATTCACTATGGATTATTGCGCTATCTGTAATAGCACCCGAGATATCGCCAGATATATATTGGATTTTTCCCTGACCCTGAGTGTCCGGCCCCATGAGACGGTGGTTGTCTCGGCCCCTGGTGGTCCGAGGTCGTTCCCGCTGCACAGATTCATGCAACAGGGCCTCCTGCAGATAATTCACTTTGGTTTATTGCGCTATCCCTAATAGCACCCGAGATATCACCAGATATATATTGGATTTTTCCCCGACCCTGAGTGTCCGGCCCCATGAGACGGCGGTTTTCTCGGCCCCTGGTGTTCCGACGTCGTTCCTGCTGCACAGATTCATGCGACAGCGCCTCCCGCAGAAAATGCACTTTGATTTATTGCGCTATATCTAATAGCACCCGAGATATCACCAGATATATATTGGATTTTTCCTCGACCCTGAGTGACCGGCCCCATGAGACTGTAGTTTTCTCGGCCCCTGGTGGACCGAGGTCGTTCCCGCTGCTCAGATCCATGCGCCAGGGCCTCCTACAGACAATGCACTTTGATTTATTGCGCTATCTGTAATAGCACCCGAGATATCACCAGATATATATAGGATTTTTCCCTGACCCTGAGTGTCCGGCCCCATGAGACGGTGGTTTTCTCGTCCCCTGGTGGTCCGAGGTCGTTCCTGCTGCACAGATTCATGCGACAGGGCCTCCCGCAGAAAATGCACTTTGATTTATTGCGCTATATCTAATAGCACCCGAGATATCACCAGATATATATTGGATTTTTCCCCGACCCTGAGTGACCGGCCCCATGAGACTGTAGTTTTCTCGGCCCTTGGTGGTCCGAGGTCGTTCCCGCTGCACAGATTCATGCGCCAGGGCCTCCTACAGACAATGCACTTTGATTTATTGCGCTATCTGTAATAGCACCCGAGATATCACCAGATAAATATTGGATTTTTCCCTCACCCTGAGTGTCCGGCCCCATGAGACGGTGGATTTCTCGTCCCCTGGTGGTCCGAGGTCGTTCCCGCTGCACAGATGCATGCGCCAGGGCCTCCCGCAGAAAATGCACTTTGGTTTATTGCGCTACCTCTAATAGCACCCGAGATATCACCAGATATATATTGGTTTTTTCCCTGACCCTGAGTGTCCGGCCCCATGTGTCGGTGGTTTTCTTCGCCCCTGGTGGTCCCAGGTCGTTCCCGCTGCACAGATTCATGCGCCAGGGCTACCTGCAGACACTGCACCTTGATTTATCGCGCGATCTGTAATAGCACCCGAGATATCACCAGATATATGCTGGATTTTTCCATGACCTTGGGTGACGGATACCGAAAATCTGTAATTTTCTCGGCCCCTGGTGGTCCGAGGTCTTTCCCGCTGCACAGATTCATGCGCCAGGGCTTCCCGCTGACAATGCACTTTGATTTAGGGCACTATTTGTAATAGCACCCGAGATATCACCAGATATATGCTGGATTTTTACATGACATTGGGTGACGGATACCGAAAATCTGTAATTTTCTCGGCCCCTGGTGGTCCGATGTCGCTCCTGCTGCACAGATTCATGCGCCAGGGCCTCCTGCAGACAATTCTCTTTGGTTTATTGCGCTATCTCTAATAGCACCCGAGATATCACCAGATATATATTGGATTTTTCCCTGACCCTGAGTGTCCGGCCGCATGAGACGGTGGTTTTCTCGTCCCCTGGTGGTCCGAGGTCGTTCCCGCTGCACAGATGCATGCGCCAGGGCTTCCTGCAGACACAGCACTTTGATTTATCGCGCTATCTGTAATAGCACACGAGATATCACCAGATATATGCTGGATTTTTCCATGACCCTGAGTGTCCGGCCCCATGAGACGGTGGTTGTCTCGGCCCCTGGTGGTCCGAGGTCGTTCCCGCTGCACAGATTCATGCGCCAGGGCCTCCTGCAGATATTTCACTTTGGTTTATTGCGCTATCCCTAATAGCACCCGAGATATCACCAGATATATATTGGATTTTTCCCCGACCCTGAGTGTCCGGCCCCATGAGACGGCGGTTTTCTCGTCCCCTGGTGGTCCGAGGTCGTTCCTGCTGCACAGATTCATGCGACAGGGCCTCCCGCAGAAAATGCACTTTGATTTATTGCGCTATCTCTAATAGCACCCGAGATATCACCAGATATATATTGATTTTTTCACTGACCCTGGGTGTCCGGCCCCATGTGTCGGTGGTTTGTTCGGCCCTTGGTGGTCCGAGGTCCTTCCCGCTGCACAGACCCATGCGCGGGGGCTCCCTGCAGATAATTCACTATGGATTATTGCGCTATCTGTAATAGCACCCGAGATATCGCCAGATATATATTGGATTTTTCCCTGACCCTGAGTGTCCGGCCCCATGAGACGGTGGTTGTCTCGGCCCCTGGTGGTCCGAGGTCGTTCCCGCTGCACAGATTCATGCAACAGGGCCTCCTGCAGATAATTCACTTTGGTTTATTGCGCTATCCCTAATAGCACCCGAGATATCACCAGATATATATTGGATTTTTCCCCGACCCTGAGTGTCCGGCCCCATGAGACGGCGGTTTTCTCGGCCCCTGGTGTTCCGACGTCGTTCCTGCTGCACAGATTCATGCGACAGCGCCTCCCGCAGAAAATGCACTTTGATTTATTGCGCTATATCTAATAGCACCCGAGATATCACCAGATATATATTGGATTTTTCCTCGACCCTGAGTGACCGGCCCCATGAGACTGTAGTTTTCTCGGCCCCTGGTGGACCGAGGTCGTTCCCGCTGCTCAGATCCATGCGCCAGGGCCTCCTACAGACAATGCACTTTGATTTATTGCGCTATCTGTAATAGCACCCGAGATATCACCAGATATATATTGGATTTTTCCCTGACCCTGAGTGTCCGGCCCCATGAGACGGTGGTTTTCTCGTCCCCTGGTGGTCCGAGGTCGTTCCTGCTGCACAGATTCATGCGACAGGGCCTCCCGCAGAAAATGCACTTTGATTTATTGCGCTATATCTAATAGCACCCGAGATATCACCAGATATATATTGGATTTTTCCCCGACCCTGAGTGACCGGCCCCATGAGACTGTAGTTTTCTCGGCCCTTGGTGGTCCGAGGTCGTTCCCGCTGCACAGATTCATGCGCCAGGGCCTCCTACAGACAATGCACTTTGATTTATTGCGCTATCTGTAATAGCACCCGAGATATCACCAGATAAATATTGGATTTTTCCCTCACCCTGAGTGTCCGGCCCCATGAGACGGTGGATTTCTCGTCCCCTGGTGGTCCGAGGTCGTTCCCGCTGCACAGATGCATGCGCCAGGGCCTCCCGCAGAAAATGCACTTTGGTTTATTGCGCTACCTCTAATAGCACCCGAGATATCACCAGATATATATTGGTTTTTTCCCTGACCCTGAGTGTCCGGCCCCATGTGTCGGTGGTTTTCTTCGCCCCTGGTGGTCCCAGGTCGTTCCCGCTGCACAGATTCATGCGCCAGGGCTACCTGCAGACACTGCACCTTGATTTATCGCGCGATCTGTAATAGCACCCGAGATATCACCAGATATATGCTGGATTTTTCCATGACCTTGGGTGACGGATACCGAAAATCTGTAATTTTCTCGGCCCCTGGTGGTCCGAGGTCTTTCCCGCTGCACAGATTCATGCGCCAGGGCTTCCCGCTGACAATGCACTTTGATTTAGGGCACTATTTGTAATAGCACCCGAGATATCACCAGATATATGCTGGATTTTTACATGACATTGGGTGACGGATACCGAAAATCTGTAATTTTCTCGGCCCCTGGTGGTCCGATGTCGCTCCTGCTGCACAGATTCATGCGCCAGGGCCTCCTGCAGACAATTCTCTTTGGTTTATTGCGCTATCTCTAATAGCACCCGAGATATCACCAGATATATATTGGATTTTTCCCTGACCCTGAGTGTCCGGCCGCATGAGACGGTGGTTTTCTCGTCCCCTGGTGGTCCGAGGTCGTTCCCGCTGCACAGATGCATGCGCCAGGGCGTCCTGCAGTTAATTCACTTTGTTTTATTGCGCTATCTCTAATAGCACCCGAGATATCACCAGATATATATTGGATTTTTCCCTGACCCTGAGTGTCCGGCCCCATGTGTCGGTGGTTTTCTCGGCCCCTGGTGATCCGAGGTCGTTCCCGCTGCACAGATTCATGCGCCAGGGCCTCCTGCAGACAATTCACTTTGGTTTATTGCGCTATCTCTAATAGCACCCGAGATATCACCAGATGAATATCAGATTTTTCCCTGACCCTGAGTGTCCGGCCCCATGAGGCGGTGGTTGTCTGGGCCCCTGGTGGTCCGAGGTCGTTCCAGCTGCACAGATTCATGCGCCAGGGCTTCCTGCAGACACTGCACTTTGATTTATCGCGCTATCTGTAATAGCACCCGAGATATCACCAGATATATGCTGGATTTTTCCATGACCTTGGGTGACGGATACCGAAAATCTGTAATTTTCTCGGCCCCTGGTGGTCCGAGGTCGTTCCCGCTGCAGAGATTCATGCGCCAGGGCCTCCTACAGACAATGCACTTTGATTTATTGCGCTATCTCTAATAGCACCCGAGATATCACCAGATATATATTGGATTTTTCCCTGACCCTGAGTGTCCGGCCCCATGAGACGGTGGTTTTCTCGGCCCCTCGTGGTCCGAGGTCGTTCCCGCTGCCCAGATTCATGCGCCATGGCCTCCTACAGACAATGCACTTTGATTTATTGCGCTATCTGTAATAGCACCCGAGATATCACCAGATGTATATTCGATTTTTCCCTGACCCTGAGTGTCCGGCCCCATGAGACGGTGGTTTTCTCGGCCCCTGGGGGTCCGAGGTCGTTCCCGCTGCCCAGATTCATGCGCCAGGGCCTCCTACAGACAATGGACTATGATTTATTGCGCTATCTCTAATGGCAACCGAGATATCACCAGATATATATTGGATTTTTCCCCGACCCTGAGTGTCCGGCCCCATGAGACGGCGGTTTTCTCGGCCCCTGGTGTTCCGACGTCGTTCCTGCTGCACAGATTCATGCGACAGCGCCTCCCGCAGAAAATGCACTTTGATTTATTGCGCTATATCTAATAGCACCCGAGATATCACCAGATATATATTGGATTTTTCCTCGACCCTGAGTGACCGGCCCCATGAGACTGTAGTTTTCTCGGCCCCTGGTGGACCGAGGTCGTTCCCGCTGCACAGATTCATGCGCCAGGGCCTCCTACAGACAATGCACTTTGATTTATTGCGTTATCTGTAATAGCACCCGAGATATCACCAGATAAATATTGGATTTTTCCCTCACCCTGAGTGTCCGGCCCCATGAGACGGTGGATTTCTCGTCCCCTGGTGGTCCGAGGTCGTTCCCGCTGCACAGATGCATGCGCCAGGGCCTCCCGCAGAAAATGCACTTTGGTTTATTGCGCTACCTGTAATAGCACCCGAGATATCACCAGATATATATTGGTTTTTTCCCTGACCCTGAGTGTCCGGCCCCATGTGTCGGTGGTTTTCTTCGCCCCTGGTGGTCCCAGGTCGTTCCCGCTGCACAGATTCATGCGCCAGGGCTACCTGCAGACACTGCACCTTGATTTATCGCGCGATCTGTAATAGCACCCGAGATATCACCAGATATATGCTGGATTTTTCCATGACCTTGGGTGACGGATACCGAAAATCTGTAATTTTCTCGGCCCCTGGTGGTCCGAGGTCTTTCCCGCTGCACAGATTCATGCGCCAGGGCTTCCCGCTGACAATGCACTTTGATTTAGGGCACTATTTGTAATAGCACCCGAGATATCACCAGATATATGCTGGATTTTTACATGACATTGGGTGACGGATACCGAAAATCTGTAATTTTCTCGGCCCCTGGTGGTCCGATGTCGCTCCTGCTGCACAGATTCATGCGCCTGGGCCTCCTGCAGACAATTCTCTTTGGTTTATTGCGCTATCTCTAATAGCACCCGAGATATCACCAGATATATATTGGATTTTTCCCTGACCCTGAGTGTCCGGCCGCATGAGACGGTGGTTTTCTCGTCCCCTGGTGGTCCGAGGTCGTTCCCGCTGCACAGATGCCTGCGCCAGGGCCTCCTGCAGTTAATTCACTTTGTTTTATTGCGCTATCTCTAATAGCACCCGAGATATCACCAGATATATATTGGATTTTTCCCTGACCCTGAGTGTCCGGCCCCATGTGTCGGTGGTTTTCTCGGCCCCTGGTGATCCGAGGTCGTTCCCGCTGCACAGATTCATGCGCCGGGGCCTCCTGCAGACAATTCACTTTGGTTTATTGCGCTATCTCTAATAGCACCCGAGATATCACCAGATGAATATCAGATTTTTCCCTGACCCTGAGTGTCCGACCCCATGAGGCGGTGGTTGTCTGGGCCCCTGGTGGTCCGAGGTCGTTCCAGCTGCACAGATTCATGCGCCAGGGCTTCCTGCAGACACTGCACATTGATTTATCGCGCTATCTGTAATAGCACCCGAGATATCACCAGATATATGCTGGATTTTTCCATGACCTTGGGTGACGGATACCGAAAATCTGTAATTTTCTCGGCCCCTGGTAGTCCGAGGTCGTTCCCGCTGCACAGATTCATGCGCCAGGGCCTCCTGCAGATAATTCACTTTGGTATATTGCGCTATCTCTAATAGCACCCGAGGTATCACCAGATATATATTGGATTTTCCCCTGAACCTGAGTGTCCGGCCCCATGAGACGGTGGTTCTCTCGGCCCCTGGTGGTCCGAGGTCGATCCCGCTGCCCAGATTCATGCGACAGGGCTTCCTGCAGACAATGCACTTTGATTTATCGCGCTATCTGTAATAGCACCCGAGACAGCACCACATATATGCTGGATTTTTACATGACATTGGGTGTCGAATACCGAAAATCTGTAATTTTCTCGGCCCCTGGTGGTCCGAGGTCGTTCCCGCTGAACAGATGCATGCGCCAGGGCCTCCTGCAGACAATTCACTTTGGTTTATTGCGCTATCTCTAATAGCACCCGAGATATCACCAGATATATATTGGATTTTTCACTGACCCTGACAGTCCGGACCCATGAGACGGTGGTTTTCTCGGCCCCTGGTGGTCGGAGGTCGTTCCCGCTGCACAGAATCATGCGCCAGGGCTTCCTGCAGACAATGCACTTTGATTTATCGCGCCATCTCTAATAGCACCCGAGATATCACCAGATATATATTGCATTTTTCCCCGACCCTGAGTGTCCGGCCCCATGAGACGGTGGTTTTCTCGGCCCCTGGTGATCCGAGGCCGTTCCCGCTGCACACATTCATGCGCCAGGGCCTGCTGCAGACAATTCACTTTGGTTTATTGCGCTATCTCTAATAGCACCCGAGATATCACCAGATATATATTGCATTTTCCCCTGACCCTGAGTGTCCGTCCCCATGAGACGGTGGTTTTCTCGGCCCCTGGTGGTCCGAGGCCGTTCCCGCTGCCCAGATTCATGCGCCAGGGCCTCCTACAGACAATGGACTTTGATTTATTGCGCTATCTCTAATGGCAACCGAGATATCACCAGATATATAATGGATTTTTCCCTGACCCTGAAAGTCTGGCCCCATGAGACGGTGGTTTTCTTGGCCCCTGGTGGTCCGAGGTCGTTCCCGCTGCACAGATTCATCCGCCAGGGCCTCCTGCACATAATTCACTTTGGTTTATTGCGCTATCTCTAATAGCACCCTATATATCGCCAGATATATATTTGATTTTTCCCTGACCCTGAGTGTCCGGCCCCATGAGACGGTGGTTTTCTCGGCCCCTGGTGGTCCGAGGTCGTTCCCGCTGCCCAGATTCATGCGCCAGGGCCTCCTGCAGACAATGCAATTTGATTTATCGCGCTATCTCTAATAGCACCCGAGATATCACCAGATATATAATGGATTTTTCCCTGACCCTGAGTGCCCGGCCTCATGTGTTGGTGGTTTTCTCGGCCCCTGGTGATCCGAGGTCGTTCCCGCTGCACAGATTCATGCGCCAGGGCCTCCTACACATAATTCACTTTGGTTTATTGCGCTATCTCTAATAGCACCCGAGATATCACCAGATATATATTGGATTTTTCCCTGACCCTGAGTGTCCGGCCCCATGAGACGGTGGTTTTCTCGGCCCCTCGTGGTCCGAGGTCGTTCCCGCTGCCCAGATTCATGCGCCATGGCCTCCTACAGACAATGCACTTTGATTTATTGCGCTATCTGTAATAGCACCCGAGATATCACCAGATGTATATTCGATTTTTCCCTGACCCTGAGTGTCCGGCCCCATGAGACGGTGGTTTTCTCGGCCCCTGGTGGTCCGAGGTCGTTCCCGCTGCCCAGATTCATGCGCCAGGGCCTCCTACAGACAATGGACTATGATTTATTGCGCTATCTCTAATGGCAACCGAGATATCACCAGATATATAATGGATTTTTCCCTGACCCTGACAGTCCGGCCCCATGAGACGGTGGTTTTCTTGGCCCCTGGTGTTCCGAGGTCGTTCCCGCTGCACAGATTCATCCGCCAGGGCCTCCTGCACATAATTCACTTTGGTTTATTGCGCTATCTCTAATAGCACCCGAGATATCGCCAGATATATATTGGATTTTTCCCTGACCCTGAGGGTCCGGCCCCATGAGACGGTGGTTTTCTCGGCCCCTGGTGGTACGACGTCGTTCCTGCTGCACAGATTCATGCGACAGGGCCTCCCGCAGACAATGCACTTTGATTCATTGCCCTATCTCTAATAGCACCCGAGATATCACCAGATATATATTGGATTTTTCCCTGCCCCTGACAGTCCGGCCCCCTGAGGCGGTGGCTTTCTCGGCCCCTGGTGGTCCGAGGTCGTTCCCGCTGCTCAGATTCATGGGCCAGGGCCTCCTGCAGATAATTCACTTTGATTTATTGCGCAATCTCTAATAGCACCCGAGATATGTCCAGATATATATTGATTTTTTCACTGACCCTGGGTGTCCGGCCCCATGTGTCGGTGGTTTGTTCGGCCCTTGGTGGTCCGAGGTCCTTCCCGCTGCACAGACCCATGCGCGGGGGCTCCCTGCAGATAATTCACTATGGATTATTGCGCTATCTGTAATAGCACCCGAGATATCACCAGATATATATTAGATTTTTCCCTGACCCTGAGTGTCCGGCCCCATGAGACGGTGGTTGTCTCGGCCCCTGGTGGTCCGAGGTCGTTCCCGCTGCACAGATTCATGCAACAGGGCCTCCTGCAGATAATTCACTTTGGTTTATTGCGCTATCCCTAATAGCACCCGAGATATCACCAGATATATATTGGATTTTTCCCCGACCCTGAGTGTCCGGCCCCATGAGACGGCGGTTTTCTCGGCCCCTGGTGTTCCGACGTCGTTCCTGCTGCACAGATTCATGCGACAGCGCCTCCCGCAGAAAATGCACTTTGATTTATTGCGCTATATCTAATAGCACCCGAGATATCACCAGATATATATTGGATTTTTCCTCGACCCTGAGTGTCCGGCCCCATGAAACGGTGGTTTTCTCGGCCCCTGGTGGTTCGAGGTCGTTCCGCTGCACAGATTCATGCGCCAGGGCCTCCTACAGACAATGCACTTTCATTTATTGGGCTATCTGTAATAGCACCCGAGAAAGCACCATATATATGCTGGATTTTTACATGACTTTGCGTGACGGATACAGAAAATCTGTAATTTTCTCGGCCCCTGGAGATCCGAGGTCGTTCCCGCTGCACGGATTCATGCGCCAGGGCCTCTTGCAGACAATGCACTTTGATTTATTGCGCTATCTGTAATAGCACCCGAGATATCACCAGATATATAATGGATTTTTCCCTGACCCTGACAGTCCGGCCTCATGAGACGGTGGTTTTCTTGGCCCCTGGTGGTCCGAGGTCGTTCCCGCTGCACAGATTCATCCGCCAGGGCCTCCTGCACATAATTCACTTTGGTTTATTGCGCTATCTCTAATAGCACCCGAGATATCGCCAGATATATATTGGATTTTTCCCTGACCCTGAGGGTCCGGCCCCATGAGACGGTGGTTTTCTCGGCCCCTGGTGGTCCGAGGCCGTTCCCGCTGCCCAGATTCATGCGCCAGGGCCTCCTACAGACAATGGACTTTGATTTATTGCGCTATCTCTAATAGCATCCGAGATATCACCCGATATATATTGGATTTTTCCCCGACCCTGAGTGATCGGCCCCATGAGACGGTGGTTTTCTCGGACCCTGGTGATCCGAGTTCGTTCCTGCTGCAGAGATTCATGCGCCAGGGCCTCCTGCAGATAATTCACTTTGGTTTATTGCGCTATCTCTAATAGCACCCGAGATATCACCAGATATATATTGGATTTATCCCCGACCCTGAGTGACCGGCCCCATGAGACTGTAGTTTTCTCGGCCCCTGGTGGTCCGAGGTCGTTCCCGCTGCACAGATGCATGCGCCAGGGCCTCCTGCAGATAATTCACTTTGGTTTATTGCGCTATCTCTAATAGCAGCCGAGATATAACCAGATATATATTGGATTTTTCCCTGTCCCTGAGTGTCCGGCCCCATGAGACGGTGGTTTTCTCGGCCCCTGGTTGTCCCAGGTCGTTCCCGCTGCCCAGATTCATGCGCCAGGGCCTCCTGCACATAATTCACTTTGGTTTATTGCGCTATCTCTAATAGCACCCGAGATATCGCCAGATATATATTGGATTTTTCCCTGACCCTGAGGGTCCGGCCCCATGAGACGGTGGTTCTCTCGGCACCTGGTGGTCCTAGCTCGTTCCCGCTGCCCAGATTCATGCGCCAGGGCCTCCTACAGACAATGCACTTTGATTTATTGCGCTATCTGTAATAGCACCCGGGATATCACCGGATATATATTGGATTTTTCCCTGACCCTGAGTGTCCGGCCCCATGAGACGGTGGTTTTCTCGGCCCCTGGTGGTCCGAGGTCGTTCCCGCTGCCCAGATTCATGCGCCAGGGCCTCCTGCAGACAATGCAATTTGATTTATGGCGCTATCTGTAATAGCACCCGAGATATCAACAGATATATATTGGATTTATCCCCGACCCTGAGTGACCGGCCCCATGAGACTGTAGTTTTCTCGGCCCCTGGTGGTCCGAGGTCGTTCCCGCTGCACAGATGCATGCGCCAGGGCCTCCTGCAGATAATTCACTTTGGTTTATTGCGCTATCTCTAATAGCAGCCGAGATATAACCAGATATATATTGGATTTTTCCCTGACCCTGAGTGTCCGGCCCCATGAGACGGTGGTTTTCTCGGCACCTGGTGGTCCTAGCTCGTTCCCGCTGCCCAGATTCATGCGCCAGGGCCTCCTACAGACAATGCACTTTGATTTATTGCGCTATCTGTAATAGCACCCGGGATATCACCGGATATATATTGGATTTTTCCCTGACCCTGAGTGTCCGGCCCCATGAGACGGTGGTTTTCTCGGCCCCTGGTGGTCCGAGGTCGTTCCCGCTGCCCAGATTCATGCGCCAGGGCCTCCTGCAGACAATGCAATTTGATTTATGGCGCTATCTGTAATAGCACCCGAGATATCAACAGATATATATTGGATTTATCCCCGACCCTGAGTGACCGGCCCCATGAGACTGTAGTTTTCTCGGCCCCTGGTGGTCCGAGGTCGTTCCCGCTGCACAGATGCATGCGCCAGGGCCTCCTGCAGATAATTCACTTTGGTTTATTGCGCTATCTCTAATAGCAGCCGAGATATAACCAGATATATATTGGATTTTTCCCTGACCCTGAGTGTCCGGCCCCATGAGACGGTGGTTTTCTCGGCCCCTGGTTGTCCCAGGTCGTTCCCGCTGCCCAGATTCATGCGCCAGGGCCTCATGCACATAATTCACTTTGGTTTATTGCGCTATCTCTAATAGCACCCGAGATATCACCAGATATTTATTGGATTTTCCCCTGACCCTGAGTGTCCGGCCCCATGAGACTAGTTTTCTCGGCCCCTGGTGGTCCGAGGTCGTTCCCGCTGCACAGATTCATGCGCCAGGGCCTCCTAGAGACAATGCACTTTGATTTATTGCGCTATCTGTAATAGCACCTCAGAAAGCTCCATATATATGCTGGATTTTTACATGACTTTGGGTGACGGACACAGAAAATCTGTAATTTTCACGGCCCCTGGAGATCCGAGGTCGTACCTGCTTCACAGATTCATGCGCCAGGGCCTCCCGCAGACAATGCACTTTGATTTAGTGCGCCATCTGTAATAGCACCCGAGATATCACCAGATATATATTGGATTTTTCCCTGTCCCTGAGTGTCCGGCCCCATGAGACTGTAGTTTTCTCGTCCCCTGGTGGTCCGAGGTCGTTCCCGCTGCACAGATTCATGCGCCAGGGCCTCCTGCAGATAATTCACTTTGGTTTATTGCGCTATCTCTAATAGCACCCGAGATATCGCCAGATATATATTGGATTTTTCCCTGACCCTGAGGGTCCGGCCCCATGAGACGGTGGTTTTCTCGGCCCCTGGTGGTCCGAGGCCGTTCCCGCTGCCCAGATTCATGCGCCAGGGCCTCCTACAGACAATGGACTTTGATTTATTGCGCTATCTCTAATAGCATCCGAGATATCACCAGATATATATTGGATTTTTCCCCGACCCTGAGTGATCGGCCCCATGAGACGGTGGTTTTCTCGGACCCTGGTGATCCGAGTTCGTTCCTGCTGCAGAGATTCATGCGCCAGGGCCTCCTGCAGATAATTCACTTTGATTTATTGCGCTATCTCTAATAGCACCCGAGATATCACCAGATATATATTGGATTTATCCCCGACCCTGAGTGACCGGCCCCATGAGACTGTAGTTTTCACGGCCCCTGGAGATCCGAGGTCGTACCTGCTTCACAGATTCATGCGCCAGGGCCTCCCGCAGACAATGCACTTTGATTTAGTGCGCCATCTGTAATAGCACCCGAGATATCACCAGATATATATTGGATTTTTCCCTGTCCCTGAGTGTCCGGCCCCATGAGACTGTAGTTTTCTCGTCCCCTGGTGGTCCGAGGTCGTTCCCGCTGCACAGATTCATGCGCCAGGGCCTCCTGCAGATAATTCACTTTGGTTTATTGCGCTATCTCTAATAGCACCCGAGATATCGCCAGATATATATTGGATTTTTCCCTGACCCTGAGGGTCCGGCCCCATGAGACGGTGGTTTTCTCGGCCCCTGGTGGTCCGAGGCCGTTCCCGCTGCCCAGATTCATGCGCCAGGGCCTCCTACAGACAATGGACTTTGATTTATTGCGCTATCTCTAATAGCATCCGAGATATCACCAGATATATATTGGATTTTTCCCCGACCCTGAGTGATCGGCCCCATGAGACGGTGGTTTTCTCGGACCCTGGTGATCCGAGTTCGTTCCTGCTGCAGAGATTCATGCGCCAGGGCCTCCTGCAGATAATTCACTTTGATTTATTGCGCTATCTCTAATAGCACCCGAGATATCACCAGATATATATTGGATTTATCCCCGACCCTGAGTGACCGGCCCCATGAGACTGTAGTTTTCTCGGCCCCTGGTGGTCCGAGGTCGTTCCCGCTGCACAGATGCATGCGCCAGGGCCTCCTGCAGATAATTCACTTTGGTTTATTGCGCTATCTCTAATAGCAGCCGAGATATAACCAGATATATATTGGATTTTTCCCTGACCCTGAGTGTCCGGCCCCATGAGACGGTGGTTTTCTCGGCACCTGGTGGTCCTAGCTCGTTCCCGCTGCCCAGATTCATGCGCCAGGGCCTCCTACAGACAATGCACTTTGATTTATTGCGCTATCTGTAATAGCACCCGGGATATCACCGGATATATATTGGATTTTTCCCTGACCCTGAGTGTCCGGCCCAATGAGACGGTGGTTTTCTCGGCCCCTGGTGGTCCGAGGTCGTTCCCGCTGCCCAGATTCATGCGCCAGGGCCTCCTGCAGACAATGCAATTTGATTTATGGCGCTATCTGTAATAGCACCCGAGATATCAACAGATATATATTGGATTTATCCCCGACCCTGAGTGACCGGCCCCATGAGACTGTAGTTTTCTCGGCCCCTGGTGGTCCGAGGTCGTTCCCGCTGCACAGATGCATGCGCCAGGGCCTCCTGCAGATAATTCACTTTGGTTTATTGCGCTATCTCTAATAGCAGCCGAGATATAACCAGATATATATTGGATTTTTCCCTGACCCTGAGTGTCCGGCCCCATGAGACGGTGGTTTTCTCGGCCCCTGGTTGTCCCAGGTCGTTCCCGCTGCCCAGATTCATGCGCCAGGGCCTCATGCACATAATTCACTTTGGTTTATTGCGCTATCTCTAATAGCACCCGAGATATCACCAGATATTTATTGGATTTTCCCCTGACCCTGAGTGTCCGGCCCCATGAGACTAGTTTTCTCGGCCCCTGGTGGTCCGAGGTCGTTCCCGCTGCACAGATTCATGCGCCAGGGCCTCCTAGAGACAATGCACTTTGATTTATTGCGCTATCTGTAATAGCACCTCAGAAAGCTCCATATATATGCTGGATTTTTACATGACTTTGGGTGACGGACACAGAAAATCTGTAATTTTCACGGCCCCTGGAGATCCGAGGTCGTACCTGCTTCACAGATTCATGCGCCAGGGCCTCCCGCAGACAATGCACTTTGATTTAGTGCGCCATCTGTAATAGCACCCGAGATATCACCAGATATATATTGGATTTTTCCCCGACCCTGAGTGTCCGGCCCCATGAGACGGTGGTTTTCTTGGCCCCTGGTGGTCCGAGGTCGTTCCCGCTGCACAGATTCATCCGCCAGGGCCTCCTGCACATAATTCACTTTGGTTTATTGCGCTATCTCTAATAGCACCCGAGATATCGCCAGATATATATTGGATTTTTCCCTGACCCTGAGGGTCCGGCCCCATGAGACGGTGGTTTTCTTGGCCCCTGGTGGTCCGAGGTCGTTCCCGCTGCACAGATTCATCCGCCAGGGCCTCCTGCACATAATTCACTTTGGTTTATTGCGCTATCTCTAATAGCACCCGAGATATCGCCAGATATATATTGGATTTTTCCCTGACCCTGAGGGTCCGGCCCCATGAGACGGTGGTTTTCTCGGCCCCTGGTGGTCCGAGGCCGTTCCCGCTGCCCAGATTCATGCGCCAGGGCCTCCTACAGACAATGGACTTTGATTTATTGCGCTATCTCTAATGGCAACCGAGATATCACCAGATATATAATGGATTTTTCCCTGACCCTGAAAGTCTGGCCCCATGAGACGGTGGTTTTCTTGGCCCCTGGTGGTCCGAGGTCGTTCCCGCTGCACAGATTCATCCGCCAGGGCCTCCTGCACATAATTCACTTTGGTTTATTGCGCTATATGTAATAGCACCCGAGATATCACCAGATATATATTGGATTTTTCCCTGACCCTGAGTGTCCGGCCCCATGAGACGGCGGTTTTCTCGGCTCCTGGTGGTCCGAGGTCGTTCCCGCTAAACAGGTTCATGCGCCGGGGACTCCTGCAGATAATTCACTAAGGTTTATTGCGCTATCTCTAATAGCATCCGAGATATCACCAGATATATATTGGATTTTTCCCCGACCCTGAGTGATCGGCCCCATGAGACGGTGGTTTTCTCGGACCCTGGTGATCCGAGTTCGTTCCTGCTGCAGAGATTCATGCGCCAGGGCCTCCTGCAGATAATTCACTTTGGTTTATTGCGCTATCTCTAATAGCACCCGAGATATCACCAGATATATATTGGATTTATCCCCGACCCTGAGTGACCGGCCCCATGAGACTGTAGTTTTCTCGGCCCCTGGTGGTCCGAGGTCGTTCCCGCTGCACAGATGCATGCGCCAGGGCCTCCTGCAGATAATTCACTTTGGTTTATTGCGCTATCTCTAATAGCAGCCGAGATATAACCAGATATATATTGGATTTTTCCCTGACCCTGAGTGTCCGGCCCCATGAGACGGTGGTTTTCTCGGCCCCTGGTTGTCCCAGGTCGTTCCCGCTGCCCAGATTCATGCGCCAGGGCCTCCTGCACATAATTCACTTTGGTTTATTGCGCTATCTCTAATAGCACCCGAGATATCGCCAGATATATATTGGATTTTTCCCTGACCCTGAGGGTCCGGCCCCATGAGAGGGTGGTTTTCTCGGCACCTGGTGGTCCTAGCTCGTTCCCGCTGCCCAGATTCATGCGCCAGGGCCTCCTACAGACAATGCACTTTGATTTATTGCGCTATCTGTAATAGCACCCGGGATATCACCGGATATATATTGGATTTTTCCCTGACCCTGAGTGTCCGGCCCCATGAGACGGTGGTTTTCTCGGCCCCTGGTGGTCCGAGGTCGTTCCCGCTGCCCAGATTCATGCGCCAGGGCCTCCTGCAGACAATGCAATTTGATTTATGGCGCTATCTGTAATAGCACCCGAGATATCAACAGATATATATTGGATTTATCCCCGACCCTGAGTGACCGGCCCCATGAGACTGTAGTTTTCTCGGCCCCTGGTGGTCCGAGGTCGTTCCCGCTGCACAGATGCATGCGCCAGGGCCTCCTGCAGATAATTCACTTTGGTTTATTGCGCTATCTCTAATAGCAGCCGAGATATAACCAGATATATATTGGATTTTTCCCTGACCCTGAGTGTCCGGCCCCATGAGACGGTGGTTTTCTCGGCCCCTGGTTGTCCCAGGTCGTTCCCGCTGCCCAGATTCATGCGCCAGGGCCTCATGCACATAATTCACTTTGGTTTATTGCGCTATCTCTAATAGCACCCGAGATATCACCAGATATATAATGGATTTTTCCCTGACCCTGAGTGCCCGGCCTCATGTGTCGGTGGTTTTCTCGGCCCCTGGTGATCCGAGGTCGTTCCCGCTGTACAGATTCATGCGCCAGGGCCTCCTGCACATAATTCACTTTGGTTTATTGCGCTATCTCTAATAGCACCCGAGATATCGCCAGATATATACTGGATTTTTCCCTGACCCTGAGGGTCCGGCCCCATGAGACGGTGGTTTTCTCGGCTCCTGGTGGTCCTAGGTCGTTCCCGCTGCACAGATGCATGCGCCAGGGCCTCCTGCAGATAATTCACTTTGGTTTATTGCGCTATATGTAATAGCACCCGAGATATCACCAGATATATATTGGATTTTTCCCTGACCCTGAGTGTCCGGCCCCATGAGACGGTGGTTTTCTCGGCCCCTGGTGGTCCGAGGTCGTTCCCGCTGCCCAGATTCATGCGCCAGGGCCTCCTACAGACAATGCACTTTGATTTATTGCGCTATCTGTAATAGCACCCGGGATATCACCGGATATATATTGGATTTTACCTGACCCTGTGTGTCCGGCCACATGAGACGGTGGTTTTCTCGGACGCTGGTGTTCCGAGGTCGTTCCCGCTGCCCAGATTCATGCGCCAGGGCCTCCTACAGACAATGCACTTTGATGTATTGCGCTATCTGTAATAGCACCCGAGATATCACCGGATATATATTGGATTTTTCCCCGACCCTGAGTGATCGGCCCCATGAGACGGTGGTTTTCTCGGACCCTGGTGATCCGAGTTCGTTCCTGCTGCAGAGATTAATGCGCCAGGGCCTCCTGCAGATATTTCACTTTGGTTTATTGCGCTATCTCTAATAGCACCCGAGATATCACCAGATATATATTGGATTTATCCCCGACCCTGAGTGACCGGCCCCATGAGACTGTAGTTTTCTCGGCCCCTGGTGGTCCGAGGTCGTTCCCGCTGCACAGATGCATGCGCCAGGGCCTCCTGCAGATAATTCACTTTGGTTTATTGCGCTATCTCTAATAGCAGCCGAGATATAACCAGATATATATTGGATTTTTCCCTGACCCTGAGTGTCCGGCCCCATGAGACGGTGGTTTTCTCGGCCCCTGGTTGTCCCAGGTCGTTCCCGCTGCACAGATTCATGCGCCAGTGCCTCTTGCAGATAATTCACTTTGGTTTATTGCGCTATCTCTAATAGCACCCGAGATATCACCAGATATTTATTGGATTTTCCCCTGACCCTGAGTGTCCGTCCCCATGAGACTAGTTTTCTCGGCCCCTGTTGGTCCGAGGTCGTTCCCGCTGCACAGATTCATGCGCCAGGGCCTCCTACAGACAATGCACTTTGATTTATTGCGCTATCTGTAATAGCACCTCAGAAAGCTCCATATATATGCTGGATTTTTACATGACTTTGGGTGACGGACACAGAAAATCTGTAATTTTCACGGCCCCTGGAGATCCGAGGTCGTACCTGCTTCACAGATTCATGCGCCAGGGCCTCCCGCAGACAATGCACTTTGATTTAGTGCGCCATCTGTAATAGCACCCGAGATATCACCAGATATATATTGGATTTTTCCCTGTCCCTGAGTGTCCGGCCCCATGAGACTGTAGTTTTCTCGTCCCCTGGTGGTCCGAGGTCGTTCCCGCTGCACAGATTCATGCGCCAGGGCCTCCTGCAGACAATTCACTTTGGTTCATTGCGCTATCTCTAATAGCATCCGAGATATCACCAGATATATATTGGATTTTTCCCCGACCCTGAGTGTCCGGCCCCATGAGACGGTGGTTTTCTCGGCCCCTGGTGGTTCGAGGTCGTTCCGCTGCACAGATTCATGCGCCAGGGCCTCCTACAGACAATGCACTTTGATTTATTGGGCTATCTGTAATAGCACCCGAGAAAGCACCATATATATGCTGGATTTTTACATGACTTTGCGTGACGGATACAGAAAATCTGTAATTTTCTCGGCCCCTGGAGATCCGAGGTCGTTCCCGCTGCACGGATTCATGCGCCAGGGTCTCTTGCAGACAATGCACTTTGATTTATTGCGCTATCTGTAATAGCACCCGAGATATCACCAGATATATAATGGATTTTTCCCTGACCCTGACAGTCCGGCCCCATGAGACGGTGGTTTTCTTGGCCCCTGGTGGTCCGAGGTCGTTCCCGCTGCACAGATTCATCCGCCAGGGCCTCCTGCACATAATTCACTTTGGTTTATTGCGCTATCTCTAATAGCACCCGAGATATCGCCAGATATATATTGGATTTTTCCCTGACCCTGAGGGTCCGGCCCCATGAGACGGTGGTTTTCTTGGCCCCTGGTGGTCCGAGGTCGTTCCCGCTGCACAGATTCATCCGCCAGGGCCTCCTGCACATAATTCACTTTGGTTTATTGCGCTATCTCTAATAGCACCCGAGATATCGCCAGATATATATTGGATTTTTCCCTGACCCTGAGGGTCCGGCCCCATGAGACGGTGGTTTTCTCGGCCCCTGGTGGTCCGAGGCCGTTCCCGCTGCCCAGATTCATGCGCCAGGGCCTCCTACAGACAATGGACTTTGATTTATTGCGCTATCTCTAATGGCAACCGAGATATCACCAGATATATAATGGATTTTTCCCTGACCCTGAAAGTCTGGCCCCATGAGACGGTGGTTTTCTTGGCCCCTGGTGGTCCGAGGTCGTTCCCGCTGCACAGATTCATCCGCCAGGGCCTCCTGCACATAATTCACTTTGGTTTATTGCGCTATATGTAATAGCACCCGAGATATCACCAGATATATATTGGATTTTTCCCTGACCCTGAGTGTCCGGCCCCATGAGACGGCGGTTTTCTCGGCTCCTGGTGGTCCGAGGTCGTTCCCGCTAAACAGGTTCATGCGCCGGGGACTCCTGCAGATAATTCACTAAGGTTTATTGCGCTATCTCTAATAGCATCCGAGATATCACCAGATATATATTGGATTTTTCCCCGACCCTGAGTGATCGGCCCCATGAGACGGTGGTTTTCTCGGACCCTGGTGATCCGAGTTCGTTCCTGCTGCAGAGATTCATGCGCCAGGGCCTCCTGCAGATAATTCACTTTGGTTTATTGCGCTATCTCTAATAGCACCCGAGATATCACCAGATATATATTGGATTTATCCCCGACCCTGAGTGACCGGCCCCATGAGACTGTAGTTTTCTCGGCCCCTGGTGGTCCGAGGTCGTTCCCGCTGCACAGATGCATGCGCCAGGGCCTCCTGCAGATAATTCACTTTGGTTTATTGCGCTATCTCTAATAGCAGCCGAGATATAACCAGATATATATTGGATTTTTCCCTGACCCTGAGTGTCCGGCCCCATGAGACGGTGGTTTTCTCGGCCCCTGGTTGTCCCAGGTCGTTCCCGCTGCCCAGATTCATGCGCCAGGGCCTCCTGCACATAATTCACTTTGGTTTATTGCGCTATCTCTAATAGCACCCGAGATATCGCCAGATATATATTGGATTTTTCCCTGACCCTGAGGGTCCGGCCCCATGAGAGGGTGGTTTTCTCGGCACCTGGTGGTCCTAGCTCGTTCCCGCTGCCCAGATTCATGCGCCAGGGCCTCCTACAGACAATGCACTTTGATTTATTGCGCTATCTGTAATAGCACCCGGGATATCACCGGATATATATTGGATTTTTCCCTGACCCTGAGTGTCCGGCCCCATGAGACGGTGGTTTTCTCGGCCCCTGGTGGTCCGAGGTCGTTCCCGCTGCCCAGATTCATGCGCCAGGGCCTCCTGCAGACAATGCAATTTGATTTATGGCGCTATCTGTAATAGCACCCGAGATATCAACAGATATATATTGGATTTATCCCCGACCCTGAGTGACCGGCCCCATGAGACTGTAGTTTTCTCGGCCCCTGGTGGTCCGAGGTCGTTCCCGCTGCACAGATGCATGCGCCAGGGCCTCCTGCAGATAATTCACTTTGGTTTATTGCGCTATCTCTAATAGCAGCCGAGATATAACCAGATATATATTGGATTTTTCCCTGACCCTGAGTGTCCGGCCCCATGAGACGGTGGTTTTCTCGGCCCCTGGTTGTCCCAGGTCGTTCCCGCTGCCCAGATTCATGCGCCAGGGCCTCATGCACATAATTCACTTTGGTTTATTGCGCTATCTCTAATAGCACCCGAGATATCACCAGATATATAATGGATTTTTCCCTGACCCTGAGTGCCCGGCCTCATGTGTCGGTGGTTTTCTCGGCCCCTGGAGATCCGAGGTCGTACCTGCTTCACAGATTCATGCGCCAGGGCCTCCCGCAGACAATGCACTTTGATTTAGTGCGCCATCTGTAATAGCACCCGAGATATCACCAGATATATATTGGATTTTTCCCTGTCCCTGAGTGTCCGGCCCCATGAGACTGTAGTTTTCTCGTCCCCTGGTGGTCCGAGGTCGTTCCCGCTGCACAGATTCATGCGCCAGGGCCTCCTGCAGACAATTCACTTTGGTTCATTGCGCTATCTCTAATAGCATCCGAGATATCACCAGATATATATTGGATTTTTCCCCGACCCTGAGTGTCCGGCCCCATGAGACGGTGGTTTTCTCGGCCCCTGGTGGTCCGACGTCGTTCCTGCTGCATAGATTCATGCGACAGGGCCTCCCGCAGAAAATGCACTTTGATTTATTGCGCTATATCTAATAGCACCCGAGATATCACCAGATATATATTGGATTTTTCCCCGACCCTGAGTGTCCGGCCCCATGAGACGGTGGTTTTCTCGGCCCCTGGTGGTTCGAGGTCGTTCCGCTGCACAGATTCATGCGCCAGGGCCTCCTACAGACAATGCACTTTGATTTATTGGGCTATCTGTAATAGCACCCGAGAAAGCACCATATATATGCTGGATTTTTACATGACTTTGCGTGACGGATACAGAAAATCTGTAATTTTCTCGGCCCCTGGAGATCCGAGGTCGTTCCCGCTGCACGGATTCATGCGCCAGGGCCTCTTGCAGACAATGCACTATGATTTATTGCGCTATCTGTAATAGCACCCGAGATATCACCAGATATATAATGGATTTTTCCCTGACCCTGACAGTCCGGCCCCATGAGACGGTGGTTTTCTTGGCCCCTGGTGGTCCGAGGTCGTTCCCGCTGCACAGATTCATCCGCCAGGGCCTCCTGCACATAATTCACTTTGGTTTATTGCGCTATCTCTAATAGCACCCGAGATATCGCCAGATATATATTGGATTTTTCCCTGACCCTGAGGGTCCGGCCCCATGAGACGGTGGTTTTCTCGGCCCCTGGTGGTCCGAGGCCGTTCCCGCTGCCCAGATTCATGCGGCAGGGCCTCCTGCAGATAATTCACTTTGCTTTATTGCGCCATCTGTAATAGCACCAGAGATATCACCAGATATATGCTGGATTTTTACATGACATTGTGTGACGGATACCGAAAATCTGTAATTTTCTCGGCCCCTGGTGGTCCGATGTCGTTCCTGCTGCACAGATTCATGCGCAAGTTCCTCCTGCAGATAATTCACTTTGGTTTATTGCGCTATCTCTAATAGCACCCGAGATATCACCAGATATATATTGGATTTTCCCCTGACCCTGGGTGTCCGGCCCCATGAGACGGTCGTTTTCTCGGCCCCTGGTGGTCCGAGGTCGTTCCCGCTCCACAGATTCATGCGCCAGGGCCTCCTGCAGACAATGCGCTTTGATTTATCGCGCTATATCTAATGGCACCCGAGATATCACCAGATATATAATGGATTTTTCCCTGACCCTGACAGTCCGGCCCCATGAGACGGTGGTTTTCTCGGCCCCTGGTGGTCCGAGGTCGTTCCCGCTGCACGGATTCATGCGCCAGGGCTTCCTGCAGATAATGCACTTTGATTTAGTGCGCTATCTGTAATAGCACCCAATATATCGCCAGATATATATTTGATTTTTCCCTGACCCTGAGTGTCCGGCCCCATGAGACGGTGGTTTTCTCGGCCCCTGGTGGTCCGAGGTCGTTCCCGCTGCCCAGATTCATGCGCCAGGACCTCCTGCAGACAATGCAATTTGATTTATCGCGCTATCTCTAATAGCACCCGAGATATCACCAGATATATAATGGATTTTTCCCTGACCCTGAGTGCCCGGCCTCATGTGTCGGTGGTTTTCTCGGCCCCTGGTGATCCGAGGTCGTTCCCGCTGTACAGATTCATGCGCCAGGGCCTCCTGCACATAATTCACTTTGGTTTATTGCGCTATCTCTAATAGCACCCGAGATTTCGCCAGATATATACTGGATTTTTCCCTGACCCTGAGGGTCCGGCCCCATGAGACGGTGGTTTTCTCGGCTCCTGGTGGTCCTGGGTCGTTCCCGCTGCCCAGATTCATGCGCCAGGGCCTCCTACAGACAATGCACTTTGATTTATTGCGCTATCTGTAATAGCACCCGGGATATCACCGGATATATATTGGATTTTACCTGACCCTGAGTGTCCGGCACCATGAGACGGTGATTTTCTCGGCCCCTGGTGGTCCGAGGTCGTTCCCGCTGCCCAGATTCATGCACCAGGGCCTCCTACAGACAATGCACTTTGATTTATTGCGCTATCTGTAATAGCACCCGAGATATCACCGGATATATATTGGATTTTTCCCTGACCCTGAGTGTCCGGCCCCATGAGACGGTAGTTTTCTCGGCCCCTGGTGGTCCGAGGTCGTTTCCGCTGCACAGATTCATGCGCAAGGGCCTCCTACGGACAATGCACTTTGATTTATTGCGCTATCTGTAATAGCACCCGAGATATCACCAGACATATATTGGATTTTCCCCAGACCCAGAGTGTCCAGCCCCATGGGACTTTGGTTTTCTCGGCCCCTCGTGGTCCGAGGTCGTTCCCGCTGCCCAGATTCATGCGGCAGGGCCTCCTACAGACAATGCACTTTGATTTATTGCGCTATCTCTAATGGCACCAGAGATATCACCAGATATATAATGGATTTTTCCGTGACCCTGACAGTCCGGCCCCATGAGACGGTGGTTTTCTCGGCCCCTGGTGGTCCGAGGTCGTTCCCGCTGCCCAGATTCATGCGCCAGGGCCTCCTGCAGACAATGCAATTTGATTTATCGCGCTATCTCTAATAGCACCCGAGATATCACCAGATATATAATGGATTTTTCCCTGACCCTGAGTGCCCGGCCTCATGTGTCGGTGGTTTTCTCGGCCCCTGGTGATCCGAGGTCGTTCCCGCTGTACAGATTCATGCGGCAGGGCCTCCTACAGACAATGCACTTTGATTTATTGCGCAATCTGTAATAGCACCGGAGATATCACCAGATATATATTGGATTTTTCCCTGACCCTTAGTGTCCGGCCCCATGAGACGATGGTTTTCTCGGCCCCTGGTGGTCCGAGGTCGTTTCCGCTGCACAGATTCATGCGCAAGGGCCTCCTACGGACAATGCACTTTGATTTATTGCGCTATCTGTAATAGCACCCGGGATATCACCAGACATATATTGGATTTTCCCCAGACCCTGAGTGTCCAGCCCCATGGGACTTTGGTTTTCTCGGCCCCTCGTGGTCCGAGGTCGTTCCCGCTGCCCAGATTCATGCGGCAGGGCCTCCTACAGACAATGCACTTTGATTTATTGCGCTATCTCTAATGGCACCAGAGATATCACCAGATATATAATGGATTTTTCCGTGACCCTGACAGTCCGGCCCCATGAGACGGTGGTTTTCTCGGCCCCTGGTGGTCCGAGGTCGTTCCCGCTGCACGGATTCATGCGCCAGGGCCTCCTACAGACAATGGAATTTGATTTATTGCGCTATCTCTAATGGCAACCGAGATATCACCAGATATATAATGGATTTTTCCCTGACCCTGACAGTCCGGCCCCATGAGACGGTGGTTTTCTTGGCCCCTGGTGGTCCGAGGTCGTTCCCGCTGCACAGATTCATCCGCCAGGGCCTCCTGCACATAATTCACTTTGGTTTATTCCGCTATCTCTAATAGCACCCGAGATATCGCCAGATATATATTGGATTTTTCCCTGACCCTGAGGGTCCGGCCCCATGAGACGGTGGTTTTCTCCGCCCCTGGTGGTCCGAGGCCGTTCCCGCTGCCCAGATTCATGCGGCAGGGCCTCCTGCAGATAATTCACTTTGATTTATTGCGCCATCTGTAATAGCACCCGAGATATCACCAGATATATGCTGGATTTTTACATGACATTGTGTGACGGATACCGAAAATCTGTAATTTTCTCGGCCCCTGGTGCTCCGAGGTCGTTGCCGCTGCCCAGATTCATGCGCCAGGGCCTCCTACAGACAATGCACTTTGATTTATTGCGCTATCTGTAATAGCACCCGAGATATCACCGGATATATATTGGATTTTTCCCTGACCCTGAGTGTCCGGCCCCATGAGACGGTAGTTTTCTCGGCCCCTGGTGGTCCGATGGCGTTCCCGCTGCCCAGATTCATGCGGCATGGCCTCCTGCAGATAATTCACTTTGGTTTATTGCGCTATCTCTAATAGCACCCGAGATATCACCAGATATATATTGGATTTTCCCCTGACCCTGAGTGTCCGGCCCCATGAGACGGTCGTTTTCTCGGCCCCTGGTGGTCCGAGGTCGTTCCCGCTGCACAGATTCATGCGCCAAGGCGTCCTGCAGATAATTCACTTTGGTTTATTGCGCTATCTCTAATAGCACCCGAGATATCACCAGATATATATTGCATTTTTCCCCGACCCTGAGTGTCCGGCCCCATGAGACGGTGGTTTTCTGGGCCTCTCGTGGTCCGAGGTCGTACCCGCTGCACAGAGTCATGCGCCAGGGCCTCCTACAGACAATGCACTTTGATTTGTTGCGCAATCTGTAATAGCACCGGAGATATCACCAGATATATATTGGATTTTTCCCTGACCCTTAGTGTCCGGCCCCATGAGACGATGGGTTTCTCGGCCCCTGGTGGTCCGAGGTCGTTTCCGCTGCACAGATTCATGCGCAAGTGCCTCCTACGGACAATGCACTTTGATTTATTGCGCTATCTGTAATAGCACCCGAGATATCACCAGACATATATTGGTTTTCCCCCAGACCCTGAGTGTCCAGCCCCATGGGACTTTGGTTTTCTCGGCCCCTCGTGGTCCGAGGTCGTTCCCGCTGCCCAGATTCATGCGGCAGGGCCTCCTACAGACAATGCACTTTGATTTATTGCGCTATCTCTAATGGCACCAGAGATATCACCAGATATATAATGGATTTTTCCGTGACCCTGACAGTCCGGCCCCATGAGACGGTGGTTTTCTCGGCCCCTGGTGGTCCGAGGTCGTTCCCGCTGCACGGATTCATGCGCCAGGGCTTCCTGCAGACAATGCACTTTGATTTATTGCGCCATCTCTACTAGCACCCGAGATATCACCAGATATATATTGGATTTTTCCCTGACCCTGAGGGTCCGACCCCATGAGACGGTGGTTTTCTCGGCCCCTGGTGGTCCGAGGTCGTTCCCGCTGCCCAGATTCATGCGCCAGGGCCTCCTACAGACAATGGAATTTGATTTATTGCGCTATCTCTAATGGCAACCGAGATATCACCAGATATATAATGGATTTTTCCCTGACCCTGACAGTCCGGCCCCATGAGACGGTGGTTTTCTTGGCCCCTGGTGGTCCGAGGTCGTTCCCGCTGCACAGATTCATCCGCCAGGGCCTCCTGCACATAATTCACTTTGGTTTATTCCGCTATCTCTAATAGCACCCGAGATATCGCCAGATATATATTGGATTTTTCCCTGACCCTGAGGGTCCGGCCCCATGAGACGGTGGTTTTCTCCGCCCCTGGTGGTCCGAGGCCGTTCCCGCTGCCCAGATTCATGCGGCAGGGCCTCCTGCAGATAATTCACTTTGATTTATTGCGCCATCTGTAATAGCACCCGAGATATCACCAGATATATGCTGGATTTTTACATGACATTGTGTGACGGATACCGAAAATCTGTAATTTTCTCGGTCCCTGGTGGTCCGATGTCGTTCCTGCTGCACAGATTCATGCGCAAGTTCCTCCTGCAGATAATTCACTTTGGTTTATTGCGCTATCTCTAATAGCACCCGAGATATCACCAGATATATATTGGATTTTCCCCTGACCCTGAGTGTCCGGCCCCATGAGACGGTCGTTTTCTCGGCCCCTGGTGGTCCGAGGTCGTTCCCGCTCCACAGATTCATGCGCCAGGGCCTCCTGCAGACAATGCGCTTTGATTTATCGCGCTATCTCTAATGGCACCCGAGATATCACCAGATATATAATGGATTTTTCCCTGACCCTGACAGTCCGGCCCCATGAGACGGTGGTTTTCTCGGCCCCTGGTGGTCCGAGGTCGTTCCCGCTGCACAGATTCATGCGCCAGGGCCTCCTGCACATAATTCACTTTGGTTTATTGCGCTATCTCTAATAGCACCCGAGATATCGCCAGATATATATTGCATTTTCCCCTGACCCTGAGTGTCCGGCCACATTTGACGGTGGTTTTCTCGGCCCCTGGTGGTCCGAGATCGTTCCCGCTGCCCAGATTCATGCGCCAGGGCCTCCTGCACATAATTCACTTTGGTTTATTGCGCTATCTCTAATAGCACCCGAGATATCGCCAGATATATATTGGATTTTTCCCTGACCCTGAGGGTCCGGCCCCATGAGACGGTGGTTTTCTCGGCACCTGGTGGTCCTAGGTCGTTCCCGCTGCCCAGATTCATGCGGCAGGGCCTCCTACAGACAATGCACTTTGATTTATTGCGCAATCTGTAATAGCACCGGAGATATCACCAGATATATATTGGATTTTTCCCTGACCCTTAGTGTCCGGCCCCATGAGACGATGGTTTTCTCGGCCCCTGGTGGTCCGAGGTCGTTTCCGCTGCACAGATTCATGCGCAAGGGCCTCCTACGGACAATGCACTTTGATTTATTGCGCTATCTGTAATAGCACCCGAGATATCACCAGACATATATTGGATTTTCCCCAGACCCTGAGTGTCCAGCCCCATGGGACTTTGGTTTTCTCGGCCCCTCGTGGTCCGAGGTCGTTCCCGCTGCCCAGATTCATGCGGCAGGGCCTCCTACAGACAATGCACTTTGATTTATTGCGCTATCTCTACTAGCACCCGAGATATCACCAGATATATATTGGATTTTTCCCTGACCCTGAGGGTCCGACCCCATGAGACGGTGGTTTTCTCGGCCCCTGGTGGTCCGAGGTCGTTCCCGCTGCCCAGAATCATGCGCCAGGGCCTCCTACAGACAATGGAATTTGATTTATTGCGCTATCTCTAATGGCAACCGAGATATCACCAGATATATAATGGATTTTTCCCTGACCCTGACAGTCCGGCCCCATGAGACGGTGGTTTTCTTGGCCCCTGGTGGTCCGAGGTCGTTCCCGCTGCACAGATTCATCCGCCAGGGCCTCCTGCACATAATTCACTTTGGTTTATTGCGCTATCTCTAATAGCACCGGAGATATCGCCAGATATATATTGGATTTTTCCCTGACCCTGAGGGTCCGGCCCCATGAGACGGTGGTTTTCTCCGCCCCTGGTGGTCCGAGGCCGTTCCCGCTGCCCAGATTCATGCGGCAGGGCCTCCTGCAGATAATTCACTTTGATTTATTGCGCCATCTGTAATAGCACCCGAGATATCACCAGATATATGCTGGATTTTTACATGACATTGTGTGACGGATACCGAAAATCTGTAATTTTCTCGGCCCTGGTGGTCCGATGTCGTTCCTGCTGCACAGATTCATGCGCAAGTTCCTCCTGCAGATAATTCACTTTGGTTTATTGCGCTATCTCTAATAGCACCCAAGATATCACCAGATATATATTGGATTTTCCCCTGACCCTGAGTGTCCGGCCCCATGAGACGGTCGTTTTCTCGGCCCCTGGTGGTCCGAGGTCGTTCCCGCTCCACAGATTCATGCGCCAGGGCCTCCTGCAGACAATGCGCTTTGATTTATCGCGCTATCTCTAATGGCACCCGAGATATCACCAGATATATAATGGATTTTTCCCTGACCCTGACAGTCCGGCCCCATGAGACGGTGGTTTTCTCGGCCCCTGGTGGTCCGAGGTCGTTCCCGCTGCACAGATTCATGCGCCAGGGCCTCCTACACATAATTCACTTTGGTTTATTGCGCTATCTGTAATAGCACCCGAGATATCACCGGATATATATTGGATTTTTCCCTGACCCTGAGTGTCCGGCCCCATGAGACGGTAGTTTTCTCGGCCCCTGGTGGTCCGATGTCGTTCCCGCTGCCCAGATTCATGCGGCATGGCCTCCTGCAGATAATTCACTTTGGTTTATTGCGATATCTCTAATAGCACCCGAGATATCACCAGACATATATTGGATTTTCCCCAGACCCTGAGTGTCCAGCCCCATGGGACTTTGGTTTTCTTGGCCCCTCGTGGTCCGAGGTCGTTCCCGCTGCCCAGATTCATGCGGCAGGGCCTCCTACAGACAATGCACTTTGATTTATTGCGCAATCTGTAATAGCACCGGAGATATCACCAGATATATATTGGATTTTTCCCTGACCCTTAGTGTCCGGCCCCATGAGACGATGGTTTTCTCGGCCCCTGGTGGTCCGAGGTCGTTTCCGCTGCACAGATTCATGCGCAAGGGCCTCCTACGGACAATGCACTTTGATTTATTGCGCTATCTGTAATAGCACCCGAGATATCACCAGACATATATTGGAATTTTCCCTGACCCAGAGTGTCCGGACCCATGAGTCGGTGGTTTTCTCGGCCCCTGGTGGTCCGAGGTCGTTCCCGCTGCACAGATTCATGCGCCAGGGCCTCCTGCAGATAATTCACTTTGGATTATTGCGCTATCTGTAATAGCACCCGAGATATCACCAGATATATATTTGATTTTTCCCTGACCCTGAGTGTCCGGCACCATGAGACGGTGGTTTTCTCGGCCCCTGGTGGTCCGAGGTCGTTCCCGCTACACAGATTCAGGCGCCAGGGCCTCCTGCAGATAATTCACTTTGGTTTATTGCGCTATATCTAATAGCACCCGAGATATCACCAGATATATATATATTGGATTTTCCCCAGACCCTGAGTGTCCGGCCCCATGGGACTTTGGTTTTCTCGGCCCCTCGTGGTCCGAGGTCGTTCCCGCTGCACAGATTCATGCGCCAGGGCCCCCTACAGACAATGCACTTTGATTTATTGCGCTATCTGTAATAGCACCCGAGATATGACCAGATATATATTGGATTTTTCCCTGACCCTGAGTGTCCGGCCCCATGAGACGGTGGTTTTCTCGGACGCTGGTGATCCGAGGTCGTTCCCGCTACACAGATTCATGCGCCAGGGCCTCCTGCAGATAATTCACTTTGGTTTATTGCGCTATCTCTAATAGCACCAGAGATATCACCAGATATATATTGGATTTTTCCCTGACCCTGAGTGTCCGGCTCCATGAGACTGTGGTTTTCTCGGCCCCTGGTGGTCCGAGGTCGTTCCCGCTGCACGGTCTCATGCGCCAGGGCCTCCCGCAGACAATGCACTTTGATTTACTGCGCTATCTCTAATAGCACTCGAGATATGACCAGATATATATTGGATTAGTCCCTGACCCTGAGTGTCCGGCCCCATGAGACGGTGGTTTTCTCGGACGCTGGTGTTCCGAGGTCGTTCCCGCTACACAGATTCATGCGCCAGGGCCTGCTGCAGATAATTCACTTTGGTTTCTTGCGCTATCTCTAATAGCACCAGAGATATCACCAGATATATATTGGATTTTTCCCTGACCCTGACAGTCCGGCCCCATGAGACGGTGATTTTCTCTGCCCCTGGTGGTCCGAGGTTGTTCCCGCTGCACAGAATCATGCGCCAGGGCTTCCTGTAGACAATTCACTTCGGTTTATTGCGCTTTCTCTAATAGCACCCGAGATATCACCAGATATATATTGGATTTTTCCCCGACCCTGAGAGTCCGGCCCCATGTGTCGGTGGTTTTCTCGGCCCCTGGTGGTCCGAGGTCGTCCCCGCTGCACAGATTCATGCGCCAGGGCCTCCTACATACAATTCACTTTGGTTTATTGCGCTATCTCTAATAGCACCCGACATATCACCAGATATACATTGGATTTTTCCCCGACCCTGACAGTTCGGCCCCATGAGACGGTGGTTTTCTCGGACCCTGGTGGTCCGAGGTCGTTCCCGCTGCACGGTCTCATGCGCCATGGCTTCCTGCAGACAATGCACCTTGATTTATCGCGCTATCTCTGATAGCACCCGAGATATCACCAGATATATATTGGATTTTTCCTCGACCCTGAGTGTCCGGCCCCATCAGACGGTGGTTTTCTCGGACGCTGGTGATCCGAGGTCGTTCCCGCTGCACAGATTCATGCGCCAGGGCCTCCTGCAGATAATTCACTTTGGTTTATTGCGCCCTTCTCTAATAGCACCAGAGATATCACCAGATATATATTGGATTTTTACCTGACCCTGACAGTCCGGCCCCATGAGACGGTGATTTTCTCGGCCCCTGGTGGTCCGAGGTCGTTCCCGCTGCACAGAATCATGCGCCAGGGCTTCCTGCAGACAATGCAATTTGATATAACGCGCTATCGCTAATAGCGGCTGAGATATGGCCAGATATATAATGGATTTCTCCCTGACCCTGAGTGTCGGGCCCCATGAGACGGTGGTTTTCTAGGCGCCTATTGGTTCGAGGTCGTTCCCGCTGCACAGATTCATGCGCCCGGGCCTCCTGCAGATAATTCACTTTGGTTTATTGCGCTATCAGTAATAGCACCGGAGATATCACCAGATATATATTGGATTTTTCCCTGTCCCTGAGTGTCCGGCCCCATGAGACTGTAGTTTTCTCGTCCCCTGGTGGTCCGAGGTCGTTCCCGCTGCACAGATTCATGCGCCAGGGCCTCCTGCAGACAATTCACTTTGGTTCATTGCGCTATCTGTAATAGCACCCGAGATATCACCAGATGTATATTGGATTTTTCCCTGACCCTGAGTGTCCGGCCCCATGAGACGGTGGTTATCTCGGCCCCTGGTGTTCCGAGGTCGTTCCCGCTGCCCAGATTCATGCGACTCGGCCTCCTACAGACAATACACTTTGATTTGTTGCGCTATCTGTAATAGCACCCGAGATATCACCGGACATATATTGGATTTTTCCCTGACCCTGAGTGTCCGGCCCCATGAGACGGTGGTTTTCTCGGCCCCTGGTGGTCCGAGGTCGTTCCCGCTGCCCAGATTCATGCGCCAGGGCCTCCAGCAGACAATGCACTTTCATTTATCGCGCTATCTCTAATAGCACCCGAGATATCGCCAGATATATATTGGATTTTTCCCTGACCCTGAGTGTCCGGCCCCATGAGACGGTGGTTTTCTCGGCCCCTGGTGGTCCGAGGTCGTTCCCGCTGCACACATTCATGCGCCACGGCCTCCTGTAGATAATTCACTTTGGTTTATTGCGTTATCTCTAATAGCACTCGAGAGATCACCAGATATATATTGCACTTTTCCCCGACCCTGAGTGTCCGGCCCCATGAGACGGTGGTTTTCTCGGCTCCTGGTTGTCCGAGGTCATTCCCGCTGCACAAATTCATGCGGCAAGGCCTCCTGCAGATAATTCACTTTGGATTATTGCTCTATCTCTAATAGCACTCGAGATATCACCAGATATGTATTGGATTTTTCCCCGACCCTGAGTGCCCGGCCTCATGTGACGGTGGTTTTCTCGGCCCCTAGTGGTCCGAGGTCGCTCCCGCTGCACAGAATCATGCGCCAGGGCTTCCTGCAGACAATGCACTTTGATTTATTGCGCTATCTGTAATAGCACCCGAGATATAACCAGATATATATTGGATATTTCCCTGACACTGAGTGTCCGGCCCCATGAGACGGTGGTTTTCTCGGCCCATGGTGGTCCGAGATCGTTCCCTCTGCACAGATTCATGCGCCAGGGCATCCTGCAGATAATTCACTTTGGTTTATTGCGCTATCTCTAATAGCACCCGAGATATCACCAGATATATATTGGATTTTCCCCTGAGCCTGAGTGTCCGGCCCCAGGAGACTGTGGTTTTCTCGGCCTGTGGTGGTCCGAGGTCGTTCCCGCTGCACAGATTCATGCGCCAGGGCCTCCTACAGACAATGCAGTTTGATTCATTGCTCTATCTGTAATAGCACCCGGGATATCACCAGATATATATTGGATTTTTCCCTGACCCTGAGTGTCCGGCCCCATGAGACGGTGGTTTCCTCGGCCCCTGGTGGTCCGAGGTCGTTCCCGCTGCACAGATGCATACGCCAGCGCCTCCTGCAGATAATTCACTTTGGTTTATTGCGCTATCTCTAATAGCACCCGAGATATCACCAGATATATATTGGATTTTTCCCTGACCCTGAGTGTCCGGCCCCATGAGACGGTGGTTTTCTCGGCCCATGGTGATCCGAGGTCGTTCCCGCTGCACAGATTCATGCGCCAGGGCCTCCTGCAGATAATTCACTTTGGTTTATTGCGCTATCTCTAATAGCACCCGAGATATCACCAGATATATATTGAATTTTTCCCCGACCCTGAGTGTCCGGCCCCATGAGACGGTGTTTTTCTCGGCCCCTGGTGGTCCGAGGTCGTTCCCGCTGCACAGATTCATGCGCCAGGGCCTCCTGCAGATAATTCACTTTGCTTTATTGCGCTATCTCTAATAGCACCCGAGATATCACCAGACATATATTGGATTTTCCCCTGACCCTGAGTGTCCGGCCCCATGAGACGGTGGTTTTCTCGGCCCCTGGTGGTCCGAGGTCGTTCCCGCTGCACAGATTCATGCGCCAGGGCCTCCTGCAGATAATTCACTTTGCTTTATTGCGCTATCTCTAATAGCACCCGAGATATCACCAGACATATATTGGATTTTCCCCTGACCCTGAGTGTCCGGCCCCATGAGACTGTGGTTTTCTCGGCCCCTGGTGGTCCGAGGTCGTTCCCGCTGCCCAGATTGATGCGGCAGGGCCTCCTACAGACAATGCACTTTGATTTATTGCGCTATCTGTAATAGCACCCGAGATATCACCAGATATATATTGGATTTTTCCCTGACCCTGAGCGTCCGGCCCCATGAGACGGTGGTTTTCTCGGCTCCTGGTGGTCCGAGGTCGTTCCCGCTGCACACATTCATGCGCCAGGGGCTCCTGCAGATAATTCACTTTGGTTCATTGCGCTATCTCTAATAGCACTCGAGATATCACCAGATATATATTGGACTTTTCCCCGACCCTGAGTGTCCGGCCCCATGAGACGGTGGTTTTCTCGGCTCCTGGTGGTCCGAGGTCGTTCCCGCTGCACACATTCATGCGCCAGGGCCTCCTGCAGATAATTCACATTGGTTTATTGCGCTATCTCAAATAGCACTCGAGATATCACCAGATATATATTGGATTTTCCCCTGACCCTGAGTGTCCGGCCCCATGAGAATGTGGTTTTCTCAGCCCCTGGTGGTCCGACGTCGTTCCCGCTGCCCAGATTCATGCGGCAGGGCCTCCTACAGACAATGCACTTTGATTCATTGCGCTATCTGTAATAGCACCCGAGATTTCACCAGATGTATATTGGATTCTTCCCTGACCCTGAGTGTCCGGCCCCATGTGTCGGTGGTTTTCTCGGCCCCTGGTGGTCCGAGGTCGTTGCCGCTGCACAGATTCATGCGCCAGGGCCTCCTACAGACATTGCACTTTGATTTGTTGCGCTATCTGTAATAGCACCCTAGATATCACCAGATATATATTGGATTTTTCCCTGACCCTGAGTGTCCGGCCCCATGAGACGGTGGTTTTCTCGGCTCCTGGTGGTCCGAGGTCGTGCCCGCTGCACACATTCATGCGCCAGGGCCTCCTGCAGATAATTCACTTTGGTTTATTGCGCTATCTCTAATAGCACCCGAGATATCACCAGATATATATTGGATTTTCCCCTGACCCTGAGTGTCCGGCCCCATGAGACGGTGGTTTTCTCGGCCCCTGGTGGCCCGAGGTCGTTCCCGCTGCACGGATTCATGCCCCAGGGCCTCCTGCAGATAATTCACTTTGCTCTATTGCGCTATCTCTAATAGCACCCGAGATATCACCAGACATATATTCGATTTTTCCCCGACCCTGAGTGTCCGGCCCCATGAGACGGTGGTTTTCTAGGCCCCTGGTGGTCCGAGGTCGTTCCCGCTGCACAGGTTCATGCCCCAGGGCCTCCTGCAGATAATTCACTTTGCTTTATTGCGCTATCTCTAATAGCACCCGAGATATCACCAGACATATATTGGATTTTCCCCTGACCCTGAGTGTCCGGCCCCATGAGACTGTGGTTTTCTCGGCCCCTGGTGGTCCGAGGTCGTTCCCGCTGCACAGATTCATGCGCCAGGGCCTCCTGCAGATAATTCACTTTGGTTTATTGCGCTATCTGTAATAGCACCCGAGATATCACCAGACATATATTTTTGATTTTTCCCCGACCCTGAGTGTCCGGCCCCATGAGACGGTGGTTTTCTCGGCCCCTAGTGGTCCGAGGTCGCTCCCGCTGCACAGAATCGTGCGCCGGGGCCTCCTGCAGATAATTCACTTTGGTTTATTGCGCTATCTCTAATAGCACCCGAGATATCACCAGATATATATTGGATTTTTCCCCGACCCTGAGTGTCCGGCCCCATGAGACGGGGGTTTTCTCGGCCACTGGTGGTCCGAGGTCGTTCCCGCTGCACACATGCATGCGACAGTGCCTCCTGCAGATAATTCACTTTGGTTTATTGCGCTATCTCTAATAGCTCTCGAGATATCACCAGATATATATTGGATTTTTCCTCGACCCTGAGTATCCGGCCCCATGAGAAGGTGGTTTTCTCGGTCCCTGGTGGTCCGAGGTCGTTCCCGCTGCACGGATTCATGCCCCAGGGCCTCCCGCAGATAATTCACTTTGCTCTATTGCGCTATCTCTAATAGCACCCGAGATATCACCAGACATATATTGGATTTTCCCCTGACCCTGAGTGTCCGGCCCCATGAGACGGTGGTTTTCTCGGCTCCTGGTGGCCCGAGGTCGTTCCCGCTGCCCAGATTCATGCGGCAGGGCCTCCTACAGACAATGCACTTTGATTTATTGCGCTATCTGTAATAGCACCCGAGATATCGCCAGATATATATTGGATTTTTCCCTGACCCTGAGTGTCCGGCCCCATGAGCCTGTGGTTTTCTCGGCCCCTGGTGGTCCGAGGTCGTTCCCGCTGCACAGATTCATGCGCCAAGGCGTCCTGCAGATAATTCACTTTGGTTTATTGCGCTATCTCTAATAGCACCCGAGATATCACCAGATATATATTGCATTTTTCCCCGACCCTGAGTGTCCGGCCCCATGAGACGGTGGTTTTCTGGGCCTCTGGTGGTCCGAGGTCGTACCCGCTGCACAGAGTCATGCGCCAGGGCCTCCTACAGACAATGCACTTTGATTTGTTGCGCTATCTGTAATAGCACTCGAGATATCACCAGATATATATTGGATTTTTCCCCGACCCTGAGTGTCCGGCCCCATGAGACGGTGGTTTTCTCGGCCCCTGGTGGTCCGAGGTCGTTCCCGCTGCACAGATTCATGCGCCAGGGCCTCCTGCAGATAATTCACTTTGCTTTATTGCGCTATCTCTAATAGCACTCGAGATATCACCAGATATATATTGGATTTTCCCCTGACCCTGAGTGTCCGGCCCCATGAGAATGTGGTTTTCTCGGCCACTGGTGGTCCGAGGTCGTTCCCGCTGCACGGATTCATGCGCCAGGGCCTCCTGCAGATAATTCACTTTGCTTTATTGCGCCATCCCTAATAGCACCCGAGATATCACCAGACATATATTGGATTTTCCCCTGACCCTGAGTGTCCGGCCCCATGAGACGGTGGTTTTCTCGGCCCCTGGTGGTCCGAGGTCGTTCCCGCTGCACAGATTCATGCGCCAGGGCCTCCTGCAGATAATTCACTTTGGTTTATTGCGCTATCTCTAATAGCACCCGAGATATCACCAGATATATATTGGATTTTTCCCCGACCCTGAGTGTCCGGCCCCATGAGACGGGGGTTTTCTCGGCCCCTGGTGGTCCGAGGACGTACCCGCTGCACACATGCATGCGACAGGGCCTCCTGCAGATAATTCACTTTGGTTTTGTTGCGCTATCTCTAATAGCACTCGAGATATCACCAGATATATATTGGATTTTTCCCCGACCCTGAGTGTCCGGCCCCATGAGACGGGGGTTTTCTCGGCCCCTGGTGGTTCGAGGTCGTTCCCGCTGCACAGATTCATGCGCCAGGGCCTCCTGCAGACAATGCACTTTGATTTATTGAGCTATCTGTAATAGCACCCGAGATATCACCAGATATATATTGGATTTTTCTCTGACCCTGAGCGTCCGGCCCCATGAGACGGTGGTTTTCACGGCCCCTGGTGGTCCGAGGTCGTTCCCGCTGCACAGCTTCATGCGCCAGGGCCTCCTGCAGATAATTCACTTTGGTTTATTGCGCTATCTCTAATAGCACCCGAGATATCACCAGATATATATTGGATTTTTCCCTGACCCTGAGTGTCCGGCCCCATGAGACGGCGGTTTTCTCGGCGCCTGGTGGTCCGAGGTCGTTCCCGCTGCACAGATTCATGCGCCAGGGCCTCCTGCAGATAATTCACTTTGCTTTATTGCGCTATCTCTAATAGCACCCGAGATATCACCAGATATATATTTGATTTTTCCCTGACCCTGAGTGTCCGGCCCCATGAGACGGTGGTTTTCTCGGCCCCTGGTGGTCCGAGGTCGTTCCCGCTGCACAGATGCATGCGACAGGGCCTCCTGCAGATAATTCACTTTGGTTTATGGCGCTGTCTCTAATAGCACCCGAGATATCACCAGATATATTGGATTTTCCCTTGACCCTGAGTGTCCGGCCCCATGAGACGGTGGTTTTCTCGGCCCCTGGTGGCCCGAGGTCGTTCCCGCTGCACGGATTCATGCCCCAGGGCCTCCTGCAGATAATTCACTTTGCTCTATTGCGCTATCTCTAATAGCACCCGAGATATCACCAGACATATATTGGATTTTCCCCTGACCCTGAGTGTCCGGCCCCATGAGACTGTGGTTTTCTCGGCCCCTGGTGGTCCGAGGTCGTTCCCGCTGCCCGGATTGATGCGGCAGGGCCTCCTACAGACAATGCACTTTGATTTATTGCGCTATCTGTAATAGCACCCGAGATATCACCAGATATATATTGGATTTTTCCCTGACCCTGTGCGTCCGGCCCCATGAGACGGTGGTTTTCTCGGCTCCTGGTTGTCCGAGGTCGTTCCCGCTGCACACATTCATGCGCCAGGGCCTCCTGCAGTTAATTCACTTTGGTTTTTTGCGTTATCTCTAATAGCACTCGAGATATCACCAGATATATATTGCACTTTTCCCCGAACCTGAGTGTCCGGCCCCATGAGACGGTGGTTTTCTCGGCTCCTGGTGGTCCGATGTCGTTCCCGCTGCACACATTCATGCGCCAGGGCCTCCTGCAGATAATTCACTTTGGTTTATTGCGCTATCTCTAATAGCACCAGAGATATCACCAGATATATATTGGATTTTTCCCTGACCCTGATTGTCCGGCCCCATGAGACGGTGGATTTCTCGGCCCCTGGTGGCCCGAGGTCGTTCCCGCTGCCCAGATTCATGCGGCAGGGCTTCCTGCAGACAATGCACTTTGATTTATTGCGCTATCTGTAATAGCACCCGAGATATCCCCAGATATATATTGAATTTTTCCCCGACCCTGAGCGTCCGGCCCCATGAGACGGTGGTTTTCTCGGCCCCTGGTGGTCCGAGGTCGTTCCCGCTGCACAGGTTCATGCCCCAGGGCCTCCTGCAGATAATTCACTTTGCTTTATTGCGCTATCTCTAATAGCACCCGAGATATCACCAGACATATATTGGATTTTCCCCTGACCCTGAGTGTCCGGCCCCATGAGACTGTGGTTTTCTCGGCCCCTGGTGGTCCGAGGTCGTTCCCGCTGCACAGATTCATGCGCCAGGGCCTCCTGCAGATAATTCACTTTGGTTTATTGCGCTATCTGTAATAGCACCCGAGATATCACCAGACATATATTTTTGATTTTTCCCCGACCCTGAGTGTCCGGCCCCATGAGACGGTGGTTTTCTCGGCCCCTAGTGGTCCGAGGTCGCTCCCGCTGCACAGAATCGTGCGCCGGGGCCTCCTGCAGATAATTCACTTTGGTTTATTGCGCTATCTCTAATAGCACCCGAGATATCACCAGATATATATTGGATTTTTCCCCGACCCTGAGTGTCCGGCCCCATGAGACGGGGGTTTTCTCGGCCCCTGGTGGTCCGAGGTCGTTCCCGCTGCACACATGCATGCGACAGTGCCTCCTGCAGATAATTCACTTTGGTTTATTGCGCTATCTCTAATAGCACTCGAGATATCACCAGATGTATATTGGATTTTTCCTCGACCCTGAGTATCCGGCCCCATGAGAAGGTGGTTTTCTCGGCCCCTGGTGGTCCGAGGTCGTTCCCGCTGCACGGATTCATGCCCCAGGGCCTCCTGCAGATAATTCACTTTGCTCTATTGCGCTATCTCTAATAGCACCCGCGATATCACCAGAAATATATTGGATTTTCCCCTGACCCTGAGTGTCCGGCCCCATGAGACGGTGGTTTTCTCGGCGCCTGGTGGCCCGAGGTCGTTCCCGCTGCCCAGATTCATGCGGCAGGGCCTCCTACAGACAATGCACTTTGATTTATTGCGCTATCTGTAATAGCACCCGAGATATCGCCAGATATATATTGGATTTTTCCCTGACCCTGAGTGTCCGGCCCCATGAGCCTGTGGTTTTCTCGGCCCCTGGTGGTCCGAGGTCGTTCCCGCTGCACAGATTCATGCGCCAAGGCGTCCTGCAGATAATTCACTTTGGTTTATTGCGCTATCTCTAATAGCACCCGAGATATCACCAGATATATATTGCATTTTTCCCCGACCCTGAGTGTCCGGCCCCATGAGACGGTGGTTTTCTGGGCCTCTGGTGGTCCGAGGTCGTACCCGCTGCACAGAGTCATGCGCCAGGGCCTCCTACAGACAATGCACTTTGATTTGTTGCGCTATCTGTAATAGCACTCGAGATATCACCAGATATATATTGGATTTTTCCCCGACCCTGAGTGTCCGGCCCCATGAGACGGTGGTTTTCTCGGCCCCTGGTGGTCCGAGGTCGCTCCCGCTGCACAGAATCGTGCGCCGGGGCCTCCTGCAGATAATTCACTTTGGTTTATTGCGCTATCTCTAATAGCACCCGAGATATCACCAGATATATATTGGATTTTTCCCCGACCCTGAGTGTCCGGCCCCATGAGACGGGGGTTTTCTCGGCCCCTGGTGGTCCGAGGTCGTTCCCGCTGCACACATGCATGCGACAGTGCCTCCTGCAGATAATTCACTTTGGTTTATTGCGCTATCTCTAATAGCACTCGAGATATCACCAGATGTATATTGGATTTTTCCTCGACCCTGAGTATCCGGCCCCATGAGAAGGTGGTTTTCTCGGCCCCCGGTGGTCCGAGGTCGTTCCCGCTGCACGGATTCATGCCCCAGGGCCTCCTGCAGATAATTCACTTTGCTCTATTGCGCTATCTCTAATAGCACCCGCGATATCACCAGACATATATTGGATTTTCCCCTGACCCTGAGTGTCCGGCCCCATGAGACGGTGGTTTTCTCGGCTCCTGGTGGCCCGAGGTCGTTCCCGCTGCCCAGATTCATGCGGCAGGGCCTCCTACAGATAATTCACTTTGGTTTATTGCGCTATCTGTAATAGCACCCGAGATATCACCAGACATATATTTTTGATTTTTCCCCGACCCTGAGTGTCCGGCCCCATGAGACGGTGGTTTTCTCGGCCCCTAGTGGTCCGAGGTCGCTCCCGCTGCACAGAATCGTGCGCCGGGGCCTCCTGCAGATAATTCACTTTGGTTTATTGCGCTATCTCTAATAGCACCCGAGATATCACCAGATATATATTGCATTTTTCCCCGACCCTGAGTGTCCGGCCCCATGAGACGGTGGTTTTCTGGGCCTCTGGTGGTCCGAGGTCGTACCCGCTGCACAGAGTCATGCGCCAGGGCCCCCTACAGACAATGCACTTTGATTTGTTGCGCTATCTGTAATAGCACTCGAGATATCACCAGATATATATTGGATTTTTCCCCGACCCTGAGTGTCCGGCCCCATGAGACGGTGGTTTTCTCGGCCCCTGGTGGTCCGAGGTCGTTCCCGCTGCACAGATTCATGCGCCAGGGCCTCCTGCAGATAATTCACTTTGCTTTATTGCGCTATCTCTAATAGCACTCGAGATATCACCAGATATATATTGGATTTTCCCCTGACCCTGAGTGTCCGGCCCCATGAGAATGTGGTTTTCTCGGCCCCTGGTGGTCCGAGGTCGTTCCCGCTGCACGGATTCATGCGCCAGGGCCTCCTGCAGATAATTCACTTTGCTTTATTGCGCCATCCCTAATAGCACCCGAGATATCACCAGATATATTGGATTTTCCCTTGACCCTGAGTGTCCGGCCCCATGAGACGGTGGTTTTGTCGGCCCCTGGTGGTCCGAGGTCGTTCCCGCTGCACAGATTCATGCGCCAGGGCCTCCTGCAAACAATGCACTTTGATTTATTATGCTATCTTTAATAGCACCCGAGATATCACCAGATATATATTGGATTTTTCCATGACCCTGAGTGTCCGGCCCCATGAGACGGTGGTTTTCTCGGCCCCTGGTGGTCCGAGGTCGTTCCCGCTGCACAGATGCATGCGACAGGGCCTCCTGCAGATAATTCACTTTGGTTTATTGCGCTATCTCTAATAGCATCCGAGATATCACCAGATATATATTGGATTTTTCCCTGACCCTGAGTTTCCGGCCCCATGAGACGGTGGTTTTCTCGGCCCCTGGTGGTCCGAGGTCGTTCCCTCTGCACAGATTCATGCGCCAGGGCCTCCTGCAGATAATTCACTTTGGTTTATTGCGCTATCTCTAATAGCATCCGAGATATCACCAGATATATATTGGATTTTTCCCTGACCCTGATTGTCCGGCCCCATGAGACAGTGGTTTTCTCGGCCCCTGGTGGTCCGAGGTCGTTCACGCTGCACACATGCATGCGACAGGGCCTCCTGCAGATAATACACTTTGGTTTATTGCGCTGTCTCTAATAGCACCCGAGATATCACCAGATATATTGGATTTTCCCCTGACCCTGAGTGTCCGGCCCCATGAGACGGTGGTTTTCTCGGCCCCTGGTGGTCCGAGGTCGTTCCCGCTGCACAGATTCATGCGCCAGGGCCTCCTTCAGACAATGCACTTCGATTTATTGCGCAATCTGTAATAGCACCCGAGAAAGCACCAGATATATATTGGATTTTTTCCTGACCCTGAGTGTCCGGCCCCATGAGATGGTGGTTTTCTCGGCCCCTGGTGGTCCGAGGTCGTTCTCGCTGCACAGATGCATGCGACAGGTCCCCCTGCAGATAATTCACTTTTGTTTATTGCGCTATCTCTAATAGCACCCGAGATATCACCAGATATATATTTGATTTTTGCCTGACCCTGAGTGTCCGGCCCCATGAGACGGTGGTTGTCTCGGCCCCTGGTGGTCCGAGGTCGTTCCCCATACACAGATTCATGCGCCAGGGCCTCCTGCAGATAATTCACTTTGGTTTATTGCGCTATCTCTAATAATACCCGAGATATCACCAGATATATATTGGATTTTCCCCTGACCCTGAGTGTCTGGCCCCATGAGGCTGTGGTTTTCTCGGCCCCTGGTGATTCGAGGTCGTTCCCGCTGCACACATTCATGCGCCAGGGCATCCTACAGACAATGCACGTTGATTTATTGCGCTATCTGTAATAGCACCCGAGAAAGCACTATATATATGCTGGATTTTTACATGACTTTGTGTGACGGATACCGAAAATCTGTAATTTTCTCGGCCCCTGGTGGTCCGATGTCGTTCCCGCTGCACAGATTCATGCCCAAGGGCCTCCTACGGACAATACACTTTGATTTATTGCGCTATCTCTAATAGCACCCGAGATATCACCAGATATATATTGGATTCTTCCCTGACCCTGAGTGTCCGGCCCCATGAGACGGTGGTTTTCTCGGCCGCTGGAGGTCCGAGGTCGTTTCCGCTTGCACAGATGCATGCGCCAGGGCCTCCTGCAGATAACTCACTTTGGTTTATTGCGCTATCTCTAATAGCACCCGAGATATCACCAGATATATATTGGATTTTTCTCTGACCCTGAGTGTCCGGCCCCATGAGACGGTGGTTTTCTCGGCCCCTGGTGGTCCGAGGTCGTTCCCGCTGCACAGATTCATGCGCCAGGGCCTCCTGCAGATAATTCACTTTGGTTTATTGCGCTATCTCTAATAATACCCGAGATATCACCAGATATATATTGGATTTTCCCCTGACCCTGAGTGTCCGGCACCATGAGACTGTGGTTTTCTCGGCCTCTGGTGGTTCGAGGTCGTTCCTGCTGCACTGATTCATGCGCCAGGGCCTCCTACAGACAATGCACTTTGATCTATTGCGCTATCTGTAATAGCACCCGAGATATCACCAGATATATATTGGATTTTTCCCTGACCCTGAGTGTCCGGCCCCATGAGACGGTGGTTGTCTCGGCCCCTGGTGGTCCGAGGTCGTTCCCGCTGCACAGATTCATGCGCCAGGGCCTCGTGCAGACAATGCACTTTGATTTATTGCGCTATCTCTAATAGCACCCGAGATATCACCAGATATATATTTGATTTTTCCCTGACCCTGAGTGTCCGGCCCCATGAGACGGTGGTTTTCTCGGCCCCTAATGGTCCGAGGTCGTTCCCGCTGCACAGATTCATGCGCCAGGGCATCCTACAGACAATGCACCTTGATTTATTGCGCTATCTCTAATAACACCCGAGATATCACCAGATATATATTGGATTTTTCCCTGACCCTGAGCGTCCGGCCCCATGAGACGGTGGTTTTCTCGGCTCCTGGTGGTCCGAGGTCGTTCCAGCTGCACACATTCATGCGCCAGGGCCTCCTGCAGATAATTCACTTTGGTTTATTGCGCTATCTCTAATAGCACTCGAGATATCACCAGATATATATTGGACTTTTCCCCGACCGTGAGTGTCCGGCCCCATGAGACGGTGGTTTTCTCGGCTCCTGGTGGTCCGAGGTCGTTCCCGCTGCACACATTCATGCGCCAGGGCCACCTGAAGATAATTCACATTGGTTTATTGCGCTATCTCTAATAGCACTCGAGATATCACCAGATATATATTGGATTTTCCCCTGACCCTGAGTGTCCGGCCCCATGAGAATGTGGTTTTCTCAGCCCCTGGTGGTCCGACGTCGTTCCCGCTGCCCAGATTCATGCGGCAGGGACTCCTACAGACAATTCACTATGATTCATTGCGCTATCTGTAATAGCACCCGAGATTTCACCAGATATATATTGGATTTTTCCCTGACCCTGAGTGTCCGGCCCCATGTGTCGGTGGTTTTCTCGGCCCCTGGTGGTCCGAGGTCGTTGCCGCTGCACAGATTCATGCGCCAGGGCCTCCTACAGACATTGCACTTTGATTTGTTGCGCTATCTGTAATAGCACCCGAGATATCACCAGATATATATTGGATTTTTCCCTGACCCTGAGTGTCCGGCCCCATGAGACGGTGGTTTTCTCGGCCCCTGACGGTCCGAGGTCGTTCCCGCTGCACAGATTCATGCGCCAGGGCCTCCTGCAGATAATTCACATTGGTTTATTGCGCTATCTCTAATAGCACCCGAGATATCACCAGATATATAATGGATTTTTCCCTGACCCTGAGGGTCCGGCCCCATGTGTCGGTGGTTTTCTCGGCCCCTGACGGTCCGAGGTCGTTCCCGCTGCACAGATTCATGCGCCAGGGCCTCCTGCAGATAATTCACTTTGGTTTATTGCGCTATCTCTAATAGCACCCGAGATATCACCAGATATATTGGATTTTCCCCTGACCCTCAGTGTCCGGCCGCATGAGACGGTGGTTTTCCCGGCCCCTGGTGGAGCGAGGTCGTTCCGGCTGCCCAGATTCATGCGGCAGGGCCTCCTACAGACAATGCACTTTGATTTATTGCGCTATCTGTAATAGCACCCGAGATATCACCAGATATATATTGGATTTTTCCCTGACCCTGAGTGTCCGGCCCCATGAGACGGTGGTTTTCTCGGCCCCTGACGGTCCGAGGTCGTTCCCGCTGCACAGATTCATGCGCCAGGGCCTCCTGCAGATAATTCACTTTGGTTTATTGCGCTATCTCTAATAGCACGCGAGATATCACCAGATATATATTGGATTTTCCCCTGTCCCTGAGTGTCCGGCTCCATGAGACTGTGGTTTTCTCGGCCCCTGGTGGTCCGAGGTCGTTCCCGCTGCACAGATTCATGCGCCAGGGCCTCCTGCAGATAATTCACATTGGTTTATTGCGCTATCTCTAATAGCACCCGAGATATCACCAGATATATAATGGATTTTTCCCTGACCCTGAGGGTCCGGCCCCATGTGTCGGTGGTTTTCTCGGCCCCTGGTGGTCCGAGGTCGTGCCCGCTGCACAGGTTCATGCGCCAGGTACTCTTGCAGACAATGCACTTTCGTTTATTGCCCTATCTCTAATAGCACCCGAGATATCACCAGATATATATTGGATTTTCCCCTGACCCTGAGTGTCCGGCCCCATGAGACTGTGATTTTCTCGGCCCCTGGTGGTCCGAGGTCGTTCCCGCTGCACAGATTCATGCGCCAGGACCTCCTGCAGACAAAGCACCTTGGTTTATTATGCTATCTCTCATAGCACCCGAGATATCACCAGATATATATTGGATTTTTCCCTGACCCTGACAGCCCGGCCCCATGTGTCGGTGGTTTTCTCGGCCCCTGGTGGTCCGACGTCGATCCCGCTGCACAGATTCATGCGCCAGGGCTTCCTGCAGACAATGCACTATGATTTATTGCGCTATCTGTAACATCACCCGAGATATCACCAGATATATATTGGATTTTTCCCTGACCTTGGGTGACGGAAACCGAAAATCTGTAATTTTCACGGCCCCCGGTGGTCCGAGGTTGTACATGCTGCACAGCTTCATGCGCCAAGGCTTCCTGCAGACAAAGCACTATGATTTACCGCGATATCTGTAATAGCACCCGAGATATCACCAGATATATGCTGTATTTTTCCCTGACCCTGAGTGTCCGGCCCCGTGTCGGAGGTTCTCTCGGCCCCTGGTGGTCCGAGGTCGATCCCGCTGCACAGATTCATGCGCCAGGGCCTCCTACAGACAATGCACTTTGATTTATTGCGCTATCTCTAATAGCATCCGAGATATGACCAGATATATGCTGGATTTTTCCCTGACCTTGGGTGACGGATATCGAAAATCTTTTATTTTCTCGGCCCCTGGTGGTCCGAAGTCGCTCCAGCTGCACAGATTCATGCGCCAGGACCTCCTACAGACAATGCACTTTAATTTATCGCACTATCTCTAATAGCACCCGAGATATCACCACATACATCCTGGATTTTTACATGACCTTGGGTGTCCGGCCCAATGTGTCGGTGCTTTCCTCGGCCCCTGGTGGTCCGAGGTCGTTCCTGCTGCACAGATTCAAGCGCCAGGGCCTCCTGCAGACAATGCACTTTGATTTATCGCGCTATCTCTAATAGCACCCGAGATATCACCACATACATCCTGGATTTTTACATGACCTTGGGTGTCCGGCCCAATGTGTCGGTGCTTTCCTCGGCCCCTGGTGGTCCGAGGTCGTTCCTGCTCCACAGATTCATGCGCAAGGGCCTCCAGGAGACAATGCACTTTGATTTATCGCGCTATCTGGAATAGTACCCGAGATATCACCAGTTACATACTGGACTCTTCCCTGACGCTGAGTGTCCGGCCCCATGAGACGGTGGTTTTCTCGGCCCCTGGTGGTCCGAGATCGTTCCCGCTGCACAGATTCATGCTCCAGGCCCTCCAGCTGATAATTCACTTTGACTTATTGCACTATCTCTAATAGCACCCGAGATATCACCAGATATATATTGGATTTTTCCCTGACCCTGAGTGTCCTGTCCCATGAGACGGTGGTTTTCTCGGCCCCTGGTGGTCCGAGATCGTTCCCGCTGCACAGATTCATGCGCCAGGGCCTCCTGCAGATAAGTCACTTTGTTTTATTGCTCTGTCTCTAATAACACTCGAGATATCATCAGATACATCCTGGAATTTTACATAAACTTGGGTGTCCGGCCCCATGTGTCGGTGGTTTTCTCGGCCCCTGGTGGTCCGAGGTGGTTCCTGCTGCACAGATTAATGCGCCAGGGCCTCCTGCAGATAATTCACTTTGGTTTATTGCGCTATCTCTAATTGCACCCGAGATATCACCAGATATAAATTGGATTTTTCCCTGACCCTGAGTGTCCGGCCCCGTGTGTCGGTGGTTTTCTCGGCCCCGTGTGTCGGTGGTTTCCTCGGCCCCGTGTGTCGGTGGTTTTCTCGACCCCTCGTGGTCCGAGGTCGTTCCTGCTGCACAGATTAATGCGCAAGGGCCTCCTGCTGACAATCCACTATGATTTATCGCGCTATCTGTAATAGCACCCGAGATATGACCAGAAATATATAGGATTTTTCCCTGACCCTGAGTGTCCGGCCCCATGAGACGGTGGGTTTCTCGGCCCCTGGTGGTCCGAGATCGTTCCCGCTGCACAGATTCATGCTCCAGGCCCTCCAGCTGATAATACACTTTGGTTTATTGCGCTATCTCTAATAGCACCCGAGATATCACCAGATATATATTGGATTTTTCCCTGGACCCTGAGTGTCCGGCCCCTTGTGTCGGTGGTTTTCTCGACCCCGGTGGTCCGAGGTCGATCCCGCTGCACAGATTCATGCGCAAGGGCCTCCTGCCGACAATACACTTTGATTTATTGCGCCATCTCTAATAGCACCCGAGATATAACCAGATACATGCATGATTTTTTCATGACCTTGGGTGACGGTTACCGAAAATCTGTAATTTTCTCGGCCCCTGGTGGTCCGAGGTCGTTTCTGCTGCACAAATTCATGCGCCAGGGCTTCCTGCAGACAATGCACTTTGATTTATCGCGCTACCTGTAATAGCACCCGAGATATCAACAGATATATATTGGATTTTTCCCTGTCCCTGAGTGTCCGGCCCCATGTGTCGGTGGTTTTCTCGGCCCCTGGTGGTCCGACGTCGATCCCGCTGCTCAGATTCATGCGCCAGGGCGTCCCGCAGAAAATGCACTTTGATTTATCGCGCTATATCTAATAGCACCAGAGATATCATCAGACACATCCTGGATTTTTAAATGGCCTCGGGTGTCCGGCCCCATGTGTCGGTGGTTTTCTTGGCCCCTGGTTGTCCGAGGTCGTTCCCGCTGCAAAGATTCATGCGCCGGGGCTCTCTGCAGATAATTCACTTTGGTTTAGTGCGCTATCTGTAATAGCACGCGAGATATCACCAGATATATATTGGATTTTTCCCTGACCCTGTGTGTCCGGCCGCACGTGTCGGTGGTTTTCTCGGCCCCTGGTGGTCCGAGGTCGATCCCGCTCCACAGATTCATGCGCCAGGGCCTCCTACAGACAATGTACTTTGATTTATCGCGCTATCTCTAATAGCACCCGAGATATCACCAGATATATATTGGATTTTTCCCTGACCTTGGGTGACGGAAACCGAAAATCTGTAATTTTCACGGCCCCCGGTGGTCCGAGGTTGTTCATGCTGCACAGTTTCATGCGCCAGGGCTTCCTGCAGACAAAGCACTATGATTTACCGCGATATCTGTAATAGCACCCGAGATATCACCAGATATATGCTGTATTTTTCCCTGACCCTGAGTGTCCGGGCCCATGAGACGGTGGTTTTATCGGCCCCTGGTGGTCCGAGGTGGTTCCTCCTGCACAGATTCAAGCGCAAGGGCCTCCTGCAGGCAATGCACTTTGATTTATTGCCCTATCTCTAATAGCACCCGAGATACCACCAGATATATGCTGTATTTTTACATGACCTTGGGAGACGGATACCGAAAATCTGTAATTTTCTCGGCCCCTGGCGGTCCGAGATCGTTGCCGCTGCACAGATTCATGCGCCAGGGCCTCCTGCAGATCATTCACTCCGATTTTTCGCGCTATCTCTAATAGCACCCGAGATATCACCAGATATATATTGGATTTTTCCCTGACCCTGAGTGTCCGGCCCCATGAGACGGTGGTTTTCTCGGCCCCTGGTCGACCAAGGTCGATCCCGCTGCACAGATTCATGCGCCAGGGCCTCCTGCAGACAATGCACTTTGATTTATCGTTCTATCTCTAATAGCACCCGAGATAACACCAGATATATGCTGTATTTTTACATGACCTTGGGAGACGGATACCGAAAATCTGTAATTTTCTCGGCCCCTGGCGGTCCGAGATCGTTGCCGCTGCACAGATTCATGCGCAAGGGCCTCCTGCAGATAATTCGCTTTGATTTATTGCGCTATCTCTAATAGCACCCGAGATATCACCAGATATATATTGGATTTTTCCCAGACCCTGAGTGTCCGGCCCCATGAGACGGTGGTCTTCTCAACCCCTGGTAGTCCGAGGTCGTTCCCGCTGCACAGATTCATGCGACAGGGATTCCTACAGACAATGCCCTTTGATTTATCGCGCTTTCTCTAATAGCACCCGAGATATGACCAGATACATGCTGAATTTTGCATGACCTTGAGTGACGGATACAGAAAATCTGTAATTTTCTCGGCTCCTGGTGGTCCGAGGTCGTTCCCGCTAAACAGGTTCATGCGCCGGGGCCTCCTGCAGATAATTCACTAAGGTTTATTGCGCTTTCTCTAATAGCACCCGAGATATCACCAGATACATGCTGGATTTTTACATGACCTTGGGTGACGGATACCGAAAATCTGTAATTTCCTCGGCCCCTGTTGGTCCGAGGTCGTTCCTGCTGCACCGATTCATGCGCCAGGGCCTCGTACAGCAATGCACTTTGATTTATCGCGCTACCTGTATTAGCACCCGAGATACCACCAGATATATGCTGTATTTTTACATGACCTCGGGTGACGGATACCGAAAATCTGTAATTTTCTCGGCCCCTGTTGGTCCTAGGTCGTCCCTGCTGCACAGATTCATGCGCCAGGGCCTCCTACAGACAATGCACTTTGATTTATGGCGCTATCTGTAATAGCACCCGAGATATCAACAGATATATAGTGGATTTTTCCCTAACCCTGAGTGTCCGGCCCCATGAGACGGTGGTTTTCTCGGGCACTGGTGATCCGAGGTCGGTCCCGCTGCACAGATTCGTGCGCCAGTGCTTCCTGCAGACAATGCACTTTGATTTATCGCGCTATCTGTAATAGCACCCGAGATATCACCAGATATATGCAGGATTTTTACAGGACCTTGGGTGACGGATACCGAAAATCTGTAATTTTCTCGGCCCCTGGCGGTCCGAGATCGTTGCCGCTGCACAGATTCATGCGCAAGGGCCTCCTGCAGATAATTCGATTTGATTTATTGCGCTATCTCTAATAGCACCCGAGATATCACCAGATATATATTGGATTTTTCCCTGACCCTGAGTGTCCGGCCCCATGAGACGGTGGTTTTCTCGGCCCCTGGTCGACCAAGGTCGATCCCGCTGCACAGATTCATGCGCCAGGGATTCCTGCAGACAATGCACTTTGATTTATCGCGCTATCTGTAATAGCACCCGAGATATCACCAGATATATGCAGGATTTTTACAGGACCTTGGGTGACAGATACCGAAAATCTGTAACTTTCTCGGCCCCTGGTGGTCCGAGGTCGTTCCCGCTGCACAGATTCATGCGCCAGGGCCTATTGCAGATAATTCACTTAGATTTATCGTGCTTTCTCTAATAGCACCCGAGATATCACCAAATATATGCTGAATTTTTACATGACCTTGGGTGACGGATACCGAAAATCTGTAATTTTCTCGGCCCCTGGTGGTCCGAGGTCGTTCCTGTTGCACAGATTCATGCGCAAGGGCCTCCTGCTGACTATGCACATTGGTTTAACGCGCTATCTCTAATAGCACCCGAGATATCACCAGATATATATTGGATTTTTCCCAGACCCTCAGTGTCCGGCCCCATGAGTTCGTGGTTTTCGAGGCAGCTGGTGGTCTGAGGTCGTTCCTGCTGCACACATTCATGCGCCAGGTCCTCCAACAGAAAATGCAGCTTGATTTATCTTACTATTTCTTATAACTCCCGAGATATCAGCAGATTCATGCTCGATTTTTGACAAAACCTGAGTGTGCGGTACCGTGTAACTGAGATTTTCTCTGCCGCTGATGCTCCGAGATCTTGCCTGCATAACTCACTTATGCGCCAGGGCTTTCTTACTATATAAAATTATATAAAACTATACAAAAGTAATACAAATATACAAAACTAATAGGACTAAATAAAACTGTGTAAAACTATATCAAACTATATAAAAATATAGAAAACTATATAAAACTATATAAAACTATATAAAACTATAAAACTATATAAAACTATACAAAACTATATAGAACCACATAACGCAATATAAAACTACATAAAACTATATAAAACTATATAAAGCTCCATTAAACTATGTAAAAGTACATAAAACTATATAAAACTAATAAAACTATATAAAACTATTTAAAACTAATGAAACTATATAAAACTATATAAAACTATATGAAACTATATAAAGCTATATAAAACTATATAAAACTATATAAAACTCTATAAAACTACATAAAACAATATAAAACTATATAAAACTATATAAAGCTCTATAAAACTATGTAAAACTACATAAAACTATATAAAACTAATAAAAGTATATAAAACTATTTAAAACTAATAAAACTCTATAAAACGATTTAAAACTATATGAAACTATATAAAACTAATAAAACTATATAAAACTATATAAAACTAACAAAACTATATAAAACTTTATAAAACTCTATAAAACTATATAAAACTATATAAAACTATATAAAACTATATAAAGCTCTATAAAACTATATAAAACTACATAAATCTATATAAACTATATAAAACTATATAAAACTAAGAAAACTATATAAAACAATATAAAACTATCAGAACTATATAAAACTATATATAACTACATAAAACTATATAAAACTAAGAAAACTATATAAAACTATATAAAACCATATAAAACTAAGAAAACTATACAAAACTATATAAAACTCTATAAAACTATATAAAACATATAAAACTATATAAAACTTTGTAAAACTATATAAAAATATATAAAACTATATAAAACTATATAAAACTATAAAAAACTATGTAAAACAATATAAAACTATTAAAACTATATAAAACTATATATAATTATATATAACTATATAAAACTATATAAAACTAAGAAAACTATATAAAACTATTTAAAACTAATAAAACTATATAAAACTATATAACACTATATAAAACTATATAAAACTATATAAAACTATATAAAACTATATAAAACAATATAAAACTATTAAAACTATATAAAACTATATATAACTATATATAACTATATAAAACTATATAAAACTAAGAAAACTATATAAAACTATTTAAAACTAATAAAACTATATAAAACTAAATAACACTATATAAAAGTATATAAAACTATATAAAACAATATAAAACTAATAAAACTATATAAATCTATATAAAACTATATAAAACGATTTAAAACTGATAAAACTATATAATACTATATAACACTATATAAAACTATATAAAACTTTAAAAAACTAACAAAACTATATAAAACTCTATAAAACTATATAAAACTATATAAAAATATATAAAACTATATAAAACTATATAAAACTATATAAAGCTCTATGAAACTATATAAAACTACATAAATCTATATAAAACTATATAAAACTATATAAAACTAAGAAAACTATATAATACTATATAAAACTATATAAAACTATATAAAACAATATAAACCTATTAAAACTATATAAAACTATATATAACTATATAAAACTATATAAAACTAAGAAATCTATATAAAACTATATAAAACTATATAAAACTATATAAAAATATATAAAACTAACAAAACTATATAAAACTTTATAAAACTCTATAAATCTATATAAAACTATATAAAACTATATAAAGCTCTATAAAACTATATAAAACTACATAAATCCATATAAAACTAATAAAACTATAATTAACTAATAAAACTAATAAAACTATATAAATCTATATAAAATTATATAAAACGATTTAAAACCAATAAAACTATATAAAACTATATAACACTATATAAAACTATATAAAACTATATAAAACTATATAAAACTATATAAAACATATAAAACTATATACAACCATATAAAACTATATAAAACTATATAAAGATCTATAAGACTATATAAAACTATATAAAACTATGAAAACATAACAAAACTATATAAACCTATGTAAAACTCTATAGAGCTATATAAAACTATATAAAACTATATAAAACTATATAAAACTATATAAAACAATATAAAACTATTAAAACAATATAAAACTATATAAAACTAAGAAAACTATATAAAACTATATAAAACTATATAAAAATATATAAAACTAACAAAACTATATAAAACTTTATAAAACTCTATATAACTATATAAAACTATATAAAACTATATAAAGCTGTATAAAACTATACAAAACTATATAAAGCTCTATAAAACTATATAAAACTACATTAATCTATATAAAACTATATAAAAACTATAATAAAACTATATAAAGCTCTATAAAACTATATAAAACTACATAAATCTATATAAAACTATATAAAACTATATAAAACAATATAAAACTATTAAAACTATATAAAACTATATAAAACTAAGAAAACTATATAAAACTATATAAAACCATAATAAACTAAGAAAACTATACAAAACTATATAAAACTCTATAAAACTATATAAAACATATAAAACTATATAAAACTTTGTGAAACTATATAAAAATATATAAAACTATATAAAACTATATAAAACTATATAAAACTATATAAAACATATAAAACTATATACAACTGTATAAACTATATAAAACTATAAAAAACCTATATAAAAATATATAAAAATATATAAAACTAACAAAACTATATAAAACTTTATAAAACTCTATAAAACTATATAAAACTATATTAAACTATATAAAACAATATAAAACTATCAAAACTATATAAAACTATATATAAATATATAAAACTATATAAAACTAAGAAAACTATATAAAACTATATAAAACTATAATAAAACAATATAAAACTATTAAAACTATATAAAACTATATATAAACTGTATAAAACTATATAAAACTAAGAAAACTATATAAAACAATATAAAACAATATAAAACTATCAAAACTATATAAAACTAAATATAACTATATAAAACTATATGAAACTATATAAAACTAAGAAAACTATATAAAACTATAATAAAACTATATAAAACTATATAAAACTCTATAATACTATATAAAACTATATAAGACTATATAAGACTATATAAAGCTCTATAAAACTGTATAAAACTACATAAATCTATATAAAGCTATATAAAACTATATAAAACTAAGAAAACTATATAAAACAATATAAAACTATCAAAACTATATAAAACTATATATAACTATATAAAACTATATGAATTAAATAAAACTAAGAAAACTATATAAAACTATATAAAACTATATAAAACTATATAAAACAATATAAAACTATTAAAACTATATAAAACTATATATAACTATATATAACTATATAAAACTATATAAAACTAAGAAAAACTATATAAAACTATTTAAAACTAATAAAACTATATAAAACTATATAACACTATATAAAAACTATATAAAACTATATACAACAATATAAAACTAATAAAACTATTATAAATCTATATAAAACTATATAAAACGATTTTAAAACTGATAAAACTATATAATACTATATAACACTATATAAAACTATATAAAACTTTAAAAAAACTAACAAAACTATATAAAACTCATATCATACAACTATATAAAACTATATAAAAATATATAAATTAAAACTATATAAAACTATATAAAACTATATAAAGCTCTATGAAACTATATAAAACTACATAAATCTATATAAAACTATATAAAACTATATAAAACTAAGAAAACTATATAATACTATATAAAACTATATAAAACTATATAAACAATATAAACCTATTAAAACTATATAAAACTATATATAACTATATAAAACTATATAAAACTAAGAAACTATATTAAAACTATATAAAACTATATAAAAATATATAAAACTAACAAAACTATATAAAAACTTTATAAAACTCTATAAATCTATATAAAACTATATAAAACTATATAAAACTATATAAAACTATATAAAAGCTCTATGAAACTATATAAAAACTACATAAATCTATATAAAAACTATATAAAACTATATAAAACTAAGAAAACTATATAATACTATATAAAACTATATAAAACTATATAAAACAATATAAACCTATTAAAACTATATAAAACTATATATAACTATATAAAACTATATAAAACAAAGAAAACTATATAAAACTATAAAAACCTATATAAAACTATATAAAAATATTCAAAACTAACAAAACTATATAAAACTTTATAAAACTCTATAAAACCATATAAAACTATATAAAACTATATAAAGATCTATAAGACTATATAAAACTATATAAAACTATGAAAACATAACAAAACTATATAAACCTATGTAAAACTCTATAGAACTATATAAAACTATATAAAACTATATAAAACTATATAAAACTATATAAAACAATATAAACTATTAAAACTATATAAAACTATATAAAACTAAGAAAACTATAAAAAACTATAAAACTATATAAAAAATATATAAAACTAACAAAACTATATAAAACTTTATAAAAACTCTATATAACTATATAAAACTATATAAAACTATATAAAGCTGTATAAAACTATATAAAACTATACAAAACTAAGAAAACTATATAAAAACAATATAAAACTATCAAAACTATATAATAACTATATATAACTATATAAAACTATATAAAACTAAGAAAACTATATAAAACTATATAAAACCATATAAAACTAAGAAAACTATACAAAACTATACAAAACTCTATAAAACTATATAAAACATATAAAACTATATAAAACTTTGTCAAACTATATAAAAATATATAAAACTATATAAAACTATAATAAAACTATATAAAACATATAAAACTATATACAACTGTATAAAACTATATAAAACTATAAAAACCTATATAAAACTATATAAAACTATATAAAACTAAGAAAACTATATAAAACTATATAAAACTATATAAAAATATATAAAACTAACAAACTATATAAAACTTTATAAAACTCTATATAACTATATAAAACTATATAAAACTATATAAAGCTGTATAAACTATATAAAACTATACAAAACTAAGAAAATTATATAAAACAATATAAAACTATCAAAACTATATAAAACTATATATAACTATATAAAACTATATAAAACTAAGAAACTATATAAAACTATATAAAACCATATAAAACTAAGAAAACTATACAAAACTATACAAAACTCTATAAAACTATATAAAACATATAAAACTATATAAAACTTGTCAAACTATATAAAAATATATAAAACTATATAAAACTATATAAAACTATATAAAACATATAAAACTATATACAACTGTATAAAACTATATAAAACTATAAAAACCTATATAAAACTATATAAAAATATATAAAACTAACAAAACTATATAAAACTTTATAAAACTCTATAAAACTATACAAAAATGTTTAAAACTATATAAAACTATATAAAACTATATTAACCTATATAAAACAATATAAAACAATCAAAACTATATAAAACTATATAGAAATATATAAAAACTAACAAAACTATATAAAACTTTATAAAACTCTATAAAACTATATAAAACTATATAAAACTATATAAAAACTATAATAAAGCTCTATAAAACTATATAAAACTACATTAAATCTATATAAACTATATAAAACTATATAAAACTAAGAAACTATATAAAACAATATAAAACTATCAGAACTATATAAAACTATATATAACTACATAAAACTATTTAAAACTAAGAAAACTATATAAAACTATATAAAACCATATAAAACTAAGAAAACTATACAAAACTATATAAAACTCTATAAAACTATATAAAACATATAAAACTATATAAAACTTTGTAAAACACTATATAAAAATATATAAAACTATATAAAACTATATAAAACAATAAAAAAACTATGTAAAACAATATAAAACTATTAAACTATATAAAACTATATATAATTATATATAACTATATAAAACTATATAAAACTAAGAAAACTATATAAAAACTATTTAAAACTAATAAAACTATATAAAACTATATAACACTATATTAAAACTATATAAAACTATATAAAACTATATAAAACTATATAAAACAATATAAAACTATTAAAACTATATAAAACTATATATAACTATATATAACTATATAAAACTATATAAAACTAAGAAAAACTATATAAAAACTATTTAAAACTAATAAAACTATATAAAACTAAATAACACTATATAAAAGTATATAAAACTATATAAAACAATATAAAACTAATAAAACTATTAAATCTATATAAAACTATATAAAACGATTTAAAACTGATAAAACTATATAATACTATATAAACACTATATAAAACTATATAAAACTTTAAAAAACTAACAAAACTATATAAAACTCTATAAACTATATAAAACTATATAAAAATATATAAAACTATATAAAACTATATAAAACTATATAAAGCTCTATGAAACTATATAAAACTACATAAATCTATATAAAACTATATAAAACTATATAAAACTAAGAAAACTATATAATACTATATAAAAACTATATAAAACTATATAAAAACAATATAAACCTATTAAAACTATATAAAACTATATATAACTATATAAAACTATATAAAAACTAAGAAATCTATATAAAACTATATAAAACTATATAAAACTATATAAAAATATATAAAACTAACAAAACTATATAAAAACTTTATAAAAACTCTATAAATCTATATAAAACTATATAAAACTATATAAAGCTCTATAAAACTATATAAAACTACATAAATCCATATAAAACTAATAAACTATAATTAACTAATAAAACTAATAAAACTATATAAATCTATATAAAATTATATAAAACGATTTAAACCAATAAAACTATATAAAACTATATAACACTATATAAAACTATATAAAACTATATAAAACTATATAAAACTATATAAAACATATAAAACTATATACAAACCATATAAAACTATATAAAACTATATAAAGATCTATAATGACTATATAAAACTATATAAAACTATGAAAACATAACAAAACTATATAAACCTATGTAAAACTCTATAGAGCTATATAAAACTATATAAAAACTATATAAAACTATATAAAACTATATAAAACAATATAAAACTATTAAAACAATATAAAACTATATAAAACTAAGAAAACTATATAAAACTATATAAAACTATATAAAAATATAATAAAACTAACAAAACTATATAAAACTTTATAAAACTCTATATAACTATATAAAACTATATAAAACTATATAAAGCTGTATAAAACTATACAAAACTATATAAAGCTCTATAAAACTATATAAAACTACATTAATCTATATAAAACTATATAAAACTATATAAAACTATATAAAGCTCTATAAAAACTATATAAAACTACATAAATCTATATAAAACTATATAAAACTATATAAAACAATATAAAACTATTAAAACTATATAAAACTATATAAAACTAGAAAACTATATAAAACTATATAAAACCATATAAAACTAAGAATACTATACAAAACTATATAAAACTCTATAAAACTATATAAAACATATAAAACTATATAAAACTTTGTGAAACTATAATATAAATATATAAAACTATATAAAACTATATAAACTATATAAAACTATATAAAACATATAAAACTATATACAACTGTATAAAACTATATAAA